>NC_141705.1:34443780-35702538 GCF_971803275.1 Cyanistes caeruleus | reverse complement strand
CCTCAATCCAGATGAGGAGAAGAGTGCCAGAGTGGCATTGGTGGGCATCTGGAATTCAGACTGTTAAGCCCACTACAAAATATCTGAAAATAATGTCATAATTTTTAATTCTACTCAATGTATTTTATTTATTTATCACCTATTTATATTTCCAATAAAATTGTTCATTTCATATAAAGATGAATTTTACTTTGATTAAAAATAAACAAACTTTGGCATGATTTTTTTTTTTTAGATCTGTCTAAATAATTTGTTTTCTTATAACTGTGCAAATTTTTGTTTGCACAGTTATAAGAAAACAAATTATTTAGACAGATCTATTTCACAAGTAATTTTTACTCTTTACAATAGCCAAGGATGATTCCTCTGCAGGTAAAATAAAGGTATAATCTGTTTCATCACCTGTGCAAATTTCTCCTGTTTCTGATGATCAAAAGGAAATTCTTATCAGCACAGAAACTCCAAGGAGGCTGTTTATATATGTTTGGACTTAGAGCAGTGTCAGAAATATCTCACTTCAATGGTACTGTTTGGAGGGTACATGCAGATTCTGGAGTCCACTTCTTTCCACAAAGGATTTGCTTTATTTTAATAAGTTTATTGTCTGGGGAAAGACAAGAGTTGTTACAATTTAATGGGTTTAAAACATTGATATAGAAAATTTCAATTTGAGTTTTGAAGCAGGAAAGGAACAAAACCATGACCCATTTGGGATAGTTATGTATATTTTCTACAAACTTGAAATAAAAAGAAAAAGTGGCTTTTTTCTAAATCTCAACCCAAATATGTTGTCTAGAGCCAGGTGATTAAAGTGTTTCTTTCCTTGTTTTGACCTCTGCTGACTATTTACTATCTAAATATAAACAGCACAAACAAAAATATTTAGTTTGTTTCCATAGGGTTTTATTCCTAGAATTAAAAAATAAAAAACAAACAAAAAAATAGGTTAGAGGATAAAAGAAGTGTCAAAAAATTTTATGATGGAAATAACTTTTTTGGTAGTGTTTTTGGATGTTGCATGGTACTATATTACCATCTCTGACAATATTTTCCGTATTTATTTTACTATTTAAAATATTATATTATAATTGAAACCAGCCACTCTTGAGGTCTGAAGAAATATTTTTGCTTAAGGCAGAGCTAGATTTGATGGTAGTAGAATTAAGGGAGGCAAGATGACAAGAATATTTTACAGATGTTCAAGTTTGGTTCAGATGTTCAAGTTTGGTTCAGATGTTCAGTTTAGATTCTGCTGCACTTTATTTTTATGAAGAGAATAAATAGCTCATTAACTTGCAGGCACACAACAATTAAATGCTGGAAAGGACTCACAGTTTGCCTAACTCCATGAGTTGGGAACATCTGTTTAAGGTCTGAAGTAAACTGAAGTTTTTCAGAAAGATTATGTCAAAGAAGAGAATTCAAATTCCTTTGAAAAAACAGTGATTAAAATTCCAGCTACAATGAGATATGTAACCACTGCCTTTTGTAAGCAGGTAGACCATCCTGATCCAATTTCTCAGACATTTTTCCACTGACTTCAGACCCACAAGACAGGGATATTGGTAGCTACCCAAACAGGCTCAACAGCAAATTCTCATTCAAAATAGATTCACAGAAACTCCAGCCACTAAAATTCTGTCAAGGATATTAAGTTCAGAAAATTGCAGCCCAGAATTAACTCAGTCACTCACTGATTAAAACTATTGACTATGCAATTTGAATTACCTTTATCAATGGAGATTTACATCAGGCAAGATGGATGGGCATGTATAATTTGTAACATTCCCACAGAGGTGATATTACAAGGTTTTTCTCCCAGGTAGACAGCTCAGAGTGGTCTGGAAGACTGGTTAGACACTGTGAAAAAAAAATTGTTTTGGATGGTTTTGCATATGCCCCAGGAGGCATGCAGATTATGTTGTTTTGGTGGTTACAAGTAAAGTATTCTGCTTTAATTTAAAAAAGGTTAAGTAACCTTACAAAATTGACAAATGAACTAATGCTGGCTGTACCTTGAAATTACCCTGTAGACATCTCATGAGTATTAGAGAGTAGGATAAGGTTGGATGAGAGCTAGTACAGGCTCAGGACAGGGAAAGAGAAAATAGAGTGGATAGGATTTTCTGTGTTTACATTACTTGTCCTGCAGTCCCTTTGGTGCTTCCCAGGTGAACACAAGGAAGGAATGAATGAAAAAAAAATTATAAATTACGATATGATTTAGGCATAGATTTGATAATTTGAAAATGTGTAGTGAAAAAGATACTTATAAAAGACTTAAGATTATTTGGACCCACTAATACTGAAAAAGCTTGAGCTCTTTCCAGGATTAGGTAGTAAAGGAAGAGGTGAGGAATTTTCTAGTAACTCTTATGCCAAGAGAATGCTTGGGGTTTTCATGTTAATATGTCCATACTTTCCCTTGCAGGGAGTATCAGAGTAGGAGCACAAGCATGAGTACTACAGGTGAGAATAAAGTGTTAGAGGCTTAATAATCTGCAAGGCAATGTAACTGTTCTACAAGTGGAGCAGCTCTGTGAAATGTTGATGCTGGTCACAAGGGGGAAATAATTAGAAGGTGAGCAGGGATAACAAACCAATTAATACACTTGCCCTGTGTCATAGGGTGGTGTTGGAATGTACTGCCTTTCAAATGAAAGCAGCATTCTGGTGGTGACATTAACAAATAAAGGAATTAACTCAGGGGTGAAATCAATATGTAAGGAGCTCTCAGAAAGGGGCCTTCTTATATCAAGATTTTGCCTGAACACTGAATTACTGCCACAATCATTAGCATCTTTTCCCTGTTCTCTCCTCTAGAAGCTGCTTTGATACTGCTTCAGAAATCTTCAGAAATTTACTTGGTCTCATATATTTTCAATAACAAAATTCAAAGGTTTTTTTTTGTAAAAAAATAAGTTTTTTCTTATAAACCTTAACTAAATGTGAGGCTACTGGAAAGGGGACAGATTATTTTTGAAAGTACTTTTAAATTTATCTTCTCAAAATGATGTGTACTATAAAATTGTTTCTATATTATGAATGACCACAGTCATATACAATTCAAAAGTTTCCTATTGAAGTAAAATATGCTGTTCCTTACTTATTTTTACTGACCTCTTTTTATTGTCAGTGCAGTTAAATACAAACTGTAAAGTAATTCAGTTGAATGATCACTGAGGAGAGCCTGCAAAGCTTGCAGGGAAAAGAGTTTAACATTCACAATACTCCTTGATTTTTAAGTCATAAATACTTCTGTGAACCTTTAACACACAATTCTTTAACTTTGGAGAGATATTTTATTAAGTAGTACTAAATTCAACATTAATAGTGTTCATCATGGTCCATTTTAATTAGCATCTTAATCATGAAAGAAACAGTATATTGTATTCTCTTGAGAAATGAAGGAAAAACAATAAATGTATATTAGAGGTACAATGTAATATCTATTCTAGTCTGCAACTATTCTGTAGTATCTATCTGTAATAATCTTCTCAGTATCATTTCAGATCAAAGTTCAGGGTGCTCTTACTGCTGTTTCCACTGTTTGTTCAGTGAATGTGTAAAGGTGTGAAGTCTGCTAGGAAAGCAAGAGGGTGATGATAAAACAAGCTATCAAAAGAGAAGCTGAGTTACAGATTTACATTGTTAATATTGCTGAAGTTTATGGGCTCACCACAACTTAGATATGAGATAATATAAAGTTATCCATTCCTCAGTGAAACCTATACGTCATAAAAATCTTAAAATGCTTTAGATTGGAAAGGACTTTAAAAGATCATCTCATTTCAACCCCTCTGCCATGGGCAGGGATAATTTCCACTAGACTAGATTGCCCAGAGTTCCATTCAACCTGCTCTTGAACGCTTCCATGGGTGGGGCATCCACAGCTTCTTTGGGAAACCTGTTCCTGTGCCTCATCACCCTCACAGGGAATAATTTCTTCCTAATATCTCATCTCCACCTGCTGTCTTTCAGTTTCTATCCACTCCCTCTTGACCTATGTATAAAGTTTTCATGTCCTTGTAAAAAGTCTCTCTCATCTTGACAGTTCCCTTCAGCTACTGGAAAGCTGCGGTGAAGTCATCCTGAAACTTTCTTATACTTCCTTCTTTGTGTTTATGACAGCGTGACAATGCATGCTGTTAATGAGTGGAATGAATGTTGTGCATATGTAATAAGTGATGCATTTGTACCTGTAGCTGTACCTGTACTCTGAAGGCATCCTTACCCTGAGGAATCTACTCCAAACACCTTCAAGGTTTAACTGTGTTTCTAAGACAGCATCACCTCACAATTTTTCCATCATTTTCAAAGTGAATTCTGAACATTAGCATGAATAGTAAATATATTTTATAAATTTCCTTTTTAATAATGACTGCCAGTGGATGGAATGCCTTCGGAAGGGTGTATTTTGCTAAGATTTTTGTCTTCAAACGGAGCGCGTGTTCCCAAAACATGCCTCAATCCGTATGAGGGCGCGCCACCTTGTGGTGCAATTTATACTGCGCCTAGAATCCATGGTTTTCCTACAAAAAAAGCAAGAAATGGGTGGGGAGGGACGCCTGGTTCGTGTATAATGTAATGAAGTATAACTGAAGTTTGTAAAAATATCCAATAACCTCCTGTATGTCAATCCTAATTAATATACTTTAAGTGTGGAGTAACGTGTAGATATGTTCTGATCTCTTCATGAGGCTTACTCTTACTTCATGCAGAATCACAGAATGGGTCAGGCTGGAAGGGACTACAGTGGCTCATCTGGTCTGATCTCTGCTTAAACACGGTCACCCCAGAGCACATAGCACAGGATTGTGCCCAGACAGATCTTGAATATCTCCATAAGGGAGACTCCACAACCCCTCTGGAAAATCTGTTACAGTGCACACTCACCCACACAGCGAAGTTCTTCCTCATATCCAGGTAGAAAAGCAGCTGTAACATGTGCTTTAAAAAACAACTTTAGGTCTTCTGTACCTACAAAACTTGCCTAATGAGAATAACAAAACACATCCAAAGTAACACTGAGAAGTTTTCAAGTCAGGTCAGCGTGTTATTTGGCTTGTTAAGAGAGGAAATAAATCATAAGTAGAGTTGAGGCTAAGATCAATACCTCAGTAGAGGTTTTTAATACAGATTACTTTAATGGGGGCTAATATTACAAGAAAAGTATTTTCAGCCTTGTGAAGGAAAGTGCAAAGCCCTTCACCTGAGGAGCAACAACCCCCTGCAGAAGTGTATGCAGCGGATGAGCAGCTGGACAGAGGTGTCCAGAACCTGGGGTCCTGTGTGCCTCGGGCTGAGCAGGAGCCACAAACGAGCCCCTGTGGCAAGGACCGCTAATGCTAGGCTTGGCTGCCATCAGAGTGCTGCCAGCAGCAGGTGATGGCTCCCTTCTGCTCAGCACTGGCACAGCCACACCTGGACTACAGCATCCAGCTCTGGGGGATTTCATCAATTCCTATGAAAATCTCTGTGAAGAATGCAAAGATATAAAGATGATGGAGCCAGGCTCTTCTAAAAGGTGCTCGGTGGCAAGATTGGAGGCAATGGGCACCAATCAAAACAGAGGACGTTCCCTCTGAATATCAGGAAACACTTTTTACTTTGAGAGGGGTTGAGCACTGGCACAGGTTACCTGCAGAGGCTGTGGAGTCATCATCCTTGGAGATTTTCAAAAGCTATCTGAACATGGCCCTGGGCAACTTGCTGTAAGTGGCCCTTCATCAGCAGGCGGTTTGCACAAGAGGACTTCCAGAGGGCCTTTTCAACCTCAGCCAATGTGAGACTTTGTAACTCTGTGAAATAATGTTTAAATATTTCATTTCTGCTAATGAGAAAAATATCATATATAAAATATATACTCGTTGATTAAATTTTTGGGAATATTAATACATTTTTGAGAAAGTATGATTCATTTCCAAAAGGAAAATTGCTCTGTAATTCTAGGTCTGTGACTTTTGAGGATTGTTGTCCCAGGTTTTAAATTCACAAGCTTGTGTCTTATTCTGAGGAAAAAAAAAAAAAAAGTTCTCAGATCCTGATAATACAAATAAAATCCACTGTATGGATCATGTGAAATTAAATATTTTTAAATGATTTGCAACAGCTGGGTATTTTTAAAATTAATAGGTCACTATATATGCAATCATGAAAAGAGGATATTTGATATCTGTTTTACCAGAACATTGTGTTGAAAGGGCCACATAGTTTATGCCATAACTCACATATTGATCTCTTTAAGATGTTACTTTTTCTTGTGATTCTTGGGTCACATTATTACTTTTTGTTTAATTGTTTGTTGCACACCTGGTACAGTGCATTTTCAGTTTTCATGCTCTGGGAACTGCGTACCTCATCATGAGAACATTTTGCTCCTTGCAGTAATTTCATGACAGTGCTGCTTGTGAATATATCTGAACAAAGACAGAGGTACCAGCTGTGCTTCGCTTTAGGGAAGACAAGATGCCATAGATCTGCTGGAGCAACAGCTGTCACAAATAGCAAAGATCTGAAAAGATCTGTGGGCTCTGTGAAGGCTCACTCCAGATTTTTGCTATGGTTTCTTTCGTGTTCTTGTTTCACTTGACTGTTCCTTTGAGAAATTTCCATTTTATAAAGCTCCAAGCTGCAGGTTTGCAGAACTGAATTACTTGCAACCAGTAATGGAAACACTCCTTTTATGAGTATGTCAAAGTTGCTGTTTTGTGTCCCATCAATATGATAAGCAAATTGAGAGGCATGCACTGATGTTGCCCTTTGTCACATGTGGGCAGGGAGTGACAAACAGCTGTGTTGTCCCCTAAAGACGTGGCTGTTACTGACTGTGCTCTTTATAAGGGTATTAACACTGCTGTACTCAGATTAGAAGAAATCACTGTTCTCAAATGACTTCTTATCTGCTAACTTCAAGTTTTCTATCAAGGAATACTTAGGAGGGGCTCAGAGATCTATAAAATTTTCATAAGGCTATTTTGCTGCAAGTGAAATTCTTTGCCTTTTTGATAGTAAGTTCAGCAGGACTATTTTGGAGTGGCTGTGCTTATTTCAATAGGCATTTATCAGGATAACTTTCTCTGAGTTTTCAGAACAACTCAGAAAAAGAATTGAAAAAAACTCTGTTTTTTCAGAGCTAGAGCCCATATAACAATCAAAGGCACTCTACTCCTCTCTCTTGCTTTCACTCCTGAAATACTTAATGGTAGTGCATTGTAACTACTGCTGTGGGTTTCATCCTTTTATTCCAGTGTGATTTTCTGTCTCTCTTTTGACTTTAAATTCATTACCAAAAAATATAAAAAATTATTTCACAGTTTCTGAAAAAAGATAAGTTTATTTTTTTTGAACAAAATATCTACAATGACATGGGTGACACCATAAATTTCACATTTTTAACACTTCTGACTGCAGAGAATGTCAGTTTAAGTGCAATATGATACTGTAATACAATAAAAAGGAATCTAATCAAATCCATGCACAACACATTTATAGATTTTTTGCCAAAAAAGGAAGTACTTTGAGATGAAATTGCTGTCAGAGAGAACTCACAGGAGAATATTTTGAAAACTCACAGACAAGTTATTAATACACTATCATATCAAGTTTTATTTTTTTCTCTCTGTAGCCTTTAAAAAGCCAGGATCACTAACACACAAAATACCATATATTATGTTAAACCTTTATGTCAAAAGCTTATGGCACAATTTCATTTATACAGCTCACAATTCCACATTCATGGAACATCAGTAGCTACTTTAGTCCATTTCATCTGTTAATATCACTCTGATGTACATTAAAATACAAATGTAAGAAATGTTTCTTGCATATTTCACAAAGATGAAAGTGAAGAAGTGCAGTAATATTTGAGAATGTCAAGAAGACAGGATGAGCCAACACTTTTTCTGGCAATAATCCACTGCTTCTAGCAATCTAACCTGCTTCCACAAGCCTTCCAAACTGATAGTACTTCAGTAATTACTGTAGGTTATTGTTGCCTGAAGACACCTTTTCTGTAACCACTCCAAAACAGAACACCCATTTTATTACTAACAAGTAGTCTGGTTTGAGATATATGATTTTCTTTTTAGTTGTCTCAAAAAGGAAAAAAGCTGTGAAATCTGGTATTGTACTCACCTAAATAACCATATGATTGTGCAGTAAGATGTGGAAAGTTATTTTACTACCTCACAGGGGTACTGTATGTATTTCTAGCTCATTCAGCAGTTTCACATTTTAAAGCCAAACTCTATTCTGTTGGATTAGATTAATTTCTGTGATAGCTCAGAGAGCAGAAGTTGCACAAAAAGTGTATCTTGCAACCAGTCATGTCAGCTTGGGCTGGGAATTGTATAGATTCATTTCCTTCTACTATAAAATTATTGCTGAAAATAATACTTTTACTTTTTCTAAGGTTAAGGAAGACTTTTTATCTTTCCCTACTGTTAAAAAATATAAGGTTTTGTACACATTCTATCTTTTGTATTATATTCTGTGTTTATCTACATTATCAGTCTACAGTTCTGTAAGGGATTATACACAGTGGAAGCAATACCTCACTCCTTAAATGTAAAGTGCAAATTTAATCACCTAAATATTTCTGTCTAGTGAGTAAACAGAATAATCTCTCACACATCACAAACGAATCTTTATAAAGCAGATTTTGGAATGAACTATAAGAAAAGGAATCCAAAGAAAAATAATGTATGATTGAGATGAAAAATAATTAAATCTTAAGTAAATTCTCTGTTCTTCCTGAATTATAATAACCTGTTTAAATAATACTACTCGCTGTAAAAAGTCTTTGAAAGTAAAATCTACTTTATTTTGTTGTTAAAATAGATGAATTCTCAGCAATAAAATACTTGTGTTCCTTATTCCCTTTCATCTTCACATAGTTTTGCAGCGTTATAGAAAAAAGGCATCCCACTAACTATGCAGGCTTATTGTGTTGGTATTTGGATCTAGTTTTAAAAATAAAATGCATTTAACTGTTTTGGAATTTAATTTGGAGTTTGGTACAGTAATAGTTGAGCATTTCTACTGCACCTCTAAGGGGCTTTTCTTCTCCTCTCTCAAGGTAAGTTTTTTGCCTTATAAGGGGTGACATGGATTCAGCCATTCAGTCATGTAAGAGGTTCCGGGCTCTGCTTTGGGCTTTCTCTCTCCCTGTGGCCCCTGCTCTGCTGTGCACAGCCCAGACTTTTCCTCCTGTACCTTCCTGTTCCACTTTCCATCACGAAAGGATGGTGTGGAAGTCAATCTGCACAGGTAGAAACTACTGTTGCAAAACAATATAAATTTTGCAGCAGATGATATAAACCGTTTCCTCTCGTAGTTACTGCTTCCACCTGAGCAAGTGTACCTAAGGAGACATGGTAGAGTTGAGAAAAATACTAAGGGTACCTAATCCCCTTTTTTCCCCTTTTATGGTGACTGTGTCAGCTCCTCAGTAGCTCTGTTACTGGGGTATTCCTCCAGATCCTACAGTGCCTCCCTCTGTTCTCATTGTGTTACAATGTTCTTCTAAGTGCCAGTATTTAATTTTTGAAGTATAGGGCTGGTCCACAGAAATCACATGAGATCATGACCTGAGAAGTACAGGGTCTGTGTTGAGTGATGACTTGGGACAAAGCTGCGCTATTCTGTCACACAGGCATTGTGCCTATGAGAAGCCTTCCTGTGTGGCTTTGCCAAGGACTTGTTCTCTGCAGAGGCCAGCTTCAGTGATAGTGAAGTGAGGTAGCTATTACTTCTGCTAATGGATGGGGCTTTCTTTATATATAGGAGGAACCCTGCAAGATACCATTTGCCTCAAGCATTATTTCCTTGATGATTTTTTTCCTGCATTTCCACTGCCTCTTTGATGGGAGTGCAACATAAATAGTGAAGTCTGGTAAATACTGCAGGGTACCTTTCAATTCTTGCATCTCAACATCATTTCCTGCTGCTTCATTATACAGTTGCAAAAAAAAAAAAAATCATCTCTTACAGTCATCTTAGCTGATGTCAGTGGCTGTTGATTCCAGCTTTGCACACAGGGCTGGCATGTCTGCTGGCAGTTTTGGACTATTCCCCTTATCAGTGGTGAATAGCAGACATTTGTGCCTTGAAGTTTCTTACCATCTTAAATGACATTTCTCTCTTTCTCTACCATGTGACTTTTTACAAAGTAATTTAGGAATAATCTAAATGAAACTTCAATTTAAAATAATTATTTCATTTTGAAAAACACAAAATTAGTCGACTAGAGAGGCTTCTGTTACTTTGGTAAATGTTATGGTTCCATTAAAAAAAGTCCACAAAACCATCAGCCCCAGAGAGACCTTGGTTCCATCATATCAAAACAGAATCACATGCCAAATGTTTTGTGCATTTGAAAACAGCCCTTAAACAAAAACCAGTTGATTTTGCTGATAACAGAAACATGTTAACATAACTTTTTCATACAATAAAATTAACCCTAACTTTGAGAGAGGTGAATGTCAGCCATAAATTTGTGATACCCCCTCACAACTTCAAAAGTGAATGAAATTTTTTGGAACATGCACATAAAGAAATAAAAAAGATAAAAAAAGCAGACACAATACCAGAAAAAAAATCAAAAAAGTGAATTGAATTAATTTTAGATTATAAATGAAGCAAAACTATTAAAGAATAATAGTTTTGAAATAAAGGTGGGTTATACATGTTCTTCCTGACACAATTTAAGAAAATCTAAGTGCTGCTATTATAGAATCTCTCTAACTAATCCTGGGAGGAAAAGAATAACAAACCAAACCCAGGGTTGCTATGTTACAATCCCCACCACAGAGTTACATTGCTTCTGTTACTTCATATGCAGGGTGCCTTTGGCAGTGCACCAGATGTTTGCCTCCAGCCAATTCTGTTTTTGTACACATATTCTGGTCATCAACAAAGCACAGATTTTAAATGTGTTCAAAATAAAAATATTTTGCAATGAGAATAAGCCTCACCTACTGGATTTAGAGTATCTAATAATTCTAAATGCTATATTTCCACATCATAGTATGTTTTTGCTTTGCCAATGGATTGACAGAAGTAAATACTCTTGCCTAGACACGGTGCCATAAATATGATGTATGGTGTAACAATTCAAAGAAGCAACTAATATGGCTTATTTAAACCTTGACAGGGAAGATTTTTCTAGACATTTTAATAGTTGTTCTCCTATTTATTAATGTGAAATCCAGTAAATGTAAAAGACCATCCAGGTCTTTTTTTATGTTTTAGAAGAGCTGCAAGGTTTTCCAAAGTTGTGAAGAGCTTCTTAACCAGTATCTAAGACATATTAACAAACTTCAAAGAATGAGTCAGAAAATTTGACACATTCATAAATTAAACTTCCTGTAATTATGTAATATATAGGAGATGAATGTGCATAAACATAACTGTATTCATCCTCCAAATGCTTCAGTGAAGCAATTGACTCTTTGCTTTCAGCTTTTATCCAAGATCTCTGCATTGAATCAAAATGAAGCATTACAAAATTTTGATGTAATTTGTGTATTTCACAAGCTGTATGAGTTTTATGAATTGAGAAAAAAAACACTTAAAAATATAAAAAAGATTAAAGAATATGCTTCAATTATGAAAGTGTAAGTAATTAAAAGGAACAAATCCTTTCAGGAATCAATACTTTACAAATTTTAGTATATTTCACATATAAGATGTAGACTGTTAGGCTGTATACCTTGTGCTGTCTGAGATTATTTCAACATACACCTTCCAGGGGAACAGTAATATGAGGTACATTGAATAAATTATATGACTTAAATACATTACATATGTTAAATTCTAAAACCACCAGTACTGTCCTTAAGAATAGATCAAGTCCTTTAAACTGTTTTCTCCAATCAGTAATTTGTCATTATATTGTAAAATTAAAATAAAACTTACAAACACTAATCTATTCTGTAACACTGTGGGATTCACCTAGAGTATTCTGGAAACATTTTTAAAATTAAAAATACACCAGAATTAAAAAAAAATATTAAGGACCATCAAAGAATACTGTACAGTTATACCACTATGTAACAGTATGTATAAATACTTGGCAGTAAAGCTTCAGTATAGAGTGATTTTCAATGAAAAAGTTGTAAATATTTAGTCTGACAAGGAGAGTTTGCAATAGCAGATGTATCTTCTCTGGGTGTCATTCTTCCATCCCAGTGTAGCTGGTCATTTTAGGCCGTGCAGGATCCTCTTTCTCCCCATCATTGCTTTCAACTCTTCCAATCACTTTTCTGATGTGCATTTCTAAGGAAAAACCTCCTGTTGAGTGTGACAGCCAGACCTTTATGTACAGCAAGCCTAAATCTTGTTATTGGTGAATGTCCTCGTGCCTGATGATTTTGTAGATTACCCAGTAAAAAATGTTGAAAATCAGAAAGGCTAATGGGAAACAAGCTCTGGATATTGTGTCTATCTTCTTGGCCCGGTCAATGAACACCTTTCTCATCTCATCAGGGCTTTTTGGTACAGCTTGAACAGGATTATTTGGCCCCTTTTGTGTTATTCCGTCTTTTGCTTGCACACATGGGCCCACTCCATATGCTGTAATGCTAAACTGACTATCACGTGTATCATCATCCTGCTGGGGAAAAAAAGAGAAAGAAAAAGAGAAAGACGTTTGTTTGGGTTTTTTTTTAATTATTATTTACAGAAATCTTACCTGCTGCTAAATAGCAGTTGCACCATTACCTCATTGACTTCTTGAATCCACACCTTAACTTGTTGAAATTTCATCCCTATCAGAATCTGCCAAAAATATTGCTGGATTGTTAACAAGAACAGAATTTTTCTATTTGTTTATAGATTCTGTAACCTATTTAGAGAAATGAGAAAGCCTAGTAAACTAGTGGTAATTGGGAAAAAAACTTCTGCTTTGGTTTAAGTTTCCCATTTACAGTAAATATGTGCAGTCTTCAAATGGACAAATTTCACACTGGTTTTTTAGAAAACAGCTATTAAGTCTGTACATTGCCTTACAACCCAGGATCCTGGCCTCTAGAGATACTCATCATAAAATCACTAATGATATGCACATTCATTATCTTAGTGAGAATTCTGCCTATTTGGCTTCTGTATATTTAATTAATCTGAACTGTATGCCTAATTTCTGCTGTTCCCTGTGAATGCATCAGATAAAGAGAACAGAAAGCAAAGTGTCTTAGTTCAAAATAAAAGAAATGGAAGCTAAAGGCCAGATTTTTCTTCTGACTCACTCTTCTGTCAGTTCAGGGGAAAACTGGCAAAGACATTCAGGATTAGGGAACTATAAAAGAAAGTTATTCTTAATCACATGGCTCAGAAATAGTAGATGTTCTGAAGATACACATATTTTCATAGCATACAATTTAAAAATGTAGCTTGTGACTGGAGACATCTTTTTTACTTTAACTAGGTATCCTTAAGTAATAAAAAAGGCACATATAAAGACAAATAAATGATACATAATCAGTGAAGTCAGGGCTAAATTTAGCTCTGAAATATATTCCAGTGTACTACTTCTTTACATAGATTACTCAAAAATAATTATGTGACTTTGATGGCATTCACCATTTTCTCAATACTAATTTTAATTCAGGAATGTCAATTTTTCATGTCTAATTTAGTCTAGTTGCTTTAGGATTTTACATTTTTATGTAATAAAAAAATCATTACATTAATTCTTAAATAAGTATTTTGAGAAATGTTTTTCATAAGTATTACAAAATAACTGAGCAGCTGCCAATATTTCTTTTATAGATGTTTTGACATTTTAAAGATCTTCTTAGCTTAAATTAAAATAAAAGTCTAAAAAATATTTATTTGCCAAAGCAAGTCAAATAATTACAGTTTTAATTCAGTAGCTAGAAGCATTTTTTGTTTTATTTTATACAATTTCTCAATGAGCACAAATCCAAAGTTCCAAATTTTTCATTTTCAAAAATGTCTGTGACATTTAGAAAATCTGAAAACACTTTTCAATGAAGAATTAATTCTTTGAAAAGTATTTAAATCTTCCATCAAATAATTGCTAATTACTTTGTTTTAAAAAATAACCGGGTTTTATTATCAATAGAAGTTGACTATGTTAGCTACAAAAGAATGCAGATGAACTTCCTAATTTGTAGTGAAACATTTGGCCATCAGCATGACCATCCAGCAGAGCTGTAGATGTCACCCACGTGAAACACTTCTTCATATATGTAAATTGAGTTTACATATATGAAGAATTTATAATTGAGTTTAAACATAGAGACTGATAAAGTTCACTGCAACTACTACATCTAAAATCTGTATTAGAATTTCCCTTTAAAAAATAAAAATAAAGAAAAATTAACATAAAAGAATAGGAGGAGGAAAAATCACTGACTGACTTTACTATGGAAATGAAAAACAGAAATATAAAATGATAGGATCATTATTTGATGACGTGATAAAACAGAAATTTAATTACTGCAATAGTGTTCCTCTCCTGTCAGACAAGAATGGGAAATAACATCTTTAATGTAGTTGTACTCTAGAATAGCTGTAGTCATGCTCCATATAATAGAAATATTAAGTTAGAAATGCATGTACTGTGAGAATTTACTATTAGCTTGCCATTTAAACATCTTCATATGTACATTTCAGGATTTTGTCTGTTTATGCTCCTCCAGAAAATAATGCTGATGACAGGCAGAGAAAGATAATAAAAGGATTCTTTAGAGTAGCAGATTTCAGCTCTGCATGTTTTCAGGATCACACACTATATACTAAGACTTTCTTGTCATTTTTTTAGGTTTACCTGAGTGGAATGATACCCCTAGAAGGTTTTAAAGGTCAGGTCTCTCCTTATTTTTGCACTTGCAGACCTCCTGTATTTCACCTGCAAGCAGACTGTTTGGAAATGCTCTCTGTTGTTGAACTGATGCGAAGCTCCTTGCAGGAGCCCAGCATTTCTGCCCAGTGTCTGTCGGATGGTGTCTCCACAAAGGCACACAGGATGGCTGGATACAGCCAAGTGACTCCCAAGTGCCGGGACTGGTGGATATGCAGGAAAGGACACCTTCTGGAGCATACCAAGAACTGCCAGAATTCTTTTCAGGAGTAGCAGCTTGAATTTTCAAAAGGTGGTTCTGCAAGTTTTCCAGCAGATTCATAAAGCAGAAAAATCACTAGGTTGGCCTCAGATTCATATCTGAGGGTGCTTGTGCAGGAAAGATGCAGTTATTGTTATTATCTGTGCTAGCTCTGAGTGCTTTTTTGAAGGCATTTATGTCAGTGATATCCCTTTTCTTTTTTTTTTTTTTTTTCTATTGATTGATTTGGCTGAAGTCCCTCTTTTTTGACTAGAAATATGTCTCAGAATGCATGTGTCTAAGTCTACAAATGCAGAAAACATCTGAAGGACAATACCCTGTATCACCCAGTTGAGAGCCTTTACAGTGAATCTCCCTGAAAAAGTCCTGCATATTGGCTGAATTAATAGAATTATTCTTTTAAGTGATAATGAAGCTTTTGTTTCTTTTGTGTCCTTTTTAGTGTATCATCATTAAAGAAAAGAAAACTATTTGCTATAGATTTTTGATAAAACTTTGAAAATCTTTTTATGAATGGACTTTAGTAAGAGTTTGATTTGAATGCATTTTTTACCCATTCAGCTTTAGAATTAACAACTTGAAAGTTGTTCTGCATGCAGCTACATTTAAATATTTTATCATTTCTATTAAAATTACTGTAATTAAGGAATGGAAAAAACTTAGATAAGAAGTTTTATTTGGAAAGTTAGAATTCTTTTGTGGTCTAAAGGAAATAATTTCAATTCATTTACTTCTGTATCAGTGTTGTTCTACAAAATACTTAGCTAGAAATGAATAGAAAACTGTGAGTTTTGTGATCTTGGGACTATGGTGTTTTCTGTTGGTGTGGTTAGTAATACATTTATCTTGAGAAATAAAATGTATATAAAGGCTGAAAATAACTCCATAGTCACTTGATTGTAAGGTGTCATAACAACTTGAAAATTTATTTGAAGTCTTGATTTTGGTAATTTGAACACTATCTTTTTTACTGCTCAGTTTTGAGAAGGAAAGTGGTATTGAGTTGTTTTGCACTACAAGCAGTGCAAAAGTTTAGTATTATGCTCTAATTCAGATTTAAACAGATCAAAATGGATTATGAAATTAACAAGACAGTACCTTTACTAACATTTCACGTCATCACATACAGGTAGCAATGAAGGTATATGAAGTTCACATGGGAAGATGTTGTTGTAGACAAAGGGACAGGGCCTCTGTTAATGGTTGGATATCACATTATGACAAATGGGACATCTTCTTCATAGTTTACCCTTAAATTTGTACTGTAGACTTGAGGCAAAGTCCCGTCTATACGTCCTGCACATCTCAAGCCATTGCTATGCTGTAATGATTCACTGATTTCATTTCCATCAAGAACTCCCTCAAAATACTTTCATCAAAACGGATGGTTGACCAAAAAGAAAACAAAAGAAAAAACGCGTGATTACCATTAAAGACAATCTGTGTGCATGTTTATTTTCCTCTCTAAAGATAGGGTGATCTTTAGATTTGGAAAATAGAACTAATAGACTGAATATTCCCAAAACCTAAATACATTAAAAACTAACCTAAAATCAAATTGTTATTGTTCAGTATATGTACAGAGTTAATATTTTTCCCATAGAATGTAAATGCAACTAAGAAAAAACAATGATCATGGATGTGTTTCAGTATCCCTGCATGATTTCTGCAATTTTTTTCCTTTTGTCTTTTAGGAAGGAAATGAATTCTGGGGGAATGGTATCATAATATTTCTGAATAGTTTTTTTTCTGGACAGGTTTCTTTTTTATCAAAGAACTATGGCTCATATACTAAGCATCAAATGAGATCTCAAACCAGGAGCCAAAATTCCTCTGTCCTCAGGATTCATTATGCCATGTGTGTAATAATAAAGACATTATACCCTTTTTAAAAAATCTCCTATATCTACTGTGATGCTTATTGGAAAACACCATTGAGTAGGTTGCACATTATGTTGCAACAACAGCTTTCAATTATAAATTAATTAATAACACAATCCCAGACACTACAGAATTTTTGCTAGTTCTGTACAAACTGGATAGGGCCTCTGAAAAGAAATTTGCCTCTAAGTAATTTGGTATCACTGAGTGAAGTGCATACTTACACTCTTAAAAATGGTGGCCAGAGGGTGCAGTTGTACCTAAGAATTGCCTTTGATGCTGCTGCTATTGTTTTCTGGGAAGGGAGGCCACAAATGAACCAGATGGTGTGAAAAAAAGGCAGTGACTGTAAGTGGAAAAGCATAAGGAAAATGGAAAGGATAGAAGAACTCTGGATGTCAAAATGTCTTGTGCAGTTCTGTACATAACTGTAATTTGTATAACTATGGAATTTACTGCAGGGGTCTTATCCGAGTTCAAACGTGCTTCTTAAGAGAGCGATTCCAGTTTCTCTATATTTTCAGAAGGACATACCCATAGTTTTAATTAATTTAAAAAAATTAATTAATTTAAAAAATATCCCAAACTGTGAAAACCTGAAAATTTGTTTGAGGATTTGTTTAGAAATAAAATTTAATTCAATGATTCGAACAAAGCATCTGAAAAATACAGAAGAATCAATAAGTATGACATTTAGCTGGAAATAATCAACTTTGCATTAGATGGAAGGCCAATGTGTCTGCAGGGTGTTTCTCTGGAAAAAGACCCAGAAGATATGGAAGATCACTGTTGTGATATGGGTCAGTAACATGATGCTGTTTAATAGGCAAATGGTAAATTGGTTGGGATAAACAGCTGTATTAATTGCATCACTTGATCATTTAGCTGCTTTCAACTGTTACTGTATAGATTTCATGTTGTTGATGTTGAAAACATAGTTTTGAGGAATTATATGGACTTATTAGGAGAATTTCCAGGGAAGGTGGATGAGAAAAAAAAAAACCAAAACAAAAACACCAAAACCCAAAGCAAACCAAAACCAAAAACTGTATCTACTGGGAATGTTTATAGAAAAGACTGAATAGAAATATACAAATGGTGGCATGAAGGAATGAAGTAGTCTGGTTTCTCTGTCCTTTCTAGACAAGCCATGACAGGCCACAAAATGCATTAGTAAAAAAAAACCTTTTATAAACAATTGGAATAGATTTCAGGGGAGCTTGTTGATTTTTTTTTTTTTTTGGCTGGAATAAATTAGGTATGAATGATCTTAAACCAGGAAAATGGATTCACTTACCTTCCAAAGACACTGAAATCCAATCATAGGACTATTTCTTTGGTTACTTGGTAAAAATAAGTATTTCTTGCAACAAGCATATATTTTTAATTACAAACAAAACAGACTTTGGAAATTCTTCAGCTTCCCTACACATATTTGAAATGAAACATTTCCAAACTGATATATTTTTGCACTTTTGCAACATGTCAAGTCACTAGAGGTTTTGCTGTACCCTTGTAGATAAAATGCCAGTTGCAAAAAAATCTGTATTCAACAATTAGAATTCACCTGGAGAAAAACCTGATCATAGTAAAATGTTCCAAGATGGTAAGCATACAGAAGGAAAAATTCTAATAAATTATCCTATCTGCTTTATTTCTTTAATAATTTTGGATGCAAATACTGAATAGAATATTGTTTTTCTCTTTGCCAAGGAAGATTTAATGTTCAAGGAAGCCTCTGAAGTTTATTTAAAATGTAGCCTTTTTACGTAACTTCTTTTCACCTCTTGACTTTTTGGTCAAATGAACATTTTTTAATATACGGTAGTTTTCAAAGTCAGTACAATCTAATCCTTGAGAGCCAGTGGCTGCTTGACCTAGTCCAAAGAAATAACAAACATACAAAATTTATAATAATGAGCTATAGTAACTGACTTTAAAAAACACAAAAGAAGAAGGAAAATCAGGTTACTTTGAGTTATGATCCTAGGGCCTGCATTTCATGTTTTAAATTGTGGTGAATAAATAATAAAATTTGTGGTAAGGAAGCTGCAATTTTTAATCTGTAAGACTTCATTTATTATTCGTATATCAGAGGGTTTAAGAAGTGATCCAAATTTCTTTTTGAGAGATAAAATCTCCATGCTTTTTCCTCTATACTTGTTGGGCAAGGAAAGGTTTCATAGAACATCAAGAAAGAAAGAAGCAATTAGTTGAGCTGTCTCTAGAGCTTGAGAAGATGCCTTCTCAGAGGTTAAATCTGTCCAGTAGCTCTAGCTCTACATGAAATTGGAGTGAGTTAAGAAAAATCTAATTCAATTATTATTTTCTGAAAAATTACTATTTTTCTAAAATCATAATCTTGTATAGGGACAAAGCATTTTGTGCTAAATTTAGATGAGAAGCTTGTCTCATGATGAAACATACAGGTACAGGGAGAAGGGAAAGCTCTATACCCCCAAATATATTTAATACCAACAACTGAAGCACATTATGAAGAAAAGCATTGAAATGCATGTCTCCATCCTTCAGAATCAAAGTGAACTACTTGGTACTTTATTGTACACTCTAAAGGCTCTAATTCTAATCCTGTAATTTTATGAGAATTTAGCAGGCAATCTACCTGAAGCTAAAGACTGTCTAATGAAGAATAAAATTAGAATAAGGACTTTTAAATGTGAATTCAAAAATGCCATGATCCAGAAAAACACTTAAGTCAATGCAGTTATTAATGCAGAAACCTTTTTTCTTTAAAAGGTCTTAGAAGTCCTTTTTATATTGTGGTTCCTCTCTCACATACCTCTAAGCTGAAATTGCATTGATTGAGATTGCTGAATGAGTGTCTTTGGTGAATTTGAAGTCTTGCTAAGAGGGAGCTGAAAAGGGATTTGGTTTGATTCTGAGGAAGAAAGGTACTATCTGACAGTTCCTAATCCTGTGGTCATTATAACTGACCTGTATTTAAGAAAGATATCACTTAAGTTGAATGTGGTAAATTCGCTTGAGATCCAGAACAACAATACATGGTGAGAAAGCTGAATGGATTAAAAGCATAGTGACACAATATATCACTTACCACAACTGCTCGATACACAATTCACTTGTTGTGACTTACCTACCCCTGTCCAGTAGGTCACACCTGCCCCACCCCATTCTTCCCATTCCAAACCCTAGGACAGCTTTCAGAGAGCTGCCATATTCCAAGAACAAAAACCTTGTTACAAAGCTGCAGTTTTTTCTGCTACTGTCAGCAGGAAGAAAGAAGCACGTTTTTCACAGGGTCAAACGTTGAATTGCAGGTACTTGCAGTCTGAATCATCCTCTTGTCTACAGTTTGAGTTTCTCTGTGCCACTGAAGAAGTCTGGGACTCAACACACAGGGAAAGGCAAATGTATGAAAATGTCATTTTCACCTGACTGTCTGGCCTGCCTTTTAACAAGGAGTCTTATTAATAGGGACTGCTTAGGTAGGCTTTACAGCAGTGCAGATTTTCAGTATCTTCTAGGAGGGAAACTTGTAAAATGTCTTCTCCTGGTGATGTAGGCAGTAGACTAAGTCTTCAGGAATGAAATATGGCTGAACTGAATTGTGTTGCTTTGGTCAAACTTTCATCCACTAGTAATCCACAGATCCACAGGCTCTGCATGATATTGTTGGAAGAGTACTCATTTAATAAGCAGGCTGGAGAACTATTTACACTTTATAAAATCTGAAGTAGGAGTTACACGCTGGAAGAGACTTTCTTTATTGCTTGATTTAACTACAGATTTCAGAATTCAAACTTGTAGCCTTTGCTGTTTGGCTTTGCACACGGGTAGTGAGTTATTTTACTGGAAGTCTGTATAGCTCCAGCTCTAGTATAAATACTAATAACCATTACTACAATTAAGTTTCTTACTAATAATATGAACAACTAAAACAAAATTGCAGGACAGAAGAAAAAACCCCAAACTTACCAGCCTTTTAAAGCAAAATGTTTGTTCTTTTACCAATAATGTTATTTGAATAAGTACTTTGAGTATTGAAAAAATATTTGCATGAAACACAGCTGTTAAGGCTTTGAATTGAGTATTAGAATGAAATTAGGAAACAACATTTGTTGAATCTCAATGTAGTAAAAACTGCCTCAAATACTAGTAACATTCATTCACTGAAGTATAATCTAACTCTTCCAACAGAGTGAAATTCATGCTTGTGCAGATGGCTCCCACATGGCCCATGCCTCATTTAAATCCCTCTTAATCCCTCTTTTGAGAATTCAAGTTGGATTTATGCAATTCATAGTCCTTGTAGTGACCCTCTGCCCATAGTGAATTTTATGCTGCCATTTTATTTCTATTGTCACTTCAAGCTGCAGTATGTTTACCAATGAACCCTGTATCCTGGCATAATTCAGTCAGACCCTTTAAAAGCTGTGAACACTGTTACTTTTACCTTGCTCTTCTTCCTCTTGCGCCGGAACCGCAGAAGCTCTTTATGTTGCCTTGACACAAAGTTAACAGCTGCGTACTCCAGAAGTGCAGAAAATACAAAGAGCAGGCACACTGCCATCCAGATGTCAATGGCTTTGACGTATGACACCTATGAGAGGAGACAGGAGAAGCCTGAGTATGTTAAAAGCACAGATGTGAAGTTTAGTATTTCATGGCAGGAGGAAGCGCATTAATACCTCCACATCCCAACAGTATTTTTATCGAACAAAACTTTGCATGACAGACAACAATAAGAACAACAATTCAGTCCATACATGTTAAATTTTTGTTTAAAAAACATATTATTTTACAAAATGTGTTCAAATCATTAACAGTTCCTTACAGCGTACTTTGTATTACATCACAAACCAAATAATCCTCAAAATACACATGATCTTCCTTCATTTGTCTGACTGAGATCTGTGAATGGCACTGAGGATGCAAAAAGTAGCTTCTAGTGGGACCAGTGGGAATTCCTGTATTAAAATGGATGTGGCTGAAAGTTCCTGGAATAAAAATTTACAAGAAAGAAGACAGGTGGAGAGGCCTGATGTGTTCACTCTCTGCTAATATAGGCACAGTAAATTGAATGCATAGTTTCAAATTAATCCTGTCGATCTAACACAGTGAAAGAACTAAAAATCAGATACAAATTAGAGCTCATTGCAATCCTGTATTGCCAAGTTCAGATGCAGGATGTGATCTGAACCAAGAAAGTAGTTTTTGCAGAGTTGCAAGAGTTTTTCTATATAAGTAAACATAGCTAACTTCAGGCCTCAAAATGTGACAAAAATAATCTGCAGCTCTCTGTTAACCTCTTACATTGTTGTTTTTTTGAGTTTTTAGAGCATTCAGTTTTATCTGTTGATGTTAACTTTGGATGCATCCAGTTCCATATATTTGGGACACAAAGCATGCTCAAATCTGCAAGGGCTATCTGTTTTACTTAACAAAAAACTTAAATAGACAACTTAAAAATATAATGTTAAAACTAATACAGAATTGAACTTTGTGTATTTTTATTGTATGCATTTTATTTCTATTAACTGCAATGGCACATGAAGATGGTCAAGGAATAAATGAAACAGAAAACACTTAAAGTAACTACAACTCAGAAAATGGAATTAGTTAATATAGAAATAAATTTTAAGTTTAAGTGATTAATTTTAAGTGGTGTTCACTGTGTTGAGAATAATTTTTATGCAATTGTTTGGAGTTGTTAAGGTTTACATTTTTCTACATTTTAATGTAAATGTGTAACTAGTTATATTAATAATTAAATTAATAATTTAGGCAGTTTGGAGCAAGGAATATAATTGAGGATCTATGGTAAGAATCTATGCCTTTAGAATTTCAGTCATATCTGCTAGCATGTTATCAGATACTAGAATGTGAAAAAGGATGAGCCAGTCAATGGTTAAGCAGGGTTTATGCAATATGGAATAACATTGTTTTCACTACTTGTTAGGGTTTATGGAATTAACTAGATATGTGGCTGGCTACATAGTTGAGACAAAGGAGAAATAGAATATATTTGACTGGAGAATCAAAAATCCCCTAAATATTTCAAAATTATTTGTTTGATTTAGGAAATGATTGGATGCTAATAATTAAAACACGTGAGGTTGGCTAAAAGTGTTTTCCACGTAACGTTATGATTTACATGGTACAAACAAAGGAAATTTAGCCTACCTTTGGAAGAGATGCTCGTGAACCTGAGCTCTGTGTTGTCATGGTCAGTACAGTTGTTATGCCTAAAGCCACTCTGGCTGGAGCTGCATCCATGTTGATCCAAAAGGACACCCAGGAGAGAATCACGATCAAGAGGCTCGGGATGTACATCTGGATGAGATAGTAACCCATCTGCCTCTCAAGGTGAAACCGGACTTCAATACACGTAAACTTTCCTTTTTACAACAAAGAAGAAATATTCAAGAGAAATAGAATGTTTTTACTGTCAGCATCTAGTGCACACTCATGAAGAATGTACAATGTGTCAATTATATTTGTTCACTAGAAAAAGATTTATGTTTTCAATTCTCTACAGTGACTTGCAATAAAGACAGACCCAATTATAACAGGAGTATCTAATGAAAAGGGCAAGAATATCTGAAAAAATTAAGAATTTGATATGGTCTGAAATTCATATTTTCTTATAAAAAAAACCCTCACAATTCATTACAACAATAGGAAATTTACATTTCCTCTGTGAGATCACCCATTTTTGAAACTTATGTTTTGGAAATACTTCTGTGTACAAGGAAAACGTTTGCTTCCCCATTGTATAATAACTCCTTTATATTTGGTTTAATTTTAAGCTTAATTTTATTTTTATTGAACTAAAAATTGGGGAAAAATAGTGATATTAGTATGAGCATTATGTTATCAATAGGAGAATCTGCTAAATCTCTCCCTGTGTCCCCATTCAAACTGTTCCAGCTCATAAGAGAAACGATCAAGTTTCAAACACTGTTTGAAGACTGGAAAGACCAGAGATTAGGAAACTTTAGGAAGGTAATTAAATGACTTAGTTTTATCCAGATACTGAATATAAAGCAATTTCTACACACTTATTCAAACCAGAACAACAACAGCAACAACAAATCTATTGGTAGCTCATAAAAATGTAATAAACTCATATTTTTATATTAGCCAGATTACTGTGTGGTTGGGGTTTTTTTCTCCACCCTTCAAGCTGTAGATTATTTCACAGATCTCGGCCCAGCCTCACTAGATTTTTTAATTTTGCCCAATGGCCATATAAGTCACACAGGAATGGTGCTGAAGGCAATGCTGTTACTGTAAATGGTGTATGCATAAAAGAGTTTCTCACAGCAACAATTACACATAACTCAGTTTTCTTCCTTATTTTGAGGAAAAACATTTTATAATTCTAAATTTAAGAAGGAAGGATATATCATTATATTTTCTTAAGTGGTATGAAGCTCTTTGGTTATGTTTTCTACTTATTTTTGAAAGATATTTTCCTAATCAATTTCCATTTGCCAAAATGTCATTTTATACAAATTTTTTCCACAGTAATAGAGAGTTGATGCTTATCAGATTAAAAAAATTATGTAATGGATTCATAAGCTCATCATATACTAATGTATTTTGTTTTATGCTGTGACAATAGCGCTAGGCATACAGAAATGAACTTCAGATAAAGTCAAACAAATATTTTTATTCTAGGGATATTAAGTGCTTCTCAACTTCATTATTTTCATAATAGTTCTTTTAACAGGCCACTAGTTTTTCTATGATGTCATAATGAATGCAATTTTATGACAATTTTATTCTCCTAAGGCACTACAAAAAAATTTAGAAAGACATTTGTTATGATGTTTAGTTTTAAGGTTACATTTCATATCTCAGGAGTTTGATATCTGCAAATATATAATATATTTGCAGATATAATATATTATATCTGCAAGTTTAATTATTAGTTTCATTTCTAATTGCCAGCATTTTCTAAATCCTATCTATACTCCCGAAATCTGTGTCCCAGATCCTGCCTCAACCATCTGCTACCTCAGCTTCAAGACTGATTTCTACCTCAGTCACAGGATGAAATCCTGGTTTAAAAATGTGAATGGGAATTTTGGTGTTTACTTCAGGAAAGGCCAGGATATTACCCTATGCTTCTCTTCCATGGCCTTAAAAAGGATACCTATGCAATTTAGTCTTTCATTTAGCTGTTCAGTACACCCCACATACCAGCAGTTCTGCACTAACTGGCCTTTGTTGGAATCATATTCTTTAACTGGTTCTTACCCTGAAGATTTCTTTTTTTTTGTGACATTCATTCTGTTAATTCAGCAGCCTTGGACAGCAGCAGTCTGTGTCTCATACATCACAGTAAATCGTGGTGGTAAGGAGTGACACAAATGCATCAGCCCAATCTAGGTCTAAGCAAAGCCATTTTATTTGGCGTCATATCAGTAAGAATTGTTCAGCATGCAATATTTTCTTCTTATAGGGTCTTATATTCTCCTTTCAAAACAAATTAGGAAGGAAATCTAAAGAACATCAGACTGACTAATATATGCATATGCATATATGAAGTGTTAATAAACATTAGCTACTGTTTGTAGGTTGTATTTTTTTCCATCCAGAGAAATGTGGGATAAGAGATCTGAGTTTCTTTCCTGAGGACTTCAGTGGACTTGAACTATTACAGATCACTCAGCACAAAAATTCTGTGAATAGTAAACAGTGAATAGTAAATAATACAGTAGCTCTGATATGGATTATTTTATGTGGTTGCAAATCTGACAGATCTAATTGAACTACAGTGGAAGAGAAGAATAGTTGTAAACAACAGAATCCTAAAAAAATTAAAGAGATTATAAATGAAAAAAGTGCAAATGGAATATATTGTAACCACAGAGAAAGGGAAGAAGAAAGCAGGCATAATGAAGAGGCCAGAACTAGGACTGAATGATGTGTCAGAAGAAGTATACAAAAGTATGTTTTTGCTTGGTTTAGTATTTTTGTAAATATCATTGGCCAAGGAAAAAACCCCTCAAAACTTGTAACATCAAATTGAAACAAACAAAAAATTGAAATAAAGAAAAGAAAAAAGAAAGTGGATGTGTCTCTAAGTAGAAAAATACCTTTGTTTAGCTTCACAACATGCGTGAATTAGAGTCCTGTCTTTGTCTTAGACCCAGAGACTTTATGGACTTGCCAGGCATACTTCCAGTGCTTCCTAGTCAAGAATACTGTGTTCCTCTCTTCCCATACAGCTCTGAAAAATTAATATATAGCAGGTCCTCCGGAAGACTGGTGGCTACCCAGCTAGACACTCTTCTCTGCTGCTCCAGTACGGAGTATTGGAGAAAAGCTGCAGATTGAAGTCAGTCTAGCACTGCAGTTGCAGTATTTGCTGGTCTAAGTGTGAAAGAGTTGATGTTAGCTTTTGCCCTTCCTGGCTGAAACCAGAACCACTTGCATAAACTTGGCTAATGTAGCTGACTGAAAAAAGAAAACCCTTGTACTAGCAGATGTGAGTCCAGCCAAAAGAGACTGTGCTGTTTTTCCCACCTGAAGGTGTGGGTCTCCTTTCCCTTCCTGTATTCCATTTCAAATTCAAAGCTAGGTTAGTTGTGGTTTAATCTATCTGACTGGATGCTTGAATGGATCAGAAGAGACATATCCATAAAGTCACCTCAGCTGGGGAATGAGATAGACAAGCAACTAAGAGCATTGCTCTAATAATTCATTTGTAGTACATGAAGGGTAAGACCGAGTTCATTTTGACAGGCACTGTGAATGTCACAGAGAATGCCTAGCAGGAGGATAGGAATACCTTGTGGTATTGTGGCTGAGCAACAAATTAAGACCTGATGGTATTTTCAGACTAAAGCTGTCAAAATATAAGTGTGCACACAATCCATAAAATGGATTTTTGTAAAGCAAAAGAATGAAAAGGTACGCAGGGCTTCCCAAAAAAAATATTTTTTCCTGAATTGAGGTTACATTTTTTCTTTTTGTAAGTCTAGTCTAACCAGGGATTTAAGTGCATGAAAGGGCCCCAAAATGCTGACTTGATGAGCATTGTTACCTGTGCATGCGAGGTGAATGTACTGGCGTATATGCGTGTGATGGTGCATTTTTGTCTCTTACCTATATTCTTTGGTAACAATGTTAGAGCTGCTGGACTTGCAAGATTTCTAGGCAATGCCCATGCTGAAAACATTAGTATAGTGAAAAAATAAAATTGTGTCAGTCTATATGATATTTCTTTTCCCCAGAAAGCATAAATTGCTTTTCTTTGGAGTCAACATCTAGATCACACACTTTCTTTGTTGTAGTTTCTTGCATGGCCAACTGTGGGTAACCCAAGAAGAGCATTTTGCTACTTCAGGTCACCTTCACATTACACAGCCTCCTCTGACTGTAGCATGTGCTGTTTAAAAAATGGGCTATGCAGGCAGCAGTATGCTTGTGTCATTAAAATGTACTGTCAGTAGCGTGGGATGTGCAACAGAAATCAAGCATAAGTTGTAAATTCAGGCCATAAAGAGTCCTCTTTTATAGTTTCATCTGTCTCAAACTGTCCCAGAGGTAAGAGTTGGTAGGACTTAAAAGTGTTTGTCTCCTTTTAGCAGCCCTTAAGGTGTGTTTTGGGGAAAGCTTTTATTACTGTACCCCTACAATGTCATAAACATGTTACAATTCCCAGGAAGGCTGAGTAGCTGTTTTTGAAGCTATACAGAAAGTTTTAATAAGGGAGAATTACTTCAGGATTCTGAGTCAAGGGAATAATGTGCCTGAGAAATAATTAAGAAAGGAGTAACAATTATTAACTACTATGAAATTAAAAATTAATAGCATAATAAAATATAAAATTAGTAAGTATAAACAAATTAGAAAAGAGCTAAGCATGCAAGTTCAACTTTTTATCCATGCAGAACAGAAAGTTATCTGCTGAGGATTCAGCAGTAAATGGTAGTCTGACCTTGTAAGTCATTGATAATGTTAATAAATGATTCGTTGTGAAATATATTATGGATATAGAGAGAACTGTAGCTAAAAGACTGTACAGTTTAATGAAATTACATTAATCTATTTACTTAAAATAAGAATCTTATGCTTGCTGAATAAAGATGATTTAAAGGTTAGCAAAACTGAACTGAGTTAAGCAAATCTGAATAAATCTTTATGGTGATCTGCAGAATGTGTCTTGGATTTGGGAAGAAAATATTTCATATTGTGATTCCAACACATCTGTCAGTATGAATGTAGACTACACAATTCTGATTTTACCAGTGACTGATAGCCAACAAGCAGCCAGTCTAGCAATCAAAATATTGTTAGCTATAGAGATTTGCTAACAGAATCCTGGGGCAACTGGACTGTGATGATGTTCCTGTGCAACAACACTTCACTTTTCCTCATGAAAAAAAGCTAGAGACAAAGGCTTAACATGAAATTAGAGAAAAAACTGAGAGACAGCAGGGAAGGAGAAAGGGAGAATGAGTGGCTAGGATATGCTCAACCTAAATAGCTGACTCAGATTTATATCTCTTAATACAATAGAGAGCTTCTGCCACTTGTCTGTCTTCCTGAAAGTCATTTCTTAAGCACTGCAATTCCTCTATTCCCCATATCTTGACAGAGAGCCTAAATTCAAAATGAGCCTGAAAATTATATTAGACAGAGTATTTGCCTCTCGGTGTTATTCTAAACCTCTGTTGTGTTCAACATTTTTAGACATGTTAAAAACAGAATTTGACATATTATGTGGAAGAAATAACATATTGCAAAAGCCAGCTGACACTTTTCCTTACAGAGATAAAAGTAATGATAGTTCCTTCTTCTCAAGGCAAAACTTAAAGACTCTTCTTCCAAAATGAAACAATAGGTGGACTCAAGAAACAGGTTTTGTATAGGTGGATGTAATATGGCTATTGTATCTTATGCCTCTGACTGCTTTCTATACTTCAATACCTTGGATTCTTACTACTAAATTTTAATACTTGGATCCTTACAGGTTCTTACTAAATGATTGCCACTGCAATGCTTTGAGTAATCCTATCTACTCTCTGTACAAGAACAAATATTTACTCTAGACAAACACCTGTTGCAGGACAACCCACATTGAGGATAGTTCATGACATATAATATATACTGCAAATATGACCTCACTGCAGGCCATCATACACCTTCCCTTTGCTGTATTTCTCCAGCCCTTCCTTAATGCTAGTTCTGCCACTTGTCTCCTGAGTTGGGGAACTTTGGAGTGCTAGGTAGTAGAAAGCTCATCCTTTAAATACTTGTGTGTTAAAGAACAGATGAAGTTTTATCAGAATTGCCTTGACACTTTGATCTTTGATCCTTTAATTAAACAACATTTTTATTAAAGACCCTGCATATATAAACCCTAATGTTTTATCTAGTATACAGGATAGAATCACCCTGGCAAAGATCATTGCCTTCAGTAAGAATGTGGCTATTGCCTTCAGCTGTCTTCAGACAAAATGGATTGATGAAAAAAAAGCCCCAAAAACAAAAACAAAAAAACCAACCAAACAAAAAAATCCCCAACCCAAACAAACAAAAAACACCAAAACCCAAAACAAAAACAAACCAAAAACAAAACCCAAAACCTTTTCATATTGGAAGTTATTAATGTTGAAAGGAAATTTTCTGAGGACAATTTCATCTTCTAACTGAAAAAAGTCTTAGCTAAAAATAGACAGTCTCAGGAGGAAATAAAACTGTATTGCCATAAGAGGGATCACATAGACCACCAGCACTTTCCTTCTGCCTTTTGTTGTGTTCTTTCTTTTTTCTCTGCATCTGCTAAAATAAGATTGCAGTTAACATCTCTTGGCAACAGCATGTTATGTATAACACTGCAGACAAAATAGCAGATGATTTTCATACAGAGAATGAATGAGAATGAAATATATAAACTGACTTTTCCATAAGGCAATACTGTCCCCTTAACTTTCTCTTCTGTTTGAGTCATTATCGGAATCACCACAAGAAAAGCAGTCCACTTGATTTTACCCTGTTCAGTAAAGACATTTCCTTTTTATTCTTCCAAGAATGTGACACTTTTTTTTTGAGAGGAACTCTGCTTATTACTGAAATACAGCTTTCTGTTCCTTTGCCTTCCAGTGATACAATTTTTTAAACGACAACTAAAATTCATAAATTATGTGTATGCAAAGCTCATTATTTCAAGAGATTGTAACTATAAAACTGATTACATATAGGTAAATTTAGCTGAAATTATTTTCATACCTTTCTAAGAAGCCAGGATAATAAAAAAGCACTTGGTAAGTGTGCTCTCTAGAAACTTTCCAATTTGCTCTTTAATATAAATTGCAATTTGAGTGTATTTTGCTTATACTTTTGAGTATAAAAGTACTCATTTCTTCCTGATCGTAAAATAAATAAAACACCATATTTATCTTCATAGAGCCTGAATAGAAATTCTGATTTTCCAGTGTCTAACATATAGAACTAGACACTTCTCTATGTATCTAAGGCCAAGATTCACTAAACAACTCTAGGAATGTACTAACATTCAGTTTTTATTTCAAGTCACACTCTGTGGAATTCAGCAATATTTTGGGGGAAATCAGTGCTGTGGCTGTTACCTCATAGATTCCCATACAGGAAGGGTTTTTACATTGCTTTTTTTTTTGAAAAAAATACTGAGGCAGGTAATAAACTTGACACTGGTGTAAGACTGATAATGACTGCAGTAAAAGACAGCTGAAAATAGATATGAAAAAGTTAAATTGATAAATTTGCACTTGCAGTTCTCATGTCCCTCAGAATGGAGAGCTGAGCTGCATTGAGCAGGACCTTTGTGGGCTGGAGAACCCAGCACAACATCACAGCAAAGACAAATGCACAGCTCTGTGATGAGGATGGAGCAACCCCCTGCCCTGATACAGGCTGGGGGTGGACTGGGCAGGCAGCAGGTCTACTGTGCCTGGGAGCCTGAGAGATGTCAAGTTGAACAGAAGTCTTGTGATGTGAAAGACTTGTCATGTGCTGCACTGTGTTAACAGGGGCAGAGAGGGGAGACATAGAAACTAAGGAGGCATCTAGATGTGATGTTTCCACTTCCAGGACACACGATGAATTTTTTATTCAATGAATCTTTAAAGTAGAATGCTCAAATTTTGATCAGTGCAGGGTTGACATTTGAGGCCTCTTTGCCCTTGAGAAAAATGCCTTGTTGGAGTCAGGAAGTGCTATTTTGTGCATCTAGGGATGGTCATCATCAGCCTGCCACAGACTGTTTTCAAAAGTGTTTATATTTCCTGCTTTTTCAGCAAAGGAATGAGCAGCTTCAGAGATTTCACACCCATAGACTATCTCCTGGGTAAAAAGTACAAACCTCCTTTTTGGAGGAATGGTCTATGAAAAAAACCTGAGGGAGTTAAAAAGTAATGTCTTAAAAATCACTCCTATAGTCTCAAAAAGAGTGTTTTAGGTGTTTGTGAACACAAGTAAGGATTTGAATTGTTGTGAGAGTAAGACATTGAAGTTATGTCTCCTCTAATCACTGTCATCAAGCTGGCAGCAAATTGGCTGAATATAAGGCACTAGGTCAGTCGAAGGTGAGACTTAGAAGGGCCACAATCTACAGCTTGTGAAGCAACTTTTTTGGCTATGGGAGGACAAATGGGATCATGAGAAAAAATTGTGTTTGGGATGTGCATATTAGGAAATCAGATGGGGAGTGTGGAGCTAAGGAAACATGTTGTTCATCAAGATTGCAATTATCAGAAATGGGCATGTAGAGAATTTATCAGTCCTGGTGGTGAGGGCAGCAATAACAGCTCCCCTGTTTCCAGGACCACTACATCCAATTTTTTGATCCAAAAGGCATTATTGGACCTAAGACAGTTCTGAGCAGCATCGCTCAAGTGTGGGTGTAAAGCATTATCCATGACACAGGAGTAAAGCCAAGACTCATTTGTGCCTCTGAGCCAATGCTATTATGCATAAATTCATGCTACTGTATATTTGCTTTTTTTTTTTTTTTAAAAAAAAAACCAACGAGCTTTTTTGCAGCTGTGATTGAAATTATCTGTGATTGCAATAAAATTTAGGTGTTGCATAATAGCCCAGAGAAGCAATTAATGTCACATAGGAATGTGGCAAACAAGACCATCCTTGTAATGCAAATGGTTCATGTGTGATATTTCTGGTTGTTATGATTCTACTTCACTTTCCAAATTGGTCACTGTGCATATGCCTGTGGATGCAAAAAATGAAAATTATCAGAAATGTTGTTGTGTCACCTCAGAACACAAGATTTGATGAGCCATTTTGCTGTACTGCTGCTGAAACTGTCATATCTCTATATTTAGACACAGTTTATTTTTTGAGCTCTGGTTACAGTGAACCATTTTCAACTGGGCATGAAACACTGATGAGACACGCACTGATGACTTTCCACATACTGTCCTGAAGCTTCATGTTAATTTGCTTCACGGGGAGAATTTTGGGATTTTTTTTTTGTTTTACAGGATGTCTCAGAAGAGCTTTCCATACTGTGTTGTAACTAAATTTAATTTGAAAACTCTTCTTTGGTCACTTACTACATACCAGCTGCAGTTGCTTAGCATTATTTTAAGAATTCATTTTATCTAATCTGTCATAGGCCAGAGAAATAGACTTCACATCATATTTTAAAAATTGCTTTTTGTAAATTTTTGTTCTTGTGAAGTATCCTAAAGGCATATCTTCCTGCAATATCTCATTGCAGAAGCCTTAAAAAGCACATTACTGATGATGTATCCAAGTAACACAGTGAAAATAGTTGTTGTTGTCTTTTAATATAATGTTTATGGGGTTTTAGCCTACAAATGGTAGTTAATAGTATTGGTTGTAACAAAGAATTAAAAGGAGTTCTTACTCTCCTAGAAACCAAACCCTTCTAATCTGGTTAAATTTGCTTCATACTGAACATTTGAATTAAAAAAAATACTTTGGACAAAATACTTTTATCTTGAAGAGGAGACTCTCACAATAAATGTAGTCCTTCATGGGTAAACCCACCTTTTCTTTCTAATTTGCCCTGACAAAGTTCTGTACCTGTAATTTTGGTGCTGTAACTCAGAGCAGGCCACTCAGCTGCTTCCACTGGTGAGACACACCCTTCCACCTCCTGCTTAGCATCAGCATCACAATTTTCCCCTCTGTCCATCACAGGCAGGTCCCACAGCTGTGCAATTGCTTAATTTTTTTGCTGACATCTTTTAACATTTCCATCCTCTAACTGCATCCAAGCTTCCAAGGTTTCTGTGTTACCAAACACCTTGATTTCTTTATGGACAAGTTAAATGGTCCAATTACTTTTTCAGTACAGGCTTGATCTTCATCTTTCAAGGGCTGTAGGTTGCACTCACCTCTTAGAGCATGCTTAGCCACAGAAATGCAGTTTGGCCAAAGCAATACAGAATACAACAGGCTGCTGACTGGCCACACTGTCCTCTAGACTTATTGTCCCCTCCTCTCACCTAAATGGGACAGAATTGCATGGAGACAAGCACACTTGCAGCCACATCTTGAGAGCCACGAGGCCTCACATGCAGTTAATAACATCTGTTGCTCCTGCTTCTCCACTCAGGTTAGGGCCACAGTGAACAAACAGCATATACAATTTGACCCCAAGTAACCTAGTCTAGTATAGGTATAGCATATTTTCCTATTTTTCCTTAGGTAAAAATACCAGGTTAAATAGGCTTGAAACATAGGTTGTGAAGAAAAATGTTGTGCCTTCAAAATACTGAAAAAATGAAGTTTTAGTCAAAATCACAAGGTTTAAACTCTGACAATTATAATGTAAGTTCTCAGACAAATGAATGAGTACAACTCAGCTTTGGATGGAGGGTTTGAAAATCACTGGAAATTCTGAAATTTTAAACCAGGTTTCCATTCAGTATCAGGTTAAGCATCACAGTAATGTCTCAATTTCTCAGAGGTTTTTGATGCATCATATTATGAAAATGAACTTTAGAAAAAGGAGAAAAATACTCTATACCATGGTTTCTCATCAGTTAATATCATATACAGGATATAGAATACAATTACAGACACTCATTAAAATGACATAAAAACAGGAGAATCCAAAAAAAAAGGGTAAGTTGCTTGTATATTTCAAAGGAGACAGTGGAAAATAATGAAAATAAAATTTTCTTATTTGTCATAAGGATTATGGTAGAAAGGAAAAAAGGAATAATAGGAATTCCTATCTTATCATTAATGAAGAAATATCTGAGTGAAAAAATTATTCTGCTATAGGATATGTATAATATATTTTAGAAGGTTTTTAAGGATTATTCAAATATTAGTATTTGTACAACAGAAGTGCACGTCAAGTATTTCCAATTTATTTTAGGGAACAGTTCAAAATATCTCTCTCAGTATCATCCTATTCTAAATGGACATTATGACAGAACCTTCCCTTCTCTTAGGGCACTACTGCAGTTGCGATAAAACTCAGTGTTGGAAAGCACTCCTCCTTAATTTTGGTTGTAGCAGGACATTCCTTATGAACACCATCTATTTGATTTTCTCTCCCTGACATTTCAGCAGAATCCAAATGATTCTGCTGAATTTTAAGACATGTTTAATCATACTGGAGAGCAAGAATTTAAAGATACGTGGATTAGAATGGAAGACCTTTAACTTTTTATTTTTTTTTTCTCAAGAAAATATATAGAATATGCAATTTAGGCTTTGCTTTTCAGGATTATTAAGCTCGTGATTCAGTTATTGATATAGTTTTTCACAATTAAATATAAAAATATAATAACTATAACATTAATATTAATCCCGTACTTTTTCAAATAATCTCAGAGATGAGCTAAATACCTCAGTTCAACAAAGGCAATGATTCAGTATCATAGAATCATAGAATTAGAGAATTATAGAATGACTTAAGTTGAGAGACCCTAAAGATCACCTAGTTCCAGCTCCCCAGCCATGGGCAGGGACACCTTTAACTAGACCAGGTTGCTCAGAGCCCCATCCAGCCTGGCCTTGAACACTTTCAGGGATGGGGTATCCACAACTTTTCTGTGCAGCCAGTTCCAGTGCCTCACCACCCTCACAGAAAGGAATTTCTTCCTCATATCTACACCTACTCTCTTTCAGTTTGAATCCATTCACTCTTGTCCTGTCACTGCATGCTCGTGTCTAGCTTGTAGACACCTTGCCATTGCACACTAAAATCCTTTCAGCTCATTCACATTGCCCCCTTGCTGCATGAATTAAGGCAGGAATAGCTTGGCTCAGCCATGCTGTGTCCCTTTTTCCTGACTGAGCCAGGCTATGATTAGTGCACAGCGTGTAGACCTTTGGACTTTATCAGTGCTTCAAATCCCACATTGTAAATGGGGTCACGGCACCCACTGAATAAGTAAAACTCCTGACTGAACAGTTTTGGAATTATTTCAACTCTATATTTACTTAAGGTACCAAAAATTGAAGTTTGTTCAGTCTTCAGGTAGTTTTGGTTTGCCAGTTATTTAAGACTGCATTACCTTGCACAATACACCTGTGTTTTTTAAGCCTCTTCTGAATTCAGTGAGAACACTTAAAATACAACCCAACTGTGACATTTATTATAACAATAAATGTTAAATGTCTTTCAGTTGTAATCTCTTTCCTACCTGTATTGTAATGCTTGGTGCAGTAACATAAATCCTTTTCTTCTTTCAATAGAAACTGTGGCAGAGTGAGACCTTCAGCTACTTGAACCGCTCCCTTTTCTTGCCACTCAAAAATGAGATCATTCATTGTGTATCCAACTAAAACAAAGAAAAAACACAAATAAACTCTAAGTTAGTTGCAAACTTTGAAAAGCATTAGCATATCAAATTACAATATTTAAAATAAATGTTATAAAAAGGAGGTAATACAGAGGGCCTGCTTATACTCGTTAATCACAAAATTTATCTGCTATTCTATACCACACTGAATTGGAAGAGACAAAATGGCTGTCTTATGAAACTCTTTTAAATCTTAATAATTAGATGGTCTATTAATGGATACAACAAAATCATTTAAATTAGCTAAACATCCAAATCTCTTGTGTGCTTGGGAACATCTTTTTCTCCCCAGACCATGAAGGACAAAATAGGCCCTTCACACTCAGATCTCTTCCTGCTTTTACTTGAGGTGAAATATGGATTGTCAAAGTTATGTTTATGGATTTATGTCAATTTGAATGGTTAAGTGCAAATTGTTCAAAGACAAGAATGAATTAAAATTCTGCAGTAGTATTAGTTGAATTGAAAAACTGATTTTCTCTGAAACTGGAACAACACATGGGAAAGCAAATGATTATAATCTTCTCATATTAACTGATGTGATATATAATGATATTAAAAACCACTCAGCTTCAATATTCATTCTCCTGCACTTATCCATACCTCATGCATGTGTATAAGATTAGATACAACAGCAAAATACATACTAATCAAGGCCCAGACTTTACAAAGGACAAGTACCTTTTCCTTCTATTTCCCTTTCTCAGATAAAAATTTGCATGGCATATCATTGGGGAAAATATCCCTATTTCTTCTGAATATGTGATCTGTTAATTTTCCCAGGCATTTCAATCGATTTTTTTTTTCCCTAAATAAAATTTATCTGGTTATTACAGCTAGAGAAAAAAGGCTTCATATTCTCATTCAAGTTTGAGCTACATATACTAGAATGAACCAGAAGGTACCAGAAGGATAATTTTTTCATCTAATTTATATAGGTTTCTGCTTCTTTGCAATATTTCCTTTCTGCTTTAGTCCAATACTAATAAATTGTTGAAAATAACTGTTGAGAACCAGAAATTCTTTTAACCTTTCAGTAACAAATTGCTGTTTCAAGTATATTGTTCAGAACCTTCTAAGAGTAATTGTCTGCCCAAAATTACTGACATTTTGAGTTTCAGCAAAGAAAGTAACCTCTTTGCTGTGTGGGCATAAATCTTACCCCATTATATTCAGTGACTTCATTACTCTTTTAATACACCTATTAATGGCATTCAGGGACGTGATCTGCTAACCTGAAAACTCAGATACACTTCATCTCTTCTTATCTGTGCTGAATGAAGCTAGGAGCTAAGAATTAATGTTTATAAATGTAAAAATGTTTTCTACATTTCTTCTTCCTTCTAAATTCTTGATGTTTCTTTTGGGGAGAACCCTTATAAAGGGTATTCAAATGAACTCAGGCTGACTGTTGAATTACTTGGCACTTTTTTTTGAGGCTGGATGAATATGATAAAAATGATACCACCATATCCTTTTAAATAAGTAATTAAGATCAGATGCTGCTCAAGCCGCTCCAGGGACATATCAAATGTGCAAGAAAACACTTGCTTTTCTTATTGATTGCATGATATTCTATAAACACAGTTAGAATTCACTATTAAATGGCATAAACTGTGAAAAATCAGAGGTATATATCTTATTGAACTTTGCATGAATTCAGACAAAAAGCAGTCGTGTGTAAAGCAGATTACTGCTTGAAGCATGTAGATTACAGCCAGAAGTGATATTCCTTGAATAAAACTCATTGAACTGTCAAGAAACAACTGCTGTGTCAAAATGTATTTCACTAAATCTGGTTCATTCATCTCTAATGCGTGCTTTTTATTTTGATTTTCTACTCTGCCTACTAATTCTTCTGTAATGTAATATACTACAAACAATAACAGCATATTCAAAATGCTACTGCGATAATTAATTTTTGTCATGTTTACATTTTAAATGCCCAAATATAGTGTTAGCATTCAAAACTCTAACCAGTTTTGTAAGTCAAGGTCACAGTCATAAATTAAAGGTGCCTTAAAATATAGAGAAATAAATGGAGATGTGAGTTTATGCTATACCAAATAATTTAAAAATAGTATAATGTTTCCACTAGTATGTTAAATTAAATCAGCTTGAATTAAATCAAAAGAAAATATCTTTTTTCAATTAATTTTATGAAGAGGACCTGCTGAATAGCACAGTGCTTAACACTCAGAATGCTCTTGGCACTGTGCGCAATGTGCGTAAAGGGAAAAAGATATTTCTATGGAAATCACTCTTTAAAACAATCAGTGGTTACCATACCAAAGAATTTATACTATTACAGTTTAGGTATATGGTGTTATATATGCAATGAGCCTAAAATACAATCCCCTGATACACTAATTTTGGGACCTCTGCTGATTAATTTTAATAACTGTCCCTGTCCTGTTCTAGAAGTAACAATCTGAAGTCCACCTGAGCTTTTGGTTCTTGGCTACTGGCTACCCAACTAACAAATATGCATTATCTTTAAAGCAATTAAAAAAAAATGCCATTCAGTAACATATATTTAACTTAAAGTGTAAATGCCTGTTACTGATACTGGCCTGCTTTTGAAGATTAGAAATACACTGTGTGCAATTTCCAAATGGTCTGTGAGCTAAAAACTCCCAGAAGTTGTGTTCCATTACACAGTTATCTCTGTGCAAATGGAGCACTAAAGTGTAGTCTTGAAATGTGAAGGCTTTATTCTGAATGGATGTGTGGTTACCAGTACAAACTCATGCTATATGTGCTTGTTATGTTAGACATATTATGTTACTTGTAAGAACTGCACTGAAATAGGTAGCAGTTATAAAGAACAAGACATTTCTCCTTGGAGCCTATAAGGAATTAATGCAACCTAACATGGTATTTAGCCTCTCATAAAAACAGAAGTTTTTCTCTTTTGACTGTGAGGGGGTGTTGATGACTATTATAAATTGCTACCAGATATTTTTTTTACCAGTGACTGGGAAGTACAGTGTTATGTAGGGAATTCCTAGTGGGTAAGTTGGATTGCTGAATAAATGACTGACTGTCACTAGCCTAGGTAGTATATGAGGGTGCAGCTCACTGGTGCAAAAAATGAAATCTTTTATTCTGCATTAATAGCTGAAAGCAATGGAGGCTATAAACCAACATGGTCTTCAGGACCAGGCCAACCTAAACAAAATGAAGTGGGTTAGTAAAGACCTCTGTCACCGAAATGCAGTGTTAGGGTTTGGGCTTTCAAGGCACAAATGAATGAAGGCTGGGAAAGGAAGTACAGTTGTTAAGTTGTCTTTTATGGGACAAACACCAGCTTCTGTGGCTGAAGGAGAGAGCAGTTGGCAATGTATTTCTTTTTGTCTGGGTACTATGCAGCACTTGGTCTTACTTAATTCTATAAAGATATTACTAATTATACAAAATCTAGGTGGTATCATGGAGCCATAAAGAAAGGATAGAAGAAACAGCCTTGTTATGCTTGAACAGTGGTGCTCAGGAGTTACATGGCTGGTTAGGTTACAGTAATACTCTCTCTATTAACCCAAAGTCTGAGGTCTTGCACATCTAAAATGCAAAAGCAGGCCGTAAATTGTAGGTAATTATATGACAAAGACATCATCCCATGATGATGGAGAAAGTTTCAAGGTATTTCTCAGGAAAACTCAAGAAGTGTGTGAATGTCTAGCGCTGTAGTCTCTGTGCAAATTGTTCTCTTAAAGAGACAAGTAATTTCCAGGAGCCTGAAGTCATTCCAGGTAATTAGTTAATGAAGCATATACTGGCAGAGTGAGAGCTCTGCCCGAGATGAATATGACAAACTAGGGAACTAAGTAGAATTTAGAATTTACTAGAAGGGAAGAGGGCCTGAAACAATTGGGAAACTTGGATTTGGTAGGCAGAAATATTATTTTAGAAAACAATGTGCAACAGAGGGTGATAAGTGTGACAAAATTGAAGGAAAATTCCATCACACTAACAGAGGGAGAGGGTGGAAGAGATAAGACATTGATGAAAAGTAGTTCTCAGGAGCTGTGCCTGCAATAGTTGATGGAGGGTTTTTAATAACTGGTCATCAAATAAAATTAAATTGTAGTGGTATTTTATTTAGTTCATGTAATTGATACAAAACTCTGGCAGATGGTGGACAAGACAGACACAGTAACTTTAGTCTTTAGACAGCATTGAAAATTGTTTAGCTAGACTAAAAATTTTCAGTATTTTCAATTACAGGTTCCAGAAAAAAATTCAGGAAAAAAAAGAAAGTGATCCTATTTCTAATAGGAAATATTTCTAATTATCAAGGGCATTAAAGTGTCTTGAAAGAAAAACCAAACTTTTCCCTTGGTCTGACTCATCTTTCCCAGAAAAAATTATCTTTTCAAAAATCGTGTTGATAAGTCATATCAACACTCATATGAGGTTCCTGAAAGAAAGAATTAGACTGTATCTTTGTCTTTTATTTTGTTTTTGTTTTACACTGCCATTAATAATAAATATCAACTTCCCATTCATCCAATTTTGAAAGTATAGGACTAAAGCCTGCCTTAAATTGAGCCCCATTCAACCCACATCAGTCCACATTACTCTATAGAACTTTTTGGAACCAGGATATTTCTATTAGTTTCATGCTAAGAGTAGGAAGATTTTATTTTAGCTAATTCAGTATCAGTGGTAGGCATGAAAAGGCCATTATCTCATAGACAAGACAGTGAAGATCCAACAAGTGTGTCTTGAAGAACTGTTGAAGTGTCTAACATCTCTTCTCCTGCTTCTCCAAGGACTACACTGTCACATATGTTTATATGTTATTCAAGGCAAGCAGCTCCCCTGTACCTTTAGAGGCTCTACACCTTTGAACCCTCATTATCTTGGCAATTACAACATAATTCCTTTATCACATTTGCTGACACTATTTTAATTGCTTTGTCTGTCCACCTTTAGCATATCTTTCCAAAGCATGAGAAAACTTCTGATCCAGCTGAATATCAATATATCCTGTAAATTTTCTACTCATTCTATTTTATTACAGGACAGCTGTGCTTCCCTTGTGTCATTTAAAAATACCTACAGGTGTATTAAAACCCAACTCTTTTCCTCACATTCACACATCTAAAACAGCATAAAACAACTGAGTGTATCTGGCTTTTTTTGTAAAAGAGTTTAGTTCAACTACAAAATTTATTTTTTATTTTTTAATCCAAATGATTTATCTAAATTCCATTCTCATTTCTTTAATTTTTAGTAAGGTACAGGTCCAAAAGTAACATTGGATTTAGTCAGTAAACCCATCACTTCTTCAGGTCTCCAGTTGAAGCAAGAACTACAGTCATGTTGACTAGGGTTATTCCACTGCTCTTGTGTTAGGCATCCCATCAGTTTGCTTCTGGGACAAACTGCCTGCACATTACTGCTCCTAAGAGCATGACAGACATTTCAATTGTGCCCTGAATTCCCAGCAACATAGCAGGGGGAAGATATGCCAGAGCTAACGAGTCTGGTTTTGGCTTGAGGTTAGAACAAATTCTTCTACATTACACACTAAATATATTAGCTTCAGAAATGAGCTGTGATTCATTTCAAGGCTAGATTTGTGCTGGAGCTCCAAGAAGGCAGGATTTTATTCAATGTACTTCTGAGCAGCTTTACAAGGTGTCTGCCCTTTGCACTGCCCTTTAAGTCATCTGAAGGGATCTCTCCCTGGGGAGTTATAGGTTTATTCGTCTTAGCCTGAAATTTGGAAAAGAAGAACATTTCAGCTCAGTACTCTAGCACATCTCTCAAACCTACTATGCCTTGCTGAAACCTATAGGTGTTCAGCTATCACATTTATTCTAGTTTCTGAATGTCAGTAGCAGTTATACAGTTACTACTGCCCTTTCATCCTGCATTGGTCAGGAGCTGAAGACTACAAGTATCCTGATGTTTGTAGCTGTGTGTCATGTCTCACTTCAGATAGACACAATAGTTTGAGTCACACATCTGCACAATAAAAGCCACAGCCTGAGCAGTTGATAGTTTTTGTGCTACTGAAATGGAGAGAAGCAGTATGGTTTCTATACCTTCGGGCACAGACAGGCATTGGCCCAGTGTGTCCATAATTTCTGTCATTCAGGTAGAGACCTGAGGATTCCCTGGCAGATGAGAAATACACTCCAGTTATTTTATCTTTCTTACATTGTCTTTGTGCCATTGTGGGAAAGGGAAAACGTGCACATACTTTTCTGTAGTGTAGCTTGTACTTCTGCAGCCTGCATACCCATCTTTCCCCTTGTACAATCTCAAAATTAGAGACTGGGGGGAAAGAAATTGCTCAAACAAGAATCATGTGGTATAGAGGGAATTTTCTTTAACAATCCAGAAGACAAGAGCATGATTGCTTAGAAAAACTAAAAAGCCTCCATAAATAAAAAAAGGGGAAAAAATGGCCACTTAAATTTAAAAATAAATATAAAATTAAAATGATGAGGTAAGAAAATGCTTTATACTTTACCTATGTTGCTTTTCATAGTATATTTTTTCTTTTGTAACTTAGTCTTTTCAATATTCTTTGAAAATTCAGGAATATTAAATGTCACATAAAGTTATAATTGCAATTTATGAATAAAGGAATGCTCTAAGGTAAAAACAAAACTTGAAAAAGGAAGACAAGCTCTAGCATATGAAAGAAAACCATTTCTTTCCTGGGAGACAGGCCACAGAAATAAATATGTATCTAGATGACATTTCTTTGTATCTTATTCAAGCAGAATAAAACTAAAATTATCCCAGATGCCTATAGGCTGTCCTGGTGTAAGGCACAGAACTGTAGAAGGGATTATTTCATATGTGCATTTTCATTTGTTCCCTCTCTAAGATAAAAAAGCAGCTCATTCTAGCTGCTGAGAAATCATTTGGTAAAATAAATCCTTTAAAAATAGGAGACATTTCCACTTAAATATTTTTCAGACACTTCATGATCTAAAGAAGTACTTTTGCCAGGGGCAAATCCAGCTGCTTAGACCGACCTTGGAGAAAACATTACATGAGCCAGCTAAAAATAAAGATCTCATTTGGGAAAAAAGGCTATACACGATTTTTTCTTTTAGACTTTTCCATGATGGAGCAACAGTATCAATACTGAAGGGAAGTATCTAGTACTAGAAGAAATCACTACTTTAAACGAGAGACAAAACTCATCATCTGTCTCTTGTCGGTCTTTGCAACACAGTGGTAAAAAGAGCAAAAAGAAAAGATGAGTGATTTATCCTAATTTACTTTGTGACACATGCAGGAACAAGGCTTGCAAGATCAGACACAGTTTACAGAAACCATGAGACAAATGTGCCTTGTAAATTCATAACGTACAATGTCCTACACAGCTTGGCACTCTGTGGAAAAACCAGCAATGATCACCACTTCAAAAAGAAACATCTGGAAGCATGGCTACTCCTGTTTTGCTCCTGCAAACACTTTGGTTTTTATAACATAGCCTGGTGGTCAGATCATTCACTCAGGACATGAGAGGGCTGTGTTTTCTGTTTTGAATACAAATGTCTTCCACTTCCCCAGACAAGGCATTAACCACTAGGGTTAGTGCTTTGATCCCTCTGTTTACATTGCCTCAGTGTGCACCAAAAAATCCAAGGCAGACAGCCAGAGCAGAGTATGACACTGTGGCCTAGAAATTAGAGATGCTTGGATGGATTTGGGCTCTCAGGGTTATGTCAGTTCTTACCTCAGGAAATTTGATGTGAAGCCTGGGAAAATGCCAAATGCACCCATCCTCCTTTTTTCTTCTATAATTTTACATAGAACTGGATGCCTTTTCTTAGCCAGAGAGCCTGGAATTTGAATGTTTCTGCTCACCCTCTCCTAAGTTTTGGAAATTGGTCAGAGTTCACTCTCATATAAACTAGTTGGTTTTTTTTTGTTTGTTTGTTTGGTTTTTTTAACCTAGTTACCCTTCTTCCCGGCATGTAGATATTTTTTGTAACACTTCCAAGTAGTTTATTTCCTTTCCTGTCCTTCCTGTACAAAGAAACTGGCTACGGACAGGTCAATTCCTGCTCTCAAAAATCTAGGGTCTTGGAACTTAGGTCACATATCTGCTTTGGATCTGTCCCAAAATAATCTCAGGGAACTGCTGCCTTGTTCTTGAAAACCTAACTGGTTATTCTGCTATCACACATGTAAGCACATCCAGAGCTCCCACACGCTGCAAAATTTTCTGCCTCAGGCCATCACCTTTTCCCACAGTCTGTTTTTGATGTCTGAAGTTACAGGTAAAATAGAATTATACAAGGCAATATGGGAACAGCTTTATTACTTGTAACTTCCTTATGAAATCAAATTTGATATTTGTGAATAAAGAATTTGAAACTGTATTTTCTTCAGCTCTTCTTTTGTGAGAAGTGCCTCTCTTTACCATGTGAATGTGCAGCTGGGAATGTACTCCCACTGAACTCAATGATTAAAAACAAGACTTCAGTGAAAAATGTTCTGCTGAAAATACAGTAGAACATCTACAGTGTTATTCAACTAATAAATGTTGGTTCCCTGTGGTGCAGTTTGTGGGAACTGTGGGCTCCTGCAAGGTTTCTGTAAAGCAAACCAGATGCATGTTTGTTCCAGAAAGCTTAGCTTTTGTCTGACCTGTCCTCACAGCAGCTGAAAGAAAGGAAAAAAGCAGCTGAGTTTTATGAAGCTGTTAAAGCAAATATTTCATAATTTACATAATGTACATTTTTTTTTTAATGATACATTTTGCTTGTTCAGTCAAACACAATAATTCTTCCTCTTTGAAGCATAACTGTATTTAGTGAGAATACGTGCCATCTGCATGCACTCTGATGCAACTGCCTCCTGTTAACCTTTTCTTTAGTCACATTAATTATACAGGTAACAGAGGTTATGGGTAGGATCATCTGCTCAGGTGGACTGTGGAGTTTTGCTCAAATCCTGGATATATTACACTGCCCTAAATTCCTTAACATTTGTGTCATATAATGATGATTTTAGTCAAGATAATTTCTGCTGCCAGATTCAGGTGTTGTCCTCATACTGAAAGGCTGCTTCATAATGTTACCATCTGTCCATTGTAATAATAAATCTGGCTTTTATACTCACCCTGCAATATTCTATAAAAGCACACCATGCAACAAACAGCTCTGACATACTGACTGATAGATGATTACCTCCCCTTCCCTTACGTGCTGCTTTGTCCCAGTAAAAGAAGAAAAAAACCACCAAAAATACCTTAATAAAATTATGTGTGTCATGTTTCTAATCTATGATATGTTTCAAATAATCCAGTATGCTCATTCTATATGAAAAATTATTTTATTTTGAAATACTTTACTTATCATCCCTAAAACTGTAAAACTAGATCTTTAAATGAATACTTCTTAATCTGTCTTGCTCCTGTCATTAATCTGCACAAATTTAGGATTGCTGGAAGCTTTCAAAGAATGCTTTACTTTATTTTATTTTTGTTCTTTGCATCATTATGAAGATTTTCTGCTGCAACTCTCTTTCAAAATCCTCTCATTTTAAGGGAAACAGCAATTCCAAAATACTTCATATCACCAGGAAGATGAGAATATAATGCATCAGACAGAGTAGTTGATTTCTCCTTTTGTGTTTGTGCCTTGAAATGGCATAGCTGCTTTACACTTTCCATCCTCTTTTAAGTAATAAGATAACGAGGTAGATAAGTAAAATATATATCTTAGAATATAATAGTTTTATTTCACATAAAATCCCATAAATCAAAATCCCAAAAATCCCCTTAAATTCTTTAAGTTATTCTTATGTTTCCTTTATGTGCTCCCATATTATTCACCTTCTGTATGTGTGAACACAGAAAGACTTATGGTGAAACCCTATAAGCAGAAATTTTGTATAAACTGTCACTGGGTACATAAGTTTAATGATAACTTCAGATATATAAAAAACTCTTGATTTTCAGTTCAAATAGATATGAAAGACCCTCTTCCTCTTAAAATCATGCATATTTCACAGATTCTACTGACAAAATAGAAAATTAATTTTGAAAATTTGTTCTTGTACCACTACAAGGGATTTTCCTACCTCCTGTATAGCTGTTGCAATCCCTGCAAAAGTATGTATAGGATAATACATTACGCAAACTTACAGCTTTCCAGCTGCATTATACATGTTTGCACGTCCATTGGAAAATTTTTGAGATCCATCGGACAGGAAAGTATTAAAGTCAATCTGAAAGAACACAAAAAAAACCATTAAAAATACATCCCCAAAAAAGCCATAGAACTGTGCAGGAGGAATGCATGAATACAATGGAAGCAACTAGAAATAGAATACGTGTTTCAGTAGAAAGCTCTTGAAAAAGATCTCTATTAGCTGAACCCATCTAACTCAGCCTAGTATGACAACATGGAAAAAAAATTTACAGACTTTCAAAAAAATAAATTTTTCAGTAGGGATGCCTAACTTAATAACAAGTCTAAAGGAATGCAGCAACAGTGTGCCCTTTTGTGCTACAACAGATTTGTTGGACTGTTTCAAATCTTTGGCATAAAACTTACCCAAATTTGCAAGAATTTCACAACATATGCCAGCTGAAAATCGTGGAGGAAAAGTAGTTTTATGTGTTACTCTCCTAAAATAAGGTGTTTAAAATGTCAACAGAAAAGTTTAAACATTTTATGATTTTGATGGTAGACCTAAATATGCCTGTAATTTTGAACTGTAGCTGTGCATTGGTGTTAATCCTAATACTTCCTGTGAAATTCTTTGCAAATTATAGGCAAAAGTGGTATTTTTAAATTTTAGATAAACACAATAATTTACCTTTCAATTAGAACTTCTCCAAGGAATCAGAAAGAAGAATTTATGTAAGATAAAGGCACATGTTTTCCCTCCCTGGCCATGCCTAGGTACCCATTCATTGTTCAGGGCCATGACTCAACCTTCATTAATCAGCTCAGTTGATAGAATGTCCAACAAAAACCTGAGGAGCCTCAGTTCAGCTGCTTACACATAAGGCTCTTCTAGCATGGAAATGCTCTAATCCCCCCTCCCTTGAATCCACTCCTCTGCTTTTGGCACTGGGCCTAAAGAGAAATGGGCAATAGCTGGCAAGTATGGCTGTATATTTCTTTTACTTTTTTTATTTTTCTGACCAAACCTCCTTGATTCATTGTTGCTATAATTTCTGTTTAACCAGACAGCGACAGGTCTTCATTAGAGAGGAGAGTCTGAGGAGGGAAGTCAAACCCATCCCCTATTCCCATGCTGTTAAAAATAGTTCCAAAGGCAAATTTTAGCTAGTAGGCTGGTAACAAAGCAAGTCATTTTGGAGGTACCTGGACTTTGTGCTTCAGTAAATATTTTAGTATTTTATATTAAGTATTCATTGAGCTGGGAACTGCTACCTTCCATTATTTTCTTGCCTCAATTGTTCCAGTGCAATTAGGGATGAGGAGAAATTTTGAAAGAAGGAAATTTAGAAAGAAGGAAATTTAGAAACTTCTGTTTTTAATATCAGCACACTAGCAATTAACATATCTCCCCTTATCAGAAGAAGGTTAACTTACTCAGATGCACATAACTCAACTAGATGCCAATGATATGATTTTAAATCTGTTTTAGAAACTATAATAGTTTAATTAAATCAAGGCAACATAAAATTTCTGGCTTCATAAGAAACTTCATAAGCTTCTGACTTCATAAGAAAGAGGAGCTATCTGGGATTTTCTGTCAGCACAGTTGATGTTTGCCTTTATAAGTAAATGTGATATTTCTCACATTTGGGGTTTTTCAGTCCATTTTATGTGGCCATGGACTTGGTCTGAATTGTATTGAAGGTGCAATCTAAACTTGTTTCTGCTGAGTGGTGGGGTTTATACTGTGTGCTGTATGTGTTTGGAAGGAGTAGGGAGTTATTTGATTAGAGTGGAACAGCAGCCACTGCCTCTTGGGATGACTCAGACAGTCTGCAGATAATTGATTTAGAACTACTTTCTACTCGAATCCAGAGAAGGAATCCTTTTAACTTGCTTTGAATCTGTTTCTAGTGACAGAATACATGTTGTGACACTGAAGATTGATAATTCTCCCAGAGTGGCAGACTAACCTCCTTTTGGAGATGAAATCCTCATAAGAATGTTAACTCAACCCTTTCTCTTTGTGTAAACTTGAAAAAGTGCTGCCTAATTGCACTGGAAGGAGGGAAGGAGGAAGGAGATTCTCTTGTCACTGACACATCCATGGAAGTCATAAAGTTCCCTTTTTCTCCAGTACACAAACTGTTCACAGATTTCTGATGTATCTTCAAAGAGTCTAATTATGCATTAATTCAGTGTCGTAAAAGCATGCAAAGCAAAACACTGAGTGGACAATAGTATATTAATTTTGGAAAGAGTATCATTTTGCACAAGTGAGTCACTGCTTCAATATCAAATCTATACTGTCTAGTGGGGCATTAGCATACTTATATCCAATGTGTTTCTCATTAGGTTGGGTGTTTGAAGTCAGTGGTAAAATGCCTGCTGATGTCTGTATTAAAAGGAAAGTGGAGGGAAGAGAAGTGGGATAATTAGATTTTGTCAGTACTTATGATTGCTGCTTTCAGCTTCTTAAAACCTTTTCAAAAATTTACTTTCCAGTTTTCTCTCCATCTCCAGCAGTAAATGACTAATCTTTAAATGCCATTCTTCCTCAAACAGGCCATGTTTTCATGTTGAAGTGCAACTGCAGTAAGGGGGAAAGGAAGTAACATTGCATTGTCATGACATTGGAGGCTACTGACTATGAAACTCATACATAGGCCAACTCAGATTATAATAGCACAGGACTGTTTGTTATGTGCAGTGTCCCAGCTCCTCTAGGCTCAGTACCTGTACTTCATAACGGGAAAGATACTTTTCTTATTACTTTTACTATGTGAATGCCTAATGAGCAATCATTTTCTATTTTAATGTTAACAATGAATGTTGACAAAATTCTGCATTCAAAACTCACAGATAATAGTTCTGCATGACTAGCAACTGAATATATTTTTTAGAAATTCCTAATTATGCTTTTGAGCCGCTACATGAAAAAGATCATTAGGTTCAAAACTCACCTGATGGAATAAAGTACATTTCCATTTTTGAAAATCCGCAACAACTTATTATCTGTTGTAACTTCATGAAAGTTGGCACCTTTTTCATTAGCAAAGAACAAATCAGGTTTCCAAATTGAATCCAGCATGGATGGATCTAAATCTAAAGAGTCATCTGGATATTCACTGTATGCTAGACGTGGATCATTCCAGTTCTGACGGAGAAAGATGTTCACTCGGTAATCCTGAATAAAAGGGAAAACAAGCAAAGCTTTATCAAGCATAGGGATTTAGCTTTTATTTCATTTCTTAGCCATGTAATCCCCTGTCCATCTGTGGATGACAAAAGAATTACTTAGCTGAATGCCAGAATGATACCTATTTATATTACTGTGGGCACAATGGATAACAATAAAGATGCATTTCAGGGCAATCAAAAAAAATCCTAAGATAAGGAAATCCAACCTCTATGTGCAGTTCATATAATTCCATATAACTCAACCCCTATCACAAATTTCTCTTGAATTTGAAATGAGAAGCATAAAAAGAGTTTTATCATGTTACCTTTTTCTGCTCAAACCTGGGGTATTCCCACCTCCTTCTCCCTGTCACTGAGAACCTGTCTCAAGTTAAGGGAAGTTAAATTAATTTTTTTTCTCTCTCTCTAATCTTTACTTGTTTTAGACCCACCACATAGGCTTTCTGTGCCTCAGTTTCCCATTGAATATTGTGTGGCAGTAAGTCGTCATGCAGCAGTCTGAGGAGGACACATGTTCCTTCCTCCTCTCTTCAAACAGGGTAGAAACAATATAAGTCTTTATGATAAATTAGAATAGCTACAAGTGAAGTCACCTTAATTTCTGCAGAAAGTCCTGTCTTAATCAAGAGTTCTTCTATAGAAAAGATGAGTGAGTGCTTCAAACTTCTGGAAGTCATTTAGGAGCTGCACATACATTCTGTCAGAAATGTATTTATGGCTCCACACTTTCTTAAAACCTTACCACTCTGAAAACACTTGGTTTTGAATAAAGGTGAATAACAGCTTCTCGTTACATTGCATTTAGGACTGAGACTGAACATAAAGGCATAGGAGCTATACTTTTATTGGTCATAATAAGATTTTCCTCATTATTTGAACTGCATTAATGGGAAAGGTAAAAATAAAGTAGAGAAAGAGATAGGTTACCTGCAGGGGGAAAATGGCAATTGGTTGTCAGACCTTACATGACACTTCTGAGAATAACAAAAGTAAAAAATATCACTAGTTTATGGTTAAAAAAGATGGCGGAAATTTATTTTAACGAGAAAACTTTTTGAGTCAGAATGGGAAATGAAGTGTACAGGACTGAAAAATACAATTTAGCCAAAAACTATGGATACTGGTTATTATAGGTTAGACTAACTTGTTAAAACCCCATTGGTGTAGAAATTGTTGGTTAAAAATCCAGCATTTTATCGATATTGCTCTTAGGAAACTTGGAGCATGCAGCCATGTAGTGGGCAGAATTGTGCCAATAGACCTAATAAAGGCCAACAGAAACCTCAATATGCAACATTTACTCATGAGAAACAGTTTTTCATATCTTCAGCATCCTGCTGTTTTGGTCAATTTAATTACTCAGTTTGTCTAAGGGTAGCCAAATACACTAAAAATATGCTTACCAAGTCTTGCCAATTTAGAATATTGTAAATTGTACAGAGAAAGTCCTGATAAAGAATTTTATCTTCACATAACCTTTAAAATTTATAGGACAAAGAAAGCAAGTAGAAAACTACACCAGAAGAATGAAATTAATTCAAATTACTATTTCCAGCAGAGAGGAAACAAGCTCTCTGACCAAGTGGAAGCATGCAACATTAAATGCATAGGAATAGTTAACTGCTTTATTTAAAGAAATAAATTGTTAATTAATTTGTTAAACACACACATACAAACAGACCACAATCCCTTTCAGGAAAGGACTGAAAGATATTTTCTTTTTCATCATGGGTAGTGACAGCCTCAAGAGCCTTAAAAAAATTCTTATGAGAACCTGTTGGTATTTTTTATAATTAGTACCACGATGTTATACAACCAGAGCCAGGTTTATAGATGCAGAAACAAGCCTGTATTTTCTGTATGTTTCTAAAGTAAGACAAAATTCTTAGACAAGCTTGTACCTCAGTGCTCAAAAAACTGTATTTTTGTGTCCTCTAGTAAGAGGGAATAAGAACCCCTGATATAGCATTATTTCTTTGCATGACATCCCAAATACCATGGAGCACAAGTTTCCATTACAGATGGCTGTATAAAATCAAAAGGACAGGAAGAAGGAGGATGATGGCTCCACTGCCTTTCCCAGCATGGGCAACCCTTAAGCTGAAGGAAGCATTATCTCTAAACCTGGGGTACTGGCGTGGAGGACTGCAGCTCTCAGGACTTTGCACTTCACACCAAGCTTTATATTTTAAATTCTATAACCTGAGGTATGTCTATTTACTTTACTTTTCTCAGTAGAACATGAAAAGTTTATGGACAGGATTAGTTGCAGAGTAAAGGTCTTCTCACATGTGTTATACAGAAAAGGTGAAAAATGCGTAGCAGGAAGGCCAAATGGAAAAGGAAAATGGAGAACGACAAATGATGGAATCCTTTCAAGATTATATTAAGTTATGCTGTATGTCAGTGTGAGTAAAGTTTATTAGTTTAAATTGTTTCCAGCTTTTAAGATAAAAAATAGTCCTGGTTAAACTTTTCACTGAAGCAACCTGAGTTATTTTTCATTGTTTTCTCCATCTCTCCCCTGAAAACTGACTTAAATTGGCACTCATTATTCCCAAAAAAGAAAAAAAGTCCTAATATATCAAAAGGAAAGAGATATATTTGACTGCTATTTTATGAAGGAAAAGTATTCATCATATCAATTTATAATTACACATTATGAGCACAAGGCCTAAGTGCTTTAAACGAGTAGGATTTTTTGATGCAAACACAGACACCTGAATCAAACTGCCTGAATTGATTTGTTATCCTACAAGAGGCTCCATATTGTCATGTGCTGTTTGCCTGAAAGAATGGCTCCTAATTCAAATAACTGTGACAGGAAGGTTCCTTGAGGGGAGGGAGCAATCATCATTGCAGTTGTGGTGACTTCCAGAGCCTCATCTGTAACCTCAAGGCTGCCATAGTCTGAACAGCTGCTGCACCCTGGTTCTCCAGAACGAGAGGGATGTGGGGCTGCACTTGCTTCACCACACTTCAAAACCTTAGCCACAAGGTGAACTTTCTTAGAGGGTCAGGATACTGTTCATCTGCTTCATAAGGCTCAATAAAATAAAAACTAGAGATCAAATAATTGCCCTTTTCTGACCATGCCAAGGCTCAGGCCATCATGGACCTCAGTACTAATATTTTGATTAATAATTTCCAGCACACAGTAAAATCTGAAACACTTACAGAGTGTTTTGATTTCTACTTCATTATACTTGTACAGATAGAGCTATATTACCATAACATACAGAATGTAGCTTTATGGAGATTTTTGCACAAATCTCACAATACTAATTTCCCAGTTCTCACTATTTCTTTAATGCATTTTTCATATGTACTGCATGTGAAATCCTTCCAGATCTGAGAGATTCCAAAATATGCCCCTCATTTGGACATTGAATATCACCTGCTCTCATAATTTTTTGTGCTGTTATTTGAACCAAGTCTTCAGAATTTCATGCATAAATTACAGAACTCTCTCTGTTGCCATTCCAAATATTATGATAATTTTGCCTAATATATACTTCTAAGTGAAATCTAGTCTTGTCTTTTGTATAATGTAGTCAAATTATTCTTCCTTCACTTGTTTTAACTCACTGTAAAATTTTAACGTGGAAATCTTACAGACTTTGAAAGAAGACTGTTAAAAATGAACATAAGACACTATAATAAATATTGTTCTTGTGGAAATTTTTTTCTTCATGCATTAACTATGACACTCTTATTGAAAGCTCATTTTTACTGCCGTATAAGAAAAGCTTATATGTTACAGAACACATTGATAGTTTTAATTTATAATGCTGAGATTTTCAAAAGTTACTGTCTTGGTGTCTGAAAAACATGCAACTTGACATGCTTTTTATTGCTGCCTCGACTGGTATAATTAGACAGGATGGCCTGTGGCATAATAGTACTTTTAGTAATAACATCTTTCCATGTTAAATTTATTCACTGTTCTTAAGCACTGTGGCTGCACTTTGGGTAATTACTTTGTCCAAATTGATGGAATTTTCTAGTTTTCCTTTCTATAGCTGAAAATTTCAGACTGGATCAAAAGTTTTTCAGATAAAAATTTCAATATGCCTTTGACAAAACTTTTCTAGTTTTGAAACTAGAAACAGAAATTGAAACTCAATTATTAAAATTGAAGTTAGCCACTCAAATTGTCAAGTCATTTTCCATGCAGGTTACCAATGCCATTGCCATATCAAAGTAGGAGAAGAACCTTGAAATTCACCCTCACGTTCAAGAAATGCAAATATAATTTTTGTATTCTGAAGGATTGATTTGTACTTCCTCATGCTTAATAGTTGGAGTTCCATCGTTACTGAGATTACTTATGGTGCAGGCTTAATTGTTCAAAAGAATATGTAAAAGAAAGTGCAGGGAAGGATGATACAGGACTGGACAGGGTTGTCAGTTCTGTGAGTGTAGACATGAAAAGTTTCATGTATTTGTTTAAATTGATAATGCAAAGGACTTGTGTTATGACTTAATTTATTTCTTGATTGCTCCCTGTAAGTATATCAAAGGGGAGGAAGAAAGCATTTTAAATCTAAAGACAAGAATATCCTTCCTTAACTTTCAATACATTTAGACTGAACTGAAATGGTTCATCTCTTTTCTCCTGCTAAAAAACACTGGTGATATTTTCATTGGTCTTACTTATTATAGCAAATAAGGGGGTTATTTATTTTTTATTACATCTTTGCACTATTACTGGAGTACTGTTTAAAGTTCCTGTGTTGCCAGCATAAGAAGTGAACTGTTTGAGCAAGTTCAGAGGAGAGACAGAAAGTTGATAAGAGGACAGGAAAACATTCTGCTATAAAGGCAGGGTGAGAAAGTTGGGACCACTCAGCCTGGAGAAGTTTGAGTGAACAAATTTTTTACTGTGAGAGTGATGAGGCACTGGAACAAGGAGGTTCTGGGTGCTGCAATCCTGGCAGCATTCAAGGGCAGGTTGGATAAGGTCTTGAACAACCTGGTCTAGTGGGAGCTGTGCTGCCCACGGCAGAGGAGTTGGGACTACACACTTTTTAAGGTCCATTCCAATCACTTGACATTGATTCTGTGATTAGAGGGCTGAATTGCAGCAAGGATAGTGCATATAGCTAAGCTCTTTGGCATTTCAATTAATGAGTGAAAAACACTTGCAACAAGCTCCATGCTCCACCATTAAATGTAACTCATTAATCCATCAAAGATTTACCATAGCAGCTAAAGAGAAATTAACTGTGATTTAAATCAATTGCTTAGTCATTAGCTTTAATTGATACATTTAATCTGTGTCAGAGTAACAATATTTGGGTAATGCCAAACATCCCTGAGAACAAGCTTTTCTGTACTGAAGAGCTGTAGGGCATTCATTACAAGAAGAAACGCAGATACAGTGTTAATTATGATAGTTTGTCTATGGCACAGAGAGGTCTGTTGCTGGATATTTCCATAGGTGGAATGTCTCTTTCCAGAACTGATTTGGGCAGTGGGTAAAACTAAGGATGTCCTTACTGTTCTGACTCTGCAATTACAGAACCCATAGAGAGGCTGAGAGCGATTGCAGTACTGTACCACTCCCCTGGAATTAAGCAATTTTGTGAATTTTCTGATCCCTCCCTCAGACAGCAACGTCTTCATGGATGTGCCTTAGGAAAATGACTTCTTGCAATTTTTATTTCTAATCCTCCCACTCCTATGATTGTATTGTATAAGGAAAAGAATCCAGTTCCACACGCAAACACGTGGAAAACTTTCCTGTCTGGTCCTGCCTGAAGTTAGTTGGCTAAATACTTTGTGAGTGATTAGGATATCTAGATTTCAGCCCTTGAAGGCTGAGGATGAGCAATAAGGACTGCTCAGTTCCTGGATAAAAACTCTAATCCTAGTCTAAATTGAAAATTGTGTGTGCTCCTGCTCTCTCCATTAAGCAGGACAGCCCAGATGGATGTGAGGTTGAGGTGAGGACTAACTTGCCTCTGATCTCAGAGAGATTTAAAAATTGAGTTATTCAGAAAAGACTGTTGATGGATTCGGAGGAACAGCTCCTCTGAACAGTTGATTTTAAAGCATGTATTAATGTTTTTAATATTTACAGGGTTTTGAGGGGTTTTATGGTAAGTTAATTTTTGGGGTTTTAGTTTGGTTTTGTTTGTTTTCATACATTTCAGAACTAGTGGATATCCTGATGGGTGTCCTGTGAATGGTTTGGTTAAAATTTTATTTCCGTTTTGCCTAATTCCTTTAAGAGTTTTACTCCAAAAACTATCCATCAATACTCATATTGAAGTCAATATAACTAGAACTCATTTGGCAAAGAGCTGGCTAAAACTACTACTTTAACATTGCTACCTGTAATGTCAGACCTCTCAGACTTCCTTAAAAAATAAAAATTCAGAGTTCAGCAAATAAATTTACACACTTCTTCTGCCCCTAGGTGTGCCACCTGCTTTTGTACCCTTGGATTCTGAAGCAGTACAGCTCATGTTAGCATTCTGGCTGGCACAGATGAGTGCTTCTTGCCTTATATTCTCCTGGGATGACTAACACCTCATTTGCCACCGCTGCAAATGATGGAGGATGAGAACTTACTGCAACTACTACGGTTCTGTCTTTGCCTTAGAGAAAGTATTGGGTCATTTAAAGCATGCTTATTAGCACAGAGCTATTGGACTTTGTCATTCAACCCCTAACTAAAAAAAATAATATAGTCAGTGGTTTCTGAGACAGCTCCTTGATTTTTGCCTTACTCTCTTTTCTTTTTTACAAATCATTCAAAATCAGTTGAATTCAACAATGTGCTGCAGTACCTGCTTACGTTCCATATCTTTTAGGGCTAAAACATTGCAAATGGATGGGTTCAGTTTATTTTAGCATTGAGTTTTTTGGTTGAGTTTATTATCAGTAGCAATACTGGATTTAGTTTCTGTGCTCACATATAATCATCAGAAGTCAAAGGCAGTTAATGTCCAGGATGCTTATCCCTAAAAAGATTAATTATAGTACTGTCATACTGTATAATAATGTTTGTCATAGCTCCTACTGCATGTCCTAGAATATTTATTAGTTAAAGATTGAATATACTACTCCCATATTTAATGGAAGCTGTGTGTTCCCAAGTCCTAATGCATTACACTAAAATCACATTTTGAAACTTGTTCAGTGTAATTGCTTTTTTAAGCTTTAGCTCAGGGACTTTTAAAATGTTTGCACTTTCAAGCAGTCGTATTAGGGATTAGATGAAAAAAGGACATGACAATTACATGAACAAACAACATACACTAAGCCTCTGTCTTCATTTGGTCCTTGCCATGTTCTCAGTTGACAAAAGATTCTGGGTTTTTTCTGCAGGCAAATGATGTGTCCCTGAAGTTTTTGCTCTAACAGCAGAAGGTACTTCTTGCTAAGTGAAAAATTAAGTTTTACTGAGATTATTCATTTTCTCACATGAACTTTTGGTGCTATATATTCCATTTTTTTATTAATGAATTTTATGTTAGGCCTTTGAGCATGACTGGTTTCAATGAGTGACTGAATAGGCTAATTTTATAAATCTTTAGTGAAAATATGTATTTAAAACCATTCTCTGTTTCATCTTCTCAAAGAAATATAACTGAATTAGATCAAATACAATTTTTGGAATTCAATATTAAATTTCCCTGTTCCTTTCCTTGTGTTGGTAGATAATTATGACATTGTCTAGAATAAGGTAAGGTAAAATAAAAGGTAAAGCTAAAGTAGGACAAGCCCAGAAGCAAGGCCGGCTAACTCTTGTAGTCTAAACACCTGCCAAAGTCAGGTAGGAGAAGAAACAAAATTCTAACTTTAAACAAACTTGATCAGATATGAGTTGACCTTAATTTTATTGATATGCATGAAATACACCAAGAGGTCTATTAAGAAAATCATGTTGCTTTACAAGGATACCATGGCAACACATCATATTTTGTGTATATTTGAACTGTACCAGTATTGAGGAGAAAGAGAACAATTTGTTTGACTACCCAAAGACATCATCTAGTGGCATTTGAAAAGCCCTAAGATATTTTGCCTTTTGTCTGCTGGTTCAAAAAGCTGAATGTCTCCTGCAATTCCGTGATATGCCTACCTTCCCAGATAACTCAGGGAGTCTTAGGGATTATTAAAGCTGCACTAAATGCACTCAGGCAATGAAATAAAACTTTAACAGACACAAACTCCATTCAGTATTGATTTGCTAACCCATTCCTTTCATGAAAAAGTTAACTTTGTGAACAAGTACATGTGGGTCTAGCTGAGTAGTAAGGGAGAAAGAAGAAATATCAATTTTATGGGCTTCCAGTAGATCCATGATGAAAGGGGTAGAAGTAAAGGTTACTTATTAAGAAGTGAATCCTTATTTTAAAAGATCTCAAATACTATAATTTATAATACTACAGTAGTACCAGAATATTGTCACAGGCACAAATATAAAACATTTTCCCTACATTTTGCTAAGCTGGGAAATAGTCTTTTTACCTTTTAAGGTCTAACATAAATGCTTAAAAATTGAAGCAAAATGATCCAAAATTAATGAAATAATTAACCAGTGTAAAATATAAATATATACATTGAAAACTGTTCTTATATTTGTATATAAAATATATTTTATGTATATATATGATATACATTAACAAGAAATGGAAATTATGTATTTAATATAATCAGTTTTATGAAACTGTAGAGCAGCCACATTCACAAAAATAAGGAAAAACATATTGCAATCAAGGGACCTAATAATGGCTGACTAGAAACATCAAATTTTCAGTATTCTATCCCTTCAATCCTACCAGGAGTTAAGTAGCTAAACCTTCATTCAATTTAAATCTTTTAAAAGAAGATAGAGGAACTAAAAAGAAGATTGTGAGAGATCCCACATATTATAGCTTACAATGTTTGTAGATGGAAAGCAGACTAGAAATCTTCTTTAACTAATCCTGCTATGCCAATAAATTAGCTCGCATATGTTCCTATACATTTACGTTTTGAAAATCCATTAACTGAAAAAGAAACCTAGTGACTAAAAGATCAGACAATGTAAAGACTGCTTATTTTTTAAAGCAAAGGAATAAATTCAGATTCTCCACGAGTGCTTTTGAAGATTATTGTTTTATCATCAAAAACAGGTAAACAAGAAATAATGAATACCTACTTTTTGTCAGTTATATACATTCAATACATTTGTTTTTAATTCACATTCACTATCTTCATGGTTGTAATAAAGTTTAGGTCAGTACCTATTCACACTGCCTTGTTTCCAATCAGAAATGCCTTGGGGAGGTGGCTGCCTGTTTCTTTTTTTTTTTTTTTTTTTTCCTTTTTTTCCCCTGGGATAGAAAGACATGGGATTAAATTTGCTCCTAGGCAAAATTAAATTTTAAGCCTAGAGGCTTGCAAGTTGGGATCTTTCCGAACTCTGGGGAAGGCTGCAGCTTGTTTGAGCTGAGGTAAAGTTAATTTACTTCACAGTGGCTGGTACAGGGCTTTGTTTTGATTTGTACTGAACACAAGGTTGATAATATAGAGGTGTTCTATGCTTTAACAGAGCCAAAGTGTTTTTTGCTTTCCCAGATGCTGTGCTGGTGAAGAGCCTGGGGGCGCATGGGAAATTGTGAAGAGACAGAACTGGCATGGCTAACACCCACAGACCAAGGGGAGATAGCATACAGCATCATGCTCAGTATATATCGGAGGGGAGAAAGGGGTAGGGGGGCAAGAAGGAGTGGGGGCATATTTGAAGTGATGAAGTTTGTCTTCCCAAGTAACTGTAATGTGTGACGGAGCCCTGCTTTCCTGGGAATGGCTGAACACCTGCCAGCCCATGGGAAGAAATGAATTAATTCCTTGTTTTGCTTTGCTTGTGTGCTCAGCTTTTGCTTGCCCTATTAAACTCTTTATCTCAGCCCATGAGTTCTCTGGATTTTACCCTTCCAATTAATTCTCTCCCTGATCCCACTGGTGGAATAATGAGGGAGTAGCTGTGCAGTATTGGTTTGCTGGCTGGGGTTAAATCATGACAAGAGGGATTTTTGTTGCCTTTGCAGTGCTTTTGAGCCCTGGATAAAATTATTGAGAAATTCAAATCCTCTGCAAACTGGAGCACTAGAGGCAGAGGAGCAGAGAAGCCTGTGAGCTGGGATTACCTGCAAATTGGAGAGAAGGAAGAAGGTGTCAATCTGCAGAAAGAAGGCAGTAATGACATAGGGAGTGGCATGTCAGTAAAAAATGCGTATCAGACCACACCTTGCTGTGATCATATTGACTTTTAAAGAAAATTAAAGCCTGATTCACAAACTCATCATACTACTTGTTCTGCTAGCTTTGGCCATAATTGATAGCATGATATGTATTGTCTATGGAAAAAGAAAAATACTATGCAAAAAACAGATTCTTACAAGAACTTTGGATAAATTATATAATTATATGGTTCATTTTAAAGTATTATAATAATTATATGTATTTCAACTTTTAAAAAATATATTATTTACAATATATCTTTGCACTATAGGTATGATGTATAAAAGTCAGCATACAGCTCTTTCATGCTGAGTGATTACTTTGGCTACTGTAATTAAAAATTCACACCCAGCATATGCACAGCCGGAGTGCAAGAAGTACTAAGTATTCAGAATAGAATGACAACATGGTGGGAGAATGGAGTTTCTCAATGATGCTAAAATGATACTTTGAAACTTATTCAAATCAAGAATTTCAAGGTCATGTGGAATGTTTTTACTGGGAATTTTTCTAGGGCATATTCACTAGACTCAAAAACAGAAATTAGGACAAAGGTGACAAGCCAAAAATCCTTTATTTTCTTAATTCAGGTTCATTCAACAACTACTCTAAAGTCCTATTCCATAGCTTTTGTTACTGTAAACAGAGTTAGCAAATTGCAGGTTCATGCAAAACTGAGGGAGACAGGCTATAGTCTCACAGTGATAGATGGGGATTTATGGACTTAACTCCGATTAGTGTTAATGGGAGTTAAGGACAAAAGCCACATATATCATTATGAGATTAATTTCCATTGCTTAAATACATATCATGAAGCAGCTGCACTAAAGATATTTTTTAAACTATTACTTTTCACCTAGTTCTTTGATTTAACTATTTTTTTATAATGTTTTTACACTGGTGTTGTAGTTTTAGGAAACATCAGGAGTGTTACATAATCATAACCCCAAGTGAGTTCATCTTTCATGATTGCAACAAAATAAGAAACTTCATAAAGAACATACCTCATATGATGTGAACAGAGTTATGTAGTGATGCCACAATCTTATTTTCACAGATAGTAAGATTTCCTACAACAGTGACTGAGTAGAACTGAGCTTGCAAATTAGTATATTTCACATATTTTTCTGGATAATGCTGCAGTTGCTATACCAGGATGTAGATTTTTTAGGAACAGCCTACCTGATAACAGCCTTTAAACAGATTGAAAAGACTAATATAATAATGTGGAAGTAAGAAAGAAGATACAGGAAGGGATGGGAGTAAAGCCACATGATTTCATAGTGCGGTGCTGTACAAGTAATGGTTTTCCCTTTAAGTGAAAATGAGCAATCAGAGGAAGAGGAATCAATGTAAACAAACAGATAAGGGGAAATAAGAGGTGTGAACAGTTCCCCAGCTTTGCTAGAAGATTTTAGGTAAACAAAGGATATAAAAATTTAATTAAAGGCTAAGTCTCCCTTGGAATGAGAAGATAAAGATTCTGGGAGAACCTTTGATAAGTCTGTAAAGAAACCATCTGGGTTTTAGAAAGCATTAGAACAGGTGAGGAGTAGTATTTAAAGCAGCATTGTATGCAGTAGCAAGGGCTTGAGCTGATGATGAAGGAGGTCACTTCAGGTCTTCTGTAGCTAATTGCAGTAAGTGCTATGGGGAAGCAGAAAGTTTTGTGTCTGTAAACTGAGTTATTCAGCTTTCTGTATAATAAAGTGTTTTGCAAATTTTTAAAGAATGCTTGTTAAAATGGCTGGGGTTAAATGGGGTTAAAATGAACCAGAAAGAAGGACACATTGGTGTGTCTGGATGACCTAATTATAACACCTATCCTGGTAAATATTTATCTATTTTAGATAAACCAGAACAATTATAGCTTAGAGTAGCAAGGCAACTGTAGGTCTGGATTCAGTCTTTTCTTCAAATGAGGTAAAAAATATTTGAAGCTAGGTTTTCATCAATGTAAAGAAGAATTTAAAAAAATGTCACCCAGCACACAAGCAGCAAGGCGTTTTTCCCTACACCTAAGAAACAACCTCTGACTAATGGGTTATAAAATATTTTCACAACTTGTTTATACCTGAAGTTGGCATAGAGGCATACCTGATTTGACATTTCTTCAAGGACCAGGAAGTCAAAGCAGAAGATATTGTATGCATTTGATAGTAGCATAGACATTTTCCAGCCAGTGTTTCACCTGTATCTTCCAGGTAATTTCCAGGGAATTCCAAGATTCCCTTTTAAAAGTTATTCTAGACTAAAAGTTCCAGAGCAGAAGGGTACAAAAAAATGTTTTCCATTTCTGCTTGGAAAACCAGTGGGCATAGAAATTATTTTTTAAATATGAAAAAAAAATAAAAAGGATGCTATTTGTTTGCTAATTTGTATCTTGTATATGTAGTGTTGTGTTTTTTGAAGCATACTGCATCCTACAGAGTTTTCTTATAATATGGAATAGATGCTGTATCTCAGGAGGGTGATATGATATCTCTGCTTAGAATGCAGGTTCAGCAACAAGATTTTCTGGATTAGTCCAGACATGTAACAAACTGGACAGCTGTAGACCCATAGAATTTGTAAAATCTCTGTCTGCTCCTGACTCTGTGACCCAGGGATCAGGGTGGCAGAGGCCAGTGTATGAAATAAAGGATGCTATATAATCTGATGTCCCAACTTGTACAAGAACAGTTTTCTGTGTCTTGATAGAAGGAAGTTGATTGTCAAACAGAGAATTATTTTTTTTTTCCAGTGTATTTTCAGTAAAAAAGGCATCTTTTTCCTTGTATTTGAAGCAGTAGCCTAAATGATTAATTTGAGGAAAAATGTCTGGTGAAACTCCTCAGCATTGAGGTTTGTAATGTGTATAAGTGAACATTTCTTCCAAGCAATCTATTGAAAGACAACCTAGAATAGGTACAACAGAACAAAATCAGAAACACTTACTGAAGAAAGATGAAGCTAAGGAAATTAAAGAGTTGTGGCTCATGAAAGGACAGTAAATATGGTGGCTTAATAATGGGTTGGTCTGGTTTAAAAGCTCATTTTATTTGTAAATGCAAGATAATCTCATTAGTGGGGGGAGTACAGAAAGATTTCTAACGTGCTTCCTATCAACATTCAATTCTTTTCAGACTGAATCAAGAAATACCCCTGAGCAAAAACACTGTAAGGCCAAATAAGAGACATATAATTTTCAATTGTTAATTGAGATTAATTAAGAGTATAAAATTAAAATTAAATTAATTAATTCAGTATTAATTGTCTTCATGTTGCTATTTGCCATCACATCTCTTTGATGTCCCCTTCAATGCACTTTGAGCACATGCATTATGCTAAGAGTATTAACACACACTGAGTAAAAATTGCTGTAAATCTGCATTAAGGTCAGTGTTGTACCTGACCTTTAAAAGTCAGAAAACCTTGAGCAAATTTATCAGTCACTTTATGTAGAGTAAAAGCAGACATTTTGGTATGGACTACTACATACCAAATAGACTAACTGCTTTGTGTATTCAGTATTCTGACTGTGAACTTTTGCAGCTGAAAATGTTGGCACTGATATTATTCTGACCCTGCGTGACTGAATAATCTGTTCTCCTTTTTTTTTTTTGGCAATTGCCAACAATATATATGACACTTCTCTTAATGATCACAAAACCTTTTAGCCTTAGGAGATACAGTGTGAATACAAGCTAAGCAGAGATTGAGCTACAAAAGCTCTCTAGAGGAACTTTTCAAGGTATTGTGATAAATGCTGAAATTTAAGTTCCACTGCACCAGTAAGAAAAGTATTTACTTTTCTGTAGTATATGGTTCCCACATTGCCAGTATACATTTAATTTATGTGACCAAGCAATCCAAATGATTTGTCAGATTTTTAATGTTATGTGTGCTTAGGTACATTACTATTTATCTCAAATGAAAAACTTCACATGTTAATTTGTATTAAATATGTTATAATGAAATAGTAATTTTATTCTGGGCTTTCACAATTTTTTAATCTTTTATTCTTCCAGATTTCTAAATTCTTATGTGTAAAATCCCAGAATAACAGAAACTTGTAAAATATGAAACACTGGTTATTTATGAAACTTAAGTTTTCCTTTATATGTGTGAAGCAATGAGTTTTACTTGTTCAGAGGATGAGTGAGAAGTTCTTACTTTGTGAATATTGAGACATGCACAGATCTAGTGCTACCACTCAGCTTGATAACACAGAAAAATTGGTGAGGCTGGATCCTATGTAGAGCCAAAAAGTCTGTTTTAGGGAGCTTTTTAGGGAGCTTTCAGTTATGTAGTTTACTTTTTTGCCTGCCTCCTCAGAGCAGACATGACATAAATGAAATTGCTCATATGATCACTTAAAATCACCTAGGTTCAATTAGAACCACAGCTTCCTAGCAAGAGGTGGCATTCTGCTCCCTGCTGTAAACTATCTGATTTGTATTTTGAGAAAGAATATTAAATAGCAGGGGGAAGGGAAGGGAAGGGAAGGGAAGGGAAGGGAAGGGAAGGGAAGGGAAGGGAAGGGAAGGGAAGGGAAGGGAAGGGAAGGGAAGGGAAGGGAAGGGAAGGGAAGGGAAGGGAAGGGAAGGGAAGGGAAGGGAAGGGAAGGGAAGGGAAGGGAAGGGAAGGGAAGGGAAGGGAAGGGAAAGGGATCAATTTACAGTGTTGACAAGCTGTAAGCAAAATTATGCTACTTGTTTGGTTTGTCTGCCTCTCCTGAGCTGCTGGAGCAGGTGGAGATGTTTTAAAGAGTGTGCTTTCCCGAGAGACACACACTACCGCACTCCTCGTCCGTACTGAGAGCTGTTCAGCCCAGCGATGTGAGATTGGCACAGGGCTACTATGCAAGCGACGAGGGTTGTTTTTAACCCCTTGTTTTTCTGCCTGTTTACTCTGTTATGCACAGCCGAGGCAGCAGAGGGAGCTCAAAGATTTTGCTCATCAGCAAGAGTCCCCGGGAGGCCCGGACAGAGAGCGACACTGCCAGGGGACAACTGCAGCGACAGCCAAGGACAGGGCTCCAGGTATTCGGACTTCTTTAAAGCTGAGAGATTATATTCATATCCCATTAGCAGCTGCTAGTTTTAAATACAAGGTATCAGCGACCAGGTTTTATTTTGCACTTGTTGCTTACTTAACCTGTTCTGTTTACAGGCTGAAAAAAGAAGTATTTATCAAGAATTTAAAAGTCCTTTTTGAGTCTAAAAATTTGTTCTAATGAGTTAAGACGTAGGTACCTGAATTTTAATACAGTAAATTCAATTGATAAAGTAGTGAAAATTGAAGACGTACTGAACTGCAATGAATTTATTTTTGTTAAACCATGCAGAATTTCTGTGTGTTAAATAATGCAACATTGTTTTCACTGTCATTTAAAGGTAGAAAGATTTTCATATTTTTTAGAAGTTTCACCATCCGTGTTAGGGAGAAGAAAAGCTAATAGACCACACAATTGAAAGTCCTGTCTAAACAAAAGCATTTGTTTTTCTGCAAAGAAAGATTTGAGTCTCTGGGAGATCATCAGCGGCTGACAATAAGTAGAAGTCTGTTTTGAGCTATATCAGTGAATACATTATGAACAGAACACAAGCATCATGAAGGTCAAGGTTATGCTTAAATATCCAGGTTTTGAATGCATAAAAACAAGAGAATTAAAAACCTTGTGGCTCTGACCAGGTCTGATATTTTCTGTAACATATGATATTACCTGGAACTATTTGTTACAGACCAAGTCGTTGTCTACTTTGACTGCTTCATTCTGCTTTCGAGGTAACACTGAGCAGAATGTACTTTCATTAAAAAATAGAAATATTGTACTAACTTAAGTTGCACTGAAAGGAAATATTTATAATTCTCTGGTTTTTGAGAGAAAATACACCTGAGGTGTGAATTTGGTCATCCTTTTCCCAAACTCAGGACAATTTTTGTGTATTAACAACTCCAGTTTTGTATATATCCTTTAAATAGCAATCGAGTGGCTAGTCTTTGCACTCTACTGACCTTGTGGTCTGTCACCTCTTTTGGACCAGATTCACTCATCCAGACATTAGGAAGTAGCTGTGGAACACTATTCTAATCATGTGGGCATTGCTTTATCCTCTGATTGAACCTGAATAAATCTCTCTGGATGCCCTGTCAATCTGTTTGGGATTTGCAGTCTGGAAAGGCCCCCAAATACAAATTAAAGTAATTTTCTATCTGAAGAAAAGCCATCTATCTCTCTCAGTAACATCTACTACTACATTGCAAGGTAGGTAAAGAACAGGCAGTTAATAACTCTTGGAGACAGGGGGATAAATATTTGACTACATGATTTTTCTTATTGTTTTCTTGACTGCAGGTCCTTGGTTACATTAGGGTTTTTTGGTAGATTTTTGTTTGTTTGGGTTGTTTTTTGGTTTTTTTTTTTACTATATCAAATCAGTTCTGTCTTTCCAAGCACATTTCCTGACTCCTGAAATCGTTGGGATTTCAGAGTATTTTCTATATTTGGATCTTACAAACTCCCACAATTGTTCTGTCATCTCTCTGTATTTTAGCCCTCTCTGCCCCAAAATTACTATGTAACTGTTTTCAAAGAGGTATTTTTAACTGTCTTCAAAAAAAATGTAAAACACTTGTAGAGGGAAGGAATGCAAATATCTCCCCTCACTAAATTTTAGTGTCTATATCTGTAGTCCAAATTACTAGCATATGTCTCATCTTTTATTGAGATTATCCTGGGGGTTTTCATCAATTCACAGTTCAATATCTAGTTCTGCTACCTTTACACTCTGACTTTTTCTTATTCTGTCAAAATCTTATCATCTTGTTCTGTATCATCTTTCTTTAGCAGACAAATTTTAAGTGTATGTACAAAAGCATGCAATTCACTTCTTTTTATGATAAATTTTATAGAGCAGTTCAAAGTTTTAGTCAATCTATTATTTCAGAGCAACAACGCTATTGAAGAAGGACTTTTAAAATAAAGTATACATCTCCATATGCACTATATATGATGAAATTTAAAAAATGTTATCAACAAAGTGGCTTAATGAATTAGCACTTTTGAGGTTAGAAAGGTGCAACATTATAGAAACCAATTACTATATAATAATTATTTCTTAAAAATTGCCAAAGAAAACTTAGGGAGAAATAAAAAAACCAACACCTTCTACCGTTGGCTATACTTTTACTTGTGTGTGATGGTATAATGCTAAAATTTTTGTTAGAAAAAATCAATTGCCAAGTTAGGAATTCTCACTTTCCATTCTCAGAAGTGGATTTCCTTTTTGGCTTAGTTCCAGGTGAAGAGAAGCTAGCTTTAGAGCTTATGGAACATATTTAATTTCAAACATAGAGTGAGTTAAAATATCTTACCATGGTTGTCTCTGCAATGGATCCAAAGCTGTTTATAAATATGTTGCATGTGACATTAACTGGAGGACCTGCAAAAGAGGAAAAAAAACCCCACTAGTCCCTGTTCCAGAATTATGCTTATTGATTGATTATTCAATATAAACTATTAAAGAACAATACTTACTGACTTTGGAAGAAATAATGCTGCATTCACAATTAATTTAATGCATTATTAAATTTAATGGTTTCTAATAATTTTCTTTTTGATTTTTCTCAAAGGCACACTACTTATCTGGCCAAGTTTAGCAATTAAAAAACCCATAGCAAACAGCAACAAAGTTCAGTATAAACCTGCACACATTCTTCTATACAAAAAGGAAATATAAAACAACATCCCATTTAAAATATATAGTAAAAATATTTTGTGTGTATGTCAGTGAGAATGCGTGTTACTTCTCACAACAATTATGGGGAAAAATTACTTTCTTCACCCAAGGCAGTTTCTACTTTCAATGTTATCTGTCATCACTGGCAAAATAAATAGATTAGTGCTGCTCTTATCTCTAGTGCTTACAAAGTCATTTAGATTCTATTCCCATTTCTCTTAAATTAAAAAAATGTTTAGGAATCCATTTAAAACTGAATCCTTTGTTACCGTGGGTCTCAGTCAACTGTTGTTTTGTCTTATCTTGCATTTTGAAGTATCAATAGTGGCAGAGGAGTCATTATGATAACTGAACAATTAATTGCCTCTTAATGGAAAGGGTTTAAATTATTTTCTAGAAGTCTCTTTAAAAATGTCATTATGGAAAACCATACTAATTTTTCCATTACTCCTTATCAATTTCAGTCTGTGTCCAATAGAAACAAGGTTTCTCCATCTCAAGTTTTTTCGTTACCTTCCTACAACTCAATATTCTTATCTCAATAAGCCAGTTTAGCACTAGAGAACCTGGATTGTTTTTGTAGTCGTAAGCAGCCTAATGGTGAGAGATCTGTATCTGGAATATGAAGACTGGTCTTATAGACCTTTATGTAATATCTCTTTTTTAGTATCACTGTAGAAAGAAACTGCTCTGCCACTACTGGTGATTTGCAACTAGCAAAAGCTAACATAGCAAATAAATTTCACATTAAATACTTGAAGAATCAGAATGCCCATTAAAAATTCTGCTAATATGACAGAACTTGGAGCACCCAGTTTTCTTTCCTGACAGCAAAAATTGTTTAGTGCAGCAATTCTAACAAACCACTTCTACATGTACTTCAGTCTTGGCGATACCCGAGACTACACCTATGGAGCAGAATTCTCAGGTAAGGAGGTAGCACTTGCAGTCACTTTGGTACACAGTTAATTATTTAGAGTTGTTGAGTATATCCTGTACTTCTGAGAATTCAGTAAAAGCTTTACATGCTCAACTCCTGAAAAGGATCAAGGGGAAAAGGAAAAGCAGAGATGGCAGAGTCTCTAAAAACCGCCAGGGAGAAAGTTGTTCCTCTTGCCCATGTTATTCATTTGTTTGCAAGGCAGATTTTCTTTCAAACATTTCCATGTTGTAGTACCTGCCATTCTTTCAAATTTGATGTGATGCTATCTTGCTTAAACTAGTACTATACTTTGAAATATAAGTTTGCTTTTATCAACATAGTTGTTTTTATTAAGAAGAAGCTCTAAGTCACTCCAGTGCTGATGCCTAATTTCAAATTACAGTAAAATAGTTAATAGCTAGTTAAAAGGAGCACAAAAGTAGAAGCTGAAAGTAGCCTGCAAATGTTTTAGAGTTAACTCAAAGACACTGTGCTGAGAGTAAAAATGAACTTCCCAAAACATGGTCAAAAAGAATCACGAATGAGAAGCTGTAAAAGCTGGAAGTCATTTTTGAACACAGGAATTGAGGCAAGCTGAACATAGATTAAAGAGAGGCAGAAAAGAAATAGAGCTAAAACTCACTAGGGACAGAAAAGCTAACAATGATCGCTATCTACAAGGCGTTAAAAATAGAATCCTGCCAAGATCTGAAAGCTGAAAGAAGATGATTAAGGTATAAAAGTATCCATGGAAGTGAAGAAGGTCAGAGTAGAAAAACCAAATGAAGTCTTTGTAGCAGCATTTGTCTCCAATTGCTAGCTGTGTCAAATACTAGAGCCATTCTGCTGGAATTTTGTATGAGGACTGTAGAAGACATTTCAGACCAAGTGAACAGGAGCAAACTGACTGGCTGAGGTGATATAAACCCAGACAAAAAAAAATCTTTTCAGAATTGTGGAAATACAATTCACTGTGAGTCAGCTATCACCTGTGTCAATTTTGTAATCAGTGGAAATGTGTACCATGTCCATCCAGTATAACTTGAATTAAAAAAACCCCACAGATTTCAGGTATGATGGTGGGGGACATGAATATGAACTATATCCCTGCAAACCTTACCTCTGTACCAGCCAAACTGACAGAAATAAAGAGAACTTTTATAATTAAGAGATACAGATTAATATTATATATAAATGTATTTCATAGATTAATATATCTATATACTAGGGAGAAAGACATCAAAAAGTCAAAAAGGATTAAAAATTCTATAAAAAGTTGCCACACAAAACCAGCTGAAGTGGAAGAGGACCCTTCACACTGGGAAAGGTACACAGTAGGTAGTAATCTGCACATATACATATTTGCAAAGATCAAACAGAAGTAATACTTCTCCACGTCACTTGGCAATAAAATCAGTAAAAATAATCAACAAATTTAAAGGAAACAAAATTATACTTTTTAATATTCCAAACCACAAAGGTTTTATTGCCAAAAAATAATTAAAAGACAAAAAATATGAACAGCTTCCAGAAGAGATGGGAAGAACATATGTTACTAAACTAATTTTTTTCAATTAAGTTCTGGCTTTCAAAGCTTCTAAACTAATGATTGCTGAAAAATGCTTGCCAATAGCAGGGCAAGTAACACTTTACGTTTTCCTCTATAAATGCCCAAATTTTTACTTAAATATTTAAAGTTTTTATACCTAGGTTACATAATTGTGTTCAAATTTGAAAGACAATAAAGTATTTTGCATATTTTCAGGAATGGATATTGTCTGCATTGTGGACACTAAGTAAAAGCACCTTGCTATATAACATTAAAAATATAACATGAATCTATAACATTAAAAAAAAATGCAACTGGAACAAAACTTTAACAATAATTTTCAATTTCCTGTTGTATTTCATAGCTGAATAAATACCATGTATTCTCTATTATATTTTTTTGAACAAGAATTCATGTGCAGATTCAATATCCAAAAGCAGAACACATAGAATATATAATTTTGCCTTCTTGACCAAGATTAATTATAAATAAAATTGGTCATTAAAAATATTGCCTGCATAGAAATTTTACTGGAACAAAAAAATTATTTAAATTAATATCTGAGTTATCTTATTAGTCCTGATCCTCTTTCTTTAAAACTATAACCAGTTTAAAACCTCAAAAAGGCATTAAGCCCCAGCATTTTTTGTAGGAGTAATAAAACTAACCAAGAAGTGGCAAAGTCACTTAAGGAGATACTTATTCTTAGTGGTAGGTCTGAATCATTCTGGGCAGATCTGTTCAAGCTGCATAGCTGTCCAGAAGATTTAGAATGTGCACTTTTTGAAAAGGAACAACGTCAAATTAGGTTTTGTCTCTTTAAGTTTCAATAGTTACAAAACAAGGCCCTAAATCCTTTGAATTATACTTTCAAGAAGTACTGAATTTAGTTTTGCAATCTCTAAACCATCTGCCTGTTCTTCACTGTTGCCTCAGCAGAAGATTGTGATTGGACGCTGTCCATGACAAACTATAAAATTTAAACCCCAAATCATATAGAGATGTGTTGGAAATTCCAATGCATGTTTATAATTTCCTGAGAAATATCAGCATCTCTAACTTAAAAAGAGCAAAGCATTTCCAGCTGCAGTAAACCCTGGGTAATAAGTTTATATATACACAACCGAGTGTTTATGGTTTGCTGATGAGGAAGTAATCTGACAAATCTCTTACATGGTCCTTATGAATCAGACTGGGCAAATTCTGGTAAAACCAGCACATAGCAGTGGCTTTAGAGTCAAAACCACTTAAGTTTCTGAAACTTGGAGATGTCAAAAAATTATAACATTTCTTGCTGAATAAGAATTAAGATGGAAAGGGAGTGACAGATGACTTAGAGGAGAAAGCACTGCCAGCTTGAAGGAAAATTTTTGTAGTAAACATGGAGTAAAGCCTTATAGTGAAATGTTAGAGCTAAGAGAATCTCTTGGACTCAGGAAGATAGGCATAGGAGAAAGCAACTAAGGCAAAGTAAGAATAATATAATTTTTAATCACAATAGGTTTATTCTTTCAAAACATTTTGCATATTCTGGGTAATTTAAAGATGTTTAAAGATTCAGTAATAGAGTTAAATATGGTTCCACTATCACATTGGAACTCCTTGTTTTAAAAAAAAAGAATAGTCAAATTTACCTAAACTTTCCAGACTACAAAAGTTAGAATGGATGGTGTTTGTCTGTATGATACTTTGCATATTCATATTAAAAATATGTTTTGTGTAATCCTTCATTAAATACTCTAATGTGCCCGAGTCTGGATAATATGCTAAGATCCTCAGGAGACACAGTCATTACATTTGCAAACTTTGTTGTTTCAGTCTTTGAATCTGCTTTGTTTTAATTGAATATCCTTTGTGATTAGTGCATAAAAGGCACATGCCGAGGCAAAATTCCATATATTGAGAACTTGAATTTCTGTGGAAAATGGGGACAGGGAAAATAACAGGAGGAAAGATGATCCTTTTGGCATTTCAAGGCACTCCTGGGGCCCAGGAGTGAGGAATATAATTTGGTGGTAGAATTGGTAACTAAGATAAGCTGCCCTGAATTTGATGGTCGATGTGGTTAACACACTCTTTAGAACCAGACAGATAAGAAGATTTGGACAATCTTTCACAGAACTTGCTTTCCATAGTGTTTCATGCTCTGGCAATCCAAGGTGGGAATCTGAATCCATTAGTAAGCATTTCAGGAAAGGAAAGAAACCAACAAACCTTATACAAACAACTCATATCTAAGGATAAGGTGTATTTATGAAAGGCCTGCAATTGGGCAGCTGTGAAAGTGGCAGGTGTAGAGTGTATTGCTGCTGAAAGGAACTGCCATGCATACAAAAGAAAGGCAAAAGAAAGCACCTGTTTTTTTCTTTTTAGTGAATGTACATCTTAGTTTTCGTATTTCTTTCAGAAATTGCGTTTTTGTGAGCAGTAGTACTGACATACTGAAAACCTGGGAGTTTAGTTTTGAAATTACCTTTGAAATTTGGTCTGATCCTCGCATCATAGCCTGACATCCTACCCATTAGCTTATCCAGGAAATCGGAGGGCGACATTGGCATGCTACGAGATCTTGCACTGTCTGTTTCCTTCGTGGCTACCAAGCTAAAAGCAAGGAAAAACAAACAAACAAACAAACAAACAAACAAACAAAAATGTGTTAGAAGTTTTGCTAGCAAAACTTTGATTTTATTTAGTCAATCATAGTTCATTTTTGTAGGAACAGGAAAACAGGAAAGCTAAGACAGTTTTTCAAGTTGGTCAATGCTTCAAAAATAGTAGTAGCAAAGAAATTGAAACAGTAAGTTCCTTCTATATCTGTCATTTAATACATAAATCTTATTCTGCTATGCTGCAGTTACTGGTTACTTCCTCCTCAGAACTTCTGAAGATTAATATCACTTTCAGTCAGCAGTCATCAAAATCATTATCACAGAGTTAAATAACGTCATCTACGGAAGTAGCTGTGTATGTGGAATGTCGTATTTTGCAGTCTATTCTGAGACTGATCTATTTTAACTGTGTGTACTGTTATAGAAGCCTGGATCAGAAAAAAAAGAAATACTAAGGATCTTGATTAGAATAGTACTACGATCACCATGTTTTATGTTGATGTGTAATCATAATAAAACAGGTCAGTCTTTTGGCAGGTGGTATTCTTTAACATTGTCCTAGAGTTTCATTTTCTGTTGAAACAAAAGTTACTGCTACAGTGGGTAAAACATAGCAAAAAAAAACCCCAAACCCTAACAACTTACTGAAGAAACTATTTTAGGACGATCTTTTCTTCTCAGGGAGACATAAGAAACTCCATCTGCTATAGCTTCCTCTTCATATACATGCAAAACTCCCACTGACATTCTAAAGTGTGTTCTGCACATGCTAAGAGAGCAGAGTAGTGGCACTGTGACCAGCCGTGGGACCCAAAAGAAAAGTCTTTGTTTAGTGGAACACTTGAGTGCTGTCTAACACACTGAAAAAATAAAATAGTCAGAAAATACATTAATTTTGAATAACATTGTGATACACGGTGCAATTGAAACCATTTGTGGCTTTTGGAGTCTCAAAAATGATAAAGAGCTTTGCATGTTTGTGCTGAATTCAAGTCAAAAGTCTGTTACAGAAGGACTTAAATCTCTTTTACTTTCCCAATTCATTGTCTCCATATCAATTCACTCTTTTAGAACTACTTAAATATGCTTTTGTTTAGATGTAAACACAGTGAGTAATGTAAAGGAATTTTCTGACTCATAAAAAACCTCTGCTAAGCTTTGTTTCTTAACAATGGATGGAATATCAAAATAGAAAAATTCCATACAGGTATGTATGTATGCAGAGGCCATGTGGAGGGCAGACAGATAATGTAATTTCTTTATATTCAAGACTCTTTTACTCAGGATGTTAAAAGTTACAGTTTTATAGAAACTTCCATTCAAAAGGTCTACTTAAATTTTATCTTCAAATTTGAAATTTGAGTTTATTATATTAAATAAAAAAAGAATTCTTATTAGTCCTTTAGAGTTACAAATTTGGGCACACATAGAGCATGAAAATGTTAGTCTATAGAATGCTGTAGTTTGCTCATATTTTAATTAAAAATGGAAATTAAGTATTTTAGTTGCAATATTAAATCAGAAAATTAAATCTTACCCTCGAGTTTATTTGCTTAGCTAGTGTTTATTCTATTCAATGTGTAAGTTAATTTGTATGTTCTTAAAATGTTCATAAATTGTTAAATTGTTGGGTATTTCTAAATTGTTTCGAATATTTTGGTATCTCTTTCAGTAAAAAATGTTTCTTTACTCTCCTTCAACAGCTACCCTAGTTTGTTATTTGTTCCCATAGCTGCAGAATGTATTTCTGTTTCTGAAAAGTATTCAACATTTTCTTTTTACAGTTCAGTTTGAAATTATCCTATTGACATAATTTCCATTATCAATCATTCTGAACTGATCTGATTCATCACATTATTACAACCTGTAGTGATGAAAGTTTCTGTAAAACATCACTAATGTCTATAAAGCAAATAAATACAAGAGTCAGATTACTTTTTGCTAGGTATTATCAACTTAGAAGGGGGAGAATCAAGTTACTGTGAGTATACACTTAGTACATATACTTAAACACTTGGATTTCTTTCTAGTAGTCTTCTATAAGGAATATATATATATTCCGTAGGTATATAAAATTTCTATACTACAGGATATACAATCCTATATTTTTGTTCTTAATATACATAAATTATCCTGAACACAAATATAGAAAAGCCCATTGTTAGCTTGAATTTCATTTTCTGGAAAGGAAGGTTTCTTTGCTCTTTTTTTACTTCACTGAAGTTTTTGTAAATCTTTCTTTGTTGTAGTTCTTGCTTTGCCATGGAATAAAGTACTTAAGTAACTAATGCTGACTGGGAAAAATAGTAATTGCTGTGACAATGGATTTTATCAAAGTGAAATTTACCTTTTCATATGATGGCATCATTAATATGTGCTTTTATTAGTCAATTTTAAGTCTCAGAATACCTTGTATAATTTAATGCCTGTTTATGAAAAGATACAACTTTTGAATAAACAAAAGTCAGCTGTAATTTGTAACTGAATATTTCTTCAAGGAATGTTTTCCCTTTTACTAAGCTTGGGGTGTAATGAGTAACAGCTGGTTGAGTTCTGTAGAATTCTGCCCTTTTGATTTAACTTTTTATTGTAAATATGTATTTCAAGAATACTATTGGACAAACAAAACTTTCATCAATCCAAGCTGACTTGTGGAATATTCATCTACTTATAAAGGAGCTATACTTGGTAATGTAGCAAAACCCGAGTAAAGCAGTGGATTTTAAAAAGGGATTCTCTGTTTCCAGATTAATATAAAAATTTGCTCTTCGTGGTAAGGGCTCTTCATTTTTATTGCACACTGCCTCTGAAAGCTAGGCCTCTGGCTAAGGGGTTAAAGGAGGGTAAACTCCTTCCATGAACTAAGAATTGAGCTTCTTTTAGTGTTAATAATGCACATAGCTTTGTCCTTGATACGCAACTATTGCATAAGGAATGGCTTTGCGTGCCTCCAGAGGGAATTCATTCTGACCTGTCACAGTTCTTTAAAGAATTTGTACATGTATTTTCTAACTGGCAGAATTATAGGAATTTAATATCAGCAAGAATTTTAATATCAGCAAGGTGCAACAGCCTTGTGTTTAGTATAAAGTCATTATGTGACTTTAAGTTGGTGAGAAAGAAAGCTGTACACTTTTTTCAGAGGCAGAAGCTTCACTTTGCTGAAGTCTTTTATTGGAGGGAGATTATAACCTCACAGTCTTCTGTTCATATTTTATGAGGAAAATTTACCAAGATGTTTTCCCTGGTAGTGATTTTGAGTTGTTCCTGTGAGAACAGGAACAGGAATTATTGGCAAATATTACCAACAGTTGTAAGGATTTATACCATTTTCCAGTTTCAGATAGAACAATACTTGACTTCAATTTCCTGGATGTATCCCAAACATCTTTAAAATGTAAACTAAGCCTTCAAAAACAATTGAAAAGAAATTTGATAACTGAAGTTGTGGAAAAAATCAAGAAAAAATTTGAAAATATCAAAAGAATCATTAAAAACTGATTTGTGACTAGACAAATTCACACCATCAAAACTTAGGGTAAAAGTTTTTGTTTGAAATAAGCTGTCACACAAAACCAGACAAGACCAGAAAATTAGAATGACAAGGACTATAATTACTCCTGTCTCTGGTCTATTCTGTCCATTAACTTTATTTTTCACCTAAATCTGAGGAGAGATGAGCTTTGCATCAATTCCTTGAAGCCTGCCAAGTTGGAATATCAATCACTGAGATAGGAAACTATCCTAAATCACAGGTGCTTTGACTACAAAAGGTCATATTTGAATCAGAAACTGTTAGGTCAAGCTGAAGATATTTCAAGTGGAATATAAATGTTAGAGAGTAAGAAGCAACCTGACACAGACAAGATGCAGCTTCTCTTGATCAGCTACCACATCCTAAATTTCAGAAAGAAAGCTAAATAAAAGGAAGAATGGTGTTCACCAATGTCATCTATAATCTGTAAAGAAAATGCAAAGCAATTGATGGTTTAAAACTAAGAAATGCAAAATGAATTGACGGAGACAAATTCTGATGATGTGAAGAAAACAAACTCTTTCCTAAAGTCAGCCCATTTAAGTAGAAGAGTTTAAAACGATCAGAGGAAGGATATTAAGAAATATATGAACTGTGGACGTGGGCAGAGCTGGAGAAAGCAGTGAAGAAGGATTCAGAATTCCTCAAACAACTCAGCACAGTTGTGGTAAAGTTCTCACTGCACTACTGTGTTATCCAGTGGTGTGGAAAGATTGAAAGAGTGAGTAGAAGCATGAAGGTCACTTATTATTTTATACGATATTAATGAGACCAGTTCTGGGATGTTGCATCAAATTCCATGTCCGAGTTTTGAAAGGACATTAAAGCACTTGGAAAGGTACTGAGCAATGCCACTAAACCATGACCTGAGAGTTAGGGAAATTTGCTTCAAGTAAGAGACTTTTAGAGCTTAATCTGCTTAGTTTATCAAAAAAGAAGAGTAAAAAAAATAGATTGATTGAAGTGTATAACTATCTCAAGGCAGCAGAAAATGCTGGACATTAATCTAAAGAAGAAAGGCAGAAGAAAAACCAATGAGAGACAGACAAATTCAAATGGAAATTTGGACACACAGTTTAATAGTAACTTAACAGGAGATCACACTGTACCAACCAAGACAATACAGCTTAATGGAAGAAACAATTTAACAAAACATAGGTATTGTTCTTCATATATGGCTAGCTTGGTGAAAAAGAATGAGTTCTGATACATAGAAGAGCAGGCTAAGTTCAGATTAAACATTACAAATCTCATGAGGAAATCTTCAGCCTGTGAAAAGGCACTTGGTTGATTTGAGGAGCTTAAGGGAGGGAAGCAATGGGCATAGTTCCAAGTGTGAAATTATGTCTTCACAGGGTCCCTCTGCACAGGGGCTGGGTTGCAGGCTTGCAGTTGTTGTAATGAGGTTTGCAAGTTATAGCTGTAATGTTGGCTCATCTTGCTCAGTTCCTTTCACAGCTGGGTATTTGACTTACTAAGCAATTGTATGAGCATCAGCTCCTTGCACAGTAGGAGCTCAAGCTCCAGAATGGAAAGTGCACTATAGCTGCCCATAAACTAGAAGCAGCTTAAAAAAATCAGAGGTTGACTACAACTAGGAAAAAGAGAGGTGAATGTTCTATGACATGCACCTGCAAAGAATAAAGAGTTGTAAACCAAACTGTAACGTTGTCATGAAAGCAAATGGATATGAAGTAGCCAGGAATAAATTTAGATCAAAATTAAAAGACTTTCAATCACTGAAACGTTTCAGTTATGGAATAGTTGAACACTTTGAGCTGAGATAGATAGCCCTGTGTGTTTCAAGATGGAGCGAGGCCTTAGGATACTGTCACATGTATGAGTGTGACTGCAGGTGATGGGATTCAGTTATTTCTTTTATGTTTTTAAAATAATTGCTGCTGTTACAGAAATCTGAAAAAAAATATAGTTAACACAGCTTACAGCCAGAGCACCAAAATCTACAGAATTTAAATGGGAGATCTCATCTATCAGCTGGCAATTTAGTTACCAAGATAAAGCATGGGTCACGAATCTGTGATCCTGAAATGTCTATTTAAAGTAGGCTTGTTTTTGAGAGGACACCTTTCTCTTCCCTTCATCCGAAAGAAAATTATTGGGAAAAACTCTTCAAAGGGCATTTACAATCCCCACAAATGTTTCCTTCTCTAAAACATTTAAGGCTGCAAAAATCAGATTGCTCTCTCATATATTTTTTTTTTTTCTGAAGAACTACTTTGTTCTACCTGTAAGTTGTCTCTATCTATCCTAACCTTCTGCATATTTTTACCAAAACACAAACAAGGGAAAGAAACTTATGAAAGTGCTTTATACAAGCTTTATTTTAAAAGGTATATTTTCACATGTAATTTCAGGCCTACTACCTTTGAGACTTATCTTTGTTGTACTGCAGAAAGTGCGTTTTTTACTGATTTCCCTCATTTAAACATTCATCTTCAAGGTGGGTTATTAAAAATTGTTTTCAGTGTGTGGTTTCAGCCTTAAAATATATACACTTGTTTGAAAATATTGAAGAAAGTAAGTAATGGACTACCATCAGCATTTCTATAAAAAAGATTAAGAAGGGCTTAATAAGAACAGTATAGACATAAGGGAAGGAAGAAATTACATCTTACACCATTTGCTGAGTATTCTCGTTTTGTTGCTTCTACAGGGAGTTGACAGAGATAAAGGAAGAGTGTGGTGTGCTGTAACTGTACCTTCCACTGGAAACTTCCTAGAGAGATGTTTCCAAGTCCAATTTAGGAAAATCTGGTCATTTATCCAAATTAGCCTGAGAGTAGTTTCCAGAGTCTCACAGACTTACTTTTAAACACAATTGATACAAAAATTTTCTTTGAATTTTATGGTTTTTCTCCCTTCCATAGGTAAACTACTGATGCATTTTTTTCTTGAAAATCTTACATTAACACCAAGTTACTGTCACATTTGTCTTGGGGATCCTTTCCATCTGATCATAAATTACTAATTTTGTCTCAAACACAATCCATTTTAGTCATTCAGAGAGGTAAAAGGTTTGCATTTCATCTTACAATGTGTACTACAGTGCTGCTACTGTGTTGATGGTCCAGTAAGTCTTTCATTTCATTATTTAACTTATTCTCTCAGACAGCAAGTGTGGCCAAACCCCTGGAGCAATTGGATGTTGTGTTTGTGGTTCATTCTCTCCAGCTGATGTTTGAATGTTTTTAACGCACTTCATATTAAAATGCTTCCCAGAGAAGTTCAAAGAAATTAATTACACCCTTATTTCCTTAGAAGGAAAGCAAAAACTGCAGCCAATATGCATTTAATTGCATCTCACATACATTAATACACAAAAGGACTTCAGTAAATTAGTCTAGTGGTACTTATTCACTGGTTCACCAGCAGTGGTTAGGTGAATTAGCCTCATGACTAGTCTCCTTGATTCCACAGCTGTAAGCAATGGTGATAGAATCCACCAGCTTTGAAATCAAAAATTATTCAGTGTAACCATGTAATTAAAGGGGTCTGCTAGGAAGGAAATGATCCTCTAATTGGTGGTTTTGGATCATCTGATGGTGTCTTGTATTTTGAAAAATTTAGCAATAAGCTTTTGTGCTGTGAAGAAAGCATTCAAAGCCTCTTCTGAGAGCTATAGACCTTCATCAAATACATTTGTTAGAATTAATAGGGAAAGCAGGCTTTTAATTTGATGAGGTCAGAAGCATAGGATGGCTTTTTTTTTTTTGTAATGGTAATGTCTCTATCTGATCTACTAATTAACTGGGTAAAGGACTAACAAGATCAGAGTTTATAGTAAGCAGAATTTGCACACATTAGTCAAGATGTACATAAACCTGAACAAAAATATCTTTTGGAAAGTAGAATGTTCCAGCATGTGACAGCTTAAAATAAAAAGCAAGGAATATAACAAGAATGATTGCTGAAGGCCCCAAGCCCACCCAAATTAGTGTTTTCCTTGTTTTTACAAAAATAAATCCTGCTCTTTTTAGAAAGACAAATCTGCCTTCAATTTTACACTGAAAAATGTAGTACATTAACGTAAAGCATAAACAACACTAATTTGTTTGATTTTTGGGGATAAGGCTAAAGTTTTTCTAAATTTTTGAAGTTTCTCATTGAAGTGAATTTGTTCAGTTAAGTGGTATGGCACATAATCTTTTGAGGTGTGTTTAAACTGGCTAACTGAGATAGCTTTGTCAGAAGAGAAATAAAAGTCTCTGTGTCTCACTGTGATAAAGAATTTTAAATTTGGAAACCTTGAAGATTAGCAAATATTGTGGAATGGGAGTTCAAAATACAGGATAAATATTTTTTTAAGCAATTTTTAAAATTTCGATAAAATTTAAAACCAATCTCTTCACTGAAAATTAATATGCTTCATGGAAAATAAAAGATAAACAGACTTTTCCGATTGGAGGCCATTCATCACAAAATTGATTTATGAAAATCCAGGGCCATTCTGGAAAGGAAGGAGCTGTGTCAGGGGGTCACAGCTGCATGGATCCAGAACAGACAGAAATTATCTGTCACTGCTGTTTGATTCTAGCTCATACAGAGATACTTTCTTCTGAGAAACAAAACAAAACACCAAATTCATCTCCTTCTCTGAATTATCCTTGAAAAACAACCTCTTTACATTATTTGTACAGTGAACTCAGGGTAACTGAACTCCTAGTTTAGATGCCTCAATTAGAAAATGTCACCTTCTACCGTTCAAGGTTATACAAGGAAATAATTTCCTTCCCACTCCTTTGTATTCCATTATGAAAATAACTCTATTTGAATAATGATTTATTGGTGAATAAATTAATTTCATTCTCAGAGACAAAAAAAAGTTTCCAATGGTGAAAGAGTAGTGGAAGAGGGTGGCATGTAATAAAGCCAAAGATAGTAAAAGACAGAGAAAGAATTAAGTTTGCAATGTGTTAACAAAGCCTGAGATTGCAAGAGCTTCTCATTTTATTTCTGCTAAAACTGACAATAATGTGTTTCTTGCTAATTAAAGATGCAATCTCTTTTACTTGTTGTAGGTCATAAAACTGACAGTTCCTGGTGCAATGAAAATGCAGATTTTCATATACTGCAATGTTTCAGATAGTAATTATTTTATCAGAACAAAGACAGAATTCTTACCTCATGTTTGCCAGAGTCTCATATCAACTAAGAGGAGTAGAACCATTGTATCACCAAGACTAAAAAGGTATTTTCTAAGAAAAGCCCTCAAGAAAATTTTAAATACTTTGTGTAAAATTTAGATTTTCAACCGTTTTTCACAGTTTAAGATTTTTCTAGTTTCCCTCCTAGCCTCTTATTTTGACTAAGTGCAAATGGTCAGACTAATTTTTCAATATAATGCTGCAGAGATAATGCAGAGTCGCATCAGGACACATTTTCAGCCAAAGTAGCTATACTTATGTGCAATAAAATGGCCCCCTTTCCATTTTAAGTTCACTATCTAGTCTTTATTATTTTAGTGGTTATAAATGATAGCTACATTAAATATATAGGGGATTGCATTTCAATGCAACTATTAGAAAAATATTTTCTTTCAGATTTGAAAAATTTTTCTGTTTCAGCTACAGAATTAACATTAAATTTTAGTGCTGCTGTAGCTCAGGCAATGGTTACAAGCATATTTTAATGTTCCTGATACCTTTATGGTGCCATATTTTTTTCTAATTTATTAATACAGTTGAGAATTCCTCCAGCTCTACAGTCTTATTTAGTCATGTTTGTCATGGAGGTAGAATAGCTTGTTAAAGTAAACACACGTTTGACACATGTTAACATAAAGTACATAAATTATGGACTATAGTTTTGAAAAACTTTGGATTGCTGTGGAATGTGTCAGCTCTTCCTAACAGAGCAAAAAACCAGAGAATACTGCAATTTGAAATCTGATTAACTCACTCTGTCATGGTCACCATTCTAGTATAGTATAGCCTGAATAATGTTAAATTTATATATTTTTTTTGTTAGTGACTTGGTACATATATATGAGCACAATGTTTTACACCTTCCTTAGGAAAAGCAAATTGCTTAGGGTAAAAGAAGAAAACCAAATTTTCAGCAATCATGCATAGTCCTATGGGCAAGGTTTTCTATCTTCATTAGGATATGGATTAAACAAACTACAAGTTGCCACTGTAATTTTGCTTTGTTGTAGAAGACAAGTTTATTGTTGCCAGTTTCAGCCATGCAACACATGAATTAATACATTTTATAAATTAGGACTCTGTTCTGAATATTTTTCATTGTTTTCCCAGTATCCCCCACTAGTCTTTTAACCTGTTGTATAGATTGTTTTTATAAATTACCTAAACTTATATCTTAGCTTATTGACATTTTTTAATTTATTCAGCCAACTTTTGGGGGAGGAAAAGGTTAACTCAAAGTGGAACAGAGAATATTTCAAGTATTCAAATTCAGACAAATCTCTCACTCTTCCAAGGACTTAGTGAATGGGTTTAGGTTTTGACAACATTAATTTTTAATTAAAAAGTTAGATCTTCTTAAAATTCAATTAACTTTGTTTTGTTTTGGATTGGGATCTTTTGATAGGTTGTACTTGGCTAAAAGAAATGGAATATTTTTAAAAAATATTACAGAATCTGTAAAACATTTATAGTAGTTGGAACTTGCATTCTTCTCTCACTATAAAGTTTGTGTATTCACTAAATAATGCAGAAAAAAATTTGGCATAATGGATAGACTGCAAAGTGACCAAGTAAAATAATTTCTTGAATACTCTATGTTATTACACCAGATATTCTTCTATAAAAGCTGATAGGGTTGAATAATTACATTTATTGTCATGGTTCCCCTAACCAACTGAACTTGTGCAGGAACTGGCTGGTGTCTTTCACCACCATAATGAATGGTAATGCAGCTGATGACAATGAGGCAGCACAAGTCTGAAAGGCAAATTAATGCAAATGAGACTTTTGACTGTAAACTGTTGTTTCTCAAGGCAATTCTTCCTAGATCTAGGAAGAAGCTATGAATTCTGCAAACAGAAGTCTACAGATTATAGCTGTTTTGTTGATTCTGTATTTAGAATACATCTCAAAATGTCCTTTAAATTGTAGAGATGCATAAAAATGAGTTTCTTAGCTCTAATGGACTTATTTATGGGAGTACCCCATCAGCTTTGCATTTATTAGGCTGCTGTAGTCTCAACAGTATAAACAGAAATAGTGTCCAATGAAGTGTACATTTGTGGAAGAGACGTCTTTCTTGTAATCATAATTAATGGCCAATTAGAATGTCATATGTGTTCTGTTCCTTATCTTGTTTTGTTTTAAAAATCCACTTTTATGAATTGTAAACCATAATCAAAACTGAAAATGGCCTCTTTGATGTGTTTCTTCTTAATTTTTACTAAGCATAAAAATCTCATAAAATCTTGCATTGGAATAAAATTATTGAGGTTTATAAAAACTAGATAAAAAACTGATTTTGAATTAAGCTCCAGATTTGTGAAGACTGAACCATAATTCAATGAAACACTATTCTGTTTGCCTTAGGGAAGCTCTGCTTGTATCAGTCCTGTATCTTGAGTGAGTATGTGAGATGGCTGTTCAGAGGATTTGAATTTTTCTCTAAAACAAGTTTGATAAAAGTTCTGAAAGAGAAAAGCTGAATATAGCCTGAAAAGTCACTATAAAAAGTATTTTTTTTCCCAAAATGATTCTCATGAAATTGTTTATTTTGATTAGCCAGCTAATTATAGTGTAGATCTGTATTATTACTAATAATTTGGAGTTTTAACTTAAGATAAAATATTTCTAGTTGAAAAAATACTGTTTTTGTGAAATGGAGTTTTAAGGAAACATGTATGTTTCAATGTAGTTTCATGAAATGCTGGCAGGCTTGGGTGGAATATTGTCCAGTGTCCTTTCTATTTTGTCAGTAAGAATCAGTTTTCCAATGTCTATGGAAATTGAAGTTGGAGTCTCATGTTCTAATTTTCAAAGACTCTGAACATCTTCCCCACAGAATTAGCAGAGATTTTTCCTGCTTTCTGCAACTTAAACTTCTTTTTATGCACTGAAAAGTGAGAAAATATTTTCAGAGCTTTGGAATTTTTTTGTGAGGCAGGAATGGTGATGTTCAATCAGCTGTGTTAATTTACATGATATGTGGCTTAAGTAATTTTTTCCTTTTTATTAATTCTATCCAGGATCAACCCTGTAATAAATCAGTATAAGACTTTCTTTAACAAGAACAGAGTTGAGCTTCAGGGTGATGCTGAGAGTGACAGAATTCATGCCACATAATGACAGAACCCAGTATTCCTAATGCATGCACTGAAGCATATTCCTTACGGAATAAGTCAGAGAAAATAATGTGAAGGTTAAAAAACCAGTACTGCTAGCCTTTTGTGCTTCCTCCAAAATTTTCTTGGTCCACCACAAGCATTCTCCTTCACACGCAGCAAGTGGTGTTTAAACTTCCCGTCAGATACATATTTAGTCTTTTTCTAGTCTTTATTATGGCACCATCCCCTGAAATTATCATCCCAGTATTATGAACTTTGTGTAAAGAGCCCCAGATAAGCTGAGGGAAGGAAGGGTCATGAGCTGGGCTGATCCCCCACTGCCCTCACAAATCCTCCACCAGATGAGTGAGGTGTCCAGGTGGAGCACCCTCTCTCCTTCCCTGGATCACCATGAAAGCACTGAGGACACTGTCCCCTTCCCAAACTGTGTTAAAGGCTTTATTATCTGCAAGATCTGTTTTCTCCTGAAGGAGTTATCCCTGTTGAAGTGGAAGGAAAAGAGCATTCTGTTAACCATTATTTTGGGAATCTGAACACAATTAGAATCTCTAAGATCATTAAGTCCAACCTGAATGAATGAACATCCCCGTGTCAACTAGACCATGGCACTAAGTTAATATCTTAATTACAGATGAAAATTTGAGTGCTCTTGGATCCAAAGATATGTGTAGAGAAACAACAGAAATAGTAAGGAGATAGAGGTATTCTGAGGGCTCATTTGCAGAGTGTTGAATGTGGGGATAAGTTTTGAAGACAAAAGGTAAAATGTTAACACAAATATGGAGTGTTCCAAATAGTATTTTTAATTTCAGTTCCCTGTTGTATTGTACAGTTTGTAATCATAGATTACTGTCTCAAGTGGGGACATTTGATATTCATTTTGTGTCATAAAAACTTGCAATATTTTGTTCAAAACAATTGACTATCAATTTTTAGTGCACAAGAACTGAGGGAAACTACAAGATATTTTATACTAGTTCAAGTCCTGCAAATTAAGAGTTCAAGCAAACTCTGATAAATCTGCTCCTTAAAAAAAATATAAAAAAAAGATAAAAAAGATAAAAAAAAGATTAAAGAAACTATTCAGAAATAATTCTTTCTAGCAGAATGAAGCAATGAAAAAACCACTATGGATTCCAAAAAAAAGTCTTTTAGGGGATAGAATCCAGATATGATGCTGAAATCAGCCCACTTTGAATTTAGTTCTAATACTGCTGAGTCAATAATGGATCTGACCCAGTAGCATCAGGGAAAACATCCCACAGATGCACATCCCTTTACAGAAGTTCTATATATGTGCTTAGGCACAGAATTGACATTTACCCTATAACACCAGAGATAGACACAACTCTGCTGTGCGAAGTCAGTGCTTTAGTCATGATTGATTTCAAGGTGTTTATTTTTGCCAGCAATTTACCACTTTGTGACATTTATTTTATCTATTAGGGCACTCTTAGTCAGCAGGTATATTGCTCACAAACCTGGAAATTTACTTGGTCCCTGAGGATGGTGTTGTCTTAGCCTACACAGCCCAGAGAATGGACTCTCCTGTGTGTTACTGAATCTAATAAAGGACAGTGCAGTTTTGAACCCTTTATGAAAATACAAGACTTAACAGGACAAAAACTCAGGATCCTTTTAGAAATTGAGTTCCACTGTATGCCAGAACATTTCTGTTCAAACCAATGTTCTGTTCAAACCAACTTTTCACAAAGTAGTCCCCAAGCTCTGCAGTCCCCCACTAAGACAAAGTCATAATACTTCTAAAAAGAAACAAAAGAAAATAAATGTTTAAGAACCATGTTGGTATAACTGTATTAGCTAGGTATTTCTGCTGAGTGGTTACTTTAGAAATTAAAATTAATTAAAGTTAAGTGTTGTTAAAAATTGTTAACATCCAATTTTGTAGAAAGTCATCTGTGAAATTGCATATTCTGGTACTTGTGGATCCTCAGAGATGCTAGGATTACATTAGGCTCATATTTTACCTTTCAAAATTCAGAAAGTGAGAATATATTCAGAATGTATTTTATAAGGAATGGAGATAAACTCTAGACACAGTGGAGTCTTAATGTAAACTGTACATGGTATATGAAGCCTTGAGCAATGGTGTGATGGGTAACACAAGCCAACACTTTTTTTAGATTAAACGTGTTTATACATCTTTCCATCCATCTTGTATCAAAGAGGGAATGCAGAAAAGAGCAAAATATTAAGACAGGAGGTGATGTAGTTATAACTACAGCTTGAATTTTATTAGAGGAAAAAAATGAGTTTGCTTTTTTAAATTTCATAGCTGTTTTCATTTTGCTTATGATACTTTTCCTAAATTAGTTTTAACTGTAAGAATCCCATGCAGGTTAATAACAATTAACTCAGCCTAAGTAACAGTTTGAGAAAGCTTAGTACTCCTGTGTTCTACTCTACTGTTTCACTGGAAGAGCCTCAGGATAATCTGCTGCCTTGCTTTTTCCTCTAACCATTGATTTGTATTAGTCAGCAGCCCCACTACTTGTGCAGCTCCATTATTTCAACAGCCCATCAGAGACCATGATCATTTCAGACCAGAGTGTTCTTGAAATCTTTCTAACTTTTCTGTGGTTTCAAACTGTTTCCCTTGGAAACTGCATTTTGCTAATGTCTCATGTCACCAGAAAGAAATTTCAGTAATAACAATATCAAAGAGGACTGATCTTCCTTAGGGAAGTTCCTACCTAGAAATAGCCCTGACTCTCCCTGCTGTCTCCAGTCATTTTGTACATCAGTGGTAAGCCCAGAGAAGTAACAGGGTGGAACATGGTATAGATTTATATTAAAAATGTTGGAGTGTGGAGTCACTGTTCCTGCAGATGTTTAATTAAAGACTGGACATGGAACTTAGTGCCGTGGTGTAGTTGACATGGGGATGTTTATTGATAGGCTGGACTTGATCATCTTAGAGGTCTTTTCCAACCTAATTGAGTCTGTGGTTCTGTTCATTATGTGGAAGTCCAGTTAAGTGAAGATCGGGTGTTATTACCCTGTTTGCTGTTGTATTCAGGCTTGCTTGTGCTTTAGGAAACTAATGTGTATTGGAGCAATTCGCTAGACATTCCTGACTGGAAATGTAATAATGAAATACATTCCTTTATACTTTTATAAAAATATACAGTCTATTTTTTATTTTTCACTTTTTTTCTCATTCTTCCTTTTTATTGTCACTACTTACATTTCCCATGCCACACCATCTAAAGGCATCAACCAGAAAAGACAATGCTGCAGAAGCCATAAAAAATAATATTAGATTGTTTTTTGATTAGAAAAAAATACAGTCTTTAAGATTCCCACCCTTTTCTCTTGACTTTACTGTGCAAACTATTCGGCTTTCTGGTGCTCTTCTCATTCTTCTGGTTTGGTCCTGCATTCTTGTTAAACATAGTTTTTTACTGTGTATTTTCCTGCTCTCTGAGATGTTCCCTTTTTGCTGGTAGTTGATATCTGCAAAAAGGTGCCTTTTACTTGACCTATTCATGATACCTATATATCAGTGAAAGTGATATCTTCTATTTCCTGTCTCCCTTCACTGATTCTTTCAGTAAACATCATGAACTTTAGCGGGAAAAGCAGTAAAGAGGACAAGAAGAAACACCACACACAAGGGCTCTTCATCATTCATTACTTGAGAAAAGCTGATTTGCAGGAATAATTCCCTATAGGTATTATTACATAATACTCAGTAAGGTCATTTGAAGCCTGTATGCTGAATCTGTTAAAATAAGAAGCCTTAATCTTGTACAAAAACCTCATTTTTTCTGAGTGTTGTGATTCCTAGGAAGCGTGGACAAAGCGAATCTCATAGAGGAGATATTATATTTATCACCATACAGAAGCACAGCACTTATCTCACAATATTACTTGCTTTCAGTTGTTATCATCAATTGGCTAGGAATGAATTTAGAGAAGCTGAAAAGTAAGAAAATATCACTAGCACTGTAAGAATTGAAAGATTCATGGTTTTAATTGAAATTTCTCCGTTAATTAATTCTCTTAAAGGTTATAGTACCATAAACACAAAAATATATGGATAATATATAAATATACAAACCTTTCCTGAAATTATAAAGATGGTAGTCACCTAGAAAAATAACCAAGATTTTATAGAAATAAAGAATGAATAGCTAAAGCCCTAATCAAATTTGTACTCATGAAGAAACTCCTATTTGGTACAAAGGGATTTCAGTATCTTCAGTGGTATAGCTTTAATACAGGAGAAATTGGTAAAGCTGAAATACAAGAGAATTTGAATTACATATTCTTGGTCACAAAACCCTCTTTTGTCACATTTGTCTGAGTTTTGGAAAGTACAATGGTAGTGACTAAAGGTACTGATGCTCTCTTCCTAGACTTTTAGAAGGACCCTTCATCACAGGAGTTTGACTGACTGGGCTTGGTGTGAGCTCTGGTAACTCAGCTTTGAAACAGCGCTGTTTGTATTTGTTTTGTAGAACCCCCAGTGGGGGTTCATCTCTCTTCTCTGATGACTTGCTTTTGTTTCTTTTAACCGTGGGTGTTTTTCCTTTATTTCCCCACCCTCAGAAGTTCTGAGGAGGTTCTTGTGGTCTCTGCATGAGCTAGTGTGCAAGCATTCACCCAATCTTGTACCTTTGTCATTTTGCTCGTGAGCCTGATCTGCTGACCTGACCCTTTGGCCTTGACCTTGAACATTTCTCTTCATGACACCTTTGTCCATCAGTTTGGACTTTTGAACTCTGTTCTTCTGCTGTACAAGTGCTGTGGGACTGCAAACTTTTATGGCAGAATCCTGTTCCTTCCTGCCCTGCCGTGAGTCTCAACTCCCACCTCACCTACCCTTCCTTTGCTACTCCCAGAGATGTGCTACGTGCTTTTCATTGGACCTGGAGTCTGTCAACTGATTTATTACACAGAAACTATCCTTCAAATTAAGTCTGAGCTGCTGAGGAAAGGAATTGTGCCTCAGTGCTGTCATCTTGCATTAGTGGATTTTCTTTTACACACTTCTGTTCACATCTTGATTTGGACACTTTTATTTCTTGAGTAGCATTGTAGGTCTAATTATTAACATATTAATAACTACTGAAGCTTCATTAGAACACCTGAAAATCTTTATTTTCAAAGATGTTTGTGATGCTATGAATGATTTAATAGTTCTTTGGTGTTGTGTTTTTTTCTCTTTCATTATTTGAAGTAGCTAATACTGGCTTAATAGATAATGACTTCTGCTACTCATAGCTATTCACCCGAAATCAATTTGCAATGAAATGCAGGAACAATTTCAAAATCAGTTAACACTAAACTCAGATATACCACATAGTTAGGTTGCATGGAGCTTTTTCCCACAAAAATCTGGTTTTTAAGAGCAATTATCTGTGTTTGTGATACTGTTTCCTTTAATGCAAGTCCAATGGAGTAGTGAAAAGAATGAGGAAAGAGGCAATAATCTAATTGTAGCATGATTCTTGGTCTTTGCTAATATGGATAAATAAAGAAATACCACAGAGGGAGAACCTATTTTTCACTTCCCCAGTGCAACCTACCTTTTCATCTTGTTCTTTCCCCATACACAGGTCTACATATAAAATAGATACACTACACCCTTCAAGGAAAAAGCAAATTCCTGTCGAGCCCCTGACATCATAGTTCTAACAAATCAGTGCTGGTGTCCGTGAAAGTTCCTGAGCTGTTATGCAACTGTTTTTGACTCACAAAGCTGATCTTCACGTTTATTTTACAAATATGATCTTGCTTTCATCATGACCTCTTGGAATTCAGAAAAATCCAGACAATTTTTTGTTAACGCTATTACTATATTGAAAACTCAGAAGAATACTCAGACATTATTATATCTTCAAACAATGTATCAGATTTTTTTTTCTTTCTTTGGTAGTAAATGACAGTTATTTTAAAGCTACATTACATTATTTTCCTTAGATTTTGCCTGTTTTTTGTACTTGGACCATCTTAGAATCACACTCAGGCTTGGACTGGCAGTAATACTAATAAGAAATATTATTTTTATTTTGGGTCTGAGAATAGATTTTCTCCCTATCCTCAAATATATTGCATAAACCAGAGTGTTATGTGCTTTAACTATGGTTTTTGATGTTTAAAATCTATTAACACTTTATCAATATGTGCATAAATCTGTGACATAGCAAGTACAAACAAGCACAATATTATGAAATACTGCAGATAACCACAGAATCATTAAGACTGGAAAAGACCTCAAGATCATGAAGTACAACCTTTGACTGAACACCACTTTCTCAACTTGACTACAGATCCAAGTGCCATGTCCAGTCATTTCTTGAACACCTGCAGGGATGGTGACTCCACCACCCCCCTGGGCAGCCCATCCCAATGCTTGACCACCCTTTCCATGAAGAATTTCTTCTTGATATCCAATGTGAATCTTCCCTGGCACAGCTTGAGGCCATTTCCCCTTGTCCTGTTACTTGTTGCCTGGGAGAACAGGCTGATCCCCACCTGGCTGCACCCTCCTCTCAGGGAGTTGTGGAGAGCAGTAAGGTCTCTCCTGAGCCTCCTTTTCTCCAGAGTAAACAACCCCACTCCCTCAGCCTCTCCTCACAAGACTTGCTCCCTAGACCCTTTCCCAGCTTCATTGCTCTTCTAATTTTTTTTCTACAGCATGTTCCAGAGATCAAATTAATAACTAGATCCTATAATGAACAATGTGTATCTTGTTTCAGTCATTGCAATTTGAAGGATCATTTGATGTGGAATGAAAAATGAATTAGCAAAAAAAATAATCAGGTGAAGTCTCTTCTTGTGAAGCATGCATCTCGAGATTTTGCTCATTAAAGCAGCAAGTCTAAATTTACACTAAAAGATATAATTTTTTTATCTTCATGAGCATATGATTTAAACATTAATTTTAAATAGCCTCAGGGCTATTGGACAAGTAATGAGGACTTCTATTGTTAGTTTCATTCTGTTTTCTCACACAGCCTTCAGTTCCTTAATGAAGAGTAGAAAAGTTTCAAAGTTGCCTTATGTAAGACAAGATAACATCATTTCTTCCAAAATGTGTGAACAAATAAGCCACTTAAGGTTTGACTGTTCCTAGAAATCCAAAGCACATCCATCTTCTCATCAAGTGTTATATAGGTGCTAAGGGTGGAGTCTGTGTCTAACAGAGAATGGAAGCAGCATTCTACTATTCCCTGTTCCCTTTGCTCCAATGGAAATAATTTCACAAGGCTTAAGTTGGAAAAGAAATAGAATTAATGGCTCCAGAAGAGTTGAGAATTTTACAGGTTTTAATATTTTAAAATTTTTTCACCTTTTATTTCCATTTTGAAAGCATGGAGAAGACTCCTATGTGTTTTGAACTGACTCAGGTTTCTCATGTATTATTTAGAATAATAGATCTAAAGTTATCAGCAGTAAGATTGATATGAAAGATAAATATGGATGCTGAGCAGCTTTCTGAACTCTTTCTCCCACCATTGTTCACAGTAACCATGTTCATTATCATAAAGTGACTATTTATGAGCAAAAGGCTATTAAAATACCACAGTAATCTGGATGCTGAATAGTTGGAATTTATGCTAAATAAGATATCTGAATGTGTTTGGAAACAACTCAGTATTAGTCCAGATTTATGTGATGCAAAATACCTGTGTGCTTTTCATAAGTGACTTTATAGTTTTCTCCCCCTCTTGGAATAAATGTTTTTATATTGTTAAAATAAAGGATGAACAATTCAACAGTAGGATGGCATGAAATAATATTCAGAGGAAAAATAAGCTCCATAAGTACCTTGAAATAGAATAATAATAGCGTAGTACTGCTTTTATTGCCTACCTACACAAGTGTTTGGTCACCTACCCTGAGCATTAAATACTCACTGAAAAATTTAAAGTGTATACAAGCATTGACTCTTTCCTTGCAGTGTCACTCTCATACCATGTGACCAAGTTTCTTAAAATCTCTTTCTTTTGGCTCAATTACAATAAAATCACATTATAAACTATTTAAGTTGATACAAAGCATGTCATTAAATTAACTTTAAAAAGGAAAGAGTTGGTATAAACCTGTGAGCACTTGTGAAGTGTGCCATCACTGTGGGGCAATACATGCTGCTGACTTAACTTCGTGGTTATAAATCCCTTACATGTATAAATCCCAAACCCTCTTTTCAAATTTAAGTTTCCCTTTTTTTGTCTTTGTTAAATAACACTGTGAGTCTTAAAATAGTCTGGCACTGCCATGTTATACGCTGTAGTTTGTTATTGCGATACAGAGCTAGAATGTTTGTCGATAACAAGCATGGCTAACTGCATTAGCAGTGACTATATGATGACACTGAAGCATCTTTCTTTACATGTGTGATTTTTCTTTTAAAGTTTTCTCTCATGGAGGACTCAAGTTCATTTTAGCCTGGTATCACCACACTTCCAGAGCTATGTGTTAAAAGAATGCTTACATTGATATAATAACATCGCTTTACATCACTTTACCTAGAAAGAGTTTCTCTGCTGGGCAGAGAAAGCCGTATGAACCTCAGTATTCATACTCAGGTCATAATTTATGGATATGTTGCCATCTTTCATAACACAAATGCTAGACTGTCGGTAGTAAAACAAATGAATTCCCTCTTAAAAGAACTTCTGCAGAGTAAATTCTCTCTTCACTCAGCTAGTGTTTCTGTTTCTGCACAAGACTTCTGACCTAATGCAATCCGTGATTTTCCTTTTGCCGAAAAGAACTGACAGTAATAAAGAAGTCTGTCTATTCCCAACTCAGATAATTTTCTGTAACTTTTACGTATAGACACTTTGCACCTTGAGAATTTTCAGTACCATGGATGTTACAATTCCTGCTGAAAACAGTGATAAAATTCACAGATCTTGTAGGGAAACTCCTTCTGCGAGCAAGTGAAGGAAGTACACAACCTCCTGCTTGTAAAATGCAAAATGAGGTTCGGGACAGCGCAATGTTATGAAGCCGTTCAGGAAGCGTGGAGCTCAGTTTCTGTGCCCACAGCCTGGCTGCCGAAGGTAGCCGGGCGTTCGTGGTGAGGAAAGCCGGTGACCGAGGCGGCTGTCCGCCCCCGTCCGGGACATTTCAGCTGCCCGAAATGTTCCCCACCTCTGGTTCCCCAAAGAAAGCAACTCACCTGAGCAGTACCGCAGCTTCCCACAGATAAAACCCCGAGACAGCGGCGCGGAGGTACCTAATCCGTGCCATGCTGCTCGGAGACGCGGCGGAGCCCGGCAGCGGCGGTGTCGGAGGCATCGGAGGGGCTCGGGCGGCGCGGCTCGGCGGGCTCGGGAGGGCAGCACCCCAGCACCCTGGAGAGCTCCGGCGGCTCCTCGCCCGCCGCCCGCCTCAGCGCCCGGCGGCCCCCCGCGCCCTCCCGCTGGGCCCCGCCGCGCCCGCCCCGCCGCTCCGCATGGCAGCCCAGCGGGAGCCTAATCCCAGCCGCGGCGGCGGCGCCGAGCCGCGGCGGCGGCGGGAGCCACCCTGCCCGCCCGCCTGCCCCCGGCTCCTGGCAGCAGCCGGCACTCGGCCGCCGGACGCATCCCGGGCACGGGGCGAGCCGCTGCCGGCGGCGGGGCGGGCGGGAGGCTGGGCGGGGGCCGGCTGCGGCCGCCCCCGGAGAGCGCGGCCGCCGCGGAGGGCGCGGGGCGGGACCGGGCGCGGCGGCGGCGGCGGCGGCGAGGGGGCGCCCTGGAGGGGCTGTCCTGGAGGGGCTGCCCTGGAGGGGCTGTCCTGGAGGGGCTGTCCTGGAGGGGCTGTCCTGGAGGGGCTGCCCTGGAGGGGCTGTCCTGGAGGGGCTGCCCTGGAGGGGCTGTCCTGGAGGGGCTGCCCTGGAGGGGCTGCCCTGGAGGGGCTGCCCTGGAGGGGCTGCCCGGGCACAGGGGATGCTCCGCGGGGACGGCGGTGAGAACGCGCTCAGAACGGCCCCTGCCCGAGCGCCTTCCCTCCCGCGGGGAGAGGGGCGGCGGAGTCGATGCCTACACGGGTTAGGGACCGTCAGAGAGGTCGGGTGAACTCCCTGAACTTCGGGTGTCGAGGAAGATTGGGCAAAGAGGGGCGTTTCTGCATTGCCTGTAGGTCTGTTGGTAGGTTTTTTCTTAGGAAATAGGCGGAGGGAGTGAGAAACCCATCTATGTATTTCACTCTCCTCTTTGAAAGAACAGTGCTGATTGACACAGAAAAAGTATATCATGTTCTATATGACTTTTTCAGAAGAGAAAGATGATCTAGGGCCATAGGGTGGACTTACGGTGGGAAGCCCAGCGAGTCTGAAAGTTTGACTGGGAGGGAGAGAGGAAGGGATTATGAGAAGGAACAAGGGAAAGAACATCCTAAGAGGAAAACCAGAAAGTTATTAATGAGAAGGGGGGGACAGAGAATAAGGTTACAAGTACAGGTGTCGGTAGGAAAGTGACGTGATTACATTTATTGTCAGAGAAACCAAACATTCCAGGCAAAGCAGCTGCTGCTTTCCTCAGCAAGGGTAAGGCTTTATGAGTTGACATTGAGAAATATTGTTTGAGAAATTCCTGTCAGAATCTATGGTTTGTATGAAAAGTAAAATGAAGGATTTGTCAGGAAGAGCTACACCTGGAGAAGGGCAGAAGGGGAAAACACGTAGGAGATTGTAAAGCAGGGCAGCTCTGTGAACCTAAAAGACAATAGCTTTTGAACACACATATCGTGTCTGGGAGAACCAGTGGGAAGAGAGATCTGAGAGGACCAGTTCAGGACAGAGCTCTGCTGTCAGACTGGGCCTATCTCCCTCTCCTTGACTGCCTCAGTATGATCTGCCTGCTTTTTTTTCCTGTAGCCACTAACTTGCCTTAGATGGCAGCCCCAATATTTGTGCAGCTCCAATAGTTGCACAGCCCACATGATTATCTCATGCCAGACTCTTATTTAAACTATTAAAAAGTCACAGAAAACTTAAGTGACAAAGACGGAAGCAGATGTGGAAAAAGGCAAAGGTTCAGCAAGATAAGGCACATGAAGCAAAAAAAAGAAACCGAAATTTGAGGGAAGCGTAATAAACTCATTACAGAAAAAGGAAGATGGAGAGAGAGTGAAATATAGAACAACTTTTAACACAGAAAAAAAAAAACTGATTAAAAGGTCATCAAGTAGAGGAAATGCAGAAAAGAAATAAGAAACAGGGATTTTATGCATTCTTTATGTCCAAAGATAGGTGTGAGTTAGAAATAAGGTATTTCATTAGAAATCTTGAAAGTAATCACATGTTCCACATACAGCAATATTGTCTTTTTCTTTTTAATTTCAAAAAATACCCCACACATGGCTTTCACCACAGTTCTTAATTTACATTGTCCATTTTCACAACATCCCTTTTTTTTTAGCTTTTCTTCAAGGTTGTTCCCAGCAGGTATCGCTAAATATTAATGCCTCCCACACATTTTAGAGCCAGCTGGGATTTCTTTGTTGATACCTATCAAGTGTATGGCAAAGAATGCACTAAAATATCACTAACAATTTTTCTTCTGTTCCCTGAACTTTTTTAATTCGTAGTGGTTACATAAAGGAAGGGATGCTCCAAGTTTCTAGGTCCACTTTGCAAAAAGTCGATCTTTTTTGTTTTTGTTCTCTCTGTAGACCTGAATGTCAACACTGATCATGAAAGAATCTTGTTAAAACCCTCAGCTTAAAACACAATAACAAACAAGCTAACGAATCCCTCTGTTTGCTCAGGGACAGTCTGTCAATGCCCTTCAGGTGCTCTACAGAAACAGTGGAGTACTTTATATTTAGAAGAGTTGACTCCTATCTTTCCCCTTAAAATGAGTATGCAGTGAGGCTGCTTCTCCAGGAGCTGTTTATCTTTGTGCGTTATGTACTTCAACAGTGAATGGGTCTAATTTAATTTATTTGCACTGAGACAAATACATTTTTCTTATGGTGCTATTAGTTGAAACTACCATCACGAACTCGCCGTGTCTCCAATAGGAACAGTTCTATTAATTATAAATGCAGGTTATACTTTAGATATGCAGAGTTCAAGCTTCTCAAAATCCTTGTGGGAAAAATATATGCTTGCTTGTGCTTTAGGAAACCAGTTTACCGTTGCATTATTTTATTCTGCTAAATGAGACTGTTTTCAAACTTTTGAAAATTTTCTGCTGGTACTGTTGAATATTAAAATATTTTCTTCTGAGTGAATTCAAACAACCCACCTTGATTTTTAAAAGGTTCCAATTCAACAAAACACTCAAGCTTATATGGTTGACTTCAAACTTTGATAAAATATTTCCTAATTGTTATGAATGTTTAATTCACTATTGTTTTAATTACCATCTTTTAAATCTTTCCATATCATTACTGGTAGATTTTCCTGCTTATTATATAAAGCTAAACCAATGGATATGTCCCATCTTTAGAAGATCTTTATGTTATCTTTTGATACTTCTGGCAGTTACAGTAGATTGAAAGGCAAGACTTGTTTGAACATTTTTTTTAAAACCAGAATCAACAGAGCTTCTGTCTCAAATATTAATGTTGCTTATTTATATATGCCTCACGTACCTGGATAAAAAATCAAATTTTATTGCTCAGAATTCAAAACATGATAGCTGGTGTGTACCATGTGCATACAAAACTGAGCTGCATCATTTCTTTTCAGTAGTATTGGAGGTTAATTGAAGTGTATTCTTCACAAATGGAAAACATCAATATGCTGAGAAAAAAGTTTTCACCAAAATATTCTAATGTCAATCTCTAATTCTCCTTATAACCAGTAGGCTGGATAGCTACTGTATCTCTGGTTCAACCACAATTTAGCTGTATATGAAAGCAAATCACTTGTGTTTATGAGCTTGAGAAATATTTACCAGGAGTAGCCTGTGAGGAAAAAATGCTTTAAGGTTACTGGCAGAAGATGGTCCTAATGTGAATCATAACAGTATCTAACTTTTTTTTTTTTTTTTTTTCCAAAAATGGAGATACTTGAAAAAATTTGTAGATTAGGACAGCAAGAGCTAAGATAGGTCAATATTATAGACTACCTCGGGGTATTAACACACAGTTTATACAATTGAATGCAAGATAATGTAGCTACTTCAAGTTATTCACATAGAGGAACCAAGGTGCATGTATGGGTGGAATGATTAATTAATGTGCTTTTTGGTGTGATAGCATTATTCTGTAATATTAAGACAAACTAATCATAGCTGTAGTCATGAGAAGTTATTATTATCATTTTAGTATGCCCAATCATAAACACATTCTGGTTCAGTATGTTTAATCAATCTGTAAAAAGGCACATTATATTTCAGTATGTTTAATCATTCAAATTTGAAAGAACTGACAAATTTGAAAGAACTACAAGAATTTTACAGCTTGGAATACTTTTTTAATATAAGATTAAACTTTGTGTAAAATGCTGAAAGGTCTTTAGACATCTGCATGAAGCAAAAGCAATTGTGAAGTCAAGGTAAAAAAATTAAGGTTTAAAATAATTATAGGTAATAAATTGGCAAGACAAACCTGATAAAAGATGAATTCAGAATAGAAGAAGAATTACCTTTCTTTGAAGCAATTAAATGATTGAAGTACCTAAAGAGGGAGCAAAACTGATCACCTTTAAAGTCTTTAGCTCTTGGTCAATTGTATATTCTGGGTTTGGTCCAGAAGTCACTGGGTAAAATCTGATGATCCTTGAGATTCAGTTCAAGTCAGACGTGGCTCCAATGTTAAAACATTGAATATATAAACCAAAAATGTTTTATAAAGATATATGAGCTACAGAGTTATTTACTTTCTTATAAGACTGGCTTCCAAAACGACAGTTGAAAACCACATTTCTCATGATGGTAAGGAATAGAGATCTCTTGAATGTAGTCCTTACCACACTTGTATTGCCAGTGTGTACATTCTGGCATTTTAAGAGGGTGTTGTGATGGGATATGACATCACTGTAGTTTTAGATACTGGTTTTACTGAGACATGTTTGATTATGTTAATTAGTCTGGCTTTCTCAGTACACAGGATTCCCCAGGATGTAATTCATTCAAGTGTGAAAACCCAGAGGCTCTGACCTATTACTAAACACAAAACTACAAATAGAATAAATGTTTTTCACTAAAAACAGTCCTAAAATAGAAAAGCCATTTTTAAGATATAAAAGAAATTTCACTAAAAAGAAAAATGCAGTTGTTCAATATACCACAGCATGCAAGAAAAGGCTTAGAAATTTATTTCAGTCTCTGAAAATAAAGTGGAGTCTGTATAAGATCATTTGCTGAACAGTTTTCTCTAAAAAATATAGGTGTTCACCACAAGGCGTAAACAAAAACAATCTGAAAATGTATTACCTCAAAATCAAGACTTGGGATAACTAAAATAAATAGACTTTTTAGTTTGGTTGGATGAACTGTTTGCCATTACATTTTATTTTGGGGTACGCACAAAGAAGTTGTTTCTAATTCATGGTTAATTAAACTTTCAATCTTTTAAAAAACTGTGAAACACAAAATTGCATGTATTTTCCTTCAGATATTTTTTCTTCTCAAACTCATTCTACCTTAAACATTAATTCTCTTAAGTTAGATGGAGTTCCCAAGTTCCAATGTCAACAGTTTTATCTGTCATGATCTTTATATCTGTGCTAATTTATATGAGACACCAATATCTGGAGACATGGGTAGTAACAGAAAATATAATGCAGATAAATGGTCTATATTTTACTTCTATTTTACTTTCTATTTACTTCTATTTTACTTCTAGTGTAGTGTACTTCTAGTGGTCTATATTTTACTTCTGCATATTTCAGTGTAATATATAAAATATTTTTCAGAGTAATAGCGTATCATGAGAAAACCCTCACCATCTTGTAAATAGCAGGTATATACATATAAATACATATAAATACATATAAATACATGTAAATACATATAAATAAAGTTGTCTGATATCAAAGTATAAAATTATTGTTAAATATTAGTCATTATGGTTTCAAAAAGTGTCTGTATGTATTCACTTTATAGGAAGACAACTCAGCAAGGATATAAATGCAGTATAAGTTTGTACTCCAAAAGTAGTCATCACTGAAAAGAAGTCCTGAGGTGTTCCTGGTCTGTTCTCTGTGGTGTCTTGTCTGCCTTGGAGCAAGATCTGATTTTCTCTTTATGTGCTTATAATTTCTGTTAGAAAATAAGAATCAATGGGAACTTAGTATTTCCTCTCTGTTTTACAAAAGAAAAATCAGAACATTCTATAAAGAGGTAGAAATGCCTATGAACCTTTGTGTGTACAGTTCAATCAAAAGCAGAAAGATTTCTAAGTTAATTTCATACTTTGTTATTAACTCCATTAATTAATCAAGGGTTCAATCCATTTAACTCTACTTAGCTCAAAGCAAGTGAGCTGTTCTGCTGGAGTCAGCGGCACTGAGAGTGTTTCGCTGGCTCAAGCCTCAAGGGAGACCATTCCTGCTAGTTAGTGAGTGCTCCTTTCTTTGAATTTAATTACTCCATGTAATCATATCAGAACAGTTCTTAAATATCCAGAGCAGCCTGACATTTTCCCAGTGTGAAACTTCCAGTTTCTTCTGTTTGAGTGTTTTGTTTTGTTTTGTTTTAATTCACCCATGGAATAGTTTTGCATGCAAAAAAATAACAGAAAAGCATATTGTACCTGTGTGCAAATTAACTCCCATGGATTTTGATGCTAGAAGTATGATTGTTTACATGTGTAAAACATAGTGTGGGTTGAGACCATTTTGTAATACAGTTGAAAATCTGTGGGTCTTGTGGTGAGCAGACTTATTATGAGGACACCTCAATGCTTTATATTTTAGGCTGTGTTGATTTTTGTGCTTAAAGAAGGAGTTTAGGTAGATGTTTTTGAAATCTTTGGACTGTGCTACCTTTGTTTCTATTGGAATATTATACATTAAAATGTAAAAAAACCCACCAAAACCCCAAACCAAACGACTTTCTAAAACACTTCTCAATGGCCATGAACAGATACAGCAGTCTTAGTGAGAGCAGGTATACCTAAAAAGAGAGGAATTAAAGCTGAATGCCCAGATTTTCTTATCCTGCCATACTTTACAGCATTTTTCTTGCTCATCGTGAGAGTATACAGATTTTGCAGTGTGTCCTGGGAGCTAAGAAACAGAAGTATGAATTTAGGAAGAGTAAATACTTTTGCCAGCTTTCTGGTCTAGCATGGCAATTATTTTGTTTGTGGATGATCCAATTGCAGACATTCTGAGCTCTGCACTCCTTGATGCTTCAACAGCAGGAGGTTAGAGTGATGGCCAGACACTTAGAGGAGGCTGGAATATATAACCTGCCCTGGTTATTGTCAAGTTGTAGGTGGCGGATAGCTGTGACATACAGCTTGTACTACTCAGCTGTAGATAGTGTTTTGTTTATTCTCTGTTTTATTAACTATTACATGGCCTGAATCTGATGTGTATATTTGACTTGTATGCACGTGCATAAATACACTACAGCATATGCTTAAATATGACACAGCAGTAAGTTTTGTCTTAAATGTGGTTCAAAAGGAATATTAAACCGTCATCTTGAATTAATGATTGACAATGTTTATATACCTTAATTTCAAATATTTATTCTTCTCTGTTATCATTGAGTGGAGACAATGTTAAAATTTTTAAGTGTCTTTTTTGATATAACTGCTGCATAACTACAAACTAATATAACTGCAAACTGAAAGACTCTTCAGAAGTATAAAGTGATAATGAATCATAAAAACATTCTATTTTAGTCACATGTATGTTTCATATATTAAATGTAATGTCCTTGTCTGCATTTTTAGTTCAATATGACATGAATTGTAATTCAGGTGTAGATATAAAGTCGATAGGGAACTTAAGGCTTTATTTAATTTATTAATAAAGAAAACATATGAACATAGATAAAGAATTTCAGAAAAGAGCAAGCACTGCACACAAAATTTATATTAGTGCATTTCTTTTTTCACTTGCAGTAAAGTCATGAAACAATAAAAAATCACAGCAGAACTGAGATTTTTATTTCAAGGGCTTACTTAAACAAATGTTTTCCTCTGAGGAAAGACACTGTCCTCATACAGGCTTTGCATTAGTAGATAAAACTATTTGGGGGACTTAATGTGAGCACTTGAAGAAGATTGCTGATGGGAAATGGAAGAGGCACTGTACTCAGAGACACACATTCACTTAGGTCATGCATGTGTTGTGTACTCTTAAGTGGGTGCTTGCAAAGCACTGGCACATGAAGAACCCTGTGGTCCTGACCCATGGAGCAGAAAACGTGTCCTGCTCTACAAGCAAACTGTGTTTGTTCTTTCCAAGTTGTATTTCAGAGGATGTTTTTACGTGGCAGAGTTAAAACAGTGGGACTCCATAGACTACATTTACTGAAGCTTTTATGGATTGGAAACTAACAGTTTCTAAGTTTCTAATTTTAGATTTGTAATTGAAAATTTCTGAATGATAATATCCTTGAGGATATTTTGAGACATGAAGATAAGGGGATCAAAGAAAGTGAAAATCTGTAACTTCACATGATCACGTTGCTGTACTTGTAGTGTCAAAAAGCCTGCTTACCTCAGAGGAAAAAAACTTTCTCCACCTACAAAACAGTACCAGTGAAGGGGAGTTCTGTGTTTGCTGGCAGGATGGCAAGTTCACATGCATTTCATAGTTTTGGCCTTATTGAAGACTGGCAATCATAGAACTGGAGAATATTCTGTGCTGGAAGGAACCATCAGGATCATTGACTCCAACTCCTGGCCCTGCTCAGGACACCTCAAGAGTCACACCATCCTGACTGCCAGAGCTCTGCTGACTCAGGTTCACCTTTCTGTCAGCCAAGACTCCCAAGTCTCTTTCCACAGCACTTCTTTCCAGCCTCTCATTCTCCTGTCCGTCTGTACATCCAGGGCTGCCCCATCCCAGGTGCGCTTTCCCTTGTTAAACCTGTGATTTGTGATTGCTCAGCCCCTCTCCTGACTCATTTGAGTCATCAATGAAGAAGGGTTTTTGCTGAATTAAGAAGCTTCATTGGAAAATATCTTGTTCTGCTTATATGTTAACTTGCAATCAAACTTGGAGTATCAAGTTTCTTCATTCTGAATGCTGTTTTTTGTATTTTTTTGCACTTTAGTTTTTTTCCCTGAGGAGAGGCAGAACTTGAAGCAAGTCTATTTCAGTCATAGATGTAGACAAGAAAATTCAGATTCAACTAAAATCATAAAACTGTGGCGAAAGTGGCATGTACTATTAGTATGTATTTAATACTGAAGTTCCAATTTGAACCCTGAAGAATTCCAGAGGTACTGGAAGAATTAATAAGGTCAGTTTATCATCACTGCTTCAATTGCATATAAATGTTATTTTTCATTCTTAATTCTCAGTAAGAGTGCATATTGATGGAATTGTTATCAAACTGTGTTCTGGATTCTTTTAAAGAACTGGCCCTGTATGTGAGCTAAGGAGATGAGACACAGATAAAAAATATGCCAGCTGTATTGAGTGTGAGATTTTAGAACAGATGAGGCCCTGATGGATCAAATTCAAATTCATTCATATTTCCTGATAGGGAGCTGTAGTCTATATGCAGAAATGATGTTGAAGAGTGATTCATACTTTCAATCTGGAGACATAAATGTGCAGAACTCAAATATCTGGCTGATGAGTAATCCTATAGTGGATTTTTGTGACCTCTTCCTTGGAATAAAGGAAGTTGGATGAAAAACTGTGATACAAATGTAAATAGTTTTGCATTACAAATGCAGTGTGTCAGTTCAGCAATTAGGATATCTAACAATATGAGGCCTATTACCAAGGGAGCAGGAATGCAGTAATGGCAAAAAGCAAATTAAGCTCCTGTGCATTTTCTGGGCCTCAGTAGGGTTAGGATGCAGTCTTCAGGAGCACAGAGAGAAACTGATGCTGTCAACATTTATGTTCTCTCTACAGCCCTGCTTCATACCACTTTTAGGGAAACAGAACTGTGTTTTTAATTCTCTGACAAACTGAAGAGTCTCCAAATGCTTTGGAAATTGTAATGTTGTCTAATCCTGAGGATGTGAATAGTTATTTTCAGAATCTGTTCTACACTATTGCTATTTCTTTCTTCTTTCCAAACTCTAAAATGGGAGAAAAAATTCTTGGTTATTTGCTTCTTGGCATAGCTGCATGTAGATGTGACACCCATCTAGCTCAGTGAGCACCACCCTGATGATGGAGGCAAAGAAGAAATCCCATGTCTGAGACATTACTAATATATGGGATTTTTAAGCAGACCTGATCTGCTGGAAATATTGCTAATGTTTCTCAATAATATCAAGATACATCTGTTAGAGGAAGGTCCAAAATATTTTTGCTCTATAAAAGCCTCTTCACAAAAATATCTCATTCATCAAAAGCTTTTAATAAAATTGGAAGGGTTGAAGCTTTTAAGACATCCTTGTCAGCAGATAAGGCAACAAAGCAAAACATTTAGGAAAAAGATGACTGCTACCTTCACTTAGTTTGAACAGGATTCAACAGCAATAGTTACAGACAGATTTTGACATAGTTCAGAAGCTCTGTTTGCTTTAAAAAAACCAAACTATGTCCTGCATTCATGAAAAAGTAGTAATACAAAATCTGTATAAAACAAATCCAAGCTAATTCATATTGATTCTTGAAAGCATCTCAATTCTATACTTCCTCAGGCAATAGTAATTGTTTACTTGTTTCACAATCTGTTTCCGTTTCTCACAAAGATTAGCAGTGAATGGAGCGAGCTCTGATGTCAGTGAAAAATAAGATAAAGCATTGTATTTCAAATATCTGAGCAGTGTTTATCAAGAATCCAGACTTCAATTATAGTGTTTATTTTTCTTTCAATATTAAAATGAGACAGACTATTTTTATTGTAATGACGTAGTCCATGCAGCATGAGGGGTAAAGGTTTAGAAATGTATTTAGGCTTATCTTGGAAGTTATGTTTTACCATTATGTTTCATTTAAATGGTTGCATTTAAAACTGAGATTAAGGAGTAAGCTTTGGAAAAAAAGCTTCAATTCAATATAATCAGCATCACCCTTCTTTCACAGTGCTCTTTCTTAAAGGTATTATATTATGGATTATTACTTCAGAAAAATGTTTCTTCATTATTATGCATGCCTGGTTACATATGGGAATCATTTTGAATAAGTGAAGGCCATTAGGTGAAACAAATGGAAAATGGAAAAATTGTTGAGTTACCAGAGTTAATAACAAAGCTGCTTCATGCCTATTGGCAGTAGTGAGACATAACATCCTTTATTGTGAGGTTGCACATATAAATGAATTTCTGAAGTTAAATACAGTGCAGGCATCTTGTAAAGCCAGTGGGCAGGAAACAAATTTCCCTGGGCAACCATGAGACATTTAGAGCCTGGCATTACAGTGAACCAGAATTTCTTTCCAGCTACAAGAAAGGCAAAATTCAGTTCTTTGAAACATTTTCTCAGAAAATGAGATATGTGCAAGGAGCTTATCTCAATAGATATTAGAATGCAGTAAGGAAGATGGCTTAGGGTTAGGGTTAGGGTTAGGGTTAGTTTCCCCCTTTCAGCATAGCATTCAGAAAAGTTTTTAAGACACAACTGTTCTGTGTAAATGTATTACAAACTGTGGATGTTTTTTTAAAATTATTTATTTATTATTTATTACTATTATTTATTGAATGAAGGCAAATGGGAGGAGTTTCAGAATACTTTAAATATCTCATAAATGCTGGGATACTGGGGGCAGCCTCCTCAGGGATCTGATCATCAGCTGTCCTCATAACTGAAGATTTTCAGGATGTAATTTGACGTTGCTAAATAATCTTATCTAGGCTCCCTTTCCCATGGAAGGCTGGATCAGATGATCTATCAGGCTCTTTTCCAACCTGGGATACTCTTATTCCTGTGGAATAAATAGCTTTTATGAGATTTGTGTTGGACTGGGTCTCATGCTGACCATTTTCAGGTGTAGATGCTTGTCTGACACTTCTGAAGGGTTTGTGTTTATTGCTGAGGGGAAGGAATTTGTCTTAAGATAACCATTTTGAAATAGGACTTTTTCTTTTTTCACTGTCAACTTGTCAAAGTCAACAGTAATCTATGATCAGTAGTGATTGATATGCCTTATCTAAGATCCTTTGCATTCCAGATAGTGAAACAAACAACAAACTACCCATTGTGAGTTGGATCTATTTGTTTATGGAAAAGCTTGTACTGTTAGCCTTATCCAATTAGCTCTAAGACAGGGGCATTCTGCCACAATAATATTGTCTAGGTCTTGCCAGGTCATAAAATAACTGAGATTTCAACAAACTTCTGTTGATTTGAAGTGCCTGTAGATAAAGCCTGAAACTGGCATACAAAAACCACCTGTGAAATTAAGAAAACACTTAAGCATGGACTCAGTTTTGCCTTCAATACCAGATTACTTTGCAAGTATTTTTTATCTTATACTTTATGAAAATTAATTTATGCTGTGTTCTTTCACCAAACTCTGAAGGACACTAAATACACACAGAGAAATTGTATTTGCCAGGGTAAACTGTCCAGAAAAAAATATCTTGTTTTTCTTGCAGTTTTTCTCATCTAAGATGATTTCCTCCATTGGAAACCAGAAGTTGGATATGTAATGACTTCTTTTCAGCTTCTATTTTAGAGGGTGAGTGTGTATATATACATATTCCTGTACTTGAAGATAGTACCACCTAGTCTATTGAAGAAACAACATGTTTCTAATTACATGTTCTGAAAGAAGAGATGTGACTGGGCTTTGCATAAATATAGGCCAGGTCCCTTCTTAGCTCTACCTAGCATCCAGTTAAACAATAGAAAAAAGTCTAATGAAACAGCTGGAGAGAAACTGAAAGCAACTGAAAGCTGGTGAACGTGCTTTATTTATTCTGAGAAAACTGCTCTCTAAAAGACTGAGTTATTTTCTTCATTGATACCCTCTCACTAGTGAAATTTCTCAATGTAATCAAAAATCTACCAGATTCTCAAAATGGTCTTACCTGAAGAGGAAACAATGCTGCAAATTTTCATGGCTTGTAAGATCATATGAAGAGAGTTACCCACTTACCACTGGGTAAACCATTGGGATTTCAGTGGATGAGCTGAGGGATGGAAATGCAAGCAACACTGAATGCCCTCTATTTTTTTTTGTTTTTTTATGGGCATTATAAATGAATTTTAATGTATTATTTCATCAAGGCCTTGCAGAGTCTTTTTCATGGCCTGTAAAAATTGATGTGTACTGACTCCCTGTGTGCTCAGGAGCGTGTGCATGTCGGAGATTGCAAGTGTTTATCTGTTGTTATTGCTAATTCTAAAAGATCTGACATATGGTGTTGCACTTGAGATTACTGACACCGTGTTGCCTAACTGCCAATTTCCAAGTAGTGTCTTACAGGGAAAGCTGTTAATGTGCTATGAATTTTTAAAATCCTTTTAAAAAGATAGGGTGTTAAGTCACTTCGATGTGTTTAGCAGGATGCCTGGTCAAGGGTATTGGTTGAGCAGCGTCTAAGCTGTCTGAGTAGAAACAGAAGCTTTGTAGCATTGACATCTAGATGAAGCCATAGCTTATCCCTGATAGGCAAATGGTGTCAGACTTACAAAATGACCAATAGCAGCAGATCTTCACCTGCTGCAGGTGGTGCTGCAGTTCCCAATTCTGAGACTGTAACAGTCACAAAGCAAATTCTCATCTGGGTGGCTGAAATCTCTGCCTTCCTGGTTCCAGAATAGGAGCACTGCACTGCAGTCTTAGCAAAACACAACTAATTCCCAGGGCTGTGAAGCTTATTGAAAATAAGTTAGTGAGATTCAGCATTATTGGATATAATTATAACAGTGAACTGTACAATGAAATATTGAGCTGATTTGTAGCAGTGCCCTTTGATTTCCTGTGTTTATGCTTCCAATAAGAAGAAATTTCTTTGTGCATTTTAATATAATACAGAAAGGTAGGTTTTAATTTGGCTGCACAGGCCAGACAGAAACTGGCTGGCCAGTACTTCAAGAATTAATACCATCACTTCAAGAATTAATACCATCATGTTTGTCACACAGTTCGGAGTCACAGAATGGTTTGGGTTGAAAAGGACCCTAAAGATCCCCTAGGTCCAGCTGACTTGCCCATAGGCAGGAGCAGTGCTACACATGTAGCAAACAAATGCCTTTTAGGTACTCCTAGGTAGAACAGGTGCTGAAAGGCTGCACCTCCACATAGAGATGACTTCTGTGAGTTGCATAAAAATACATTTCATTGAAGGTTCTGCTTGCCTAATAACAACTTTGCTTAGAACTGAGAGGTTAGGATTTTTTGTTTCTCTGATGCCATTTCTTTAACATGGGTCTGCTTTACAGTGCATTTTAGAAGAATTGCCTTGATAGCATATCTGAGCAATGAAACAAAAGAGGGAAAGCTGTGTCTCCAAAATGTAAGCTGCCTCATTTTACCTTTCTATACAAAAAAAAAGAAAAAAGTCTGATGTGCAATATATTGTTTAAAATATTTAAAAAAATCATTATTTGATGTTTTCATATACTGAATCTTAATGTAATCCATTTGTAGATGATGAGACAACTGCTGAAAATATTGGACTGCTCTTAAGCCCTATTTCTGCTCCCCCAAAAGCAAATAAAAATACATGATGAAAACAGGTATAAAAAAATAAATGAACATTAAACAATACTAAGCACTGAAACGTTTACTTAGAAGACTGTCCAAAGGGGAGATATATATCCAAGAAATAATTCAAATATATTATTTTTCCTGAAATTACCAAATAAATGCTTTGTTTAAATTCATGAAGTTTTCTGTTACAATTACCAGATTTCCAAACAGACATATTTACCAAAAAGTTGCTTGCTAACCTTTAAACTTTATTCTATCCCCTCAGACATTTCTTGTTTTAAATTTCTTTTTTCCTTTTAAAGAATCCTCATGGGAAACTGGTTTTGTATATAGAATAACTAAGACACACATGCAGATATTTTCTTTAGATTTATATTTTTTTAATATGCACTGCATATTTTGTTGCATTCATATTTTAAACTGTCTTGCATATTCAGTAAAGTGACATGGATCTTAAACATGTGATAGTAAGATATTCTGTAAAAATAAGCTCTAATGACTCTTGTAGTTGCAAACAACATTCTCTGTCTTCTTGCATTACCTTTTCTTTTAATGGAGCGAACAATACGTTTTTTCCAAGTGTCATTCTGTCATTCCAATGCCAATATAGTTTCCCCAATGCTTGACCAGAACTTGCAGATCTAAGCATGTTAACTTTAATTTTAGAGCAAAATGATTCAGTTGATGACCATAGCTATGCATTACAAAAGTGTGTGACTCTGTGGTGTAAGATAAAACCTCAGCTGTGAATGCTTGACATCCTGTGGAAGTGGACTGGCTGTTGACTACTATGATTGAACTTGACAATGACCTTAGAGATTTTTTCCAATCTAAACAATTCTAAGATTCTATGTGGTGAGGTTGTTTGGGCAGATACATTTGCAGAATTTTCTTATGGTTCTGGTTGAAGTTCATTTGTTGTACAGACGGCTCTTTTGACATTTGTAGCTTCGTGGCTAGGAGAATGGTATTGGAGGCAAAGTTTAAACAAAAGATGAGGGGCATATAGTGATTGCTTTCAGACACAGGAGGTGTGAAATACATCCACAACCATTTCTGACTTTACTCTGCAAGTGTTACTAAGTATCTATCTCAACAGCACTGCACTTTATACTGATCTGGGAACAATTCAGTCAGGAAAAGTGAATGTGAATTTTCTGACTTCAAATAATTGCTTATATTCTATTAATAGTAAAACAAATACAGCATGGCAGAATATCTGTGAAAGCTTCTGTCTGAGGAACATTTGAGGAGGAAGAATGATTTGATTACTTTTTCAGTAAACAATCAGGTTCTCTATGTGGCAATAAAGCGACGTCTGCCAGGCTCTGTAGGTTCTGGATAAAATTCACTGTATGGGTCCAGCTGACTTAGTGAGCACAGCATCGAAAATGCACTGTAGGAGCATGACAGCCCCCTTGTGTGTACCCAGGTTTTCAACTCTGAGCTAGGTTACTTTCTTAGGGTTGATATAAGCAGAGAGTTGTAGGAGATATAAGTGTGCTTGATCCATTCAGTTGCAGGAGTTATTGAATCCTTAAATTAATTATGCCACTTTTTCTTTAGGTTTTGGACTGTGATTTATTATATTACTGCCTAAATTTCACCAAAAGTGAGGAGGAGGGGGTTGGACTTGATGATGTTTGTGAGTCCCTCCCAACTTGGGATTTTCTTTAAATTTATGAACAGGAGACAAAACTGTTCTTGATCAGGCAATGAGAAGTCTCAGATTTGGGGATTTTTAATTCTAGATTTGTATGTGGTCTACTTTTGAACTGTAATATTAAAATTTTTGTATTTGTTCTTAACAAGAGAGGTGCTTTGGTAAATTAAAATTGAGAGGATTCAATAGTTTTAAGACAGAAATTAAAACATCCAACAGTTTCTTGAAGAAAAATGTATTTCAGAAACTTGTACTCTTAGGTTTAAAAACTAAGCTATTGATATTTGCTTCTGAACAGTTAGTTTTACAAAATCTTTTTAACAAAATATTCTTCCAGAGTATCACAGAGTAGGCTTTTGCATGTCTGTCTATCATCTATGCTAATTTTACAATAATCAGGCTTAGCTGCTAGTTTGACTCGCATATGCAAGACATATGAAAAGCAAGAGAAAAATGAAGGTCTGTATTCCCAAATTTAGAAGAGCTCTGAATGAAAGCCCTTCTCATGCAGTAACTGTTTGGTTTTTTTATTTATGCATAAATGAGATCACTTATTTAGTGTTTTTAATATCTTAAGAAAATATTAAATACTTGAATATCCCTATACTGCTTTGTTTTATGCTTTGTTCTTGCCGATTTTTCTTTAGTCTCTTCAGTGTGCTGGCATTTTCCCTACAACCTTCTGTCTACCCTACAGCACTTCTAGCAGCAGATCTGTTTTCATAAATCACTTTGAGAGAAGCCAACACTCATAAAGAAAATATATGTTGATTTTTGCACAGTCCTGACATCTAACGGAAAGTTAAAATAAAGGCCACAATAAAATTCCACTGCAATTCATACCATGCTTGGTTTGTGTTCTGTGGATATGCAGCTTTTCCTTTAAATTAGAATATCATTCTGATTTTAATGGGGTTTTTGTTTGTGAAATAAGATGGTAATGAAATGAAACACAACTAGGTTCCAGTCCTGAAATCCACTCTTGCTTTTTCATAAAGGCAAAGCTTTCACTGATGTCAATGACAGTTTTGCCTAAATCAGAATTGCAGGATTGGGCTGATAGTGTCTGACTTAATGAATTTCAAAGAGGAAATTTCATTTCATGACCAGACAGATCATTTTGGAGTGTCTTTCACAGCCAGTGAAAATGCATCTTGTGACTATGTTTTTGTTTTCCTCTTGCTTTCATGCTTCTTAAAAGACATTTTTTTTTTTTTTCCCTAAGAAAAGCTAGTCTAACAAGTAAGCAGAGTGTTTAACTTGCAAGGATAGTAATGAGATTAATGGAAGAGCATTTTAGAATCTTACTGAAAGATGCATGTATTTTTTTTAATTATTATTTTGTTCTTTTCAGTAGTAGGACTGAAAAAGGTTTTGCTGCAACATTCTTTTCTTTTTCTGTAGAAGTTTGTTTTGCTGCTTGGTAACTGCAAGGCCTATTTAATTAAAAAAGACAAACTCCCACACACATTTGAGTCATGTTAAGATTGGTTAACAATCACAGATATTTAACAAGGAGAAGGCTCAGAAGAAAGAAGAGAGAGTTTGAGTCCATAGTAAACAAAGCAAGAAGTGTGTATGGAAGAGAGGGGTTTTTTCTTTCCCATGTGCTTTGAGAACAGAACCTGCTATCTGTTCTGCCTAATATGCACTACCTTGCAACTTTTGGCATTTTTGGGGTAATAAATGCAATCAGTTCTAACCCAAAACAAGTCGGTGGGGGATTGAAAAAGGGAAAATACTATTTTTAGGACATCTTCGACACAGAACTTATGAACCATGCTATGTATGGTTCAGGGATTTGTTTGGGTTTTTTAAGGCACAGACAGTCTTTGTGTGCAAAAGCCCTCTATCAAGATTTGCAAGTGACCTTAAAGTGAGGTTGCCTATTGCTGAAGTGAGGTAACTCAGCCACAGGCAGTTTCATAGATGATACTGCTAACTGTGCAATCTATCACTGGTTTTAGAATTGAACTGTAATGACCAGCACTCCCTCTTGGGCACACACAAAATTATGTGAAAGGCACAATGGAAAACAGATTTTTAGTCTTTATTTGAACAGATGTAAATACTATTTTTTTTTTCTCTTCCTCACACAGTTGCTTAACATGTGAATATTTTAAATAGTACTGGTTCAGAACCAGCATCTTGCCTGCTGGACCTGGCCTTTGTAAATATTTATGAGAAAACATGCATTAATAGTAATTTCTCAGAAGGATTTTTTTTTGAGGTGTTTAGATTGCTCTGTTTTACAAACTGTCTAAAGGGAGAGGTTTATAACAGCAAACCTACTGAACTGAATTCTGTCTTGTGCCAGACTTCTTTTCACACTTTTTCCCTGCTATTTGAAACTTGTGACAAAAAGGCAGGGCACTAAGGAGCTGAAACTGTACTTTCAAAAAGGCTGAAAAACATAGGTGGTATAGGAAAGGTGGATCAGGATTGTGGAAAATATGCCTCAGGATGATCTGATCTCTATTAAGGAAAATAGTCTAAATATATGCAAGTTTTAACTATAGGATGGATCATTTTTCCTTATGGCAGTCAGTGCAGTAGTGTTGCTTCCTTGCCTCTTTGCAATTTGCAATATGAGGTGGAATTATCCTTGGTATGCTGTTACAATTTTAGCAATGCTTTTCTCTGTTGTAGCTGCGCTATTGGAAGAGGAACTTGAGATGTTCTATTGCTCAGTGTAGCCTGTTTAAGGCTAAGTGGTGGTGATGCTTCCCTTTGGTCTGGAAAGGTAAGCAAGGAGACAATACTACCTACAGTATTTGCATTAGATCAGACTTTGGGAAGAATTACTCTTCTTTATGGAGACAACTTTGTCTTCAATAGTGACCCAACTATTTAAAGACAAAGATAAAAATAAGAAAATCCCAAACCAACAAGAAATTTCAGGAAAAAAGAATAACAGCAACCCATAGAGCTAGATGAGCTGTCTCACTTCATGGTCTCCTTCTATCTCTTTTGATATTGTATCAAGGAGGTAAAAAGTAAAATGCAGCAGACTGGAGCAATGGTAGCACACTTTTCCTGCAGCAAGATGAGAGATGTAGTCCAAACACTAATATTGTGGATTGTATGTAGTCAGGGACCGTGTAGGTCATACAATTTAAACTAATTTCATGTTTTAGATGGCAGAGCCAGCAAATGATGCCCAGAGCTTGTTGAGGCTACGCAGGTGATTAGGGCAGCATCAAGGAATACCAGTCATTTCAGCCAGAAAGCCAGCTTCACTGATGTCCCAGCTTAAATGCTGCTGTGTTATCACATGCAGCATGGGGAATAAAGAGGAGAAATGGGATATGCCCATACCTGCAGGGTTGAAACCTTATTGGCATCATTGAAACACTGTGAAAAGGCTCCTCTGACTGCAGTGCTGAAGTGAAAGGATATAGGATCTTTAGGAAGGACAGGCAGAGGAGAACCCAAGAGATCTGGATGATACTCCAGGATTGAGTCCTCCAGGCTCAACAGATACGCATCCCTACAAAGGGTAAATCAGTGAAGTACACCAGGAGACCTGCATGGATGAGCAAGGCACTCCTGAACAAATTTAAACACAAACAGGTAGAGTGTGGAACCAGTGGAAGGTAGCCTGGGAGGAATACAGAGAAATTGTCCAAACAGCCAGGGATCTTGCTAGCAAAGCTTAAGCACTGACAGAAGTAAATCTGGCCAAGGGAAAAAAAATTCTTTAGGTGCACCAAAAATAAAAGAAATATTAAGGAAAATAAGAGCTCTCTTTTGCAGAAGGTTAAAGCAGTGACTGGGAGAATGAAGCACTGCTCACTGTAGGAAACATTGTTTGAGACCATCTAAGGAACCTGAAGTACACATGTCCCTGGGACCAGATGGGATACATCCATAGGTCCTGAGAGTACTGGCAGTGGAAGTAGATTCACCATTATCCATCATATTTGAGAAGTCAAGGCAGTCTGGTAAAGTTCTCACTGACTGCAAAAGGGAAAACATAAATACCAATTTTAGAAAGAGAGAGGATGCAGGAAAATACAGGTCTCATCTCAGTGTCTGGCAAGATCATGAAGTGGATTCTCTTAGAAAGTATGCTAAGGCATGAGAGGAATAAGGAGGTGATTGGTGAGTGCCAACATGGCTTTTCTAAGGGCAAATCACTCCTGACAGACTTGGTGGCCTTCTATCATGGAATTATAGCAGTGGTGGATATAGGAAGGTCAACAGATGTTATCTATCTGGACTTGTGCACAGCATTTGACGCCGTCCCACATGCTATCCTTGTCTCTAAACTGGGGAGACATGGATTTGATGGACAGATCACTCAGTGGATAAGGAATCAGCTGGAGGGTTGTACTCAGACTTGTGGTCAATGGCTCAATGCCCAAGTGAAAAGCAGTGACAAGTGGCATTCCTCAGAGATACTGTGTTGAGTCAACACAGGCAGGCAGCCAGAACAACCCCAAATCCACACCCAAAATGCCAAGAGAAAATTTATTTCATTACCTCACTGCCCAGGGGATCCTGGAGCAACACCCAAGTGGGGACACACAGGCAGGAACAGAGGCCCTGTCGGGCTCAGTCCATCCCAGCACACAGCGGGGCTTCTGTCTGCACCCATTTATTGAGGGTCCACACACACGTGCTTTAGCTCCGTGCTGTGACCTCCTTGTGCTTTCATGAGCCCTGAGCTCTGGTCTCTCTCCCAAGACAGGGAGCTCAAGCACATCTGTGAGAGTGCCTCCAAGTCTCTGCAAGCACCTGTGTTATCTCCAGACAGAGATTCCACTTCTCAAAACACACAGAGCGTAACAAGCAGTGGACATAATAGATGGTTTATACTTGAGTTTTCCCACACTCTTATTCTCCAGGCCTCAACATTCCCAACTGCAAGGCCACTTGAGGGAATCTACCATCCTCCTCTCCACTCTTCCATTTTTAACCCTTTCCTCACAACAGATGGGTGTTCAACATCTTTATTGGTGACGTGGACAGTGTGACGGAGTGCACCCTCAGCACATTTGCTGACAACATGCAGCTGTGTGGAGCCATCAGCATCTTGGAAGAAGGGGATGGCACCAGAGGGACCTAGACAGGCTTGAGAGGTGGGTCTGTGTGGAAGCACAGGCTGGGCAGAGCATGGATTAAGATTAGCCCTGGGAAGAAAGACTTGAGTGGGTGTTTTTTTTGATGAAAAATTCAGCATGACTAGACAATGCGCACTTGCAGCCCAGAAGGCCAACTAGATCCTGGGTGCCACATGCTAGGACACAACAAAGAGTCATGTTCAAGGAAGGTGATTCTCCCTCTCTGTTCCTTTGGGCATCTGAATTTACTCATTTGTCAAAAAATACAAATAGTGTTATTGTGACTACAGTTACCTGTGCATATGAAGAGAAAGATGCAAAACACTATTTTTTTTTTTTTTTGCAGGCACATTAAACATAGGAAGCTGGTATTAAGTGAACTAACATTTCAGGCTTCCAGTGTCAGTGGAATTTGTGTTGGTTTAGCTGGAGGAAATAGTCTAACAGACTCACTTTGTCAGGGACTATTAATAATTTCCTGGTTTAATTCAGGCTCTGAGTAGTATGTTTGTGAGTGAATCCTAGTACCAGCTACAAGATTATGACTCATGTCCCCTTTGTGTAAGGAATGGCTGGGGAGGAGGGGAGGTAAGAGAGCTAGGAAGGCACTTTCAGAAAAATTCAGTGATGGAAAATATACCTGTAATAGTAATGTGATTCCAGAACCCAGAGTTTTCAGAAATCCATTATTTCAATACAATCTGTGTTAAGTCTGCTGGAGTTTAAATATAATGCAAGTTCTGTTCCTTGTTTGAAATCTGAACACCTTTTTTAGTGGCAGCAGCAAAGTATTTCACATTATTAATGGTTTGCAACTCTTATTTCTAGGTAGCAGAAATTGTATTTCTTCTGTTAAACTTTTCCAGGCTCTTGAGAATTGTAAAGTGCACAGTGAAAAATAACTTACCAATTCAAGTATATTAAGAACTTACTCAGTTGTTAAGTTTTTATGCAGCTGTTTGTTTGGGTTATGTTTTTATTACTCAGTAATGGGGCTCTAAAAAATCCTTTTATATTGAATTTGGTGCTCAGTTTATGTTACTCAGCAAATATTTACCTTATTCAGAGTGTTTTACATTGGAATAATTTTCCATCTACATGTTAATTTGCATACACATAGGTGGTCTTTGATAGCCTTACTTGTCAATGTTTGTGGGTATTTCTACTGCTGGTAGGCATGCCAATTTGGTTTTGGTAAGAAAGGTTACAAAATCAACAACTGGATAATGAAAAGAAATATTCCAACTAAGGATTTTAATATCTAACTTTGCTGCAGGAGTTCACACACAAAAAAGTAGATAGTGTTAATTTTTGTATCAAAACCTAGGTTATATACTTTGGTAACAAGTATATACTTATACTTGTAGAAGTATATACTTCTTATCTTAGACAGAGATAAGATTTAGATGATCCTACAAGCCTATTACTGTTTTGGGGTATTTATATCTTATGTTGGTATCCGAAAGAGTTAGAGCAGCAACTGGACCTACAAGGGACACAACATGGAACATTCTTGGACTTTATTTGAAACACTGATTTTTTCAATCTTTCAAAATTGTTTCTACAAATAAACACTCAGGCTGTTAAAAATGATAAAAGGGTCTTTGGAATTGTGAAGAGCTAAGTGTGTTACAGTGAATACCCCTCTACAGTTTGTTCCTATATTGATGACAATTATTGTCTCAAACAAAAGTGCTAGAAATAATTGGAAGGAATACAATGGGGAAAATCTTTCTTTTCTTCTCCTTCTTTTATGTTGCTAGAGGAAAGGCAGCTTCATTTTCACTGTCTTTTTATGGCCTTGAGTTGTCTTGCTAAAATAGAAATATTTTCTTTAGAGAAAGCTTTGAAATAGGAGAAAGCTGCATGTACTGATTTCCTTAAACTGCTGCTCCTGGCAGACTTCCACATAGATTCTATTCTATTTGTGCTTTTATATAAATATGAACTTAGTATACTGAGTACTCCTCTATGTTATCTTCTTTTCCCAAGATAATCCTGGTTAAATGGAGTTCTGCCAGATAGCGGTTTGCCAAGGAAAAATTCCAAAAATGGATCCAGACATTACAAAATAAATGTATTGGTATTGCTGAGTGAAATAGAAATATTTCCACTTTCAGACTAATTTGAATACATGCTTTGGGAAACAGTGAATATTTTGTCAATCAAAGGATGGCTTATTGGGACCAAGTAGTTTGGATACTGGTGGGATTGGTGCTTATGCAAAAAGGAGCATGCATGGATATACAATCTCACAGTTCTGGTTTTTTTTTAGACAAAAACACCTCCACAACAACTGAATATATGGGATCAATATCTTAGTGTAAATGAGATGTTTGTGCATACCACTAACTCGATTCAGAATTCTGCCAGCTGTACAATGAAGTGCTTGTTGCCAAGACACCAGTAATTAACTTCCACTTAGAACAAAATGCCTTTGATTTTCAAAATTTTTTTAATAAGAGATCATTTAAACACTTCTTGCTTTTCTGGATCACGTTAAATTTAAATAGAAATTTTACTTGTGATTTCATGGGTTTGTGAGGTGATAATGTGTGCTATCCCCATGGGATCAAGATCTAGACAAAGGTGGCATTACAGCTGAGTCAGTGAGATGTCACAAAGAGAGCCAAAGCATAAGATACTGTGGATGTAGCCAAGAAGGGAACCATAAAATGATCCCACAGGTAGAAAAGTTTATAAAACATTTAAACTTTCATTGCATTTTAACATAATGAATGGAACTGAAAAGAGTTGAAAAGATAATAATATCTATTTTGTAACCTGGATATAAGATCTTCTACTTTGAATTAAGCAGAATATATTTCTAAACAAATTAATAAGGAAGTTCAGGGATATTTTTTCCTGAAACCAAACTTTGCTCTACTTGGGAACATGTACAGGCAACTTTATTTGTGCTGAAGCCCTTCAGGCTGTCATTGCTTGCAGCAGTGATCATGCAAGACTAACTCTTGTGGCTACCATATTCAATGTTAGTAAGGTTGAGAGAGCTTTGTCTTGCCAGCTGCAATCTGACCTTTTGATGAGTGCTTTTTGGTTTTGTTTGTTTATGCTGGATGTTTTGTTTGAGTTTTTTCTCTCAAGTAAATGACATTTATTGCAATGCAATAGTAGGTCTTGAACTGCATCAGGAAGATAAAATACAAGAATACAGTTAATCACATATTTTCTCCTACTAAATATTAATAGAGCATTCAAAGTATTTATTAATAATTATTTATCTCAACAGAACCTTCAGGTATACTCTTTAAGAACTGCAAATAATATAAAAACGACTGGCAGGTTTTTTCTTAACTGTTACATGGTTTCAGGGCAACAGTTAACTCCTTGTGGGAGCAAGTTTCTGGCTAGAAACCTCATCACCCACTGCCAACTACTGGTCCTGAAGCTATTTATAAAATAAGAAAGTTATGCCTTACAGTAAAGGGGAAAAGTATGACTTTATTTGTATTTAATTTTATCCATATTTGTGAAAATAACCTAAAGTGGTTAACAACAGCCCAATGAACTTCTGTGGTATGGATTATTAAATGTAGTATGCATGGTAGTCTGACATGGTCATGTTCTGTGTTGTCTCTGACTTAATCTGTTACAAGGGTAGGCCAAATCTCTTACTAAGAGATAAACTTTTACTAAATAATTCATGTTTTCCACAAAAAAAAAAAAAAGATTTTTATTTTCCTATTCTGTTGTACTTCAGGAAACTACACGTGACCTCTAAACTGCATTTTCTGAAGAGGAGTTCTCGAGCTTGATCTTGCTCCTGACAAAGTTTCAGTATGATTCAAGTCTAAGACAGATATGTTGCACCAAGGTATTTCTGGGTTTGAGGTCTGAATATTAACATTATGTAGGCAGTACTACAGTACTGCAAAGCTTTGTTCTGAGTAGCAGGGTTCTTAAGTAATTAGGATTTTAAACTTCTGTTTCCAAAAGGCTTTTTTGTGCAGAATTTTTGAAGTGTTTTGTATGCAAGGAAGGATTCAACATTCTGGCTAATAGTTTGGTTTATATTTTATATTTTATATTTTATAATTTATATGTATATGTATATGAATATGCATATGTATATTTATATTATTTATATTTTATTAGATTTTATGGAATTTCATGTATCATCTAATACATTTTGGAATAAATGCTGGATTAGGTGAATTTTTATTTAGCCAGTTTTGGTCCTGTGTCCTGATGTTGCAGTGCAGAAGTATACAAGATGCTGAAAATGATTGCTTTTCAGTTTTCTGCTTTCAGTAGAGTCCTCTAGTCTAAAAGCTAGACTTAACAATAAATATATGCATGGATCAAACACATTTATTGTTAAAAGCAGTCATGGTTACCCACATCATAACAGCTGATGTTAAATTCATTGACACTTCGTGCTCTCAAATTTTAAAACTTTATTATGAAAAATAATAAAAAATCTATAGTAAAATGAGGTTTTAATGCTGGCACAATCAATCCTTTTATGCTGGCACAATCAATCCTTGCTCAGTCTTCTCAATGTTCAGTGACTAGTGAAGCATTTGAGAAGCTAGCAGTTGGAAGTGGGAGCTTTTTAACACAGGTGACTCATGAGTGGTTTAATAATAGACAGGACAAACAATTTCTATGCATAGACTTTATGAACAGGGAGGAAATTGTTTCCAGGCTAATATTTCTACCAATGTCATTAACTTGCAATTATGGCTCATAATTAAGCCTGGAAACAAATAAGAAAATCCTCCCTTTCCCCAAGTAGTCAAATAAAAATTACTTACATTTTTTTACTTAATGCTGGGTACAATGATAAGAATTTATGATAATATGGGTAGATGAGTATTTGGCTTTCTTTGGTGTTGAAGACTGAAGGTGTATGAGAGCAGTCAGTCACATACTTTGACTTACATTCCTGGTTCACAGATGTTCTCTCTCCCCTTCCTTGAGACTTCTTTCTTCCCACAGCGAGATTCTGACCCTAAACCTTAAGAATCTGATGAGAGAGGGAGAAATAGCATTTCTGGAAATATTTTTCCAGATTTTTTTCAGGATACAGGTAACCTGTTACAAAAATTTATAGGTTCATTTGTATAAAGTTTCATTTATTTTGTTATAATCTGCCTTTGTTCTCAGTATGTAGTTGACAATAAAATTTTTCACTGTTTTCCAGTTAATCTCACCTAACATTGTAAAATCATTAGCCACCCATTTTTTGTTACTAAAATTCACAAACCAAAATTTACACTTAGAGCTATATGCAAACTGTGTATATTTTCTACTGAGATATAAAAAACTTGAATTTATCTCTGCTTGAAAGATTTTAATGCAATCACTTCAGAGCTTTGACTTGCATTATTACATAAAATATAACAGCCTTTTACAATGTCGTTGCAGAATCTGTCATATTTTATTGCTACTTGTGCTACAATAATTCAGAATGATTCAGGTTTATTCACTGTTCTCCTGAGTGATACTAGATGTAATTGAAATGAATATGATACTGTGTATTGTTTGTGAATCCATCACTGTGTTTCTGAATGACGATGTTGAAACTCCTTATAGGCCTTTTGCTGTTTTTCACCGAACACAATAAATGTAATTAGAGTGTTTAATGTTAAACATGCCAATGTTCTGTTGGGGCTGGGGGGAGGATGTCTACTTCCAGTAGTATAAGAGATGAGATCCAGAAAGGATTCAGGGTCTGAAGTTCCTCTTCAGGTCAAGTTTAGACATGAAAAATTCACTTGGTGATGATCTATCAATAAAGCTATCCTATGATTTTCTAAAAATACCCAGAAATGCTTAATCTCTGCCCAGATAAGCAGCATGCTGTGGGCTTTTTTTGGATTTTTTGTTTCTTTTTTGAGGTTTCTTTGATTATAGTGATAGGAGTTTCCTCCACCTAAGTCTTTGTCCAGCAGTTACAAGCAACACTTGGGATACAGGAAATTTGCTTTAATTCTGCCTTAATCTATTTGTTTGTGTCAACATTTATTTGATGTCAGTGAAATATTCACTCAATTTTGAGTGAGACTAGCAGAAATAAGGATGACAGCAGTAAGGGAAACATGAAGTTTTCAGGTGCACATGAGGAAGCCAGGATTTCTTAATCGTTTTGGCCTTCTGGCCAAACGACACAGGTGACAGCTAGAAACTAGGATATTGCTATGGTGGGATGCTTCTCTCTCTTCCAACCTCCTGATTTACTACTTATTGCATGAAATAAAGTTACTCTGAAAATGATAGATGTTTTGGATGTTGGGTGATGAAGGGAGAATACAAAAGGAAATTTTTGATGGACTTGCATTGGAAATGGAAAACAAAAACCACCAGAACACAAGAATTTCTACATGACATATATGGATGTGTTTCTAAGTATTTTAAAAAATATCTGTGTTACCTTGCAGGATAGAAAATTATTTTTGAATACAAAGCTACCAACACAGTCTTTTACAAGTATATTTTCAAAAGTAAAGATATAAGTATTAAGTAAACTTCATATTTTTAGCATCAATTTACCTAAAGCATTTGCATCTAGTAGAGACTTGCATCATGAGCAATTGTGTAAGTTGTAAGGGTCTTTCAAGGCAAAACCGAAATTTAACAATATAATGTGTTATTTTTTATGGAGTAATGGACAAGTTTGACATTGTGTGTCAAAAAGGAGAATTCAAAACGTGTGTGTTTTCTGTTAAGTGTAACTAACTATGTATTTGTTAAGTAATAGTGAAATGGTGAAACCGGAAGGAAACATAGAGCTTACACATACTACCTGAGTTTTATTCTGTTATTTCAGTAGTAAATAAGAGAAAAATGAAGCAGATGAAAATTTGATTGACTTTATACTAGTTTTTTATGCCAAAAATGTAATTATTTGGAAAATGCATAGTCTAATACAGTAACTAAAGATCTTAAAGTTTGTTTGAAGAATTAATACATCTTTTTCATGCTACAAAGTCTGCTCTGATTTTTAAATTCCTTTTTTTAAAGACAGCTACAACTAGGTAACTCCATGGAATTTGATTCTTAGTTAATAAAAACTACACTGTAAAAAAAATAAAATATATTGTATTTTGTACAGTCCTTGTAGAATAGGTTTCAGCATGAGCACTTGGAGATTTCAAACTGACTTTTTTTTAGTCTTGTTTTTGGGAGTGGTGTTTGAAAGATTTAGGTCTATTTTCCTAGCATAAAACTAATAAAAAAGATATCTCCAAGAAAAATCTTGCAATGCAGAACAAATGTGTATTTAATATCTGATGAAAAGTATGCATGTGTGTATCATCTAAAAATCAATATATATGTGAAACAGGAGACAGAAAGGGATCTATGTGGCTAAATTGGAGGTTTATTTTTGTTCTTGCCAATCATTTTATCTGTCAAGAATTCCTTGTAAGCTTTTTTGAAATTTCTTACTGACAGTTTGGGACTTGCATGGCAGGGTGTTGTGCATTGTCTCATGTGTAGGTTCATGGTGTTTCTTCTTACCATGCCTTTTCTCAATCCACCTTCTCAACTGTGGAGCGTACCCTTTTGTGCTCATACGCTGTGAGAGGGATTATTTTAGGATGAAATGACTACATGTGACAGCAATATGATGAACCTGAAATAACACTTACGAGAGGTTCTGCATCCTGGCAGCATGTGAAGGCTGATGCAATATTAAGGGCTGGGTGCCCCAATGCTTGCAGACAGTGCTACAGAGCTGGAATTTGAACTTTTGCTCACAGGTAATACTAACCCCAAAATATGACTCTGTCTTAACTGAATTCCTTGGATTTTTGTTGTTATTTTCAAATACCTCTATGTGTGTACTTGGAAACTTGATCTGATTCCCAGTTACTTGAGCTCAAAATCTTTTGAACTGAGGGTGATATCACAAGGTTAGTGTCAGTGTGCACTAGCTGAGATTCTCCTAGAAGGCTTTGAATGTTCTGACCTCTTAATATTAATATTTCCACTCTCCTATTTCTGTGAAGATTTAATATTTTTTTTCTAAACCTTCTTGCACAGTGATCTTCAGGTCTACACATTTGTAAATAGAAGAATGTCTTAAATTGTTTTAACCTTCCGTCTTTAGGAATGCAAGATGTTTCTCTTTCATTGTCAGTAACAGGATAAATACTTCATAAACTTTATTGGCTAGTGTAATCTTACATCCTGCAAAATAATGTGCAATTATTCTTAATCCATGGGGTATTCAGACAATAATTTTCCTGCCACAAAATTTGAGGCAAACATTGCTATAGTGCAAATATATTTATAGTGAAATATGGACTGGTTTTGTCCTGTTTTTGCACATTACTTTAGCAGAATTGCCACACTTCATTGCTAGTTCACAATTCTGCTGCAGCCATTTGTGTCGAGAAATTATATTCTCAAGGGAAAGAGAACTAATTTACATCCCAGGTTGTTTATCCACAGCCATCTAGATCTGAAAATTTAAACCTGAATAGCTGTGACTTGATTTTATAATTTTTTTAATAGTTTAAATATTTTTTTTAAACAAAAGAAAATCAAGAAGTGATGAACATATTTCAGAAATCCAAACATTGTCTTGATTCAATGGAAATAAATTATCTCTAATTCTGGAACACTTCCTAATGGAAAATACCACAAAACCTAGCTAAAAGATGTCAAGTAATGACTATTATATTAGTCTAATTGTACATCAGTCAAAAAATGTAGTGTAGGTAACATCATCTGATACTTCACTGAGGGAATAAATTATTCACTTGTTAACTTACCAACTTTCACAAAAAAGGAGTCTGTTTTCCTTAGAAATGCCCTATGCTTTTTTTTCTTCAGAATTTTCCTGTTTAGTCACTTTTCATGAGCCTAGAAAATATTATATTGCCAAGTCTTGGGCACTATGATGGAAGATAGATCCAAGCAATGTAAGTTCTCAGTCATGGAGGAAAGAAAGGGCATAGCATGTGTGTGTAGAGAACTTTTTCTCTTGCCATAGTTTAAAGTAATAGAATATTTTATAGGTTCTTACAAAATAGAAATGGGATGTAGTTTTGCTTTCAAGTCTCTCTTTTGGTGAAAAATTTTTGTAATGCAATGTTTTGGGACAGGTAGGTCAGACAGAGGGAAGGACTCACTTTGGAGAAATCAGTAGAAGACTGCATCCCATGAGAGGGATCCCACACTGGAGCAGATGAGGAATGTGAGGAGTCTTTCTCCTGAGGAGGAAGAACTAGCAGAAACAACGTTTGATGGTCTGATGTCAACCCTCATTCCTTGCCCCCATGTACTCTTGGGATGATGGCACAGAAAACTGAGAGTGAAGTTGAGCCTGGGAAGAAGGGAGAAGCAGAGGGAATGTGCTTTTAAGATTTGGTTTTTATTTTTTATTAACCTACTTTGATTTGATTTGTAATAAATTAATTTTCCTAAAGTTGAGCCTGTTTTGTCTGTGACAAAATTGGCAAGTGATGTGTTCCAACCCTTATCTCAGTTCAAGGGTTGGTCATTATATTTTCTTTCCCCTGTTCATGTAAGGAGGGGAGTGACAGAGTGGTTTTCCTGGACATCTGGTGTTCATCTAGGGTCAACCCATTAAAGGATCTCAAAACTACCTTGTATTTTAAGTTCTTAGAGGATTTTCTTTTAGGAACTAGAAATGTTCTTTATTTCCTGTTGTTTTTTGTGACATTTAAATGTAAGAACAGAGACCCTGCCAGGATATGAAATATAGATTTTAAATCTCTGTTATCAATTATAAAATAAAAATCTGCAGTTAGTCATGCATATTTTACTGTGACTTTTTTTGGTGTTATTTTTACTTTTTAAAATAAATTAGTGTTCAAGTTGGAACAGCTGCTTTAATGCACTTCAGATGGTTTTAGTCCTTTTTTGTAAGTACTTAAAGCATGAATTTATATTGCTAGGTCAATTTAAATATTTTATTATGGCCTCTGATAATCTATTTATTGGTACCTCAGAATTCCTATAGGTTTTGTCTGGCCTGCATCCAAAAGCAGTGTTAAATTGGATCGATGGTATATACAAATAAAGATGACTTGAGCAGGATGATAGCTGCTACCCCTGCCTCCATTTCCAATGTCTTGATATTTTTGTCCAAGAAAGAACTGTCTTCCTTCCAACAGTGGTGAGGTGACCATCTGAAGTGCTAAATTAATATATTTGAATTTTAGGTGTAAACAGTGAAGTACATTTAATGCATTTTTTTGTTCTGCTTCAGCTAATTGAAGGTTTCTGCAAGTAATAGCACATATTCTCTGTGGAAGTCCTATACTTGCTTGTCTTCTATTACTTGCTTATTATAAAATTAAATACATGAACTGGAAGAGATTCCTGCTTTCCACCAGTGGGCAGTGGTGAACTTCTGTTGCTTTCATTTTATGGTGCCTTCCTGGGTTCTTGGACAGCAAGCCATTAAGCTGCTTATAATGGAAACCCGTCAGTTTAATCAAAACGGGTTTAAAAGTTTGTTAAAATAAAATTTTCTTATTTCAGTAAGATGATATTTTAGAGAATCCTTGGGCCAAAACTTTCCAATTGACTTCTACTCTGATATTTGAATTAATGGACATTGCTAAACAAAATTTCAGTTTATGAAACAAGACAAAATGCTATTGGACACAATATAAGTTTTATTTCTTTTATTAGAGACATATGTTTTTTTAAAGACATGATTTGATTGCATCACAATTGAAGAGACTGCACCCAGATATACACAACTGAAATTGGTTTTCCCACAGAACAGGGGTTATAGACATTGATCTGATCTGCAAACCAAATTGAAAGTAGAAAAAATTATGGATAATCATAAAAAAAAAAAGAAATTCTCTATGTCCGTCAATGATTTGGTCATATTACTAGCATTGTTGGCTTGGAGTGAAAATTGCTGATATTTCTATTGGGAATGATATCCCTCCATATTTTCTGAGGAATTTTAATTTGTTTAATGTATGTTGAAAGTCACATTTCAGAGCTGCATGTGAATTAGAAAGTCTAGAATGGAGGCTCTCTTACGGCAGTAGAAAATGACTCAAGTACATGTTAGAGTCAAGATGACTACTTGCATTATTTTCACTGATAATGTATTCCTCTGTTTTCTATGTCTTGATTTTTAAATTTTTTATTTTTATTTTTATTTTTAAGATAAGTGCCCGTGGTTTAGCATCTTCCACTGAATGTTTTAAGTTTTGGAAAGCAATAAGAGTTGTAAACGGGATAGTCCTTTTCCATGACATATCTCTTTTAACTAAAATCACAGTCAGGAATCTTAGAGTGACAAAAAGACTGTGCCCCATCTCTGGAAGTGCTGAAGGCCAGTTTGTATGGGACTTGGAGCCTGGAAGATGTCTCTGTCTCTGGCAGGAATTCTGGAACTAGAACTTCTTTTCCCAAGAAAAATCATTCCATGCATCTATAATTAGATGTTGAATCTAAACCAAATAAAATCTCTAGCTCTGTACCAGAATTTTTCAGAAAGAAAAACAATTCTTTCTGTACCCCAGAACTGATATGAAGATCAAAAATGAGACACTTAAACGATGACCAGGTTTTTTTGTTAAACTCATTTGCAGCTATTATGTTTTCACTATGTGTTCAAACACTTGACTCTTAGGTGTAAGCCGAAATGGCTGACAGGTTTAAATCTTTGTCTTGAATAAATCAACTTTGTCCAGTTTAGTAAGGAAGTGTCATAATTATCAGGCTGTCAGACCTTCTAAGATTCATCTCTTAGAATTTTGTTTGTTTTGTCTGTGATTATGCTTTAGCTTTCAGTACATTCTAGCCTTTCAGTGAATTCTTTAAAATTGGAAAATGGTGAAGAGAGAATGAAGTTCTAGGCTGTGACATTTTGAGCCACTTGCAGGAAAGAGTACCCTTAGAGTCTGGACCTTTCCACTTTTGAATTGTGACCTCTACTCCTCGTTCAGTAGCTCAGAAGACAGTCTTTCCTTTTCATATTTGCTTAAAAATAAATTTATAATTGTGTTCTCTTTTAAGAAAACAAAGGAACATTTAAATAAAATATTTTCCCAGCTGTATAGAAAGTGTAGAGAGTGATTCTTTCATCCATGATCCAGAACAAATGGGTTTTTTACTATAAAGGATGAGACAAATTGATATTTTATCTCTTAATATCACAGAAAGTCTGAGAAAGAAATTAGTTGCTTTCATACCAGACAAAAAGAAGGAGAATGTTGCTGGCCTAAATAAGGATGGCCCTCTCCTATGGGGAGCTTCAGAATGTGAGGGAAGCTTCAGAAGAACATTTGTGAGAAAACTATTTAGGTCTGCAGGTGTTCAGGACTGGCACAAATGCAGAGCAGTGTGATCCTGGCACGCTGGTGGTGTAACACGACCTGGAAAATGACAAAGACCTCTAGTGTTTTCATGGATGTTCAGAACCTCAGTGGAGCAGTGAAAGGACTCCTGCTCTGCTGACCAGGAAAGCCCTGAACACTGCAAAGGTTTGAGAGAGGAGTCTGAGCTCTTTAGGCTGTTTCAGAACTCAGGTAATTCACTGTCAGTGCTATTTTACTGCATACACATACCATGTTTTCGTTCCTCCTGTGTTGTTTGCATTAAGGGCTGATTGCAAAATGTTACTTTTGTTTCCCCAGTGCAAGTAGCTGTGTCTTCCTAAAGTCATCACACCTGTTAGAAATGGAGAGGGTCCTTCATATTATGGCACCTGAGAGAAATAATCTCTGCTTATGCTCTTCCATTTGGTAGTAGACTTACAAACAGATTTTTTAAGTTTTACTGCATTAAGGCTTTTGTTTTTATTCAGGATTTATTGAGCTTCACCCTCTCCAAAAAACTTACTATTTGTACACCTTTTTTCCTTCTGCCTTCCTGTCTCCTTCCACCTCAAACCCAATATATTTAGCTCTTTATTTGGATTTTCCATGCACTATTTCTCCTAGACTGCAGCAGCTCCTGGGATTTTGAAAGAAATTAGCTCACAGCCCCTGTTCATACAATCTGGTTGCAAAGAAGTATTTCTCTAAAGTGTCATACATTTATCTTCCTATTACTGGGAGATAATACATTTGTATTACCTTAGGCTAGTATAGTCTTTCTCAACAGCATTTCAAGTGGAAATAATGCCTTAAAATAGGTGGATGTAATAAAAGGAGCATTTTCTATCATATGACAGCAGCTATTAAAAGAACATGCTGTTACCTATCACTTATGCCACTGACTCTTTTGATGAAATAGGCCAGCCAAGCACCAAGATTTGCTCTGACAATCCCACAAAGATCTTGGTCAAGGTGAGGTGACCATGACATTAATGGTCCTAACTTGGTGTCTGATAATGAGTTCTCTCACTTGTATCCAGAAGAGGTAAGATTAAAAGCTCTGTCTCATCTAGGCTGCCCAAAATAAGAACTAATAATTTTTACTACAATGAAAAGTTTAAGATTTTAAGTATTAACAAGGGGAGCTCTATTACGGTATCAGTTAGAAAGAATCCATTTTGGCTTCTGTTTTAATAATCTGTAAATGAAATTAAAAATAAGGGCTTTTGTGAATCATGGTTAGACCACTGGCAAGGGGTTAAATGAAAAAGCTCATGGTGGATTGTAGATACAAACAGGACAATCACGATCTAACAAATAGTCAAGGCAAGCTCTGGTGTGTTTTCAATCAAGTGTTTGCAATTCCTAGTGTAGCTGGATTAATGATACCTTACAGGGACTAGAATCCAATAAATATTACAATGTTTGAAGGAGAAAATCACTTTTTCCCCCCTGCAATCCCTGGTGCATAGGGTCCCATTCCCAGAAAGGTATGTGATTTGTGTGGGGGTGAGTGGGGTTATGCAGCGAGTTTTTGTATGGTGCAAAATTGATAAGGCTGTATTTACAAAGAATCTGTGGTTTTTATATGGTGATGCTGGTGCCTTGCTGGTCACATTTCAGATAGTTGCCACCTCTTATCTGAGTAGATTAGATTCTGACTTTTTTTTTCTTAATCAGGTACAAAAGTAGTCTCTTTATTTGGGCAAAGATTAAAGTCATAGCTTTAGTTATATTGGGTGGAGTCTACAGTTGAAAAGTTTTATGGTAGTTAAAAGGATTGTGATTTTTGATCACCAAAATTTGTAAAAAAATTTGTAAAATTTGTCACCAAAGGTGGGAGGAGACTAACTTAGACAGATAAGAACTATGGCATTGATTTTGGTGGGAAGGAAGTTGTGCTATATTTTGTATTGTTTTTTAAATGAAAGTTTACCATCTCTGAACATGCTTACCATCATACTAAAAAGATTGAACCCCTAATCAAAATAGGTGTGTAGTGCACCTAGCAACACTAACCAGTTTACCCTTTCTTAAAAACCTGCAAAGGAACACTTAATTATTTTCACTCTTTTATCTCTCCTTTATGTAGCCCATAAATTCACAGTATTTATTTTTAAAGGGTTATTAGCAGAAGAGCTAATATTACTAGAATGGCTTCTTTTACAAAAAACAAAAATTGTACTCAGCAATTCTACAGAATCCAATTGCTGATAGATTAAATGAAATCTAATATAATTTCTTTTCCTTGGTAAGTATATTGCTTTTGAATCTTGTCACAGGAACTTTGGTTTCCTCTTATACTTACCTACTTTGGATTGTCCTACTGATAAAGCTTTATAAATAAATTCTACGAAGCTACGAAGATAAAAAGTCCAATTTATTGCTTCAATTGTTAATTTCACAGTTCAGTGATTATTTCAAAACATACACTGGTTGACTGAGCTACAGCTGTGGCCAAATATTGATTTTTCTGGGGAGGTTTTGCTGGGTTTTTTTATGTAAAAATTACTTCACCTAATTCTCTATAATTTTTTCTTTATAATTTATAAAGTGGTAAAATTTTCTGCTCAGTCAGAAAGGTGACATGAAACTTTGAGATAAAGTATTTTTATTGTTACTAAGGAGACAGTAAAAGCAATTTTCCTTTTATAAAATATCTACATTTAGTCTCTGATTACAATAACTTCTTCCTGGAGCTAGGACATCAAAAATTCTTTCTGTATTTCCATTTAACTAAATGGAGATGTTCAGTTTAAAACTCTTGTTGTTTTTAGTTAACAACAGCTTGTTGCTGCTCTCTTGAGCCTCCGTTTACTGCCTTGCTTCAACAAAGCCTGTTGGCAGCTCCCTGTCCTTTAAACACGACACAGAATATTTCTGGCCTCAGCAGGAGTAATGTACATTGTGGACATTCTGCCCAATGTGCAGTGCTAGTGGAAACATTTTGTAAAAAACAAGAAGTTTGAAGAGCCAAAAGCATAGGGTCTGTGGTAAAATACCTTGCCAGTCCACTGATGTTTCAAAATCTATATAAAGCAGGACTCATACATGTCAATGCAGCTTAAGTGGCTTTTCCATGTTGTTTGGATGAACCAAAAGAGCTACTTCAAATACTGAAGATGATTTTCAACCCATCATTGAACAACAAGTGGATTTCGAGATCAGGCTGTGTAGCAACTCCTGCTGATGAAGTTGAACCACTGAAATTTTCTGTGAGCTCCATGGCTTCAGTGGAGGAATTCAGACTCATTTAGAGGAGGTTGATGAAACAATATTTTATTTGTAAAATATATATCCTGAGACCATAGGTTAATGTAATCAGTGAAAGCAAACACACTGATATTTTTAGGACTGCTTAAACACATCTGGCATATCTTTTCCAGCTGCAACAAATTCCATTAAATTGCATGCTGCTTAAAGGTGAGAAAACAGATTACTTCTGCTGTGAATATATTTGTAGTATCCAACTATGTAGATTTTAGGTCCAATTTATAATGACCCATGAGACAAAAAGGGTTAAAGGGATGAAAATACAAATCTACAAGTTAACAATATTCAAAATAATACATAGTTCTACAGTACACATAATAATATTTAGGACAATTTAATGCCTTCTATATTGCTATCAGAGGAAAATATCTCCCTACTCACTCTCAAAGATATTGGTGTTACTGTACTTAATAATTTAAAATTATTGTCATCTATGGGACTTTATTTTGTTGCTTGAAAGACTAAATCTGAAGTTTATTAGTTAAATAGTATTCATATTAACTTAGTAACACATCACAAACATAAAGTTTCATTGCAGCATTTAAATGACTTTAACCTAGCAGTTTTCCTTTTCTCAAAGTTCCATTGTGAAATTGTAGACATCAGTGAGCCTTCAAGCCAATTTCTAATTTAACAAATGTTTCTCCCAATTCATGAGTATTCTCCCTTTTGTTCATTTCAGTTCTTTCTTGTCCTCTGTCATCTCTCTTAGTGCTGAAGTCTCTGAAACAGAGTCTGGGAAACAACCTGATAGTTCCTTCTAGACCTTGTGACTCCAACAATGATAAATGAGGCTGTGGTGATGCCTTAAGGTTTAGCTTTCATATTTTCCTGTACTGCATTAGTATATAACTCTGAGCTTCATACAGAGTGTTAGCAAATTCTCTTCACAGTTGAGTTAGATAAAACAATCCTTTTCCAGCCCGAGAACTAAGGATGCCATTGCAGCTTCAGGCTCAAAAAGTAAAAACAGCAACTTGAGGAGACCAGTCTGTGAGGGTGGGACTTCCTAACCTGAAGCTGTAATTGTATGATTAACCCCAATATGTAAATTAACCAAAATTTATAAAAGTGTGAAAACTCATGACCTGTTGTCCATCTTGGTTGTAACCTCAGCCAGGCACTTGTAGTGCCCAAGGTGTATCCTTTGAAGGCCTTTTTAATAAATACCTGCTTTATTCCTTTAATGCTGTCTAGCCTCTCTTCTAGGTAGCTTCTCAAGGCATCACTGGGACTCTGTTCTGGGCTTTAAAGTGTCAACTTCACCATCTAGTGTTTGAAAATCTGACTACCATGTAAATTGTAAAGCTCATAAAAGGCCTCTGGAGGTGTCATTTAAAGAAAAAAGTCATCTTGTTTCTCAAAGCCAATTTTTTAATAAAGTAATGGTGGGTGAAGGGGGGAATGTGGGTGTGTATATCTAAATCTAAAATTTTTCTTTTTTTAATAAAATGCTTTTCTCAGAAAGCAAGCTGTGAAGGTTTTGGGGAAAAATTTCAAATTTCTGGTTCCAGAAACTAAAATGTGACTATTTGCATTTTTTTGCAAGTGGGGTGTTTCTTCATTACTTTTCTGTAAAAATACCCATTTACTGTATGTCTGAATATCAAAGACATTGGGAGCAAGGTCAAATATCCATCCCACTGTTCAGAAAAATTCTGAATGGCATTGAGTTGTTGTCTTTTAATCTCTTCCCAGCTGGATATGATAAGCAAGAAAACAGTGCTGAGATTTGTAACTGACAAATGAAATCTAGACTGAAACAAATTAATTCATGTTCTGTTTTAGAGTCGTTATTTGGAATAGTGTGAGCCCTCTATTCTCATCTCCTTAAAGCTCCTAAGCACTTGTAGTAACAAAATAACCTCTACACCAGATTCTTGAAATGCTATTTCAAATAGAATAATGTTTATCTACAGTTATTCTACTTCCCAATATAAGTAAAAAAATTAGTAAATCAGTAAGTTGAAATCCTGTAACAATTTCTTATTTTTATAAGTCAATTACTTTATAATTATTTCATAATTTTAAATTGTCATCAATTACAAGAAATATGAAAATATTTCCTGTCTGTAGAATATTCTGTACAACAATTTCTGAATGTTGTCCTTGTAGAAAATAACTCACATAATTTTAATACCTGTTAAAAAAATATTTAAAATGTGTATTGCTCGGTGCTGCAGTATCATCTAAGTTTGTAAAACCTTGTTTCCATGCTAATTATGTTTAGGTTTCAAAGGGTAAGATTAGAATAGAGGATTGGAACTTAATATGGTTGAAGTCACTTTGTTGAGTACCATGAATACATATTAGGTATTTCCTGATTTCTAATCTACCTTCTTCCTTTGTCTACTGTAAATAAAAAGAAACTTATTGGAAACCAAAACTGTACTTTTTGTTTAATCTCTATCTGGAAGCACATGTAATATACATGTAAATAGGAAATTCACAGGAGAAGGAAGCAGACTCAGGCCAGTTGGAATAAATATAGGGAGGTTGTCAGAGTAAGTAGAAATGAGACAAGAGGGCCAAGGCCCATCCAGAAATAACACCAGCCAAGGATGTCAAGGACAAGAAAAAGGGCTTCTTCAAATAAATCAATAACACAGACTCAACAAAGGTAAATGCAGGCTCCTGCAACTGGGGAGTAGTAAACCCATGCTCCCCCACAGGCTGGGGCTGGTGTGCTGGGAAGCAGCTCTGTGGAGAAGGACCTGGGGATCCTGGTGGACTCCAAGCTATCTGTGAGCCAGCAGCGTCCTTGTGGCCAAGAGGCCAATGGTGACCTGGGCTGCATTAGGAAGGGCATTCCAGCAGGTCAAGGGAGGTGATCCTGCACCTCTACTCGGCCCTGGTGAGAACATATCAGGAGTCTTGTGTCCAGTTCTGGGCTGCTCAGTCCAGGATTCTCAGACATGGAGAACCTGTAGAGGGTCCAGTGGAGATCTGTGAAGATGATGAAGGAGCTGGAGTATCTCTCTCATGAAGAAAAGCTGAGGGAGCTGGGCCTGTTCAGCCTTGAGAAGGGACAGCTGAGGAGGCATCTCATGAGCATCTGTCAGTATCTGAAGGGAGGGTGCCAAGAGGATGGAGCCAGGCTCTGCTCAGTGGTGCTGAGCAATAGGACAAGAGGCAATGGGCAGAAACTGCTGCAGAGAGAAAGAACTTCTTTACTGTGCAGATGATGGAGTGCATTCAAACAAATTGTCCAGAGAGATTCTGGAGTCTCCCCCAGTGGAGATATTCAAGAACATGTGTATGCAATCCTGTGCCATGTGCTCTGGAAAGACCCTGCTTTTGAACAGGGAAGTAGGATCACATGATCCACTGTGGTCCCTTCCAACCTTATCCGTTCTGTGATTTGGATCAAATTCTGTCAGAAGGTAGGATGATATTTTGCTTTTGATTAAACAGCTTATAAAATAACAATGCCATTTAGAGTCTATTTTCATAAGCATTAATGCTGTTTAAAAAGATAAAATAGACCCCTCTCTGATGTCCAGCCTCTGATCTTGCTTTTGGCAAAGTCAGCTTACTTCACCAAATCGGCCTCCCTCTATTTGACAAGTCAAGTCAACAATGACAACTGAAGCTATTTGGTTAATACCCTATAGTTCAGTTGTAGATAAAATGACCCGGGGGACTTTCCAGAATTTGACTTTGCTCATCTGGTATCACAGAAGAGCTGCAATTGAGGAACTGCAAATGTGGTGTATACAAAAGCATATCCTAGAAAGAAGTTGGTCTTCACTGCATTTGCCACACATTATATGTAGCCTGTCCTTTAAGGAAAATGATTTTTACAGATCCAGGTTCCAAAATAAATCACCTGTATTTCTTCCCCTTGCTTAGAAAATGAAAGTTAATTTGTGCCAACTCCTGTATCTATTATTTCATTAAGGTGACAAAACATTTTAAATTATGTTTTAACTAGATCTTTGAACTCACAAAAAATGAAAACTTCAAAATAAATTATCAGGTTTTAAGAAAAAAAATATTTGTTTTCTATTACTTAGAAATATTTGTTATAAAAATTGGAAGATAAATTTTATATTATAAAGCAAAACGGAAGTAAAAAATTCTTTTTATTTTTGTGAAGCCCACTTTGGGGAAACACACAAATATTTATTTTCACTGTGTTTATATAACTTGACTCTTCCTGTGGATTGGAAGGATATTTGTTAGAGGAATAACATTTTTCAGTTAAATTTTGTTGCTTTTGTTTTGTAACTGAGATGTCAAAAACTTAAACAGAAATATGTTAATAGAATTTTAAGAGTATTGCAAAAATTCCAAATCCGTTTGAAAGCTAGGAGACAACATTTCAAATTCTCAAATGAAAAAAATCTGTATTAATTAGATGAGAGTTAATTTTTTTAAAATTATGTAAGATACCAAATGTGAGTTATTAATACTCTCTATCATTCTAGGCTATACATCCTATAGACTTTAACAAAACCATCTTCTGTTGATTTTAGGCTGTCTCATGCAGAGACAGAATTCATATTTTTACTAATAACAATGTTTTAAAACAATCTTAAGAAGGTCCTCCTGAAAGGAGGTTGTAGTCAGGTGAAGGTCAGTCTCTTCTCCCAGGCAACCAGTGAGTGGAAAAGAGGGCACATTCTTCAGCAGAGCCAGAGGAAGTTCAGGCTGGACATTAGAAAAAAACCTTCACGGGAAGAGTGGTCGAGCATTGGAATGGGTTTCCTGGGGAGTGGTGGAGTCAGCAACCCTGGAGGTATTTAAAAAAGATTGGATGTGGCACTCAGTGCCATGATATAGTTAGCAAGGTGGTGTTAGGTCATAGCTTGGACTTGGTGATCTCAAAGGTCTTTTCCAATCTAGTTAATTCTGTGATTCTCTGTTTCTGATATTCTTTGTAAAAAATACTGTATTAATAAGCTGTCTTCATCCCTTCATTCTTAGGCATGACCATAAAAAATTTGAGTGTTAAATCAGCTAAAAGACCATGAGAATCACAAGAAAGGCCAAGGGGAAAAATCCCAACTCTCAATGTTCTTTAAATTAACACAAAACCAGTGTCCAGAATATAAATAGTACAATGAAGAACAGACTACATGACATATAATAATAATATCTTGTCATATCAGAGAGACTGCTCTTCTTGCTTAGGATTTTTTCTTCATCATCTGAGATAACACAATTTGTTAATCAGAATAACTTTTTATAGGAAAGAATAATTTTCTTTCCAGTCACTCAATTTCCCTATAAATTTTTAGGCTTAAAATTCTATAGTTTACTTTATAGTTTACTTTATCTTTTCCAATTTATTTTTTGCATGCTGATAGACAGCAAGTGGTGGAGATGATACAGAGGGCTTAATGAGTCTTCCTTTCTTAGGGAAGAAGATATCTATAAGAGAGATTTATAATTAACTGATAGTAAATAAGGAAGTGTGCATGGACAGCTTTCAACTACTGCTTTCTCTGAAGCTAACAAGTAAACATAATGGTCATTATTACTTCTGAGGATTTTAGTTCATTTCAGGTGATTTCAGTGGATATCAGGAAATGTATATATTAAAAATAATGCTGTTGGTTTGTTTTTTGACATGAAGAAATTGATCTTCAGGAACAAAATGTACCGAAGGTCATAAGTGGATTCAGGGTAGCAATATATACAAAAGTCTGCTACCATCTATTTTAATTTCTTACCCCTTGTGTGAAAAAGCCTTCCTAGTGTAAAGATGCAATTTTTTTATTTCCTTTAAATTAATATATTAAAAATTGGGAGCTATAGGTTCAGGGTCAGTCTGTGACAGTGGAACAGCTGCTTTGCCTTTGTCAGCCAGCCCCAGCATAGCAATGAAAACTCTTGTTTTATGGGTTAGAGTTTCATAGAAATTCACATAGTAGATAAAAAAAAAAATTGTGTTTTCTTTCCCCAGATATCTCTCACAAATTACCTAATTCAATAAAATAAATATTCAATTTTAAAAATGAAATTGTTTAATTTGCTAAAAGGGAACACTTATTTTGCTATTTAAAGTTTTGCATCTGGGACTCGAATAGGGAATCTTCAGTCAAGTAGAAACATAAATACTGCTTTAGGCAAATACTAAATTTCTGTGATGTTACACATAAATTGTAGAATTTCTGAATCCCTCATGTTCAGATATATGGATTACAACCTTGGAGAAACATGCATCTTGTACTAATGTTACTGACCAATGTGAATAACTTGATCCAGATTGGGTTGAGTAGGCTGTATAAAAGTGTTCCTTTGCAGTTACTATAGCTAGTATTTACGTGAATATCACTGAATATGTTTATCAGATTTCCTCAATGCTAAAACCATAGCAGCTGTCAAACTATGAAAAAGGCTCTGTTCATGTGTAAAAATAAGAAAAGTAAGTTAATTCTGCACATAAAGTTCAGAAGTTCAAAAGTGTTTCGATAAGTTGAAAATGAACAATAGAATCTAAACCATCTTGCTCTTCAAATTAGCATTTATTAAGTAATTAGGAGTCAAAATAGGGTCAAAAACCATGTTGTAATGCTAAATTTCTGTTTTCTTTCAAACTTATGCTAATTTCCAATTTAGAGGAGGAAAACCAAAGAGGAGTACTGTATGTTTAAATTATAAGATTTACGTTTTCTTTCACTCTAAAGAGAAAAAAAAAAATAAAATTTGGGGTGCGGGGGGGGGGGGGGGAAAGAAACTAGGCCCTTTTTCTTAAGAAACTAGCTGCCTTTTGAAAATCTGTGTTTCTTTCAGAAATACACATCTCTGACCCAAGCAAGCAAAGTTATTTCTTGCCTGTAACCTCACCTTTCTTCATTGTGGGTGTAGGTGATCCTTCTGTCTTTCAATGTAATATGATTTGATTATATTATTTCTCTTCTTCTCCCTCTCTGGCCTATAAACAGGCCATTTTATTAGGCTCTCATTTGGTATGCCTTGCATGACTTTTTGACCAAATTTTCTTATAAGGAGGAAAAAAATAATAATGGTGCAATGCATGTGAAGAGAGAAAAGTGAGTGACCAAAGAAAAAAATGCCATTTATTCTCCCTTGAGACTAAAAGGAGCTACATTTGAAGAAAAATACAAGAGAGAGATTAAACTCTGCTGATATTAGACTACAGATCACTAGTTTTGAAACTTGGCAGTCGTGGTTCAGCAAAGCCAATACCAAGTAATTGCATAGGATGCTATGGATCTGAAACGGACCATGATTAGAATATAATTTAATTTTCATAAAGTTAAGGTAATAATTTATTTTATAGTTTAAAACTTGGAGCTTTATTTTTTCCTACAAAGTTTTTTTTAATACTCTAGAACTGATTTTCATCTGGCAAAGAATGTAAATGTGAATATCACTGAACAAAGTATGCCTAAAGCTGTTTTCTAAAAAGCAGGTGAGAAGTTGATTTATAAAAATGGGCTAGATAACCACATCAAGAGCAGACAGTAGCCTGGAAACCAGAGCACTTTTGAGAGACATGACAATGCTCTTAGAAGTTCCACTCTGCTTATGCCAAGTCAGAATCCTGAAACCAGTCTCCTTGTGCCAGGCTAGTACTATAGACAGCAGTTAGTGGCCTTGGTTATGTGAGGATCATATAGTGTTTAAAAAAAAAAATTAATGATACCTAGCTGACTTTTTTCCCCTCCTTTTTTGGGGGGGATGAGTCTTGTAAAAGACCTTTTTTCACAAAGACTCTGCAAAAAATCTCTTGGCAACTCTTAGATTTGGTTAAGAGCAATAATTCTATATATTTTAAGAAAACCTGCTATTTTTATTTATTTTATTTGAGAAAAAGAAATCATCTAATAGTAACAGCACTGGGTGACTATGAGCCCATTTTAAGATCTGAGATCCAAGATCATCTCTGAGTGAGAGATGTTTCCACCCAAATTAAAGTGCAAATGAGACTGCATGCCAAAGTCAATAATACAGATTTTATTAAAAAATTAATTTGAAGTAGAGAGAGAAAAAGAAATAGAAAAGAGAGAGAGAGAATCAAGCAGAAGATAGTTAACATCCATGGATCCAGTAGCATTCCTCTGGTCCTCCTTTACCCTGGAATTCTTAGTAGTGGGGAGCCTGATGTTAAAAACCTTTCACTATTTATACATTTTAGGAAACACAGGAATTGATGTTCATTGACTGCACAGTTCTCTAATGTTAATTAGTCAGTATACTCAGTCTTTTTTTTTGAGTCAGTGGGTTTCTTGGGTGGATGGGCCATGAGTTGGTGCCAGAGATTTCCCCCTGCTGGAAATATCTTTACTGTATATTTCTTCTGGGCTCCAGACACATAGGACAAATGGTTTTTCATCTTCTATGGAAATCACTTGTTTGTCATCCATCTGTAATATGCTCTGGCAGTTAAAATGGTTTTCTATTTATAAATACTAAATTGAATGTAAACAAATTTATCTCACTCTTGCTTATGACTAATTTTTCACAATTAGTTATTGTGTTTCTTTACAATGCACACAAATGCTATTGTTTCAAAAACTCTGGTGCAAAATGTAATTATCCTCTCGGGTACAGGAAAATGTTTACCCATTTATCTTGTTGCTTAAAAACAAGTAAAGACTTAATGTTTTTTATTTCTGTCTTTCCTGTTGTTTATTCTCAATAGGTTTGTTAGTACAGCCTTTCTGCCCTCCTCAAAAAGTCAGAGTTTAACATATCCTGAATCTTCAGCTTTCCTCTTGGGCTCAAAATTGAGAAATATTTAATTTATCACACTAAAAGTCCTTTTCTGCTCTGATATGAGTCATGAGGAATTCAACAGCTGTCTGTGCCCTCTTAGGGCACATGAGTAATCTGGCCAGGAATAGCACAGGACTGTGGACACAAGGACTGGTTTGCTTCAGGGACGTGTGGGACTACTTGTGGCAGGAAAAATAGGGGGAGCATTTTATGGGGAGCTGTGGATGGCTCATGATATAGAAAGACTATTTTTACACATTCTGTGAAATAAATTTCTCCAGTTCAAGTTTTGCCCCTCAGTGGTTGATTTGGCCTTTTCCCTGTCATGTCATGAAAAATGCACCAACTTGCAAACAGTACAGAATGCTAGCAATTTTACCTTTGAGGATAGGTATGATTGTGCACCTCAGGCAGAACCTAAAAACAGCAAATGACCTGAGATAACGAAGACTCTTAACAGAAATAAAAAATTACTCAACCTATTCATTAAAAACCGTCATATATGTTTATGGTGACGACTCATGCAGTGAAAACTGATTAATTTTATTGAAATGCTTTATATTAAAAGGAAAAAAAAAAAGTGTGTGGGTCTGCATAGCGAATCGACTGCTCAAATCACTTGGAATACATGTTGTGATATTTGCAACAAGCCACAGGTAGTGGAGCTTCTGAGCTGTAAACCTTGTGAAGTGGGAGTTAATTGCAGGTTTTGGTCATGCGGGCACATCCTGCTGTTCGAGGTTATTGCAGCATGGGAATGGATTCTGTGTCTGCTGCTTGCACCAGGGAACAAAATGTTTTCATGTGGCAGCAGATATGCTGAGACCATGACCTCATCCCACACAGTCTTATTAGCAGTGATGAGCATGATTTAGGTATGTTCACCCAACAACTCTTCTGAAATATTCTGTCTCTGCTTAGCATTGAAATGATGAGCCCCATATTAGTGACAAAGCCTTGTACATATCCTGTACAAAGTCAGGTTACATCTTCTAAAGGGAAACAGAACACTAAGACAAGCTGCACTGTAAACTTTAAATATGTTGCTAGGATTGTCTCCACTTTTCCAACTATTTTTTATGTGCCATGCCAGCAATTTACAATTTCCAGTCACAACAGGCTATTTAAAATTACCTATTTAAAAATGTCTCTTCATTTTTAGGTCTAAGAAATGTCTTAGAATGGACAAATAGTTGGTAGTAGAGAAATAGGGAGATAACCCTGAACTGTATTATCATCTGAACTGTAGTCACTACTGCAGTTCTGCAGTTTTATGCTGTTATTTGTGTGGTAACACATTGATAACTCATCTCAAAACTATAGGGGAAATACTGCTCTGAGGAAGTGAGTTCAGTGTGACATTGACAAGAAGCACAGACTGTCCAGCAGTGCCTGTCTCAGGGCCAGTTTCCTATAACCACCTTTTTAAAAAAGGCTACTGTAAATTATTTGTCTCCGGTATTTCACACCAGAAATAAGTTCAGTAAAAAATGAAAGTTCTTAATAAGCCATCATGTTCTAGTGACAAGCACCAAGCCTAAAGAGGTAAATAAATTAATTTAAGAGATTTCTCATTGCATGCTTACTTAGATTTATTTCTGCTGAACAAAATTTCTTATTTTGGGGCACTGGCTAGGAAAATTGAATTGCTATACTTAATTACACTAGTTTTCTTAGAATTCCTTCCATGTGTCTGTTGTTGCTCCAAATGCCTATGTGATCTTGAAAATATCCCTTCTTTATCCTGAAAAAATATAGATGTGTAGAGCTGCTATAAATAGTGGGCATAAGAATTAATTTTCACTAATATTAAACATCAAAAAATGTTAAACATTTTATCAAAGCTTGTGTTTTAGACAATAATTGTGGAAAAGACAAGCACCTTCATAAGGCTAACTTCCCATAAAAAGCATTAGGCTGTGAAAAATTGAACTAAGGAATTTCAGTGTTTTTCCACTATTTGCCTAACTTACAGTAGGCGCTCCATTTATAAATAATTAAATTTGGATGAGATGGATGCAGTGCAAAAAGTTCAGTTACAGCAGACACTTAACAGGATTTTCTGCTCAGTTAAGGGGATTCAAATGGAATAGGTGTCTTCCAGCACAGAAGAGCATAGCTGAAAGCAGTTCAGGAGTAGGGTAAGACCTACAGAGGTTTCTGGTCACGGTATACAGAACTTTGTTATACAATTGTTAGTTGTTGATTTTACCATAAGATTGGAAGGCTGATGTTGAGTACAAGACATAAAAAGCAGGTGGGGGTGACAAGATAGTTGTGTGTGCCTTGTAGAGAATGGATTAACCAAGCCTTCGTACATAACTACTTGAAAAGCTTCCTAAATGTCCCCTATGAAGTACAATCAGACACAGGACCTTGCACTGGAGACACATTGTGACTTGATTTAACTTGACATTTTCTGGGTCTGGGCTATGATTTTGACACTCCATGACACAAATGTGTTTTTATTCAATATGACCTTTCATGTTAGTTTTTTCTTTTTGGGCACCAACCTGTTTTTGGCTGCAAATATGTCCAAAGGGACCATATGGCCTCTGTACCATTCACTGTAGTAAAAAACCATGGCTGTTCACCATGAGGTCCTCAGTTGTAACTCCTGACTTAAGCAATTCAATATTAGCAGTTATCATTTATTTTCATTTCTCTGAGAGCAATATTAGGGAACATATATGAGAAAAATGAAGAGCAAACTATTCTTTGTGGGGTAAAGTTGTGGTGTTCAGTCCCAGTGTGGGCTCTGTGCAAAGGCAAAGCTGTTCTTGGCAAGTGAATGACTGCACACTCATCCTTAGTTTGTCTGTTTGCACTGACTATGGTACCATCTGAAATGTAACTAACATGAGCTACTTTCTAAATTCAGTGACACAACAGGACATCTATGTTCCCAGGCCTGCATATGTGAGGGCAAGACCTAGCATGAGTCTTTTTTGGGGTATAACCCAGACCTGTACCAGCCAACTGCTTAAGTCTCACTCCAACATCATTGCTGCTCTGTCTTCTTTTCCACACTTTGATTAGCTTTGTGCTTCCAAGATTTATTGTGGGTGGAGACATGTTGTTTTTGTATTCTGTCCTTACTAGAAGATTGTGAAGTGATGACTAAAGTAAAATAAATTATGTCTACATCTTGAACCTGGTGAAAATATGCAACACTGAGGCCACAACTGGATCTGCTAATGGTTAACGTCATAGATAATTATTGTGGGAATAAGTCTACACCAGAGAGATGTCCTCATATTTTTTTTTATCTGCATTGTCCTTCTAGGTCTTAAATTATTGACATAATTACACTGAAATTAAACCATCTATGGTTTCATTGACTTAGTCATTAGGTTATAAAAGCAACATTCATTGAGATGATGCAATTCAAATAATTCCTGTTTAACTCAGATGCAAATGATCTGTTTTTCTCTTCTTAGAAAACTTGTGTATGCATATATTCGAGGTACACCAATTTCTTCAACAATCTTGGAAAAAAAGCTGGAAAATTTGTTTTTGTTAATATTTCACATTCTCCACTGGTCGCTAAATTTCAGGACTAATGATGTTTTTGCAGAACACTTCTGCACTAAGCTAATTTCCAATAATGTTCACAGACGGAGCTTTTTGCTGTGCCTATTGTACATATTTTCCCACCCAGGAAAACCAGCATGAATGTCTCATTAGAGACTGAATCTCAGGTAATTAACATCCCGTCACTAGAGTAATAAAACAATTCATACTGCATTATTTTTATGCGTAACAAGTATAGCTAAAAGTATCCTACAATAAATGAGATTTCTGAGCTTATTATTTTTTTTTTTTCCATTATGTCATCAAAATGATGAGATAGATGAGAGAATTTTTGGGCCACTAAAGGCAGTTTTAAAATAGAGTTCTGGAAAAGGTCCCACTCATCATGGCCTATAAGTCTATCTATTAATTAAAAAAATGTTTTCTCTGCTTAAACATATACTTTGTTTAAATATGATATGCAATCTAAAGAGCAGATATGCTTGTGGGTAGTTCATTTATAAGACTATTTCATTACTGTAATAAACACTGAAAAGAACCTTGAAGAGTATGGTTAAACCGAATTTGAATGGACTTAGGTATTACTGATTCCAGAGAGGAACAACTTCTATTACAGATTTATAGTTATAGATTTGTTTGTTTGATTGATTGATTCCAGTAATAGTAGCATAAAATTCTAATAAATGTGATAGAATGATCTACACTCTGGAGTCTGTTGGGGTGTTTTATTTTTTTCTGGAAGGGGTGGTTATTTTTTTTTATTTGACTTTTTCTGAGTCACTGCTGTGAGAGTAAAATTATGATCAGAGGGGGAAAAAAAGCATTAGGATTTCCTGACCTTGTCTGAAGTGATGCATTTGATTCATATATATTTTCATGCTTTAGCAGTTGAATATTCTTTTGTTTTTAAGTCATTTTTTTCCAGACAAGATGTTTGTAGAGCAACAAATTTAATCTGTTTGTTTTGTATTGGGGTTTAGTGAAGTTTTTTTGCTATTTTGTAGGTTTAGTTGTCTGAAATAATGGCTTTACATACTCTAAAACAGTTCCACAAGATGTGGTTATATTTTTTGTCACATTCTTTTGTATTGATTTTTCTTTATTTTCACTTAGTGAATGTTGGTAAAAGTGAATTCCTAATGATTTTTCTTGACTCTTCTATATCTTCCTGCAGAATATTTATTTTACTATATAAAAATAATTTGTTTTTCTTGAGTTTCAGTGAATATTGCAGCCTTGTGAAACCTATTAAGAAGCCTATTAAAACTTACTAAATTTCATGTAATCCCACTGCTCTTCTTTTGTCAATAAAATGACTTTTTTATCCGTTGCTAAAATGTTTTCACTTCTGCCTTTATTTATAGTTCATGACTTCATAATGAAAGAATGCATTTTTAATAACAGTAGGTGAAAATCTGTAATAAAGGATGAAATTCTTTTTATTGGTAGACACCACTCCTGTAAGTGGCTATTAGGTGTCTCTGGACCACATATCTCACTGCTTCTTTTTTAGTACAAACAAACAAAAAAAAAGACTATTCTCTTAAACCAAGCAGACCATTTATATCTCTTAAATTCGTACCACTTTAAAATAATAAAACAAAATTTGTGATTAGTTTCTGAGACATGAACAAATTGTGAGTCAAGAAGATGCTAAAGTGTGTGTTTTTATGGTTATTAGTCTAGGAAAGAGATAATTATAGGTGTTGAGAGATGTTGACATAGGAAATAGTGATGGTAGTGGGGGAGAGAGCTCTCCCCAAATAAGGATAATTTTTTTGGCAGGTCAGGGAAGAAAGGAAGCAGGTCATGGGAGCTTTTGAGTTTGAAATTACCATTGGGAGTCCAATCACGGTCTCGTGCTCACAGTGCAAATCTTAACAGCTAGATATACCACTGTGAGTCTGCACTCAAAGTGGAGGAAAGTAAATTTTACTCTTGATGAAAATCTGACTCGTAGCACTCTGAGGGGTATGTCCAAGTGCAAAGAGTTGAAAAAATGCATTATTCTGCAGATGGAAAAACAAACTTTAATGTGTTTTGTAGAGCTTCTAAGCCAGTTACACATAAGCCAGTTTGAAGTTAAATAATGCCAACAGTGAAATATTAAATACAATGATGTATTGTGCCCATCAGGAGGGGAAACTGTACCTTGGTACCAAACCAATGCAACAGAATGCCCAATTCTCAAGCCTCTCAAGGTCCCACTGAATGGCAGCACAGCCCTCAGATGTATCAATTTTCAAGTGTTCCAGTTTGTTTTCCTGATCTGGAAGTGTTCTGAAAAAGCTGTCCATTTTACCTTCAATCTTTTATATTTTGTGCTTTCAGACCATCCAGTGAAAGAACTACTTGAATAAGAGTTAAATAGTCTACAGAGTCTGAGTTAGGACTAACAGGAGGTTCGTGTGTTACTCTAAAACTCCAGTTGGCTTTATTTCTATTACATTAATTATCTGAATCATGTGTATGTAGGGAGTTAAAAAATGTACTGACTTTTCTGTCTTTTGCTGTATTTCAGATGTAAGTTCAAAATCTCTTTATGTAATCAAAGATCTCTGGATATTAAAGAGTCCAAGTTTGCTTCTTTTTCTGCTTCAACTCTTATCTCTCATTTCTGACTTTTTTAGCCATTGAGCTACTTTCTGTCCCAGAATTTGCCACTTTGTTTTCTCTAAACATACCTCTAGCTCAGTGATTTATTGATTAAGAACATGATCAATTCAGATTTACAAAAAGCAAATGGTTTTGTGTGGTACACTCTCAGTTTTTGTTTTGTTAGGCTCCTTGTTACTTCATGACTGTTTTACCCAGAGTTTGTTTGCTTTTTAGTTGTATTTCTTCATGTGCTTATGCTGCCATCTGACCCATGTGACTTACACTTGGTATAGTTCCATGCTTGCCTTGGTTGTGTAGCAAAGTCCTACATATTGTCAGGTTGAAACTGCTTGGGCTGGTAGAGAACTTCCTAACTTTCCTTAGCCATTTCCAGTAACATTGGAACTGCTGTGTTTCATCCCTTGGTCAAAGACTGTGCTTATTGAAAGATCTCAGTGCTTGTCTAAGAATCCAGAACACTGAGGATGATACATGGAAATTTGTTTATTTATTTAAATGTTAAATGTTTTGCTCAAAATATTGTTTTCACCAAAAGGTACGGTAATAATTAAGAGTAAGGGAATGCAAATGCTTTCTGAGAAGCAGAAAAGGATTGGTTTTCTGTAAAGTAATATGGCCTGATTTAAGTAGTTGTCATTTGTTTATTTCAATTCTCTATTTTCAAAAGCTGCCAAATCTGTGTTCTGCCCTGGAATGAATGCTGATTGTTTAAGCTGAACCTTTTCTGTTGTCGTTCTGTCTCTGGTTGTTTAAATAAATGGAACATGGGAAGGACAGAGGGACGAGCCTCTAGCAGCACTCACTAAAGGCAGTTCCTGTTTGCAAACCAAACACTAAGAGGAAAAGCAACAGGTTCTGATCTTGCTTCACTGTCTAATGTAATATTGCATTCCTAGAAAGAATCCAATCTTGGGCCTTTGTGTACAGGGTAATTAATTTCACTTTTTATCCTGATATACATGTATATTTTAATTTACCCTACAGATAAAAATGCTGGCTTTGAAACGAGTATTCAACACGAATCTTACTAGATAGTTTAACACTTTTTCTGTTACTGAAGGTAAATATTTTACAGATGGCTTGATGTAAAAAAACTATTTGAAAATTGGTAAATCACATTTAGATTAATTTATGTTTAGTCACTTAAATTATATATATCATTCATATATAATTATAAGATTATAGAAAATTTTGGGTTGAAAGCAACCTTAAAAACCATGTAGTTGTAATCAACCTGCCATGGCCAGGGATGTCTTGCACTAGACCAGGCTGCTCAAAGCTGCATCCAACATGACCTTGTACATTTCCAGGCATGAAGCATCTGGTTTTTAATGTCAAACATAAAACATGATTACCTTTACCTTTATGTAGGTGATATTTTTGTGATTTTTGTTTTCCCTTCAGATAGTTGAAATTTAGTTTGAAATGTGATTCAGCAATGCGTTTTGCTGACACAAAGATAAAAATTGAACTCTATTTATGCAAAAACATGTAGGCATAACTTTAAAAATGTGTTTCACATAAAAAAATACCTCCTCTGAGTTTTTACCATCACGATAGACTAAACAGTCTGGGAGCCTGAGGCTCTGAAGAAGAAGCTTTTGCTCTGCTGTCACAGTTATTCAAAACATAGCTGGAGGAGGCCAGCTCTCCCGGTTGGACAAGTAGACCATGACAGTCCTTCCCTGAGGTTTAAATATGCTGTACTGACATGACTACAAAACCCATTGTTATCGCTGTGTTAGTTTAAACACTGACCTACTCTCATTCCTTGGATTAATGAACACCATCACAGCACTTTTATTTTGTATCTTAATTGGGTAATGATCTCTGGGGACAAGTGTTGTGTGTGTAAAAGCGCTATTGCCTTCAGTGGAAAGGGACCACATCTGCTCTTCTCAAGGCAGAAGAGATGATTAAAATACAAGAGGAATTAACTGAGAGGTGGGAACCTAAATTTAGTCCTGGTCAGTACATCATCCTCACTTCTTCCCCCTCATTCTTGCCCTGAATATCTTTCCAGCAAGGATTCTTGGAGGAAAAGCATGATGGCAGCTGGCGTTTGCTGTGCTTTCCTAAGCTAACAAATAATGTCAGCCTTAATTTGCTGGTTTGTACCACCACTGCACAGTAGTCTGGAATCCTGTTCAGATCTAACACTTTGGAGGGCTGGTGCTTCATTTTGACAGCATAATGTTTCTTAAAAATGCAGAAAGGTTTGAATCACGAAGGGGACTTTGAAATTGTTTTTAATCTTTGTAATGGCTTCTCACATTTAATACAGCGATGTTTTAATATGGCGATAAGATGCACATTTGTAAACTATTTGGGGAAAAAAATAGAAAAACAATCTACTGTTTTTATTTGAACTCTTATTCAGAACTTATCCACAGTCCTTCAATGTTATGAAATGTAATTTTTATATACATATATATATATAAAAATAAAAGGTTAAAGTATACTCTCTCTCTCTTTCTGGAAATAAATTTAGGCTCAGAAGGATCATTGACAGTGAGATTGTCCTGATCTATTTCAGCTAAATTTTTTGTTTAATAATAGAGCTTGTCTGGGCAAGAATAGTTTTAGGAAAAAGGGCCAGCATAGCTCAGGGGGTATTGAAAATTATCTTGCTGATTGAAATGCTGTCTGCATACGTGTCGACTTTGTGAGTTCACAAGAGGATTTAGTGTGTAGAGGGACTAGAATGCTTTCCATTAAATCCTTAATATGATGAGTATGGTAGCTCAAATTACTCTAAAAACACTTGGAGTGTTTTTGGGGTTTATTTTAACCAAAAGAAAGTTATAGGAATCTGGACAGTTTGATGAAATATCATTAAATTAAAATATCCAACAATTTTGGAAAGTTTTATATCCTCCTGAAACCAGATTTGAAGGCAATCTTTTACCTTAATTTTAATTTGAGCTTCTATACTTCCAACATTTATTAAATTTTAATTTGTTTAATTATCTACTCCGTTATGCACAATATGAAGTATTCATAATTTTACATGGGTTCTTAAAAAATAGAGTACTTTAGCTAACATACATTTTTATGACTTTAAAATGTGAGATAATATAATTCAATAAAAGATTATGAGAATTCTGTCACGGTTTTAACCTCAGCAGGCAGATATTCCCCACACAGTTTCCCCAGCATTGTGATAGGGAAGAGAAGTGGAAGAGTAAAAGCTAGATGACTCATGGGTAGAGATAAAGATGGTCCAATATGGAAAGCAAAAGCTGCACATCCAATTAATTAACTACTTCCCATGGACATGCAGGTGTCCAGTCATGAACAGCCCGGAAAAGCCAGGCTCCATCAAATGTAATTGTTGCTTGAGAATACATACATCTTGATCCTGAACATCCTTCTTCCTCCTTTCCCCAGCTTTTGTTGCTGAACAAGTGTTAAATGGTGTGGGATATCCCTTTGATAAGTCAAGGTCAACTGTTCTGGCCACATCCCCTCCCAATTCCCTGTGCACCCCCAGCTCCCTCCCCAGCAGAGTAGCAGAAGAAGCAGAAAATTCCTCAATTCTTTTTCAGCACTGCTCAGCGATAACCAAAATATTCTTGAAGCATCAGCTCTATTTTGGTCACAAATCCAAAAAATAGACCCATAAAAGTTATTTCAATGAAAACTAAGTTTATGACTGCCAAAATTAGTACAGCTGTTCACATAAAAGTGACATGAATAAAATCAGTACCACTTGGCTTGCTTTTTTGTAATAAATGTTGCCATAAATTGAACCTTTTCTGAAGCACCCTTGTGTTATCAACACTGTTTTGGTCACAACTACAAAACATAGCACCATACAAAGTTCAATGAACAAAGTTATTTTGTTTCCAGATGAAATTCCCAGAATTACTTTTCAGGTTGTTTTTTTTCCACAAGTTGAGTGCCATGGCATTCATGTACTTTTTGACACTGTAGTGGTTTTAAGCCACAGTTTCTCATATTTTTGACTCCTAGGCAGGAATAGAAACCAGTCCTGAACGCTTTGGCTTTTTTTTTTTCTTTTTCCCTTACATGACTGTGTAATCCTGACAGTTATAGCCTGTATTTGCATGAAAGCATGTATTTATGCCAGAAGTTTGGAGGGCTTGAGGTCATCTAGAAGCTAGCTGAGCACTGACAGAACTGGGATGTATTTTGCATAAAACGTACAAAAAACATCATCCAAAGATAGAAGTCTCTTTGCAACAAGATGTCTAAGAAACAGAATTTGAATCACTCCACTGGAATTCTTGGCTCAGTTCTGTTGAGGGGATAGGGTTTGACTTTTGGCCACTCATTCAGATTGCTCACACATCAAGCTCTCTTCAGCACATTGAATGGTGTGTAGTCTCCCTTGAAATGTATTCCTTGTTCAGCTATTTGCTGATGTGCATTCACATCTCTCCCACAGTCATGGAGGCACTTGCAGGATTTTGCAGCCCATGGGTGCATACAAACTTGTCAAAGGAATAACTACTTTTTGTGCATCAAAATAGAAATAGCTGTCCTTAGCTGGGGATTTCATGCTTTTAGTCCTGCTTCTGGCTGCCATCATGAGCTCTTAGCTTGCTTTTACAAGTGGGTGATGTATATTCAGTCTCATGCTATGCCACTTGCAAAAACCCTGGCCAGCTCATTCAAAACGCTGTTAGTACTTTTGCCAACTGTATTGCAAATGAGTAGATACTTATCTTATGAAGGTTTATAAAGGGTAAAAACTTGAATTTGTATCTCTGAAGTATTTTGGTAAGAACAGAGTAAATAGTTTAATTGCATTCATTTTACTGCCAGATGGTACTTGGCTATTGTTTCAGCTCACTCTAGGAAAAGGCAAGGAAATACTTGAGCAGTAAAGACGAGAGAAGAACAAGAAGAGATGGAAAAACTTAGGAAATGCAAGGACTCTGTATTTAAGCAGCACTGATTTAAAAATTAACAACAAAAATTATTAGGAAACTTGGCTGTCCATGACTGCACAGCAGACCATTACCACTTAAGCTAAAGATCTCTGAATGCTGACATAATTTCATTTACAAACAAACATAAACTCAGTAGTTATGGGGGAACAAAATAAAAAGCAATTATTTTTAGAAGAAAAAAAAGGAAGAGAAGAATTTAGCCATTCTCATTTATGAAATTATCAGTTTGTTGTGGATGGGAACTTCAAGTTCACTCCAAGAGGAGGCTGGAAAATGCATTCCCTGAGCAGGCTAGACAGCTAAAAATCAAGCTAAGTTTAGAAATAGATGAAGTATGAGAAAATACTCAGAGTATCATCCTATTCTTCGTCCTAGGCATCCATGTTTTGAAGGCAAAGTTTTGAGCTAACTGGACTTTGAGTCTAATTTATGACAACTTTTTTGTCCCAGTTTTTTGGGAGATTAAGTGTGAGGTGGTTTGTGGGGGGGTTTGTGTGGTTTTGGTTTGGTTTTGGTTTTGGTTTTTATTTTTTTCTAAGAAGGAAAACAGGTTCATAGTGTCTGAAGAGTTATAACGTCATTATAAAGAAAAGTATGAGCCAGGAGAAGACAACATGGAAACTGTTAGTGTGACACCTTGTATAAACAGAGTTTTGTTTATTTTCTATTATGGCCAATATTAAAATCTTACAAGAATTACTTAGTTGTTTTCATGATTTTTTTTTTTGGTGTAAGATTTTTTAAAAATGAATTATTTTTAGAACAGTTTCCTTTTCTGATTTCTTTAAAGAAATATCTTTAATGAAAAAGAAAAAAATAAATAAAGCCAGGAAAACACAAAAGCCCCCAAAAACCCAGCTGTTCCCAAAGAAAAGCAGGGCTGGCTCAGACAGAAAGATATTTTTGAATGATTTTAATAGACCTCTGTTCTGGAAGCATTGACATTGATTGCAGTGGGAAACAGCATAGGGCCATTAAATATGTTTACTTCTCTTCAAATCACTGATTACTTTTCTTGAAGCTCCTAATGGTATTCAAACTGTTTAGCAGTGCTTTTGAACCATGTATATGATGAAATTCCTCTGCCAGCATCATTGCTGTTTTGCACAGCACGGGACAGATGGGCACATGAAACGACTCTGCTCTGCTGCATGGCAGGGTGTTCCAAGGAGTGTCCTGGCAGAACTCATGTTCTCCTGATGGACAGCCTTGTGTTAACAACCACCAACAAGTCCCAGAGCAACAACTCACAGGGCTGCAGTGGTGGGCTCCAAGTGCCTGCAAGGCCGGTCACTAACTCTGGAAAAAATATACTGGGCTTGTGGAATGAGGCTGGATGTGAAGCTGGGAAAAACTGGATGTTTGACCACTGATTGAAGAAAAAGGTGCCTGGGGCACTTGTGTTGTGGTGCGCTAGTGCTGAGTGGAGGATGCAAAGGAGTGGGTGGGGGGGATGGAAAAGGGTGATGAAGTGTGGGATATTTACCTTCTGTTGTCTAGCTGGCTCCTATATGTACTGAATTAGGCTAAACATTGCTAGCTGTAGGGGCTGGCAAAGATGGATGACTAATTTCACGTGCTGAAGAAATAAGAAAAATGTGTTTGGCCCCAGTACAATGAGATTAGAATTGAAGATAGCAATGCTATTTTTCAGTCTGAATGTTGTATGCTTTGGAGACGTGACAGTATAGTCTTGCAATTGCGGGATGACCTTAAATATTTCATAAGAATTACTTTTCTATGGTTAGCTGTCAAGGCTTAGACTTACTGTGTCAACTCATTGCTGGCAGCATACTTTTACTTTCAGAAACTGAATATCAAACAGCTTCTTGCAGCATTCCAGAATGGGTCCTTAGGCTGGCTTGGTTCTAAGATTCAGGTATGCAAAAGAAAACGTGGGAAAAGTTTTAATGGACAAGGTTAAACTTCTGAACCTGACAATATTTTTTGTTAATTTTTAAGATTATGCTTGAGAAAGTGTATTGTTATATGGTCTCAAGAATCTCCTTACTTATTATAGAAGATCCTTCAAATGCTGTTTTATTCTACTAAAAAAAATTAAAAATGCAGATTTCTATATTCTCTAGGCAGTATAATTTGTTAATCATGAGTCACAATCCTGTCCACAAAATCTAACAGCTCATAGTACAACATCAATCTGCTATGCCATGAAAAAGAAATTATTAAAATTAAAACTCTTGTTTCTACACAACAGTTTAGTAATAAATCATACTAGAACCTCTTGTTTCCATGTTGATATAGTCTAGAAATATTGTATTTCACTTTTCAGTTCATATTCACATTTCAGAAGAAATGTTTGATTGTTTGAGAAAAAGCATTTTACTTTAGACAAAATGTTTAAAAGTAGATGCTTACTTTGTTTATGGAAAATATTCACAAAATGATTCTAGTACATACACCTTGGTATTATGCAGTGGCCTTTTTTTAATATTGATTATCAAGACATTGGAACTCTTCATGGATGAGTTTTCTTGGGGTTTTTTGGTGGTTGGGGTTTTTTTTGGTTTTGTTTTTATACGTTATTGAAATTTAACTAAGAGCTACCATTTCTATAAACTGAATTTTTCAAAAGAGCTTGGAAATATGTGGGAACATCCCTCTTCTGATTGATTAATGCAAGTTAATGTTGTTTTTCAGGTTACTATATCTGATCTTTGTCATGGTGATATATGTAATCTATTTAACTGTTCCAGCTGCACAAAAGCTAAAATAAATGAATATGTCTCCGTATGGCTGACAAATATTTAGACAATTTTTCATATTTATTTAGCTTGCCAAGATAAATTTAAAAAATAATTTTTTATTCCTCTGAAAAGTCACTGAAACACATCAAAAAACCATCCCTGGAGGTATTGTAAAGATGTTTAGATGAGGCACTTAGGGACACAGTTTAGTGGTGGGTTTGGCAGTGGTAGCTTTACAATTTAACTCAATGATCTTAATGGTATTTCCCAACCTACATGATTCTATGATTTATCTCTATCACAGATAAAATTAGATAGCATAGTATAGTTATTGTGTTGAGGCCTATAGTAAGATGTTATTGAAAATAAATGTTGTCTGGGTAGTGGTAGAAAGGCAAATGTAGCAGGAAAAAGGAGGGAAATATCAGAAGATGCAGAACAGTATTTTGGATATGTTTGCTGATATTGAGACACAGTTGCAACTGAATCTAAAGGCTTCTCAAGCTCTTTTGTTTTTGTTTGTAAATATAAAAGCTTAATTCACTTGAGAGTCTGTATAAAGTATAAAAAAAGTCAGAAACTGTTGCTCTTAAAAACATGGTAATCTAAATTTGAAAGTCTTTTTACTTAATAGTGGATTAGAAACAATTTTCATGAAAGCTGACTTAGAAAGAGGCGGCTGTCATTTAGGTGTCATGCCCTTTCCAGAACCATAGTCATTCCGTGTTGTTAAAAATCACAGTGACTGTGTGTTCTTTAATTCTATAAGAAGTTGTTGACATAGTGTTTGGGAATGGGCTGCTTGCATACATTGTTTAAGGAGCACTGACATGTCTTCCTGTGTAACTCTCATTCAAATTGAGTCCAGATGATGCAGTCCAACACGGAAACAGATGAACCTGAAACTTGCCAAGGTGTCAGACTCTTTACCATAGCTGTATTCAAAATTTGTCCTGGGGTTACCTGTCTGCAATAAATACCATAGAATGTCAAAACAGTTAAGGTAAGAACCAATGTCTGGAAACTTGTCCAAACTCCATGGCCAAAGCAAGGGTGTGTGGAGCAACTTGTCTGGGCTCTGCTCAAACAATGGCTTTTGAAAATCTCCAAAGGGAGAGGCACTACAATCTCCATGGGCAACCAGTGCCAGTGTTTTATCACCCACCCTCACAAAAGTTTGTTTGGTTTTTTTTCCAAATGCTTAAAGAGTTTCTGGAATTCCAGTTTCTGCCCATTACCTCTTGTCCTGTGTCCAGGAATCCCTGAGAAGCGTCTTTATCGTTCTCCTTTACCACCCCTCAATGGACATTTATCAGTTTCCTGTACTTCTAGGATGTCTTTGTTGCCCTGGAGAGCACAGAACTGGATGTAAAATGGCTAATGCATCTCACCAGGGCTGAGCAGTGGGGAAGGATCACTTCTCTCAATCCCTGATGCTCTGCCTGAGGCAGCATTCTGTGGTGCTGAGTTGCTCCAGCATGTCTCTGCCATGCCCATGAGATCTATGGCCCTGTAACACAAGGTTATAGAATAGTCTAAAGTGACAGAATAATAAAAGGAGAAATGAATGTCTGGGAATCTAAATAGGTGTGTAATATGGGAAAGGTGGCAGCAGCAATTCAAGAAGGAAAAAACAAAAAATATTTAGTAGCTGAAAAATACCAATAAGGAAACTAATAAATGCCTTCTTGAAATGTTATTGCCTTTGCAGATCTTCTTGGTGAATATGTAGAAGTTTCACTTTGTGACTTCAGATTCTGAATACTACAGCTACTATTCTACTATGCTGAATACAAGTATTGCTTTAAAATTTTTCAGGATATGGGGAAAATGTTATGTATTGCCTGAACTTGAATGTCAGCATGTACATATAAAGAAAGATAACAAAAACAAACAAACAAAAAGAAAAGTCAGGAAAGGATACAAAAAGAAGCAGATATTGAAGATGTTTGAAAAGTGGTTTTATTAATGGCAAAATTGTGGCTGTTGTGCCCATCTATTTGAGGTATTTTTTTTAAAAAAAAATTCTATTCAGATTTCTATTATTTTGATAATTTACTAATACCAATAGTTTACTCTTGTTTTTGTATTATATTGGAATTGTGCATTTATGAGGGAACTTGCTACAGAGTAACAAAATAGATTTCATTGTTATTTATGGTCTCTCCAATTGAAAAAATCTATACTGGTACTGGCTAATTTAGATACTTAATTTCTGCCTACCTGAGCGTGTTAAATTGCGGTCTGTTTGGGACAGCTGGCAGCACTTGAGAGTTATGTCCACCGTGTTTTAGCATTCACAAAAAACATAATTTATGTTGTGATTCAATTCAGAATGGCACTACTTTAGTAAAAACAAAAATTTTTAAAAACTCCAACTTTTCTGATTGAGAGATTTGTTTGGCTATAGCTTTTCTTGCATAATTCTTTAGACTTTTTTGGCATTCATTAATGCTGAAATAATGATAGAAGTAACATAGTTTTTTCAAGAATGTGTCGATTACCATTATTTATCAGGAAATTTGTGTTTAGAAGTTAACAATCACATTTGCAAAAAAAAAAAAAGAAAACTGATAAAATGATAGTGATTGTGTGCAACTGCTGTTACCTGCTGCATGCTAATAGATATCTTTGGAGGTTTTATTTTTGAAGTCATAAAAAAAATATGGTGGGAATTGGAAATACTTAATACAGCTGGAGCAAAAAGTGACAGTAAAATCTGTCCTTGTGGGCAAACTTTCATCTGAACGTATGGCTTTGAAAGCTCTTAAAGTTTCTTGTATGTGATATGTATCCTGAAGATTTTATTTGGGTGGATTTACAATTAGTCTTACCAGTCAATATTCCCTTTAGACATCAGATAGGAGATTAATCTGAAACTGGCAATAGTTTCTGTCTCCAGTAGTCTTATAAATCACTTCAAAGAGAACAACAGTTGTAAATTTTGTACTCGATCTATTAACTTGGTAGCAAACTTTGGAAATCTGAAATCAAAGCCAGGTTGGTTCCATACTATGCATAAGGATAGTATTATTAGTAGTCCATGATCTAAAATGTAAGCCAGTAGTTTCAAGCCTGCTGAAAGTTTATGTTGTTTTAGAGGGGTCAAAGGATATAGATTTGGGTTCCAACATAGCTGCTTATTTCTCAAAAAGTACTTGACACTAGGGATAAATATTTCTCCAAGTCAAAATTAGTCTAAAACTTACAAAGGCTTGAATCCAGAAGTCTTAAAACATTGTGGTGACCTTTTTCAGAACAATTAATCTGTTAATGAATTTTTATCATTATTGACAGTATAATTTTTAAGGTCCTACTATTATGCAAAACCATTTTATTCTCTCTTGTCCTCTGTTTCTACATACCAAAACTCAAAATTAATGTTATTTTCATGCATTGTCGTGGTTACAATAATAGAAAAAATACTGATCTAGATGTTACTCAGCAACATCAAAGCTGAGACTAATAACTTGGAGAATAATAACATTTCTTTGTCCTTCTCTCTCTTCAACATTTTTGAGCTCCTCTTTTGATTTACTTTTCTGCTTTTCATGTATTTTGTCCATTTTACATGTTGCTTGGCATTCTGCATTTATTATTCTAGGAATAGCTCAATTTTTTGTGCCACTATAATAAAATGACAAAAATTCAGAACACTCCACAATTTATTCATGTTTTATAAGTATTAGACCACCTGGTGTAGAATACTCAGTTATAGAGCTACCCCAGATCACACCATATTAGCAGGCTACACTTTTCACTGAAGACAATATTGGTCATTGAGGCTCAGTCCTAAGATGAAGAACCACACAGCCTGTTTTAGCTATACTTTCATGGAAAACTTCCCATTTCCTTTTTTCTGTCCCACATTGATGGTTCCACCCTGAATGTCCATCATAGGTTTTCTTGGGGACTTTTTTATTTGACTGTTGAGTACTTGAGACACTCTCAAACCAGGCATACAGTCTTGCTACAGCTTTTCTAACTCTTAGGTGAAGATAAAAACAGTACTTTTAATACTTCCTAGTTATAAAGTGTAGGTTCATCTTGCAGATCACAGCTGAATCCGAGTTGAAGTACCAATGAGCACAAGTGAGCAGCACTGGTTGGGAAGGCAGAGGCTGTGCCATGGTGGCCTCAGTCTCTGCTCCAACAGCAGTGAGGCAGAACATGCCATCTGAGTTGCTGTCTGTGAAGAACCTTGAAAATCCCTCCTAGCATAAACATCTCATTTGTGTATCCAACTGGACGGAGGCTGGATTAACCAGGTTGTGCACCACCTGGAACGGTTCTGCAGACCAGGGTATGGCAGATGGCTTTGCAGAAGCAAAGAAAGCTTCATCTCTCTGCCTTCAGCACAGCTGTGGCTCTCTATTTTCACTCTCTATTTGGAGTAGTTAACAAACCTAGAACACCTTTGATTTTCCAAACTCTCCTCCTGCTTCAGATTATTGGATAGTAAGGTACTCTCTGAGAATGGAGTGAATGTAAAAAAAAAAAAAAATTAAAAAAAGGCACTAAAAAGAAGATTCAATATTTGCAGTTCAGAAAATGGTTAGACATTCCTAGTGCTGTGATCTGTCTGGTGAGTCTAGAGTGCTACTCATACCATGAATTTCTGCAGTGGTGCTTTCACTCTGCTTTTTCTTTCTGTCCTTTGATTCTCTGACATTTATGTATATTTTCAATTTCTTTTTTTTAAAGGTCTGTTTTAAAATCTATTCCAATATAGATTATCCTTTTGGCTTCCCCTTCCCCCCACCCAGGAATCTTTTTTCAAGTTCTGACTGTCTTAACTTCTTATGGTTTTATTTCCTACTATATGAATTCTACTCCGTTCTTTTCAGTGTTCCTGTTCTTTCTCTTTTTCTTTCTCTTTTTCTACCTTTCTTTGTGAATCAATTTTCACAGATTTGATATTGAATTGTCACAAAGCACACTAGTTCCTCAAGGGAATCAAAATGAATCTTTCTTAAATGCCATCACAGGTTAAATACATTTCATGCAAATACATATAATTACAAAATGAGTGTTATTTAGCTTCTTTTCCTGTGTTGTTTCTGGAATTTGGAATGATTGGTTAAGGATGAGCTGATGATACCTTGTCCTCAGTGTTAGAGAGCACAGACTGTTCAAAGAAAGAGTTAAATTACGTGGAATTTCGCAAAATGATTCCTGAATTACATTTTCTATTAATAAAAATGTCAAAATTACTGTGTTTTATTGTTGTCATCATCCCTCCCAATTCTGATTGGATTACTCAATAAATAGGTAACAAAATAACAAGGAAAAGAAACAAAAAAAAAGCAAAAACCAACCCTCAACTGCAAACAGATGACATTTAAGAAAAGCCTTTGTTTCTTTAATTGTCATACTTTGCCTTTCCTACCTTTGAGAGAATTCATTGTCCATAACAGTACAATAAAGTCAGTTTACATTAGTGTGATGGGTGTTCCTTGATTTTTAGAGCAGTTGAAGCTGTGGAAGAGTGAGAATATGGCCAAATTCTATTAGCCCAGCAATATTGCACATAAAAATGATTGTCACCGTAATTCCTATCTCTGATTTCAGACCTAGCCACAACATGACACCAGCACAGATGGCAATGTTATAAAACAATAAATCCCATAGGAAGCCTGTTGCCATTGGAATAGGTGAGGATCACTGATCAGTATAGAAGTGTTGTCCTTCTGTCCAAGTGCCTCAGTCTGCAACAGAAGCTCAAATCTGTGAAACTTATTTATCCATTCATTTCAAGTCATTTCTAATGCTGGCTGACCACAACTCTTGCTCAACCTTCAGGGAAAAAAAACATGCATACTAAATCTCTCCTGATTATTTTGATGTACAAGCACCATAGGCCCAGATTACAAATGTTTTTAGAAGCTTAATTCATACTGATTTAAGTAGGGCTATGTATCTAAGCAACTTTGACATTAGCAGTGTTCCCTTCTGCTCTTTATTGCAAACAAAATGACTGGTGTTTTATATTCCAAGTGAAATTGTACAGATTAAAACATGAAACTATACTTTTTTCTTTCCTCCTTTCTTATGGAAGCAGCCACAATTCCATACAGTTTTTTCTTGTCCTTTTTGAAGAATTACCATGGTTCAATCACAATATATACCATAATAATGTTTTTCTTTCCAAAGGACATGTGATGTAGCCCTGAATCCCTGTTGATGGGAATTAGTGAATGAATTTCTTGCCTCCCTTGAGTGCAAAGCCAAAGCTTTTTCTTTTCCTACTAAGCTACTTAACATACACATTTCTTCTCACTCTTCCAGTTCTTTCCCCCATACCACCGCAGGGGAGTGAGAAAGCAGCTGTGCAGTGCTGAGCTGCCTACAGGGGTTAAAATCATAATGACTGTGTAAAATTTTTGTAGTGTGAAGACTTTTGGAATCTCCTAAAAAATAGTTGGTAAACAGAGATTTTGAAATAGTAACAAAAAACTGGATTATTTTTTCCTTCTCTTTTTGAAAGGAAGAAAAGCTTATGAAAAACCCTATTGCAGATTACTCAGAAATTTCTTTTAGAAATATATCTGCATTTTTTTATTTTCTGGGACAATGCACTTTAAACTTTTTCATTTGGCATAAATAATTTCTCATTTTGTTCCAAATCACATTGACTGCTGACACAATCTGCCATAAAACATGGAGGCATAAAATCAGAAATGATCTGTGGGAGGCTTAGAAAAAAATATCACTATTAGGAGAACAAGAAGCAAAGATAATTGCAGATGAAAAATGAAAAGTACAAGAGAAAAAGGATGATTTCTGATTTTAACCTTTAGGAAAATCTGAAGTGAATTCCAAGTATGAAATAGAATTTGATACCAGGTAATTGGAGTTTATTCAGATTTTTCATCAAAACTTTTAATGATTTTCACTTTTTGTCAGCCTTCTTTGTGACAAAGAGGAGTATCCCTCTTTTTTTCTATGCTCTGACAACACCATGGGGAATCCCATAGCATATGGAGTGTCAGGCATATAATTGATTTCCACTTTAGCTACATACGTGGTCAAAACTTTTATAATGATAAAAGTATCTTGTTTCAATTCTGATTCCTTTTTGTCTTAAAGAAACCCATCTCACTGGCTTGCTGTTAAGTGAACAGATAAAATATAAATAAGGTCAGAAAAGTTGTAGTCAGGTTGAATTTACAAAAAGCTTTAGAAATCAAATGTTTAGCTTTCTTTAAGTTTTTTGTTTCATATGTTCTGTGAATATACATTTATATGTACTTGTGGGCAGTAGTAATCCAGGGAAAGAACAGAGGAAGGAAAGGGGGGAAACAGCAAAGGGGAAAGGGAGATTAAAAGAGCTGTCAGTAAATAATAGAAACACTGTTAACATCTTAAATGAAATATCAGCATAATATTGTCCTGGCAGCTCTTTAAACACGACATAGAAGAGGATCGTGATTTCTCTTGGAGTTGTAGTTTCTTCTGTGGTCATGCTGAAAAATTTTTCTTGACTTAAAATGCTGGTTTCAATTTCAAGCAATTCCTGGTTTTACCTCCTGGATGGGTTGGAAGGCCAGCTGCAACAAGACAAGGGTGGCATTGCTCCCATGATCCACAGAAATGGGGTTATGTGTGTCTCTCGAAGGTATTTGCCCGTTTGGAGTGGTTCTTGTGGTTACATATAAAGAAAAACTAAACATGTTTGTAGTTTGAAAAGGAAAAAATTCTTTCTTCCAGTGCTGGCAGTAGCTTTCAACACCTGTCCACCGTGCTGTTAAACCAATTGTATTTTAAACACAGCAACAATTGAAAAAGAATAAACACTCATGAGCTGAAAAAACATGTGGTAAGTTTTGATGCACAGTTACTTCATGGTTCGTGCAGGGAGAGGAAATTGGACACACTTGGTTGTGATGAGGCTCAGCAAGACTTTCTCAGACAAAATATTAACTGCCAGATGTGCTTTATCTGTGTTAGATGGAAGAAGAATATAAATGAGATCTAACACCTGTGTGTGCAAGCTGACATTTCAGATAACATTTTTTCACACTCAGTGTGTTTGTAGCATTTAGCTGTGTCGCTCAGGGAAATTGCATGACTACTCCAATATGTCATCGAAGAATGACTTGGGGGGTAGGGAGTTTTGATTCATTGTGCTACCTGTAAAAGTACCCCAAATTATGGAAGAAAGTTCAGGAATCATAGGACTTGACAGCTGAATGAAACTTGTGTTTCACCAGCGTCAATGACAGCAGTAGCTATGAATCCCTGATACGATTCACTCATCCATGCTCATCCTCATTAGAAGTAATACCTTTCCCAGCCCCTGAGAAAATGAGGCATTACATCTGCTTTATAGGAAGATCTGCTAGGTATTGTTTTGTGATTGATTAAAGAAAATATGACATATGTCAGGAAAGTAGAAAGTTTCACAGCGATTAGCCTTTGAAAAACCAACTCCTATTACAGTAATAATATTTTTGTGTTTTCTTTATGTAATTATTTATGAAGTATAAAAATTTTAAATGCACTGTTGACATAAAAAATTAAGAATTCATGTAAATAATAATGAAATGAGAACAGTAAAGACAGAGGAAAAGAAATTAAAACCTACCACAGAGAAACAGCTTTTACTCTTCTTGCTGATCTTGGAAATTCCTGGCAGGACTCCAAGACTATTCTGATGTTTCACTGGCTTTTTATCTATGTGTTTGGTGGCATAAATAAAAAATGTTATTTTTTATTATGGAGATTCCATTCCTAGTGTTTTCAGAAGACTCAGTGTTAGAAAAATTAAAAAGTTCTTCTGGAGCCGGTTGAAATTTTTTGCTCTGTATTTCCACTAAGAAAAGTGACAAACCTTACTTAATAAGAAATTATAACATAAATTAAATATATTGAAATTATTTTAACTAAAGAAGGTAGAAAACAAAATGGACCTTTAAGAGAAAAAAAAATGCACCATTTAACATAAAATGGATAATTATATAGTAATTGCTACCAAAGAGAGCCAGCAGGATTTTTTGCATTTCTGATTCCTAACTTTTAAAATTTTTTGCTATTCTTTGGAATAATCTCATGTTTTACAGCACCTTTAACCCTCAGCAGCACACTAAGAACATCAGAGATGTTCTGGGGAAACAAAAAAACAAAAAAAACCCAGTGCTTGTTTCAGTGACTTTAGCTTTACTTTTGTGCTACTTATTAGACAAAATAGACAAATTTAGTCTTGTTGGAGCTGGTGAGAAAGAGTTGCTCTAGTTTAAGGAAGAGCAGATTGAGAACTGGGCTGTTTGCTTATCAGAAATCTTTGGCTGCAAGGGAGCTTCTTTTCTTACACCTTTTGGTAAAACAGTCTTGTTCTTTTCTTATGGGGGACAAATAAATGTAGATTTTTAGACAATATTTTACCTGTATATTCCCTTTGTTGGGAAGGGGGCTGTCAGAGTGCAGAGATTAGAAATAATTCACATTTTCCTACCTTGACAATATAAGGAAATCATCAGAATGTCTAAGATTGTTGCACCTATTATATATGACTTATTACAGATCTCTGCTAGCAGCATAGCAAGGATAGAGCTGGACTTGCCAAGTTGAAACTGTTCAGGGCTGAATTTTTATGTGGAGATCAGTTGCATTTAGAGATATTTGGTCAAGTAGCTGACTTAGGCCTAGGAATGACCTGGGATTGGAATGCAGGTGGGCACTACTTGCTATGTTTCCACTGGAAATACAGTGTTCCCCACATACACCTATTTGTACGTTATGTTGAAGTTATAAAAATTTTAATTTAACACTTTTTGGTCCTAGGCAATGCCTCTAAAGCAGGTTCTGGAATTTGTTGGGTGTTTTTCTTGAAATCCTTTGAATTTTGTAGGCACATTGGTACATTGCCTACAAAATTTATTGTTATCGCTTGACTGTTATTGCCATAACTGATAATTTAATGAGTGTATTTTCTCTGTGCTGAACACACGAGTGAAGAGATACATGTTATTCTGTAAATCCACCTTGTGCCTTCTGATATGCTGTGTCCCAGATTACTCTGCTAACTTGGAAAAAAATTACTTGAAGGGGATGTCAGTAAAAGACCAAAAGAGAGACAAGCCCATTTACTTTATTAGTAATAAAATTAATAATAACATGAGGCAGAGATTAATTACTTTTGCAAGCAAAAAAAAAGGACATGAAAACATGATTTCATATTGCCCCATGTTAAAAAATGCACTCTCCAAGGTTGAAGGCATTTCCTGATCTAACATTATTAAACTAGAGAAAAAGATTGTTCACTATAATCCGAGTCCTGACAACTGGAAGAAGTTCAAAAGAATGATATCAATGTATTTATAAATACATATATTTATCTGCACTTTAAGACATTTGTTATTGATGGAGGCATTTTATTTTTTTTATATTGTAACCATTTTGCAGTTATGCACTTTTACAGTAATTAGTATATTCTACAGAGAATGTTTTTTTAGAAAGCTAATCTTCAGACTTTCACAGTTTGAAGAGTAATGGTTCCTATAGATTTATGTATTGATGTGGTTTTGATTTCTTTTTAAATATTACTTGAATCATGTCTCAAGTAGTCTGAAGATTTTGGCTGATAGGTCATGTCAGACCTCTAGAGCTGATAAGACAGGTAAGACTGAAAGCAGCTCTGATGTAGAGTTTGGTTTTTTTTTTTTCATATTATATTCATAGAATGTGAATTTCTTCTAATTTGTGATGTGAAAGGGAATTTTGAAATCTGATATAATTAGTCAGAAAGATTTCAGCTGTGCCACTTGCTGACAATAATTGCACTTCTCCTGACACCTGAGAGGGATCACTGCTGAGTGCATGAAATGTCTGTGGCACTTGGGAAAGAAGCAATTCTGTTCATACTTGCAGCCTTCCACAATGTCTAACTACAGGCACTTCACTGGATGGCTTTGGCTCTGTGTGTTTGAATTATTGCACATTGATTTAACTACTTCACACAGCTGATTTTTAAAGGTAAAGACCTAGGAGGATATTAAATCCTTAAAACTTGAAGATTATGCACATGTGAATACTTGAAAGTATTTCAAGCAAAATTGGTGATCCACTTTCTACAAGTATTTCATCTAATCAGTTCATTGTCAAAAATGTTCATCAGGTTTGGTTTTTACCTAATGCTTTTGTTCACAATTCAAAGTCAATTTTGAACTCGAAAAAGAAGATGGGAAATATTTTGATCATGAGTACTCACTGAATCAAAGAGGAAGAAAGTACAGTGTTAACAACTGAATATGTCTATTCACTACAGATGAGATTCTGAATAATCTATACCACTTAAAAAAAAAAAATTCTCACTGCATACAAAAGATCCATTAACTTCAAAACAAATTGAAATATAGAATGTTGCATAAGACACAAAATCAAGTTGCACCCTGGCTACAGACAAGTCATTAGAAATGAAGCTTGAAAAATCCATATTATATCTTTATTATCCAAAGCTGAACATTGGAAAATGATCTTGTGATTAAGGCAATTCACTAGAACAATTCTAAGTTTAATCACTGTTTCTGCCTTGCCCACCATGTATGATACAGAAAAAAAGGTCTTTCCTTCTCAGGTACATAAAGTCACAATTTATAATAAGTTCTAAGACTGTCATAATCATGAGGTGCAACCGACTGATTTAAAAAATATATTTTAACTAAGTAATAGTCATAAGTTAAACCTTGATTCTTAATGAAAGCAACTATGCATGAAACAACATTTCTATTAAGTATCATAGCCACTCCTCTGGAAAACAAAACAAAAGCTTACTCTGGTTTCTTAACTGATGTGAGGATTTATTTTTTTTAAAAAAAAGTTTACAGATAATTTTTTTAAGTACAAATTTTTTTTCTTTGTACTTAACAGATTATTGTGGGATTGCATCTCATGCAGAAAGTCGAATTATGTTGTTAGTCTAATTAAAGTCCTTGAAAGTTAATTAAAAGACAGCAAAATTTTATTGTGGTTTGTCCAAGTGCTGATATTCAGTGTCCAAATTATCTAATTAACACAAAACAGAACTCAATAGCAATACAAGTGTAAATTTTTAGTGAGAAACCTATTAATATATACCTCTATAAGAATGGTGTCATGTTCACCCTTCTGGTGACTGTCCTGGTGGTCAGGTCACCAATAACTTTCTCCTTGAGAAGACAATGCAGAGAGCTGTAGTGAGCTGCCATCACTCCCAGTTGTGTGCTCTTGTAATCAAAGAATCACAGACAGGGAAATGCTGACAGGGACCACCGTGGGTCATCTGCTCCAGCCTCCCCGATCAGGCAAAATCATCCCAGAGCACATGGCACAGGGCTGTGTCCAGACTGCTCTTGAGCATCTCCAGTGAGGGAGACTCCACAGCCTCCCTGGACAGTCTGTTCCGGTGCTTGGTCACTTACATGATAGAAAAGTTCTTCCTCAAGTTCAGGTGGAATTTCTTGCACATCAGCTTCTGCCCATTGCCTCTTGTCCTATTGCTTGGCACCACTGAGCAGAGCCTGGCTCCATCCTCTTGGCACCCTCCCTTCAGATACTGACAGACATTGATGAGGTCCCCTCTCAGTTGTCCCTTCTCAAGGCTGCACAGGCCCAGCTCCCGCAGCCTGTCCTCATAAGAGAGATGCTCCAGCCCCTCAGTCATCTCCATTGCCCTCAGCAGGGTACCAAAGATCAATGTTTACAAGTCTGGGAAAAGAATGCAGACTACAGGTATGGGCAGAGACTCTGCTGCATTGCACTAATGGTTAAATACACATGGAAACTTGTCTATTGCAATACTGTGGTCAGTCTGGTTTTCCTTCTGTTACTCATAAGAGCTGAGAATATCTCACTGAAACTGCTTAACACACTGAAACCCCTAAACACACTTACAAAGTGTTGTGAAATATTGCTCTGTGAAAAATAACTGAAAATAAAAGTGAAGATAGATTTAAAACCTGGAAATGCTGGCTGCTGGCACTTGTGTCATGAAACAGAGGAGTTAAAAGTGAAGGAGAACAGATTTCTTTCACTGGCTGAAAATGTGTATAGAGGAATCATGTGCTGAAATGCAAACATACTGCAATAATCACTCAAAAAGGGTTTCTAATAAAATATTTTGTGAACTATTATTTTTCTGTGATATACCACAGAAATTTAGTGAAGCAATTTAGTACATTTCTACAAGAGGTTTGGTTTAGTTTGTGTTTAGGCTGTGATTTTCATTATGAGATGTTTAAACTTTTTACAATAAGATAATACCCCTAAATGTCCTGATTTGGGGTGCTTTTTGCTTTTCCAAGTTCCCTAGAAATCTAACTGGTTTGTGCTGTAATTATTCAGGTTTAAATTTACTTAAATGATCCCAGCTGGAGCTTTAAATTTTCCTACTCTGTAAAAACAAGTAATCAGATAATGAGTATTAAAAAATAAGCTATCATAAAAATATTTGCTAATAGTTTAGTGCACTTTGAATTGACCTTTGATAATCATAGTGAAATGACATAAGAAAATTAATTATTTAGATACACAATTTTCTGATACGTTAGACACAGCCAGTAGGCACTAAGGATGTGAGAGAAGCTGCCTACCTATGGATACATTAAATATTCCTGTGCATTGCTAGAACACAATTGAGAATTTGAATTTGAGAATTCTCAAATTGAGAATTTGAGCTTGCTAATGCCATGACTAAAACTTCCTGAAACATGTGACTTTGCAGTTTATCTGAATACACAGATTCCACTTTTTCTGGAGTGCTGCAATGGAAATCTGCTACAATGGAACCGGTACTCTTGGGTAAGAAATTATTTTCCTGGTTTTATTCTGCAGTTACTCTGACTTGTACCTCCGTGCTTTTTACTTCTCATCTGGGTCAGAGAAAATTTTTTATTGATGTTCATCTGTGGAAACATTTTGTTGAAGATATCATATAATTGTCACCCTTTAATAAGCATTTTGCTTTCTCCCTGTAGAATGTGGACCTGCACAAAGGTAATTATCTCATATTACAGAAGGTTGACATAATGGAAGCACTGCTTAAAAATTAAATCATTTCATTAGAGTAAGTGCCTGGAACCACTTTCCAGATGACACAATGCATGATAAGTCACAATTGCAGTATGAAGCAAGAAAATAACATATGCTTGAGGATAAAACGTAAGGTAATCATCCCAGTTACAATTATGCCTGGTGTTGTTAGTTATCAAATTAAACTTGTCTGTACCTAATGGAAAGTAAAAGAGACATATAATTTCATCACAACTGACTGATTGCATTTGCAAATGTATCTTTATTTTTCCTTGCCAGAAGTCCATTCATATGTATACCTGAATAAGTTTTTCCATACACTTATGACAGTAGAAACAATATTTGTTTCCCTTTCAAGATGTTTTTCCCAATGTTAGGCAAATTTCTTAATTTTCCTAATCTATTCATACTACAATTTGTTTATGTCATTGCAATGACTCAGAATACAGAAACTGTTAGTTAACAAATATTATTATATTTAACAAGTCTCTGATTGTTATCTGTCTCATTTCTGAGAGAGCCCACAACCTTCATGAGTTCCACTCTTGGCGTTAACTGCAGACTCCAGAGATAAAGAATAAGAAGTTATGGAGAGTAAAAAAGTATTCTCAAATTTGTCAGTGCCTTTTCAGGAGTCAGTATGGCACACAGGAAGGGTTACAGATGTTTTCCAGGGCACATTTATGAACAATTTGCAAGGGAATCATCACAAGTTCTCAGGGCACATATCCAAGACAAGTGTGATGAAACTATATAAAAATTACCAATTTCTGCCTGCATTTTTTTTTTGCTATTGTTGTTCATTGGTGGGTACACAACTTTGAGCACACAATAAGACAGATTTTTTTTGAAGGAAAAGGAATATAAATAGAAATTGCAACATGAACAAGTATTTTTAAGCAGACTTTCTTTCTTTTTTTTTTTTTTTTTAATTGAATGTAAATAGTCACAGACATCTACTTACCAGCAATGTACAGCAACAAAAACTTCTGGGAAATTCTAATTGCTTCTAGTCTGTTTATATAATTAATGCATTCATACTAACATACATTATTGTAAAACAGAAAATTATTTTTTTTATATTACAAATGAGTAAAACTAATTGAAAACCTTCTTATGTTTTCAATTAAAAAAATTGTAAAGCCATGTTCTGGTTTGACCAATTTCTAGAGAACTTTATTTAATGGGTTTTAAATGTTTATTTATGTTGGTTTAGGACCCCTGCAGTTTGCAGGATTTTGACATAGGGACCACTATTTAATTTATGAGTTTGTTTGTGTGTGAAAAGTCATGCTCAGAAAAATATTGGAAAGTTCCATTTTGCTTAAGTGTAGCCCTTCATCTGAAACAATTCTGTAACTTTTGCTGACTTTTCCACTAATATATTTAAAAACTTTTGCCAGAAAAGTCCGGGTTTATTTGATGGAATAGAGTTTTGTCTTCCTCTGAAGCTCACGGCCTGTAGATAGTATAAAACCGACAAACTGCAATGCCTTCAGATGAAATTAGAAAACTGCATTGTTGATTTCTCTATGGGTGTCTAATGCTCCTTTTTTTTTTTTTTGTAGGAACAACTTTGGCATCAGTTAAAATTCAGTGATAAATGAGAAATGAAATTCCTATGGAAGTTAATAAAATCAGTGCTTAGCTTTTCATGTTCAGCTTTGAGCTGAACTTAAAAAAAAATAAAAGAATATCAAACTTTCTTTTGAGATTTCACACAGAGATGAGGGGTGGTGTGGATCTCCCTTTGTCCAAAGATATGGGGAGCTTCCAGCTGCCTGTAGGACCACGATGGCTCTGTGTGTTTGCTTATACCTAAGCCAATACTTCCAGGTGAGTGACAGAGGAAGGAGGGGACAGGTGTGTGCAGTGGTCTGGTCACGACCCTGTTTGGCTACATGTGTGTCCCAGAGCAGCAGAGGACAGAGCAGCCAGCCCTGTCTGGGGCTCTCCCAGCCCACACCAAGGCTGTCCCAGCTGTGTGTCACCGACACACAGGAGACACCTCTGCTAGCCCAGCTGTGCCACCAGCCCCACTGCACCCTGAGTCACCACACTGGTCTGGAAGCCAGGTCTGGTGCCAGGAGCTCCTGTGTGGCCCAGCCCTTGGCTACCTGGGGAAAAAGGGAGCCTGATTTTACCTTGGCTGTAGGAACCTCGCAGAAAGCCCACAGCAGGATGTGGGCCAGGCCAATCTTTGCAGCACACTGTCTGATCTCTGGCTGAGTGCTGGACGAGGGACTGGACAGGACTGTGCCATGGCCCCTGGCTGCATCCCTCTGAAGGCATGGAGCTATGGCTGCTTCAGTCATAATCAGGTTTTAAGTATTTGCTTTATTTTAACAACAACTTTGCACTTGATACAAGAGCTACTAGGTGAATTCTTGTTACTCAGAAACTCAAAATAGGTATCTAAAACTCCCTTACTGTTTTCAGTTCTGTTGGCAGTCTAATGTAAAATTACTCTTTGTTGAGAAAAAATTCATTTTTTATCTAGGTGTAGATTAATAAATTTACATTTATGTCAGGATAATGTGAAGTTACATCACATGGAGAATTAATACTCCATTGCCTTTTCTTGAGAGCAATAGTCATGGTCTTATTTTAAATAAAAACCTCATATTTGGGAGGTGTGCTGTGACAGAGTTGTTAGCTATTTAATTTATCCTTGACAGTGCATCTGTATATTTCATAACAGATACTAAGGTACTGCCATTTGTGTTAGAAATCTAATCATGTAGCAGTCTTAAACATTTTCTCTCTGTTATTCTTTGTCATTTGTTTTACCACTGTTACAGCTGACATCGGTGCATTATTCCTGGACAGGGCATTAAACCTTGCAAACACTGGTTATTTGTGTGCTCTGCTAATGGCCTTGGGCTGCTTGTATGCTGCTTGTGCATTCTTTCTTCCCTGTGTTCTGTAATGGGTACTGTTTACATTAAAAATGTGCTATAAATTGTATTTTTACTGCTAGAACTCATATATAGAGCTGCACCTATTGATAGAAAAACTGAAAAAACCCCAACTTAACAGGTTATGTGAAATTAATACACATCAGTCAAAGAAATGCACTTTGATATGTGCTGTCATGGTTTTATTTTCCATTCCTGTTGCAAAGTTCAAAGGAAAGGAATATTTTAGGAATTTTTAATTTCTTCAGTCTGTGCTTTGACCAACTTTTTATATTTATTTTAGAAGTACTTTAGAACTTTAGAAAGGTCCCATAGTTCACCCTATTGCTAAATCTCACATGTAATATAATTAGGAATTGTTAAGAAAGCAGCTTGAGGAGAAAAAAAAAAAAGAAAACAGACTTATGAGCACGTCACACCTGTAATTGAGGTATATTTCTTTCTTCAATAATCTGGTTAGATAGGTGCAAAGGACACAAAAAACCACAAACAAAAAAAACCCAAATAAACAGACAAACAAACTCCAAAACAAAAAAAAAAAAAAAAGAAACCAAACAAAAAAAAACCCAGAGGATGCAATAAACTGATTTCTGATATCTGAAAAAGGTTTATTTCATTTTCTTACCAGGAAAGGTGGGTGAGCAATTCATGGGATTAAAGGAGTCACCTGAAGACTCAGTGTACCTATCTCAATGCCTGACTTCATGCATAATTTTGGGCAAGTCATTCTCTTAAACCAAATTTTGTTGACTGAAAGATGTTCAGGTCAAAAGCAATTGTATTCTGTATTTGTACATGCCCTGGAACAAAAGCAGGTAACTTATTGAAATGTCACCAGTAAGCTTTATTTCTGCAAAATTCTGAGCCAATACTTTTCTCCTAAGATTCATGTTTAATTTAAAGTTTCCAGAGAATACATTTAGTTGGGAACCTCAAAAATAAAGATTTCACAAAATTTCTGACAAGCATACTGAAAAATAATAGCAGTGTGCCATGTGAGTTAATGTGTGTCAAAAGGAAGAGAAAAACAAATCAATTAGCAAATGTTATTTTTCCTCTGATGTAGGTAGGTTTTAAATTAGACTATTTAATCAAGAAAAAAATTAGAATAACAATTGAACAAATGTTTATTGTTTCCTGATGTAAATCCTGAATACTGCATCCCATCACTTTTCTGACTCTTCTTTATTATTTCCTAAGCACATTGAAATTCACATAAAATTACATAATTAATGTTGTAATTGTGGGAAAAATGTTTGCCATTTTTCAAGCAACAGAAAGGAGATGAAGCAGTAAGTACCTGATTTTGGAATGCAGAGGTATAGTCAAAGAAATTAGTTTTGTGCACGTGACTTAAAAAACAAATGAAATCCAAAACCCAGACACAAGAAAACAAGTTTGAAGTTCATAGTAAAATATTTAGTGTTCATGTGTGAGGTTAAAATGAAAGATGACTCAGATCATTGAACAGCATCGATATTAATGATTTGAGGAAGGAAAGAGCAACAAAGAATTGCCATGCTATTGAAAAAAATGAATGAATGCATGCACGTGAGAATAGCTGAAGACATATATCCCTGAGGTGTGTGCTATGTCATGAAATGTTAATGATGTTGAATTATTATTTTATTTTCAGAATGATTTCATAGAAAATAACTGAAAATTACTTTTGCATATCACACTTCACTGCATTTCTCTCCCCTGAGATGAGGGTTGGCTGTTATTGGCATCACTCACAGGCCTTGACCAAAGTACTACAGCAGGACTAGAGTCACTTGTCTGCCATTGCAGAGTTCCATCACCACCTGTAAAAAATCTGCTCCAATAATTGTTGTTATCACACTATTTTCCATTCTTCACCTTACTGCATGAATGTCATGTTTCTGCTAAAGTAACAGCTGCAAGTACAGATGCTACCAATGTCAGTAAGAAAGAATGGAGCCTCCTGTCTGTGGCTGTTCTGCTGCACCCTTCTTTTATTTATTCTGCAATATGGTGTAGCAGTCTCGCTTTTTTGAGCAAAGTTGTTGCTATATAAATGAGAAAGTCCTTATAGCACAATATATTTTTTCTAGGTATTTAAATTGTACATATATCTAAATTATCTCTCCATTATGTAATTGTTATAGAATTTTATTTTTCTCTATGTGGGGAATTGCTGTCAAACTTCTACAGAACATATTTTCAGGGTACAGCAGGAAAAAGAAAGAAATAAAATTATCCTGTTGTCAGTGACCATCTTCACAGTCCCTTATGATGACAGTAGTTGTCACACTGTATGGAATAACTTTCTTTGTGAACTATTGATGGAATTAATAAAGCAAACAATTAATTCTGAAATAATGAGGGAAGAATCAAAACACAGTAAAAAATATACTAAACCACAACTCACTGCAAATTACTGGAATAAAAATATAGAAACATTTTCTGGTAATTCAGCAACTGTTAGTTGGGTTACTGCTGCCCCTGGGTAAACTGACATTTTCATATGCACTAATTAGCAAAGAGGTCAAATAAAATCTCAGATAAAATAGTTCATTTGTGGCATTTTGCCTCTATGGAGGAACTAATCTCAAGTTCTGGAATAACTGACAAAGTAAAACACTAGGTGTTCTACCCACCAGGACTGGCTATTATCCATAGCTAATTAACTACAAACAAAATGAACAAAAAAAATTGTAGATTTTAAAAATTATTTTTATAGTTTGAAAGCTGCAAAGTATCTTTATCCCAAAGTATGAGATGATGTTGCCATGCACACAGGAACACACTTGGTTTTGGTTATGATCACATGCTGGAGTGCGTGGCAGCAATGCCAAGGCTGCCCTGGTGAAATAACACAGCCTAACATCTCTTCCACTCATCTGGAAGCCAAGCCAGCAGCTCTGCTGGGCTGACAACAGCAGTGAGCTCTTTTGCTAATTAGTGCATAGAGAAATACCTAATTACACAGGAACAGTAGTGACTTCAAAAGAAACAGCTGAAGTACCTGAAGAAATTACAGCCTGTGTTTCCAAGCCAGCCGCAACCTCAGTTCCTGTTTTAATCACAGAATTGTCCAGGTAAAATTTCCAGCTCCTGCAAACGTAATTTTATCTCCATGAAAAAAGGAAGGAAAATGACTGGATATTCAGCAATAGCATCACCCATTATCTCAGAATCAGCCTCTAAGAACACAAGTGCTCAAGATCATGCATGTTTATACATGTAAATGATGCTAAACTACTGCATCCTAAGACTGCTGTTAAGCAAAGCTGCTACTCAGTAAGCTACAAGTTTCTATGGAATTAGTTTTGAAAAATGCAATTTTTTATCTGTTCAAAATACTTCAAAATGGTACACATTTTAAATGTTCACTTAAACAAAGATTTGTTTTAATTTCCAGTAAAATAAAATCATATAGCCATAAAAACATCAGGTTTTTGCAATTTCTTTGCAAATTATCCTACATGTAATTTTTTGTAAAATCTTAAACACTATTCTATTGGCATTTTTCACTACCTAATTTTATCCATTCATTTTGTATAGATGGATATGTTTGCCAGTGCATACTGATGCATTTTTATATATTCATACATCATTACATTATTACAGTTTGCTGTTTCAATATATAGGTTTCATGAGGATGAACCTGGCATAATTTTTTTTCACATAAAAGATAAAATGAAACCTATTTTAATTCAAATAAAGGCAGAAAGAAAGGTATTTTTCAATAAAAGTCAATGAAAGTTTTTGTGTAAAAAGCAAAATTTTAGAAACCCTCAATTTTTAAATGCCTATATTGCCATTTTTCATTTTATTCTCCATGAAGAAATAATTTCAGGCAAAATGAGTAGTAACTTCAAACTGTTATTTGATACTTTTGAAATACTCTGAACCAAACCAAATTATGTTTTTCCCTGAAACAAAAGCAATTCTTAGCTTCCTACTAAATGTTCAATAAAAACCAAACCAAGTTTCTCCTTTAGAGAAAGGTGGTGTTCTCTCCGTAGAGGCTTGCAAGTGTGGCTTCTTGAGCAGCGTGAATTATAAATGCAATTAACGTTTGGATTCTTGGTGCCATGTGCTCATGTTACACTTGATTATTGCCTCTTTTTATTTCCAAGAGTATGTATGCCATGATCTGTCTGTCCACATAATTTGGCAGAAGGCAGAAAACTATGTCAGAGGTCTGTTGTGATCTGTAGCACGTGTAGGGCTGACTGTGTTGCCATTTTTTACTACTTGTGTGGTGTATTTTAGCTCCCTCTGAAATAATGGAAAATATTTTCTGGGTTGTTAATTGTCGAAACACAAATGTGCTTTGAAATTTCTGAGTTACTGGAAAAATTCTTCAGGCCCCATCAATTTTACTTCTGCTCAAATGTGTTATGGGTAGGAATGAATCTATAAATGTGTACTGTGCCACGTGCACTGGCAAAAGGGATCTTACTGTCCTTCAGCTCTTGTTCAACTTTCAACTCCTGTTGCTTTCTTTTAAGATCATTCTGGTTTTATTTAAAGATACAAAAGGCACTCGTTCATAGAAACACTTAGTGGGCCTACAGATGTTTATTTTATCTACATTACCATTTAAAATTAATAAAGTACACAAAACTACTACTGAATGCAAATATATATGCAGTAACTTGAACAGAAAAGAGAAACAAAACAGAGCCCTGTATGACTCAATTCTTTAATTAGACTATTGAGAAATGTTCAATAAAACAATGTTTAGATCTCACATGATGAAACACAAGCCTTTAAAATTGATAACTCTTTTTCTAAATGAAGGACATACTTGACATTTTGAAAAATTATCCCACTCCTAAATGTCTGATTTTTAGGTACAGAATTTCATTGCTTAGGTCAATTTAGTTTAACACTAAATGTTTCAATCAGTAAACCAGCTTCAAATCAGAGAATCACAGACCTAAAAGAAAAGACAATAACTTACCTTTGTTTTAAAAACTTATTTTGTTATCTCTTGTATTGATATTCAAAAGTAGAGTATTGCTTATGAACTTGACATAGGTAAAATACTGAAACTTGGTTGCTTAGACAATTATTACTCCTCATGAGTAACACGTAAGCACCAAAGGGTTAAACGAAATCCTCTCCTCTAGAGTCAGGATGTAAAAATGTAACTAAAAATAAAAGCTGTTTCAGCTCTTGAGGACAGAAGGAGCAGAAGAGAGTGTTAGTCCATCCAAAAATAGTCTCCTTATATCTACAGATATACAGAAAAGGCATAATTCCTTTTACATGAAAATAAGGGTTTCAAAGCAAAGTGGAAACTTATCTGTGATAGCAGAACCTTTTACTCTAATATGTTTGACTGACAGAGGATTGTATGAATGGAAAAGATTTGCTTTTCAATATGTAGATAGTTCTAAAACACCCACAAGAGATGTTTCCTTTTGAGATGGTCTATTCTCTTACGGATTTGTATTTCAGATAACCTCCTGCTGTGCTAAGGAAGTTCTGTGTGAGTGGTGCTACCCCCCAGATTTGGAAACATGTTTGTAAAAGCAGTATATCTGGGCACAGAAATTATTGTACAATATTTTCATCTGCAAGCTGCTGCTGCTGCTTTCAGTTGTGTAGGGTGGTTCTGCTGTTGCTGTGCAGTGACACATTAGGCTGGGCATGTAAAGTAATGCAGTGTGACTGATACAAGCTGATGTTACACTTCACAGCACAATGCTTCATAATGTGTTATGTCAATGAGAGCATTGGAAAAAAAAAAAATAAAAAAAATTCTCCAGACAGAACTGATAGAAGAATCCAAGAATAATCTCCCTTTTCTCCTCCTCCCTTCTCCCTCAAAAAAAAAAAACAAAACACCAAAAAAAGACACTGAAAACAGGGCAATTTGTATTCAACACAAAAATAACTTCTGGAGAATACATAGCAGTTGTTGGTTGTATAATACACTTAGAGCTGAATTAAGAAGGGGAAATAATTTTTATTTTAAAACCTGTCTTTCTCTTTACAGAGTTAACATAATTTCACAGATGTGACCTCTACTGGCTTTCAAAGCCATGTGTTTTTAGAGGACTAAGACTAGAGTGCTTTAATGTACCTCTGGTCTACATAATATTATGAGCATTTTCAGCTTGTAAAGCAACATGTTATTTCAATTCCAAACAGAAATATTTCTTTTATGGACTATCTTAGGTTCCTCTTTATTGTACATTCCTTTTATTTATTTTAATTTTTAAACTTAATGTCTGTTTTTCAAGGTGTACTTTTTATTTGTTTTTATACAAATACTTTTCTTGAAGATCACATGAACATACAGAAACTGGCATAATGTTTTCCTCATGTTACTGTAAGCTTCTTGAATTTTTTTTTTCCATTAAATCCTCCTGAAGTTTGGAAATCTTCCCATCTTATTCTTAAATTCAGTCCTTATACTAAAAAATCCTGAACCATGTTCCCCCTTCTCCCTCCCCAGCTCAAAACCCTCTTCATATATACACACACGAACAAATAAAAACAACAAAAAAAAGTATTTCTTTGACTAGTTAAACTTCTTTTGGCCTGAAAATTAGAAATGGATGAATTGATAAATTTTTAAATTTGATAAATTGGTTTTATACCACATCTTACAAATTAAGCAAAAGGGAATTCAGAAAAACAATGATGGAGGGATTAAAAATCAGCCTTAAAAATATCTGCCTCTTTATCAGTATATCTCAACATCCCAAGGATTATTCACTCAAATCAGGTCATCCTCGAGGACACACTGCTTGTAATCTCAACCTCTATAAAACATTTTTCATCCCCTTATAGTTGTAGGTTTGACCTTCATGTGAGAGCTCAGTGAGGAGGGAGCTCACAAAATAATGTGGAAGTTTCCTATGGGAGTGGTGCTGCACTTTTTAAGTTTCTGGAAACCCAGGTGGTAAAGGCATTCATCTGTAACACATTTTCATCCTTTCAAACATGCTGATCTTACCAATCAAATACTATAGTTAGTATATTCTGTTGTTATTTTGAACATGATCCAGTTTTGACTGTTCCACATAGTCAAGGATTAAATTATCATATTTATACTATATTTTATAGCTATTTTCTGATAAAGTGAAAGAGAAACTAGCAGTAAAGATAAGTAATTTATGAACTGAAAAAGTCAATCTGTTTCCTCAGATTTTGCTTTCCAATGCCAAATCTTCCATTTTAACAATCAAGAGGAAAAGTTATATTTTTCCTAAATGTAAAAGATTATTTTGGTGTATTTATGTGCGCTCGGTTTTTTGGCATTGTTTTTCCCCAGAATTATGCCAGTCTGTACAGTCCCACAACATTGCTTGAAACACTAAATTGGAAGACAAATATCAGAGACAACAAATATGTCATATCGAGAAAACAAAAACGGATTAGAAAAGCTCAGATGTTTAAACATATTAGTAGAGATTTAAAATCAGCAGGTATTTTTTTTAATTAGATAAAGGAACTGTAGTAAGTCTAGCAGATATTAAGTAGTTAAGTGGATGAAATATGGATGACACAATGAAAAAACTTCTACAGCTAAGTTCTTAATTAGTCATGCCAGTGTTGATGTAACTCCATCCTGCAGTCTCTCCTACAGTGTTGTTTACTCAGAAAGGCTTTATATCCTGCTGGGAGACACTACCCAGTGGTTAACTGATCAGGAAGGATATAATTAATAAATTTTAAAGTGTATGAAATTTAGCATGGGATCTTTATTTTAGCACCTTATCCCTTATACTTCGTTTGCCTGTTCCCAGCACTCTGCAGGAATTCCCATTCCTGCCACTTGCTTTGCAAAGGAAAGAAACTTTTCCTTGGACCAACCTGTGCTGCTGAGTCACAGGCAGTGGAGAGTTCTGGTGCCTCCTGAAGGGCTCTGCTTCCTTTGTCCTCCACAGATCCCTGCTGGTTGCTGAGATTGTCTGATGGGAAAGAGCTGACCTTGCTTCCCTCTGCATGCTTCTGCTCCTAACTTCTTTTATTTTTTTTTTATTTTCATCAAGAAAATGTAATCAGCCAGAACTGGTTTGTTTGAAGTGTGCCATGTCCTGCTACAGTAACAGCAGCAAAATAATTTATGTTAATTTTGGTTATGGAAAAAGTAAAGTTTTGGATATTTTCAGTGTAAATCCTTTTTTTTTTTTTCCTTCTTCCTGCAGCAGTAAAAGCTGATATATATCAGCTTATGATAATAATGGGGATTTTTCTTGTTTAGACTTGTAATACTCATAAACCACAGCATTTGTCCAATCTCATTTCCTTGGTGTTTTTTAACCAAAAGAGGATGGCAAAATTGTGTAAAAACTTCACACTTTGGTGTACTCTTCTATAATAATAGCAATAATTTACCATTATTGTACTACCACTGATGTTTAGAGGGCCTGCACAGGGATTGTGCTATGGGGTTCAGCTTCAATCCTTTTTTTGTCTGTGTTGTATATATGTGTGTTAATCAACTTTTTCACTGGTGAAGAGAAACAGGCAGTTTCAGAGCACAGTTTATAGGTACAGGTTTTATATTCAAAGCTTCACTCTGTATCTCTCTCCAAAAATAAAGGGAATCCAGATAAAAGTCTGGTTATGTTCCCAGTCACAGATGTGACATGTGACGCCAGAGACATCCAAACTAGGGACCACTGTGAACATGTAGACACAACAAATGGGTGTCAGTGCATGGCCTCCTTTCCCTATGGAAGGTACCTTGGCTGAATTCCTAAATAGTTCCTGCAAGCAGGTATCTGAATTAAATTGGAAATAATCCAAAATTTCAAAAGACAAAAGACCGAAAATAAAATGTAAATAAAGTACTGTCCCTTTTCTGTGGCTACATGTGCAAATGGAAATAAAATATTACCCATGCATTGCTATAGTGTTCGTGATTCAGAGAAGTCAAGGAAGAGTAAAACATATTTTTATTTTTATTAAAACATATTAAAACATATCATTATTTTTTATGAGGGCCACCAAACCCACTTGTGGGCCAGCCAGCTGGAGGCCTGCTGGGGAAGGACACATGATGTGTTACAAGTGCCAAGTCTGGTATTACATGCTGTAGTACAGAATAGTTCTTAGACAGGCAAGTGTTTTTATACAGAACAGATCACAGGAACTGTAGTTATTACTGGAATGTAATATTAAAACCAACATGAAAACTGACTAAAGGTTACAGCATTTGCTATTACAAATTTTTACAGTTAGCATATAGTCCTCTTGGGGTCAGAGTGATGGAGATAGGAGCAAGTGTTGTAACATGAGATCTGACATCATCTGATTTATTCATGTGCTTGAACAGCGGGTTATGTTATCTGCTTGATTCGTCATTTAAAAAGGAAGTTATTACAACTGAATTTTAGCCACAGACATGAAAAAGAGGGAGTCATCCTGAAAAAGACTAGAAAATAGCTCACCAGTGTTTGTGTTCCTGCTGTGAAATTGCTTCTTTGCTTTTGCATATGAAGGAACATAATAAAAGGTGTTGACATGAAAATAACTGTAAAAGTTCCATTTTTTTTTTCCCTAAAAGCAGGAGACTGAGGAAAATGTCTTTTGACAATGCATGGAGTATATGGAAGGAAATTTAAGACATCATTATAATTCTGTCACAGCTGGAAGAGGCAGACTCCACCAGGAAGCTACTTCATCATCACAGCTTAATTTTATATTAAAAAGTTCAAATGTGTAAGATGATTAAAACCTCCAGTGGATTAAGACTTTATTTCTGGGAGATTGCAGATACTGCAGAAAACGGCATACTCTACCTTGAAAAGAGAGGGTACTTTTCTTTCCTTAAGTTATTGAAATAGAAAACATCTATAGTTGAAATGATTGAAGAATGACATTGTGACTCAGTGTTCTTCATTTTGAAATGACAAGACACTCAACATTTGCCCTCAGTCGCAGCTGGTGTTCAATGCTCTCAGGTATGGTCAGGAAGAAGGCTTCAAGCACCAGGCCTAAATCTAATAGATGACCTTAACATATATATTTCTGTATGCCTTTCATAAAAAAAGTAATTTGATTTGCTTTTAACCATTTTTTACATAAATGAAATTTAATAGATATATTTTCAGTAACCTACTTTACATAGGTTGGAATACCTAATCCATTCTTTCCAGATAATATTATTCTGGTAGGGGAACTTAATTTATCCATATGCTTCTATTGTCAACATCTTTTTTGCTCTGAGGGTTATTCAAAAGTCAGAATAATAGTTGTTGCAGACTTTTTTCTGCATATATTGAAAAGGTTTTTTTGGGTGAGAGGAGATCTCTCTTATTGTACCTTTCATTTTGGAAAATGGAAATGCATTCAGAGTTAATTCATAGACAATCTGTAAAAAATATATGTATGTATGTATATATATATAGTTTTGATTAGAACAATATCTTTATTAGCTAAAAAACTTAAGCAATACTTCATAAACACTTTATAGAGTGTTTAAACAAAACACATTTGTTTCTCCACTTAAGGCCAACCGAGAATTTTGTAATCACTGTCATTTTTATTTTTCCCCTAAGATTCTATTTCAAAACTTTGAGTGGTTCTGGTAGGGTATGAGCCTGTGGTGCCAGTAGCATACAATGAAAGGATGTGACATTTATGTAAGAGAAATAGACTGTGTTTCATAGGGAAATTATTCTTAATTAAATTAAAAAAATTCTAAATAGGGCAATTTAATAGTTGTCTGAAAAAATACCTTAAAAGTTACGGAGATAGAAAAAAAAACTGAGAAAGAGGAATGGAGACTAATAATGAACTTCCTGGCTGTAATTTAGCTTGGAATAATTTGCTTAGGCTGGGTAGCAACAGCAGGAGCAGGGCAGAAAGCATCAAGTGTGTTATTAGAGGAAGGTCAAGGAGTTCATTTTTTGTCTTGAAAGAAAGGAATTTAAGAATACTTGTGATGAGAGGAATAGGTATGGGATGGGAAGACTGTTGACTGTCTGTTTTCAGCTTTAAAATACACTGAAGGACTTTGAAATTTGTATTTTTATTCTCTATGTGTTAGAATTTGAGCACCTACAGAGCCTCATGGGGAACTAGAACCTGGTGCTTGCCAAGCCAGGAGCTTCAACCTCAACTTGCAACACATGCAGCAGGGCTTCAGGAAAGACTCTTGTACTCAGTGAGAGGTATCTCCTGCACTTTTCATTCTTCCCTCCTTCTTTGCCTCTTGTAGAATTAATTCTGGTGGGGACACAAGGACAGAGTGAAATCTGCCCTGACTTTGCCATGCAGGATTTCTGGGAACAGTCCCACCCTCTTATACAGCTACTCCAAACCTCCTGTTAGTCTTTCATCAATTTTATAAATATTTTTGGGAAAGAAGGAAAAGCAAAATGCGGCTTTGTCACCCAGCTTAAAGAGCCTTTTATTTTAATTCTGACAGTTTCTGAACTGTAATGATCAAAGACTCTGGCAGAAGGAGTATTTCCATGACTACTCTGTATTTCAGCCTCTTCGTCTTGTAAGCCATGAGCTTGTGCTCAGATGTTAGCTTTAGTTTTTAGTTTAAGTTTTAAGATGTTTCCTTTAGTTTTTAGTTTAATTGTTTGTCTTTAATGGTCACTTTTCAAGTCCTGATAATGAAATAATAATCTTCCAGATTTTGATTGTGGGTTGAAAGCATACTGCTGTTTTCCAGTTAATGAACTTTAAGGTTAACCTATGCCATGAAAAAAAAGTATTTGATCCTTTTATGCACTTCTATACCATCAAAGTTTGTAAAATCACACACTTCTAATTTTAAGTAGAGCACAGATATTGTAGGTAGCCAAGTCTGAGGGCAGGATTAAAAAACCTGATTTAAGTATATAGATAAAATTCAGCTTGATTTACAGAGTTTTAGTTTCTACATAAATAGGCTTTTTCTTTTTTTTTTTTTCTGAAAGAATAAACATTTTGAATTTGAAACCTGCATTCAAACATAAGAGCAATGACTTTAGATATTGTAGCTGTTTGTAAGTGAAAAAAAGTCCTCCTTGATGGGATTTACACATGCCTGTTACTCTTCCATAAAGCTTTTACGAAGGTGCAGATTATACCTGTACAAGAAAATCAGTACAGTCCCCAGCCTCTACACCACTCACTTGGGAATGAAAAGTATCTCAACAGGAGCTTCTAACTAAAAGCAAATGGGTGGAACAGGAGCTATTTTAGTCTACCTTACATTTTTGGCCAGGGTAGAAGGAAAGAAGAGGTTATGTTGAAAACATAAAGGATTATGGTGAAGGAAAGTGAGCATTCTGTGCTGGTGAAATAGTGTCAGAGGAGAGCTGTAAAGTAAAAACATCCTAGCATGGATAATGCTATCAAATGTAACACAAGACATGTGTAAGTAAGTGGATTTTTTTTTTATGCCTGACAAGTCTGGCATCCTGTTGCACTGTAGCTCTGGTGAATTAATATCTCTAGTCTTGACTGTTCTATGGCTCTACTCTGTGGAACTATCAAAAATTGTATAACAGAGAAATCTCTGAAGCTTTTGATGGAGTAGTTGAAGTACAAGGTATATAAGCAGAAGAGCTGATGGTCTCAGAATATCAATCCAACCTAAAGTTCTTCATTCTTTATTTAGAATAACAAACCAAACCAAACCCTGAATTTGTAGAGCCCATGACAGATGAGAGACCACTACAGTTTAAAAAATTATTTTTACCTTATTTCTCTGTTTCCCTTATTACTCTGAGTTAAAAAAAGCTGATGCTTCAAATACCTACAAACTTGTAATCAGTGTGCTGCTCTAAATAGCAATGAAGCGTGTTCCATCCTGCATTGTTAGCATATGCCACACTTGGATAGCAAGCAAATAAAATGAACTAAATATATGGTTTCAATTGTCTGATGACAATGAACACATAGAACCTGCCAGACTTTCATTTTAATAAAAGTTGAGAAATAGTTTTTTTATTATGAAATTAATATTGGTATCATATCAATCATGTCAATTCTATAATTGAGTCTTCTTAACAGATGTTTTACTGAAGTTTGCATAGTGATGCTGAGGTTGCTTGAAGCTTTCCCTACAGCTTACATTGGTGTAGGTTTTTTAAGGTCAGTGATCACCAGACACACAGATGAATACAGAAAAAAGAGTATTCCTACTCCTTTTTTGCTTTATTTTGCTGATATTAAATCAAAGCAAAAAATTAAAAAGTTGACACTACTGGCTAAAAATCAGCCTCATTGTCTCTCTCTCTGTCATATTAAATTATACAAAGCTTCTAGAATAATTCAGATGATGATCTTTCCTTAAGTAATTATTAACCAAACCCAAATTTACAAACTTTATAAGCCTATCTTGCCAGTCACAAACCTGTCTGTTAGAACCTTGAGGGACTTAGCACCTCTACAGTATGCAGTCTTACTTTGGTATACAATTTTATCTAATAGCTTTGGATTTGTAGCTTTTCCTAAATCAATAAAATGAGATAAATCCAGGTCAATACTTGGATGAAATATCTTACATTTCACAGGGTGATCTAGTAGCAGCAGATAAATTCTTACTCTTCATTTAGCTGTGAATAATTGCCATGGCTTTGCACCCAGAATTGCTGCCTTTTGAAAAGACATCCAGCATAAAGCTCTAACTTATTTGGTGCTAGAAATAAATAGTTCAGTCACAGATATATCAGTCTCTGTCCTGGCAAAATTCCAGGCTGGTAATTAAATTCTGTTTGCCTAAACCTTTGTTTGTTTGGTCATTGTTAATTCAGTGGAGGTATTTTATATTCTGTGAACATAAAATATTTCATGGCCATTGACCCCTGGATCCTAAATTTCTCTACAGATTAAAGACCAAAGATATTTATTTTGAACATGTGCTTTACTTGAAAGTGAGATAAATCTGTTTAAATTTATTATTGATATGCAGATCTTACAGCATGTCACACCATAAATAATAATCATTATCCACACTTCACAAGTGGGAACAAGGCTCAAGGCATTGCAAGCATCAAGGGGTCACCCAAGGACAAATATCAGAAGAGAAGATATGTCTTCAAAGTCTGTCTATTAATTCACTGTATGGACTGTAGATTGTTTAACTGATACAACTGTTTTATTTTTTCTTGTTTTGTAAGAATTTAATGAAATATTTTAACACACTGTACCCACCAGAACTTATTGACTCATATAGCAGTCAATCAATCAAAGTCTTTTACAATTCTGTTTAAAATTATTCTGTGACACATTATTCACTATGGGACAGTGACAGCTGTGCTTTAAAAATAAGTTCCTAATTTTAAACTGTAAATCTTAAAAAGCTAGAAAATAGCTGCTGTTATTCCAAGGGAGAGGAAAGATAGAGTGGTTTTTAGATGTCAATTTGTGTTTTCTTATGTTAAGACAATTTCTGGAAAATGTGTTTTAAAAGTAGCTTTCAATGTATTTTCATTAAGCAGAAGTGAAAACATGATATATTCTGAGTGAAGTCAAAGAAAGCAGTGACATTTAATGATGGTTTTTAAAGGAGGGTAGACAAGTTTTCAGCCAGGGCTTCCAAACACATAAGTAGTTCTAGCAGTTGAAAGCAGAGCATTTAAATCCTTTTGACATCCTTAATTGGATGTTCCCTCACTCTCTCGCCTGTCTTGCTATTTGCCTTTACTTCTCTCTGAGTTTTTCAGAATATTAAAAATGTTCAGAACCTTCCAAAAATAATGCACTTAAATATTTGTAATGCCCTCTTGTGTGTACAGCATCAAACCATTAGTCAGTGGAATTATGCCTGGTGATATTTTTACCACCCACCCTTTACCAGTCAAGGCAGATAAACAAATGTGTACACTTCTTTAAAATCTTAATTTTGCCAGTGGTTTGGTATGTGAAGAATCAAACTGACAGTAATGGTGGGTTGGTAGAGAATGGGAGTAGCATGAGCTCTGCAATAGTGTCCATGCATGTTTATATGTGTGATATGTGTGGTAGTACATGTAAAGAAAAATTTCAGGCCAAGTTTTTTATCCTAGAATCTGGATTTTTAAAAAGCCATATCACATTTTACCAATATTCAGTATTTTCTAGTTGACATTTTCTTATCCTGTTTCTTGGTATGTCATGTGGGACATGCTCACAGCTCAGTAATAAAAGACCACCACCAAGCAGCTAACACAGAACTTTCAAGGACAAATAACCTGAATGCAAGAGAAGAAGGGAGGTTTCATCATTACTACTTTTAAAACACAAAAAGAGAAAAAGGAAAGGTAAGAAGTAGGAATAATTATGAGAGGAAAAGAAGCCAACACACACACACAGCCACAATCACCCTGATTGTGTTAGTGTCTATGTGATTTGTTCCTGTTTTTAAATTACTAAATTCTCTATGTAGACATAGTCCTTTTAATTTTAAAATTGTGTGGTAGAAATAGAAGCAGTTTAGAGAAGAACAAAATGAGTGTTCAAAGCCATGGAATAGCTTCCATACAAAGAATGACAGGGAAGCAGGGAGGGTTTCTGAAGAGCTAGCAGAAGAGATAGAAGCACTCTGTGGAAATGTGCTCAGATGCAGAGAGGCTGTAGGTATCAATAGTCATCGTCTCTTCCAAGACAAAAACAGAAATACCAAACTAATGCACAAGGTGACACATCCAACACCAGCACGAGGACTTTAGGGCCTTTAAGATGTTGCAGATACCTGACCTTTGTACAAATTTACTTTTTTACTGAACAAGAAATTGCATCAAGGATAGAAACACATGGTGTGTGCAATTTTAGCCAGTGATCAGCGTCCTGAAGTACTGAGAGGAAGATCTTCACAATTTTTAATACAAAATTTCACTGTATCATGTACTTTTATGCATTGTTTTCCAAGGAAGCAAACCATGAATTTAAGCAGAACAAAAATGAACATCGTGGGAGCATTCTTAAGCCCTGAAGTTGAGAAGTGAGCAATGCAATGAGAAGACAACCAGGTGGGATTTCTTGAATTTGGATCTTTTTTAATCACCTCTACTTTTCATTTTTTCTCTGAAAGATTATTATTAAGTAGATCTTTTTCATCTTTTGTTGGGCTAATACTTTTTCAAATTTTGAACCCAATATCACTGACATTTAAAATAATATATGTAATTTTTTCTCCTTATTTTTTCTTTCATGATGCTTGAAACATTTTTGTTATGTTGATAATTTAGCACGGAAGTGTCCAATCTAAGCAAACTCTGCATTTTCAATTTTTTCTTTTTGTTTATTTAATTTTACCACCCCCTCAGTTACATAACTGTCTTATGTGGGGTTTGTTTCTTTTTTCCAAACCACTCATTTCAAAACATTTTATCTGTTTAGCACAGTGCATCCCAAGCTATTGAACATATCAGCCAAGACAAAATGTGGCAGTTGTAGCCTCAGGTAACTCATAAATGGGCTGTGTTCACATCTGAGAGAGAGGAGGGAAAAGTACAACTTGCTGTGCTTAGCAGTAACTGAGTTAATTATTTGCTGACATTGATATTCCACAATAATTGCCACATTCACAGGGTTCCACAGAGACTCGTGTGTTACCAAGGTTCAGAAGTGTTTAACCAAACCAAAGGAAATAAAATCAGGAAGTTGATGGACTGCAGATTGCTGGAAACAGTGTGGCAGGAACCATGGCACTACAAGCTCGTCCTCCTCTTGTAGTCCCTCGGGTGCCTGCTGCTGACCTCGGGCAGAGCTGATGCTGGAAAACACTGGAACCCCACACCAGCACAACACGGCTGGCTCACAGAATATGACTTTGCCATGGCTGTTGGTCTGCCTGAGCTGCTGGCCACTGGGCCAATAAGTGGTGAAAGCCCTTTTTTATTCCCTGGGAAGAAGTGACGCTGAGAGGGAGCCAAACTCTGCCACCACAGACAGCGAATTTTAGGAATTGACCATCTGAGGTTATTCACAGGCAGAGAACAACAGCTACCAAGAGGAGCTGAGAAACAAGGTTTTTGGATTAAAATTAGCAGGTGGTTTATATAGGTAAGGCAGCTGCTGGAGAACAGGCAATGTAATAAACTATTGATCCTGTGGAAGGTGAGACAGCTACAGCTGGAACGCACAAAGCTGAGATGTCTTTGACAGGCACAGAATAGAAACTAAATTACCTCAGAGAGTGCTGAAATAGATCTGGAGAGCGAGGAGGGACACTGTTAGTGAAAGGGAAAGAAAGATGGTGAACTTCTGCCCAGAACAGAAGGAGAGGATAAGAATATCACTGCAGAGAGAATTTAAACTGAGACAGTTACTGAGACAGAATCCAAACCAGGTGAAAGGATAGGGCGCTGGTGAGTTTAAAAAAATCCTTTATACTTCTATTAACACCTATTTCTAATGAGTTTTGAGGCACCACATAAAAGTTCTCCTATAGAAATATAGGATTTTTTTGTTTACTATCCACAGTTAAGCATTTTGAAACTTCCATGAGGTAGTAACATCCATTCATTGCCCCCCTGACTATATTGTCTCACTTCATCATTGGTAGATTAGTCACATAATGGGATACTAGAACAGGCACTTAAGTTTTTTCTTTTGGTATGATAAATACACACTTCTCTCTTTCTACATCAGAGCTGTGAAACAAAGAAGCGTAACAATTATACACATAAATGCTTCTAAGATGTGAAACTTTTATGACAGTGATTTTAGCCCTAAGAACATCAAAGTTATTTTGGGGATTCTCAAAATTTCTATAGCATAGATGCAGGAGGAGAAATGGAAGGGCTGGTGGCTGTTGAAGACCTTTATCCGTGCCACAGCAGTCTGATGTTCTCACGCAACCGATGGAAATAAGTATAAAGAATTTTATAAGGCATGACTAATTATGAGTGAAGTTGGTTAAAAAGAAACATTATGTGCAAAGTATTTCTTGTCTTGGGTATCTTTTGTCTTTTACCTTTGAGGAAAAATACCATTTTGCTATTTTTTGTTTTGTTCTCTTTTGGAACACAAGCAAATTGAAGGAAGTTATGTAAACATGGTTTTGGTACTTAACTAAACTAATAAATCCACACAATTCCTGATCCCTCTGCAGAGACTTAAGAAAAGGTCCAACATAATGACCTTTATTTCAGTGTCTATTCAGGAAAAAAATAATTTGTTTTTCAGAACTCCAGAATGTAGATATTGAACAGATTAATAAGAAACGAGGCAATTATTTAGAATGCAGGATTTGGGGAAAGATAATTGGCAAGGAGATGAGGGCAGATGGATGGGCCTTCTACATTGTCAGTCATAATATTCTTTGTTGGAAATCAATAAAGAGTTTGAGCTAAAAAGAGGTGAAAGTCTTTTTCTGAGTTTCAGACTAAAAATGTTCAGCCCTCATTCATGCTCATTGCAGAGAAAAAGTAGGCTTATAATTTTGACCGTGCTGTTGCGAGAACACTTGACAGCCTACTCCTTGTAAGTGCCTGTGAGTTATTTGATTATTCCTGCTTGCTGTGCAGTATCTCAGAGCCTGGGGGAGAGAAGGGGCTCACCAGCTTGATCAGTTTCTCACAGCTTTCTCTGAGGTACATCCTGTGTCCCTTGGTTGTCTCTCATATTTGCACTCTCACATTACTTTTGAAAACTGAGTTGTTAAAAATGGAGCTAGGAATATTGTTTCGTTTTCCCCAAACAGCTTTTCCATGCTTTTCTGGACTGCTTTAAAAGGAGTATGGTTATGATGCTGACAACTGCAAGCACACTGTAGTCTTCATGTTCTTAATAATGCTCTCAGGTAATTTCTACTGGTTTATTACTTTTCTTTTTTTGGTACTATTAGTGCTCTTTCTTGCTACATTGTTTTTCAGTGTTTTTCATTAAAATGCAAATGTTTATCCATTTGGTTTTTTTTACCATAACACATATTGTGTTTCCTCAGACATTAGAGAGTGCCCATACGGTAGTTTAGGCATCCAGTATCTCCCAAAGGTACTGTCTAGCTGCGTGCTAACCCATCTAGTGTAGAAAGGTATTTGAAATCTGACACCTTTTCCCAAGGAAATTCATCTCTTAGCTAAAGGTAGGCGTTCCCATTTTGCCTGTTTTCAGCTACTTTGGCCTTATTCATAAAGAAAGAAAATCTATCAGGCTGAAGAGAAAGAGAAGTTGAAGCGTTTGTGCGTTACCCTAACCCTGAGCTCACCCTGGAGACTGTGTCCTAGGGAATACCTGTCTTTGTACACCCTCTAAGTTCCCTTTTGGTAACTCCTCGTTAACAAACCAGATCTTTGGTGCGTGTTTCTTTCTTAATGTGAGAGTAGTGAACAGAAATACAATTGTACAATTACATACCCAGGTATGATATTAAGCATGTCTATAAGGTTAGATTTTTGTTTACTTGTCCCCCATGCAGTCCACACAGACCCTGAGTGCCCTATCAGGCTGGTCTGATTGTGCTGTACTCAAAGTTCTTTCCCCACTGTTCACCCACCTTGAGCATCTGAAGGATGGTGTGGATTACAATTGTTTCAGAAAAGTCTGCCAAGGTGAGCTGAAACTTCCCCACTTCAATGCTTATATATTCTAGGAGCCGGGATTTGTTCAAGCCTTTTAGAATTCAGAAAATTTCATAAATAACTAAATGACAAGTATAAAATACTGTTTTTATTTAGAAGCTTATTCTTTGTAGTTGCTTTTTAGTTCTTGGTTTGGGTCATGTCACTGGGCATTTGATTTTCAAGCAGAAATTCAATATTCAAACACTCATATTACATTCTAGAAGATACTTGGTGTTCTTGCAGACACCCCAAACACAACTCCATGCTCCCATATCAGATCCCTGATTTCATTCTGGGAGCATTCATAAGTCTCACATAACTGGAAATTTTGTAAATCCCAACCTTTTTTGTTATTATTATTATATCTGTGTAGGAGACATCATCTGATTTTTACATGTCATACATCCTTGCAAAGGGCACAGATCAGCTGCAGGTTCTCTGTGTGCACAGCTGCTCAGTGTTGGTTTTCCTACAACACCCAGATTTGGTGGTTAATCAGTACCCAAACTCTCAGGTGCTTAATTGTTGTAAGCTGTAGCAAGACATTTGTATGAAATGTGGAACCACCTCCAAAAATCTATCAAGTGAAAGACTCTGAACATGTGGCTGGAGCAGGCCCAAATTTATTACAGGAGAGTTCTTGCTGCTGGGGCTCCTCTGTAAATGCATGCATTAATTTGTTCATTTTTTTCACATTATCATGTGAATATCAAGTAACATTTAAATCTCTTTATTTTTCCCCTGAATGTTGTTGTGACAGTATCCCTCAGTATTGTATTTAAAATCTTTCCTTGCTAAAAACCAAGCCTGAGCACAAACCAAAGATTGCAGAAAGGCTGTATCTTTCCCTCAGGGCCCATAATCAAGTCTTTTTCTATGTAGTTCAGAGTGCTTAAACAGCTGAAAGTCATAAAAGAACAGGGAAGGTTTTAAGATGTGGAGAAATTTAATTTGTGCTAGTTTTTAAAAGTAAGACCATATCATTTACTTAAAATTTTATGTTAAGCCCAAAAATAAAGAAAGGCCGCCACAGAATGACAGGAAGAATATTAGTAAAATGTGATTCTGGGTGTAAGAAAATTCAGAAATTCTCTGTCTTGTGTGTGAGAAAGCTAATTTGTTACACACTTTCCAGCTTTGAGAATAGAATCTTAAATTTCAGAAGATAATTGTGTTCTTCCATTACATTTATCAGAGTCAGAGCAAGGCTTTCTCACCAGTACTTAGAGGATATCACTGCCTGAAGAAATTACCTCATAAAGGAAGCTGGCATGGAGGTGAATGTAGACTGTGATTCACATTATTTTCAGTGTCTGTAACATCTATGAGCAATAACCACCAGTCAACACTGCCTTTAATATTTTGCAGATTTTTATATTTGTGTTTTTTCCTTATTTTGGAGTCAAAATTGAATACATGAGATCATGCTTTTTAAATCAGGGGCAAGCTGAACATAGTGGGCATTTTCTTTCAGTCGTGTTTCTCTTATTTGCTGTTTACTTCTGGAACATTATTTATAGCTAGGTTTTTCTCACACTAGAATTTTGATTTTGAAAAATCTGAAATTCAAGCCCTACTGGTTACCTAAAATTCAGTCTAGGGGTGGGTGTCATGATGCTTTAGTTCTATTTAGAGCAGAAGAACCATACTCTTTTAAACACCACTGGGTGTAATTTTGATGCCAACCAGTTACCAAGAAGGCAATTGGGAGACAAAGATCACACGGTGTGTAAACTCTGTGCATCAAACACCCTGCTCCTCCAGCAGTTAGTTCTACAGTTAATTTACAGTTTGATTTTCTGCCTGTGTAACGCTGCAGTGTGCTATTAAGACTAGCAGATGTTCCCTCCAGGGATGGTTGCACTTCGTTTGTGAACAAAGTGATTCCCATGTGGATCATGACAAGGTATATTCTCTGTCATAACTTGAAAGTCAAGCAAGTCCAACAGATGTAAAATTGAATTGAATAATTGAAACAGAATTTGATCTGTTCCCAATATTAGGTTTCAGAAAGCATTTATGGTCCATGCAAATGAAGACAACTCATGTATATTAATGAAATACTATTATTCTAATTATCTTTGCATATGGAATAGTAAATATTAGTACTATTAATAAAGCTAAAGCAAGATGGAATTGAATATTCATAATTTAGCTCACAGTACATTACAGATGTTTTACACTGAAAATTAATTCTGTGTGAATTTATATATTACTTTGATAAGCTTTAATTTGGCTGTTTTTTTGTCTATAGTATGCTTATTCTGTCCTTGATTATCACCTTCTGGCAAAAAAAGTCATCTATGAGGTTTTCCATAAAAAAAAAAGATTGTAAGAATGAAAAATGAAGAGAACTTAAATTGTTCTGATACAGAAGACCTACCTCATTAATTTAAAAAACCTTTTTACTTGTTTCACCACTGGAATAAAATAAAAAAAAAAAAAATAATCTTTCTCTCTATCATAGTTGACTTTTTCTGCCCACTGGTTTAGTATGATTTCAGTATTACAACTTGTTTTTCATTCTTGATATCATCCTCCTCTTTTTTTGAACCTTCCAGATTTCTAGAATTGCAACTGTAAGATCCTGTGCAGAGTCCCAGACCTTTTCCTGAATTTTCATCCTTATGCATCTGAGGTATCACTTGTTGAATATTGCTGGCATCTGAGATTTAGTCTTTCTATGGCTGTAGAACTACCTCCTTTCAAATTTCTCTTTATTTCCCCATTTCTCTTAAATTATTGTCATTCCCAGGGCTGCATTTAGAATTCTGGTCTATTTTTGTCTCATCTTCACTCTGACAAATAACTCTTCAGTTCAACTTCAACAAGTTGTCATTGCTCTCTCTTCGGTGCTTTTCTTTCCAGTGTTTCTCTTCCTTCAATCCTCTTCTCAATCTTGTTTTCTGGGCTAATGAAAAATTATTTTTAGAAGGAAGATTCACTTATCTTAAAACTAATTAATTCCACTCCTTTCCACCACTGTTTATTTTCCTTGGAACGCAAGCAAGAAAGTCTGAGAAGGCTTCATGTGCTCCCGTTTCTTTTGCTTTGGTGGGTGGCCCCATGCAGTTGCTGCAAGGCTTGTGTTTATTTTGTTTTCCCTTGAAGAAGAAATTTTATATAGAAAAGCAGTGTCTTAGCATGATCTGTTCTCTAGAGATAAGTGTCCTGAGGTTTTTCCGGTTTGGAATTTGTTTGTTTTCTTCCTGCTCTAGAGCAGACGTGCTTGGAAACATATATTAATATAGCTGCAATAGAAGTTCAGGCCTTTTAAACTCCTGTATCACTCATTTTGCTTTTGAGATCAACTACTAACTTGTTCATATATTGTAACTATATAAATTCATTATATGCACTCAAAATTGAATCTATATAAATTAATATAAACTAAGGGAATGAAGGATCTGCTGTTTGATTGTGAGTCTTTTTCATTCCTCAGGAAGAGGTACTTTGCCAACAAACAATAAATGAAAAGGAATTAAAATATAAACTAAAAATTAAAAATTGTCTTCAGGAAAATCCTCAAGTATACCTTAAATTACATTGATTAAGGAATGTTTCAGCTTGAGATGAATAAATTAAGAGTAAATATAATTCAGCAGGGTATAAAGCTCACAGATATAGGCTCAGAGTACATTTAACAAAAGTTTATCACTAAGTGTTCCTAAGACTTGCACATCAAGCCCCCAGGTTCTTTTTTCTGGATGCCTGCTTGCATTATCTCTGCCTAGCACAAAAGTACTGACCTGAAATTCTTGTTTAAGTGACCATCTAAGAATCCTTTTTTAAAATGAATCACAAGCATGAACAACATCCTTTCCTCTAGGGTAAGATAAATTATGCTGCCATAATTACAAATTACTAATTTTAAAATAGTTTTCCGCTAAATTTAAAACACATATTTAAAGAAATAATATAAACTATTTATGAATAATAAAATAATATAAATAATATAAATATTTATGAATCATTTCCCAGATAACCTTGAATCATCATCTGCTGCAAAAATATTTTCAACTGCATGAGGCAATGAGGGGAGGATACAGGTGGAAGAGAAGGGAAGCTTTGTTTTTTTCTTAAACACATTAATTTTTAAAGCTTATCTTTCTAGTTCATCTACTAGAACCACAAATACTTTTATTTAGTAAATTAGGACCTACCAGTTGTTTAAGAAAAAATTCATTAATAGTCTCACAATCCACATGTGTGGATTTCATGAACATTCTCACAGTCCACACCACTAACTAAAACACTAGAAACACCCCCACAACATCAAAACACAAATATCCAACGATAAATTTTCAGAATTATCAGCATTAACACCTGGGTAGCACTCAGTTTAGAAAAATGTAAAATCAAATTATCAAACTCATAACACAGTAAAGCAACATTGGTATCTTTGCAGTCTCTGAAATGCTATTAAAATTATACTGGTGATGTGAGGTAGTAAATTAATTTTTCTGGTGTTTATTCTTGACCTTCACAGAGCTGCAGCTGAACTAACAGAATGAGGTTGTTTGAGTGCCCAGGATGCTGATTATAGGTTATCCATGTTTGATATACAGTTTCCCTAAACAGCTTCAAATCACTCATTGCTCAGTTATACTCAATTTTCTAGAAAGCAGAATGTTTGCAGCACTCAAGCTGCATTGAAATTATTGTAGTTTATTTTTTTTTAATCTCTAATTAGAATATGATTTTTATTCCAGTCACAGTCTCATCTGAGGGATTTTGATAGCTCCCTGAATTTGTAATATACTTAAATTTCAATTTTTTTTCAATACTTTTTTACTTTGTATTCTGAGTTCAATCCATGTTTTTTATATTTTTAATTTCAGAAGAAAAAGATCCTCCTCCAGCTAAAACCCAGAATTTTTCAGCAAGAAAAATGCTTTCTTTTGCAACAAGTACTCACATTTATCACAGGGTTCTAGGCTGTGAATTCCCAGTGGAGAAATAAAATATTTTACCTCTGTGTTTCCTTTGGCTGGATTAACCAGGCCTTGATCTCTCCTCTGAGAGCTTCTGGCCACAGTCAAATAGTGTAGTCTGCTTTCTTTTCCTTTCTGCCCTTTCCAAAATACGTGGAGGAGCACTCACACCACTGACTCCTTGCCAGCTGCTAATATAAAACGGTATTTCTCCCTAAGGAGACCTGTTCTATGTGTGTTTTTCCAAAGATCAGTATAAATTCTCCCCTCCTCTTACAGTTCCCTTGCAGTTTTACAGTAGTTCTGTACGACCATGGTTTAGCTCTACCTTGGTTAATTCCCCACGCACTTGGGAGAGTGTAAAACACCACAAAATTACATCCAGCAGTTCAAACACCTGGAATATCCTTTCCATTCAAGTATCTTTCATTGCCTACCTCTTCAGTTAAGACATATATTTTTCACTGGCCTTCTCCAGGTCTATATGCCTATATATGCTTCCTGAGCACTCATGGTAAAGCAAAAGTTTACAAACAGGAAGATCTAAGTCTAACTAGGGACTAAAGTAAAAAAATTAAATCAAATATTTGATTCTATAGTGGATATCTGATCACTATACACAGTTTAAAGGGGACTATTTGCACAATTTTCAAACATTTCACTTAAAAACTGGTATTTTCCCCAAAGTTGTTTTGCAGATCAGCTAAATGTACACACTGAAGCCCTTTAGGTGTGAAGCAGTCAGAAGGGAATTGTAGTAAAAATTTGTATTTCTGTTTAGCCACAAACATATTGTTAAATGCAACAACAATGGAGAGGACAACAAATAATAGGTACACAAGGTCAAGTTTTTCATCATGGTTTCTCTATAGAAAAAAAATTCATATCTGGTCCTTCACATTTTGCCAAGGATACAGTATTGAGTATACTAAAGTTGCAAACCAATGAAAACAAAAGTATTATCCACAGATGCTAAGAAACTGTATTCAGACAACTTAAACTGCATTGAAAACAAATCCAAAATTACTTTCAAATTTCTTATTAGACCCATATGTAGATGTACTCAAGAAGAACTGAATAATCCTAGTCCTTGATCAGTCCTATGGTTGTTTTTACTGTGTTTTACACGCCTCCAGTTGCATTCCATGGTTAAGGAAGTAAGTGTACATGTTGATCTAGCAGTGCTGGATGGGAGGAATCATAGTTTGAGATTTGTAACTACTGTTAAATCTGCTTTGAAAATTAAATTTGATGGAATTTCATGCACCCTTTTTAAACTGAAAACTTCACCTGGAGCAAAAAAGCTCATATTTTTCACAGACTGCATCACTTGTCAAGTGTCATGCTCCAAATTTGGATTTATTATGTTTTGGATCAATAACTGTTTAATTATTTTGTGCAAAGAAATTTTCTTAAAATGGAGAAACACAGGATAGTGAACAAAGAAAGTCTTTGTTTTTCAAGCTAGGAAAACAGACCCAAGATTCTGTTTTCTGCTTTTCCCTCAGACTTTGGGTTACAAATTATTCTTTGATTGCTTATTTAAAGGCCTTTCTGCTCTAGACTAACATTCATGCAATAAAAAAAAACAAACCCAAAACTGTAAAAAGAAGTGAACAAACTAAAAAAAAAACCATCAAAAAACTTCACAAAAGCAACATAAACTTTAACATTACAGAAAAAGCTGATCTAGGGAAAATTCACCATTTAAAAAAGAAAAAGCTGATCTAAGGAAAATTCACCATCTAAAAAAGCTTTATATATATATACAGCTGTAAAATCTGTTGGGATTTAATCATGAGTGCCTTTATCACTCAAGAAATGGCAAAAGAGAAATAATTTAGCTAGCACTTTCCAAATAGATACACCTGAGAAAAAAAAGAAGAAAATTGTGAATGTTGCATTTGTTTAAAATTAATTGGATTACCTCATAGAAAAATGATACTCACATTACCAAACATTTAAATCTCAGTGAATCAGATTTCCCTCTTTGGGCTTATGGGAGGGAAAGTTCACCTCAAAAACCAGAAAATTTTACAGCTCTTTCTTGATGATAAGGCAGCAAAGAGAGCTGATGCGACAGCTCAGTCTAACAGAAGCAAACTAGTTTATTCCCCTCTGTAACACCTAGTAGGAGGCAATGCAGCATCTACTGATGAACTGAATCACTTTACCAAGAATTTTACATGTATTCCATTTAAAAGACATGATGTGTTAGACATCAAATCTTTTTGATGTTGCAATATACACACACACGCATACACAAAGAAAATATTTCAATTTATTGTTCCACTCTTGTCTTATATCAGTGATCAAAATAATCCAGAAACTCTTTCCTGAATTTATTAATCCATCAAATATCATGACAATACATTCCGCCCTTTATCACAATATGCAAAACTAAAGTATTTCTTTCTTAACAGAAAATTAAATATTCTGATCTTATTCCCATTTTTTACTGGATGGGAATAAATTTATTTTAAAATAAATTATTGGAATAATAGTGTTGAAAATGTTCATCAACCACAAGAATATAATTTCTGACAACAGTGGTTCTTCAGCTTGATGCAGTGTCAGTGAAGCTGGCTAAATTGTGGAAAGAGAAGAGTCTTTGACTTTTCTTTTTCATTTATTCGTTTTCCCCTAGCCTTCTCCCTTTTCTGTTTTTTCTTTTTATTTCCAGATAGAATACTGCATGACAAAGCTCTGGGAGGGCCTGGGGGAGCAATTATCACCATATTTCTTACACTTGCTCATTTTTCCTCCCATTTGTTTCACATTGTTCTGCTTCTTTATTTTGTTACTCCAGAAGCTTTCTAAAAAAGAAGTGTATTGTTTTCCAGGACTGGAAAATGCTTCAGTACTGTAGGTATGATTGCAACATACAATTACCTTTATAAAAAATGAAATCTTATTTAATAACAGTAATCAGCAGAGGCTGAACTCGTGGAGCTGCTTAAAGCACTTTGCAAAATACACAGAATCAAACAAAAGTGAAATTTCTTTCAGCAAAAGTGGCTCATTTTTATATAAATTGCAAAGTTATTTTTAATTGGTTTTAATCTTACGAGATTCTTAACGCTATTATAGGTTCTGACCCCCTATAATTCTGATGTTGATTCTACAGAGCTTTCCCAAATATAAAAGCAAGTATTCAGTGTTTCTTTGATGGCATTCTTCTGGTAGGAAAACCTTTTCCTTTCTTACAGATGTTGCATAAAACATGAATGCATTCTTTCCACTTTATCCCATTGAGATCAGACAGGGAGATTTGCCCTGGAGCAGCCCTAGTTCTTCAGATTATTTTGCTTGTTATGCAGGGGGTACATTTCTGTGTTGTTTTTTCATGATGCTTCTTCAATTTGGCAGGTAGGTGGTATTTCTGAGGATCCAAAAATGCATCACACAATGCAACAATGTTTCACACTAAGCAATATTCAGGAGCCTAATTTAATGCTTGCCACTTTCAGGTGAGTGATTTTTTTAATATCTCCGCCCCATGTTTCTTGTGGTTCATACTGTATTTTTGTGAGCCTCAGATGGGTATTTTGCATACGTGTTTTATCCCCATAAAATTCTGATATCTGGTAACCTATTCAGCTCACAAACCATGAGAATCAGACAGTTCTTTCAATCTACATGTTTGCTACTAAATCACTCAGCTTTTTGAATGAACAGGGTTTTTCTCTCTGGCTATGACAATCTTTAATATATTTCAGTTCACAAATCACATCTCTTCCAGTTTATTTTTGATGTCAGCAATAAAAGCTGTCAATATTTTCATCATCCAATTTAGCACAGTCAGCACACCAACGATTCAGAGCATAGGTCTCAATTTTTTCTGTAAAGCATCACACTTTACTCATACACACTCATTCACCTGGCCCTCATGGTGGACAGAGTAGGAAGAATTATCCAACATCTCAGAGTGCTCACCTGGAAGACCCACTTTCTGCATGAAAGGCATGTATAAGATCTAAAAAATCAAGGAAAAACTAATCTAGAGGAAAACCAAGAATCAAGACCACAGAATTCCTTATTCAAATGATTGTCTGATGTTGTCAATGAATTTGTTCCGTGTTCCACAAAATTAAAGAAACTGTTACTTCTATGTGGTTTCCTATGGCTGCTTGTACATTTGGCTTAAGACGAGAGGAGAAGATACCAAAAGGAGTCTGGGCCTACCTGCCACTGACCTATTTTGCCTAAATAGTACCATGAGCTTATTTATTTTTGAACTTTAGGAATGATTGCAACCAAAGATCTAGGGAATAAATTCAAGCATGCCCATTGTTAACCAGTTGAAATAAACTTCCAAGTCACTCTGCCTGTAAACTCTTTCTTCCTTTTCTTTTCTTCTTTTTATTTTCTTTTATTTTTTTAGTATAGTTTGGCTCTTATTCTGAAGTGTCTAATCCTTTGTAAAGTTACACATTAAAAAAATCCTAGGCTTTTCACTGAATCCTGGGTTTTACCCTGGAGTCAAATACCTTCTGAAGCTAAATTTGGCAATCCTTTGTTTGTGTCCCCAAAGTCCCAAATGGGATCTAATCCAAAGTGCTTGACAAGATAAAAACATGAATTCTGTCTTCTAAAAACCACATATTACAATTTTCTCTTTTTATATATAACTATAGCTCTCACAGCTAGGACATTCTAGCCAAAAAGTAATAAAATTACTTTTATTAAAGGCAGGAAGGCTGCCTTCCCTGTGAAGATCTCTTAAACCCCACTTGAAATTACAGTAATCTGAACAGTAAAGATAGTTGATATGAAATACATCAGAGTTATCTTGTCAATGAGAAAGCTTCATAACAAATCTGATGGCTTATTTATGAAGAAAATGTATATTTCCCTAAAGATTTTCTATCAGTCTTCATAAATTGCTTATACATTCTTTCCATGAAAAAAAGCCAATTTGTTTTATCTATAGAGATAGATTCAGTTAAAGAATAAAAAAAGAATCAAAGCAAAAAATCCACAATAAAAGAATTTAGATAAAAATAAAAAAAGAGAAGAGAACTTATATTACACTGAAACATTAGAAACTAATGAAATATTTTACCTGGTTCACAGCAGGCTAGATGAGCACAGAAAGAACAAAAAAAAAATATCTATCCATTAGAATTTTTGAGCATAATATTTGTCCTTTTATCACTTTTGTTGTGCCCTGGAAAGCTGGTCATTTCCCTCAGTGGCCAAACACAAAAGAGAGGGTGCTCTAAACAAAGTTTCTGGATTTAATCATTTTTTCCCATCACAAAATTATAGCCAGATGTATTTGTGTTATCATTACCCAGAGAAACAGATCAGTGTTATAAAACTGAAGATACAGTGAGAGTCTTAAAAATCTCTAGGTAGATGTGTATAGCTGAGACAGGAAAAAAATACCAATTTTAGATTAAATTTTCTACTTTTGTAATGTATCTATTCCTGTGGTTTATTAAAGAATCAAAGCTCTCACGATTTTTTTTAAAAACTCTTTGGAAGATACTTGAGGACAGAAAAAGGGCAGATGTAAAAGAAAAAGGGGGAAAAACATTACTGGGAAAGATTTTACAAGCCAGTGCATGCTAACAGGTTAAATGGTCATGTTACTTATCCTGTGTGCTGATAAAATGTAGTCAAACTGATTGTTCCTGATCTAGAAAGCAATTCATAAATGACACAGGAAAAAAAACTGACATCTTTAATTTTGTGTGTAAACCTTCCTCTCAACATGTTATTGTATTTGTAAAGGATTACAAAATCAGAGCAGTTTAGGAAAACAACTAAGGAAAGAACACAAGGGGTAAGTATGACCAAGCACAACAGAATTCACAGTAGAGTGCAGAAGAAGTTAGATAGGGTAACCTCTACACCACTAGGAACTATTTTTAAAAATTTTAGCAGGTTACTAAATTTTCCAGTTTTATAAACTGTGAAAAAAAAAAGTTACAAACCACCTAAATATTCCAACTGAGAGAAGTGGGGAAGAAATTGCTCACAGAGTAGTTATTGATAGCTCACTGACAAATTATAACTATCCTAATAAGGACAGAACATAACTTTGAAATACTTCTACTAAACTGAGAAAAGAGGGATGTCTACTCTTTGAAAACCAGATTAAAATTTTATGGTTGCTTTTTTTTTTAATATTGGTGATAACTCTTCTGACTCCTTGCCAAGCCAAAATTGAAGCTCAAAGAAAAACCCCCAAAAAAGAAGGACAAAATAAAAACCAACCAAATGTAAATACAAAAAAACAATAAATATAACCTGAGGAAAAGAAAACAAAACACTAACTAGTCTGGTTAAAATACAGTAACAGGAGTGGAGGAAGAGGAAATAAATTCGAGGTTAACATCAGTACCACATTTCACTAAAATTACTTGCCGAAAATGGAATGAAGCAACAAGTACCAGCAGAGCTACCAGCCTGCTTGGCAGAAGTTATGTGGCAGCCAGTTCAGAAATATGGCTGTTTCTGCCAATCTGTTTCTAAAAAATGCAGAGTCCAGAGAACAGCTATAAGGGATAAAAGACTATCTATAAAATAAAGTACATCGAAAGATTTGGATATTCCTTACTGAGGAAAATGGGAACATATAGTTAGCTAAATTTCTAATTTAAAAAAACCTTATGGTTTGATAAACCAAAAAAACCCTAACAATATATAGAAATAAATACTGAGATCAACTCAGAGGTTGTAGGGACACTTTCACTGTAAGTGCTTAAAGAGAAAGAATTAACTTTTATTAAATCTGTTTCAAAAGGTCTATGAAAACATCATTCTTCCTCCCAGCTGGGGAAATCTCCATTCTCCCTAACAGTTCTAACCATGAAACTCTATTTTTAGTTTAGTGAATTGGAAGACAAATGAGTTTAACACCCCATGTTTTTGGAAACCTAATAAATGAGAACAGAAGAGATAATGAGACACAATTCTTGTGCAAAAACCTAGAAAGAAATGAGGTTACATCTAGTATCAAGAAAGCTTACAAACCCCAAGGTACTACTGTGGAAAACTGAATTTTCTAGGCTTTTCACAACCACGCATATATTTCTCAATGTTTCAGTTTGAGCATATGTTGTACATTACATGACAAGCTGAATATATTTAAATCAGACAGCAATTAACAATTTAGCTATTTAACAAAGCTATTTAACATCGGTAGAATAAAAACCCATCTATGATCTAAGCAAACAATACTGTTAATAAATTTTAGCTTTTAATTATAATCCAAGTTTTACAAAGGGGGAAGAACTCTTTTCTGGAGAGCAAATATTTCTTCATATAACAAGATTTAGTTGTGTTCAGTGTCCTAGTAAATGGAGGAATAAATCTGGAAGAAGTGAATCAGCTTCTTTAGATTAATAAGATCTGACCATGACTGTTTTGTAGGTCAGTCACTTTTGAACCTATGGGTGACAGCAGTAACATATACAAAAATTAAGTCAAATTCAGAAGCTGGTTTCTACCAAATATGGAATGGCTTCACACAGCTTGAGTGGCTTAACAGGGTGAACATTTACATTTTTTTCACAGAAGGAGGTGCCTAAGAATGATGAAAGCTGCTCATGAAAGGGATGACAGAAAGAATACTCACAGTCTTCCAGCCTTCTGCTTTCTTATCCTGATGAGAGCTAGTCCACGAGACAAGTCTACAGGAATTTGCATCGGACACTTTCAAAATACTTAGCTAAAAGCTTTGGGCATGAGCTGGGAGGAAACTAGTAAGTCAGAAAATGAAAAGGCAGCTTTTATGTGGTATCTTCCTGCATTAAAGTCAAAAAACTATAACACCTGCAGCCTAAAAACCAAGTACAGACAAATATCAAGCTTTGCACTACTCACCATGCCCTCTGCAACTGTTGTAAAAGAGAGGTTATCAGCATGAGATACGAATTAATGAGGATTTTTTTATGTTACCTACCATGTAATAGCTGGCAGACAGAAAGCCCTGATGTTAAACTGACTACAGATTGTTCTTTCTAGATCATACAAGATGAAATTCATTATATTTTCATTCCACATAACACTTCAATACTTCAGTAAATGACAAAGTGTTTGGATATTTTCTGGTTACATTTTATTTACTATTTTTTATGGAATTATTTCTCTTGACTTTTTATGTGGACATATTTGGCTTCAAACTTGATGAACATTCCATCTATAATCTCTCTAATGCTTTGCAAGACACATTTATGTGCTCACAGCCTGCAATCTAAATTTACGTAAACAGACTTTACGTCCTATTGTCATCAGTGTGCAGCTTTTCAAAGCTGCAGGTACAGGATAGAATACAACCAAAAGAATATTTTATTTGGAAGGGACTTGCAACAATCATCTAGTCTGACTGCCTGAGTACTTCAGGGCTGACCAAAAATTGAAAAATAATCATTAGGGTCTTTGTCAAGACACCTCCAAAACACTGAAAAGCCCAGTGAATGAACTACCTCTCTAGGAAACGTATTCCAGTATTTGACCACCCCCTCAGTAAAGAAATGTTTTTTAATGGCATGCCTAAACCTTTCCTGACACAGATTTCAACCATTCCCACACATCCTACCAGTGGATACTGGGGAGAAGAGCTCAGCAGCCCCCTTCCACTTTTCCTCCTCAGGAAGATGCAGGGAGCAGAGAGGTCACCCCTCAGCCTCCTTCTCTCCAAGCTGGATAGACACAGCGTCCTTAGCTCCTCCTCCCTGGACATGCCTTCCAGCCCTGTCACCAACTTTGCCACCTTCTCTGGACATATCCAAGGACCATCACATCCTTCTTGATGTGTGGGGCCCAGAATTGCCCAGAGCACACCCTCCAAGGCTGAATGCAGCAGGACAGTCACCTCTGCTGGTTGTCTGCTTGTGCTGTGCTCGATGCACCCCAGGATGGGGTTTTGCCCTCTGAGTTCCCTTCCCACTGAGACCAACACGCCCAAATCTCTTTCTCCAGGGCTGCCCTCCAGCCAGCTCTCTCCCGATTTTACTCATTCCCAGGGTTTCTCTGTCCCAGGTGCACAATCCATCATTTGGACTTCCTATATTTCATGCTACTGATGGTAGCTGCAATCTAAAGCTATTAACTGAGTACTAAATTCAGTATTTCCCAAAATAAAATGTGAGACATTAAGGTGGCTATTAGTTCGTACAGTTTTACAGAGCTCAGTGTATCTAGAGTAAGGTCTGAAAGTGCTTTCAGTTTTTTCAATTTTTCTTTTTCCTCCTCTGGCTTTTTCATGTTACAACTCAGTTAGCATCAAAGGTTTTATGTGGAGAAAAAGGTGTTACCTTTGCATGTTCTTTTGATGTCATTCTGCCTCTTTTAAAACCAGCGTATATGCATATTAACATTCCTCTACTTTTTCTTTCATCTCAAAGATATGCGTTTATTTTCAAAGGGTCATAAATTGCTTTGATACACCATATAGGCTAAACTACTCAGCTTTATACGTGTCACTCAGCCTTATACATACATATTTCCTTGGAGAACCTTCAGCATATTTGTTGATATTAAACATTTCCTTTTTAAAAAGGAAATGTCTAGGCAAATGACAATCCTCTGTACTGTTTTTGCTTAGTGGAAACTTTTACTAAACTCGAAGAGTTTTAAGGAAAACAGCAAATCTGTCACTTTTCTCATGTGAGTAATGACTTTTAAAATAGAGATTGATTAATTTTGTGACCATGGAATAATTTGAAAGGGTACCTAAATTTTTAAATAGAAAGTACTTTCTCATTTTTCAAGGAGAATTAGTAAATAGATTACCTGTTATTATTGTGATGACGAAAATGTGTTAGTCACTTTAGGGATATTCGAACTCTGCAGCAAACACCAAAGGAAAACTTAATTTTCATTAAACTATCAGAAATTCAAAGTGTATTTCGAAAGTAATTAAACACAACAACGACGCTTACTAGGTCAGATGTGGAGTCACAAACTTCTAAATCCTACTCATTCAATATTTCTTTTGAATCAAAGCAGAATAATGAGGATTATTTTCCTCATTGCAGTACAATGTGAGTGGTTGCATGAACTAAATGTGCAGTGGCACTAATTAGAAGGTTGCCCTTCTCTATGTCCTTGGAGCAGTAGACCAGACAGTCCTGTAGGAAGGAACATTTATATATTTATGCACCATACCCTATTTCATTTGACCTTTCCATGCCTTAGAACCCACTGATGATTTCAGCCTGTTAAAAATATAATCTTTGGATTCATATCAGAAATAACTTAAGAATACCTATTTTCTGTTCACTGTATAGTGAAACTGGAACTAGTGTCTGATGCAGTAGGTATCTCAATGTGGCTTGCTATTGCTCTTACTTTTGCATAATCCACAGTATTTCATAAGACTAGAAGAAAACTATTTTTAGTGCACTATAGCCCTAGTCATAATAGAAAAATTTTATATTTCTTGCAAGGGGAAAGTTCAGTGTTTGGGAGTGACATCTTTGTTCTGGGAGAGAGACAGTGAATACAGTGCTGAAAAGCCTGATAAGCTATTGGGTAAAAATGGATTTGGGGTGAGCTTCACCTTGTATCAACCAGTCACCCCAATCAGCCAGTGTGCTTGTTATTTCTCCAGAAAACCCACAGGCTTTGTATGTGTAAACACAGAATACCTCCAATTATTAAGGTTTAGGCTAAATAAAATTCAACAACATATTCTCAGGTAAGAAAATGAAAGATGAAAAAGCACAGGCAAAGTCTTACAGAACAATTGTACTGCTGTGACCCTGTTATACACTAAAAACTATCACAGCTCTCAAAGTCCTTTATGAAGAAATTCTTCCCAGATACTGCATCTCACCTAATCAGGAGAAAAAGATCTTCCTGTAAATTCTTATTGTGTATTTATTTACTTGCATAGTCTTGCAAACATGCACTTCAGGAAATGTTATTTAACGACTTCAATATAAACTATTCAGTGAGTTTTCAAAAGTAAAGGTACAATTGCCACAGCACTAGAAGCATTTAAAGAGAAAATCTTTGAGTCCTCAACTAAATGGTGTTGGCTCTTTTTAGGGACAGTGTCTTAAAAGCTAATCTTTAAACAAGTATAATCTAAAATTTGAATGAAATTAGAGTCCCAGAAATAAAATTATTGCAACTTTGCTTAAAATGTTTCAGGGCAACATGCAAATTAGAGTGATTTACCCACTATATATATTTTCCTTCTGCCTTCATCAGAATAGAACCATAAAGGACTCTGTGCCATGTGGGTGTCCTATCTGAATAAAGCAATATTGTAAGAATCTGAGTGGAGTAATATGCCCTCCATCCATTTCAATCTCTAAGTCAATTAATAGTTTATTATTTAGCAGGGTAAATTTTGTGTACAGTGCAAAGAAAGCATCAAGATACTTTCTATGTCTCAAGTATTGCATGCTAAAATAGTCCAGTTAGAAAAAAATATAATTTTTGAGCAATAATGAACACCAAATCACAATGTTTAATATTAAAGTGGTTTTCAATAATTTTGTATAATGTGTCAAATTCAAAAATGTTTCATATGCATTGATTAACAAGATTTCTAGGAAGCAATAAATTTTTTTTTTAATGCATTACAATGTATAACGCAGGTCAGTTTCTACAATCTGTTGCTTATTATACAGATTCTGTTTAATAGGATTATCTATTTCTATACTTCTATAACTCTTCATGATATATGTATGGTCTACCCTACTCAGACTCACTTATCCTAAGTCGGTGTACTGGACACACCAGGAGAGAAACATTTCTCTGCAAACCAAGAGATGTTGATGCTGTGTTACACTAAAAATACAGAACACCATGATACCCTTGTGTTACCAAAATGTAACTGTTCTGTCATGAAGAATTATTTCATAAATTAGCATTATTTCTCCCCAACCCCCTTAATACTGCTGTATTTCCTCAGCAGCTTGAAAAATCTGTTGTGGCAGAGTCACCAGAAAGAAATAAACACAGGCTGCAATTAGAATCTAGATCTGTTTTGTGTGTCTTTGAGGTAAAACTATTCCCTCTTCTCAATGCTGGAGCTACAGTAAGCAGTAATGGAAGATGTTGCAGAATTCAAAGCAATAACAAGATGCACACTTCCTTGTCTATATTTAAAAGTTGAGAGTCCTCGATGTACAAGATTCTATGGTTATGTCTGAACATTTTTAAAGACTGAAAGAGATCTAGTGATAATTCAGAATATGGAGAGTTTCTCAGAGTGGATCTCTGAGAAACTGAAATCCTAAGCAAGTAAAAAATTTAGCTATACAAGAATAATACATTAGAATATTCTATAGTGGTTTGATTTTAAAGCTCAAATACACTATTTATGATAATTTAATTTTCAGTCTTTAGCTGACCAGTATCTCTTTGCCTTTTTATAAAAAAATTATTTTCTGAAGAGTTATCTACTGCAATTAGTCAGTAGAAAAAGCTCGATACATCAGAAAACACAAAATTATTAATATACTGTGATCCCAAGAGTAACACGGTATTTGAAGAAAATATGAGCTCTGTTGAATGATCTTTTAAAACACAGTAGATAATTTTTTGAAATTTTTTGAAAGAACTGGAAATTGAAAACTGAGCCTTTGAGAAACATAAAGAAGTGAATCACTGTTGGGAGCCAAAGTTGCAAATAATATCTTTGAGAAACAAATAAATGAGTCACTTGTGAAACAGGGAGAAAATTATTTTCTTAATCAAAGCACTGATTTTCAAAAGAAAGTGAAAATAATACTCTGGAAATCAAACATCTTTACAGTATATATATGTATATGTAAAGTCCTTGATACATCAATTAAATAACTGAAATCTTCATGTCCTGTCCTTGAACTTCTACAGTAGTATCCACTTCAATTATAAACTTAGTTCTGCCTGCAACAATGGCACTCTTTAAAACATTTTAAGTTCAAGTGTAGTCATCTGGAAACAGGGCAATGTAGTCAAGCATTATTACAAAGGGGATGAAGAGAGTTGTTGCACAATTGAGCACAAAAAAACCTGCATTCTAGTCCTGCTTAGGTTGCCCTCTGGAAAACTATCAAGCTTCAGGGCTCTACACTACTTGTAATAGCAAATGGTTTTACGTTGTCATATTTTTTCTTTACATGATTATAAAAAAGCCAAGCTCCCCAAACAATCAAACAAGTTACAGTTGTCTCAAATCTGTTGTAACTACCACGCTCCTCAGTACAGGAACCCAGTCCTTTTCACCAGAAAGAAGCAGAACCTAAGAAATTGGGCTGGTTCTTTTTTATTTTTTTTTTTTTAATTGAAATACTGTGTGAGAGTAACAAACATTTTCCCTAATTAAATGATAAAAGGAGTACTTAAAGTATTTAATGGTCTACAATGTCTGTAATTTTGTCTAAAATAATGAACATGTAAACCAGTGAAATATAATTCAGAATGTGAAGGTCTTTAAGCATCTTCTATTTTTTGTTTAATTTTGAAACACATGTATTATTTTTGATATTGTCAAACTGTTTGCATCCAGTCTGTTCTAGTTATCAAAAACCTTGAAAAGCATCAAAGACACAACCATAACACCTTGTCTTTTTCCCTAATCAATTTTTATAAACATGAAGATCAACATAGACAAATGGAACTATTTAGGAGGAGACAGAAATTTGAAAAAAAAAAAATTAAAATTTTCAGATTCCTTATGACAAATATAAGAATTTCTGTATCACAGTATAAAGTCTGGAGGAGACATCAAAGCATAATTTAGTTTACCTATATACCAAGAGATGGCTTCAGGAAATCAAACACTATCGCAAATATAAGTAATTTTAAACTCCCAAACATTAGTCTTAATTAGATAAAAAAACTCTTCAGCTTTACTTACACATAGGTGATGATACAAATTTCACATAATCTCTGTTTCTGTCAGGAAAAAAAAGCTGTAAATCCACACAGTCATACAGTTCAATCAAGCTGACAAGAATCTCCCTAGGACCACTGGCTGTTTCTTCATAACTCATCTGTTGGACAGCTTTCTGCTCCTTCCTCTATCTGAAGCAGGGTTCAGGATTTAAATGTTCCTGAAACTCTCCTGTGAGTATTCTTTCCTCTGTTCAAATTCTCTGTTGTGTTCCTTTCCCTTTGCTAAGTGGCCAAGACCTGAATATGACTTTCACCATTGTAACACCTGTTCTAGCACCTGCTCTGTTACACTATTCATGTGACAATCCACATTACTTCCTTTTCATATCGCTAAGAAGATTAGAGGAAGTCATTGAAATGAAGGCATAAATCAGCTCTACCTTGCAGGTCCAGATGCAGGCCAGAAGAAAAGAAATTAAGTCACTAGGTCTTCAACAATCCACATTCCCCAATGTTGTGATATTAAAATATAACAACACACAGAACAAGGAAAGGGTGACAAGGAAACTTTCCAAGTAAATTAAAAAAAAAACCAAAACAAAACACAAAAGAACTTTCAAAGCCACAGCCACTTGAAAGAATTAACAAATTGAAAGATTGACAAACATAGTAGACATTAAGATAATTTTCCTACAATTTCCCATCAGAATCAGTAAATGATCTTAGTATACTTGGGCTACATTTGCACACGATAGCTCAGTGTACAGCTACTACTGATGGTATGAATTAATCTCCAATTTGAAGGAGTTCAGTGCAGAAGATCTTACCTTTATATGAACCCACTCTATACAACAAAAGACTGTTAAAACAGAAAACATTACCTTTGGAGCTGGTTATCTAAACTTTTCCACTCACATTTGTTTAGATCTAGTACTCAAGAAAATTTACACGGATATTTTCAAGAGTAGAACCTTGTGACAAAGAAAATAAGCCAATTTTATTTGTTTGCATCTCATAAAAATGGTAATTCTGCTTTTACAATTTTTTTTACTTGTAATCTCTTTGTTATTAAAACATAAGCAAACGTCTGACATCTGAGAATGTTTCACTATGTCTTTTAGAAGTCATACATTGTTCTGACTGAATTTCCTATATGGATTTGTATACATCAATTTAATTAATCACCCACCTGTGCTAAAAGAGAGCCAATTCAATGTCAAACATAAAACTAAAAGCATTTTTTTCTTTGATTCAAGAAGAATGAAAGATAAAATTCATTCTCCTTCATCTCCTGTGTTATAAATAAGACTTCCTTCTTGCTTTTATTGTCTGTTTAAGGATTAGATATTTAAATTAGTTGTTGGAGAATGAGAAAATTTCATTATCTTATCAGTTAATTATAACTCATTTAATGACAATAATTTAATTTATTGTTTAATGACAGTCTCACTTTTAAAATAGATGAGGTACTTATTGATGTTCATGAACACTCTTTGGAACTGATGCCATGCATCATGTCTTTGAAAACCACAGACTGATTTAAAAAATGTACAGTCATTGTTCAATGTTGGTTTTACTAATTTGATGAACTATGTCAGTAAGAGTAGAACAACACTGGCACATGAATTACCTCAAAACTCCACATTTGCCATTTCATTAACGTTTAGCTCTACAAAAATGCATACAGATAGGATTAAATGTGGGATTTCCCATCCATTTTTAACAATAATTATGTCTCACTACAATAATTTGTGCTTCTTATTCATTTAGAGTCAGTCCATGTCAGGTTAACTCAATTTTGATTTCATTAGGGATGAACATACGTCAAACATTGTTGACTGAGTTGAGACTCAGATTTTCAAAGATCCACAAAATCCAAACTACTGTGACCTGAAGTAACACTGATGCTTGTCACCTCAAATGAAGATCAGCTAAGGCATGGGTATGGCAGAGTTTATGAGGAAAGCAAAAATTGTGTTATGACTAGGCAAACCCAGAGGCATCCTGTTCTGGACTGAATAAAGCCTACCTTTAGATTGATTATGTTTAGTGAGTTGACTTGTAATTTCCTCTTGAATCATGAATGTCTGAGCCTTGACTGTTGCAGATTTTGACTTATTGCTGTTTCATGCTACATGAATGTGTACATTCAATACCTCTCTCAGCAGTCCCAGTGTCAGTGTGATTCTGTGTGAAAATTCACAGAGTATATAGAATGTGCATTACAAAGCCAAAAGCTAAGATCTCTCATTGTGGATTGTTAAATAAATGTAATTCTACTTGATTATCAGTGTTGAGACTTTCCTGAGTGCTCTGCATGCTCCTCCTCAGATCTAATTACATGGACTTCTAACACTCTCCAAACTCCTCTGGTTTTCCTGACCTGAGGCAGCTCTCCCACACAACCCTGTTCATCATTTATTTCTCTTCTGGACATCTTTTATTTCCACAATTCTTCTCTCTTCAGTGCACCATTCAATATTCATATTATTTAGTTCATGAAAAAAATAGCTAACTACCTTTTGATTTTGTTTTCCAAAAAATTAAATCTGTGCAAAACAATGATAAAAAGGCCACAGCAGCTGTCCTTTCAAGTTACTTTTTAACCCTACATCACCTTGACAAGAGGTGAGGTTCATTCAGGACACTCTAGCATTACTTCACTAATTCAGAGATTACTGAAATCTCTTTACAGATAACCCCCAGTGTGTTGGGGGTGGTGGGGTATAGGTACTTGTTCAGCTGGAACCCTGTGGTGAAAGCTATTCAGAATGGGAATAAAACTGCAGTTCAAACCACAGGTGTTAGAATTGAAATTCATTATGCAAAAATCAAAGGAAGGTGTGCTTGTACTTTGCTCCTGGGGAGGACAGAGAAGCCAGCCATTACAAACCTTAATAACTCCTTAGTCAGTTAATAATAGTATTCATTCACAAACCCTTTATCAAAATGCAGCAAATTTCAGTGTAACCTGAATTACATTTAAAAAAAAAAAATAGAGTGTTTAGAAGAGAAAATTGCCTTCATCACAGTTGAGCTGAATTCAAGTAGCAGAATTGAAAAAGTCATCATCAATTGCTCTGAAATATTAAATCTTTTTAAGAGTGCAAAAAACCATGTAAAACTTCATGAAATGAGTAAAAAGTTGTACATCTTACAGACATATAATGCAAGCCAGAAAAAGTAAGTTATTATTGTTTCAGCTTTGTAGCAGTGCAGAAATGCACTTTAATTGTAAGGATCTAATACTGCCGAAGGTGTTATTGTTCTTGGCTATTAAGTCCCCTCTTCTTTCATTTATTACTTATCAGAATTAGAGACCAACATGGAAGTAGAGATATAATTCTATTATCTCCCATATTCAAAACTGGTATTTTTCCCAAAACATCTGCTCAATAACTAATATTAAAATGGCATATTTGTATTGTAATATGCATTTATTTGAATAGTCAAAAATATCAACATGACTTCCCAGTTTTAAGTTTGCTTTAGAAAAAAAATCGGCATATAGATGGAACACTGGAAGTTTTTCATCCCTCTATTTTTTCTGAGTCTGCACATATTTTTCCAGAATATAATTATTAATCAACTCAACAGCATTCCAAATAACAATTATGCACACTTGAATACTTAATTATGAGACAACTCATGAAATGCTTCCTTGTAATTTTAAAAGGGATTATCACAAATCAAGGTGGATACTATGGAGGACTCTGCACATGGGGTTAACAGAGCAGCAGTCTAAAAAAAGTCATTAAAAGTATCAGGATGAATGCAAAATGGGAATGCTTTCCCTAGACCCTATTCTTGACCTGAAACTAAGATGCTACATCCTAAAGGATGCAGTGTAATGTGAACTTACATTGTGGAGGTATTTGAACTGCTTGAATAGCAAAAAAGACAAATATTCCCATATGACCATTCCCTTGATACCTGCTCCTGCTTTCTCTAGAGTCTATTCAGCCTATCTGTGTAACATCAGCCCAATGAGAGAGAAAACACAGGCAAAGGCCTGGTTTAGATGCACAGCAGAAACACCATACAGGGGGTACAAGGTTACTCTGCCTTCTAACATCACTTCAGATTTCTTTTATACAGAATATTATCTATTTATTTCTCTGAAATGTTTAGGAACATGAAAGAAGCCCAAAAATATCTGATTATACATTACGCATACTGTAATTTTTAGCTGACCATTTAGCTGATAGATTTCATGTGGTTTTATCCCAAAATAAAAATGTATTTATCAGCATTGATATTAATCAGCATCTAACCCCAATGTCTTCACAAAAGACCATTTAAATTAGCCACAAAAATAAGGCATAGTATAGCATGTACACAGGCACGAGATCTGTTGTCCCAGCAAAGTTTTCTCATTGGTTTATTTCTGTGTTTGGATGCAAAAGTGAGGAGATTCTCTGACTCCTTCTCCCTGTAATCTTTCTGCCTTAAGAAGAAAGATGGAAAACATATATCTACCCACAGGGGAAATAATTTTTTCCTACCTGAAAATACTAGATGAATGTCACTGTAACACCAGCACTTTAAAGTTATTGATCAAGTTTTTCCATATAAAAGAGCATTAAACATAAAATTAAGATGTGCCTCACAATTTCCCACTGGTAGCTGTGGGGTTTTTTTTGACTCCCAGGAAACAAATTCTCACACAGCTGTTATTCCCCCATTTATTCTGCTCATTTTTACAACCCTTTCACTGCAGATTAGTTTCAGTGAAGGTCACACAGAGTCTGACACCCAGAGGAGAAAATGATATTCACAGAAAATTTCTCTGATATCAGATGGGGAAATCATACAAATGAAAATTTTGGTATAGGTAAAGCTGAAGCAGCCTATCTTTTTTGGGGGGAAAAAAAAACTCAAAAAAGGCAGCAGCTCTGCAGTTGTATTTGGAGACATGTCTCTCTCAGAGAACCATACTGTCTCTTCCAGAGAATTGCTTCATTTACCTGAAATACTTCCTAGTCAAAATATTCCCTATAAGCCTGCAGAATTTAACAAATTTATCATAAGAATAGCAGAAACCAAGAGAAAACAAATTTCACTCTGATACAAGAGAAAAACAGCCGTAAATTTTTCATGAGCAAGATGAGGAAATAGATGGAGAAAAGCTTTCTCCTAGATCAAAAGTTAGAAAAAAAACCTTTTTCATAAAGAAGAAATTCCAAATTTGTGTAGATACAAATTAAAGACTTATATAAGCTATTAAAGAAAAATAAATTCAATCTAGGCTATGTGATGAGTTGATGTGATTCATTCTTGTTCATCAAAAATTAAGTTAGTGCAAAACCAGGACAGATTACTAAAGGCAAGTAAGAATGTCTGAGGTACAGAAGGAAGAATGCTATCCATGTATACAACATGGCCTTTCTTCACTCTTATGCTCAGGGATTATTCGGACTCTTTAAAACAGCAATGAAGAAAAACATGACTTGAAATAAATGTTATGTTAATAACTGGGTTTCATGGCAGCAGGACCAAAGGCAAAGCCCTCTAAACCTTTATAATGCTGCATATCTTGGACATCCTATGATTTAAATTATGTTAAAAAAATGAACTGAAAACATCATACTTGTCCAAAATTCATGTTAAATAGACAATGTTATGGTCAACATCCCCAAATCAGAGTGAAACTTTTGTGATCGTACCTTATATTAAAATATTCAAATTTTCTTCAGAGTAGCATTTTAGTAAATATCATCAAGAAGACAGAATGCTTTAGAGGGAATTAAGGAGGCATGATTAATGATAAATAGGATAGTCATTTAGTTACTTCGCACAGGAGGCTGAAAAAACATAAAAACAATTTCTGATTTAATTGGACAAAGCCAGAATCCAAATGCCTAACTCATGCCTTTCCACCAGCTAATTTTATATCTCTCTGAGTCTTCTAAAGGTGTAAGGAGGCATACTGCTTACCATTGTTTTTGTTATGTACACTATGTGTTTAAAATAGATCAATGAATAAATAATAGGTTGAAATGTCCATGAACCTACTTGGAAGTTAATGTTTCTTTGATTTTTAAAGGTTTTCTAAACATTGATTCTATGGCACAATTTTAAAGGCAGAATTAAGAATTGATTTTTCCTATGATTTAGTTAATTTCAATGAGTGTAGTAGCTTTTTGTCAGCTTCATTTACCAAGAAATTTCACATTACACATTCTGGTGCTGGAGGTCAATGCTCACTTGCTTTCCTCATCTAGTAAGATCTTCCATCTTCAGGTTACAAAGAAACTTCACAGGCCCTGAGGAAAAAACCCAAGGAGATACAAAATACTTCCTACAGGTTGGCTGTCTTCCTTGGTTATCTAAACCAAGCAGTTTTGTTTACGTTCCAGAGTCATTAATTCTCTAGAACAAGTAAGACAGAATCCCAAGAGAAAATTACTCATAACACTATATAAATTGCAAAGGAGTTTTCATAGGCTTTTTAGTTTTGAGAAGTATTAAAAATAAAAATAGTATATTTATTTTTTAACTTAGCTTACCACAGCTGTAGAAATAGACAAAATGTGCAAACCACATAGTAACTAAAAAGGTGAAAATATATCATGGGTAGATACAAGGAATTATCAGTTAACAATTCAAGGATGATGCAGCATAGTTGAGAAAGAGCTGCTCCCATTTGTGTTTTGCAAGTTTAAATAAGGGCCTGGTTTAATAAATAAAGCATGTTTAAAAACAGGAAGATGGCAACACAAATAAAGTCATGACTGGGATATTCACAAAATTTCAATCAGATTTCTGCTAAGGTCAAAAGTCAGGTAATAAGAAATCTCACTTTCAACATCTGTGTTGAAAGGCTTTTTTCCACTTTATCACAAACCTCATTATTAGGAAAGAACAGGGTTTATTATTGTAACTTTAGGACAAGACCACAGAAAGTAAGGAACATAACTTTATATTTTTATCTTTTACAGCTATGGGTGTTTCAGAAACACCCATATGGTTTTTCAAAAGTATTTCAGTCCTTGTGGCCTAGTAGATACTGACTGTATCTGGCTCTAGGCTTGTTGAACTATCAGCACTGGCCTCAGGCCATCTCTGACTTTGGGCTTGTGTTGGCCTGTCTGGAGTGGTGATTTGGCTTGGAGGAGCTGGTGGCTTTGGCTTCAGAAATGTGTGTGGCATAACACCTGCTGTGATATCTGGGGTTTGCAGGAGATGGCTGCTAATAACAATTAGTTGTTATGTGTGGAATAACTGTCCCTGACTGCAGCAGGAGCACAGTGTGTGCCAGGACAGACAGACGATTGTAGCAGGAGCCTTGAACCATCACAGGAAGGAGGCACCAGAGCTAGAAACCCACCAGAGCTAGTTCCCTGGTTAGCAAAGAAAGGCAGCTCTGGGAAATGAGAAAAGCAGTGCTTGGGACAGCAAAGAGAAGAAAGTATGGAACACGTTTACTGGACAGCAAATGTGGATACGCCATGGAGCCCTGAGCAAGGGAAGAAAGACAAAGGCGTGGAGGTTGCCAGCAAAAGTGTAGAAACTTCCACTAAGTTCTCACATGATGGATGTGAGATGAAGAAATCAAGATCATACTCCTGGCAATTAACTTGGTATGCTGTTGGCTTGTCCACTGGCAGCCCAAAAACTTCCATGTCAGGACATGGGAAATGAGTGGAAGGAAGGTACCTATAAAAGAAAGAGGTGCATACTCTGCAGAAGTTTGTGAATATTAATTTTAACTGTACTTCCTTAAAACTCTAAGTCCTAGCAGTACCAAAACTGGACTAATAGTAATGTTTTGATTAGAACTGCTAAGATTTCAGTTATTAATAATAAATCCTAGACTTACATATACAATGTGCTACCCAACTTGCACAAAAGAGAAATTTGAGTGCAGCAAATTGGCAGGAAATTATCCTCCAGAAGAGGAGGGTCAGGGAATCCTATCAATGTGCACAAAAATCTAGTGGAGGGTAGTAAAGAGCAGGGAGACAGACTCTTCTCCATGGTGCCCAAAGACAAGAGAAGAGAAGAGGCAACAGACACAAATAGCAGTTATAGGAAATTCCCTTCAAACACCAAAAAAGCCCCAGGTCTGTGTCAAGTGGATTGTACATCCATCAGTAGTTGTAATTTTTTATTTCTTATACCTCTCTGTCTGTTATGAAAAGAAGTTAATGCACTCAGACATAACAAAAACACATTAGAACGATACTTTGTACCAGAAGAATCAATTTAGAGAGCTATTAAGTATAGAGTGGGAGAAATAGTAAATAACATTGTTAAATATTTGCATTTTACCAATATTATTTCTCATTGCCTTTACTCCTTGTGTCTTCTTCCAGTTGTCACAAGACTAGCAAGTAGAAGAAAGGCAACCCTAGAAGCAGTGAGAGTTCACCCAATGGAGTTGAATCCATATGAGATGCTGTACTCTGACAGCATCATTATATTGCAGAATGTACTTTTGAGGAAAGTTTATTTAATATGCTTGTATAAACATTCCAGGAGCATAAAGAAGAACCATTGGGAGTTTTGCCAACTCATGTCTGAACACAGTGTAAAGACTCTCTTTCTCTGGATGTAACCAGTGGCAGCAGTTAAAGGAGATATGATAGCTCCTCTGCAGATGACTTACCACAAATTTTTTTAACTTTAGGAACAAGCAAAAACATATTGCTTTTTTACTTTGTTTTTAAACTAGGTGACATGGGCCAGTTCTAATCTCTTCAACAAGGACATAAGGCCTGTATAAACTTCAGTGAGTAGAAATGCTGTCAGGCTGTGAGATTATTTTGTGTATAGAAAGTTACTCTTTCTGTTCTGGCAAACACAGCAGCAAGATGTACTGTATATAAGTGAACTAATGTGCATATAAAACTTTAACAATTAGCTTGTGGACTTTAGAACAAATTCACCAGACATATGCCTATGTGAATTGAGATCTAGTTGACATCCTTTTTTAAACATGTTTATAGACCAGGCATTTTTTTTCTCACGTTGTTAGCCCTGAAGGTTAGATTAAACCTTCATAAAGACTTTGACACACTTCATTAAAAAGTAAAATGGCATCACTGGAGTGACTTTAAGTCACAAGATGAAGGAAAAACTGACTAAACTTATTGAAAAATTCTTTGGGTTGCCAGCTCAACCAACTGCAGATCTACCACAGAAGCTTAATTCCAGTTTTTAAATAAGAGAGCTTTGCTTTTTTTTTTTTTTTTTTACATGCTGGTATTTAGTAAATAGGAATAGATTTTTACTTTTATTTCAAAGTTTTCCTCTCATTAGTATCCTCTCCTACTTCTTTTTGTTTTCAAAATTCTTGCATTCACAGAGTACATGCAGAGAGTAATTCAGAAACAACTCAAAAAAGAGGGAGCATTTATTTTAAGATAGGATTTTCACTGAAATAGTCAGCCTAAATTCAGAGTTGTTTTATTTTGGATGTAACTATAAGAAATATCTAGGACTCCCTGACTCTCAGATTTCACTTCAAAAAATTCCTTCTGCTTTCATGTGTGTTTTAGAACCAAAGACTTCATGGGCAGTCAGTTTCAGTGGGCTGAGGATTATAACCAATCCAGAGAAATTAAAATACTTGTACACTGTGTAGCTGGTATTACATCATTATTTGCATTTCCCTGTGTATTCAGTTAATCCACTCCAACCAGACACAGATGTTTTTTTACTCAGATACATCTGTGAGAAGAAAATACATCATCGTCATCCATTAGATGTCATACATTCTTGAAGTTTAAAAGAGGTAAACACAAAAAAGGCAAAAGGGAAAAGTGGAAAATTCAGTAAGGCTCATTGCTAAAGGCCTGCAGATACTTCCTTTCATTATTAGAAAGTTTTCTATCACAAGTATGTTATCTTTCTTAAGATTAGAAAATTAGAAACACTTCTCTGTGGTCTTTATTCTTTATAGGTTTTTAAAGTGAAATAAGCTCTCAGTTACCCACACTACAAAAGATTGTGAACTTAGTGCACCACACTATATTTCATCTGCAGTTTGAGACCTCATATCCACCCTTTCATGTATTTCATATTTGAATACAAATTAAATTTCTGCTTAATTAATTATGTTAATTAAATTAATTCAATATTCATTTGCCCAGTCAAGGGGTCAAATTTTCTATAGGCTCTCTTCCATAATAATCTCTTTATTCTCTTTTAGAATTGTCATTTAAAGACTAAGCAAATAGTAATTCCATATAAACAAAGATCTGATGAATAGCCAATGCTTGGAAATCCCAGAGACATGGCTGTAATCCTGCACATGCCTGACAGATCCAATGCCACATGGACCAGATCTAGCAATGAAAACAATTTAAACGAGAAGAATGTCTGTCTATCAATTCTGCTACAGTATTGCTCCCTTGGATTTGGGCTGTTGTAGCAGCTGGCTGAAATTCTGTCCTCCTCAGGCTACAGAAAAGTCTCTTCTAGGAATGGGCAAGAGATGTGGTTTTGACCCAGCTTCCCTTGCAAATATGGGATATTTATTTTTATTTGGAAAAAACTATTTATTTTTATAAATTAATTTATGTTACACTGTTGTAAAAAGTTGATTCTTAATTGTGCTGAAAGAGCTAAATAAGGTAAACCTCGTTTATTTCCTTACAAGAAAAAGAACATTTACTGCCAGAAGAAAGGTTTCATGTGGAAGGTTGGATGATGCAGTATCTTCCTTGAGACATAAAGGAAACAACTTTGAACAAAAAGACTGAGATCTGTTCTACTCACTTGTCAGGGACTCCTAGAGACCTGGTGGATTTATTATAGGAGCTTCCTATGAAAAATTGAGAATAATAATTTTTTTCTAGTTTCCCAGTTCTTTGTAAACAATCTTTGTTTCTGCACAGAGCCACAGAAGTCATAATTATTTTGTCTCTAGCTTTTAGAATAAGCTAGATACGAGGATCTGAGTGTAAAAAAGGCATTTCAGGGCATGCAGGCTGATCCTGAAAAAAAAATTCAAATAAAGAAAAGAATAAGGAATTTTAATGACTAGCAGGTTATACTTTTCCAAAGGCAGCTTCATCTGAGAGCAGCCAAGAAATATATACTCCCACAGGTAATAAAAAATCCTTCTATATAAAGCAGCTTTGAACATAATTGGAGATTCATAAAACAGTATATGGGTTTTTCACAGGCTGCTTTTCAAGTAAATCCATAAATATACTACCATTTTTCTTAGAGCTAAGCCCAATGAATATTAATATAATTACACCACCACTGTTGAGATATTTGTAATATTACATACTCTTACGCAGCCACAGCTTAAACCATTTGGGGTACAATCCTGTTAACATTGATCCTAGCAACATTGTTCCCCTTTCTGAGACTGAGACAGAGGTACTGGAACCAAGAGAGAAAATTATCTGGAGAATATAGAACAGCTGACCTGTTATATGTTTTGCTCCTTTCATTTCTGTTTGCCGGAGCGAGAAAGCAGGTGCCAATCCAGCAGCTGATTTTCACCAGATGAAGATAATCACAAAGGACACCTCACCATTGCCTTGTCATTTGCAGAACCTCTGGCACCAGCTGGTATCAAACAGTAGAAAACCATCCTTGCAAACAAGCAGAACAGGGTGGGGGAGAACAAGGGATGGCAGCTTTGTTTTCCATTAGCAATTTGGATCAGCTGGAGGAGAGTTCTGGCAAACACCAGGGCCAGGTATGTAGTGAGAGAATGAAACCTGGATGCTGTGGGTTAGCCCTGCATGCAGTCAAGCCCCACACAGCTGGTCACTCACTTTGTTCCACAGGATGGATGAGAACTTGAGGAATAAAAGTGTGAAAAGTCATGATGTGAGATGAAACAGTACAGGAAGTAAAGAAAAGCTGTGCACAAACAAAGCAGAACAAAGCCATCCATTCACTGCTTCTCAGGATCTGGTCAGTGCTCACCCATTTCTAAGCTGGGCTTCATCACATTTAATGGTGACTTGAAAAGGCAGATTCCACAACTTCAAATATTCCCATTGTTTCCTGCAGTGTCATATGCTGTCAGATATCCTTTGGTCAGTGAGGGTCAGCTGGCTCAGCTGTGTCCCCATCAAACTTCTTGTGCACCCCCAGCCTACTTACTTTATTTAAAATTCTAAAACTGGAACTAAATGTTTAAGCACTTCTCAGGAAGAGCTAAAACATTGATGTGTTATCAACACAACTTTGGTCACAAATCCAAAACATAATCCCATTCCACCTACTGTGAAGAGAATTAACCACCTCAAACAAGAGCACTGGCTATCAGTTTCAGAGAGGTCACAGAGAGACAGGCACATGAAAATACCTACTCTGTCCCTCTCCTCCTAAAAATATCACCTGAAATTGGTTAAGAAATTTAGATTCTCAGACTTTCTTTTATAGGACTGCAACACCTGGGACGAGGTACCCCAAGTAAGAATAATCACAGCAGCAAGAGGGAGATAATCAGAAGAGAAGAGAGAATTAAATTGCAAAAAGCAGGTAAGATGACAAGTATTACAGAGATTCATGAGGAATAGCAAAAAAGGTCATATGAAATAGCATCTCATTTCACAAGACATTTTAGTGAGATATTTTAATTAGTGCCACCATGCATGTGGCACCTTAGTAAGACACATCTCTGTGGAAACCCTCACCAATTTGTAATGCCGAGCATTTGGCATTAGACAAAAACTAAAAACCAATTTTGTTCCCTTTTTGAATATTGCCCTTTAGGAGTCAGAATACCCACTGGATTTCTACCAGACAAAGTAAGAAGTCCTAATGTACTAAAATATAATGTCTCATAGATGATCTCTACATTTCAACAATGAAGGATTTAATGACTCACATGAAAAAGAGAAATAGAAATGCAAAGATTAATAATTTCTAATCATTTGTTTAACAGTCCCAAAGCAACACAGGCAGTCCATAGCAATGAAATATTATTGAGAAGTATGAGATCAGGAAGAAAAGGTGTTATCAATACTTACATAACAAAATTAGAGCACTTATATTTTTAATATCCAGATATGAGCATTCCCACTGGGAGATCTAATTTACTCTACTTCAAAATAACCACAAATCAGTCTGTTTTATTGAGTGTGATGAGAAAAGCTTACTGAAGAGCAATACTTCCTTAGAGGCACCATTGACTATAGATACCCAACTCAGTAATTTAATAAAAAAAAATAAATCCATAATTCTGTGGCTAGAAAGAAAACTCACATGTTAATTCCAAGCTATTGATTTGCAAAGAGGAGCAATAATTAATGTCTGTGTATGTATGTGTGTATATGTTTACAAACAAATTTTTATGTCATTGGTTTTGTTTAATTTTACTAGAAAATAAGACTGGATATTTAATCAAAACCAAAAAGCATAAGGAGTGTATATATCTATATATATACACATACATACACATATATATCATTATATATATATATGTGTATGTATATATATGTGTGTGTATATATACACATACATACATACATACATACATACATATATATTGATATTGTAATATTTCAGGTAGGCTCTGCTTCCAGGAACAATATCCAGGGTTATTTAAGATGGGACTACTGTTTGAAATCTGTTCTGAACATAGGAGAATGGATTTTCAAGTGTCAAAGGATAATCCTTTTTCACGCTTGGTAAAGGATGCATCTGATGCTAAGCTTTATTTAAAAGTCTAAAACTGGAAGTAAGTAAATATATGGTAAGAGATAACATAAATCAAAGTGTCTGTATGTGATAAAGCCTGTTAAGAGATAAGGAAAAAAAATTATCTGTCAATAGACTGGCCATGAGATGGTTCCATGTTTCTTTAAAAGCACCTACATACAGCCACTCTGTGGAAATTCCCTCAGATATTCTAACCAGATGCAAATGTTATTTGTTCCAACTAAGCACACTTTTCAAAGAAATCTTACTGAGCAGTCATTGTAAACAAGATGCCTTTGAAGATGATGAGGAGGGCCTAAAGTGAATTTCCTGTTAAATCAGATACTGTGGAAAAATACACTGTTAATAGAATGAGACTGGTATCGAAACATGAATTTATTGTCCTAATATAGAAAAACAATGACAGTGAGAAAATGCATCAGGATTTGGTTCACTTTGAAACAAGAAATAATTTATTGCACAGTATCAAGAGTAATAAAATATGTAATATATCTGTCTTTCAAGCTCTTCTTTTTTCTTGTTTTCTGCTTTTGCTTTTTATCTCTGTTTTTCCAGATACATCCCAACATTATATAGGCAAACTGTCTTTCTGTACATCTATTTTCCCTATCTGATAACTAGTTTATCCAGTCTTAGAGCTTACAACTTTCTAATTTTAGAAATATTAACGTCAAAGCTATGAACGTAGGTATATTTAATTTAATTAATAGTATTATAGCATGAAAAGAAAAACTCTAGAAATTCAGTTTTTATCTTCAAGTCCTCTGAGTGTGCTTTTTTTTTTTTTTTCTGCTTTATGGTTTATTATACAGATAGATCCACGTGTTAGATATAGGTATATCTCTCAGTAAACTATTTCTGACAGAACTCTGGAATAATGGCATTTAGCCAAAATCTGTGCACAGATTTTGACTGCCTTATTTGGGCTGTGCTGTAATTGAATGGAATCCAAACAAACTAATGCTGCTTCTATTGGCATCTTTGTTTTTAGCTTGTACTTTTGTAACTGTGAAGAATCTCTTTCATGGAGACCTTCTAAACTTAATGATACTGGTTATTCCCTTAGCACAAATGTTACAGTATACCCTAATAATTACTCATTCACCAGTAGTCAGTCTGCACCACCCATTCATTGAGTTCTGTTTTAAAAACAGAAGGCACTGGAGCTGATCTAAACAGCACCCATCTAAGACCTTGTGCATCACATGTGTTTGTTTCTGCAATATCTCATTTTTCTCATAAATTGGTCATTGATGCTCTTCAAAAATCAACAGTCTTGATTTCTGCTTTGGTGATTAGTTATTCCCTATTAAAAACCGCAGAACTTACACCTCACCATTGGAAAATGTATAATCATTTGCACTTTCAGCAAGGTAAGAGTTATATTTCCTTTTACATTTGTTTTACTATGGGCTGTACAGACACAATCACAGTCCAATAGTCATCTTCTATTGCATATGCTTATCAGGAATTATATTTTTCCACTAAAATAAACTAATTGTAGTAGTAAGAAACAAAATAATAAAAATTAAAATAAAAGATTGCCAGGATACATCTGGTTTATTATGTAAACAGGCAAAACAACAAAAGACAATATTTACTGAAAGTTAAAAACAACGATTATACCATGTTCCAATTCAGCAAAGTCTCAAATTAAAAAAAAAAACACCTTCTTCTTTAGAAACTTTCCCTTTCTTTGTTTTGAGGACTGTAAAGGATCCATGACTGATGCAACCTGCTATGGATGAAAGATCAAATATTTTTGCACCCTGCAGATGGTGCTTTGTTATTTTTGTAAGCAGGTCACTAAGTAAATTCTGTTTTCATTTTCAAATGAAAAGCTTTTGCCAGATGTTAAATTGATCTCTAAAACTTTTAAAATATTTCTTTGTAAAAACAGAAAATGGAGAGATCTGGTAAGACCAACTCTGATTTCTCAAAGCCAACACTGCTTTAAATAAGTTAATAAATACAGGTATCATGCAACAAGTTAATATTTAAAATCACCATAGATAAAGGACTTAAAATATTTATTTTCTATGTTGTAGTAGGACAATATTTCCTCTAAGCAACTTAAGTTCTGAATTTTATTTCTGCCTAACAAAACTTGGACCACAGAACTGAGGTCAGGCTACTTCAAATATATATATAAAAAAAGACTGGCAGGCTTAGTATTTCCTACTCCTTCTCTAAAAGTTTGAGACATCAGTGATTTCTTATATTTTATTTTTATTTCCATCTTTTTCACATTTACAATTCTAATAAGTAAACTTCCTATGCCAAATACACTGACTGGCTTCATTGCAGGAAGTTGCCAGTTAATCTGTCATTCACCTGAAAATACATCTCCAGCTTCAATCTGTCAGCTGACAAAAAAGGGAGAATAAGAATATATGTAAGAGTATAACTCAGTATATATAATCTAAGCTCCTTTTACTTCGGAAAAAAAAAAAATGTTCAGTTTTTTTTTTTTTAATAGTTATTTAGAGAGAAAATAACTTGAAAAAAATTTGATGTTCCCTGCTAAAAGAAAATAGTGGAATGAGGAAATCTGTGAATTTGGTGCAATCATGTGCTTCCAAATTTTATGGAGTAACCAATTAAACAGCATCATCAGCTGGTCATATGTCTGACTGGACAGACACAGTATATGAACTTCAGAAGTTTCAATTATGAGCTGGAAATAAAGAGAGGATTTGTAAGAAAAAAGATTTTATAATGGTCAGGAAAGGAAAGGTCTTGGTAGCAAAATGCTAAATTAATAAGAGAAATTAATATATGTTTCTTCTTTGTTCCTACTGCTTTAGTTAATACTGTTAACAAATCTTTCATACCTGTCTCAAACTTTTAAAATATACTGGGTTTACCACAATTCAGTAGAGTTCAAATGGATGATTGGAGACCTCAGTAGGCAGCAGCATGTAACAGTGTGATAGCTGCTAACGTGAGTACCTAAATTACCAGCTCTGCATGGAAATAACAAAAATATTATATTTAGAGATGTTGTTTAATTTGTGAAAGCACTCTCAATATTCAGTTCAAACAAATTAATGTAGAAAGGCTATGAAATGAAACAAACAAAACTGAGCAAATCACAAACACAAGAAACTAAATGCACGAGTGAACAAACAAGACAACCAAGTACTGAGAAAACCAGTTTATGGTTTTGCATATTTTCACATTAAAATTTCATCTTTCATTAAATTATACTACAGTTAAATAGGAAACTGAATTTTTGCTTTTGCCAGTGTAATTTCCTTCTCCTAAATGAATGACTGCACCTTCAGACCCTTTTATTAGGTAATTAGCTAAATTAGTCATAAATAATTCAGACTGCTCTGTTCTCTTTGCATTAAACAAATACATTTAAGATTCTATACAAGGGCAGTGCACTATGTGAAAAATAACAAAATAGAAAATTTTCTAGCAATAATAAGGCAAAAAAATGGTTTAATTCTTATATAAGGAACCCTTAGATTGACAATGTTAAAAAGAAAAATTACAAATAATGACAATTAGAGCTTACTAAAATACTTTCTGGAATAGCCCAGATTCCAACTAACATGTATTTTTTACATACTAACATTCAATAATATCATTTAAAGATGACTGGCACTACAGGATTGATTATATTTTTTTTTAAATATATTTTTTGCTGAAGTGATCTAATATACTCTTTCAACTCCTTTTATCACCACAGCAGCATCCCAGGGTCATCCAAAAATAGTTTGCTCTTTTAAAAACTTTTATCTTTGTTTATATTGTGAGTCATAGATGGTTACCTAAACCAAGGCTTTTAAATGTTTTAGTACTTTTCAAAGTGCCAAAAAATCAATAGCAGGCTGAAAGGTCCCCAAATGCCTTTCGATCATACATTAAGGAGTGCAGCAGATTTTCAATGTTGAGCCTGCCCTAATATCTGTTAAAGGACCTTCCAAAACACTGTTTTGTTTGTTTCTTATATGAATAGTGACACTTAGCAAGTATGCCCAGCAGTTCTGTAGTATTTAGTAATAGAAATTTTAAATAAGAACTTTCTGAATTTAATAAACAGTAGGCTGTATGCACCTTGGATATTTACCGCTGTAAATATGTACTTTATGAGGGATGTCTTTGATGAAAGTAGTCTGGGGTCATTTTAGAGCTGCAAAATCTATTTCACAAGGGACAAAAAAGGGTTGACATACAAAGCATGGAAGTATTTATGTGAAAATACATAGGAATTCAATGACTTGTAAAAATAAAATTTATATGATAATTTTTCAGAATGGAATAACATAGAGGGAAACTGTAATTTTGCTATTTTATAATTAGATCATGTGTTAACACAGTGTCTCTTACAGCCTCATCCATCACCACAAATTAGATACCACCTTTAGGACAGAAACTCAGGGATCTGTGTGTCTCTTCTGACCTGAAATCTTATTCTCTGCCTGTATGACCTCCCCACAGTGGTTTGTCATCAGCTAAATGTGAACATGACTAAGAAATGCTCTTTCAAACCCTTCAATAACTCCTGATCTTTTCCCAGCCACTGTTTGCAAAGTCAGTCTGCTGACCCCAAGCTATGCTTTCAGCCATCACTGCTGACTGATCCTTTCTGTGAAGTACCACCTCAGTGACTCTCCCTGTGTGGCTCTCCTTGGCCACTTACCCAAGCTACACTCTCATCTCAAAAACTGCAGCACCCTATTTTCTGGTACTGACAAACCAAATGAATGCTCTCCAATCTTTTCAAACTGCTCCAGTACCCATCATTTGCTAGCTGGATTGCAAATGTACCTATTCCTTCCTATCTATTGACCAACCTGAATATATTTTTTTACACTGAACACAGATTATGATCTTTACTCTGAAAAGACAGACCCTTCAGGACCTTTACTCTGAAAGGACAGACCCTTCAGAACATTCTGCAATGACAACCAACACCTTTTAATTCAGTCTAAAATTGTTTCAAAATTTCCTCAACTTTTAGACTCTGCCACCTACCAATTTACTTTTTGAAGAGGGGAATGAAGTAGTTGACTCCATAATTCTCCTTCCAACCTATCCTTTATGATTCCAAGTTTTCTAACAAATTTTCTTTGCCTTCTTTCCTACTACTGTAACCAACTAGTTATTCTCCCTTTAATTCTACTTAAACGTTTCATTTTGTAACACCTACAGAAGCTTAGTGTGGATTGTCCTGACAATTATTTACATAGTTAACCTCTACTGATCGATCCCATGTCCTCAAGATTTTATATTTTCACACACTAATACTCAAAAACCTACAAACCCCATGAAGCTCAGCTTCCATACTGTTAGGCATGGAAGGCTCCAGTCAATAGCAAGAACTCCTGAACACTATGACAACATAAATAAGAAACAAGAATCAACCTCCAGATTTAGGTTTCTTACTTGAAACAATCATTATTTGCTCATGAATATATATATATATATTTTGCTCTCCTTACAGTATTATTCTATTATACAATACTTATATTTTGATGAATTGATGAATTTTTTAACTAACCCTTTTCACATAGTATTTCTATTTCTATAGTATTCTTCTATCTCTATCTCAGCAACAACATGAATTTTTATATTTTAATACTTGTGTTCAAGCAGTAGCTCCCAAGGTTTTCCTATTATAAACTGCTATGCAGAAAAGGGATTTGATGTGGAACTGTCAGGCTGTAAGAAAAATCACATTTCATGACTGAATGCAGTTTGCAACATTATATTAGACCTTAAATATGTCTACAACCTATTAAGCCTCTGATGCATACATGACCATTTAAAAACATCCCAGACATCTTCAGTGACTGAGTTTGTGAGTCACAATTCTACAATATGTTTTAAGGCTTAATGTCCTGATGATATGATTTTTTTTTTCCTGGAATCATTTATCTGTATACATGTAAAAAATAGTCACAGTTTCCTTCAGAGTTAAGGTAATTTTTTGACATATGCTTCTTAATGACTAGCAGTATTTGTCATTTTGTCCCAAAGGGACACACTCTAGCTTCTAAAAACTTTAAAGTTAGACTTTCAAAAGAAGAAGACAAAACACACAGCTTTGGTGTTCTTTTAGGAACCAAAACTTTGAAAATCTGTGATAAAATTAGAAACAATTTTAATTTATCATTTTACAGTTACTAAGATCCTGAGACTTTTCATAACTGAAAATAATCTTTTCATAATCTGAAATATTTCAGAAGTATTTTTTTTTCTAAAGTATTTTTTTTGCCATAGACAATAGATTTATTATAAAAACTTCTACACGAATAAATTATTGACATTGGCCCACTTCTGCCACGGTCCTGAATCAATTGTGAACAAATAGGATAGGCTTATTCAAAGATAGTACCATCACAAAAAGTTTCCAGTTAGTTTACATTACTGGACAATGCCAACCAACAAATTCAGCCTGCTTTTCACAGAAAAGCTAAATTCTACTATGTTTAACCAGTGAAAGTCTTGATGTGCTCTGTCTACAACACCAATTCCAGGACTCCTACTCAAGTCTGTTTTGTGACCAATGGGGAGCATTTTTAAAACATCTTTGTAATTTACTAACCAACTGAAGGCACTCTGCACTTCTAAATTACTTATGCACTTTCCTACTTAAAGCATTTAGCAAAATGATATAAATTGGCTTTTTTGCTTTAAGAAATCTATTTTCTTTCTCTTAAGCAAAATTTCTTTGTTCATACAATGGTTTTCAGTCCTTTAACTAATTTTCTCTAAAGGTAAAACATTTTTCATTTTAAATTATTGGAGTGGAAAATTGCACAGGTTTAAAAATTTATGAAAAAATATGTAACAGCCTACTGTCTCATAAAATATGTATCATGCAGCACCATATTTATTCTACCTACTTGTTAAATTTGCTTAAAGTGCCCACTGTGATTTGTTTGGCAGAACATACTTCTTTTTCCATAAAAGTCTTTTCTGTGTCTTACACTGTTATCTATTGTTTGAGCTGTGCCAGAAAAAAAAGAAAGCATAGCATTTATGATCATTTTTTTTCCTGTCTTTATTAACAGAGGTTAGCTGATCGTGGAAATATAAAACAACATTATTATTTATTATTAAATCTGAAGAACACTTACTAAATAATAAATATAAATAAATATAATGATAATTATATAAATATAGTTTTTTACATTTAAGTGAAATTTTTGATCAAGATACGAAAATCTGGAGTGAAAATACGAATTTTGTTTAACCATGGTATTCTTTCAGGTCATCTTCATTCAGTAACAAGCTTAAATATCAGAATATCTTACAATAGGTCCTGACAAATTATTTGTTGATAATGTGTCTGCCTAACAGCAGAAAAATTTGCAATATCGGCAACATAGCTTAAAGAGAAAATCTCTTTAGCCATGTTTTTTTCAAGGATAAATAAATATTGGTTTTTTCTGTACTAGTTTGTAACCTAAGCAGAAAGTAAAATAATAAAGATAAAAATAAAGATAAGTCGATTACTGTTAGACAAAGAAGTCCATAAAGTTTTTTGGAATAGTTTTGAAGTCTTAAAAGAGTTAAAAAATATAGTTCTAGTTCATAGCTGTTTCTGGAATTTTTCCCACATTTAAAATTACTGAATTTCCTAATAGATTTTGAAATATCACTCACTATGTCATATGATGTTGGAACTCTTCTTTACACCATTTTAGAAAATGAAAAATTGTATTTTTTTTATCAAGTAAATCTTCAGCAGAACTTATCATATCACTTTTCATAATTTTTTTGTACTTATATCAAGAGAAATATATATGCAAGTTACTCATCATGCTGGGTCACAAACCCTTGGTTCAGAATTCAATTCTGCTCTTAAGTGTATGCTTAGCTTAGTAAAAAAAAGAAAAGTAGTTACAGATCAGATAGTTGTAACTTGTACAGCAGGAATACTAATTTATTAATTCATCACACACTTTGAATAAAGACCATAAGCAGCTTGTGAATTGTACAGATTTTTCTACCTTCATTAAAAAGATATTTCAAAGTTAATAAAATCTATTTGCAGTTATACCACTAGAGACATTAAATTCTTGTTAAGTAGCTACTGAAATTCACATCTTCCAGAACAAACTGATCTACCTGGATATCTGACTCCATCCATGCAGAGATTTCCTCTGCCTTCTCCCAGTGACACATGTAAGAAGAGCAATATCTCTAAATATATAGATATATAAGTCTACTGCTTACTTCCAGTTCTCACCACATTTTTAATACTTACATGGATTAAAATATGTGATACATCATGTATTAAAAGTGAATAAATCTTTTTCTTCCCAATAAATTGCAACTTAATATAAAGCAGAAAGGTTTTATAAACATATTAAATTGGTGTACCTTAATTTTTCATACCCACAAGCTTTATACTACATCTTGCTACAGTTTCATGGTACCTTGCACTAGCATCAATATATCCAGAAAGGATACCAAAATTAAGGTTTATGAAACATGATTTTAGGTGGAAGGTGCTGAAAGCAAAACAGCCTCTAGCATATTGAAGAAAATATGGTTTTAGAGCAGGTGAAGAAGTCTTAATTTTTAAGATTCTTATTTAAGATGCTATTTTTTAAGAAGCTGTAGATGCTGCATCACATGCTTGGTCATACAAAGAAATTACCTTTAAAACTGACAGACAATCCACACCGTGTGGATTGAAGAATTGTGTGTATGAAAATGTGACAGATCTATGATCAGTATGTCTAGGAAGTAGGATACTGCTTTTATTTCTCCTATTTTAGAAAGAATTGCAGTAGGAGTTTTAAAAGTACAGATCATTCATCTCTGTACAAGGAATTCCCATGGGCTTCAATCAGTAAGGTATTTTTGGATTTTTATTAAATTAAGTCTGACTGCCTCATGTTTGTAATGACAAAATAGCTGTAAAATCAATTTAGTGAGATTCCTTCCTCTTCCTAAGCATAGGAAGACAAAAATATATATGACATATATAAGTAAAAATGTTTCAGTAAGAAGGAGGAAACCTTCTTAGGTTTAGGGGGTTCTTTGGCAAAAGTCATTCACTGATAACAGACATTGGATGTTAGAAGAAGTGTGAGACAAATGGAAAGAGCAGATGTACTGTTCCACATCCACCAGAACTCAAGAAAATAAAACATTGTCTCCATTTATTTTTCTTCCCCTGTTAGGAGCTGCAAGTGTTATGAAATGTAAAGATTCACACATTCCCTAAGGTCCTTTGAAACATCACAGAGACAGGGTAACTCTGCCTTTTAATGGAAATGTGCACTGCTGAATTTCATTTATTTTTTTATTCTGCAACTGAGAGCAGTTTATTGGCCTTTACAATTGCAAGTCAATACAGCATACCCAAATGGTGTGCTTGTAGGGGGATTGGGTCAAATCTAATGACCACAGGAGAGTGGAATAGATAAAAGCTGAAAATAATTAGTTCATACATAGATTGTAACAAGTTTCACAGTTCTTTGCAAGAGTCTAATCATTCTAATTACATTTATGAATTCTAAAATGTGCATTGCATTGTATTCAAAAAGAAAGATGCCTTTATTCAGAATCACTTGACTTTTGAAAGAATACAGGTGACTCTTCAGTATTATTATTTTAATACGTCATAATTTGCTTCTCAAAACAAGGGTCATTACACAGGGCATAGCCAATTTTATTTTTTTTTTTAAAAAAAAAGAAAAATAAGTAAAAATTTTCTCTGAAAATAATTTCTTTGATACTGGTTAACATTTGAAAAAAACCCAAACCTATATAACTAATTATTAAAGTTTATTTTTAAAAGAATGGTTTTAGTGTGACAGATGCTCATCAGCACTCATTTTGAAGATGTCACTTTGAATCAGATGGTTATTTCTGACCAGACAATTAGAAAGAAATTCCCTTATACTTGTTGATACTTAGTTGACTTAGTCTGAGTTGAATAATATTTTAATTTAATATCTTCATTTTGAAGATAGTAAAATTATAACAAATTGCTTGAATTTTAAACATGAATTTCTGTCAGTTCTTAAAATGAAAGCTCTCTCTCTTCAGGGTAAATTATCTGTGTGATTTTGCAGCTATCTTCCATTTACCTACAGAAGATGTTAGCTTCATAGTCTTTTAGTGGAGTGGAAAGAGGAACAGAGTTTCAGTGGCTCTCAGTTATCCTAAGAAAACAAAATCCTACAGATTTTGATGCATGTTTCAATGATCACTCATTCTTGAATTCTATTAAATATAAATTTCTGAAAAAGCACTCGTAAACAACAGGCAGAATCGATTCAACAACTGACATTCACCCATTGGCTCAGCTGCACACCCTCAAGCTCAACAACTTCTTTTCTCCCATCTGCTATAATATGACTAGATAGAAATGGGTGATTAAATGATCATGTGTAAAATGAACCCTAAAGGAAGAACTTGCAGCACACACAAAAAAAGGATGCATGTGCATCCTTAGGGTAAGAGCTTTTTCAGTCTAAATTTGTCTGAATCTGGACTACATGTTGAAATATCAAATAAGGTTATTTAAAAGCCTCTCAAAATTAAATCTGTGCAAGAATGAGGTTGCAAAAACAACAGAAAAAACAACTAAACAACAAACAACTAAATCTCAGCTGCTGGTTCAGAACTTCACTTTTTCAGCCATAAGAATGTCTTTATCTCAGCCTACATACTAGAAATAAGATACTGGCCTACATGCAAAAGACGCATGTGTCTCCTGTAAATTCACTGGCCTCAATTCTCTTCCTACAACAAATTCAGATCAAACCTGTAAACCTGCCTCTATCTTTAAATTTACACTCTCACATCTGTATTTTTCATCACCTATCTCCTGTATTTTTCTTTTTCCTTATACATAAATGTTTTACTCGTATATTTGTGTGTACACATATTGCATATATTTGAACGTGTATTTCTCCCAAACACAAGTCTCTCCATTTCAAAATTTGAGAGTAGTTTAGGATTGATAAGAATAACAAATAAGGCATAAGCCACTGGTGTAAACTTCCAAATACATATTTGAAAGCATTAGGAAGCCTGTACTTTCTGATTAAATACAGAGATATGGGAAAATACTTAAATTCTGAATTATTTTAACCGATATAGCTTTTAGTGATTTTCTATTCAGCTACTCTCTCATTTTCAGTCACGGACTCATTACAGTTTTCATGTTAGTGAAATTTAAATGAGGCCTATGTACATATCTCCAGGCAGTCCTAATCAGGGCTGGCTCCTCACCTCTGCAGCAGGAAGACAGAAAATCATAACACTCAGACTTAAGTGGATCTCTTGTGGGTTATATATATTAAGGATTTATTCATGCTGTGAAGTAAGAGCATTCAATTCTCTCTTCAGCAGAGAGCTGGAAATCCTAAAAATCACCGCTTGAAACAGAGGGAACACTCAGGTGTCTTTGATTTCCTCTGAAAGGAGACAGGAAAAAAATCTAAGATTATTCACAGAATGAAAATTTCCAATCTCCACCACCTTGATTTGAACTTCAAAGTTTTTCTCTGGAGATGGATGGGTAGGAAAAGTCCCTTAAGAGAGGAAAGCTGCAATTTTAAATACTTTCCTGCAAGATATGATCAAATTACAATATCAATTCTTATTTAAGCAATAACTAACCTGTGCATTTCAAGAATGAAATAGCTAGGGTAACAGGCAGCTTTCAAATTTCAGCACTACATAGGATATGAATAGAATTAAAATTTCTTTTTACTCTAAAAAAGAAGGAAAAAAGGCATATTTCATAAAAAGTAACAAATTCCAAAATGTTACAGAAGTTTTTGATATTTTTTATCTTAAAAATATCCCCAAATACTGACACAGAATTTCTCTAGTGAAAAATATTTTTGACTGAAAAGTAAATATAAATTCTAGTACTTCTGATAGTAAGAGAAATACTACTCAGTATAAAAAAAAGTATTTTTGCTGTGACACAATAAAAGATGATTATGAAAGGGGAAATGTATGCAAGCCATAAGCAAAAACTTCCTGATACTTATATACATTATTCATAGCACTGATAGGAATATTCAAACTAGCTTCGCTTTTTGTATGATTCAGGGTAGCAACTTTCCACCAGTTATCTCATTATTGATCAAAAAACCTTCTGTTTGGCTGAAATGCATCTTTAAAAAAAAAAGTCATCTACCCTTGCTAACAAAAGACAGAAAACTCATTTCCTTTTGCTCTTTCTCCTGTGACTAATCTCCTCACTGTTAATATTTATGCTCAATTTATACTTCAGATTTAGGATGCTGTAGTTTACAGCATTTTCCCCTAATAAGTATTCAGTAGAAAGTCACACATTAAGTTTATTTTAATAAAACAATCAGATGAAAGTCTTTAACGGAAAAAATTTATCACTTTTTAAGAAATACTAACAGAGGTATTGGAAAGCAAAAAATCACCAACCATGAGAAGATATTTTCAAAGGTCAAAACCAGTGATTAATCTCCTTTGAAATGCAAAAGACAGAAGTAAGGGCCATCAACAAGTTTTACAGGAAAATTCCATTTTTTACACGAAAGATCACTAATCCTCCACCAGTTCACAATGACCTTTATAAAATTAGATCTGTACAGAGTGCTACAGGGTAAAGTAGCAGCCCCTGGATTTGCCCTTTCTACTACACTGTTTCTGTATTTTCTGACAAAGAGTTCCCTACCAATTTCTGTTTAAGAGAATCAGAGAGGAAGCTTCAAAAGAGAGCAGCTGTATGCACTGCACTGACTTTTCCATGCATTATCTCATCGACTTTCATTTCATAAAAGCTACAGATGTCATCTGTCTGCATTTCTGTAAGGCACATGAGCACATAAATCCTTCTATCTAAATTGGAGAGTTGTAGATTTGATAGGTGGACAGCTCAGTGGATAAGGAGTTGGTTGGATGCTCACATCCATAGGGCAGCAGTCAACAGTTCAGTACTCAGATGGAGATCAGGGATAAGTGGTGTCCTTCAGGGGTCCATATTTCAACCAGGACAGTTTAAAATATTCACCAATGAAAGGACTGGGATTGATTGCAGCCTCAGCAAATTTTCAGATGACACTCAGCTGAGTGGTGCTGACAGAACTGAAGGATGGGAAGCCATACAGAGGCCCTGGACAGGCCCAAGAATCTCATGAGGTTCAACAAAGCCAAGTCAAGGTGCCACACGGGGGTCAGGGCAACCCCTGGTATCATCACAGGCTGGGGCATGGACAGATCAACAGCAGCCCTGCTGAGAAGGACTTGGGTGTGCTTGGGGGTGGAAAACTGGACATGAGCTGGCAACGTGCACTTGTAGCCCACTGGCCAGCCACATCCTAGGCTGCATCCAAAGCAGCATGGCCAGCAAGTCAAGGGAGGTGATTGTGACCCCCTACTCCACCTGGAGTATGCATCCAGCTCTGGGGGCCCTAATTTAATAGGAGATGGACCTCATGGAGCAGAGGAGAGCTATGAACATGACTGGAGGGCTGGAACAGCTCTCCTGTGAGGAAAGGCTGAGAGACTTGGGGCAGTTCACCCTGGAGAAGACTCTGAGACACTATTATGGCAGTAAATACTATATAGTAATATATAAGTACCATATAGTAAAAAAGAATCTTCTTTTCAGTACTTAGAAGCAGCTTACAAGATGGGAACAAACATTTTAGCAGGGTCTGTTGATAAAGGATATGGGTTAATGGTTTTAAAATGGAGGAAGTTTGATTTAGATTGGATGTTAGCAAAAAATTTTTACATTAAGGGTGGTGGAACACTGGAACATGTTGCAAAAAGAAGTGGTGGATGCCCAGTCCCTGGAAACATTCAAGGTCAAGGTCAGACAGAGCTCTGAGCAATCTGGTAGTTGAACACGTCCCTGCTTGTTGCACGTGGAGTTGGACTAGATGACCTTGAAAGGTCCCTTCCAACTCAAATTATTCCATGATTCTATGCTTCCAAATCTTGAAAATGTACCATTTTAAGTTACACCTGTAGTTTAACATTCTCAGGTGAGCCATTTTTGCTTTACACACCCTTGATCGTTCCTACTGTTCTTGACAACTGTTTCATTTTTATCACCATCATTTCTAGTTAACTCAATTTTTGTTTATGTCCCATTTTAACTTCCAAAATTAATTTCTCAAAATGTATGTATTCTTGGACAGGACACCTTAAACCACAAATTAGGTTATTAGATATATTTAGGTATCTATGTATTATGAATAATTCCAAAGAATTTTGCACCAATTGCCTATGAAAATTGACTCAAAAAGACAATTTAATATCATATTTAAGAAAAATATGATATTTAAGCAAATTTAAGAAAATAACCTCTCATCTCAAAAATGCTTTTTTCTGCTTCTCTGTTATGACACTGCTGTAAACAGATTACAAAGATAAAAAATGTGGCTTCTATCTATAGTTGTTCCAAGTATTTTTCTTAATACTAATCTTTTATCATAAGCTGCTGTAAGTCACTAACTGCAAAGAAAATGCCAGGATAATAAATAGTATCTATATAGGCATATACTTTTAAATAATTCCTTTTCTATTTTATGGGTACTTCTGTGTTTTATAAACCACCTGTAACACTGAAATTCAACAGAGATATGACTTCTGCAATTAATTTCTGGCCCGACAATGATCCCTCAACTCCTTCATAATCAAGAACATATCTTAATACAGTAAAAAAATAGTGTTTGAATAGGCAGTGTAGGGAATGCTGTTTCATACTTTGTTGCTTTATATCCTAGAACTTAAAAAAAAAAAAATTACAATGTGAAACTAGGGAAAACATCTGTTTTCTTATTCCAGATACTACCTAAGAATACATAGGCTTCTGTAATCTTGTATGAAAATAAACTGTATGACAAATCAGTACTTAATACACATCTGTTAAAGACTTTGTATTATACAGAGGGTTCATTTTGACCGGTGTTACCACTTTCTTTGTAAATTACCTGTAAGTGACTGTGAATATAAATACAGGCTTAAGAGAAATAGGCAAAAAAGATCAGTGAGTTCAGAGAACTCCTTCAAAATATTTCAACTACCAAATATCCAACCAAAACCCACACAAAAAACTGAGAAAGACTAGACTTTCCAAAACTACAAATTAAAGGTTTAACCTTTAAAAAAAAGGTTGCGTTCTAAAATAACAAGCAGTACAGTAGTCAAGTTAAATAATCTCATTAAATTTCCTGGTTAGATCAGCTTATTTTGTTATTTAAATTAACTCAAAAACAATCTATAATTTTGTTTATTTTGTGCAGCTCATGTTATATCCTATCCAGATGACAGGACAAATTTAGAATTAAGGTTGCTTAAATGTATATTAATCAAGATAATCACACACAAAAATAATCAAGAAAACAGTCATTTACTCTTGGTTTTGGTCCTTCCCTGCCTCACTATGTAAACTATTCTGCCATGGATGTTCCATAATTCCTTTTCAGCTCTTGGAAGTAATCCTAGCATTCATTGTTTAAAGTCACAATCAAACATAATCATTAATTTGTGATCTAGATTAAGATCAACTTTTTAGTAATTCACTAGTTCTATATAATGTAGTATGAAGCCAAATTTAAGTTATTCCTTAGCCACCAACTATGAAAAGTAGAGCCAGGGAGTTCTTTGGTTTATTTTCATATTGATATATGATATTATCATTATATTAATATGTACTATATTATCATTACCTTTTTCTTTAAATCCTTCATTCTGACTATGGTTTCTTGTGAATTGGAATCAGTAAGGTGAGTTGTTGAGTTTTTAGTCCCGTTAGTTGCTAACACATATTAAAGACTGTATAGAAATAGGCTAACCCTGTCCCCAGGGGTAGCAGGGCACGTTTGATTAACTCCACTGTGCTTCATGTGCTGTGTCAACCACAGAGCATTTCCACAGCCATTGCTTAACTAAAGAGGGCACTTCCATGTTCAGTGTGAGAGTATGAAAGATTTATTTAGGGGATCTAATCACACTTGGAGTTTAATGCTGACTCAACTGAAGAATTTACAGCCTACAACTTTTAATGAAAATTTCAGGTCTTTGTGCTTCCTACCACCATAAAACACAGCACTAAACTCCATGTCCTGTTGCAGCTCATATACAGAGTTAACAAGTGAATTTACAAAAGCGGCAGAACAGAGCCACTTTCTTTATAGTCTGTATTTCTCAGCTCCTTGTTGCCAAGGTCTGTTTCAGTGGATGATCTAAGGAGGTGCCCAAATGCAAGGTTTCCAGTGTGAGCAGCACATACAGGGAGCTTGCTTACTGCCCCTCACTACTGCAATAGCCAAGTTAATGCAAATCATTAGTGGAAATTCAAGGAAAAAAAGTCACAGAATTACAGAATGGTTTGGTTTGGAAGGGACCTCAAAGAACATCTAGTTCCAAATCCTATGTCACAGGCAGGAACACCTTTCACTAGATCAGATTGCTCAAAACCCAATCAAACCTAGCCTTGAACACTGCCAAGGATTGGGCTTCTACAACTTCTGTGGGCAGTATGTTCCAGTGTTTCAACATCCTTACAGTAAACAACTTCTTCCTAACAATCTAAACCTAGACCTGCCCTCTTTCAGTCTCAAGAGGTACCCTTGTTCTGCCACTGCAGTTCCTTAAGATGAGTCCTTCTTTGGCTGCCTTATAGGCCAGATTCTGGGAGGCTGCCACAAGGTCTCCTCACATAGCACTAGGAGTTGTGGTTGTATCTTTCCACATATTTATGTTTCTCTATGAAAAAGAATTTTGGGAAATCAGAAGCCAATCGTGCACATTCACAAGCATGCACATATGCTCACAAATACCAGTGAAATAAAAAATAGTGCTGTGAACAGAAAAATCTACAAAGAAGAATACTGATTCAAGTATCAGATAAATAGGATTGCCTTGAAAAGAATGACTCAGATTTTGAAACAACAAATTCTTGTTCAGTGTTTTGCACCAAGGAATATCTACTAAAACTAAATATAAAACAGGTAAGTACCCATACACTGTGATGATGGGCAAACTCATCAAACATCCTTATGACATAGCAGTTGTACTTTTGAAATACATGTCTGAACAGAACAACTTAAACCAGAATTTAAGCCATTAGAAATGATAAATTGGAATTCTGAAAACAAGTTTCAAATGTGGCCTGCACAGTTCAGTACAGTGGATAAAAGCTCTATCAGCTTATGTGAAAATTATACATTGAGTTCTCAATCCTTTGTAAATAACACTGACTTGCAGTTATCATTTGATAATATATGGCCTCTTACATTTGGAGGAAAGGGTGAATTAATTTTTTACAGTGTAATCTAAATAGAGATGCATTCTGGGCTGCATCAAATTTAATATCCACCAAAGAAAAGCTATTTTTGAAAAGACATGAACTACCATTCTAGTAGTATGTAGTATCTAGCAGTATCTAGTGATAAAGCAAGAAGACATACTACTTGTGAGGAATGCACATAAAACTAAGAAATATGCATAGAAATTTGTGCTTGTCATTTATGAAACATCCTTGATTTGCATTTTTGACACGCTAAAGTCCCTCTAGAAGCCTGCCTTTTTTCATCTATTTTACTCACACTGCAGTGCTGTTCTCAAGCACTGCTGTACTGGCAAGAGCTCAAAACAGAAATTTATAAACATTAACTCTATCCTTTGCTTGACAGAGGACTTGCATGACACTTGTGTTGAATAATTACAAAACTTTTAAGTTTCCTCCAGTGGAGTCTGGGAAATGACAGTTTTCAGCAAAGTATCAGTAGACTTCATTTGTTTCTGGCCCACAGAGACGTTCACCTTAAGGCACTGCCTCAGGCTTTTGGATTTCTTAAGTTTGCCTATTTCCTTGAGACTGCTTGCACTGCTTTTTACTTCCCACTAAATAAACCTACCTTAACAATATTTCAGCACCCTAGAGCGGTGCTGTGTTCTAAATTCAGCTCTATCTTTCTAGAAAGATAATTTATAAAAGAAAAAAACCCCAAAACTCTAGTATCTACACTTTTTGTGTACAAACAAGAATAAAGTGTGATCTGGATAGAGCAAAGACATTGGTCTGCTCAGTAAAGCTCTGCTCACAAGGATAGTTTATCACAAGCTTTTGCTGCTGCAGCAATCATCAGTTATATGCTCTTTACAAATCCTGTAAGTAGACTTTGTTTTACAAATTTTGTTTTAATTTATGCAATTAAAGAGGTAAAATGCTATTCAAGCAGAGGGGATTCCTTTGGCAAATACAACTGTTTCACACAGGGGCTCTGCCAGTACAGAGTAGCAGGGATGTATAGAGTCATACACAGCAATCTGCAGATGAAGAGCAGTTGATTTTAAAGCTACAGGCTTCTATAAACTGTTAGCACCTCTAAACTCGATGGCAATTTATTTTACACATTAGCTTTGAGTGCTGCAGCAGCACCTACTTACAAGTGTAATAGGCAAGCACAATATCAGGCATTGTTTCTGTTTTCAAGAACTTAGCAGATGAAATTCATGCAATATTCATATATTGCTCCAAACTCTTCTTTAAAAAGACACTAATTTTCCCCTATTTCAAATGTCTACAATGTATTTGATACTTTCTAGTTGAAGCTTTGAAGTGAAATCAAATGTAATATTTTTTGTTTTCTTAAACTTGATTGTAATAAATTACATTCTCACAATCTATGTTTGGTAGGACTATGGACCAAAAGACAGATGAATTTGCAGTAAAAATTCAAGAAATTACTCATACATTGCCTTTCAAATAGTCCATTTTTCTTTTATTTTAAATTAATGCAGTCTCTGTTTTGCCTGAGTTCTTAGATATCTCTCCTACTGCAGAATTTTTCCCAATAGTTTGTATCCTTTTTTTCCCCTCTGATTTGTGAGGAATTTCCCATCTTAAACAGTGAAATTCATTGAAAAATTTTGTTTCAACACATTAGCAATATAATCCAAAGTTGTTTCACCTTCAACAAGTTGAATCACTTGTTCCTTATACCACTTCAACCCTCTAGCACATCCCTAGATGTGCTTCCAGTCCTTAAGCTAAATTCTCAACAACACTAAAAATTGGAGCACAAAATTTGGCTTTAAGCAAGTGCTACTAAATATAAAGCTTACTGCTCTAATTTCAGAATATGTTCTTGCCTAGAGAGCTTTAAGGATTCATTTAATTTTTTTTTCCATTTTTCTAGTAGCTTAACACCTTCATGCTGTTGTAATTAACCAGGATATTGCACACACAGAATAACAATACAATTGGCACTTGGGAAACTAATGAGGAGTATTAACTCAGCTATTATGACAGTACAGAAGGCAAAATCTCTAGTTCACCCTATGCATTTACTGTGCTACTCACAGAGCACAGAAAAACTATTGCCTATACTGCATTTTAAGAATACCTCCACAGGTTTGTAAATATTTGTTGACTAAACTTTTTTTAAGCCCAGAGCACATTCAAGGACTTCCTGGATGAGGCCCAGATAAACCAACTCAGGAAAACAAAACTTTAAATCTGAGTGTTTTAAAGTCTTTCACTCCTGACTGGTGCTGCTTCCCTTCACCAACATGCATCCTTGACCAGCACAATCAAAGATAACACTAAAATACATTGAGACAAGACAAAATAATTTTTAGACAGTCCAAGGTCAGTTTTTCATTTCATACCTTTCCCAACCTGTCACAGGAGCTCTAGATCATACTGTCAATTACTGAAAGTCTAGGCTGTCTCCACGGCCAGAACCAAAACTTGTGTCACCCTTTCAATGGCAAACAGAAGATAAACTTGAAAACCCAGTGCAGCTATTTTCCTTTATCTCAGTTCACTGTTCTCTCTGCTGGACTCACCTCAAGAATTAGCCTCAAAAAGAGCATTGTCTGTTCTTTTCCTCATCACCACTGTAAGCCAGGATTTAAGGAATCCAGCCATTAACACCAGTTTTCTTGGCACCCATTGGAAAGGCATTGCAAACAATCCTGTCCAGGGTTTTCAAGAGTAGTTGACAAAGTATTTACATTCTCACCCTGACAGTACACAGTGAGGGGTATGGGGCACACAGGGACAGCCTAGCTGTTCCTCCTGGCTGAGAATAGGGGGTTAGAAAATGCTTTTATAAAGCACATTCACCACACAGTTGTTGAACAAACCACTGCATATGTGGCAAGACAGGTATTGCTTTTTCTTACAGAATCAATAGATCAAAATACCTTTCCAGTGGCTACAGAGACTACACATTAAAGAAGGAATCCATATCCAATAACTAGATTTATTTTCCACACTAAAACCTAGGCTCGTTATTCCCATTCTTGCTTCTGCTCTACTAAAAGGGTGAGATCTCTCAGGATGACAATAATAACTTATTTGTGAGTTCCCTCTTTATGTATATCTTATATTCTGTCTGACCTATGTCCATATTTACTTCACATCCCCTTTTGTTATCAGGCTGGAGAGAAAGGATGACTCCTAATCATGCTGATGTACATCTATAAAAGGTCTTTTATTTATGAGGATTGGTAAAGTACTTTTTTTGAGATGTCTTCAACATTTAGAATAATCAAAATGCTGTGTAAAGGCATTCAGAAGTGCTGAGTCTATGCAGACAAGTATTTAATTTAAAGATAAATATTCTGGCTAATATAGTCAACATCTGTGAGACTGACAGACTTAGTCCTGCTTAATTTTCCTGTTAGGGCAGATAATAATGAAAATCAAGCCTTTTCCCTCGTACCACTGTGGGGAGGGAAGGTAGAACCGGGAAGAAGACACAAGGAGGAAGTGGAATCAGTGGACCAATACGTGAGAGAAGAAAGGTTGTGTCCTAGGTCACATTTCCACAGATGCTCTGCAGTATGGGCACACCTAAGAAAGAACAGTCCCACAGTGTCTCCATAAATTATGAGGTATTTGCAGTGCAGTCCTCAACGGTATCATTGATATTTGACTTTCTTCTTTTAAAGAAATGTAATTTCAACGAAAGTTAGTGTTCTTGGAATCAAAAGCAGAGCAGATTTTACAGAGTTGTTCCCTCTTGTATCCTTGTTCCTGCTCACAATGTGAATCTCAAAGATTGAAGTGTGAGATGAATACCAAAGGCATGACTCAGACTGTGGGAACTTAGAGTAACAGTGGCTAGGAGCATGCTATACCCTAATGATCAAATTCTGAAGTTATTAGTACTCCAGCTTTCAAAACCATAGTCAACATCAATTCTCTGTTTCAAAATCCATTCCTCTGTGTTTCATTAATTTGCATATCCTAGTTATTTGCATACTAGTCCTATATAACCTCATTTGCAGTGTCTTACAAGCTAATAGCTTCTGACTCACATTAACAGACTCCAAACTGTGGTTTAGTATTGCCCAATATCTTCTAAATCAAACTGTAATTTATGTAGATATGTTTCATCATCAAATACTGATCAAAATCTGGATTAATGTGTGCAGCAGTATTACTTCAACTTCCAGCAGAAATGAAGAGGGGCAAAAAAAATAAAGGACCTCTCTCACACCATTGTTTTCTTAAAAAAAAAAATTAAGGAAGAAGAGGAAAGGAAACTACAGAACTAAATTAGAATGACATCATTTGACCTTTCAGAAAAAGGCATTTGCTGTATTAAAAAGAAAAGAAAATGATGAGCTACTACTGACATTTTTAGAAGTAGAAACAATAGCTCTCTAAGCTTCTGAAAAGCTCATTTTTTTACTCACGTCAGGGTAAATGATTGTTTAAAGAACCAAATCTAGCATCAAAGTAATAAGTTGTCCAACTGATGAATTAGAATCTTTCTTCTTCACCATCTCCTTTAAAATTTTCAAAATATCCTTAAGCTACAGGCAGACCCTGAGCCTTTTGGAGCTATTCAAAGGTCATTTCAGCTACATACTCTATCATGCAGATTACTGCACTAACCAGGGGATAGGAATCATTTTAATCCAAAAGTGAAGTACATGTAATGAGACGTGGCCATGGGGCCTGCACACTGAACAAAGAGTTTACATGCTTTCAGTCAGAAGCTGATGTATTTGCCTACTCAAGAAAAAATGAGGAAAAAAGACACCCCTGGTTTCAAATAAAAATAGACACTGATTAATCATTTAATGCTGGTGTTTTTCCATATATTCTGGAATATTCTAAATGCTTACTTTTAACCAGAATTTTGGCTTTTTTCTGAAGACCTATTCTTTGGCAAGCATGCCAGTCTGAGGAGCAAGACTAACAAAAAGGCAAGTAGGAAAATCTCTGTTACATACACACAAAAAATGTGCAAAATATTTCACTCTATGGGAAGTGAACAATGCTGAAATTTAAGCTAATAAAGGGAGATTTCATTTGTCAAAATTAAAGGAGCTAGAGATTAGGATGATGAAATATTTTTTTTAAATTTTTTTGCTTTTGATACATTAAGATAATAACAATTATTTTAGTTAAAATTTAGAAAGAAATTGTTTAGTTAAAGCCTGCCTTTCAACGTGATATTTGACACTTCAAACAGTGACAATAGCAGGCACAACAACATATTCAAACCAACCTTGTCAAATACAGACTGATGATAGGCTGTGTTTTGGGGAATAAAACAGTGTCCTGCTGTGATACCCAAGTAAGTTGTGCTCTCATAAGCAGCAAGCATCTTAGAACCACATTTCTCACAGGCTAATTATAAGCTTGTGTCGTGGCTTACCCCCAGCCAGCAGCCAAGCCCCACACAGTCACTCCCTCACCAGAGAGATCAGGGTGAGAACTAGAACAGTACAAGCCAGAGAACTCATGGGCTGAGATAAATATAGTTCAATATGGAAATCAAAATCTGCACACACAGGCAAAACAAAACTAAGAATTAATGCCCTGTTTCCATGGGCAGGCATGTGCTCAGCCATTCCCAGGAGTGCAGGGCTCCATCATGCATAATGGTTGTTTGGGAAGACAAAAGCCATCGCTCTAAACATTCCCCCCTTCCTCTTTTCTTCTTTCTGCTTTACATACTGAGTATGATGCCATGCAGTCTGGAATACCTGGAATATCCCTTTGGTCAGTTTGGGTCACCTGTCCTGGCTGTGTCTCCTCCCAGCCTCCCATGCACCCCCAGTCTCCCCTCCAGCCTGGCAGAACAGAAACCAGAAAAGGCCTTGGCTCTGTGCAAGCCCTGCTCAGCAAGAACAAAAACATCCCCACATTATCAACCCTGTGCTCAGCACAAATCCAAAACACAGCCCCATGCCAGCCACTGTGACGAAAATTAACTTTATGCCAGCTGAAACCAGCATACCCTGTTATAGCAGTTAGCTTGCTTTCAGGAATTAATGAGTATTACAATAATGGAACTATACTGGCACTATATCAGCTGGTCTGTCCAGACATTGCAGTGCTCAGAGCTGCAAGTTCAAAAGCAACAAGTTTAAAACAAATTTAGTTTGATGTGAGAAAAGCATTCACTGGGACCAAGGGTGTTTGTCTCTTTTTTGTTGCAGGAAGGAGAATATGTTCAGCAACAGTGACAGTATCTACTTAGATTCCCATGGATAAAGCAAGAAAGTACAACAGCTTTGACATTAGGGGAAGGTAAACTGCATTTAAAACATCCCAAAACAGAGGGAAGAAACAAACCAGAACTTTGGATTCTGCTATACTTTCTTCTAAATAATTAGATTTATATGGGCATCCTTTCTTCCTGGTCGCTTCAGCTCATCATTGTGTGATTCAGGTATGAGGAACAAGGTGAGATACTCAGTTCTACAGAATGATTGGCCCTTAAGGACACTGTCTAGTCAGAAGTTTCCACACAGTTCTTTATGGGTTTGTGGGCAATAAAAATGCACATCTAAGAACTGCATGACCTAAAGGTATGCAAATATTTAGCACTATTGTTAATCCAGTTCAATGTCCTTTCTTTTCAGGAGAAAGCTCCTGCTGGAAAAATCATCCTGCTAAAAGGAGTAGCTTTTGTTTCTGATCTGGACAACAATGGGTCTCCTAAGCCCCTCTTAGCTCTCAGAACAAAATAATCTTTGCATAGTATTTGATTTGTCACACTTTAGATTAGTTAATTCAAGACAATTTTTTTTGTTTCCTTTCCTCAACATAAAGGGCTCCCTTCAGGTATAGCCAAGAAAGCATGATTGTCATCAGGCATGAAATGTTTTAATGCAAAGTACCAGCTTGAAAAAAAATTTAGCTTTTCATATTTTTTTTTAATTTTTCTGAAGGATAAGTCTGATATTTACAAATGAAGTGACAAGTCTCAAAAACAACAATGCACATCAGAAATTATTTGAGTTTGCATTTTCAGTATATTTCTACATTTGGAATTTGTTATTATAACTGAGATGACTGGCAAGTTCTGCTGCTGAAATCTTAAACAGTGTGAGCTATTCATATAACTCAAACAACTATCATGCAGATCTATTAAAAATACACTTTCCTCTTATATTTCACATATCCTTGATGTTATAAGCTGAAATATGTACTGGGAATACACAAAAAAATAAGGGTTTATTTTGCAAGCTTATATAGTATTGTCAGCATTTATTTACAGCCAGCATGAACTTTTTTCCCTGATATTTGCTGTAGTTCAAATTTGTATGGAAAGTAAACACTTAAGGCCATGCCTAACTAAATGCTGCTGCTCATTCCTTTCAGGATAAGCACAATTACAAGATGCATCTTGTAATTCCAAAAAAGTCGGATGCTCTTCTCTCTTCATTTGACATTCTGCATAAATGAAATTCTGATCATGTTGTTTTCCAGTCAAGACACACAAAGACTACCATTAGAACTAACACTGATAGAATTTATTTCACAAACATCTGGAACCCACTCTTAGTATCTTGAGTGGGAAGGTTTGTTATGACTTATTAGTGTGCTGTACCTGTAAAACAGGTACATATTGACTGAATAAAACCCTCAGGGATTTATTGATGATGGGATCACCTATTGAACACACATATAAACCATTTAGCTACAAGTTTACTGATATAAAAACACCTCATGAGTAAAACATGCAGGATCAGATTATGTTACAAAAATCTACATTTACAAAATTCTACAGGGCAGAAAGTAGAGCTCTTTCCATATCCAGCTCATCATAAAAACAACAAAAAAGTACACACATTCCATTAAAATAAGTTAACTAATTAAATCTCTGAAAATATTACTGATGCACTTTACTGAAACAAATTACTGATATTTGTGCCTAGGCATGACACTATTTTAAATATTTTTATGTAAACTATTTGTGCTACAACAGTTGAATAAATAGCGATAATTAAAAACTCAAACAAGGTTGGTCTACTACATATAACTATTTCCCCAGCCATTGTTGAATGATTTGGAACTCAGAATTGCAGGCTAGCTACAGTTTCTAGAAGTTCACCATTTAAATGGCAATGTGCAAAGAAACTTAAAGAAAAATCCTTGAGAATTTGTTCTTAGCATATACAAGAGGAAAATAATTTGTGTTTTTTTTAATTAATTTTACCTACATAAATAATATGCAAGATATATTCAACTTTATTTCCCTTATTATAATAGAGCAGGGAGCTTGTGAAAATCCAGTCAAAATTCTAAGGAGGTACACAGAGACCTTAAGAAAGACCAGCAAGATGAATGTCCCAAACAGCAATGAGATGTTCAGATTTAACTCAAGGACAATAAATGTGATTTACACTGTTTTCATTGAGCTTGCATTCACCCTATGATAATTTGTATCAGCTACAGTAAGATGAATCACCTTGACATCTTGTTTACCTTCTCTATTTTATGTAAAAATGTCAGTTTATTGGTGCTTCTTAGTGACACAGTATATTTACCCATATATTATATTTTGTTTTATCAGTAGATAAATCAATATATTGCAGTTTTAGAGGGCTTTTCAGATTGCAATTCTAGAAGGCAGTTAAAAAACAACACACTGTGATGTGAAGGTCTTGGTCATGATGAATATCAATTGCTCAACATCCTAATATTCTCTGAAATCTTCTCTGCTATAGAGACTAATTTTGCACTAATGAGCACCTGTCTATTTCTCTCACTGAAGTATAAATGACATGGGGAAAACAGAATAAACAGAAGGGAGAAACACAGCAATTACATTTGAAAAAGAGGTATTTAAACAGAGTTATATCAGAGAAAAAATAATACTAATTATATCATCACTGATGAAAGAGAAAAGAAAATTTAGCAATGCAAAAAGGAAGGTCATTCACCATGAAATTTAAGGAAATGGGCCAGACTTGTTTATTTGTCCCCACCAGTTTCATCTGCATAGCCAAAACTGGAAAGGGGTGAAGATTAACAGTATGCTTCACCCATTTTCTCCAGTAATATGTTAACCTCCCAGGGAGACTTTTAGTTAGGCTATAACTCCATATTAATCTTGAATAACTACCTCACTTAGGCACAAGTGAAAATCCTCACAAGAACATTCAAAGTTTATTCATATCTAATAATGGCACAAGACTAAGGGTTAAGAGGTAGGTCACTGGTAGCAGTATTAGCTTTTGAAGAAAAATAGTAAATCTGGACTCTTCCAGCTTCTTTCTCTATCTCCTTACTCCAGGATGGAGAAAAGAGAGAAAAGAGGCCATGAAAGCAAGATCCTTCGAAGCATTCCATTTAGTCTAAAGAATGGTAGCATTAAAGACATGAATGAGCCTGGTTCTACAAATGTAGCAACAGATTTGGAAGGTTTCAATCTCCTCCTTACAGCCATCAGACAGAAAATGTGCAGATTTACCCTCTCTGTACACATTTCTATTTCAGACAAAAACAGTAACATCAAGTGATTTGCTTAATTAACCAGTGAAGCCAGACTCAGAAAGAGTAATCCCAGTAAATTTACAAAATTAATCTGCAGTGAAAGAACTGTTTGCTGGAGAAATCAATGCATTTTTATTAGTTAATAAGTTTAACATTGTTGTATTTCAGAAAATTTCCAGATGGTGAAGGGGAGTACAGCTATTGAACAAATAATTCATCTCTGCCTTGCTACAGAATGTGTTGACAGTCCTTGGGTACAATACTTAGACCCTAATTTTAAGGAAAGGCTGCTGAAATATTCTTATAGGAGATCAGTGTAGTTCTTTGTTTCCTAAAAAATGCCTCAAACCCCAACAATCTTGTTATTCAATCTGTAGGTACCTTTGTTTTTTTTTTTCAGAAGGAGCGTTAGGAACTTGAGAGACACTGTTTTTCCTATTGTCTGATTATCAGGCAAAAGATTTTTTTCTTTAAAGCATTATTCTGACTCATTTCTGAATCTATTATTCTGACTATTCTGAATCATATGAAATACAGCTGGAAAGAAACAAATGTTTCTCCTTAATGCAAAATCTAGACTTCAAAAATCACTTAAACATACAAATATATATGACAAATAATATGCAAACAAGTATCTATTTATGCATAACTTATATAGTCATGTTGTTCAAAGGCTAAATTGTTTCTCACATTTCTACTCCAGAACTAACATTTAATATTTAATTCTTGTATCTTTCCTTTGGTTTTTTTTTGTTTTTTTTTTTTTTTTAATTTTTTACTCTCTTACATCTATTTCAAATCAAAGAATATTTTCAGTTGGGAGGGACCCAAAAGAATCAAGTCCAGCACTTAAGTCACTGGCTTATATGGGGATCAAACCCACGATCTTAGCATTGTTAACATCATGTTTTAACCAAATGAACTAATTTTTATATCTGTACTGCTGTGAAGTTAAGCACTTACTATTAGTTAGGCTACTCCTACAGTGTAATATTAGAATCTCTGCTAAGGTTTTCTGTCATAAAGGAGTTAATTGAACACTGCATGACTAGTCTGCAATGACTGGAAGTTAATCATTATTCTGTTAGCACAGAGGAAGTCATGAGCTTTTGCAGAAGGTTTTTATCTGGTGTTTTTTTCCTGAAAAAAGTGAGAGAAGCAATGCTTTCTAATTCTGCTCTTAAGTGACTTTAAATATAAGCATACATTTTTAGGTTTTTTTTAGCAGTCCTATGCCTACCAACAGGTAGCATTCATTGGCAAGTTAATAATCAGAAAATGTGTTTTCCCTTGGCATTGGAATGGAATTAAACATTAAGATGAGGGAGGAAGAGGATTCTTCATCTTTCACCTTCTATCTAGCAGCTAACCAGTCTCTAAACTGAATTTCCAGTTTGAATCTTAGTATGGTGGAATACCACACCAATACTGAAAATTATTTCATGTTTAAAATCAGAATATATTCCCTTCTGTAGATTAGAAGGGAAAGAACTGAATACATACCAGAAAAAAAGGAAAACTAAAAAGTACAGGGCAAGAAAGTGTAGGTGTCTTTTCCCTGGCACCAGTTGTTGTAGGGTGAATGCCTTTGAAATCAGACAGACCAGTTCTGTTGTGGTGCATGAGTGCTGCATCAGGAAGAAATGAAAATATTTTCAAAGGTTACAGCCTTGGGGCAAATTAATCTTAATTTTTCCTGAGTGAGGACTTTATTTAATGACAATTACATATGACTGCAAAAGTATAGAAGTTAAACTGTTCTGAGCATCACTGGATGCACTAGAATGCTGATTGCCATTTCAGTGACGGTACTATTCGCAGATTCTATATCCTTTCTCCAGATCTGTTGAGATATTTTCCTTTCAAACATGTTTTGATGAATGCTTAAGAATCAGATGCTTTTTTAAAATGCCTGTTTTCTACAGCTCAAATGAAAACAGACAAGGAGGTCACTATGTTGAATTCGTACCAGTGACAGGTCCTCTCCTCCCACATAATTTTCCTGAAGCAGAGAAGGTTACTCGCTATACAGAAATAGAATGAGACATAGCATAGAAGGATAAATAGATTTTAAAATTAAAATAATGTTATGAAGTTCAAAGCCTATGTTCTCTTGTTCATGCTGATTGTTCTCATATTTCTTGAGTTCTGCTTCTGGTTCTCCAGCTGAGTTCTGACATTTCCTTTCCAATGCTAAATTTTTTGTCTCTGCTTAAACTATATCACATTTTTCCCAACAAGTGTTTTGTTTTCAAATGTGTTTATGTAACAAAAATGCATTTTCAGTGCCAAAGTTATGAAATTTCTTCATGGAATAGCAGCCATCATATTGTCAAGACAAAAAAAGTAAAATGCAAGGAATCAGTAGAAGTCTAAGATGAGTATGTTAGTGTAGACTATAGAAGTCAGGATTCTTTCTTAACTTCAACAGTAATCTTCCAAAACTTAAAATTTTCTGGATTTTAGAGAATATAGCTATTGAATTTTGACCCTCTTAAAATAATTTTAAAAAATTCTAAACTGAAAAGGAATTTCAAAACATGAAAGATGTCAAAAGATTTATTTAGAAACTACCAACATATTCTAACTCTTTAATTTGTTTATTTTTAGTTTTGGGATCCTATCCCCAAATTTTAGTACCTGACACTAATTCACAGACTATTGAAAAGCCACTTGATTTTGTTACTGCTGAAAATCCTTCTTCTTTAGGAATGAATTTTAATTTAATAAAATTTCCTAGTTAGTCTGCGAGGCACCTGGAATCTTCAGAATATTTAAATAAAACCCAAAGTCAAAGTTTTTCATACTGAATTGATTTCAAGAACTAAATATATCACAGAGACAACTTCAAACATTAAGAAATTTCTCTGGAAAAAAATGAAACAGCAAATGGACTCACCGTATTGCACATTCTGTTATAATTAATCTGCAGCACACAAGTAAGCAAGGCATTCTACTGGCAAACTGAAATATTTTCATTAGATAATGCATCTGAAAATATAGGAACACTACTAAGCTTTTTAAAGCTTGCATACTACCCATTTCTGGAACGTCATTCAGTGCCAGATTCAGTGAAATCTTAAACACATCAACCCACATGAAGACAGCCTGAATTCTCCTGCTGCCTCTAGCTTGACCCAATTAGTTTGAAGACCTTGGCCAAAACCTGTCCCTTGACATTTTGTAATCAAAAGCTGCTGCCACCATCACTTTATTTGTGCTCATGAAGGCTCTTTGTTCTAAAAGGCTCCAAACTGCCATGATAAGCAATTATCTTGTCATTTTTTTTTCACCTTCAGAGAAACCCAGGACAGAGGACAGTACAGTTGCTCTACCATCTTCTTGACAGATTACAATACAATAGTGTATTGGACCAGGGTTTCTTTAGACAGAATACAGCTCTAGAATTCTTTAATCTTTACATCTATATCCTTTGAAAGTTGTTTGCGTATCTGAAGGAAAAATTGAGCTCAGCATCCAGTCTCTAAATAGCAGAAAAGTGAGATGACATGTATAGGAAGTCAAACACAAGAAACAGCAGTCCAGAATAAGAATTTGTAAAGAGGAAGCTTTCACGGAAAGTACTTACTTTCTGGAAGCATTAATGAAAAAGTGTAGTTAAAAGTGCATCCTAATTATGTAGAATATTTGCAACTTTATATGCAAACATACCATATAAATACTGTTTTCCTTTTACCACTGCTTTATAGTAAGGTTCATATCCAACTATATCCTATGTTCTCTTTCTGCATTCCATCTTTCTTGGAAAACTTCCCATGATTTGTTATAGAAACTGTATATTGCCAGAAGGCTGCAATGGAGACACTGATGTTACAGGTGTCAGGATGAACTTCTTCAGTCTTATTGAACACTGACAGAAAATATTAATAATAGCCACAGAAAAAAAATTGTCAACAGATGTTGTGACACAGTTATTTTCATGTCTAGCCTTTTACATTTGGGGAAAAGTTTTAATGGAAATGAGAGAAATTCTGCTTAGAATTTGTATTTAAAGTTTGTCAGTTTTCCTTTGTGGGCTCTCCTTCCTGCCTCTTCCCCTTTTTTGGAGCTACACTGGTGTCTTATCAACAAGAAACAGCAGTTAAATTATTCCTCAATGTTGTACACCAATAGCTATTAAATTTTTCACATTTTACAGAAACTTGTCTTATCAATTGTTTCTAAATTTTCAGCGAGTGATTTCAGAATTGTGGCAAGCTATGAATAAGAAAAATTGAAATTTTTGCCCATCCATTGCTTGAAATGAACCAAAATGTTCCTCGGTTCTTCTACATCTCAATGCACTATTTCAATTTGGCACAGACAGAAGAGAACCTCCTGAGCTGATCTAAACAAAGTCTGGTTAAAAAGAGCTGAGATAACCTACTTCCGTCAACTCCTATCTATAAACAAGCACGAAGATTTTTAATGCTTTAGAAACCAAGAAAACCATTCCTCATAATTTGAGAGAGACCAGATTCAAACCTCCCCAAAACAGAGCAGGAAGGAATTTTCTGAAATTAGACAAATAAATCACCTATCTTTTCGCAGTAAATACAAGGAGAAACCCATAGCAACACAGTGAGAAGGAACCTGTTTTATAAACTGCAACAGCGAACAGTGCAACTGCAAGTAACAGAATTAAAGTCAGATCCTGTCCTGGGGTGCCCACTTAGGAAGGCTGATATTAACAATCCTGATACATGAAGTAACTCACACAGTTACTTTGGAAGTGCATTATGAAACACATACCATTTCTAAGAGAAAATATTTTTATTAATTAGCTTATCCCTCAGAATGTTTTATTTACAGCACTGTTTTTTCAAAGTCTATGTGGGTTACAGAAGTAGCAGCTCCTCCTCTCATCAGATACAGATTTATTCAGGATCATACCCAGAGCCTGTTGAAAACAAAAACTCCCCAACTCTGGGTTAAGCACCACTATTTAGCGATGCCCAAAACTGTGGCAGGCTATGAATAAGATGGTCAATCGAAAACTTTTCCTATCCAGTGCATGAAGTGAACCAAAATATCCCAAAACATCTCAGTGCACTATTTAGGCACATTTAGGCACAGACAGAAGAGAACCTCCTGAGCTGATCTGCAGCGACCACCAGGGAGTCTGTACATTCAAGGGATTGTCCAGACCAAAACAGAAATAGAGTCCCTTTTCTGGATAGGCGGGAAGAGGACAGTGAAGTGCTTTTGCTTCCATGAAGCTTCACCATCCACCCAAAGCCCATCTGTTCAAACAGGAGATAATGTGGAGAGCAGTCATTCTGTATAAAATACTTGTGGGAAGCAGGGGGTTGGTGTGCCGAACCTTTTACTCCTCTGCTGGCTCATACTGCAGCTTTTCCTCAGTGGTAAAGCTACTGGAGTCAAGTTCCAAGAAATAACTAAGAGGTAATAAGCAATTTTCTCTTTTCTTTCCAGTTCAGGTGCCAAATAGGACCCAGCTTACCATGCACTTACAGAGAATCCCCTTTGCCATCTCTGGTTCAAGGTCCACCCAAGCTGGAGTGCACCAGAAGAGACGCAGGATGTGGCAGGACAGAGAGGAAAATGCGGGAGAGGAGAAAGCTAGAAGGAAAGGAAACTCCTGATCTGAAGAAAAACTGAAGCCATGGGAGTTCAGTGAGCAGAAGGTACATGAGCAAGTGAATGAGCCAGGGCTTTTTCCCTCCTCCCATTACCCCAGAGCTGCCCCATAGGGACCCATCTTTCCCTGCTTTCCCTCTGGCCTAAACCATGCCACTGCAGCCCACACTCCCACTCACCAGGCTGCTGGAGCTCGCCTGAAAGGGCAGCCCAGACCTTGGCCCTGGCAATCCCACCTGCTGCAAGGGCCAGCCAGCACAGCTGCCACCCACCCTGCCCCACTGGGGCAACCTGGGCTGAGGGCACAGGCTGAAAGGAATGAGAAAGACCCAGAGAGCCCCAAAAAGCAGATGGAAACGAGCCATTAGGTATAGCTGGGGTATTCCCAGGGCAAGGAGCAGGAGACAGGACAGGGTAAAAGAGATGCTGAGAGAGGGAGCCACAGAGGCTCACCCAGATATTCACCCTGCTTCACACCAGGCAGGCATGCACACACCCCACTGCTGGTGGGTCATTTAATCATGTGTTCCCCTGAATCCCACCACATCATAGTAACTCGCTGCTCTCCTCATATCAGAAAGAAAAGGGGAGAAGAAGTAAGAATTCTGAAACACAATTCCTTCCTCTCTCATCTTCCCAGCTGTCTGGGAAACCAGGCATAAAATGATTTAGTTATTTTGAAGGAAAACAAATAAAAATGGTTTCCTAGCAACAGGATTTGCAGTATTGGTCTCTGAGGAAACTCTCCTCAATGTTTTCAAGGCTTTGCCCTTTTACTAATATAGGAATAAAAGTACTCACATCACATTAATGTGATTTGTTTAAACAAGGGCAAGTGTCTACTACTTTTTGGCAACAGAGGCATTGCAAAGGCTGGTGTTAAAAGAGCTCATGTTCTTCCAAAAAAACCAAGAAATTTCAAAACTTTGTAGCAAACACAGCATACCTTCAGCACATATAATTTCATTCAATCATACAGTGTATTATACCCCTTCCTACAAACCTACAAAATTCTGTTTCAAAACACAAACCTAAGAGTACCTGGATCTGCAGAACAGATAATCAATATTCAAATAATTTATAAATTAGAAAAACCTTCTGCTATTACAACAGAAAAGGCTACAAAAGATGTTTCACTTCTTCAGCATCAAAAGAGCTAAAAAAACCCCCCACAACTTAGCAATCCTGGAGAAAGAAACAGAGAACAGAAAATAAACAAAGCATAGAAAGGTAAACGTAAGTGGAGTAATTTTATGTTGAACGTGAAGGTTTGTTTCCCCACTACAAGAGAAGATATTACTGCACTCACACATAATCAGGACTGGAGTTTGAAGGGGCATCTGGAGATCATCTACTTCAACCATAAGCCTAGCACTGCCAAGTCCACCACTAAACCACGGACATAAGGGCCACATCTACAGATCTTTTACCTCCAGGGTTGATGACTTCACCACTTTCATGGGCACACTGTTCCAATGATTTGCTAGCCTTTCAGGGAAGGAATTTTTCCTAAGATCTATTTTAAAAATAGACAAGATAATCAAGACTATAAAATGGTTTTCATATGAAAAGCAAGTAAGATTCATCTTCCAGCACACAACACCATGTGAAGTCTGTAAGGAAGGGAAAGGCTGCGTATTTTCTATAACATGTTGTAAAGGCGAGCTCATCCTTTGTGGTAAAATTGGCAGGTACAGGAGCATCCTTCACAGCTCTTATCATTCATGCCAGCTTGAAGATTGGAAAGCTCTCCTGGGTACTCAGGTGAAATCTATCGACCAGGAGAACACTCTGCTCGCCTTATAAGATATGAGCATCTGAGACCCTTCTTCCCTGCAGCAATCTCTGAGCCATCTGTTAATCTTGCTTGACTTCCTCTACAACTGGCCTGTACATCAGACAGCAGAGTATTACAGGCTTTTACAATCTAAGTTAGATTAGTTTAGAGTGTGTTGGGTGATCCCAAGCTGTTTTCAATTAGCTGCTGTCACTTATTAAGTCATTTAACCCAAATAAGCACTGCCAGAAGTATATATTTACCACCTGGTTGTAGCTGAATGAAATCTGAATCTGAAGCTAAAAGAGGGAGAAATTGCAGGGAGTATGAAGTTTAGCCATTCCCAGCATGAGAAGAATTGCTCTTATGCTTATGTTTCTCTAAATTACCGCTATAGCTTTGTACATAACTTAATGGAGTTTTAATTCCCCTGATTCAGCACTCAAAATACTTCTTTTATGGATCACTTCTGCTGTCTTGCCCACCATCTAATTAGAAAAGTTTAAATGAGAAGGAGGTCCCAGAGTTTTTGCTTTTATTTTATGAATAAGAAATGTGTTTGGCAAAGTCTAATATTCTTTGAGACTGGGCTGGATCCAACAACTAAAAGCTTATTAAATGAAATAAAGTGGGTTTGCCACTGGCTGCTATACCAGGCTGGCTTCTTTTCTGAAAATCATGGTACCATAAGCTGCCTTTAATTATGTATTCACACTTCTTACCATTTATTATACAGGCAAGAACACTTTCTTGCTGACCACATTTAAATTGGCCATATATTTTTTATTTATGATTCATAGAAATAATGAATTTTTATCTGAAATGCTTCACATTAAAAATTCATAATGCAAATATGGCACATTTATGTAGTAGCCAAGTTCCTGTTCAGAGTCACTGCTTCATTTTCCAGGGAACAGCCAATTCCAGTTCCCATCATTACAACTCACTGGCTCAGCTTCTGGCAAGGAAACAGAACCAGCTTTGTTTAAACAGCATTAGTACCATACTGGCAGATTGACAACTGGCATAGAAAGGTGCTATGCAAAAAGTTGACTGTTCATTTCACTGGTCATGTAGAAAACTGACTCAAAATGAAGAAAATTACTTCTATGAACTTCTCAAAACAAGCAAACCAAATAAATAAACAAATCAAAACCGACAAAAACTCTTAGGGGTGCACAGAAGTTGTCACTCCTCCAAACAGTGTTTCATTTTCTTTTTGATTTTTTCCCAATGAGGGAGGGAGGGAGGGAGGGAGGGAGGGAGGGAGGAAGGAAGGAAGGAAGGAAGGAAGGAAGGAAGGAAGGAAGGAAGGAAGGAAGGAAGGAAGGAAGGAAGGAAGGAAGGAAGGAAGGAAGGAAGGAAGGAAGGAAGGAAGGAAGGAAGGAAGGAAGGAAGGAAGGAAGGAAGGAAGGAAGGAAGGAAGGAAGGAAGGAAGGAAGGAAGGAAGGAAGGAAGGAAGGAAGGAAGGAAGGAAGGAAGGAAGGAAGGAAGGAAGGAAGGAAGGAAGGAAATGTTCTAGAGCTTTTACTCAAATTTGCAAGTACTACTAGACATGAAAATAGTTGTTGGCTAAGGTTTTGAGCTAAAAGCTTTCACATGGCATTGGGTATAATCACAGTAACAAATAGACTGTGTTGATTATACAGCTGGCATTTATACTCTTGTGTCTGCAGCAAAGATTTGACCATCATCATTCAAAGTTACTCAATTAGCTTTAATAATATGTTGTTTTCATTAAATAAGAAAATACAGCCATTCCTTAAGAAGCTGAGACAATTTTCTTTTCTCATTGCTGCACACATATGTACCTATGAGAAAATGGAGCCTGGTTAAGTCAGGTGCAACACACATAAACAAGAAAAAATAATAGTAAATAGCAAACAAAGAGAGAGAATGCTTAAATAAGGAATGCTTAAATCCTCATTTTACAGACCATAGGTTGAGAGACTTGAGACTCAGTCTATGTTGGGAGCTATTACCTGAATAAAATGAATGCAAGAGAAAGACAGGTAAGATATATTATGGCATTCTGGAAGCAAGGCTAGTGATCTAAGGTTATATCCCTGATGTTGTGCCAGTATGCATATTTTATTTTTGCAATTTGTTTGTTGAAAAAACGATATTGCACTGTTCTTCAATATCTTGTTGAAGAGCACAACCCTCAATATTTTTACAGAATACTATATCTCAACAAGTTTTCTGTCTCTGAAGACCTGTGCTTTAGTTCTTCTTGCTAAATAGAATTTTAGAGTCAAAAGGACATGAAGTGAATGCTGTTTGCAGCTCAGCTAATCAGAACAAATTAGTTGCCTCCACTCATAAACTCCTACAAACCTTTGCTATATTGTAATTGAAAAAATATCTGCTGGATTTCTGAAGACATGCACCTGTACATACCTGTCTAGTAACAGCTCTGGGAACAGCAATTTGACACTGCAGTTAGACCTGTAGAAGAAGACTGACTCTATGCAAGACCAGGGTTAAACTGTTACACACTTTCAGATTTATTGTTGTGCATTAATAATCTACTACAAATCCTGAACTGACCATTTTGAATTAATTAGAAAGCAGGCAAATAGGCTTGATTCCAATATACAAGTTTCTGTAATATATGTTTCATATTATTCTGTTTATATGACTAGATGGAATCTGAAAGGAAAAAAAAAAAAATATAGTTTAGACAAAAAAAAGACATATGGAACCTACTTCCCACTTATTCTTTAGTATGAAAAGAAAAAATGACATTACAAAAGGCAGAGGAAGGACACTGATATGTTAGAGCAAGTCCAGAGAAAGCCACCAAGATGATTAGAAGGATGGAGCACCTCCTCTACAGGGCTTCCCCTGAGAGAGTTGTTCAGCCTGGAGAAAAAAAGGCTCCAGGGTTACTGAATTGAGGCCTTCCAGTACATAAAGGGAACCTACAATGAAGATGGAGAGACAATTTCTACAAGGGCATGTGCTGACAGAACAAGGGAGTTGTTTCAAACCATTGTAGAGTAGGTTTAGATTAGATATCAGGAAGAAATTCTATACTGTGAGGGTGAAGAGGCACCATAAGCAGATTGCCCAAAAAAGTTGTGGATGTTGCATCCCTGGAGGTGTTTGAGGCAAGGCTGGACAGAGCTCTGAGCAACCTGGTTTAGAGAAAGTTTTTCCTGCCCAGGAATTGTTGAGACTGGGGAGGTTGGAACTATATGATCTTTACCATCCTTTACAAGCCAAACCATTCTAGGAATCTATGACTAGAGAACAAAACATTCTGAAAAAAAAAACCTCTGGACAAGATTTTATATAACTAGAAAGGGTGGATACTGTTTAAGATGTGAGGGATTCTTGTAAATATTTATTAACAGCTTTGTAAATTCATTAAATGCAAACAGAAAGATATTCAGAACAAATTAATTGCATAACAACAGCCTACACATCACATGAGCAAACTTGTAGATCAATGAAACAGACAAATTTGCCTTTCATGTCTATCTATATACATTACAGAGGGCTGTAGAACAAACTCTGGCTCATTGATTTATCTTTACTTCATGACTATTCAGGATAGTAAGTGGATCGTTCCCTCTAAAAAGGCAGGAGGGGGATGGAATTAAGGGATCTTTCTATGACACTGATCACTGGATATATCCTCAAAATAAATGTTAAAATATTTATCATATCAGTTCATACAGAAAGGATGGTCTGCAGGGGACTAGACTGGCAGAGTCAGGAGGATAGTACAGGATGGGCAGTCCTGTAGAAAGAAATGTTCATTGACTACAAAGTGGCCCAGCTCCCTGAGACAGGAATGAAATGTGGGCATCAAAGCTGGTATGCAAATGTAATTTGCTATGTCATTGGTTTTGATCGCTATTTAAAAGCTCAGACAGAAACAATAAAAGTTTTATATTTATCCCATGGGACAGGATTTCATGACAGTGCCTTGTTAAAAATACACATTTTAATACCTTATCAAAGGAAGTCTGCTAGAGACATAAGTTGAAGACCATGAATCTCAGGTCTGCCATGAGGCAACACTGAGATTATGCTTTATTACTTGGCAGTCACTGCCATTGTCTGGCACACACCAAGTTGTCTGACAATGCAGCACTGATAACACTGATGGTTTTGCTCCTCTCATTTTTGAAGGAATTCGTTTGGAGTTCATAAGTTCTACCATTGGTTTCAGTGGCTATTGAGGTCAGAACCCAACACTTCTGGGGGGCCCACCACTCTTGCCTGACATGTGAGTACTTTCCAAACAACACCTTTCCTTCTCTTTTGTTTAGCACAGCTTGACAGTGAGTACAACAGTAAATTCCTAGTTGTCAGCCTGTATTACACACTGCATCACCACATTCAGTGATTCAACTTGAAACTGCACCTCTGGGGTTTCAACTCATATACTCACTTTAGAGATGACTAAGCTATACTTACATGAAGAGGCCTATGTGCACTAATTAACACACAGAGAAAAGAGTATAACAGCAGGACTCCTAAAATATCGCTACATAAAATGTGTTACCATGACAGCAAACAATTTCAACATCTGTATAGGAGCCTGTCCTTTAAGAGAGCATATCAAATGAAAAAGCTGGAGTTGAGGGTAAATAGTAATACATGTATCTGGTAAAAATAAGCAACTCCATCAGCTACTTTTTTCTGAATCATTCCTATCAAATATCTTCAATCTTATGAGTTATCCACACTCTGATATACCAGGAGATATAGAAAAAAGTTCATCCACTTCAGGGCTAATTATATTATCAGTGTATTTCAGAATTGCCATATAAATTTAATTATGCTTTTTAGCTACATAAAACTTTAGTATTTGTATCAATTTATGTAGAGATACAGCAAGATAATATATAAAATTTAAATTACTATATATAAACAACCATCTAACACCAACCCTAAGCTACTGATGACATTTTTCTCATGTTTTCTGTTGATAATTAATCACCCACTTAGCTTTTGATGGGGAACACTAGCTCATACATTCTTTTAGGAGTTGTAATTTAAATGTTATTTATGAAAAACATGCTTAATAAATTCCAGTACTTCAGGAGGAATTATGTAGAGTCCACATATTGCATAGTGCCGTGCTTTGTCCTCAGACATGTTCCATTTCAGTCTTACTTCTCATAGAGCAGAACTTCCGATATATAAAATTCAAAATACCAAATAGGTTATTCACCTATAAAGAATAACATATATATCTTCTCAATGTTAGCTGCAATTTTCTTCTTTGGTTATTTTTTAGTAAATATAGAAAAAATACATTTTAATCCTCTCTCATATATTCATTAATGTAGTAAATATGATAAAAGATCAAACTGAATTAAACTAGTCATTTTTTGAAAGTCACTTATAAGGTCCTGAATGATTCTGGAACAACCTGGACCACTTCTAGCACATTTAGGACCCAATGCCTGAGTATTTCATTTTGGTGTGTCCCCTGTCCCTTTTTCTGCAGAAATCTGCAGCATAGAAGTATAGAGCTGAAAACAAATTACTATAATTTCTAAGTCATGCTTTTCGTTTATTCATCATTTTCTGTGTTCTTTATACCTTGCTTGATCCAGAGTAGGAAAATATATTGTATATATTACATTAAGAAAATTAGTCATAGAGTAGTTAATTATTAATAAAGAGCAAAAGAGTAATTTTCAAATTAAAAAAATAAAATATTTGTGCAGCTCTGCAATTGGAAAAGTTGTTTCTAGCTGAAGCTATTATAAAAAAAAAAAAAAAATTTTCTACAGTCTTTTAATGTCATTGTCACAGAATCTGTCTTACAATCAATTATAAAACTCTCTATTTTTCTGTTAGCTGTATGCAGATAATATTGGGTTTTTTTAATCTTGAAATGAATGTCTGTGTTGCATTAAAAATAATATGGGGTTTTTTAATATTAATTTGCAAAATAGATTCTGGCCACTTATTATTACTTTTCTATACTTGAGTAAATGTAGATAAGGAAGGATGGTATGGTTGATTTTTGCACAGATAGCTTTACTAAATTTCACATAGAAATGATGGTCCAGGAACTACATCCTTCCAGAGTAAGAAACTTGGCCACAGCTTCGACACAAGGTCCTGCAATGAGATCTCCATAACTCCAGATTTCATAATACTAGAGCTGACAAAAGCAGTTGAAAATGTGCAAGAACTGGACTACTTTGTAGGCCCTTTAGCAAAACCATTGCTATGGGCAAAATATTCTGTGTGTTGACAAACCAAGAAATCACCAAATGTCTTCCAATCAATTGCAGTACAAAGCTGAGTTTTTAGAATGTTCAGAGGCAGAGCATGGAGAATAGATTACAGAGTTTACTTTGTACCAATCAGCACTGCAATGGTGCTTCCATATGAAATAATATGTTCTGTTTTGACACTAATTTAGTGTAGATTTCTGAGGTCTTTTGAATGCTTACTTCTTACCACAGTAATTACAAAACCAAAACAAGTCATAATTGTTGTATTAAAGTACCTGGCATCCATTTCACTCAGAATCAGTAGTTGTGCTATCCCACACAAGCATATTCTTTCAGCCTTCTAGACTGTTCAGTAATTACATTAATCCTTTCAGGATTTTTTCCAGAATGATTGATGTTATAGATTGCGTTCCCTCCTCTACTGCTCTATGACACACATATGCCATGAAGTCACTGAAGAGCCTCCAGCTCTTTATAGATGAATAAAAGTCTTCACATTAAACATAGCAGATATATTGATTCTTCTTCATTTTACTTCCCTGACACTTTACCATCCATACATTTCAGACAAAATTAAAAGTGCCAAGTGTAATATGAAACAATAAACACATTCAAATAAACTCACCCCTGATTTAAGGAAGAAGAAAAGACAAAGCAATAAAATGTATAAAATAAATATTTTATGTCATATCATTGATAGACAGCATATTGAAATTAGCTTTTAGGGGCATACTACAACATCTTGTCATTTTTATTTTACCTCAATATAGAAATAAAAAATATATTTATTTAGTGAGTTGAAAACTTATTTTGTTTTTAACAAGGGAAAGGTCTTATTTTTAATGCAGCATATTCAGACAAAAAAAAAAGAGTGAGAGAATAACTGGAAAATAAAAGAATAAGCTATTTTTTTCTAGGCTGATACTATTTTGTTTGATAATGATATATCTAGATTTTTTCCTTTCATTTTAGCTTACTTCAGGCAGGTAAATTGCAACCTCCTTCAAAGTTTTCATTAGATAGCCTATTATTCCCTTGAAAGAAATCATACTCTATGCATTATTCATTAGGGGCAGCAAATCTTCAGAGCAGTCATACAGGCTGCAGTATCACAGAACTACTTGAAATTCTATGTCTTCTTTCTCCATTTTCTGTTGAATTCAGTTCTGGTCTAATCTCCGTGCATAATGCAATATCTCTGGTTAATTCAGATAATGCAAAGCTGAAGGAAGTACATATTTTTTATTAGTGCTGGATAAAATAATCTCACTTTTACTTATCAAATACATGTAGTTCAATCTGTGGATGACATTTTGATACTTACATCTTTTATTGCTTTTTTTTGTTTGTTTGTTTTATGTTGGTGCATATTTGTACACATCCATATGCAGTGGATGTCCAAAGAGAGTGTTTTACTGATGCTCTCCCCTGTTTACCTCCTAGAGTTCATTTTTTCCAGGAGTCTGCTTTATGTGTGCCTTAACAGCTTTCTGTATGTTACTGTGTGCTTCCCTCAGTTTCCAGCCAGCTGCTACCTTACACTTTATGGAGAAAACCAGTGAATCTGACACCATCTGTGTCAGATGATGCCAGCTGTACAAGGTGGATTCTAAAGGGTTTTGGAGGTGAGCTAATAAAATAATTCAACTAGATTTCTTGGGTGTGTTGTTTTCTCTCTCTCTCCTCTATATACCTCTTCTAAACAATATAGTACAAGTTAGGCAAACCATGTATTTCAGCAGAAAGGCCACTGCATGGAAAGGTATAGACCTTCATCCTGTTTATGACTGGGCCATTATCTTTCCTGTCTTTTTCCCTCCACCCAGGACTTACAGATGTCATTTCTGCTTAGCACCCAGCTAAGAGCACCAGAGCTGTCATTTGCTATGCACACATTCAAGCAAAACCCTCATCAGGGTTTTTATCAGTCTGTAAAACCCCCAAATTTTAAAAATCACAAGTTTCTGATTTTTACCTCCTGTTAGTTACCTCATATCAGCTTTTTTGCTTTTTCTCTCATTTTTCCTGTCACTGTCTTTTCTGACAAGTCTCAGTTCAGCCTCTTTTAAGTGCAAAACCTTTGGGAAGAATTAAAGGGAACACATGGTTCCTTCTAAAGTACAGTACAACGTCTGATTTAACCCTTAACTACTTTTCAAATGATTGTGTATATATTACCTTAACTTCTGGTGGGGTATAGTGCATTCTTCCTGCCACTTCTGAAGCTAGCTATGTTAGTTAACACACATGTTCCAAATCCCACAGTAACTCTTTAGTCAAGACTAGTTTCTGCATAAGTTTTGAGATGCAGATTTTAACAGCTGTCCTTTGCCTAATACTATTTTTTAAAATTTCTGATAATATTAATGATTGTTTTTTTTTAATCTTGGAATAAATAAAAAACTTTGAAAAACAAGAAGATATCTATGATGCTATATGAGCTGCTTAAAGACAAAACAAGTGTTACCCTGAAAAGATATTGAAACAAATTGTAGAGTTTTATAACCCTATAATTAGCAAACAAAATCAAAGAGGGGAAAAGAGTGCAAGAAGACAGTTATGCAGTAATAACTAGAAGAAAATCTTGTATTATCCCTCCCCTCAAATGAAGTGCTGATGGTTGTTTCTGGGAGTTTTTTTCCCAATTTTGACCACAAGCACAATGTGATGACAAAATATGTAAAGAAATTAAAACCAGCAAAATACAAATTACTCTTTCAAGCCTGAAAGCAAATCAGAAAAAGCAAAAGGACTTTTGATCTAAATTACCTCCATACATAATTTCCAAAACTAAAGAAATAAATTCCAAATCTTATACACCAATCAGTCATTCTGCAGATTCAAGACACTTGCCTCAAAAAATTATTTTTTACTTTATTATCTAAGTAGTTCATAACAAAGATTTTTATAATACTTACATTAAAAAAATCCCATCACTGTCAATACATACTTAAACACATTTATAAAATCAGAAAATTAAATTCATATTACAAAATTAAGAGGTTTAAAAGCTAATTTTCTTCAATTGTGTATTAAAATGCCAACATTATAATTTTCATCAACCGCATTAATTTTGGTGCAATACTGACCAAAGACATTTCATTATTTGACATGATAAAATTGAATTATATAAAAGTAAGGTCATGTAGAAAAAAATTTTAAGTATCAGTACAGCGGTTTTTGGGTTTGTTTTGTTTTTTAATTTAGAGAATTCAGATTCTAAGTAGTATGAGGAAATAAAACAAGAATATAAGACCTTCTTTTTACCCATATTTTCTCAGAGGGATGGAGGATTATCGACAGCTCTGAGTATGGGACTGGAAGGTAAGGTCTGGAGCTGAGGCAAATGATTACTATTCATATTTTGCAGAAGATAAATTTTCACATTAAATATACAGACACTCATGTATACTGAATGTCACTAGGGATTAGCATAATATTTCTATTAGTAACGCTAGCTTATCTAACTGAGCGACACTCTTTAGTCAAGAGAAAAGTACTGGAAGGATGAAAATGAGCTTAAGTGTTTCCAGTATGGGTTAAGAAAGGAGAGTGACCATTTCAGACAGGCAATTATTTAGCCTTAAGTGGACCTCCCACAAAAATTCTCTGTCCTTACATAACCAGTTGACCTCCCTTCTTTCTGTGTATTTCACTGATTTCTCCTTTTCTCCATCATGCTGCTCACTCCAGAATCCACCAAATGAAATAAGGAAAAATTTAATTTTGTAATGGAAAGCTGAAATTTTTACCTCAACACTTGATTGTAAAAATAGTCCTTGTGTATGCCAGATATACCTCTTTCAATGCAATATAAATTATAAATATTAAGTCCAGAATTTTATGTTACTACTATTTGCTATTGTTACCGCAACAGAGCAATTAGCATAAAAAATCCTTGCTTAAATACTACATTAATAATTTAATTTTCATCTCTCCCACAGTTGCAATAAATTTGGTGCCTCCACATAGAGACATGTAGCACAGGGTATCCCTACTCTTTACCCAAACATACAAACCATATATGAACAATGTAGATTAATATACACAGTGGATCACAGAAAGATCACCCTCATGTTCTCTCCCTGAAGAGAACAGTGAAATTTTTTCCTTTGTAATCAATGGGCTTTGTGTTGGAAAGATCTTTTCACAGAGAAGACTTGGTATTGCTTGTGTGTTTTTAAATAATGTTACCAGGATGAAAATTTTGGTTTAAGTCAATCATCATATAAAAGCACTTTAACCTGAATGAGAAAGGTTGAGACTAATCAATTCAGTACATGAGGGAAACCAAAAGAACAAAGCAAGACAAGGAGCCAGGACAGAAAGAGATCAATCCTTAAAAAGTGCTTCTGAAGTGAAAAATCCTGTTTGATGTCTGACCCAAATTTTTTGAGGCGAATTTTATCTGACTGGATTTTATTTTTTCTAAATCATATAGATTAAAACATAGTGTCTATATACTTCCCTGTACTCTCACAGTTGAAGCAGAATGGAGAACAGTGGTAAAAATACTAACAACCATAATTTTATCCTTGGATACATAATACATAATACATATGCATATAGATAGAACTATCTCAGTAGATATATATATTTCAAATACAGTTATTTGCTCATAGTTGGAGAACAAGAAGTGAAAAGAATATTTTATCATGAGAGGAAAGAAGAGGAAATGTACTCTGTTGAAATCTTTTTCAGATAAATGTAATATGAATTATCATAGCTTATTAGAAAGGGAAGTTTCAAGCATGATAAGTTAGATGTCAGGAGTACCCATAACAGAACAACACTCAGTGACAAAATAAAATTCATTGATTCAATGTATAGGTCCCATCCTGCTCCCTGACTTACACATGCTTCTGTGTCAAATCAACTCAAATCAGAAGGAGGGTGAACTGAAACAATTTTTTATATAGAGCTTTCAAATTCCATGAAAAATTCAGGGATACAGATTTAAATTGTTTTGCAAGGCTACAGCAGCATAATACAGCCAAACTGGTCTTCCTTGCTCAAGTAGAAATTTGTGATTAGAGCTGACAAGAATTTCCACTCTACAGAAACTTGATGGGAAGAACAGGGCAGGAATGTTCAATTTTGTAGAAGAAAAAATCCATTAGAAATTTTCTAACAAGCAAGAATTTTATTTTGTATAACTTTGCTTCATTTACAAAGTTTTCAAATAAAATTGAGCTTAGGTACACCTGAGGTCCTTGTTCCTTACATTCTCTTAGCAGATGAATGAGGACCCAGAAGACCATCAGGCAGACTTTCCAGACCTCAGCTCTACAACAGGTTGTATGAGGAATCTGACTAATTCAGGTAGTGGATGCAGCTGTACATCATGGAAATCCCTGTCAAAGAAGCATTTATTTTCATCAAATAGAAGCATTATATTTTCATCAGACAATAAACATTTGCATTGAATCAATGTTTTATGTGTTATCATGAGCTCAGCAATGTGATGTCAGCTTAATGTTTCACACCCTCCAGCTTCCCTTTCTCTATTTTTATTTATTATTTCATGAAAACTTGTACAAATAATATATTTCATTTCTCAGCATAATCCAGGTATCTCAGCCAAAAAATTTCATTCTTTCCACAATGAGAATAACCCAGTGCATCATTTATTTCATGGCCTACCAAGACTTACCTTATTCAGCATTCAAAATAATATTCCTGTTTTGGTAGAAGAAGCTCATTATCAAACTTTCTCAACAATTAATGTGGTGAATGATCACTCATAATCATTAGATGTATTTTTCCCAAAAAATGTTTTGTTTTATTTCTTCCTATATTAATCTTCATGTTACCTGATGAACAGATTTTCACTTGACATCACCTCATCAAAAAACATAGATAAACCTCATTTCCTTTACTTACTTTCTTTGCTTTATCAGTGATTCAGTGTTTCAGGAAGCCTTATTTTTTGGTAATTCCCTTCCCCATTTCCTTCATAGAAATCATTAACAGGTAATCACTGGCCTTATACATATTTTCTTCCCACTGAAAATAATTCAAAGGAGCTACCTGCCTTTTTCATCCCTTGCTTGTTTTTCTAGCGGAGACAATTATGTTGTTACAGTCTTTCAATTCTCTCAATGCCACTACTTTAAACATCTCAGGGGGTGAACCACAAGGTGTCTGCCACCATCCCACATCCATGTCTCATCATCCCACCAACAAGAATTCCCACCACAACAGTAGTCCCTTTGAGGCTGTTATTTGAACATTCCTCCTCCTTTTCTCAGATATTTTTACCGAATAACTTTCTATAAAATCATTATCATCTGGTGATGACTTCATTTTGACTCTCTCTGTTACATTCTGAATATGCTTAGATCCTTACCATCTAGCCCAAAATATAAATAGAATTTGACTGGAAGACCCTTGATGTTCTCCCACCAATGTAAAAAATTTCTACTGATGAATTTAGACATGGGTGCAGAAAAAAGTAAAAAAAAAAAGAAAAATTAATAAAATAAATAAGAATGGATTTTTTTTTTTCTAGACTCTAAAATATGTTTAGGCAAAAATTACTGAAAACATCCAATGGCTTATTTCTGTTTCACATATCACAGTAAAAATGTTCAGGTACTTTTGATTTTAACTGTAAGATTTTAATAAGTGCCTTATGGCTAAAACTTTGATCAGCATTCTTTCTATTTTTTTTTGTTTTATTACCAGATTATAATGGTATTATACAAGGAAGTGAGATCTCAAGGATCATTAGCAGTTGCAAAATATTTGTTCAAAAAGCATAAAGCGACACCATATAGTGAAAGCAGTGGTACTCCTCTTTACAATGTTAAAACCATTTGTCACTCTCCCAGTAGAATTTCTATGTTCAAGAAGGAATAGTGACCCTGTCTTAATCCTCTCAGTGCCAAAGGAATTTTGTTGCTCCGAGTAAACTTTTTTTTTGTTTTTTCCTTTTCCTCACATAGACAAACTAAATTTATTTTAAGTTCATAAAATGTGTGAGAGTTGCTGAACAAATTTGTAATTATTTAATCAGAAATAAAGGGTTCTATTTAGAAATATAGGTCCTTCTGAAATTTCTCCTAATTCTTGTACTGGAAGTCAAGACCACATACTCTGAGGATCATTCAGTTACTGCAAACTTCTCTAAGATGTAAGCCTTGCTCACTAATTAACAGAACATTGGTTAACTTAGGGAAAAACACTGAAGATTCAGCAAAGATACAGCGACCCAGGTCATGTACAGTAATTAGATCAGAAATGTCTGTGATACCAGAAAAAAAATATAACTTTACACTGTACACATTTTTGAATCAGAAAACTTGCATTTTTTTATTTTTGGGTAGAAAGTTCTGGAATTTCACAAATTTTTATGGAATCGAAATTCTCAGAAGAGCAGTATTGCAGCATCATCAAAGAATTGCCTGTTCCCTTATGCATTCCAGTCGTGGTCTTTGAGAACCACTCGCTATACATCAGTGTGTTTGTTCAGATTCCTTTTCTAAATAAATATATGAAATGTACATCTGGTTAGCTGATTTTGGTTTGGTTTAGTTGGTTTGTTCTTCTTCTTCTTCCAGCATTAATTGCACTGAATTTCTCAATAGTGAACTTCTATATTGCACTTTGGAGAATACTGACCCACAGCAACACTGTGTTCCAAGAGTGAAGCTACATGTGAATCCCTGAATTCCTACATAACCCCCCCCATTTCCAATCTGTGTCACTTCAAAATTCTATAAATGGTGAGAGATCTAAATGTTAAATATCATAACACCTAAATTATATTGTGGCATATTCAACATTGATTAAAGAGCCTAAGCTTTCCTCCAGATTCTTGTCTCATAATGAAATTGATCATGGGAGCACAATTAAAAGTAATCATGTCTGAAATTTTTATGTAATTGTACCAAAAGTAATTTCATCACATTTTTTAATGTTCATAGTTTGGGTGAATATCATAGTCCACTGTAAAAATTTGTCTTTATTACACCTTCATCTTCATGAAGAACTCAAAAAGAGTGAAAATCTCTTCTCTCAAGAACTTTGTACTACATGAAATCTTAATTTTCCGTGTGTGGAAATGCTCTCAAAGGAATAACATAAATTCAAGATGGCATGAAATGAAAGTTTAAAAACTCCTAAGCATTCATGGTATTTCTGTAATTTTAAAATTTTATTTTCTAGTATTTTATTTCTGTTGTTTTAACCTCATGTGAGCATATGTTTCATCTCATCTAAAACAGTTTTTGCCCCAGATGCCTTCCAGAGGCTGGCAGTGTTAAAGTGCTGGTGTGAAGAACTCATATACTCAAGTTTTTTGTATTCTAAAGTAATGACATAAAACCTATGGAAAAATGTTTCAAAATATATTTTTTATATATGATAAAATAAATTGTTGTGTTTTGGTGTGGTTCTAATTTATACTATTTATATATTTTTAACCCAAACAGTTCTTGTCATAGTAGGACCACAATGACATCTTGTGGCTACTCTGAGTTGATGACTCAATGATTAATAAAATTAACACATCTTCTGACTTTCAATAATCCTTTACACATGAACAGAAAAGTTATCCTCAGTGAAGATCCTGCATAAGACATCTGCCTGTCACAGTGGTCTTTCTAATCCTTAGCAATCATTCCAGTTGCTCCATTTTTCTGTCAGTGGAAAATTAACTAATTAACTTTTCATATAAAAAATCTGTAAAAGTGGCTACACTACACTGTGCAAGTGACAACTGAAAGTCTTGAGGCTATCAAGTTGTGATTGATGAGTTTATATCTGCAACATTAGGAAGAAGGAAACCAAACCTAAGGGACTGATTTACTAAGTCAGGTCCAAAATAAATCCTTTTGCACAAACTTCAGAGAGTTCGGATTTAGCTGGGTTTTTTATGGGTTTTTGTTTGTTTGTTTGGGGTTTTTTTGCTAGCCATTAAAATGGTTTGCCAGCTGCACCTTTTTTTTAGGATCAGTCCTCAAATATTTTAAACAGATATCCATTCTCATTCACTTCCCTTTCTGCAAGTACAAATTACAATAAACTTCTTGGGATATCTATGTTTACCTAAAGCTATGCAAATAAATTCATGTAACCATGACTGTTATGTTATTTCTCTACAGATTTCTCTGACTAAAACACTTTTGCCTCCTTAAATATTTCTCCAGTGGTTTCTTAATTTCAAGTGAACTTTTCCTGTCCTTTGCTAGCTCATAGCCTCTCAACTGAAGATTCCTGATAAAAGTTGAGGATTCATTGCAAAAGTTCATTTTAATATTTCCCCTTTGTCTTCTTTTGGATAGAACAGCAACTTTCTAATTTCACATTTTGCAGGTCGATATACTTTCACAAAAATTATAATAATACAAAAGTCTTCATGGTTCACTGCAGAATCATCAGCAGCATAACTTGGAGTATTACTGGATCTTGAAGTTATTTTAATTTTTTTTCTCTTACTTTTGAAGGACAATTCCATAAAGGGAATCCAGAGTCCTTTCCCTTTGTACTAGGTTGTAGTGTATTATAAGTACACACATATACATATGCACACACACACACACACACACACACATATATATATATATGAATATGAGCATGTACACATTTGAAGCCCATGTTCTGGGAGGACTTTCAGGGAATTTTGGAAGATGATCACTGCCTATCCTTTATTAAACCTATAATTAGCACAGAAGTGCTCGATTACCTGAACGTTACGTGAGGCAAATCTGATTAAAGGCTTCCGTGTTGCTCTTCACTGCACGTGGATAGTTTCATACAGGGTTTTTGCTGATGCAAAACACAGCATTTGGGCTCAGGGGGAAGCCGTCATTTGGTTGAGGTGGGGAAGAAAAGCATTATACTCTTTCCAGCAGTACAATGCAAAATTCAGGAAAGGAAATCAGCTGGCAAGATGGAAATGAGCTGTGGAGCCCAGACTTGGCAATGGCTGAGCACTCACTGAAGAGAATCAACATCAGACTGAGAATAGAATCTTCAGTTGCTTTAAGGATTAACAGAAGCATGAGGTGAAGGATGAGGCAGCAAAAGGATTTTGACAAAAGGAAGCTGATGGAAGGCTGCAGTACAGCAGTAAACAGTAAAAAGAAGAGGAGGCATGATGAGAACGCTGCTCCCTCAACCATTGTCAGTGAAGGTGGCTAAATACACCCATTACATAAAAAAGTGGGTAAGAGTGGAAAGAATGGTGAACTCTCTAGCTGAACTTCTCCAAAAACCTATTGTAAGACCCAGGTTCTAGCTCTAATATAAACATCCTTTTTTGGGTAGGGAATTTAAGTTTTTCAAACATTGCTGGCATGCAGTTGATGGACTAGAAATTACCAGTGTCAAGAATTATTTGCATTGTCTACTGGTGTGCTTTAAAGTCCAAAGTACAGGCTTGAACACCTTAAAAAAAAAATAAATTAACTGCTTATGTTTGTTATGAATAATCCCATTTGTATTAGCTGCTAACTTGAGCTGATCAGTAGCATATGCAACAATGTTATCAGACACAAATTGTAGAAACAGAATTGAATGTGTTGGAAAAGACCTCTGGAAGTCTTCCCATTCCAAGTTCCGGTTCAAATAAAGTCAAGTTGAAGTAGGCTGCTCCATTCTCAGTCTGAGGAAGGAGATTTTACAGCCTTTCTAGGCAATCTTTGACAGTATTTCACCAGATCAAAAAAAAAGAAAACCTCACTGCCTCTGCAGTTAACTTAAATTTCTCTATTTTTTCTATTTCTGCAAAAATTTATTAGCTCCTATGTTAATAAATGAAAAGTCATAAAAGGTTTTCACCAAAATGCAGCTGCAGTATTTTTTGTCCATTTACTTAAACTGACATCCCAACTAAAATAAAAATAGAGCAAAATTTGTCTAACTGCATTTGGAGATGCCTCAGACATCCGCTGGCAGTCTTCACTAAGCCATGTGCCAGAAGGTGTCACTCTTTTGGCAGAGATGGGAATCCAGTTGCCTCAGGCACATTGAAATTCAGGAAACGAACAGGGTTGCACCTTCATTCCCTAAGGACACTGATCCAATATGCACCAACACACACTAAGGAATTTATCTGAAATTGTGTGATTAGGCAGAAAAAGGCCACCTTTTGCTGAACAGCCTTATGCAGGGATTTCAAACCGCCCCACGCAGCCACCCTCTTGTCATCCATGAACAGGCACAAGTACAGGGAGGTCTTGTGTTACAGTAATTGTGCATATGTTGTTTTGTTTTGCTGGACAATAGATTGCCACTGTCAGTTGACTGTCAGTTAACATCAATCAACTCATTAGAAGCTCTTGACTTTCTCATCCAGGCTACTCACAAGGTCTGGTAAAAGAGTGCAGGCAGTCCTGGGCTGGCATTCCCCCTCAGGAAACCAAAATGGGATCCAGGGAGTATTGTGCTGGTGAGGTGGTGAAAGCTAGAAGCAAGATTTAGATGAAGGCATGATTTGAGTTACCCCTGCAGTCATGAAAAACGATATTGAGGAGGAAAGAAATGATATGAAATTGGGTTACTGTTGCTGTGAAAGGGGAGGACTAGCACCATGTACACAAATGCCAAGGTAAACAGCATTTGGGTAAAACTCATCCAAAAAGTGGGAAAATGGGGAATAAAGGAAACATGGGATCTTCCTAGTCACCAGGCCATTCTTCATACAGTGTTATGCATTTTCCTTGTGCTACGTTTTGAATGTACTAAGTGTAGCTCAGAATATGAGTATCATATGCCTAAGTGTGATGCTACACTCTGCTACTGCACATTCCTGAGGAGGTACAGCCCATTTCTGGCATGTGTCTGTTGCAGATGAATTTGTAAAATTTTAAATTCTTAGTTAAATAAAAGTATAATCTGGAAGAGAACAGCTTCAAGCCAACTCAGTTTCTTCCCCAACACCTCAAAAGATCTCCTACAAACCACACAGATTTCTAAGAGATTTCCAAATCTACTGCAACCTCCACAGGAGTCTTCCTTGTATTGTAGAATTCAAAGGCTCTCTTTGAACCCTAAAATTGACAAGTCCTTGAAAAGCAGTTTCTATTATGTTTCTATTTATTGTAATTCAGGTTCCACCATTCTTTATTACTCTAAGCATTTTTTGGAATCTGATCCAGGACACAAATTTCCAAAAGAACTGTTATAAGACGTAGGTTGGTACAAACTTGATGGGAAATTCCATAGCTTTCCCTTTCTTGTGATAAGGGAGCCTGTTGTGCCAAGTCAAGTGCCAACACCTAATGCATACTCAGGGAAAACAGGGAAACACAGAGAAAAGCTGCCAGCCCATCCTGGATAAATCAAATAATTACTTTTTGGACTCCTCTTCCCCATCACTGGGATCTTGTGCTGTATAAACAGTCAGAGTAAAATCTAGCTGAAGTTAATCTTGCTGATTCACAATCATGTCAAACAATAGGTTTCATTAGAGACACAATAGATTGTTCTTACAGAAATACCCATGGGAATCCACTTATTTTCTATTGCTTCATTTTAATTTCTCAGGTGCAAACTATAAATTTGGTGTTAGGACAGAATAGTCCCACTCTGATCTGCTTCACTCCCTAGATATTTGATATCAGAATCTAAACTCAGACTTTAATGGGAGAGAGTGAATAATAGAATTCATTAGGGTTTATTGCTGTTGTAAACTGTCCTGTGGTGCACAAACTATCCTTTATTTCTTTCTTGATTACAACGAAATTGCACTTGCCTGCTGCATCAAAGTTAATGACCCAAGAGTACGAATGGAGTTGCTAGCAGCTAATAAAGGTGTTATTTTAAGGAAGGTATGCAATTAAATAGATCCAATTAATGTGCTAGTCTTACTGATAAAAAAAAAGTATTCTGCCATCTACAATGAACTTCCATCACGAGAAGAATTGCAGAAGTTGTATAGTGATGCATCTTTTTAGTAAGAGAATTGGCTTGTACAAACCATGATTCAGAAGACAAAGAGCAACACTTTTAAAATCAAATGTATAAGACAGAGCAATGATACACAGGCCTGAAAAATATGAATACTAGTTGATAAAACCACATTATGGATCCAAGCTTGAATATGTAATTTATAAGCAACTTCAGAATAGAATAGTGAAAAAGAAGTTTCTGGGCTTAAAAACCATGAAAAGCACGAAGTGTTGTAGGGAAAGGAATAGAAAAACAAATGCAGCATATCAATGTGTACAGCTGATGTAAACATATGGTGCTTGTTAACAAATGGAGAATGTCCCTTGGAACCAGATAAAATAATAAAATCAATAGAAATTATTAAGACACAATGTGTAATTAATAGATTTAGGAAGAATAGATCAAGAGTCACTGGTTTAGGATTCACAGCCTGTCAATTTTTGTCACAGAATGAGTCACCAGCACAGGTACCAGACATTACACTTCCTGCCTGGTTTATCATCCTAATGCAAAATGGTGGCTCTGGGGTTGTAAGGACATAAAGAGCACAGTCTCAGACACTGTTAAGGACACAGAAAGACTTTGTCATGAGATAAACAAAAAAGGGAGCAAAAGAATGGCAATAACTTCAACCAGGAAGAAGTGAGATCTGGTTGAACATCCTGGGTAATGAATCCAGACAAAAATTCCCACAGTGGCAAACTAGAAGTGAAGTAACTGCTCATATTTATATCACCATCTAAACAAAGACCACTCCATGTTATGGAACAGATGGCATGTGTAACACCAATGACAACAAAAGCCCCCCTGACAATTCTCTGTGGATACCTGGAATTTGGACTGTAAATTAAGCCACCACAGCAGGAACCTGAGATAAGATGAAGGTGGCACTGGGTGTTATCTCAGACCTAAGGAGAGGGTAATGATGCTGGGGCAGAAGAATGTATTACCACTAGGGGACACAGAGAATGCATAATTTATGTGCTACAAAGAATATGGAATTTATTGGCCACTGGGAAATTCAATTTAACAGCTGTGTTGAAATCAGCTCCAACTGGCTAAAATGTAATTCCATCAGGGGGGAGATCACAACCCCCCAACCCAAGACAAGAAACCCACTGACTCAAAAGAAGAGAAAGACTGAGCATGTGACTAATTAGCATTAGAAGCAAGGGAGTAATTTAACCAGTAGAATAAGGGAACTGTATAGCCAACGTGCATTAATTTCTTTTTTTTAAATAAATAATGTATAAATGTATAAACAGTGAACATCACTGAGAAACCTGAGGTGAAAAGACTCTGGATCCACAGGTAGTGACTATCTCCTCCTAAACCTCTCTCTGTCTCCCCCCACCATCTGCCTCCTCATCTCTTCTCTTTTCTTTCTGTCCCTCTACATCACATTTTACTGTTGATTAAAATCTGTACTATGGACTTCAGAATATGGTCTTTTTTGCACCTTAATTCAGGCTGAGGCATCTCTTGATAATCAGGTTTTAACAGATGCCAAGAGGAGTTTTGCTGATGAACCAATTTGGCCATACTAAACGAGGTGTGAATGTACTTCCTCACCTATCAAGACCTTCAGGGGGAAGCGTTTAGTGGCTCAGCTCAACACAGAGCACCTAGCTCAACCTCTGAGCACCTACAAAATGACCTTTGGAAGGAAGTAGAGGACTTAAGGAAATTTCAGCTTATGTATTCCTCCCAGCAATCATGGGGATAACATTTCGAGAGTGAGCACACTGACACTAGTCCTGGGGATCACATTTGAATTGTGATCCAGCTGTAACCCTTGTGTTCAAGTTGTGATTTCAATAACTTACCCAAACATTCTGCTAAATCTAAATCCTGTGTAGAGTCAAGTATCTTCGAAAATGCAAGCTGGGTTTTAAAACATTAAACTCTTCCTGTGTGGAATATCTAAGATATCTGTTCAGAAAGTATATTGGACCATGAAATAACCTGTCACAGTTATGTACAATTAATCTAAACTGGAAACTTGTGTGTTCAATTTGAAAACAGGTAAATGTATGCAAGTCTCTTCTTGATTTCATTTTGGGCAATTGCTCTTGATTTAAAACATTATATGCAGTATTTCTTCAATTTCTAATTGTGTGTAACACAACACACAGTTAAATTAGCATGGGTGATTAGTACTCTCACTCTAAACCCATGAACTTTCTGTTTCCTGTAGCTCTTAATCAAGCCATTGCTTAACTTCCTCCTTAACAACAAAAGCTTTTAAAATCTTTCAGACAAGCAGGTGGGTGAGTTCTGAAAGAATTTTTGGCTCTGCTGAGCTGAGGACTAGTAAAACTAGGCAAAACCTCCTAATAAAGAAGTTATTAATACCCTGAAGAAGTAAAATCTCTTATTCTAATTATACGTAGTTCATAATTTCTCCAGATCTGATTTACATGTATTATAATTTTTTGCACTTAATTTTTTCTTATACTGTGCTGCAAAAAACATTCTTATTTGGATTGAGCATTAGAAGCTGAGGTTTTTATAAACCCCATATTTTTCCATAATTATAAAACTAGAATGTTGACACTTAAATGCAGGATAACAAAACATTAGGCATTCAAGCAACATCCAGTATGAATAAAGCATAAGTTTGATAATTTTAAATCAAACAAAGCAAAAAATATTGCATTGAACCCTCTTGGGACCACTGCTAAATAATCCTTAGGATTATACTGTTTAAGTAATTTAAACAAGCCTACATTTTATCCTCAAACACTCATTGAAAAGCTACTGTGCTTTCATGAATATTTTATTTGCATCCCTGATTTGTAAGATGAAATTTCTCTTCGACAGACTTCATACAGAAGTGCAAAGTATAAAGTGAGTTTTATAAAAGCAAACTCCTTGATGTGAAACATCACTTTATCCCCACCTTGTGGAAGTTTTCGGCATATGTTATTCCTTAGTTCAAAAATAAATTCATGGGTGTGATCTGAACAATTCTAGTAATGTAGCTGAAGTATGGAGTGTATCCATAGAGATCCTCTTGAATTTACCTTGTCATGGAGCTTTATAGCTCCAAAATTAGGTTTGCAATTAGGTAAGCATGAGCTGAATCTGTTTATCAGAAATGCCAGGAGAGAAGAAGTGAGGGAAGGAGATCAGGGCAGATAAAAATTCACATTCAGGCTTTGTTTCAAAGATTAGTGGTTCCAAACTTTAATCTGAAAAATAGATAATAAGAGGTGAAATAAGATGGATTGATGTTGTAGTACAGAGCTATATTTCTGATCATTTATCACATCCAGTCTACAAAGAGTTTACTGAAGCAGTGAATAATTAATTTATGCAAAAAGAAACAGGGAACATGGACAAATAATATAAATTCAAAAATTAAAATCTGACTTCTTACCTTGATCTGTAGGTGAGATTAACAGTTCCTATTCCTCCCTGTTCTCTTCTGGAAGAGAAAATATATTATCTTCTTGCATTTAATAGTCTGGAGAAATGCAGAAATGAAGAAGTAAAGTGATCCCTGGAAATTGGTTCTCTACTAATGTTAAAATTAGCATAGAATAATTTCAAAATTACTGCTAAGTTCTGTTTAAATTTTTTTTTTTTCTCTTTCTATTTTCCCACTAGAAGGTTGTTACAGAAAAGATTTATATAAAAGAGTAGGAATCTTTTTATAATTTTTTTTAATATCCAGCATTAATTCAAGCTGTTTGGTTTTTGCTTATTTATTCTCTTACTAGTTCTAGCTCATTGACTGAATAATTACTTGTCCTTTGCTAGAGTTGTTCACTGTCATTCATGTTTTCTTTTAACAGCAGGAATCAAAACCGCTCAGCCTTGGTTTCCTTGTCTGAATATGTCAGTGCCTTCATGGCATCTTTTCCATTTACCTGGTCATCTTTGGAATATTTCCATGCATTTTTTTTCCCAAAATCAACTCCCTTGAACTGCACAAAGTACCCTCACACAGTGTCTCAGCTAAGGTTTTACACAAGGCAGTCCTGTCATCATACTGAAGCACTTATTCTCAGGATAACAACAGAATCACAATTCTGCAGGAGCTCTGTACACTCTGACTGTGTTCAATACGTCCAGAAAAAAACAATTTTTTAAAAAAATTCTTTTTCTTGACCTTTTTTTTCCCTCATTCTGTTAGTAAAACTTATTTTTTTGATGTGGGACAGAAGAGAAATATTCAGCATTAAAATAGGAGGAGGAAGTTTCACATCCATTTCTAGCTAAAAAGCGTTGTATTTTAAATGGTATTTTTACCAATCTTCATTTAGTGAGGTTTCAAATCCAATATATGTAGTATATATGGTATTGCTTATTTACAAGTCCACAAAAGCAAGGCAATTTTATGAGTCATGTAAAACAAAACCCAACAAAAACAACACAGACTGAAATACTAGTCTTAATACTTTCATAATCAATATGCTTCTTTCTGCCATTTTTTACAAGATATTTTTAATTTCATCTTACAGACAAATAAAAAACCTTAAAATGTTGGCGTTTTTTCTAACTTTGGTCAGAGACAGTGCTTTACCTCTTGTATAAAGCCTTCCAGTAGATTTTAAATATTGTGCTCCAAGCTGTATCTTAATGGAAGAATGTCAAACCTTTCAAAAGAACAGAGCACAAGCTACTGACACCATAAATGCTAACAAAAGGAAGATTATGTAAACACATAAACAAATAGAACAAAGCAAGGGACCATTATCTCAGTGTGAGCTCAAGTAGTACAGACTGGCCACATCTGTGCTGCACAGCTCTGGGCTGGGCCTCTCCTCCAGCCTGGATATGGAATCTGTACAGATATAGCATAATTGTTATTTCTTTAGTTACTTAAACCTCAGAGGGAAAGACATAAAATGAAGGTGGTATTGTAGTTCATCAGAATATTTTTATATGGGAAATTGAAGATGAATGCTTAATGAATATTCATATATTTACTATGAAACCATTGAGAAATAACAGCAGCAAGCTTCCTGAGGGACTGACCAGGGGCTTCATAAGATTTTTATTGCTTCATTTGAGAGACTGAACCTGGCACAGGCTCATCCATTTTGCCTAGTGCACAACATCCCACAAAAACAAGGGTTGGCATTGGCTGAAAATATATTTGACAAACTGAATTAGCAGTTAAACAAAATGAACAACCAGACATTTGGTGCTTATGTTCACCTTTCACCTTATAGAATACCATATTAAGGGCAAAACAGATAAACTGGCTCCCTGTGGGACACCAGAATTATATTTTCAGGTGTGGAAAGCAAGTACTTCATTGGTGCACTGCTATGAGCTTGATGAAGCATCAGTGTTGGGTGTACTGATGGTGGCAGAGGAAAGAAAAACCTTAGGGCTTAGGCTTATGATTCTCTGATGCATCACAATATCAATGATCTTTTTTATTATTATTATTATATAACAGTGAACACCTAGGTTTTATTTTCTCTTTTTCTGTAATAAACTTCTAAAAGCATATTTTGTATGCCTAAATCTGCAGAAAATCTGAAGGCAACTCTGACTACATGTAATCATCAGGACCAGTGATCTGGAGGTATTCCTATTCAATTGTTTTACTGATTTAAACAGTAACCTCTTGCTTTTTATTCCTCAGTTACAAATTTTTCAGTCACCCTGTAAGACATTTACAGCCTTTTGATATCCTGACAGACTAGAGAGGGAGAAATCCCTGCTTTCATCTCTTTGCTGAGGATGTATGCCATCCTCACTGTGGCTAAAGCAAGGTTCTGACAGCTGCCTTTTTTTATTTGTTTGTTTTTTGGGTTTTTTAAGTAGCACAGCTATGTAAAGGTTTTTATGTGGGTATGTAAGCAAGAGATTTTGGGAGTGGCAGCTATGTAAGCATCTGTAGAGCAGAGACCTAAATAGATCTCCAGCTGACATTCTGGCATAGCATCTAATCCCGCACTTGTTTTTTCACTCATTTGAGAATTTGCACAAGTAAAAGGACAACACAAGTTTTCTATTATTGCCATTTTTATATGGCTGTTGTTAAATCAGTCTGAAGTTTTGATTATTTGGGTTTGATATTCTTTTTCAATCTCACAAAAAACTCCCCCATACTTGCTTGAACACTGCATCAGATACTGAATATTTTCTCTTTGTTTACAAAAACAGTATTACAAAACTTGCAAACTACTCTGTGTGACAACAGCAGGTGGCAGCAAGGGATCTGGATTTAGACTGTGGGGAAAAAAAACAACTAAGGTTGGCAAAATATGAACACAGTATGGGACAAGTTATTTTCTACAGGAGCAACTCCTCTTATGGAAATCGTTTCCTCCAATCCAAACTGCTACTTGGGAGAGTGTTCCCAAAATATTTTTTATAAATTAAAATAAAATAGTTTAGTTTAGTTTAGTTTTACTCATTCTAAATACCCATACCTGGCCTTAGTTTGGTTTGGTTTGGTTTTACTCATTCGAAATACCCATACATGGCCTATTTAATTTCAAGTTATTTAAAAAATTCCAAGACATTAAACGGTTTCTTAAGTAAGGACATGTGGAAAAGATGGAATGTGAGCCTTCTTAATCTCCTTAACTAAGCCCCTGAATGCTCTGAGAGCTGTGTGAACATCCACATTATGGAACAACCAGCACTGACAGCCAAATCAGCACTGCGCCGTCCCAGTCCTGCAAGGAGATACTGGTGACTTCAAGTTTCATTCTTTTAAGGAAGGCAAAATAATTTGATGGCTGCATAACTGAATTTATTTAGGGCTTTCTCTTTTATTTTTTTCTTTTTTTTTTAATTTTGGAATTTAAACTACTAAATTTACACACACTGAAATAGCAGTATTTCTGAATTTTGCTAATTTCTGGTTAGCACTTCCCTCTGCCTATTTTAGTATCCTCCAGGCAATTTGAACAGAATAGACTTGAAACACTTGCAAGACACTTGGCGATCTTTCATAACTTTAATTTGTTGTGTATGCACTATTTGTGTGGCCTGGCTTTCATTTTTCTGTTTGCTTCTAGACAAACATAGGATGAAAAATGCATTTCTGAGAGCTGGAAAACTGCAAAGAAATGAAGATGGAATGGACAGAAGGAAACTAAGAGATAGGTCTAGCTAACATGAAAGGCTATATGCATGTCCTCATCTATCAGGAGCCAGAGCACAGCCACCACCATCCCCTGCCTTTTAATGACATTCTCCAGAGACAGGTAACACAGCAGACAATTCCCATCACCCAAAACAAAAGGACAAAACAGATGCTGATAAGGACAACTGGAATGATTACATTAAAAATGAAAAGGTATGAGAAATGTATTGATTTTGCCTTGTCCTTCACCTCATATCAGAGAGTCTCCTTTGATGGACTTAGGAGGCTTCATCTGCATTAGTTCTGGCTGAAAACTAGAGAAGCTTCTGCTTCCTAGGAGACCATTAGTTACCTCCTGGTTGGACAGCAGCGTAGGAAAATTCATTTTCTTTAAAGGATATGTCACACTAGAAATAAGAAAGTGTAATATGTTCTGAACCTAAAAGCAAACATTTGCATGAATTATTATTATCTAAGTCCTTCTGAGTTTGTAAGTTTGTACAGAACTACTTTCTCTCTGGACTCACATCCATGATCACCAAATAGTGCTAAATAGACTTATTTTTCTTATACCAATATGTATTTGTGAGTGCAGGTTTTTTTCAAAATCTTTCTTGCGCATTCAGATCTGTGCTGTAGTCTCACATCACGTTGGAAATTATCTCCTCAGTTTCAGGTTTTCCCATCCTGTCTGATGCTTCAAGACCCATCCCAGCTCTGTTCCACTCTCAGGGCTCATTGCCACATGGCATCACGTTCTGATTCTGTCCTTGTGCTGTTGTTATCCTGTCACCAATTTGTCTTGTCTTTTCTTTCTCCTACCACATCCTCTTTGCCCCAGTAGCAACACCCATTTTCCCATTTTCCCATCAGTTGGTTTTCATGTCCATCCCTTCCATTGCTTTCACCAGCTCTCTGGAACAGTTTGCTGTCCTCTCTCAGCACTGGCTCTGAGACAGACACACACAGGCTACCAGAGTGATTAACAGCCTTGTGTGTAGCACATGTGGTTGTGTGGTGGCTAAGGAGAGACACTGTCACCACAAGCACAAGTACTGATATGTGGAAAATGTATAAATAAAATAAATTACCAAATTTATTTGGTAATTTAAAATAAAAAATCAAATAAAATTTTCAGGTAAGTATATGATAAGACTACGTGCTGACAATTCATTTTCCTCTGTTTAGTGTCAGAAGCCAAGTTCCAAGACTCTTTCCAGACTGCAGATACTGCAGAAATAGTGATGAAATGTGTGCAGAAAGATATTTCACACATTTGGCAGATGAGAGAGGGGAACAGTGAAGTCAGTCTTTGACAGGTAACATGCTTTTAAACACTGCCAGTGTTTCCACTTGAGTCAGAAATTTTACTAGAGATATTCTGTCTTTGAATTTGCCTAGTCACTTATTCTGATGCCTTTTTCTGGACTTAGAGATTAACTGACTGTGCAGCCAGATATGAGTTACTTTTAAGAGAAAAAGAAGTGATAAATACATATTTAAAAGGTTCTTGTTTTGGGGGATAAAAGTTTTTCTGAGGAAGCTCGACAATGAATCTTAATAATTGGTTCAATCAAACAAGAAAACAATGTGCATTTATGGCAGCTATTGTTGTCCAGATGATGTCTATATGAAAATAAACTTCAGCATCTCCTAAAATTAAGCAGTGGCCAAGGCACATTTCCCATACTTAAATATATCAAGAACAAATTCAGCAAGAATACTATTTAGCTTGAAATTTTCTTCTGGGGAAGGGACTATATGTTGTTAAACTGAATTAAGAAAAAAACTGAGAAAGTTACATCTTTGGTAAGGCATTTACTTCAAAATTTTATTTTTTTTTTTTAAGGCTTTGCTCCTCTTAGTAGAATTTTGTTCCGATAATGACTTATTCCTGGAAGGATTCCCTACCTGTTCCTCCAGCTGGAAGACACAGAGGTGGATTTGACTGTGTTGTCTTCTTGCCAAGGAACAAGACTGGAGGGTTGAGCCAGGGACAGTGGCACAAGGCTGGCTCTGATGTCTACTCTGAGAAGCCCCAGCCAAAACACTGGCGATTAAGACATGTAAGACTCACTTAAGACCAGTAACTAGGTGGTACTTTTCATTTTTCAGGGTGTTTGATACCCTTGACAGGGACAGCAGGTGCGAGATATCATGTTTGACACTCCTGGAGTAGTAGGTGAAGACCAGGAGAGATATCCTAAGGCCCCTAGAATTATCATAAATATCATCTGGTCTATCCTCCTCTATGCTTTAAACTCTAGCAGTAGCACAGATTTTTTTTGACAGCTGCTTGGCTAGCTAGACATAAGGGAGCTTAACATGCAACTTCCATGTCTGCAGAGGTAACACCACTGACCACAGTCACTCCCAAGCTGGGTTGCCTCAGGATCCCAAGGCTTTTGAACCAAGCACAGCTCTGCTCCACTGGAATTTAGAGCTGTGCTTGTCACTTTTATGCCGAATAAGGCTTAGCTACAATTGGAAACTCAGTAGTTTAATTAAAAATATGTTTATTCTAGAAAGAGACCAGCATTTATAAGAAGCTAGCATCCTTGTTTTCCCATCAGTTTAGGTAAGTCGGCATCATAATTACCTTTTTTATAAATTTTGTGTGTAACATGCAAAAAAAATCACTGTACTACAAAAGTAAGTGTCATTTGAAGTGGGGGGTGGTGGTGTGGTGATTCACATTACTGTCTTGCAACCATAATTATGTTGAAATGCCACTTCTAAAGTAGGTGGAAAACTCTGCTAAAGATTAAAAAAATCCCTTTAGAATAATGAGCAATGCCAAGAAGTCAGGTTCCCCACTGAATTCCTTTAGTTATTCACTCTCTGTTAATTCACTCCCACTTGTGACTGATATTTAAGGGCTTTATCTATTCATATACATATATAGATCTATATAGATATATACAAAGGCAGAGTGTTTGATTGTTTTTAAGCTGTGCTACAGGATAATTTTTGAACATACAGACGTAGAAAAGAAACAGGTTGGTCTTACGAAAGCTATTACTTAAAATCAGACGCTCTCTAATGGATTTACTAGCCACATTCTTCTGTTTTACACGGCTTTACCACCAGATGTCAGCACTTCACACATATCAGTGTGAGATCCACCATATCGTCATCCCCTTTAACTGTTTTCCTCACTGCCATTAAAAGCCATAAAATATATATATAAATATATATAAAATAGTACTTTACATAGATAACCTCTTTGTTTTGTGTTTTTGGAGGTGGTGGTGATATTTATATGTAAAGATATTTGTATTTAATGTATTTAATGAGGAATAAGCAGGAAAATCAGCATGCTTTCAATTTATTCACAACTATGTCTGTGGGTAGAGCACTCAGCTGTGTCATACAGGCACCATGAAAAAAAAAATAAATAAGTTCTTCCTTCGGGATTTTCACTGATGTTTACTTAAATTGTATTAGAGAGGTGTGATGGTGGCCTCAGAGAGCCTGGTCATCAAAAAATAAACTTGAATGCCAGAATTTAATAGGAAGATTGCTTGCAGTTATTTTTAGCACATCTTGACGTGTAATTCAGGGCAGAAAAACATTTATAATATCCAATTTAAGTGTCACCACAGCACTTGTACTTGATTCCACTTTTATTTTTTTCCTTTTTTTTTTTTTTTTTTTTAAATCTACTTATTTTGGTAGAAGAAGGATTTTGCTTTGAGATTAAGGCATTTTGAAACTTATAACACTTCAGAAAGAAAAGGTAAGTACATTAAGCTACTTTAGTTAGATTTCTCAGTCTGAACAAATTCCTAGAAATAAATAGAGCTGAAATGATTGCATTTTCAAAAATGTATAAGGAAAAAAGTATTTTTAAATAATAAAAAAAAAATTAAAATTACCAAAAGTTTAACACCAAATAAACTGAATTATATAGAAAACTTTTCTCTCTATACTACACAGAAGAAATTAAGCTGGGTCACCTGTAAGTACATGAAATCAATTCTGCATGTGCCAAAATAAAAACATAGAACAAGTAAAAATAAACTCCGAAACATTTATCAAATTGAAATGTGGCACTAGATTATGCTGCCCCTGCCTAATATCAACCCAAAAACTCACAAGCAGTAGACAAAACAATGCTGGATGAAACACAGTTTTGTTTCCATTAGGTTTCTATAATTTTTTAATCTATTTTTTTTTTCCATTTGGATTAAAGAAAACAAAACAATAGAACTGTTAGAAGGACTATGACCCTAGAAAGAAGTGCGGTCTTTTCAGTTTCCCTCCTGGGAAAACCAGTGACACAGAGTTCAACTTTAATCTTCTGGAACATAGTCAAATTGTCTGCATGTCTGCTCATAAATACCTGTTGGACAGATCTGGCCAAATACTAGTCCAGGAACTGAGTGGATTTTGTTCTCAAGAATTTAATCCAGTTAAAGAGATTAATGCAGATAACAAACTCTTACTGCTCCCCACGGCACACAGGGAAGCCTTTGGTAAGAGGAGGTGACTTTCACAGTCCAATGGCTCCTTCAATGCACATGGTCTTCAATTATATTTTAATAAAGTTAAGTACAAATGGATATCTGAATCTGTGTATTTGTTGTCAGAATGCAAAAAATTTCACACCGCTCACAAATTACCAGAAAATTTCTGAGTAATGTTTAATGGTCTTGTACTTTAAAAAGGACATTCTTTTAATCTCTTCTTTTAATCAACTTTTTTCCTAAGGATTATCACCTCCTACTGTTCACTTAATTATATCCCGTGAATTATGGTATGAACTCACATTATTTTTAATTTCTTTTTTGATAGACTTATTTGAGTTGGCTTTTTTTTTTTTTTTCTTTTTTTGTTGTCAACTTCTTTGTAACAGATGAACATCCCTCCCAGTTTAGGGAAATATTATTTTGTCTAATATTGCTATTTACTGTTTTGTTTGATCTTAAAGAAAAACAACAATAAATCTTGAATAACAGTTGAAAAACATTGTATAGCACAAGCTAGGATTCATGGAAACACTATACATTTAAATATCTCCCAACTGCCTGGCTTTACAGCGGGAATACTGAAGGATGATAGAAATTTCTCTAAGGAGCTCAGGTTTTTCCTCCCTAGTGAACATCTTCTCCATAGCTGTTCTTCACAGGGTACCTCACATTTGGATAATGAGGCTGAGAGGAGCCAGGAGGAGCACGATGGATAACCGCGTCGGGGGCTTGGCTGGGCTCAGCATCGCCTTTGATCCAAGGCAGGTAAGATTAACCTTAGTGCCAGCCTCAGCCTCTGCAGCTGGAGCAAAGCAGACTACAGACATGAAGGGGAAAGCTGGGCCCAGCAGGGGCTTGCCCAGGGGCAGGGATTGTGGGTGAAGGGAGCACCAGGAAAAGGGAAAAGCAAACATGATGGCACAGCACCTGTGGATACACTATGGAGGCTGTGCAGGGAGAGAAAGAGCAGTACTGAGCTTGCTGAAGAAAGGCAGGCAAAAATATCTGCTCGTGCATGTATTTCCATGTGTTAAATGCTGAGAATTAGGCTTAACATTTCCATCAGAATCTTTGGAAGATCTGTAGGGAAAAAAAAATAACACTCTGAAGGCCAGAGGCCTGCTATAACCAAAAAACAAAACAAGTTGAATAGGCTCATGAAGAAATATCTCTGTAGATGATCTTATCATTTGCAAAGTATCTGATAATTGCAGCAGAGTAAAATTTATGCCACTTTTTATGTGAAAAATTTCCCCTAATCCATGAATTCACTATTTTTCCTTAAGGTTGTTGTTCTTATAACACAGAGGTTCATATATATTCTTATAGCACAGAGGTTCATTTAAAAAAATAAATAAATAAATATTGGACTATGTCGTGAATGTATGTGTGTGTATATTTAAAATATATGAAAACTACTACATTGCAAAAACTCTTGACATATGTCACATACAAAAATCAGACTGATCACCTTCAAATCCTTACTTTTCTTCCTTGTGTTAGTGAAAAACAACCTTGCTGCAGTGGGGCCAGGACGACAAATGCAGCAGAGGTCCTCTTCTGCATCATCCCCTGAGCTGTTTTAAGTGATACAAACTCTACCCCGTAGTTCCATGCAGTTGCATATGTGACACATCAGCTCTGCCACCATGTTACTCATGCTGGAAACAGATCCTGAGAGTGCCTGGCCAGATGACCAGTGACCAGGTCCTGCTGTGACAATTAAAGGTCTACAAGTTTCTCCCAGCCATCTGCTCCTTTTAGGAGAAACTTGGCTTTAGACTGTCCAAAATCGCTATGTTCCCAGTAGCATTTTCCCCTTGTACCTTGTCAGAAACTCTCACTACTCCTAAAGCCCTGGTCCTGAAAGGCATACCTGTATATAATGCTTTAACTGAGGTACAGGTCTCAAGCCCAGCTTATCACCTAGCAGCTGTCATGGAGAAGCAAATAATGAAAGGAAAGCTGAAATATTAATTAAACACCTTAAAGAAGTAACTGTGCTTAGCATGTTTCATACTTCAGAAGATGGCATCAATATGAAGCATTCAACATTGCTGTCTTGGGAAAGGTTTCCATCTGCTTAATCAGTTCAAACCAGGCAGCTGATGAACCTGACACTTTTCTTCTGTGTTTAACCACGTGATTTATTTTATTATCACAAAAGGATAAAGTGGTGAGGATGTGATTGTACATACAATTAATCTTGCGGAATTGTAAAATTCCATGAATTGATTTGCATGCTTTAACAGGGACATGAATTTGTTGTGGATAAATTTGTTTCCCCATGAGATTTGTTCTAAAATTAATATTTATCCTTATGAAGAAATACATGTGAGTAAAGATATTTAATAAATTGCAGGATTTAGAGTCTCAGAGGCCAAATATTCTCTTTTAACCACAGGAAAGTGATTCATGCTAAGTGTCATTTTCCTGGGCAACTGAGAAGAAAACTTATTTAGACCCTTTGAAAATCCTAGCTCTAATAATCTCTTTTCTGGCCTTCACAGTATTTCTGTCTTGAGTATATCATGTAGAACCATAGGATATTCATGCAAGGATATTCTTTTGGGGTTTTTGCTTTGTTTTTTAATGATTCCTAAAGTAGGTACACCTGGCCCCAAATCATCCCTTTCAAATATTCCCTTTCAAGCAGTGCTAAATCAAAGACCGACTCAAATGATCTTCTCTGGGGCTCACATTTATCTGACCAAAATCCACTTTACACAGGGAAAGAAAGAGTTCACAGAACCTTTTTCTCAGGATAAATTTCTCCCTGCAAATCTGGCTGATGCTCAGACTACTGCAAGCCAAAGATGATCCACATCTCTACCAGTCACCATCCCTGCTGGTGTGCCGGCAGGAACGCTTACCTGTCTCCATCATTGCTAATAATTGTTAAACACAGAAGTAACTCTGTGATGTGTTGGGGTCCTCTGCAGACACCTGAAAGAACAAGAAACTATAGCTGAAAATCTCAAAATTCAGAAACTGCTGGAGCTCCTTCCTCCCTTGTAGAAAATACAAGTTATAGGAACCCATGTGGGACAGAAAGCTGTTAAAGACAGTGAGCGCTCTGGACTTGTTCTTCCCAATTGATATCGACCCAAAATGGAGGCAGCACTGGAATGTGAGACATAAATCGGCTTGCTGCTTAACAATATATGTGGGGTTTCTGTGCAACCCAATGAAAGTAAAATGTTTTCTAACATTTTATATCTCTCTTTTATAAGAGAGAGCTTGTATAAACATCCCCTTTCCTCCTGACATGAAATTTACTATAGTCAGATCTTTTATGGTTTATAAACTGAGCTGTGCTCTTCAGAAAACCAACTACATTAATGCTTGTGGTAACCCAGAAGTGAAAAATTAAAAAATGCATTGGTTCGTGATGATAGAAAAGATTCCAGAAACTGTTGTCATTGGCTATTATAGGAAATACAGTACAGAAATATTCTGTCCTAAAATATACTACATCAGCTGAAGGTGAGTTGCAATCATGATAATGTTCAATAAATACTTACAATCAATGCATATATATTACAATTTAAATAATTGCATTAATTTAAGATTAAAGGTTGCATATATAATTTTAATTTAATTTATGGATGGATATATATTTCCAGTTGTAGTTGAAATTCTCTTACTTTAGCTCCTGTGGAAAAAAATATCATTAGCTATTTAGAAATATTAAATAGGCATATAATTTCAGTGTCTCCTGTTTTTAACTATGTCACCTAACTATACGCTGCATTGGTTTAAAAATTGCCATTCTCTCTACCAAGGTGTAAACACTCAGCCCCACGTCTGCCATGCACTGCTGTGCATTGTCTAAATCACGCTGATTCAATGTTCTATCTGCTGGTGCTCAAAGCAGAAACGCTGTTGCTGAGGGAAACAGTCCTGCTGAGGGATAAAATAATCTTGTGCAAAAGAAAAGGGGGTGATGTGAGTGGGAGAAAGGGACTGGGATAGATGTCTACCTCAAATCATTTTTTAATCTGTTTTGTAACATGCTATTAGTGGTATTTACGGGACATAGTAAACTGTGACGAACATGCAAAACAGTATCTGAGGCTAGAATCCTCTTAAACTGAAAATTTTCATTTAACTGCAGCCTTTTGTCCAGCAAAGACCTGCACCAAAAAGATTAGTCTACAATGGTTTTCTTGTTTCTTAAAAGCACTTTAAAAGACAAAAGTTTAGATTAAGCACAGAAGAGTTTATAGAAATCAAGATTCATTCAGCCTACCTCAGGAAAAATCAGCTCAGGCTGTCAACAAACAGAGAAGACTCTGGAATAAACCAAATATGCACAGACTTTGAAGTGAATCACTTATGACTGGTGTGCTGTGGGAAGCTCCTCCACTCCCTTGGCTTGTGCTGCTTCTGAAAAATTGTTTGCCATTATGGCACATGTTCTCATTGAGAGCACACAAAGAGCTACATAACAGCTAGTTAACTGAGAAACAAACAAATTATGGAACTGTATTTTAAATAATTTTCCTTAGTGGTATCAGGTTAGTTGGCATGGCTATTGATCTCTCTTAACCATTTCAATTACTTTGCATGCACATAAGTAATGTAGTATTGTTATTGAGGTTTCAAAGTATTAGCTACTTGTGACATCCAGAAATCAGTATCAGGAATATTCAAACTGCTGTCAGATCATTTTCTGCTGAGCTGTTCCAAACTACACTGTAGTAATGGGATTCTTTCCCAACTGTTCTTTTTGACTGATTTGTTAAAAATATAGCAAGTATGGCTCCTGCTACCTGGCACTTCCTAGAATATGAAACTGCTCTAAGAAAATATTTTGCTCTCTTAGTCCTAGGATATATGATTTCTGACATTATTAGGAGACATATTCAAAGCAATCTGTGCAGTAGCAAGGTCTATGGGAGGAACAAACTTCTTCCATTTTTGGTTACAGTGACCTGTCCAGTATAGGCAAAGAAAAACTACACAAAGAATTAACAAGAACACAAAGTACACAAGTGTGTTTATTACATTTTGCAAGCACTTTGTTCTACATTTCAAAAACGCCACCATCAAGCTGTTGGCACATTTATGTACAAAACAGATTAATTGTAATGCCTGCTACAAAGCATTCTTTGTGAAAATACAAACTCTAATACCAGAGAAGAGCCAAAAGCATTAACATCATTACATGAGTTTAAAAGACATAGTTTTAAAAATCAGCACAAACATTTTAAGACACAAAACTGAAACACTACAATATAGAATCCAAAAAGAGGTTCCTAATACTTTTTGCAGAACTGTAATACCGGTACTGCACATTATCAGAAAACTGTTGACCCCGTAGGACAGCTTAAGTGTAAAAAAAAAATTCAAAACCAAAACCAAAACCCCAAATCAAAAACACAATCAAAAAAACCCCAAAACAAGCAAAAGAAAAGAAAAAGAAAAAAAAACTCAACCAACTAATACTACTTAATGCATTATCATGCCACAAGTAACTATAGTATTACCTTCTACTTACTACAAGAATCGTTAAAAATTACTGATGATGCATGACTATTAATAGTACAAAGAAGAGTTTTACTCAAGAAGTTTTATTAGAAATGCACTTACACTGAGAGAGAATTCACAATGGTCCAATAAGTGCACAAAACTACCTAAGATTTTTAACACTGACAAAAATGTCTTGTCAGGCTACATCACTTTAAAAGACACTTTACAGCATTCTTGTAGCATTAGAAATAGGCAAAATAAAATAAAAAAAATCCACCAAATTTGGTCCAATAATACCGACTTTTCTTAAATAGGGTTTTTTGTTCTGTTTTTGATACAGGTAATTCTTTCAAATTAAGATGACCTATCTTTCTGATAACATTTTCCTATCAAAATAAAGGTTCAAATATATTACTACACTTTGAAATAATAAGCTCTGTAGTGGTCTTTCACCTTACTTCAACGTAATACAGGTAAACCATTATGTGTAGGAAAGCTAGAAGCCAAGCTATAACATTTATGGAAGTCTCCTTTAATATATCTTTTACAGTTCAGACAGGTGCAATCCATTTAAATTTTTAAAGCAGGTAAAAAGACATCTGACTCCTATGATCACTGCATTTTTTGATATATTACTTTCATAAATGTAGCTAAGCAGTAATTTCTTACATCATCACATGGACAGCTCCAATTTAGCATAACCATCATTGAATTAAAGAGAGATTATTCTGTAGAAAACTATGAATAACTATATCACTTAATTAACAGTTGTCTATATACCATAACTCGTTAACAGGTAGCCGTGGTATTGAATTCCTTCAAAAGGCAAGTGGCCATGCATTGTTAGCACCACGGACTGCATGCTCACAATACAAACAGGAATTATCACCCATGGAACTTGAAACAAGAGAATATTCTTTAAAAACATCAATAATACAATGTTAACAAAGATAAGAAGCACTTTTTTCTTTTTTTTCTTTTTTTTTTTCCTTTTTTCGCTTTTTTTTTAATTTTTTTTACCCACTATTACAAATTTAGAAATTGCACCTTTGATTGTTTAAAACGTTCTTAGGACCTTCATTCAAGTTGATCAGGGTCCCTCTGGCAGGTTTTCCATATATAAAGGAAAGTCATCAGAATGTTTTCTTTATATATTGTACATCATGTACAATGGTCCCTTTGAAGTATACCTGTAGTTAAAGTAGTTACTGAACTCAAAACTAAAAAGTATAAAAAGCTACTCTTTTTTTCCAAAAACATATAAGAAACAATGCAAAAGGTGTTATGCATAACACATACAAAGTGATTAAAAAAATCAAACACATAGTTGTATTTGACAATAGTTTAGTATCCTTGACCTATCAGAACTAATTAGCTTAAAGGGATTCAGGAAAGTCTATTTAGGAGCTTTGTGGTATAGAATGATCACACAAAGTAAGAACTAATTAAGAAACCAAGTGCTAGACAACCAAGAATTGTATGTAGGTGATATGTAAGTCACCCAAACTATCTTTTGTGAGAAGCACTTTCAATTGTTTTTAAAATGATAGGATGGCCTTTAGTTAAACAACAAAGCATTCACATGTTAGGAAGTAAGACAAGGTTTCTTTTATGTATAAGCATTGAGCCGCTCTTTAGAGCGAGTAGAATGAATATCATGCAGCTCTTGTTCCTCCTTTGATTTAATATCCTCATATTTCTGCATTCTGCAAGCATCTTTCACATAGGCCCAGTTGGCAGACAAGACCATGAGATAGTGAACCTGTAAGAGAGGTAACACAGCTTTAAGAAGCAATCGAGGCAGTCAGAATAGAGCAAGTGCAAACCTGGAGGTTGTAGGACAGAGACTGGGCTCTCAGCAGCATGAACTAGGCATTCTTGTGTCAAGAAGTAGTATAGGACATTGATGGCAAATTCAGGCTTCATTAATCTTCAGATTACTCATCTGGTAGCTGTTACAGTTACTATAATTAGTAGTTGGTAACAATAGATATAAGAAAAAAGAATCTAAAACCTGAAAAATCCACAAATCATTCCTGCATTATTTTTCAGCTAGTCTGCAAAGGTGCATGTAAAAATGTCCCCTGGTTATTTATTTATTGTACACTTTTCCCTGCTGAAGAAGTGTTTGTAAAAGTAGTTCTTAAGATAAAAATATGCCTTAGACATATCTTATGGCTACATACCTAATATAAATAACTACAGTTAGTTTTGCTTTTTAATTTCTTAAAGTTAGAATTGTCTTTCCATTTAGCTATGACTTCTTTCAACTACAATTTTAGCTTTGTATTTAATTCACCAATCTGGGGAAAAATTGTTAGTAACTGAAAAATAAATTCAGTTAGGGAAAATGTGATAAAATATAACTGAAAAAAAATAAGAACTTGGATGTTCTATTTACTCTGTATTCAGTCAGAAAATAAAAATGTTCCACAGGGATAATCAACTGGTTTATGCTGGGACTCTCTAGACATTTATTCCTTCCCTAGCAGGCTTTTAGACACTTTCTGATGAGAGCATCTTTTTAATTCATGTTAATCTACTTCCTCAGAAGCAATGGATGATTTTGTGAGATCCAAAATATTTCACCCCTCCCTAAGAAATAAAGAAATTATATGGGGGGTCAGTTAATGGAAAATGGAACAATAATATGATAAATAATAGGAAAACACCTTGAGATTATGTAAATTATCCCATTCATGTTGTACTGTTGTAGATACAAGTGTCTTAGATTCAATTAAATGAACAGATCCATTCTAATACGTTTTTTTCTCTTTTGAAATATCCAATGTTATTTGGACTTCTTTTTTCCCACAAATGTTTGTTGGCAATTGTTGCTGATTAGTAGAGCAAATATACAAATTATACAAAGAAATATACAAAAGTATATTTCTTTATCTGGACAATTAAGATCAAGGAAAGCACTCTGAAGCCCTTAAAAGGACCAGATATTTTTGCTATGTTTTTTATCCTCATGTTTTATGCCAAGTTTCCAATTAATCCTCATTTGAGGAATACTGTCTGACTTGAGGAGGCATAAAATAGAAGTTGTTCAGAGAATCTGTTCTCTAGGAAAAAAACCTAAATTAGAGAGTAGTATTTCTGCACATCTTTAGGATTTTCTTATAATCTAGAGAACACTAGCAATGCAATCCGTGAGTATAGATTTTGGAGATGGCAGCATGTTGTGTGTCACTCTGGAACACTCTTTAGTCATAATTTAGTGCACAGGAAAAGGGAACACCTTCTATCCTAACTCAGCTCTTCCAAAATCTTTCACTATGGGTAGTTTCTGGATCAGGCATTTCTGTATCAAATGAGAGATCCTAATCCTGGATCCCCATTGTACTGAATGAAACACCTTAAATTCTCCACAGTAAACCTATTGAGAAAAATCAAAATTAAAAAAAAAATCAAAATAAGCTGGTAATCCTTACAATTTTGTCATCTCAACTGCAATTTTCACACAATGAAAACATGAATACTGGTCCTTTGAGTCTGAAATTACTGTTAAACCTAAATCTCAGACATGAGAATCCTGAAAGTGGGGGGCATCTGAGCAGTGTACTCACATCTTCATCACATTTTAAAACACATTTGCCAGAAATCCTCACAACTGAAGAATCTGTGATGAAAATGGGATTATGTAGGCAGTTTTCTTATCCTCACAGAATATTTGGTAATGACCCAGTGAGAGACAAATTTAAACTCAATGTCTTGCAGCTTCACTCAGTATTTTTCTTTGTTAAAAAAAAAGAGTATTTTGAAGGTATATTGGTAACAGTCTGACCTTCATTAAACAGCCATTCTTTGCCCATCCCTTCTTTATGAAGTTACTGAATCAAACTACTATAGTAACTGTTGAAAACTCTTGGAGTTTATATTCACTGTAAGTAGGAAGACATGCCAGGAAAGACCTACTTTAACTTCTATAATCTCAAATACATATCCATGTTTTATAATGATATATACATTGAACAGTCCCGCCACCTTTGTTATTTTTATTTTAACACCAAGTTCCTAGATAAAATTGCCACATCAAGGAGGTCATTTCTAAGTGGCTGTGTAATTGGATTTCACAATTCCATGACCTGAATAGCCTGAAGCCAGTGAGGCCCTCATCAAGGCTTATTTAAATTGAAGCCAGGCAGCTTCCACAGTCTGCCTCAGGAGGTTTCAATTACAGACATATGCAAGAGAGTGGAGGGTCTTTCCATACCTATTTCTGCTTAGGTTTCTTCATAATGTGAAAGTATGCTTCAGTGTTTAGAAATTGTGGAACTGCAGGTAGCCTAGCAGGGTATTTGGAGGGGGGTGGGTGTATTTTTCCATTCAAGACATGTCACTACTTTAGACCCAAGTCTAAATAACTTTTCTTCCTCCCTTTCCATGCATCTCATACCCTGCAGAAGGGCACAATCGTACTGGGGAGAAGAAGAGACCACTTTACATTTCCCTTGTTCCTATTTCAGGATAATTGACTGCATCTCCACCTTGCAGGACATAATTTGTGTGGAAGTTAAGGCAAAAGAGTTACCAGCTCATGTGGTAACTTTTGAGATAGGGAATTTTATATCTCATAAGTAAGTTTTTCTACAGTATTTTTGGGGAAACATCACAGGTGGAATGTATACTGGCTTTACAATCAGCTCTTGATTTTAATGATCTTTTCCATATGCATTTGTTATCCATTCACACCTCAGAAAGAACAGTACTTCTCAGAATTATATATGGTACCAATTAAATACGATTCAAAAGCTTGGCTATATTTTCCATGACGAAGACTCTCAAAAAGCATTTACAACATAAATAACTGTATCAGGTTTTGGTTCTTTTTTTCCCATCCTGGGCTGAAACAGGAATGATGCATTTTTAAAATAAACTCTTCAACGGTGTTCTTTGATGCAAAACAAAACTTTCCATGACATATACTGTAAAAAATATGAGTTTTTCTGTATATCAGACCTAATATGTAAGACAATTCTCCTTTTGAACCCCCAAACAACATTCTCCTTTGCAGACTAAAGAGGAATCTAGTGAATTGTGAAAAAATTCGTATGCAAATCTGAGACAAAGAGATATGGGGAATTTGTGATTTGTGACCAAATGGTTTTGCAGGTATTAACAAATTTTGTGATGGTTTTGTAATAAGTGACTACTTTTAAAAAAAATATATTTTTAAAATACAGTTTCATGAAAAGTATCCTGGGGACAGATAGACAACATTTATGAATAAGCTGATTCTTTTGTGAATTTTATAGAACATATTGACATTGGAGGGTTTAGGAAATCTTCAGATATTAAATAGTCCTGCACTTACAAATGCTTACAATTTCAGAAGTGAATATACAGTGGAGTATATTGATGACATAACTTTAAATGTCAATTCAGAGATCATATTTATCAGTGTCCCTGATGTTGCACTAGTGTTACTGGCTGGCCATAAATACAATATACTTACCACTTTAGTCAGATGGAAAATTCTGGTTTAAAGTAATTGTTTGCGAGAAAAGTTTTAAGAGTGCACTATATTAATAAGCTTTTTCTTTTGTAAAAGACAGGTATTTTAATCTAATTTTCCTGTTGAATTTCACCAAAATGTTCTGGATATACACAAATTTCATATTTGTGATTATTCTTGAAAGAGCTCATGTAGTGAAGGGCACTGGTTCTCCAATGACTGAAATGACTTCTGCAGTTTCTCACTGCTGTTGCATTAGCTCTGTCTACTAATTTGAGTGTAAGATCTGGAGAAAAAAGATTTTTTCTTCTTCCTAGATGAGATAGTTAGGACCCCAAATTAATTTTTCCTTCCTTAAATCACTTTTACCTTGAGAAAATAAACTTCCCTTAAAGGAGAACCTGTTAATATCTACATGTCCAAACACAAAATTCTGAATTTTCCCTCATGTCCTATCCTTGTGTTTGGGCTACAGTGTCAAGTGAGAAGCACAAATCTCAACCTACAAATGTGGTCTGGTATGCTGGTTTTAGAAATTACACTATCAGAGAATGGAGTGTGCTAGTCTTTAGAAGGTACTTGACAGATTAGAATAGTAGGTTAAAAACAAACAGTACAGTGACAAACTTGAAAAAGTGTATAAAACCATTGCAAACTTTTAATGAAACATACATCTACCAGCACTGGGACAGTATGCAATTTATTAGCGCCTAGAACATTAATTTTTGTTTTTGTTGGAACAGCGTTATCCTGTCTGCACTGTGCAGTTATAGAATTCAACTGAAAGCCCACTCGGATATGGGCAACCCTTCAAAAATGTGTGAATAAGTGTGCACCATCAAAGTGAATTCAAAGGGTGTTTGTGCCTGCTGTAATACAGCTATGGTATCTTTGATATGCTGAGCTTTGAAGGTAATTGAATGGTAATTGAATTACTATCACCTCGTTTTAAAATCTACATTGAAAGTATTATATATTTAAACTATGTGGCAAAATGTACTTAATTTTCTTTCATTGCAGATGTGTTATTTTTTTTACTGAATACCTTTTGGTGGCTATTTGGATTCAAAACTCTTGTTTGAAATGCAGAATTTTCATCTGAACAAAATAGCATTTTATGATGTCTACTGAATATACTTCAAAATAATCATACAGTGGCAAAATGATCTCTTGGATTAAATTTCCTAACACCAATGATATATTATCAAAGTTGTTATTTGGTCACCATTTTTGGAACTTTAAGCAGAAAAATTTTGGTCTGAAAAAACCAAATTATTATTTTCTGACTGTACTTTTTTATAGATGCAATTATAAGGATAAAAAAATAATCATGGCCCTATGATCCATAAAAAATTCCAAGTGTAAGCAGTATATAGTAATCACCACCACTAACACTTACGAATGCATCAGCACCAAGTAACAGTCACTTTTCATTTCCCATTCCAGCATGCATAATGCAAACCTACACCAGTACAGAATTGCGAGTCTAAAAATATCTTTATGCTTAAGCAAATACAGCAGACAAAAGACAGAAGAGCAGGGCACTAGCTCATACACTTTTTTCTCAGTGGAACCTTCTCATTGAAAAAATGTCACTAAATTTAAAGTAATCTTCATTATAAAGGAGCAGAAAAATTAGTCCTGACAGAAAAATCAACACATTCATATATATTCACAGTACTGACAAAAAGATTCTGCTCCTAAAATAGCAGCGTGGCAAGCCTATGAATACCCAGAAAGGCAGAGATCATAAAAGTATAATACTATGGTTACAACATAGACACATGATTCAGACACTTGTCTGAATACAGCAAGAGAATAGTAAAAATTCTTAGCGTGTGCTTAAAGTGTTTGTTTTAATTCAAAAAAAGTAATCATCATATTCTATTCTACTTCAAAGGGGATACATAAATATATTTAAAAAAAAAAAAAGAAAGAGTATCGAATTACAGAACTACATTTTAACAATAACTTTGAGTGATAATAAGGAAATTGAACAGCTGATCCTAAGTCAGAACCAGAAGGTATCAGCAATTCAGATGGGAGTGTTGGGTAGCTTACCATAGCAATGACTGCTGCTCCAGCTCCAGCAAGTGCCACAATGAACAAGTGGAATGTCATATTTAGCTGCAAAGGGAGGTAAAGAAAGGACTCTCATGGTTGTACAGCAAACAGAAAATGAACAAAAATTCAGAACAACATAGAACAAATAATTACCTTCCTGGTGCCACCCTTCCACAGAAGAAATTAATAGGAATATTTTTCCAAGAGATTGATATCACTACATGTAATTGTGCTTGTGCTTGTTTTGTTACAAGGCTCATATTGGAGGAAAAACATAACTCTATTTAAAAATACAGTGTTTACATAATAAAATATTAAAAAATTTAATTATTTAAAAATCAACACCGCAGTACATTTTGAGGGGTTTTTGGGTTGGATTTTTTTATGCTGCAATACTACAACACTACCTTACAAGAATTATGTTTGAGGTGGTTTCTCCAGTGGCAGAGACAGTCTAAGAAACCCCATTTCCCCCTCATTAAATGTAGCTTTTCATCTTCATATATTGATCCACTTTCCTCTCAAATTTGTTCATAGTGATACAATATAAACCAGGTTACTTACATAATTCAAATTAACCACCTTCCTCACCTCACCCCAAACCAAATGACTACGTTTGCTCTTAATTTCAGTGACCTGGTTTACACAGCAGCCAGAGTGAGTCAATTGCACCATAAGAGCTGCATTTTCTAAGATGGTTATGGTATAAGGGCAGATTGTGTACCTTCCCTCTAAGATTTATCCAAGCATAATAAGATCCAGTAAAACAATTAGCAAATGTTGATCCTTCTGGCTTCAGAGGGATCAACATTTTAGCCTCTCTTTATTTTAGGCAGATGTAATTTTGTTTGTCCTGTCTTCATCCTTTATTATTTAAAAGCAAAACCAGAACCCACAGCTGCACTGAAACAGGTGGCGACTGCCCAAGGGAAAAAATACAAAGGAAAATGTACTAAGTGCTACTATTCTAAAGCTCAACAAGGTTTGACCAAATCCATTTGAAATCATTACTCTCCTGTCACAACAGTAATCACAAGACCTTCAATTAGTGATTCATTATATGCACCTATTCATTGTGCAGCAGGGGCATTAGCTTTCAAAAACATCTCAGTAACAAAGAACTAGATACTGGAATCATTAAAAAACCCCAAACAAATAAAACACAAGCGTATTTAGAAAACAAATGGATGGAGAAATTGCACAGACTAAATTTGGTACTTGGTAAAAGACTAGGTAAACTACTTGCTTGACTATATTTTTCACTGTGATTTAATTCATCATCAGAGCTATAATTTTACCATTAACAGTAAGGAAACATAGATCAGCTACTTCCTACTACAACATATATTATGGATTTGCCAAGAATACTATACTTACTTACCTCATTAGAGTCACACAACTTGATGAAACTTTCTGATGAGGTGCAAACCTTCTTTTCCTCTCCAACAGTTACAATACCTGGAGAAGAATAAATATTCACATTATTTAGAATTCCTGGTACAGATCAACTTCCTTTATATGTGAAAAGCTAAGAATTTATTTTAACAATGATATTTGGGTTTAGTTGACAACTGGGAGTCTGGAGCCACTCTCCTGTGAAGACAAGCTGAGGCAGTTGGGATTGCACAGCCTGCTGAAGAGAAGGTTTTGGGGAGACCTTACAACAGCCTTCCAGTAACTAAAAGGGTCAGTCAAGAGACTGGGGAGGGATTTTATACAAGAGCATGCTGCAGTAGAATAAGGGGTAATGGCTTAAACTGAAAGAGGGTAAGTTTAGGTTAGATGTAAGGAAGAAATTCCCTATTGTGAGGGTGTTGAGGCACTGAAACATGTTTCCCTAAGAAATGATGGACATCCCATCCCTGGAAGTGTTGAAGAACAGGTTGAATGATGAGCAACCTGATCTAGAGGAAGGTCTCCCTGCCCCATGGCAGGGGGTTGGAACTTGTCTTTAAGATGCCTTCCAACTAAAACCATTCCAGGATTCTATTCTATTTCAGCCAGCACAAAACTAACACATTATCTATTTAGTGAAAGCCCTAGTAAGATATATGTAGGAAACAATTTTTCTGCTATTTTTCAACATATCTTTATTCCCTATTTTGATCAGCACAATGATTAAAAAACAGATATTATTTGCAACCAGTTTATACACTTAAAAATGTTCACAAACCTTCTCTACCTTCATGTGGAGAAATGTGCTGTATATTTGTTTCAAACATACTGATCTGGTATAAAGCTTCTTTCAGAAGTTATAAAAAAAATTACGCAAACTTACACTTAATTGTTTCTCTTTTCAGCAATAATAAGTTGAATCTGCTACCTTGCTTCCTTTGGCTAATGTCCAGATACTAAACCAAAGACTAACTTGAAGGAAAAACTGCAGTTAACCCAGTTATCATGAAAAATGGCTCTTTCCTAATGTTAATCAGTGTTTTTTGCACTGAATCTACAGGGAACAGCTACATTCACAGAATACACACTGTATATATTAGTGTTCTATAAACATTCTAAATAAAATTACTAAAATAATAATAATAATGAATATTAACAAAATAAAAGGTCATAGAAAAAAATTAATACACTTGATGGGATCTATACGGATAATTGCTTTTTAAATTCATCTGCCATGCTGTGTAGGAAAAAAAACCCAATGAATAATTAAAAAACCCCAACTTTTCTTTCCTTTCATGAAAGAAAAATGTCAAATTTTTTATTTCAGGTTAATTTAAATATTTACTACTAATGAAATGGTTTCTTTGGCAAGAAAAGCAGAATCTTTTAGATCTCCACATAACAATTAAAAGTATACTGTGATTTTATTTTAGGCCAAGGAAACAAAAGAAAGATAAGGAACTGTCTGTTGAGACACAAAGCTCTGTGGGTTGAGAAATCACTAAGACAATCAGAATGGTATTACAGGAATCAAATATAAAATCAAACCAGTGTAGCAGAAGGAAGGAATTGAATTACCATCACCAACACAAGAATTCTCAGACACTTTAGGATTACAAATCCCTTTCTATCCAAGTTTTGCATCCTCTCAAAACACACATAGTTGCATATCCCCACATTATTTTAACCTCCACCATTCAGGCTTTATCCCCACTCTGTCTATCTCTCTTACCACCTCTTTCTTAGAGTGTTACTATCAGTATTGTAGCCTCATCAAGGTCATTCAAAGGAATGAATCTTGTCCCAGATCACCTCTGCAGAGACAGCCGATACCCTAGGATCGCACATCTCCAAGTCAGTGTCCTTCCACAAGATTAAAAGTCATTCTCCAGATAAATGACTAATTAAGCATTTCAGATGAATTCCAGCAATTACTAAGGAAGACACTAAGCAAAAGCTCCATGCTGGATTTTCATTGCTCTGGGAAGATGGACAAGGTTGACTCAATTTTTGTCAGGTCTGGAAATGCCGTTCATCTTTTATGTGTTGCTTAAACTAGTGAGTAAAAGGGCAGAGAGAGACGCTTAACAATAGCTTCAGAAACACTGAACAGCTCATTTCAGATACGTGGAAGCAAAGCAGTGGAATGCTTTCTTTTGCAAAATCTTGCTTTTCATTTAGTCCTTTTTATTTACATACCATACTGGCGAAGATCCAAGCAGAGATTAGCTCCATCCACTACGGTGGCATTTCGGCAAATGGTCCACAGATTGAAGTACATGTAAACAGGCAGAGAAGTGAAAGCTGTAACTCCAAGCCAGGCCAACATAAAGATGTATGTCAGCATAATAAACTGCAGTAAAAGAAGGAAAAACAATAGCAGTGGTAAGTCAGAACTTAACTGATACACCATTGGAAAAAAGGAACAACAGAGAGTAACAAATGCATCTATGACTGGCTTTGTCTGTTTCTGTCCTTATTTAATTTATGGTTTTGGTCTGATAATCCATTAGTGATCAGGTCAAAATGATGCCAGAGCATTAAAGTGATGTTTCAGAAGAACAAGAATTATGCTTCCAGGAGTGCAAGATTGCTTCATGTTCCTCTCACTCTTGTGCCAATGCTGGATGCAAAGCGGAGCACCTGAAGTACAGACAGCTGCATGCTCTGTGAAACCCATCTGTCCCTCTCCCATCACCACTGTGCCATAGTTAGGACAAGAAGCCCTATGGTTGTATCTTCCACTTCAATCATGATGAAAAAAATTTAAATTAAATACTGTAGGTTTTGCTTCCTTTGCTTTTAAAATTGGGCTCTTGATAAAAATGAACCTTAGTCTATGGCCGCCACAAAATCTAACCGGCAAATCCATTTTGCATTAAACCAATGAGACTATATTTTGCCATTTTGTTATTGCATATTTGGAGTCTACATATAAGCAGATTCATCATTCAGAAAAAATAGTAAACAAATGTTCTATAAATATGTAAACATGGTACCTTGCTGCTCCTCTGCTGGTCTGACAACAGGGAAACACAATAACAAACCATTGTTTCATTCTATGCTGTGGAAAGGATATAGGAGGCTACATGGTAAAATGTGGAAAATATTCTCCAAATATTGAATCCAAATAGGCCCAGCATTTGATGGTTTCAGAAATGCTGAGGAATCTAAATACATGACAGGAAAAAAAAAAAAAATCATCACACTAACATTTTTTCTAGCTGCTTACACCAGAAAAATATTGGCTCTGAGAATAAGAAATAAATATTTTTGAAAGCTGAATAAACTGATAAAAAATCTGCTTAAAATTAAAACTTAAAAAGTAAATAAGGGGAAAATGGAAGATATTTTCCTGTTTGATTTTGGGTTTTTTTTAATGTAAGATGTCTTAATTCAGGTAATATAGGAAAAAAGCCTAATATACCTACAGATTTTATTATATAAATCAAATAGGGTCAGAATCTTAAAGGTTTTAAATAGTACTAAAAACTGTAGCGGGATGGCTCATCCACATTGATCTGATCAGGAAAAGCAATCCAAAACAAGAAAAGATCTGAATTTTAAGTGAGGTACTTTTATTGCTTTGAAGTTATAAGATGTATGTTCTCAAGCAATATTAAAGAAATCTTAATTAGATTTACTTTAACTCATTTCCAAATATTATTAAATAAAAGTAATTTTAATTCTGACAAAGAATATTTACATAGGGATTTAATGTAGTTTAATTAATCCAGTTTAAAATTTATTTCAGTTAATTTTCCTGATTGTCCCTAGGTAAATGAGAATTGTAATAGTAGTTTGAAAAGCTGTTTAATACTTCTGATATCAGCTTTCTATCCCTTTCTTGAGTTAGTACTCCATGCTTTAATACTCATACTTTACATCCATACTTACCAGTTTGTGACTTACAAACTGTTTTAACATTTCCCTCAACTTCCAACTAGTTTAAAAGAAAAGCTTGATGTGTCTAATTTATACAAAAAAAATTCTAAAAATGCATTCATGCAGGTAACAGCTGTCTTCCTTACCAAGTTTTCCCAATAACCCACTTACTGGAAACCCAACTAGTAAAACAGAGACAGTGATAGCCAAGTCCAAAATAAATATTCACCCATGGAGACATTTCCATGCTTTATATATTGGAAATTTTATTCCATCTATTGCAGAGGAAATAGTCAACACAAGTAAATACTGTTCTGTACATGCTCCTTTTATTGTTGTTTTTTGTTATTTTTCTTTTGCTGTTTTGTGGGTTTTTTTCTTTCCATATTACAGTGTTAAAGGTAATGAAAAAACATCTGGCTCAGCCCCAGGCTTGCACTTACAAATAATTACTTGGAAAATTACTTAGAAATGTAGATTCAGGGATATGAATTCCCAACTAAAGTACTATGTCCAATCTTAATTTATTGTCAAGCTAAAGAGTTGCAATCATTTCTTTCTAAGGCAGGAATAATAAATAAGAAAGAAGACTGTCTTGATAGAGACTTTAAATTCTCATTTATTTAGAAGTGTTTTAAAAGTACACCAGCCTCCTGGACTATATTCTTAGCTTGTCAAAAACAAATAAGTCTGAAGTCTTGTGATCCTTCTAGAATTTGTGAAATAAACAATACTTAATAAATTTAGTACATGTCTCAGTGTAGCACACCCATTATATTTTAATGCAGTACTAAATCTTTTATATTAGTTACATTACTGAAATGTAATAACTCTTTCTATGTCTGGGCTCTGTATAGATTTGAGAATCTTCCTATTTTGTGATTAGCACCAAATGGAGAAAAAAATATATAGGCCTTACCATGAGCATTACAAATTCTTTTTAATATCTATTTGTTTTCTGATCTGCAGTAATGATGAGGTAGCCTACTCAAAAATCTCCACTGAGATAATACAAAGCACTAATATAGCAAAGAGGAGGAAAACAGAGCTTATTAGCCTCTAAAAAGTCTGCCTTGGGCATAAAGTGATAGAAATCTGTCAGATGATAGTTGCTGTGAGTCACAAGGGCTGCCTTCTCAGAGAGAACTGCCTGCTCTGTTATGGAACGGATTCTCTTTAAAAACCTGAATTTGATTGGTTGAGTATCTCAGAAGTAGCTGCTCAAATGATGATTTCTTTTTAAAAACATATGTTAGAAAAGGAAGAACTTCATGTTTCCTCTGTCAGTTGCTTACAGCTGAAGAGCCAGTGGCCAATGGCATGCCTAATTTCATGTCATAACACCAAAAGTACCAAGAAGACAGGAAAAAATATGGAAACTTCCTTTGTTTATGTAAGAATAACTAAAACACAAAGCTTCAAGTTAAACCATGTGGTAATTATGGTTATGCCTGGAAGCTGCTATCACTGATATCAGTGAAGCAAACCACAGAAATGTAATCTGGGCTGTAATATACTTCCTGCTGTAAGGGCAGGGAAAAAAGGTTAACTTTACACAACAAATTATTAGTTTCTTGTCATAGCAGGTGGTAGCTTATAAATTCTTTTTATAATTGAATGAAAATGTGAATTATTTGATTTTAAAAAAAGGCACAGGAAAGAATAAAGTCTTTTTTTAGATCATTTTTCTCTGCTATTACAACCTTCCTTCTTTGCTCAAGAGAATTTACAAGGAATGCTTAAGGAGCCTATTCACTCCAGGAATTAAATTCAGAACCCAATCTCCTGAGATTCAAAGGGATCTTTCTCCTTTGAAGTAGCATTCTGCTACGTGACAAGCTGAAGATTTCTGAAATAGCAGTATAGCGTCTTAAAGAGGTACCACAGTTTGTTCTTTAGCATCCTGTCTGTTGTGTTTATAGTGAGAATTACTTTTCCTGATCAGTTCTATTTTCACTATGAGACACCAAATACATAAAACAAACTAGAAGTGATAGCGAAATTCATCCAGCAAATCATGAAAATAAAAGATCACTAATTTAAGCTCAGATCACATTTGTAAATAGATGAAATCAATAATTACTTGAACAAACGAATCTTTAACCTGTTTAGTGGTTATTTTTTTTATATCATCACTGTGGCTGGCAAAATGTTCTTACCAGATTTTGTAAGCTTTTTGGGGCCTGTAATGGCTTTTCTACATTATAAATTATCAAAGCAGGCGAATCATCAACCTTCTGGAGTGATTTTTTTAATCAAAACAGACCAAAGTCAGGAAGCAGGTATTCCAGAGCATATTCTGAAATTGTTTGTGTGAAGCACAACTTCCCTGGTGGTCACAACTTTTTCCACTGAAAAAATTACCCAAATCCTATCTATTTTAATAAAATCAAGATTTCAGTTACTGGTTTGGGGTTTTTTTTTTCCTTCCTTCTTTCTAATTTATGGGTACTTGTCCCATGAAAAGCATATTCATTAAATTTCAAACACTGTTCTTGTTTTAGTTTTGTTATAAATAATTTAGAACCCCTGAAGAAACACTGTATGATGGCTTCAGTGACCCTAGGGACAGAGACAGTGAAATCTTATCCAGAAGGTACAGTTTCTACAAACAGGAATGGAATGAAAAGGAAACAAACTTCGTTCATTTCATTTTATGAGGACACTACTGCTTACAACAAGAAAAAATAATACAGAAACATAGCAACAAATTAAGTGCCCAAATAAAACTTAACTCCAGAAAACTCACATTGCCATGTAATTTTATGTTTGCTCCAAACTGCTCAGTACTTACTTTTACACTTTCTCTCAAGCTCATCATATATTTATTTTATATGAACTCCCTGATGTGAGCTCTCAACGCAGAGAGCTGCAAAGATGTACACTTTGCTGTGTTTGCATCACATTTAGATTTATTATTCTATGACACACAAACACACAAAATGTGTATTTTCAGCTACATGAACTAAGAGGTTCCTTCCAAACATCTTCACAGCCTCAGGAATTCTCTTAGACAGTTTTGGCCAGAGATCAAAACCATACCTACAGAGATCATGTGCACCCATCCTGCCCAAGGCCTATCATGTTTCATTATGAAACCCTGGCGGTGCTGGACATCACCCAGGATAAGCCCAGGGTTAGCCTGGCTGTCTCTTATGGGAATACTGGGAAGCAGCTGGCCTCTGCAGCACAGTTTAGTCCTGGCTTTGGGTGTGTTTTCCAAACAGGAAATGCCAGAACGAGGCGCCATGTTGGGGTTTTTGGCAACACAGAAGTATGAACAGAAAGATATTCTCAATTTCTTTCCGAATTGTCCTGCCTCTCAAACATCTTCACTTTCAGTTGACAATATATTTGATTTCAGTACTAATAAAGACTTATTTTGTTTTAACACTTTGCCTATCCTCAAATTCATAACTGACCTTTGGCTTTCAGGCCTTCTGCTTCATCTTGCTCATTTTACCCAGAAAAAATTCGTCTCAGTTATTGCTACTGTCTCTTTACCATGCACACATTCTGCATAAATGCATTTGCATACTCTTTTTAAATTATTCATTGCAGCTGACACATATTTTCTCAAATGCTGAAATTTGTCTTGATGCAGCTGTACTGGGAGCACTGATAGAGTGCAGAGTTCTCTCTTCAGGCTACAAGAAGTCACATTTAAAGTACTACACGTGTTCCCACCTCAGGCCTGCTGTTTATTTGCATTCAATTTCCTATAATGCAGGGTTCTGACTACACCTTACATCAAGAGTCCAGACTCTATAAGGGCTCTTTATCAATAAACTTTTATGACAGGGTAGTTTAAAGATTATATATTTGTTCCTGTTCATCACCTGTATTGTCCCACAGGAGTTTAGTTCTTTTCAGAGGTTCAGATTTTATCCAGAAGATGTTTGCATTTTTTTTTTTTATTTTTTAAGGAAGAATCCCTATATAAATACTTCCACCTCTTCCCAATGGATTTTTTTCTTGTGACAGCATCTTACATATATAGCTCCCCAAATGCAAATATGAAAGTGAGAAAGTAGAAAACTTGCTGAGTTCCTCTGGAAAACATTTCAACAATGCAGAAGCTAAAACAGCCTCAGCTGCTTATCTTAAAATGTTGTCTAGAACCAAAAATTCTATTATTTATTTAAATGTAAATAAATGGGAAAATTAAAAAAAAAAATATTTTACATTAATATGTTTAAGAAGGACTGTTGAGTAGCTCACAAGGAAATGGCCTCTAACATTTACATTTCTGTATGAACTAGCATCTCCAAATTCATACCTCATTCATGGAGAGAAATAAAAGATGAAGCAAAAACATTTCAACTTGTCTCATTTTATATACAATGCTTCTGAAAGAGACTGTTATTCCGATATTATCACTAAATGCACTGCAAACCACAGAAAATACACACATGTAAAGTCTTTTCTATAACATCACTTTCATTGCTAACAATCACTTGTTGGGCATTTCTTATTGCCTCTACAAAACATGTTCATCCTCTCTCTCTAACATATTATACTCCCAGGCACAGTTCCAAAAATCTTGTTGAAACATGGATAGATTTCATGGTGTGTTATTACTGTCATGTGGTTGATATTCCTTGGCTTGCGTTCAAGTCAACTGCTTTGAGAGGAAAAAAAATAGCCAATATTGGTCCAAATTTCTCTCCATAGAAAGACAGACTTCTCAGGTTTATCTGATTGAAATCCATTCATATACTGAATACTACCTAATGAGAATTTCCTCTGATTATTAAAATACGTTAACAGAAAATATAAAACCCTAGAACATTGAAATTATATTTTTGAACAGTTTTGTTTCTCTTTTTTAAACATTTTTCTTCTGCAGACAGTTTAGATGGAAGAAAAACTTAACTTGTCAAAATTAGGATCAATTGTCACTGTTGCTTTCTCCTTTTCATCTGCACATATAATTTTCTAAATGTGTATTTCAAGGTTAAAATATTCATGTTCTATTGCTTTGGAAACCATTTAGATGCATGTAAAAAACTGGCTTACTTTCTGATTTACACTGTTGATTCGCTGGTAGAAGTGTAGGAGGAGATTTCCACAGCCACATCAGAAATGATTCTCCAACAAATTGATTTACTTTTTGAAATATGGCTTAGTAAAAAAATTGATGAAATATCAGTTTGCAGAAGATGGTTTCACATTGATGTAAGACTAAGTTTTACCTTAAGATGATATAATTTGTCTCTTTGGTACTTCCTTAGAAACCAAATTCTCTATTTTATTTTTTATTACTGAATTTTCTTTAGAATGTTGATGGGTTGTAGCACTGTGTTGCCTAAAGTTATCATTAGTTGTTTTATATATCCTTCAGGCAAGACTATAATTTTTGTAGTCTAACAGGCTTCTGAAGCCCTATAGAAAGCATTGGATCTTTACTGCTGCTTGACTAAAGAAGGATTTCCTATGTAATTTTTTTTACAACCTTTCAGACAGGAATTATTTTTTCTGAAAATGCATATGCTTACATTTTCACATTCATAAAGTTATCCTCCTCCTTTTGTTTTTCTTTTTGGTGGTATTTTTCTAATGCTAGGAGGTACTGTTTGGGACCATAGCTAAACTATTTGCTTTGTATCTAAATGTGATTAAAGACACATAATTTGGTCTTTAAAATGGCTCTTTAAAATACAGATATGTTCATTAAATGCTCCTTTTCCATGTGCTCTCCTTTCTATGTTCATACCACTTAACTGTTCAATTTGAAGACAGAAAATACTAAAAGCAATCAGTTCCATCATTACCTTTTCCCTGACAATGTAGGCTGGTCCTAGTAGTAAATTTTCTAGGTTATGCTACCAAATGGCTGATAATTTTTTTTTTTTTTTTATAAAATCCTGAACCATATTCTATTTGTTTTCAGTGATTACAATTTTTTTATACACAGGGGAAGATATAACGCTCAACTGGGAAAGGACTGAACAATACAGATTGTTTACAGTTTTCACATTTACTAAATTTGCATTGCAACATTTTTTCAGGAAGATTCTATGGTTTGAAATTGGGCACAATGCAGTGAAGCTTAAACTAGAAAGTAGAAATAATAGTTATAAGTATAAACAAATGTGTCAATCAAGGTTAATATTTGGCTGTCAAAAAAAAAGTGTTTTCTTTCCTGACATATTCTTAATGGGCTTTGAGAATACTATGTGAAAATGAAGGGGTAGGGACCTTCCTTGCTTGTTTCCTGTCTTTCCAAGTATTCAAAATCAATAACACAGCCTTTTTAATCTTTTATTGTGACCTTAAATAAATTTAAAAGTTTCCCTCTTTCCTGTGCATGTAAAGCCAAAAAAGTATTTACAAAACTAATTATGAGTTCATAAGACATCAACATGAGGATGCAGTTCATATGAAGGGCAAAGGTATATGGCTTCTGTGGGTTTCCTTTCACCATAAATATAATTAATCTGTGATAATTCCACTGATATTCAAAGGCTTAAATAACTACATAAAGAGTAAAATCTCTAGATGCAGTTAATAAGTTAGCCAGGTAAGAACAAGGATCATGGAAGACTGTCATCATCTGATGAAATATTCAAGTTAAAGCTGAGGTGGATTATCTGAACATGGGGGAAATAAAGCTATTATCTTGAGCAATTTATGATGATCCATAACGGATAGTTAAAGCCCATGGAGAAAGTGCAACTGCTCCCAAAGTTAAGCCTACTTTGGAAATGCATGACAGCAGTTTAATTAACAAAAAATACTGACTGAGCTCACATGCCAAGAAAAAAATCTGTCATCAATGTGCAAGACACAAAGCACAATCTGAAGCAAAACCATCCAGTTCATGCATTTTATCTCCACCACCAACATTGCTGTCAGCGAGCAGCAAGACCAAGGGAAGAAGAGAAGGCACTGGCAAGGTACATTACAATGTTTGGCACACTCCTCTATTAAAGGGAGTAAAGAATACCACAGTAAACAAAAGGGCTGCATATACAACACACTGGAAATTATGGGAGAAAAGGAACATCAAATTCCTTGCACGTGTGAGGTTATACGTGCAGTATTCCTGAGTGAGAAAATCTGGAACCATACAATAAAGGAAAACATAAAGGCTTGGACAGATTAGAGAAATAAGACAGGGAAAAAGGTAGAGTCAGCACCTAGATATGCATAACAAAATGATTCCTGAGCTCATTGCAAAATATTTATAAAAATATAGCAAATAGTGAAAAAAATAACTTGCTTTCTTCTTTCTTGTCAGGATGCTATATGTACACTAACAATGAAGTTGGGAGAGAATGACATAAAGATTACTCTCTAAACCATTCAACTGAGTTTTGAACAATTGCTAGGGCTTGTTCTTCCTGTTTCAAGATCAAGAGCAGAAAACTGCATGGAACACAGTTCTCTAAATAACTTGAATTCCAACAACCTATAAAATTGGTAATATGTTTTCTTTCATCTACTAACTCCAGCAGTGTTTAGGTAGGAAATGTTATTCACCTAAATTCCAGCTAAAGGGGTCAGGAAGGACACATCCAACTAAATATATATAGTTGATTGAAGAACTTAATATAAAAGACAACTTAAAAGACTTGAGGGTTATTCTCTTTGCAGAAAATAGGACAGCCACAAAAAAATTCAATTCATCTGACAAAGTTTGCTTAAGCCTCCTTCTCCTCTAACTACTGAAGGAGCATAGGCCTTTCTCTTGACAACCTTAGTGACATCCCTAATTAGGTGGGATATATCTGTGTCATAATATATTCCCTCTGAAATTAACTACTTCATTAGCTTCTGGGTAATTTGTGGGGAAAAAAAATGATATTTCTGTTTCAGTTGAGCAATCTGGAAGGTCAGAGCACTCTGAATCTCACCTTCCCCGTTTCCCATATCACTGTCTGAAGCTACTGACAGCATACACAACTAAACATATATGAGCACAGAAGATTTTTAGATACTTTCCCTTGTTAAGATTGATTTAAAGGATTCTGTACCCATAAGTATATCTACTGTCTTGGAGAGAAGGTCCTTTATTTCTCACAAATATGGTATCTCAATCCTCAGATGGAGCAGGATTTAATCAGAAGCAAGACCTCCCTGTCTGTCAGCTCAGCGTTTTTTCCCCAGAATATCCAGATATGGTATCTAATTTTCAGAAATGAGAGCTTCATTTGTAAGATTCAGAAATAATACATCTGTTCTGGGTGGGAAAGCCAGCTGAGCCTGCGCTGAACTCTCCTCCTCCTGCTACACAAAGAATCAAATGTCAATGTGATGCAGTTTCACTGCCTCTAGAATAACTGGTCTGGTAAGGAAAAGATGAAGTGACAAGTTCACAGATGGTTTCTCAAAACATTTGTGCAGCTCCCATGGATTTTTTGCAAAATAAAATCTGGAAAGATTTTAGGAAGTTCATGTTTTTGGTTTAGGCACTCAAGAAGCATGTGTGAAATAGCACATAGGTAATCAAGTACCCAGAATAATTTTCAAAGGAAAAAAAATCCTTGTCAGTAATTAAAATAAAATATTCTTAAAAATAAAGATACAGAAGGTATATGTAAGTGCAGCTTAGAATATAAAACATCTTTCTCTAGAGATTCTTCTTAACATGTTTCTTTTGAAAAGCGAAGGACATAGAAATACAACTGCCACGATGAATTCTTTATATAATGTTTTCTGATGAAATTAAACAAAAAACCAAACCTCCTTTCCCATTTTATAGCATAACATAGGAGGAGGATTTTTTTTCATCTACTCTGTAAGCAGATAGTCTAAAACAAGGTGTAAATGAGGAAAGCCTTTTCTATGGCAAAGGCAGAAGAATATAAATGGGAAAGGTATCAAACTGCAAACATGAAAACAGCGTTACAGTTGGCTTCAGGTCTGTCTCCCATTCTTTACTAATCATGCTGCAGCACAGCTACATATGACTGTTTATTTAATACTCTAAAAGCATATTCAGGCATGGAAAAATGAAGCCTAGAAACAAAGTCATCCCTCCTCGAGTGTGACTGGCATTGTTTTACTGCTTTTGTTTTACTTTTCACTGTGAGTTAAGTCTGCCAGCATTGCCAGTGAGAGTCGTCACTGTCACTTTCACATGGCCTCTCGGAGATGTGAGAGGCTCTACTCCATGGCAGCACTGACATGATTTGGATGCTAAGCCTCTGAATTCTCATATCAGCTGACAAGTCAACTATACAGCCACTGGAAAGGTTAGGCTGAGTTATTTCTTCTTCCGTTACTTCAGGCATAAATAAAAAAAAATCCTTTTGGCAAAAATAAAAAAAAAATCTAGCCCATTTGGAGCTAGAAAGTGAGCGATTTGCAGCTAAGGAGGGAGGTCAGGAAGGGCTCATTAAAAGTTCCTTCAGATGTTGGCTGTCGGTGTTCTTAAAAGCCTGCTTTTCAAAAACATTTCTTAAGAAAAAAATGTTGCTTTTCATATTTCCATATATAGAAATACAGCTTATCCATACAAAGCTAAAATAAATTTTTCCTTCTTGAAATTTTTTGTTGCTTTTTTTCCCTCCATTTTCATAATAGGTTTAGTCACAGACATAAAAAATTTGCTCATGCAAAATATTAATGACAAACAACTGGTGGCAATGGTAAAGCTGAAGGACTTCATTTTCAGACTTTAACGTGCTAAATGTCTATTTAGAAAGACATCAACAAATTTGATGTGAAGTCGTAGTCACAACTGGAGTTTTTATAAAGGTGTTTTTGATTTGGAGCCATTTTTGTAATTTTCATTTTTCAAAGCAACAAAGATCCTCTGTGTACATTTCTGTTAGTATTAAGGTGCTGCTTAAAGAAACCATTTAATCCTTGACAGTTTAGATTTTAATATTTAAAAAATTACTAGCTCAAAACTGTATACAAGAAAGCTTTCTCACAACTTGTAGTATCTGCCAACCCATTTCAATAGCATTATCTCATTTTGGCAACTGTACACAACAAAATTTATTACAGCACATTTTTAGCAATTGAACAATCTGGCCTTGACACACAACACTGATTTGGTTTCATTTACCTCTTCACTATTCATTTTGTTCTTCTTAGGTCTTATATCTTTATATCATTGCATGTATTAAGGAGCTGAATAAATGCTAAACATGTCTCTCTTGAAATATTTTCTAATTTCAAATATATAAATATATAAAATCTAAGATGTTATTTTTCCCTAAAAATTTTAAGTATGAGATAATGAAAATCAACCTAGTCAAAAGGATATCAAGTTTTAATTGACTTAAATACTCTCTAGAGCACAGACACTAAAGCCAGAACAATAATCCAAAATAACTCCCGATATTTGTACAGCAATATTACTGACACATCATCAAAATGAGACAAACAATCAAACAGCAGGTTCATGGGGTTTTTCCACCAGAAAAAGAAAAAACTTCCACTGACTTCAAGAATAATGACAACAACGTACTCAAAATAATTGATGGATTATTGTAATTGTGATCATAAATACTACACAGCCTTAACCTTAGTTGCCCAATGTGTATCAACCCAGGGCTTCTCAAAGTAAAACACAAACATTGTAAATTACTGATGGGAAAAGTAAAGTGCTGAAGGAAATAATGTAATGAATTGATAATAGTAACAACAACGACATTAACCATAGAATAGCTGCTTAACCGTTCTTCTAGACACGTGCTAGAGAATTATAGGTATCAAAACTGTGAGAGGATGTAGCACTGCTCTGCTGCAATACTGAGGACAGGCATTCATGGGAGCTGTGGAGAAAAATATGTTCTGAAAATCTTACTACTCTATACAGATTTGGAACTAACTTAGTAGGTCCTCAGTGAATACAAATTAGAGACTTATTTCCAGAAGATGTTGGCATAAGCAATGACTGCTCTTTAAATAAAACGTTCTCAGAGTTTTTTTTACATGTATTTATTTAAAGGTTTTAAAGCAATCTTAGTCAAAGTGTCAAAATCATACAATGATGACAAGAACGAAAGAGAAAAAGACCACAGCATTACTGTGGAGCAGGTTACATCTATGCAGGGATGACGTACTCACTGCACTCCCCAATTTACAAGATGCAGATTATCTGTGTCCAGTTAAACCTTAAATGTCTAAATATTTAGATAGTTAAATACAAATATATCCAAACTACTAATTTTGATAGTCTTTGTGTGACTGGAAGTATCTATTGCTTAATTTGTTTAGACTGTATTCCACTTAATTAAGTGTTGACAGTTGTACTACAGTACAGTGGGAAACCCAGCCCTGCCTACTAATTTATATATTATTTATATAGCATAAGTACATTTGTTTTTTACAAGATAATACAACACTGTACAGTTCTACTTGGCTGCATTTATTCATTTAGTATTCATCACAAAATAGGAGGTTTTGATGCAGACTGTGTTTTCAGAAATATCCAACAGCTACCAAGTGCACAGACCTTAGTTTAGACACAGAACAGTCAAATACCAAAAAAAATTAGTTACTTACCTGACACTGAGCAGGACTGTTAAAATAATCCCATTTGAAACAGTCAGCAATTTTAGTTTGATAAACATCCATTTAAGTCCTAGTACAAATCAGAATTTTTTGAACCCAAGTTTTCCAGGGCCATAAGTGAACGGTCTCTCCAAACCAGAGATTGACACAGGAGTAAATAATGGGCTGTTTACCATTTAGAAACAAAATAGAACCTGGTGACAGGTCTCAGCTTGTTCCAAAGAGGAACAGGCAAGATTCCTAAAATAATTGAAAATATTAGTGAGGGAAATATTTCATTCCCAGTAAAGCTGGAGGCCTTATAGTTTTAGTCCTGTTCAGTACAGTTTATGTTGCTGAGGTAACGAGATTTCTCTTTCAGCTGGTGGAATTCATTGCTCCTGAGTAGCAAGAATTACTTAACATTTAACCAACACAGAGAATATTTGTAACACTGTGTTCTCCTTTGCTATAATTTTTAAATACTGAATTGAGGTATCACAAAATATTGAAGAAAAACAAAAACCAAAAAATAAATGTCACAAGGCACTAAAAAAACATACAAAGCATATAGAATTTGTCATAATTACAAAAGCTTTCTTAGCCACTTACCCAGGCACTCACACATCTGCCACAAGTGGTGATTTTGAAATCTCCATAGAGATCCTTGATGGCACCAGTTGTAAAGAATCCCTCCACCATCAGCAGAATGCCATATACAAAGAATGCAGCTGCTACACCATATATCACGTACTTGAAGATGTCAATCCTGTATAGGAACAGCAAAAATTAATTATCTGCATAAATATTTAAAGCTGACTCTGAAATTTCAGGGTGAGATAATCAGACCCCCTGAGTCTCAGACTTTATGGATGACTGGAGTCAGTGTAAGTGCTAATGTGCCATAATGACAGGTAAATCTGAGGAATGAACTCTGAAATAAAATAACATTGATAGAAGAAACACTGGGTCATGTAATCTAATTAAAAGTAAAAATGGATCTGTTCAGGTGAGACACCAAAAGTTGGCACATCAATTTAAAAGTCAGTTGCTTTTCAATTTTTTCCTCTAAATGAAGTGGAAAAAAAAAAAGAAAAAAAAAAAAAATGGAAAAGGAAGCAAAAATCTGGCACGTCTCTTAAGCATCTCCCTCATACCCAACCCTTGGTTTATAGAAGATATTTAATTACAATCTTTAATAAAACATTCTGCACATACAAGTAGTTCTCAAACTGCAATGTCAGTCTGTGCCATCTTTTCATTGTTATTCTCCGGTGGACAAAGTGTTTGACACAGAATAACAAAGTCATCAAGAGAAATTGCTTACTTGAAACCAGAAACATATTATTCTAGAAGTAATGAGGTCAGATCATCTGACATTCTTCTATAATGAGGCCTTAAAACATCATTTCACAGACACACAGCTGAGGCAAAGGAGGGATGGCTTGAGTGCAACATGCAGAGTCCTAGGAGGCTCAATTCACTACAGAGATTACCTGGGTTGTGTGGTTCTTCTGCTCAGCACTGCCTAGAGGTTCAACATTGGCTCAAGGAGACTGTGCCTCCTAAATGTTCTCTCATGATCAACATTTCTGAAAAGATTTTCTTTGGTACCTATCTGCTCTGTCACCTAAACTTGGAAACATTCCTACTGACCATAGTCTTAGATCAGCAGATTTCAAAGTTTTCTCCTTGAACCTCTCTAAAAATAAGTCACAGTAAATTTTCAGTTTGTTGATATGACAAGGCAGGAGCTGTGCAACTCTTTATAAAATGATAGCATGCAGATTTAAGATGGTACTAAATTCCAATCTTATTCTCCAGGTGAAAATAGTGATACCTCTTAGCAGCAAAAGACAAAAATAAGGCTGAGAACCATTAGGATCTGCCAGATGAATTTTGACATGCCATTACCCACACTGGATGTTTTTTCAAGACAATGATTAATATTTTTATTGTTATGAAAGGAAATATTTAATGATAACAGTTCCTTATGAGCACACTATCCATCATCACTCAAAAGACAACTCACAATACACATTTTGTATGTATAATACAATAAAAATGCTCAAAAACCTGTTAAAATATCTTTGAGTTTGAATGGTTTTCAAAAGATTCAAAGCCAGGCTCAGGTCTACATTAAAAAATGCAATAAAAATGCAGTTAAACTTCTGACATAGTTGGGGATGGGAGAAGTACTATAAATGAATGCTTCTGGAAACGAGACAGGTTATGTTTTCCCGTAACATTCTAATTTCAAAGAACTTTCAGCCTTATTTTTATTTTTTTTTACATTGCTTATTGTTTCATACTCAACTGAAAACTAAAGTAGATTTCTGTATGGAATAGATATTGGAACAGCTCAAAAGGGTGAAACAAATGTAACACTGAAGATGGTATGAAATGATGCTGATGAAATTTATTTTAATATATATAATTCTGATTACATCGCAAAAATCCCATGTCCCTGATTTGACAGTAATTCAACCATTATAGCACTTTTTTTTTAACATCAAAACTGTGTTTTAAGCCTATCTTGCCATCAGTGATTAAAAAAAAAGTTACAAATACCAATAGACACCAACTTCTTACCTATTCCATAAAAACTCTTTTAATTCCTGTGTTATATACTTTAAACAATTGTGACCTTCACCAGTGGTTGAAGTCTGGGAGCTCTGCCAGCAGCTGCTCCTCTCAGACCTCTATGTGCTCAGTTACAAGCTCTCATTGCCCTAAAGAGATTAGGACTTTTGAGAAGTCCAGAGACTATTTCAGTCCTTACAACAGCCCTTTAAACCATCTGTGCTGAGTCTCCCACTGAGCTGCTTGTGTCAAAAAGTGTACTAAGAGATCTCTGCTTTTTCCTTAGCCTTATGTGCATCTACAGGAATAACTTTCACTTAAGCTTTCCTTTCACAAAAGGAAAAAAATATATATAGCCCAACACTAGCCAAATATAGAAATCTATTTCTTCCTCATCCACTCGTTACAGAGAGGTCACAAAATCTCTGTTCATCAGACTACACAGGATGAAATAGACGGACTTATTCCAAGGGAAAAGGATCTCCTATAAAGGAAAGAGTAAAAAGATCAAGGAAAATTGTGAGACAATCACTCAACTACCTCTTTAAAAGACAGATAGAATTGTATTGCAGTATAGCTATATTTAGGATCTGCTGTATTTAAAGAAAGTGTATTACAACAATAACTTTATATATATATATAGTTATGAAGATAGCATTGCTATTAAGTTATTCTGCAGCATCTAATACAGTACATATAAACTTTTATTTCCTCATTAAGTTATTATAGGTAAAAGATAGGCCTTGTAAAATGGAGATTGCCTTTCTTTAAAATAAAATGTGATTCTTTGTGGATGAACTCACAGAGATTAATTGCCATCTGTGCTTCAGCAAATTCTCAAGTGCTGCAGACAGAGCATGAGAGCAACCAGGGAGGTAGAAGAGAGCGGCAGAAGGGGTGATGAACGTGAGCCAATGGACAAGATGGGTAAGGACAAAGAAAATGAACAAGAAGGGCTTACACTTGTCCAAGCTGGAATGGAAGGAAAGAATTGGGTAATTAGTAAAGAAAGGAGAAAAAATGATAAAGATGAAATTTTGTTCTTCTGACAGGATTGGAAAAATATACATTATGTGAAGACTAAAGCTACTCTGACCTAGGCTGCTGAGTAGAATAAGCTGAATGATTATCTATCTAAATATAAAATAATTGTGAAAAGCATCTTGAAGTTAGTAAAAACCTTTTTAAAAAAATATAGAATAATCTAAACCATATTTTGCATACTGTCTTAATCTGGTAGATTCTCCATGGATTCTGGATCTGCCTTCCCTCACAACACTATGTGCAGAAAGGTTAAAAACAAAAACATCACTGTTTTTAAATTGCAATTTAAATCAGGCTGATCCTTCAATTTTTTGTTCTTTCTCTGCTGCTAGATAATTAATTATTCCATATTAACTGGACTCCTCAATTCATTTGTCTGAATCTGGATTATATCCAACAAGAAGCCTCTTTAAAAAATCTCTTGAGAAAACACTTTCTTCTTCTGGCAGAAGGCATTCAGGGAAGCCATCAGTGCTAATTTCTCAATGAACAGGTTGAAACTGAGTACCAAGTAGACTATTCCAGCAAAGTCAGAGGTGAGTGGAAACATTCCTAGTGTGTCAGACCAATGTTGCAGATTTCCTACTGTGTATTTTCATGGCGTTTTGGCAAATTGAATTATTAAAAATTAGAATCAATCAGCAAGAAATAAAATAATTTGATGAATGATCATGTCTATGTTCGGCAGGTTTGTGTGAAAAGTGTGTTAATATTGCTTTGGAACAATCTACATACTTGTTAGGTGTGTGTATATATATATATATATATAGAAATTTTCTTCATATTGGAATGCAGTAAAGACATTTAGTTGTAATTAACTGCTAAAGTTCACACTAGTTTGCCCTGTGTCATGATTTTCAAGCTTCCCAGAAAACCATTATATTCAAATAAACTGTGTGTGCACTTCAGCCTGAACAAGTGACAAAAACCTAATATTTCAAAGGCTTTCATTGGCCTGCCCACCAGAATACCAGATATAATTGTGGGATTAGTTTTCCTGAATTTATAATTCTGTCTCACGTTTCTATTCCTGAATTTATAACATAACTTCTCTAGTACATACAATGATATATTACAGATGTTAAATAGAATATGATTGCCAGTAAACTGTACCTATACTGTCTGAATACAAGTAGTTTCAGGAAACTACATCTATTTCCAGTGTAAAAAAAACCAAACCACCCAAACATAATAAGAAAAATAAAATACCAAAGCAGGCAAAGTACTGAAATGTTAATAAGATTACCTTAGTAAAATATCTAATGAAAAATTGTCCTTTATGTTTTTCAGCCTGCAAAGAAAATTTAGATGGACAAGAAACACCTGCAACTGTTACCATTGGGGTAGATGGGCTTCTCCTGTTTTGGGGGGTTGTTTGGCTTTTTAAAATTTTTTTCTCTGTCAGTCACAGGAAATTTTGAATACTTGATGTTTCCATCTAGAACACAATAATCCCTGTTACTCTGTAAACCAGAAATGCTGGCCTCCATGCTGATCCCCTTGCCCCCTGGGGGACTGATCCTAAGAGGGTGTTAAGACACTGAGATAACAGCCTCCACCCTCAAGCTGTCTCAAGCTTGTAGAAATAGTTTTGCAAATGTGTTTTTAGAAGACAGACAAGATATAAGGGGATGTTTGTGAGCAAAAAGGTCTGTTTAGGCTATGCAGAAACCAAGCCCCGTGGAACTTTTCTAAAGGAGTGCTCAGGGTCTCCTGCAAACCAGCTGGGAACAATTTCTTGGTATCAGCTCATGATACTATTCTACTATTCCCAAAAACAGGTTGAGCAATGAAGATAGCTGGTACCATGAAAAGAGAGAAATTGTTAGGAAAAGGGGGAGAAGAGCAAAGACAAACTACAGAAGGAAAACAAACAGAGAAAAGGAAGAATTTATTGATAGCCATGTACTATGAGCAGAGTAAGACAAAAACCCCCAAATAAAAGCCCAAACGAGGCAAAAGAAACTGAAATACTCTCACGGTGAAGGGATAATATGAGAGCTCTATGAAAATGTCAGCGTAAGACCATGATGAATTTTTTCTAAATTAAGTTAATAAGCAGTCTAAACTTCAGGTGGGAAGAAAATAAAAATGGTGCATATAATGTTCAGCTAAAATTTATCATTAAATGATCAAGGAATTAACATTAGAGAAAGGATAAGACCGAAAAGTAGTTTTTTTTAATAAAGCAGAAACAAAATACAGTAGAAAGAAAATGGAGACTTTGATTATCTATTTCTGGAGGAAAAATTGTGTACAATCATACAAAACATTTGATCAAAACTAAAGCCAGATTGTTAGTCTTATATAAAGAAGAGATCATCATACTGCAATATGCAAGTTACTTTCATATTCTGCAAGGGCCAGATTTTCTTGTTCTACTCTGAAACAAAGCTGATGTGACATAAAAACCCATTGGTTTTAATTTGTGATGTACAACTCTCTACAGGCATGCAGGATAGAACCCTAGATCATCATCCTCTAAAAGTTTTTTTGTTTCCTTCCTTGGAATGGAACAGTTGAGTGGAGATTTCTTACACAATATCTAAAGAGCCATACAGAATCCTCAAAGTAATGGAAGAAGAGCAAAAGCAGCACAAACCACACCTCTGCTCTATGAACCTTGTAACTTTTTTGAAATAGGAAAAGATCTAGCATAAGAATTTTAGTAATCATGAAAACTGAGTACAAAACACTGAGTTTTTACTACGTCTAAAAGACAAGGTTTCTCATCAACATTATTTGGGGGCTTTTTATAACCTAATTTTGCTCTTTCTAAGACTACTTTCTTAGAAACATTTTTAGAGATGCTAATTACAGAAGAAATCAGAAACCTTCTTTATCTGAAGAAGGCAAAAGCCCCACTGGAACTAATGCAGAGTACTGTGCTGACTTCTGGTGGAAGTACATGATGGTTGCTATACACTATTGGAGACTGAATTCCCAGGCAACCTTCTATAGGAATAAAGTGCAAAAAGATGTGGCACAAGTATATCACAGGATTTCTGAGTGTTTCCTTAGTCCAACTATAAACTTGGAGACATACAAAGTAAATAATGACAGTGTAAGACTGACAGCTTGTTACTGTATGTCCAGATTGGGATCATTATAATGAATTTACCCTTTTCAGATATCCTGTGGAACAGAGGATGTAAAACTAACATGACACATAAAACATATTTAGCAACCTGGATATTACACATAAATATATGCTTTCCATTTTATCTATTTATAAAGTGAACTGAGACTAAAGGGAGTTAAAGGCAGCTAAAAAAGAAAAAGATATTTCTATGGAGATTAACCACCTATTGAGAAAGGGAAAATCACAAGACATGAAGTGATTATAGCTAATCTAAGATTCCAGTCAACCAGGAAGGAAAGCTACTTAACGCAGTACTAAATAATACAGATGTCTGCCGAAAAGTAAGAGACTGTATTTGCACAGAAGAAGACCAATAAATTCTTTATGTAATATCACTCTGCTGGTATTCACATGCACTGCTATGAATTTTCCAGATTATTCCACTGGTTATTCTCATGCAGTGCTCTAAATTTCCTTATTAAATTTCATAAAATGAGGACTGTGTCTTGGCAGGTAATTCACAAATCCTAAATTTTACTTACATAAATTCTCATTGGTATTGCCTTTATTGGGATACAGAAGACTGGGCTACATAATATAGCTGAGTAGGTGGTAAATGTGATTTTTCAGCATTGTATAATCTTGTAAAGGTCATGTTCTCAGATTTGCTGCATCTGCCCATGATACCAAATCTAAAATCCTATGTTCTGCATCTAATATTTAATATGTTGTATTTGTCCAGTGTTGCTATTTGTATGTGACTCAGTTGTTGCAGTGAAATAAAAAATGTTCTCCTTAAGTAAAGTGCATCTTCAATGAAATTGTGCTCTCCCTGGTGTTTCCTGCAAAATTATAATACCCGAAGAAGACACTTGGGTCAAGTTTGGATATTTCATGCAGAGATAACTTCACTCTTCTACACAATGTCAGTTGCTGTTTCCAAACATGCTATGGCACAGGCCTGCATAAGTCAGCAACTGTTTGATAGAGAGCCTTATATGTTTTGTTTTCCATGATACAAACGGTATTTAAAACATAATGTATGTTCAAATTTAAAGAATACCAAGCTTTTGTAAGATATCAAAAATGTATAGGAAAACTCAGATTACTACCATTGTGTATTAAGCAGATGCCTCAAACAGAATCATCACACAGTCTAATAAAAATGTTTATAAATATCCCACTTCATATTAGCTGTCCTTTACTTCAGGTCACATTGTAATAACTTTCACAGTGTTCCACTAATATAAGTGTAGAAATATTGATGATAACAGTAATATTTTAGTGCTACCAGCATTTAACTTGTGATAGCAGCAAAGTCAACAGCAAAAAAAAAGGCAAATCATAACATCCATTTACTTACCTCTCAAAACATTGTTTTTTATCACTGAGAGGGAAGATATAAAAGATTCTGCACCAATTTTTTTGTTTCACTCAAAAGAAAACAGTTGTACGTACATATATATATTACAAAACAATACCACCTTAATAAACCCTGACTATACACTAACAGAAAAGTCACCAGCAAGCATCAAACTTGGCCACAGCAGTACCTGAAACACAGATTTCAGCCTGAGAGGAAGGAAATTTTTAGACCTAGGAAGGTGGTACCAATATAGTGTCTATGAAACTTTCTGTAGAGAGCACAGTGACAACAGATTTACTGATTCCAACTTCATTTAGATTACTATTTGGTTTCACACCTTTAAAGAAAGTGAATTTACAACGACCTGAATTAGCTCTGACTGTAGTAGGAAAATGGGTTTAACATTACTATCAGGCAAGATTTCTTCATTTTCCACTCTAAGAGCATGATTCCCTTGTTCCATGGCCTATATATCACAAACATGTGACAGATGGCATTAACTGGCCCTGTGCACTAAAGAGAAAGAACTGGAAAAGGATGCTGTTGGGAAACACAAAACACACCTCGTGCTTCTGATTTTCTAAAATCTTCTTTTGGAATCTGTTCCAAACACCAGAAAAATATAAAAATCCAGCTCATGCAATACATGCTTGATAAGCATATGTCTGTTTCTGCTGACTTTGTAATCTGCACAAAAACAGTGATTAAGTAAGAAAATCTAGTTATACCTGGTACTTTGCAGATAGTGTTCACTGCATTTTATTAAGTTATTAGGAGAATGACTGAATACCACATCTACCTCAAACAGATTACTCAGTTTTAGTGAAACCTACAGAGCTGCTCAGCTGACAAAATCAGCAACATTCACCTCTTGCAGTTCAATATTATAAAAACAGTTTTCAGGATAATTTAAAGCATCATATGTATTTTCTTTGTCTTCCTTTGGACCACAAAGAAGTAAAATAACTACTCTACAGCCACTCATCCCAAAAAATGTTTATGACATCTGCAAATTCCCAAACAGGCATTCCTTCACTTTCATTGGTTTAGTCCCAATGAAAAGGTCACACATTGACAATTCCAAATGTTCTTATAGGCATCCAATTTATTAGAAGTTCATGAATTTAAAAATGACTGCCTAAAGAGAGAGGAGTCTACCCTTCAGCTATGTGGTTTTTGAAGATATGTTCTCTCCATAATGAATACCTGCCTCTACAGCATGTGTTCTCATGGATTTGAACACATTTGATTTATGTTAGCTTTCAAGCATTTAGAATAACTATTTTACCTTTCTCCCCTGAGGAAACTAAAATCAGGCTATAATCCAGTGCTTTGAGACAAAACCTTTCAAAAAAAATCTTTGTTTCGTTTTGTTTTGTTTAGTTGTTGGGTTTTGCATCCTATTACAGGCTGCATTTTGGGTTGTATTTTCCCCCTAAAAACAAGCAAACAAAAAAACCCTATCCAGCATCTCTCTAGGTTGCTCCCATAACTTTGGAATTATTAACCATGATCATTCTGTATTGCAACTTGGAAAGAAAATCATATATTCGAGGAAATTTATGTGACTGGAATTTACAGAATTTAAATGACAGCTGCAAAACTTGCTTATAATTTTTAAACTGCAAATATTTACTACTTCTCAATATTTCCACAGCAAATATGCCCTGCAGCTGGTATATGCTCTCTGAATTCAGACCAGAGAGATGGGATGAGGGAGCAGTCTGCAGGACCCACGCTCAGATCACCTCTTTTATTCCAGAGGGCTGCTGCTCTTGGCTGAATCCCCAAGGGCCAAATGCTCCAGGGGAACTTTGCTGCCCATTGCAGGTTGTTAATTAATTAATCTCTCCCCAAGTGTCAGGGCATCATGTGGAGCATGGGCAGCCCAGAGCAGCCCCGACCCCGTAACCAGGAGAGTTAGTGGTGAGGGTCTGAACCCCTCCAGCTTGACTGAAATGTTGTCTTGGAACATGGGAAGGCTGAGGGGAGGCCCCAGGAGAGACCAGGCAGGGACAGTCAGGGCTTTTGATGCCCTCAGGGACATTGAAATGGGCGTTTCTGAATGGCATTGTTGGATCTAGGTGTTTTGGCTTTTATTTTAGGCATTTAGAGAGTGTTTCAGATTTTGTTTATGCCCTCATTATGCCCTGCTTTCTCTACAGGGGTCTGCTGCTTCTTCTAAATTACAGCCAGCAACTGCATGGACAGAGATAAAAGATACAGGGTGGCTTGAGTTGTGTAATTTGCATTCAGAACAAACACTTGTGGACACAGTTAAAACAGCCTTCATCTCTTGCCACCCACGTAAATAGCTCTCAGATAGGAGTTGATTTTTATGCTGAATGACATTTGAAATCCAGCATGCTAATAAAAAATATAGACAGAAACCATAAGTATGATTAAACAGAATCTAACACACTTCACTCCACTGCAGCATCTGCCTGGTACATTTATTACAGAAGGACAGACTCCAGGCCAGCCTGAGACACTTCACAGCACTAGAAGCATTAAGAGCCCAAATGTGTTAAATAACCCTTAAAAAAGCAAAGTTGAGTAGGGCACACTGCTAGATTTTTTTAAAGTTCATATAATTTTTAATCAGAAAAAAAACCCAAACTAGGTTTTAATTCCATTTCATTATGTGTTGTTTTAAGAATGTAGGCTCTACAACTTTTATTTCTACATACATATTCTTTTTTCTGGTTTTTGGCCTTTCAAAAGTATAATTACTATAGAGCTTTTGAACAGCCAATGTTTAATCAATACTTGTAAGAAAATAACAAGAATTTATTCTCTCTACAAAATTATTTTAAAAGCAGTGTAATATCTACTTAAACAGGTAGAAAATTAATATGGGCAAGTTTCTTTGCCAGTCACACAGTTTACCCAGTTCAAAACAACAGCTTATCTGCTTTTAGCCAAAATATTTTCTCTTCCTGCCTTTACCACATGAGTTTAGATATACCTTTCACAACTGAATAAAATCAAATTTCATTACAATAGGTCTGCCAAAGGAAGAACTGGGTTTAATAACTCTTTAAGTAAACAAAGGACACAAACAGATCCAAAAGCTACTAGCTATGAAAAACAAATGCCAGGGGAAAAAAATTACCTTTACAATTCCATAATCTTTTACGGTCAGTTATATGTGTTTGGACTATATTCCCTGACTGATATTTTCACTTTAGTATGTGACAGAGATACGCTGGAAAATGTGCTATGGAGAGAAAGCATTGATTTGTGGCTGTTCTACACTAACAGCTTCCTAGGGACTAATAAAATAAGTTAGAGCCTAATAAAATGACTGATCTTCCATTCAGGATAACAATGAACCTTAGCCACCAAGTCAAGCCAGACTCATTATTCTAAATGACAATCCAAAAAGGCAAAGTAGAAGATACATCTTCCCTTCAACCCAGCATATGCAAAGACATAAGAATTCCTTGATCCAAAGAAGAAATTTTAATTTGGCGTAGTAGTGACATACTTATTTGTTCCATACTCCTTTCTGGCTACTAATCCCACAGTGAATACACCTAAAATTTGCAGAGAAGCTTTGGAAAGGATGTTGATGACATAACCCAAGAGAAGTTAAGAAATTTCAGATTTCATTTCTAGCTCTCATGCAAGAAGTGATACCTAGTCAGATCAAATATAGACATCTTGTTCATTTTTCTGTGTCACACAATAAAAATAAGGAAAGATCAAGAGCAGGAAAATCAACAGGATAACTTCCAATATCAGTCTAGCCTTTGTGCTTTATGTATTTAGAGTTTTGTGGACATTGGGGTTTGTTTGTTTGTTCAGATTTATCAGTGTTATATGAAATAGATTTTAGCAATTAATTAAAACTGTAATATGTAATATTATTATAAATTGCTTCTAAATACTAAAAAAGATCACCATGGTCAAATTTCATCTGCTAAGCTTATCCAAACAATTTTTTCTAAGATTTTCACAAAAAAATACTTTCTTGAGTCAAATTTATATCCTTTGTGGAATTTTTCAGCAGTTTTAAAAGGAAACAAGTAAAAAGAACAGAGAACTCACAGGGTAAAGGCATCAATAACATCTCCTGCAGATCTTGTCATCTCAAAGTAGGTTTGCAGAATGTTGACGGTTCCTGAAAGTGCTTCATGTCCACAGCCACAGAACAGTGCAACTCCAGCATAGAGCAGGATGGTAGCAATCAAAGATGCGTAGGGAATGCCTCCCAGGCATTTGATGCAACACTCGAAGCATCCTACAAGAAAGTTAAAAACAAAAAAAGGTTATATGCTACTAAATTGTATCAAAAAAAAGCAAAAAGAATGTTTTATTCGTGAGGAACACTTCTGAAAATTAAAGACTGTAGGCCAAAGAGGGTTTAGGTCAAATATAACAACTCAGACTGTCAGAAAACCTGTGAAAGGTTAATGCAACTTCTGAGTTTTCTCAGTTGCTACTTGACCTATTAAATGTAGACATGCCACCTGATTAACATGAACAGTTAGGTCCTTACAGAGCTTCATGTTTTTATTCACGGCAGGTTACTGTGTCAGTCCTGGGTTATACCTATATGCATGATTCCTGCTGATCACCTACCAGATTACTGAGGATGACTCTCAATAACAGGAAAACCATCATAAAAAACACAAATTCAGTCCAATTCCTTCCATCATCACAGGTTTATCCAATTTCTTGGACATATTCTTCTGACAACAGAATTGATCCTGCCTGCAAGACCAATTCCTTGTGCACCACTCAAATACCTCACAAGAATTAATAAAGGCATCCACAAAAGAGCACAAAATTAGAAAAATCATATAGCTGAGTTTTCTCTCAATATATTTTACTCCGTGTGATGTTTCTTAAGTGAAGGTAATTGCTCTTGAGTTATAAAAGACCAACGTCATGTCCTGCCATCACAGTGTCTAAAACAATGCCCAGTTCCACAAAAAGACATTTCTTCAGGAAGTGTACTCAAGTTTCTGGCACTACCCTGCCTGGTTTCATGAATGCAGCAGCTCTGACTCTTCCAAATCTCATCAATCCCATAAGACCTCTTACACCCCATGGAACCCTTCTTATTGCCTTCTGAAGGGACAGAGAAGGTGGGAATCATTGGCTGAGAGAAGACAAACAGGCATGACTCAGTAATCAGGAGCTGTGTTTTCTCCTAAACACTACCAGTTTATAGCAAAAAGGACCTGGATAGAAAACAAAGTGAGGCATAGAGATTTAAAATATTTATAAAATATTTATACAGACAAAGACCAATTAAAAATTATGTATAAGATGTTCAATAGGTATAATTCAATATATTTTAACTTGTTCCGAAGGCTTTATACTATGCTAAATCATAATACCAGAGATATAATAAAAGTAAAAAGCCATTCTTTAAAGACAATATGTCTACTTTCATTATGTCTAATTCTCAAATGTAAATTCTCTATGTAATTTCATATTTTGTCTTTTAATTTGGTATATTTCTATTTCCTTTAGCCTAGATAATCCAGGTAATAATTTGCTCTGTCTGTTAAAACCTTTATTTACTGCTTTTAATGAACAAATATTAAATCACCACATGTATTTTCAGCATTTATATATATACACATCTATTTATATATGAGATTCCCTGACGAGAACAGTTTAAGCCACTTTCAAATATGTACACATTTTACCCAAATAGAAACCCCTTGCTTTTTTGCAAATATAGGTAATATTATGTAAGGCAGTACTCAAATGGTTGGATAGCTTCTGGTAAAAAAAAAATAAAGTATACTAAATAGTGAATATACTAAATATAAAAAAGACAAAACAATACCTAAGTATGTATGATAGTTGTATAAAAAGAAAGTTATAGCTTGAGATTATTTTTTTTTAAGGACAATTTACTTTATCAGAGCCAGCTGTGAAGTAGCAGAGGTAAAATGTGCAAATCCATCCATTCAAACTGCTGCCTAAGTCTTGCTTAGGTAACCTGTTGTACAAGTCACCCACCTCGAGCATTCACCACACAGGCCCATGGGTGTAACACCCTGCAGGCTTTTAGGTGAGAGCATCTATCTCCCACCCTCCACCTCATCTCTGAGCCCCTGCATTACTGGGTGAGGAGCAAACTCCAATCCCTGCCATTCCACCGTTCTGGCAGCAGGCAGCTCTCCTCTTCAGCAGCACAAGGCTTTGGATGCCCAGCGATCACTTTGGGTCTTTCTTCAGTGACAGACTATGAGAGTTTTATACCCAGGGACTCTGTGTGCTTTTCATCAGTGCAAGATCTTAGGAACAGACGAGAAAAAATGTATAAATTATTTTGGAGTAACTAATTCTGCATGCAAACAACTGCAGGAAACACTTAAAACTCCTTTGGTCCTGTTTTCTAAGATTACCCTCAATAATAAAAACTCTGATTAATCCTTCAGTGTTTAAAAGCTTACACGAATATTAGAAAAAAAATCATTCACTGGAAAACCTACTGTCTTAAGGACAAAAAACCTAAGAAATAAATATTTAAAACAAGTTAATTGAATGACAACTACTGGACAACACACAGTTACCTGACATCAGAGTTTATCACAAATAACAGCAGAAAAAGCCTCAGAAAACTAGGACGACTGTACATCTATTGACATTATATGAGAAAGCAGAAAAGAAAGGAGAGAGATGACAAGGGGGTAAAAACAGAAATTATGTATGTGGGCTTGTAAAATCAAAGATGAAAAAATAAGATAGACCTAAATATTTTCAGGGACACCTGAACTTTAGGGAGTATTTCTTAGTATTGTAATAGCTTGGGGCAGAGAAGAGGAAGATATTTTGTAAAGATTTCTTTTTCCCCTTCTGAGAAAAATGAAGTGGAAGAGAGAAAGTTGTGTGCACTGTTGTCTGGGAACAGATATCTGCATTACCTCCTGAAGCTGCTGCACTAGGTCCAGTGAGGGTTGAGCACACACTAAGGTGTCACAAATACAGATGTCATCCAAACCCACGGCCAGTGATAGTACTTGAGCTTTATTATACTGTAAAAGTATAGTAAAATAGCCTAATAAAATAAAAACAGTATCAATTATAGGTGTAATAACACCAATCCAAGTACAATCCCAGGAAAAATCAAAATCGAAAAATCAAAATCAAAAAATCAAAATCAAAAGTGAATCCGTTTTTTTCCCCCATTGCTTCAAAATTTGTAAAATAACTGAAACAAATTTATAGTTTGTGAAGATTAATCTCTCCCATTAAAACTGTTCATGTTCATAAGTCTTTGAGGGAAGCTTTTAGTGGTATATTCCACCAACTTGAGATCTTTTAATTCATATAATTATGGGGAAAAATTCAACAATGTGAAATTTTCATATAATCATACAATGTCAAAGCCTTTCTCATTTACTTAGCTCTTCCATGTCAAAGCCTTTCTCATTTACTTAGCTCTTCCATAGCCCTACTACTACCTTTCTCACTGTTTACTTCATGAGTAACTAGAGTTTTGAGTGCTGTCAGATCAACTCAAAACTAAAGAAAACCAGTGAATCAGCACTATGATTTCAAAATGGATATTACACATCATTCATACCCCACACAAGGTAATGTGCTATAGGTAATATCTGCTCCAATTCTTTCCTTTCAGCTGTTCAGCATGTGCAAATGGCTGTTTAATACCAGAACAATAGAAATGCTATTTTAACCTGCACAGTGAAATTGAGTCACCAGCACAGTGTGACTCAGCTGTGAGATATGTGTGTATGTCTGTGCGAGACAGGCACTCATTCACCTCTCAGAACACCCTCTTCACAAGGCAGTTAACACATACAGTCACAGAAATAATTACTGCCGGAGATGAAAAAGGCTGTATGCTTCTTTGATGTTTGTTCTCCTCTTCAAATACAGTTTTCAGCACTTTTCAAACTGTTAACTCTGCTCAATAAGCTTGTGCTATATAATTCAGCACCTACCATTCTTATTTTGCTGATGTGTACCAAAATTTTTCCTTCAGGTAAAAATCCAGTTCTTCTAGGACCACGTGTCTTCACTAAAACTGTGGAAGTTATCAAAAACACTGTCTTTTTCAGTGGTTTTCAACATGAAGGTCTGTACCGTTCTTTTTTTCTCTATTTTATTTTAATCATTCCATAGAGAAAATTTAGTCATGAAATACACAGAAGAAGACAAGACCAGAAATTTTATTTTACAAGGATAAAATAAAACTCCAAATACTGGTTCTATTCAGCTATCAAAATGCAACACAATTAATGTTGTATTACACCCATCCATTTCCAGTCAACAAACATCTCCTAGACAGCTACCTCTCTGTTAGTACAATTATTACTGTCTATATCAGAAATATTTTTGATATAGATATCTGAACTTGCCTTATACAGGCAAATCTGCAAATATCTTCTAGTTTCTGGGGTTTGGGTGTAAATATTATATCTTCAAGGGCATCAGCCAAAAATAAGTTGTCTTTCTGTTTATACAATCTCTACATTAAGAAGGCAAAAAATGTAGGTATCAGACAGAAGAAATTTTTAGATGTGATTTTTTTTTTGATGTGATATACATCTAATTATACACACAAATTGCATCACTACAATAATTTCTTTGTTTGTGTGTTAGCGATACATGAACTCTTTCTCCTCAGTGCAGATCAGGATCTATAATTAAAAAATAAAATACTCAATCCATTTCTGGCTAGTGTATTTATTCAAGACTTACATCTCTTGCCACTTTTGTCTGTAAAAGTGAAGTTAAACCAATGAAATCATAACCAGTTACAGAAGGCTGTTATGCTACTTCCTTTTACATAAAAGATTAAGAAAACCCATTCACCTGAGATATTACCATGAAGAAAATCAGTTTTAAAAATATCTATGAAAAGTAAACATACAAAATACAGAAGGATATTCTGTTTTTTTTTTTTTCATCCTTTCCAACTCATTTGCAGCTGGAACACCTAAATGATTAATCAGAGACAGCTACATGTCCAAAGAATTACTGATTAATCACAGATAATTACATCTCCAATGGGAACAAGTACCTCTGAAGAATATACAACATTTTATTAACGTTTTTTCTTAAATTATTTTTCTTAAAGAGTTTTCTATCTAATATTAGAAGACAAGACAGCAGAGTACAAGTAAAATGCCAGAGAACTACATAAACTTGAAATAGAAAACAAAATAACAAAATCTTCTGTGTCTTCCATGCCTGGCTAGGCATGCATTTTCTTCATATCTAAATTTGTACCACTTGTCACACAGCTTTCATGGCCAATCAACTCAAATACAGTTTCACAGCCCCATCATGAAACATGCAGATTTACTTCTGAATTCTATTAAGCTAGACTTAACCTCAAGTCAAGCTACTGTTATGTAATATTTTAATTGATAAATACAGCCATCAAAACAAAATGTATTGAGCAAAAAGCAACATTTTTTACTTATATCTTGCACCCTGAAATTAATCAACAGATGGCACGACTTCCTGATCTGAAACTGGTCTCCACAACATCACAGTATAGCAGCAGGCAGAATCAACCCAGCTCCCTCAGTGCTATCCCGAGGACAGCAGAAAGACAAGACATTCAGGATGTGGTTTTACAGAGCTGCAGATGAGGTGAAGCAACATTTGGGAATGGATCACCAAAGATCACCCCTGTAGTCTGACTTGGAAAACCTGCTCAAGAAGTGCTGCATACGCAATCCCATGTGATTGCTCCCAGGCTCACGAATGGAATACATCCCCACTCTGCTCCACCCTCTCCCGTTATACAAGAAACTAGACCTGTAATACTAACTGAAGTTTTCTTAGTCTTGCTCAGGAGATGATTTCTCATTTAGATTAGCCTTCAATAAGAATGCTTACAATTACAGAATTACCTAGAAAGCAACAAAAAGTACATTTACCACAAAATTAATTCTGATATCCTGACCGCTATGACTACAGTGGAAAAGTAAATAGACATTGAATACTTGTAAGAAACACATGTAGAAAAGCAACAATAATGCCTCAACAAGAACAAAGGGATTCTAGGAAATAGGCAACTAATTGCATGAAAGTAAAAAACAAATATGAAGATATTCTTTTACACATTAAATTGTGTATCATTAATGGATCTACTTGGGCTTATCTCCACAGTGTGACTGGATATTAGCTAATCAGATATCAGCTAATACTGAAAATTAAAATGTTAGTCCTCAGGCTTTTACATTCATTCTGTAATATTAATAGTTAATAGTTGCTTCGTTTACTACACTCAGCGTGGGACCAAGGCTAAGAGGAATCATAAAAATGTTTTCTTATTTACATGTAAAATGCCTCAAGCTAAATTGACATACCTAACACTGTGCATTGTCAAAATCACTATAATGTGTGTTTGTTCATGAGAATCCCACTGGCCAAGATGACAACTTTTAGCAGTGGAGATATGGTCTGGTTATGCTGGATCTTGGAAGCAGCTCCCACAAACCCAGCCCTTCACCAGTTAGATCACTGTGCTTATATTACCTTGCATTAAAAAAAAATTGAAATCCCAGAAACCACCTTTGTGGACTGGTTAGGATAGCATTGCTGCCCAGGGAGTTATATGAAGGATAAATATCTGCAACTTGCAGCCAGAAACTGCTCTGTAGCATCTCATGCAATTCCCCCCTTAAAAAAAGAGCAGCAAAATATTTACCTATGCATCATCCTTCCCACCCATGCTCTGATTCTCTAACTTAGAGAAATATTCAGTCATAAGAGGAATGTGACTTCAGATATTTTAATGATACTGGGATTATCTCATCATGGACATATCAGGTCTGCACAGAGATATCCCCCAGTGGCCCTAGGCCAACAACAAAAATGATCATTTTGCAGCCTAAAAACCCCAAAAATTTTCCATCTTATTTATTACTATATTTTGTCTATAGGTTGATACAAAAGACTTTCACTAACATAAAAAAGCCCATTAAAATCCTTCAAAGAGATTTCCAAACAAAAATTTAAAGAAAAATTTCATGCTTGTAATAAAGCGGTCTGAAAATGCAGCATTAAGAGCTGAATTTGTATGTCAAGAATTCTTTAGTAACAAAAAATTCCCTTTATTGACAGCTTTAAGAGATAATGTTTTCTTATGTGGCTAAATTCTGGAATACTTGAAATTGAAGCAAAAAAGATAAAATATTTGATCCTTTAATATGTTTTGAAATGCAAAAATATTTGGAATCTTCAGTGTAATTATTAAAGCAAAAGGAATAGAGTGGTCACAGTCCAGGGAACATAACTGAGTTTGGTTCAGTTTTATCTACCATTTTTAAAAAAAACTTTTGAAATAATCAACTACTCATTTACTTTATCCTATAACAATACAAGATTACTCAGTACTTGTACAAGGAAAATATATTGTAAAAACTTTTTTAAACTGAACTGAATTGTTTGAGAAGTTTCAGTTAGAGATTTTAGGACTCTAATAGCAGCCTAAGTCAGTAGTCCAACGTAAATTCAAGGGTTTCTTGGAATGCCAGTGTTTTATTTATTTTTAAGTTTGTAAAACCTCCTGGTAGCAACATCAATATTTTTAGAAGAAAAAATTGTGCAGCAAAATATTTTTGTCAAAAAGAAAATTACTAAGGCCTTCAAAGACCTAATTTACAAATTCATTTATGAATAACTTTTTTATCCTTAGTCCATATGCAAATCTTAAAGTTCTTTCTTTCACAGTTATTTTCATTTGAAATAACAGGGATCTGGGGATTACACGGTATTTTAATAAAATTCAGTACATTACTCAAAATCCCTCCCTCCCTTTCTCACATGGATGGTGTCTTGATCTGAGTAACAGATAACAATTAGACCTGAACAAGGGTAATAGAATTAGTACATTTTTTGTACGCTGCTTAATATTCGGTATGATTTCATCCAGAACTGTCCCTTGTTGTTATCAAGCACTCAATACCCCAGCTCAATTTGTAGAGTTTAACAAACTGCACTCACTACAGGAAATAAAGTTATTCAGCAAGCCCACAAATAGTCATGGTACCTCCTGTATCAGAAATATAACTAAGATTTGCATTTTTATCATATGCACTGAACACATTTCTTCACTTATACTCAAGGCAATTAAATTTCAAATGGATTGCTTATATAGATACCTAATACTTCCCTGTCCTAATGTAGAGTTGGAGTAAAATGAAACAAGCTACTTGCCAATGAGAAGAAATATTGTTTCAAGAAGCCTTCATCTATAACACTTAGCTATTAAAACAAATATGTTTTGCAAATCCACCTTGCTGAGTGACCTGTATCTGTGTTACCATCAACTGATATATCAGACTTTCAAGGCCAAATTAAAGGTGTATTTTATATTTGAGCTAAATTATATTCAAAATAATTTTTCAGCTGATTTGAAAGACACGGCTAACATAATGAAACATGATTTTAATTCTCATTGAAGCCCAAACCATGAAAACGAACAGCAAAGAAGAAGAAATCCTCTCCTTCTCTTAGTTTAGAAGTCATGTGTGCACAAATACCAAGACAACAAACAAGGTTCATGTGTTCCATTCATCTTAACTGCTCTGAAATCTGGAGGGAAAAATAAGCCAAACAGGCTACCTATAGCTTCTTTTCCCTACAGATTAGGATAGCTGAATATGGATGGATATATATATATATATATATATATATATATATATATACACACACACATACAAAAATCCATTTCCATCATAGTGGACTGTACTCTTTTATTAATAATCAAAGAGTTTGTTGACTTCCTCTGTTGCACCAAAGTATTCTGCCAAAGTATTTGTTAAATTTGGATAACTCTCTAATGTTAGAAGCACTAGATATCACACATTTATAAAAGAGCGCTGTGAAGCAATACGCCTGATTAGTACCTTCCGGCAAAATGCAGATCTAAGGTTTAGTGACACCAGAGAAACAGTGGCTTGGCAGAAAAGACTCATCATGAGTCATGATCAAAGGTTTAGATTTCATGTAGTGAAGGTACATTCCAAGCTGTAGCAGAGACTGCACAACATCCTGAAGAGCTAGTCTGTATTTCTTTCCTACTCTGTAACTCTCAACAACAAAGGGAAACTACCTTGAATTGACTGGAAATACTTTTTTAAAGCAAAACACCTCATTTGCTTTGCCAGTTAGACAGGAAGCTAACCTTTTCATCACTCTGGGTTGATTTCTTTTCTTTTCTTTGATGGACAGGTAAATGATCATCCTGCATGCTTGTATGCTTCCTTTAAGGTACCAGTGCTACCGCTCCCAGCCCTGTCAATTGTAATTCTAAGAACTAATTTAAGCAAAAGCTCCTGGCTCAACACCTCACAGCTTGTCAAAGAAATTGGCTCAGCTACTACTTAGGTACCTCCACAAGGCTCCATTTAGTAAGGTATTGAGAATGTGCTTGGCTGAAAACCTGTAGCTTGTCCGATTGACTTAAAATCAAATTAACACCGTAACTTCAATAAAATATACAAAATATCATGTAGGTATCCAGAACTAGATGACATTACACCAGCTGGTATGACACCTTTGTTGTTCCACACTCATGTAGAAAAGAAAATATTTCATATAAGATATTTATAAATGTCCATGGTTTTATCTGTGCCCAAGGGGGTAATGCTTCTGGTGAAAAAGAAACACATTGTTAAGAGAAAATATTGGAAAAGGCACCTGTTCATGCTTGGGAAGATTGATTTTACCAGTATTGGTATTGCTCGCAATGTAAACCAATGCAATTTTTTCAGAAAAAAATGTATCAAAATAATTTAATTATACACATGAAAAAATTTATACATTTACACCTTGGACAGAAACAAATGCTCATATTTTGGACATTGATGGTTACAAGAACGTACAGAAAACTGTGTTGTAATTAGCTGTTATAGAGTATTCAGTACATTAGGTTCATTGCTGCTTAATGAGACAGATCTCAATCTAGCAGTTAATAAGTATTAAAGTTACTGACACAGAGCAGTCACTGCCTAAAATACGAATCATTCAGGCATAACATAGTCAATCTTTATAATCTTAAAAAAACTTTCTGGCTGATTTAACACAGACAACTTTAGTCAGCTTCAAAATCACTCTAAATCTAAAGGGACAGGAATAAAACAAACTGGTTTCACAAACATGATACAAATGTTTGTATGTGGGTCAGTTAATTCAAAGAGTTTGCCCATTACATGACTGCACAGATCATGTATCTAAGATTTATACATTAAATAAATCAACAAGTTATTATTGTTGATAGATGGGTTATAAGCATATTGTATATATCAATAATACATAGATGATGATTGAAACAATTATAAATTTTTATTGTTTGATGCAATTGAAAACAATAATTTGTAACACTAATTCTGTGCAACACTTACTACTCTAATTACAAAGTGAATGACAATGCCATGGATCATAAAATCAGCAAATAAGCATCCTTTTCATCTATCTTATCTAGAGTTCATAGAATCAATCCCTCAGCTCTTTTCCTCAGCCTTGAACAGAACTATTCATCCCAAAAAAAAAACTACTGTGAAGTATGTTCTGAAATATAATCCTGCACTGTTTTCTTCATTCACAAATAGGTTGAGTTATACAAGGCTTTAAGCTACATATTTTTTATTTTTTTTAGTGCATTATTCAAACCTTGAAAACCCAGAAAACATTATTTCCTGAATTTTCTGTGCACTCATCTGTTTAAATGGAATGCTCTACAAACCTCTTACATATTTAATAGGTATTTGTGGGTTTTGCACACCTTCATTTTAGAGATGGTAGCATACTTCTTATTTTCAAGTGTAGGAACAGAGGAAGAAACAGGTTATTTACCAAGTGGCTTTTCAGTTTGGTACTCAGAATAAGATTAATATGACTTCTCAGAATGCTTACATTTATATAATCAAAGCACACATGGCTGTTGTCATTTCCAATCCTTGCTGTTTAAAACTCAGAAATAAAAAAAATGCAAGCAGAGGTAAAATGTAAACACTTTGATCTCAGGAAATTTTCCGGCAGCTGTGCAGGGCATAGTGGTCAAAAGCATATGAATAAAATACCAAATATTTATCTTCCTCAAACGATCTTTTTTACCTCACAAATCTTTTCACTGCTGAAGAGGTGTGTATTTTTTATAGCTGTTAGCTGAAAACAGTGGATTTAGAGAACTCAAAAAAACCCAGACTTTTGGAAATGGTATCAATTAAAACTTTAATTGGAATTATATAGCCCTTTCCCTTTATTCTACATCATATGCAACTTCTGATTCTAATGCCCTCGTATTTTACACCACTTTTATCTCAAAAGCCTCTTTTTGCTTCATCTGCTCCCTTTACCCTCAGGCTGTCTTCATGCTGGCTACTCCTATTCCCTTGAACACCTCCTTGCCTGAGAAACACTCAGAGCTGATAATCTTGCTAGTTCTCTTCAAGCCAGGAGACAGAAAGCTCATCTGCTCTGGGGAATGAGCAGCAGGAACACAGCATTGCTTCCCCTTTCTCTCCCCATCCTTGTTCACCACCCCTCTGCAAGGCACTGAGGTATTCCTCAATGAAACAGACATGCACAGGCTGTCATGTTTACTATCCAAAAGGGTAGAACATCTTCAACTAAAGAAGTAGAAAAAATATTCTGAATATTTCTCTCTGGAAAGAAATGTCTTTTAATCTTTTTAATGGAATCATTATACGACTGTCACTTTTACACCTCAGAAAGGAAAAAAAAAAGAAGAAATAGATCATGATGAGGCAGATAACTGTTATCCTTCAAGACATGACTACTTATGAAGACTGCTCCATGAAACTAATTAATTCCATTGTACTTATTTTAAATATATATATATATGTGAATACGTATAACACTTTAAAATGAGCTACTTGAACTCTTCTATATAATGGCTTAATCTGATTTAAAAACACAAACCAATGACTCTATCAATAATCAATCAATTTGCAGACATGAATAAAACACAAAGATAAGTATTTGTTAATTAACTTGGAAAAAGCAATCTATAGGTATCATTTACTCGGTGCAAATCTACACTTTTTTTTTTTATAGATAATAACTTGAAAGATGCAGGTCATAAAGAAAGTCTCTGTGGACCAGTGTGTTACATGATTTCTCAAGTCTACAACTGAAAATCTTAGTGATATAAAACTGAAGTTTTTTTATGGGAACAGAGGCATTAAGCTTCCTTCTACCAAGACCTCAAATTAAGTCATGCATTTCTTCTGAACAGAAATATCTGCAAGCCACTTCTAATGGCTTCAAAAAGCCTATATAAATAAAACCTAAGCTGTCTCCCATTGGAGTTAAATAGCCCTTCTTACTGACTCCAGCAGGAACAATAAACTCAACAAGAATTAAATGCAAAAACAAGTTTTAAAGTAAAGGAGTGAATAACAGTATTGAGGAAAATGGCTCTTAAACAGAATAGAATCTAGCACAAGATCAATCTGCATTAAGCGTGCATTTCATTTTCACTCTCTACATAGAGTGGAAAAGCATTTATACTTATACATTAAAATACTAAAAGACATTTACAAATAATATATGGGAGGCAGACAAGAAAACTCCATTTCAAGAACAGACTCTGAAATCATATTTCATATTGCTCTAACTCACCTGCTGCTTTGCCAAGAATGACTGTGTTTCACAAAACAGTTCATTTTGTTTCACAAAATTTCATTTTTAAGATACTTAGATGTAATTATTTTCTTTCTCATAGAAATCTAAGGTTAGGGAACTATTTTTAAGATGGGCACACGAAAGCAAGGAGAGATCTGTGAAAGACCAAAGGCAATACAAAGTGGGAAAAATGCTAAAAAATAAAAGGAGAGTTGCCATATAGCATTTTCATCCTAATAGTGATAGACATCTACTAGTCATTTTTTTAACCACTGATTATGAAACCAAGCCAAACCAACCTAATTCCTACACAAAATTTCATTAAGACTGTAACTTACAATTTGGGTTTTATTTTTAACATTTCTTTAGAAAGAAATCAATTTCAAATAACGCAGAATGAAACCTATCTCCATGTGATTTGCAAAAAATATAAACTACAGGACTGCATGAAATTCAGCAGTACCCTGACAGCCTGAATACACACAGTTTCACCTATACCTCTAGATATAGATGTCATCTGGTATCTTTACACCATTTTACCCATCCTATGCCTTAACCTTAAAATAGGAAATGCCTGCAGAGTACAGTTTATGTTGGCTTTAGACTGTTTTATTATTATAAATTTTGTTTTTCCTAAATTCCAAGTGCTAAGGAGAGGAAAGGTATTACATGAAACAGGAAAAGACAGGCCAATCCTGAAATCAAGAAGCACTGTCCAGCAGCCAGGATCCATGATGACTGGCTCTCATTCCTCATGCATCTCCTTTTCTGCTAGCTTGCTCTACAGCTGGAGATCTCTGTAGTTCTTCACAGCTACACCACTGTGATGGAGTGCTTGCTAATCTCACATTTCACAGCCAGAAATATCTACTTTCCAGAACATTATTTCTCTGAAGGAGCTCCAGAGAGAAAAATCAAACAAAGCAAAAACCAAGATGGTATATCACACTTGCATAGAAACAATGGATACAATAAAATAAGTTCAAAGGAATATTTCACAGAAGTATTAGTACTTTGGCAGTGGAAAAAAAGTCTTTCAAATGATATTTGTAGTGTAAGGTTTATATTGGATTTTCCTTATTTAAGAGGTGTGTAGTTTTTTTATTACAGTGAAATAGAAAATTTTCAATTAGTATGTTTTTCTTTGAGATACTCTCAAAAGGTTTGAACTTTAAAGTTTTCTAATGTAATATATGTAAGATAATGTAATATAATGTAAATATATATATAAAATGTCTTATGAAATTTGCTGGTGATTTAAAGCAAGATCACTATAGAAAGGGAACAAATATTTTAGGAACACATAGTTATTACTATACAAATAAAACACATTTGTCTCTTTTACAAAAGTGTTTTTTTACCAAAGATTTACTAGAGACTGCTATGTCCTGTGTCAACTGCAGTGACATTTGGTGAATAAATTTGTTTTCAGTTTATTATCTTCAATTTAAAAGTCTTCCTACTCATTCAAAAAACATGAACAAAATAAAAAGTAAGGCCTGTTTGAAAGAGCAGTTTAACATTATATCTAACTTTTTTGAAAAACAAGCTTTTTAGAGGAAATGATGTAAATTTTTTACACCAAAATTAAAGACATGATAGTCATAAACCACTATTTTTTAGACTTGAAACTGTCAAAATTAATCCACTGCAGCTTTTTCTGCACTAATTAAATTAGGTTAGCACATCTATCTCCAGAGGTAAGCCATTTAGCATCAAAAAAGGTCACAGACTCAGGAAGTCTTACTGAGCTCCTATACAATCTCTTCATTGTAACACTATGCTAAGAGCAATATATTTTACTCCTGGGAAATAAAAATGTACAGAAGTGAAAAGGTCAACAGACAGAGAGGTCTGATACAAAAAAAAAGAAAGAAAAAAAAAAGAAAAAAAGGAATAAAATAAAGACAAACCCATTGGAGGAAAAATAATTTGCTAATGTAAAAGATATGGATTTATGGGTATCCATACCACACTTAGGTATAACTATTTGTACTACTTAATTTAGGTTAAACTCTAGGTTTCTTTGAAAAACAATTGGAGAATATGTCTGTTCTACAGTATCAATTTTTATGTCCACGACAATTATGCCTAGGCCATTCTGTCTGGGATTTCTGGTAAGCTTTACAATGCCATTATTCCAGGCACACACCTTCACCTACATTTACATGGGGAACTCATCACGCACGTGTGAGAGCAAAGCTGTGTTCTACTCAACAGCTGCTGCACTGTGATCACAGCCCACAGTCACAGTACTCACTATGGGAGTACAGACAAAATTTTTAAAAAGGAAGAACCAGATTCTTTGTGATCTGATATCATCCATACAAACAGCAAGCAGATAATTAATTTATTTTGACTGCCACTACACCTCTTTTTGCAGTCATGAAGGGGCTGCACAGAGCTATACAAGCAGGCAAAAGAATTTTGACTACTTTAACAGGTATTTTGAGCAACTTTACCCACTTGCCCCATTCCAGAAAAATGTTCCTTTAAACCATCTGTTGGAAGGGACATTATGATTTCCACAGTTTTTTTAAAGTTTTTAAAAAACTTTAAAATGTTGTTTTTAAAATGCTTTAGCATTTTCAAATGGATGTGTAAATTTAAGCTTTCTTTATCTATTTTTATATAAAAGATTATAATAAAGCCAAAATGAAAATACACATGGCTTTTTATAAAGCCATTTCTCTGAAGTAACAACTAATAGTATAAACTGAGATTTCCCAGCTTCAGCTGTTTCAGGAGAGAAAAGTAGTATACAGAGCAGAGCAGAGTATTTTTAGATTTTGAAGAAACAAGAGAGGGGCAGGCTTTGGTTCATTGTATAATTTTACATTTCTGTTTTTTTCCAATGAATTCTAAAGATTAGAACAGCCTTCCTACTTTGCCTCTTGCATTACATTTTCTACCCAGAGGTATTTGAAGAGTTCTGAACTTTTCATTTGTAATTATATATGTTATCTGAATTATGCATAAGCTTATTCTGATTCACTTGCCAAGTACCTGGACTAAGCCTTCTCTGAGCATGCAACACATGAAATGAAACAGAGAGCAGTAAACATCATATAGGGACATACCCAAGGATTTGGAAGAGAGCTGTTTTGCAGGCCAAATCCTCAATGTATGTGAAATGAGGTAAACTAAAATACTGAATTTTAAGTGAACTACACATATTCTGATTAGATGTCGACATAAAGAGCCTACCAGCAAGCTGAGGCTTGACTGATTAACTATGCATAAGGGAAATATGCAAGTTATTTTCATTTATGTTTTGATGAGAGTTTGCAACCAGATGTCATACATGACAGCAGAAATCAGGACACTGGTTTACTATTTCATTTATTGAAACAACATTGGATTGAGAATTTCCATTTTATGAACAGGATCTAACATGGCAAGCTGCAATATTCTCTCTCTGCTAAGACACAAAAAACATGAGCAAACTGTAAACAATTCATGTATACAATGTTATAAAAATATTGTAATTATACAATGATGTTAACATTGCAATACTGTTGGTATGGATTTACAGCACTTTTCTTAGTTAATTGAAAAAAATTCTTTAGTCTTTTTCATTTCACAGAGCCAAATCTAACAGTGGCTGAGAGCAGATGAAGGCATGAAAGTTCTCTCCCTAATCAGTGATCTTCTCCCCACGTGAAGATTTCAGAGCTTTGTATGCTGCAGGCAAACATCATTAGGGAGCACTACGAAAATCATTCTAACTGCTATTGTAACAACTATAATTGACTCTAATTCCACATGCTGCAGATAAATATCATGGGAAATTTCCAAAATTATGCTCAGATCACTGTTAGTCAATCCACTGCATTCTTATAAAAAATAGAACCTGACATTCTTTTCCATTTTAATGCAAAGAGCATATCGGTGTGTTACATGGGTTTTGCCAATCGGCTTTTAACCACAGGATAATAGTAACCAGGCTAGGTTACAGACACCAGCAGAGGGAAAAAGAATTCAGCTGCCTCCAGGGATTTCATCTGTTTCCTGGCCTAGTAGAAATCCTCCAAAGAGATGATGGAAAAAAAAATCAACTTATAGTAAATTATTCCCTTGCGTAGCTAACAAAACTCTCTGAGCGCTGTGAGTACAGTAGCTTTTTGAATAGCTAGAGAATTCCTGGTGGGCAAATCTCAGCATGGATGCAGGATGCATAGTCAGGGAAGCAGATGTGTACTTACTGAGTATATTAAAGGGTAAATATTTAGAGTTCCAGCAATGCCACAGAGTTACCTTACATATAACACCTGGAAGACTCCAAGCAGACATTACTGACTAGGTTCCATGAAATAGCACATGCAGGCACTATATACAGCACAGGCAGCATCTTAATTTCCAGTTACATAATTTCTCATCTGCCTGTCCCTATCCTTATTCAACATTACACACCAATGAGGGTTTACATAACCAAATATGAACATTGGGAAAAAGAAATTTATTGCTTTTCTATATGGGAAACACTACAGAACTATTTATCAAACTTGGTAAACTGAAAATTCAGGCCACTTCCAAAGGACTCTGCTTTACAGACAATCTAAAATCTGAGTAAAGTAAAATTCTCAAGATATTTACAAAGACCTTTGAATATAATTTCAATAACCAGAAACTTCAGAAACTGAAAGTGTAAGCCAAGAGACCAGGTAATACAAGATACAAGATAATGCAGATGAAATGGACACTATTTTTTTTCTCTTTTTTATCATTTGCTAGTAATATTTGAGAGTACAAATGCTTCTCCTACAGCACAGTAAACTCACTTTATAAACCAATGGTCTTCTGCGTAAACTATAATAAACATTACCGGCAATCACATACAGTGGCCTCCAGAAACCCTTCTTTAGAATCAGTAAACTCACAACTGGATTTTTTTTTCAAGTTTGCTTGGGTTCTCAGCCACAAAAGAATGACACATATACAGTACAAAGCAATTTGCATGATATGAGTAACTGTACAGTTTTATGCAAATAAATTCCCATTAAAGGGAAATTCTTCTTGAAGAGAAAAGCAAAGAAAAAAGCTGCAATTTCCAAATTGCCAAATACAAGAACTTGTATTTGCTGCCCATATAGAAGACACATGCTTTTTTTTTTTTTTCCTAAACATTTGGTTACAAAGTCACAGACAGTTTAATCTTGCATTTGCAAATAAGTCTAACTTTCATACATTTAAAATTCTGACGAGAGGCCAGCAGAACAGGGCCAAACAAGCATGATATTTTTCATCAGACCCTCACACAAGCTCAACATTTCTGTAGGTTAGGATAGCACAAAAACATGAAGGCTGGCACTGCATTTTGCCAATAAATTCCAGGGAGCTCAGTAAAAAAACACTAATGAATCTTCAAGTATATGTCCTCAAATGACAGAAAACTGCTCATTTCCACAAAACAAATGGCAATATGTTTATGTGAGCTCATCTAAACGACCTTAGAAGACTTTCCTCTGCTTTCTCAAATAGTATCTTCTGAGGAAAATCACTCTAAAGAGACATGAAAAGGTCAATATAATGCTTTAGATGATGACAATAAAGAACCTAAGAACCCTTCTAAAGCTTGGCCATGCCTTCAGACAGAAAGTGTACATTTCAGATCCACTCAACTAATATTCAATAAAGAAGTCAAAGACTTCAGAAAGTATCTTATATGGTGGGGGAAATACAACAAAGGAAAACTGCAAAACATGCAGCAGGGTGCATCTTCATCCAAATATACTGCATTCTAGTAAAAATCCTTTCTTTTGGAGAGCAGATGGTATTTCAGCATGGAACAATTTGCAGCTCTGCTGATGAAAGGTTTTTGGTAGTTGTTTTTTTTTTCGCTTTGGCCTTTTTTATTTTAAACCTTACTACAGCTTGAAAGACTCCTACCAACAAGCTTTTGAAGAGCTATGCCGGCTGAATGGGCTCCAAAATTGTACTAAAAAAAGAAGACAGTTCATTTTCTAGATGATGCCCACTCCCACACACCTAAAGTTAGGATGGATAAGTATCACCAAAGTGTTTGTTCACGTTCTGCTCCATGTGCAGTTTTATATCAGAGTAAACACCCAGTGCAATGCCTGGGAGTCTGGTGCAACATTTATTTCTCGTGCAGCATTAAGGTACGCTGTCACACATAGTTTCCCAGCCTGAAAAGCTATTCCTGGCCATCATACTGGTGTCCAATGCCAGATGGGCCTCAAGAATCACTGAACACGTTCCAGTTAATTTTTTCTAACAAAAAATCTACTCACACACTTTCTTGAAGGAGATTATAATTACTCATTAGAAACAAACCTTTTAATAAAGACAAAAGGGATTATAATTCTTCATTGGAAACATATACAAAAGTTTTATTTTCCTGGTCACATACACACACAAAATTGACTAATAGATATTTCTGGTTTCTGTTCTCAAGACCTCTAGGAATGTCTTTTCTGAGGGACAAAGAAAAATCTCCACTTGACTTCTATCCAAAAAAGCCTGGACATTTTAAAGGTCAGCAGTAGCACATTACAGGTTCTCCTGAGATGAATATTTCTGCAGTCATCAGTGCACTAGTATTACAAATACAAGACAAATACAAATGCAGAAATTTTTAAAAATAGGATCAGTAAAAAATGACAACAACTGAACAAAAAGAAAGCTAACCTGTATTAAGGAACAAGTTAGACTAGAACATTGTTGAAATTGCAGAACCATTATTAATACTGTTAATTAAAATAAAATTTCAAAATAAATTCTTTCAAAAGAATAGCATCTTTCAAAGGTTCCAACTATTCAGAACAACCAGGGAAAGTAAATGTGAGTTATTTACACGGGAAACTTATAAGAATTTTAAGAATCTTCTAGCAAAATCCATATGTGGTTGTCTCATTAAATGAGAAAAAATACTAACAGTGACATTGGCAACAAAATATGATCTTACTGCTTGTCAAAATCAGTTAAAACCTACTTCTATTGTGAAGTTTGCATTTCCAGATCTATAGTCTTGTCTTTCACTATATTGTATTTTAGCTGTAGACATTTGTGTGCCAGCTGTAGGTAAGATGGAGATGTACAGTATCAAAAGTCTCCAAGAACTTCATAATCTAGAGGACTAGTTTTTAAATCTCCAGGAATAGTTTTATTCTACTACCATATACACCCATAGGAACAGAGTTTCAGATAAGATTGCATTAAAAAAGTTCCTAAAAGAAAAACACAGGCTCAATAGATCATCACAATTTTCTCTATTATAATGCAAATATACACATTGCAATGATTTATGCTATGAAAAAATATTTATCACCAAACCCAGGATTATATGTCAATATTTTCCCTACTTGCAGAACAAGAAAGGGAGCAATACTGCTTTTTTGGGCTGATCATAGGCAGCTGTCAAAGTATAGGTTCTCAGCACTTTACCTTGCCCTAATCCCATTTGTTTTTCACCTGGGATCCCTTCTTTCCTCTCTAGAGTCCTCGTAAGTAGATTTACAGTTTCTCCAATAGCCACGGTTATCTTCCCTAGCTACAGAAGCATTTTCCATGGATTATGTATGTCCTGAACAAATGTATCACAGAATGAAAGTAAAAGGGCTGCAAGGGCAGCTAGGGATGGAGCAAAAAACAACTTAGAAGAGAGGATTGTTCCGTGGACAGAACCAAGACAGTGTTAATTCAATTTTATGTAACTATTTTGGCCGGTTTTTTCATTCAAACCTGTGCTTAAGACTGCATGATGTTGTTTGTGTTGCTTTTGACTTCCTTTTAGGATGGAAAGAAACATCTTAACAAGAAGAGAGAACAGAGGAAAAAAACATAGAAGGAAAGACTCAGAACTAATATCCTCAATACTAATGAATGCATATACATTTAATTTCCACTGTACAAAAATTTTTTAGAACATTTCAAAAACAATTTCACGTTGTTTGAAAAATTTTTGTGCCATGGCTATTACCAATATTCAATTAGGTTGAGAGAACAAACAGAGATTCTTTTGTCCTTTATTATTTCAAAATATAATATTTATATTATGTATGAAATACTTAGTATTAATGGTTTTTTTTCTTGATTTTCCTTCCCCTTCATCATCCCATATGCACCTTCACACTGTGATGTCAAAGTGCTTTGGCAATTCATTTTTTTAATGATGCAAAATTAACCTACAGCATTCTAAATCAAATCAAGTCTGCCCAAAACACATAATAACACAGTGTCTTTTTCCATCAAGAGAAAAGATTCCAGACTGTAGAAGAAAAAGTATGTCAGTGTTTAGTCAATGTTAGCATGGTTCTGATGCCTAGACATATTTCTGTCTTGAACCACTGAAGAAAAGCTTACAATCTTGGTGATAATCTAAAAATAATTAATTTATTTTCTTAAAAAGAGTTTGGATGATCAGTAATTTTTTTCTTAAAAATCATTGTGAAAAGGTAAGTTCAATGAGAATAAAATATTTCACAGAAACATATTGTTTAAATGAAGTTTTGTCATTTCTAGACTCTATCTAGAATATCTGTTTAAAAACACAGCAGAACATAAAGATTTGACTAGTGGTTACATTCAGATGAGAAATGTATATCTATTTTAGAAAGTGAATATTTATTTCTCACAGAACTATTGCTAATTTTTCATAATTTGGAGAACTTAAGTTTTATTTTGAGACAGTAAATTTCTGTATTTCTAAATCATACAGACATGCACAGCAGTAAGCTCAGGTATCTCCATCAGAGCAGTTGTGCTATCAGAGAGCAACACAGGCTCCATAATCCATCTGAGAAACCCACTCAGCTGTTGGCCTACATCCTCTCCAGCATACACTGATAAGAATACCTAAGCTGGTTTTTTATGCATGAAGCAAGATCAGAAATGTCCTCAGGAGCTGCAGCTTCTTGTTTCCTCTCCCCTTTAAAAGCACTATCATTTTACAACAGGTCCTCTGAGAACACACAGCTCATTCTTTTATCATTGTGGCAAGATTCTGAATCACCACAGAAGGTATTCAGTCCACAGCCTGCGTCATCTAGGTGGCTCTAATTGGATTTTATTTTATATGCACACTCTATGGGCTTTTATAGTGAGCCTATTTTCTCTCAGCAAGCTTAATAATCTGCAATTGTTTATTTTTCTGATGTAAGTCTAATAAAGGGCTTTCAAACATTTACACTGACCATGGGATGAGTAAAGAAATGCATAAGACAAATGTTTTCTGTAGCTGTGCAAGGGTGAAGGAATAATTTAAAGATAAAATGCATTTACCATTTTTTAAGCAGGGCAACAGAGGTGGTAGCAATGAAAGTAAATGAAAATAGAGTTTACTCTATTACTTACAGTATGAAACATATCAAATATTTACCTCCCTCAAGTGTACAATTATCCGTAAAACTAAACAGGCTGAAAATATTTTTTGTATTATTTGGGGGGGTTTTAGCACACATTCAGTTCTCAAGCACAGTTTTACTATCAGATCCCATGCACATGTTTGGCACTAAGGATGGATTTTGACCATTTACATTATATGTAACATCGATGACATCAAGATATTAAGAGAAACTAAGAGAGGTAATAAGATTTATTTTAACTAAGAATAAAACTATTGCAATCAGATACAACTATTTATGCAAGGAGATTTTTGTTATTACTGTAAGATTCCTGTCCTGAGAAACCATTGTTATATTCCATAGAAAAGTGAAGAATCCAGAAAATTAATATGTCCAGCTGTAAGTCACCATTTTTTTCTAAACTCAACCAGCTACTTCACCACTTCACACCCTGCCTCTTTCTGGATTTTCTGCTTCAAGCTCCAAGTGTTAAGATTTATTTCTATAGAGCTGGATCAATGAGCTCTTTTGCACTAGTTCTGAATTTTATCTCATCTGCCAAGGTTGCAGAATGATGTGGAATAAATGAACACCTGCTCTTGAAAAGGAAGCAGCATCTGAAACACCAGGCTTTGGCAAGATCAGTGTAGAATATGCGTGTCGCCCAGAAAATCTGTTACAATGGCCAGCTGCCAAGGCATTTGTTTCCAGGGAAGCACAGGTTAAAACTGCTGTCAATAATTTGTCTTAAAAAGACAAAATACCCTGTCAAAGTGGGAAAAAAACCCCAACAATGTACATAAAAAATACATTTGAATAATTTTTTCAAGTACAATATTTGAGTTTCTTCTTTTCCACTACTTCTAAAGAGCCAGAAATATATTGTCGATACACTGAGCAATGATTCAGTCAGAACTGAGTCATAAGTTCATTATTCTCCTCAGGGACAAAAAATTGCTCAAAGTTCTTTATAACAAACTGAATTTGATGGCATAAATCTGGTACAAAACATCCCTTAAGACCTTGTTTTTTTTTCAAGTTAAAAATATTGAATTATATATGCAAACAAATTTTGACTATTTAATTTTTTCTTTTGTGTGCATGTGCTCTGATAATAAAACACACTGGAAAAGAAAAAATTGAAAGAAGAAAAGTGAACTTCAATATCAAAAGGAAATACAGATGAAGCTTAGAGACATTAGGCTACAATTATGCTTCCTGTCTCAAAATGTATTTCCTGTCTCAAAAATGTTTAAATACAGAAAAAGCTTGATACTTGTTTAAATACCAAATCTTCTCTGTCAGCACAAAGTCGCATTTCAGAAATGCACCTAGCTTGGAATTTTGCAAAGAACACAAACTTTTGGGACTTTTGCTTGACATCCATAAATGTGATAGAGTCTTAAATTTTGTTTTGAACACATCAAAAAATAGGCATTGTCCTTTACTGTTTATAAAGAAAAGTATTAAATATAGCAGTAGCTTCCTTCTAAAGAGGAAGTTCTTTGCTCTTCCTTAATTGAACATGGAAGACTGTTAAAGGTTGTCCTCTTTCCTCATGACAGTATTTGGCATATTCAAGACTAAAGCATGAGCTTGCTTAGCTGACCAACATTTTGTCTTCAACCAATGGTCAGATACCAAAGTTTTAGCGAAATTCCATCACATATTATTTCTGTGTATTGGTTTGACTGTGACACAGCTTCTAATGAGATTTCCTTTGATTTCTTCAACAAACAATCTGTGCTTTCAATGACTGCAAAGTCAGATCATTGCAGAGTTCAATTGAGTGCAAGATGCAACACTGGCATGTAAATCTGGAACAAGACTTTTTTAAAAAGAACACAAAACCTTGTAGAAATAATTGAGAGAGGAATATGGATGTTTACTTCCATAAGTTTAGGGTGGGAGTTTTTCTCCTACAAATAAAGAGGCTAACAAGAAATCTAGTTCTTGATAAGATTTGTTTGTCTTATTGATTATTGAGTTATTTTATTTACTTTATTTGAACATCGGAGCCCTGAAGTCAAGTTAAAAGTAAGACTGACTTCCCAGCCAAGGAGAAAGCTCTCAGGGACACTAGGATGCTTTACAGAATATCCTGCCCTGAACTCAAAAGATTTGATGCTTCTAAAAAACAACAAAGAGTTTGAGAAATTTATTTATTTATATTCTTGACAAATTTAGAGAGGAAATGCTGGAGGGTTTATTGATCTAAAGTAAAGGCTTCCTCTAGTCTGGTTAAACTACTATTTGCTTTTGGGCAATTAACTACACGTCCTTCACTACAGGAGTAGAACACTAAATTTCTCAGTAACCATGTGAGATCAGTAGGGCAGATGTCGATTTTAAAGAGAATGGCCTAAAGATATTTCGGCGTTCACAATTGAGCAATTAGCTCAAATTTCGGCTTGTATGGATTTCTAGTTGCATCAACCTTGTCAGTGCCTCATAAAGCTGATTTCATATTAGTCTTTACAGCACCATTTTATCAAACCGAAGATTTGAATACCTTTTTGCTTTAATTTTCTGCATTTCACAAGGATTTAGCAGCTTACTGCCCAAAGCAGTTCTATTGGTCTATTGTAGCTCCTAGAACTTCATAAACAGTGACAAGCAGATTTATGTTAACATTCTCCTTCTTTCCATGAGATTAAAAAAACACAACATAGTGACCCACCAAGCTGGTACAGTATATGGGTTATTTCTGTCCTAGCTCTCTGATGACACTGAGTTGTAGTGTTCTGCTAGACGACATGAGGCAAGTATAGGAGTAAAATATACTGAATTTTCCCTTCTCCCCTTTTATTCTTTTGTCTGCTTGCTTTAACCCAGAACGGAACAGTATTTGCCTAGAACTTCTCTATAAAAAACAGTATACAATATTTAAGATGCGCAGATTTTAATTTCTATCATATGATACAAAATGAGAAAGAAGAGGCCTCTGAAAGCTATCTAGGCCATTTGCATCTATCAGAGAGAAACCAGTAATGCCCAATGTCTTTAAATCAGCTTTCTGGTATTGTGATCAGAAAATCACTTGCAAACAGATATTCTATACCTTCACTTTAAACAGATTTATTTGGACTAGCTTTTCCATACATCTAACAGCCATAATTTGCATCTACTCATGTAAGAGTTAACAAAAGTATGTCCTTTCTTCTTATTTCCAATTCAAGACATAAAAACAGAGAAAAGAATCTTCAAAGGTTTTAAGAATTAACAAGGAATAGTTGTGGCAAAGAGATGTTCAAGGTGAAAAAAAATTGAAGTGAACTGAGGATCCAAGCATTACTTTGTCCCCAAGTGTACTACAGGTAAATCACCATACTATAAATAATGTCTTACTTATTATAATTACTAATTTCTTTTTAGATACGAAAATTACTGACATATATTGTTATTTATATAATTTCATGAGTTATATTAAATTTAGGACATATCTAACATACGATGTAGTAGGAAATTGAAATATGAAATTCATATAGTGTCAAAACACAAAGGAAGATAATAGCAAAGCTAGGGAGAAGACACATAACTTATTCACGCATTTCATATGGCATCATTTCCTCACTAACAATTTACAAAGCATAAATGAGTCACTAAACAAGTTTTCAGGTTTAAGCTATTTCTTTAGACAGACAAATATTTTCAGTTCCCAATATTTCTACACCCACTAACTGAGGACTTCACCAGAGTGAAAAAATGGGGTACCCAAGATCTTACAAATCAACAAAACACAGTATTTAGGGTAACTACCTGAATCAAAAACATACTCCTAGAAATTTGAAAAAATATTTTTCATATTAATAATTTTATATATATGTGGATGCCTATAGTCACATAGCCTGATGTGTTAAACAACTACAACACAGTTGAAAGTAACAGTAATCCGTTCTCCTTGAATTTAAAATGATGAAGAATGTTCCAAAAAACAAAATTTCTTTTCAGTTATGCAAGAAATAAGGTATTGTTTAAGAGATCTTTGCCCTTCTGTTGCTTTTCTGTTACTCTTTAAAAGTCATTGCTACAATAAAACAAAACAAAACATCATTTTCTCAAAATTTTCCCTACAATTACTGCAGAATGGTATTTGAGGTGCCAAAATGTTCCTTCACCTGGCTGGTGCAAAACATATTAAATTTTGAAATTATTTTGAAAAGAACCAGAGAGTGGAAAACTCTTCTCTTCTCCATAGCTGAAGTGTCATAAATAAACAGCTTCCTGACACCTGCTTCTTGATGTGTCAGATCTCCCTTTCTACACCAGCTTAAAAGAAGATGAGAAGTACACACTGAAAGAGACAAGAAATTATCCATCTTTGCTTCCAAATGGTGTACAGCTAGTTTCTGAAGCCATTAGCACTGGCATTTTTTTATTGTATTAAATGAGGTAATACAGATAAAAAACAGGGTTCTTTTTTAATCTTATTTGTAAATTTATTGTAATTTCCAAATACTCTTACTATATTTGCCTATAAGAATAATAATACCTTGGCCTGAGAGGTCCTCATAATGACCTTCAAAGTGGGTAGATCTAGTGTAAAAAATTGTAAAAATTGTCATTATTATAGAGTCCCAAGGTAGGCTCATTCTAATAGAGGATATCAAAGGTGAAATAGTCTCTACTGCCTCCTGAAAGTTCCAGGAAGTGACAACTAAAACATTGGCACTTGCTTTTTCATTAAAGAATCACATTAAATGCAAGGTCAGATCTGGAACCATCAGTTCCAGAGGAATATCCAGAAGGTCATGGAGTGCAGACAGTTTTACAGTCCAAGGTGATGTTCTCATGGAAGAGCTGCTTTATTAAACTCTATCTATAGCTGCAACCTAGAAAAAGGCTTCACTACAAAGGACAGGCTTTTTCAGCTGTACTCCCATTGTTACTGGGAAATCTACTGGCAGAGTAATGCCAAATTGTGTTGAAAAACGTTGAATGAAGAGAAAGTCTTAGCACCTAATGGTTAAATAGAAGATAAAGAAACAATCCTTCAAGAGCAATGAAAAGCATGGGCTGGGTTTTTGGCGTTGGTAGCACACACAAGTGAGGAATCTACTGAATTCCTTAGTATGATCAGAACTGTCAACAACCACAGTGGAACATAAACAGTATGGATTTGTATTGGGTGATTTGCACTTCAGGGTATTTAAAAGAAGTTCTTTAGCAGGAAGAACACATGATAGAAGAAAGTTGAGGCTGAAGACGCCAGGCTTTGCTCTGTAATATTTAATAAACCACAATGCTACCTGCTTTACAATAAATACAGAGCAGGACTTAGGAAAATCTCTCCTGAACAGTTAGAAAAACTTCTACGTAACTCCTCAGCTGTAGCAACACTAATGTTTTGAACTATCTTGTTCTGAAAATTTTGAAACATTTTTTGCTCCAAAACCTATCCAGTTGGTGTCAAACTCCTTAGTTTATTGCCACATTAATTTCTTCATGAGCTCACATCATACAGACAGGAGTTGCAACATCCAATTTTGCTCTAATATTTTTATACCCATTAAATATCTGATGAAGGCCAAAATATCTCTTCCATTAATTGAAAACCATAACTATGGGAAAAAATCCCCAACACTTACGATGCAAGGCCATTTTCTTCTAGGAATTTTAAGGCTGAAAAGAAACCTCAGGGTAACATTAGAATAAAACTGTCTCCAAACACTGAGGAAGAGAGAACAGAGTCCAATGAAAAAAATATGCTACTTAATGCCAGTTGTTTCAGCTTCGTTCACACAATCAAGCCTTCACATATTTGTCATCATTGTACTTCTGCAACAAGTCTTTTCTTAATGGAAATGTAGCTTTAAAAGAAAAGTTCAGAAAATATCAGGTAACAATCCCTGTTAGTGTTGTTGACACTACCAACACTATAAATTTCCCTGATAATGCTTCTTGTGTGCTTGAGCCTTTCTGACATGTGGCATTACCGTGCAACAAAGTCTGTAATTCAAAACAAAACAAAACCCCTCACACCAAAATTAACCTCCCAGAATTTACAAGTATTTGTCTTCATTTGGGACCAATACAAATTGCATTTGTCGATATGGTTTAGGGGAGATTATAGTGGTGCTAGGTTGATGAACTATGAAGGCCTTTTTCAACCTTGATGATTCTGTGGCCCTGAGATTCTGTTTAAAGGAGAAAATGAAGAGGAACAAAATTGAAATCATCAAACCTGGGGATTATTTTGGGTTTTATTTTGCATTCAGGAACTTGTCTGGTAATGGTAATTATTTTATTGTCCCACATAAACAGATGTAAACCATCATAATGTTCGTAGAAATTACTCGTGGTCATATTTATTTAACTTCAATAATCAAATGGCAAGTAATGACATAAACCAAGAAAACGTAGGATCTGTTTTATATCTGACATTAATGAAGAGAAATAAATATCACAATCATATTTCCATACTGTATTGATTTAGAAATTATTTATTAAATAGAAATCCCATATAAAATTATTTAAGATTTTTAGTCATATCAATAAAGTTGGAACACAATGTAAATTAAACATATTAATGTAAATTAAAATAAAGTCTGTCAGTCAGTGAACACCAGAACAGGCATAAAAGACAAATTCTGGATAATTTTTAACGTAAATAAACTTTAACTCATTTTTTAATGCTTATTTATTCAGATAGATCCTCCTCCAGTGCTTGATATATATAAAAATTCAGAAGTAGAAGTTACTACCATTAATCTAAAATTTCTTAATGACTAAATCTGTAGACAAGCTGCAACTAGCACAGCTTTATGCCTGAAATAATTTGACTGGGTTCATTTCAGCTGTCACTGTGGATATGGCCAGAATACAAATTCTCTTTAACATGAACTACTTGTATGAGCTTTTCCTATAAGATATCCCTTCATTTCCTTTATTGAAATTTAGAATTCAGGATGTGTAGTAACACAGTGGTATTTTTTTTTTTTTTTTAAAAGGCGCTTATGAATAAATAGATTTCCAATGAAACACTGACTGCCAAAAATACTGGCAAAGAAATTATGCACTCGCTTGATGTCAGTGGGCTCTTCTGTATATTTCTTTGGACATCAGAGATCTTTCAAATCCACTAAAGTATCTATAAAAGCTCTTTATAAATGCACATTGTAAAGCATAAAAGCACGTGCAGTTATAAAAGTCACAAAGGATTGCTGTACCATATAAAGACCGTGTCTGAGATAAATGAAGATTTCTAAATCTAAGTCAATGAAAACCATTAAAATGGAAACAGTGCTTCATTAAATTTTCTCTTTATCACATAATATTAAATGAAGAGAGAAATCCAAACCTTTTAATTACAAGTGCTTTTTTGTATTTAGAAGAAACTAGAAAAAAAGTAAGTTTCATACATTTTTGTTATCCTTGCAAAATATGAAAAATTTTCCGCATTTCATCACCTCTGGCTTAACACTACAAAAGTGAAAAAAAAATTGAAATTATAGTTTGATAATAATGTGAACTAACTTCACTGAACATTCCAGACCAGAGGTATGTGAATGTTTGCATTTCTTCCCTAAAATGCTCCAAGAACTTCAAGGTAAGAGGGTAAAACAACATATTATCATTGAGAGTGATTATGGGAGTTAATTTCTGCATAACCACATAATGAGGGCAAAAATGTTCTTAATCTTTCATATGCAGTTTTGAAAGTCTGATATCACCACCTCCCTTTAAAACACTATTACAACTTTAAGGTGAAGCTCAAAGGTACTTTGGAAAGTCTTGTCCCTTCTACTGATCCTGCTCACAGCCCCGTTCTAGGGAAGGACAGAGCTGCAGAAAACAGCATGGGACTGGGTCAGTCTGCAGGATATTCAACTGCAGATATTTTAGGAGTGTCAGCACCTGTGATAAACAAAAAAAATCTTCCATCTTAAGCTGGGAAAACTAACAGGTGGCAGATAATTGGGTGCATGTGTGGAGGAGGACTGAATGTGAAAACCTCAGCGTTTGAACTTTTAAGTAGAAGTTTGCTATTTGCCAGCTACATGTACACTCTGTAAATCTTTCTAACATCTGGTACAAAAGTGGCATCTCCCAAGTATTCCAATTGTAAACACATAAGACAAAACCACAGATTAGAATGCTGACTGTGTTTAAATTGGGAAGCCTGGGGCCCTGGGGCTGTGGAAAGAAAAAGAGGATGGAAGAAAAGGGACTTGGAGAGAAGGTGGTAAAGATTTTGGCTGGAGGAAAGATCCTGGAAGTGAGAGAAGATCCAGGAGATCAGGTAGGTGGAGGGAGACAATTGTTATGGTCACCCAGGGTCCTTGGCTAGCAATGCCTAAGATGAGTAAGTACAAACAGCAGAAAATCTGCAGCTTCCTGCCCAATCCTCCTGGAAGAGCAGGAATCTCTGTGCAAGGGAAGCATGATCTTGTGAAAATATCCCTATTGGGCATCTCTGTTGAGGAGACAGGGGTAATGTGAGAGAGATAAATAAGTTGGGAAAAATCTGGTTTAGTTAGTTCTTAAACAAATCAACAATAAGTTATTTATAGAATCTCATGTGTAAGCACTTAAAAACTTAAGCATCCTATATATTTTATAATTATGGTATCAGTACCATATCTGCATATCACTTTCATGTAAAATTCTTGTGTCTTTTTTAAATGCAAGTAATTTCAACCACAGAAAGCATATACTCTGATGTAAAATACAAATGGACATAGCCAGAATTTTTAAATGATGGAAAAAAAAAAAAAACAAACGCTAAAGTTTCTGCCTTACAAAACAGAGGATTCTACTAAAGCATATATTGAACAATATTTTAGTCACATACTGCAGTAGCCATATTTATTACTTACCAGTTTTTCCTCTATGTACACATTTCAACATGAAACACAGCAGCAACAACAGAACTTTGAGGAAAAATTCAGTTCTGAGTCTTATCAGTATTCTGCTCAAGTATGATGATTGTTGGTATGCCCTCCTGTTCCTGATTCACAGATTTTCACAGCTGTAGGATCTCAGAAGTGCAGAGGAATCTGCAGTGTACTGCCAGAATGTATTGAGAGCCTTCTGGAAAGAACTGACACAGGCTTCCCGAGATCATGGCTAAAAAAAGATATTTTTATTTACAGAGTTTCTGGCTGCTTAGAGACTTAGAGACTGACCACTTTCTGTTACAACAATCAAGTCATTGCTTCCAAGCCTATCAATTAAGGGAATTCAAAAAAATCTCTGCCTGAATGACTCATGTTTCTGCACAATGTTTAGACGGTGACACCTGCATCTCAGATCTCCTCTTTCTCTTGCTGCTGCATTGCTGCAGACACTCCAGAAACTGCCCATATAGAAGCAACAGAGAAACTCAGACTAATTTATTTCCTTTGGGGAACATTTTAACTGAAAGAGCCTGGGGACAAATCCAGCTAAGAGCCTTGGTAGATACAAGATATCATTTCACCTTTTATTCTGATCCCTTACCATGCCCTCACTCCACTCAAACATTAGCTAATTTAATAGGGAGGTGTGACCACCAATCCATCAGGTGTTGTTAAGAGTGTTTCTCAGCCCCACGTACAAAATACTATCTGCCCACCTGTAGATTCTCGTAAAACTAGGCCTTGTGTTCCTTCAAAATAAAGAATTCCTTGAAAAACATCGCAAATATTACGTCCAAAACCATAGAGAGAAACAAGGGTTGCTCAAATACATAACTTAAAGAACAATGACAAAAGATTTAAGTACTGTTCCAAAGCTGCAACATGAATAATACCATTATTTCAGCCATGAGAACCTCATTTAAGTCCTAAAAGAGGCTTTCATGTTCATTGCATATCACAATTTGTGAAATCCAGTTTATATGGAATTTATAATTTAATTTGAGTGACCCATTCACTGCAATTAAAGGAATTTCCTCATAGCTTTTAGAGGTAAGATTAATTATCTTTTCAAGGTCAGATATTCCAGAAAGGCAACTATTTTGTCCTTAAGGCTTCCCTGATGGTGTCTCTGCATGAGAGGTGTATGCCAGCTAGGGGAGAGTGTTGATGCATCCAGAGGAAGTCACACTGCGCTGCGACTCCATGAGCTTGACAGATGACCACCACATAATTTAGAGAGCCAACAGTGTTGCATCATGTGGTTAGAACAAACTGGAAATTCATTCTGCCATCCATAAACTTATATAAATGCAAATTACCTTTCAGGTGTTTTGTTTTGCTTTGTCTTGTTTTGCTTTTCTAGACAGTCACCTTAATCCATTAGCAGCCTGCAGTAGCATTTCAGCATAACAAAATTTTAAGATGTTCAGTATATACCACCTAGGTCAAATCCACCTCAGGTTTCCTGCAGCATCCATATACAGCCAACTTGAAACTCTGTTTGTACCTATCAAGTTACTTCATGACAAAACACCGGAATCAGATGAAAATTCAGCCCTTCTCTAAGGCCTGCAGTATGTCACAAATGAAATGTTAGTGGAGTGTCAGGAATACAGGGGCATCTTTGACTCCCACATTCAGTAATCAGCCTCTCTCAAACACAAATTGTTTTCTAAAAACTACCAAGAAAAATTTACAACAGAAGGGAAAAACACAGAGGACAAATATTCATAAAGTATCTCATAAGCTTTGTAGAGTTACAAGATAAGTAAGAAAGGCTGACCCATTGCTGAGTATCAATTATAAATGTTTGCTTAGTCTTAATTTCCATGATTACTGTGTAACTCAGAAAACAACAATAGAGATTTGTGGCATTTTTATTTCTACTACCTAAGCTTCTTCTGCTGACACTTTTAATCAGTACAATTAGCAATCTATCATGCATGCAAAATGAATACTTCTCTACATATCTGGGGGGCAGTAATTAACCTTGTGAAAGGGATGCAATTTCTGTTGTTTTTTTAAAACTGAGCACCACTACAAAGACTCATGCCAAAAATTCTTCTAGAACCTAAAATATGTACCAGAAAGGAAGTTACCAAAACTACATGTCTATTCTATATCCCTAGCTGACCAGGAAGATAAGGTTCTGTGACACTGGAAAATTTGGTCCATTAAGGGGAGGAAAGAGATAACATATACATGAGGTAGTGGTGTAAAGACCATCAGCAGGATGTCTCATGTCTCACTGAGTACTAGTGGTCTTTTCAAATGAATATTAATATGTTTAATCCACCACATGTCATCTTGTATTACATGTCCCACATTTTACAATTATTATTTTATTAATATTAGCATAAAAAATGCATGTGTTCGTGTTATCCATCTGTGCTTAAAGCCAAAATCTTACCGACTACACAACATAATGTACAGCCATGTGCTCAGGCACCAGGATTTTCTCCTATTCAGCAGGTCCACAGACCAATGATTTTGGGCTCCCAGCCAGCTATACACAACATTCACACATGACTTGGGTGCCCACAGCAATCCAGAGACTGCTGGTGCTTTGTGGGGACATACCAAAACAGGGAAGGGAAACAACACAGAAAAATCTGTATGAGGGACCTGGAAAATTCCCTGCTATGGCAATGCTACTGGCACTAAGATTTTCATCAAATGTGGGTGGTTTTCACTAAAGGAAGAATTTGGGAAAAGTCATTCAAACTCATTGTCATGCCAAATGACAATTTTCTCTCACTGAATGAAACAAACAAAGGAATTTCAGGAAAAAAAAAAAAAAAAGTTTAAATCTGAGAAGACCTGAAAGAATGGACAAACAATCAAATCTAATGAATGAAAAGGCATGAAAATATGCTGAAATTATCATTATCATTTGGTCAAGAAGAAAACAAAGTTAGATGAAGGAAAAAAAAGAGCTATTTCATGATACAGCTAGATTAATATTTAAGAACATTTTTTGTTACCATTATTTACCTAAGCACTTTATAATAATTTGGAACCCTACTGCCTGAATTAAATGTTATAAATAATTGTGTGTACCTGCATTTTTCATCAATTTACTTCAAGTAAAATATTATTTCGGAGAATGGAAAATAGCAATAAATTCATCACAAAAAAGAGCATGGAGAATTTATAGTTTTTAAGGCCTTGGGAGTCCTTAACTGTATCCCAAACATTGTATCAAGGAGGTGTCAGAGTGGGACCTCTCTGGAACTGCACAGGCCTGATGAAAGCTGATACAGCAGGGGTCAGGAGGAGCAAAAGTGACTGGAGTAAGGTTTGGGACATTCTGTGACTCCATAAATATTGGAGATCTTCACTCCAAGGAGTCCACAAAGCACTGGAGCGAGTTAAACCACACAGGGTGACTACAACTATGAGAAAACATACGCTTAGTCTGCATGTCCTATTCAGATTGGGAGACAGAATATTATCAATTAATTATAAAACCAAGAAGACTAACTTGCAAATTGCATTTCTACAGGACCTCCCTCTTCTCAGTTTCTATTGTTTCATTGTGATTTTGAACTGAGAAGTGAATACTTGCATATAAAGAGGAATCATGACAATTTCTCATATTCAGGACAAACAAACAAATAAACAAAGCCCACCATATAAAACTAAGGTAAGGTATCACACATGACCTAAGAAAAGCTGATCCTGAACTCTTGCATGGCATCAAACTTTTATAACCACTTGCCCACGCATCTCAGGAAACAAGAAGTAGAAAATCAAATATTTTCTATGTCACAATAAAACCAAGAAGGCAAATCTTCTGCCTCACATGTGAAACTATTTTCTTTCTTTTTTATTTAAAATTCTTAGGAACTATCATTCCTGTGGGACTTAGTGGAGAAAAGAAAGAAAGTAGAAAAACAAGGTTTATTTTTGTTAAAATTTCTAAAAGAATAATATAATTTTAAAAATTAACTGATGTAAAACTTAGGATTTGGGATTCAGTTCTCCTTAAAAAAAAATTAAAAAATGAAAAAACTCATTCTTTTTTTTCATTAGAACCTTTCCTAATACTGGTTCTAATTTTCTCTTTATCTCATTATACTTTTCCACAAGCTTTTCATAAATCCTCTAGCATTTTTATGAAAATGAATTAATTTTCCATTTATGCTTTCCTTATTTTCTTCCTTTCCAGTTTAACTAATGCTGACACATTATTTCATTGTTTTCCTTTTCTTTTGGGAGCTTTGTTTTTTTCCTCAGCCTTACATCTTTAACAGTATCATGAAGGCACATGGCATTTTTCCTGTTTCTTTCTTTCTGTTCATTTGGAGATGTGATCAGTCATGCCATAACCAGTATGTTTTTTAAGACTGTTCATCTGTGTTCCATTTTGGCAGAATTTTCTTACTCGTTTTTCACATACTAACTTAATTTCCCAATGCATTTCAAATTTGCTTTCCCAAATTCTAAAATTCCTGCATGGCTATAAGCAGCCTGAGCTATTTCTTCTAGGCTGAATCCAAAAAAGCTGCTGACCCTGATGTTAAATCATGAATCCCTGATTGCAAGCAATTTAAGCGAACTCATAACAGATTATTTTCTGATAATTTTCAATAACATTTCTGTAATTTACATATTTTTGTTATCAAATTTTACTATGGTATTTAAACCTCCTAAATCCTTGTACCTTATGAAAACAAATGCTCAGTCATACTACAGAGACTCAACCATACCACATAAGTTGAAAACATGATACAAACAAATCAACTTGTGCAAATGTATTTTGAAAAAAATAGCCATTAAGTAAGTATGCAAACCAAGGACAGCATTATATATATATATATAATGAACAAATGAAAATTTGCTTTCTATTTCAAAAATTATTTTTGACATTTATTATTTTGCAGAGTTTTTGTGTTATTATTCAGATAACACCATTATTATGCTTGGCACTTTACAGATGTCTCCAAGAATGAGGTCACTGCCTTGAAGAGCTTATAATTAACCCCCTTGTGAATTATATACTGAGTAATTGAGGATAGTATATCTATCTGCCTGTGAGCTATACAGACAACATTATTCAGGGTTACATATTACATATTTGTATTACTCTGGCTTCCAGTTTGCATCATCTAACACAAAAATGAAAACAAGAGAGTGGTGAAAGATTTAAGAAACAATTCAAGCAAGATAACTGTTTTCTCATTTGCTTTTTTGTAGATGGAAGCAAAGTGAATGGGTTACCAAGACAACCATTTCATGAAAACTGATTGTCAAAATCTGTTAGGAAACAAGTAGTCTATAATATGAGCCTTTGGCTAAATGAAATCATCTGATATGATGGAACTCTAAAATTACCTTATAATTTCAATTAAGACAAGTTTCACCCATTCAATCTTGAATTCTGGCCACTATATTCTGTAATTGTCAGTCTTCGAATAAATAGTCAAAGTCTAGGGAGCAGATCTACTAATCCTTTTCCCTTCCCTGTTCTTCAATAATGATTTTCTTTGTGCTGACCACCATAACTGAAAGAACACTTTTGCAAAGCTAGCACAAAAAGGTTTACATTTTCCCAGCCAAAAAGCAGTACTGAAGAGATTGTTTAGTATTCACAATATCACTTCTATCCTACTTTTCCCTGTCTAGGCAGCTAGGGAGTTAGAGCCTGTGTATATAAACCAAAGGGAAGAGTGTGAGAAGAATAAAGGCTTTGCAATTTCCATTTATTTTTGTCACTTCATTTTTGTTTCTCTTTCTCAAATTCTCTGATCTAAAAGCAGCATAGATTTTTCACTTGCCAATACTAAAAACATGCAATCGGTATTATTATCAAATTAATGATGTAGTGAGAACATAACAACCTCCCAAGGAATGTATGCCCTTTTTGTGACACTGATCCTGTGTATTAACCTCTCTACAAATGGAAGGAATAATAATAGTATTAGTATTAGTATTAGTATTAGTATTTGTATTAGTAATAGTAGTAGTAGTAGTAATAATAATAATAATAATAATCATCATCATCATAATAATATAACATTTATTTCTCTTTGTTTATATATGGAATATATGCATTTTACATGCATGTAAAGAACACTTTTTATATTAAAACACAGAAATGTACACACAGGTCTTCAAAATTATGTGCTGCTTGTTTCACGATGCTTTTCCTGTAAAAGATGTTTAACTATAGCTTCTGAAAGGTTCTGATTTTTCTCTTGGTAGGTTTCTAGAATCTCTGGGAAACACTAAGAGCTCCAGATGGAAGAATTTTTTGAAAAGCTTGATTCAAGAGACTTCTGAATTTTGGCAGATAAATGCTGCATATGTTGTGTGGAGGTGATCTCCTGTGGGGGACAGGAAGATGATCTCTTAATGCACATTCACCAACTGTCATAAGGCTGAAAAGAATATGCACGTATTGTGCAAAGATACTTATCAAAATTTCAAGCCCCTGTTTTTCAGTGCAAAAGCTAAAATAAATCATAAAAGTGAACTGTCATGTTCTTCAGGGGATGAATTAAACATGTTGTTAAGTGTATACACCATTGGGGGAAAAAAGTGGTCCTTTTTAACCCATATTTATATAACTCCCTTTAAAAAAAAACAGATTTCCAACAGCATGTTTTATTGAGGGGGAAAAAAAAACCCCAACTCTGAACATGCCTGCATCACATACAAAAATGCAGCTGATATTTTCAGACTAAGTGAAGGTATAATTCTAAACTAAAATAACCAGATTAAAGTAAATCATTAACTAGGACAAAAAATTAATTCTGTTTAAACAGTGGCAGTACAGTAACCTTTCCACTTAAAATGTTTACTGATTTAGGTGCTTTAAGATTTTCAGATCTGTGGCCTAAATACATGGTAAAAAAACCCACAGAATGAAAATGAATTCATTGTTTTCCATGGGTTTTTTTACTGTAAAAAACCACAGAGTTTCCACTGGAATGAAAATAGGTTTAGAACAAATTTAGTTGTTCCACTTGTTGACCACATACATAAAGTTCCCTCTTTATCCAACAGGTGAAATGTTTATACCAGGCAGCAGTGGCATAGCCCATAGGATTGTTTTGGAGAATATTAATAAATGTGGTTTTCCTTAGAAACTAATGCAGTCTCTTCGAGAATGTGGGACAAGTAGGAACCCTATTGTAAATGGGGATCTCAGCACTCACAAGGCAATCTAACTCTCACTGCTGTTCTGTAGACTCTTTTATTGCTTATTAGATATAATCCAAATCTGCCAAAATTTTATTTTTCAATAATAATCACATTTTTGTTCAGAAACAAATTGTTCCATATGAGTTGAAAATGCAGCCCTCATTAGGCAATTCTCACAGCCTTAGGCTCCTGGTGTTTTATCTAGCAATAATCAGTTTGGGTTTTTTTCTTTTTTTGTAACTTAGAGGATGATGGTTTACTGATAAAGACTTCATGGAATGGCCTGGGTTGGAAGATCACTTTAAATATAATTGAGCCCAAACCCACTTCCATTGGCAGTGGCATCTTCCACAGTCTTCGGAGAGATACAAACAACAATGCCTTCTGATACAACGAGCACTAAAATTCTGAACCACCTATTATTCTGCACTTTAGGAATAATTTGCATGCTTAGAAAAACAAAGTTTCTCATTCAAGAGGGGATATTCAAGTATCAATGAAGCACTGAAAATTCTCCCTTGCAAAATTCAAACTTAAAATAATTATTTTAATTAAGCTAATTTTAAAAGCTGCAAGAAGTGCAATTAAGTCATTGTTTCAAAAGATTTAAAAAAAAAACATTAGGGTTATATGACAATCTTAGAACAGAATTGCAAATCTTGGCACCATTGTTTGTAACTTGATACATTTCTATGTATTTACCTAAAGTACAAATATACTTCTTTTTCATTCTCCAAAGGTTATTTTACTTTCCATGGCCAAATATTTAGTTGTCTTAAGTAATAATACACAATTTTTTTAATTTTTTTTTTTAGATTAACCACACCATATTGTGCAAGTTGACATATAATAGAAGTGAGAAAATGATGTTACATCTTTTTCATGTAGCTCATACAAAGTGGATATTCATCATGACATTTGGCATGCAAAACAGTGACTCGGCTGGTTAGGAATATCAGGGAGGTAAATAATTTCAAAAAAATTGAATGATTTGGACTAATTAGCACAGTTCAGAAAACTTAAACAATTTGAGTGGGATGTGAAAAATGTCTCTGCAATGCCTTGGTTTAGTTTGTTTATTGCTTCCTCAGGTACAGATGCTGGAAATATTATAAGAATAAGGCTTAAAAAAAAATAAAGAGCTGACTTTGAATAAATGATCTTCTGTTATATTACAGATGGACATTCCTTCAAGGCTGAAGAATTAAGTTACCTTTTCTTCCTCATGCATTTCACTCTGAAAAGCTTTAAAATGGGCATCTTAGTAGTACCTCTAGAAAAGTACAATTAGACAAGGAGTACTACCATTCAGTTGCAATTTGGTGTTTTCACATTTAGATAAGAATTACACACACTGTAATATCTAGTGTCCTAGTGTGGTATAGAAACCACAGCTGAATTACTTACTGTAATGTACAGCTCTCATTTAGAAAGTCAAATGTAGACTTTTATCCTCCTTGCAATGTATGTATAATATATGTTTTACACATACAGCTAATTAGTGCCAGGGGCAGTGACTTTACCATACACTTCATTCTAGTCACTCAGTTACCATTGGCACACCATTTAACCAGGATACAACTGTTCTTTGTTAATACAATATTATATAATCATTGAACCATATCAAAGATGATTCTAGCAAAGAACTGCTGGTGAGTACCGTATTTTTAGGAAGCAGCACACAGATTAGCAAAAATGCTGCTTAAAAATGTTTTCTAATGTGTCTAAAAGAGCTGTCCAAGCACAGAACAGAAAAACAGGCAAGATGGAGTTGTATAGTATCAGTAGTTCTTGTACAGTAGTACTTGCAAAGACAAGTGATTTTTCTGGGTCTCAGAAGAGTCACTGTAAGGATTATTGACATGAAAAGAATGTGAAGAGGTAGCTCTTAAAGTATAAGTCATAAATGCAAATTGGTTTTGTCTTGAATTTTCTGCTGCCCATATGAAGCTGAAATATATGCAAAATAGTATCTTTATCACATGCTAATTCAGACAGAATACCAGACATCCTAATGCACAAGACCTGCCTAGTATTTAACTTTACAGTTCAAATGAAATAGACAGAATTTAAGTGGATTATATCACAAGTATGTTGTGATGTGAATGCCTTCAAAACCTTCCTAGTTTGAAGCTACTTTTAGGTAAAAAACTATTCCATTTTACTAGTAAGCCCTGAAAAGTCAATCCAGATAAATATATTCAATAATTTATCATGCCAGTGTTCAAATACCAACAAATTTATCATGCACACACTGAGGAGCTTTGTGTTAGTTCTGAATGTTTTAAAAAGGGCTGTGTCACATACCTACAAGTGCAATATAAAGCATTTGAAAGTATTAACTACCACATGTACTTCACAACTAATATAAAAACAAAGCACCAGTGCTTGATATATAGATATAGATATATAGATATATAGATATATAGATATTCAATAGATTGAATAACAACTGTCTCCCAGCCAGAAGATAAAATACATATCTAACAACAGTACGACTGCATTCACTGATTGTCTGACAGCTGTGATTGAAAAGGCAGGCTGATAGGTTCACCACCAAATGTTTCACAAGGTTGTTTTACCTACAATATTCCCAAGGGGAAGACAGTGAATTGACAGAAGTCAATGGGGAAATAAAAGTGTTAGGTACCTATAACAATAACACTTTCAAAAACATTATTTTAGATATTTGAATCTCCTCTGCCTCACATTCCAGTATATGTGTGTTCTTCTTCTTCATTATAAAAATTATTTCCTCCAACTTATTTGTAGGACAAACACATGTTTTTCTGTGACTTGCTACAGCTGCTGAGCAGAGGAGGGATGCCTGGCTACATGAGCATGGTACAGTCAAGGCTATCATGGCCTGACATACGACTCTCTGTCTGTTTAGACAGCTTCCTGACACCTCAAGACTCAGAGATCTGTATTCTTCTTCAGTATATGAAAATTGCTAAATGAAGATAGGAATCACAGATTTTTCAAATCTTGCTTGCCTAGACTGTTTACCTTAGCATTCACATTTAAAATTACAGCAAAATGTGATTCTCCAGGTAGGAGGAATGCATAGTAGGCTGTACAAGAGTCTCAGATAGCTGCACTCACTACCTGAGTACACTGGAGACTTCAGAAGTTCTCCCTAATCTCCATAATCATGGGGAGTCACTAACCACATCACACCATTCCAGCAGACATGCATCCTCAGAAATTAAAGCACCTGCTTTGTTGGCCAGTTTGATTCAGCACAACTTTGTTTCCAAGATAAACACATTCAACAATTATATTAATAGAATTAAATACACAAGCAAAACTTTAAAAATTCACCAAAAATCCAAGTGATAAAATGCAATGTATTTCATATTCTATGCCAAGATTATTCAGGATTTTCATGTTATCAGTATTTTTAGGTGTCCCAAATAAGGTGGGTATAGCAAGGTGAGAGATATTTCAATACCATACAGACCTCAGGTAAAAAATAATGTGATGAAAGTCAGACAAATATATGTTTCCTCCACAAATATATGTTTCTGCCACAGAACAAAATGAGCATGCTCATGCTAAAGGTGGCTTAAGAAACTTAAGTAAAATGTAAATAGTCAGGTTTTTTACTGAAAATTAATTGGTGGCCATGACTCCAAACCCACAGCAGTTTGGAACCTAAAAGGAGCCACTAGCAGTTTAAATTATTGTACAGCCATGATAGAATACTTTTAATGGAGAAGACTGCATGAAAAGAAAAATCAGCTTAGACAACTGTATTTGATTCTTCTTCTGTGTAAGTACAAATCACCAGTGTCACCATCTCATGAAGCAGTTTTTTTTGGTATAGACAAGAAAGGTTATCAGTTTAACAAAAACAAAAACAAACCAAACTGCTTAGGAAAAATTTCAAACACAGAAGTTAGTATGACATCTCTCTACCATCACCATGCAACAACGTCCATTTAGGTGTCAATATATCTATCAAAATTCTGTGCTGCACATGCATTTACAGAAATTTAAATCTGATCATATACAACAAGAACAGAAAACCAAGTATTAAAAGGAAAAAATATATCATTACAGACAAAGAATAAATCAGGGGATAACCAGTTTGAGCAAAGTATTTTTGAGTAGAAAAATTGTTCTTACTATATCCAGCTGTATAAGCCAAATAAAAAATTAATGGACTTGTCTTTGACCTTGCATAGCTTTTATGGGTGGAAACAAAATGCTCTTTTGCTCATTTTTGAATGAACAATTTAGAAAAAATATAAAGCAAAATACTTAATTAAGCCACAGATTTTTATCTAAACTCTTCCAAAATATCAGTTACCAATGTATCTATTAGGCTGCTTCAGAGAGATTTAAGTCTATGTTCACAGATTTGTAATGTGGCAAAGATTAAGGTTTTCTGGTTGCTGGCTTTTTTAAGTCAATAAAGACAGACAAATCATGTTCCCCTCATGGCACGATTCTCATCAGACTAATAGACTGGGTTAAGGAGCAGGTTTGAGGCTTCGATGCTCTGATGGAGAAGAGATGAAATCAATTAGGAAAGTGCAAGGATGGACATGGCAAGAAGTATGATTTTCTGCATTAGTTCTTCTATCAATTGACACAGGCAAGTAAGCACACTGAGTTGAGCACAAAATCAGTGCTATGCTGCAATAACCAAGGGCAAGAAAATAAAACTGAAATTCATTTCAAATTAACAAAAGAAGCCCCCACCAAAAACCCCTGTTTTCCCCACTGTTCTAAGCACTAAGTTCCCAGGAAACCTCCTTCTCTCAGTTCTGCTCAATAAAAAAATAGGAGAGTAAGCAAAACACCACTGCAATGCTAAAGTTACAATACTAAAGCTGCAGTAAAAATCTACCAGTAAAGAAGTTAAAATTGAAAATTGCTTATCAGTGTCTGAAAAGCAGAGATATATTAGTAGATTTTTGTTTGCTCAAACGGATGACTTTTCAACAGACTTTATTGAATCCCTTTCTATGTACACAGAGGAACCCCTAATACCAGCATCATATACACAAAAGAAAAACAAGAAGATACATATATATGTTCACACCATTCTTTTTGAATGGGTAAAAACAATTTAATCTTCTTTATTACCACAAAATTTCTTTCTTTTATTTTTGCATATCAAAACCATAATATAAACACTATAAAGGTAATTTAATAATGCAAACCCAAAATGGTTTGAAAATGTGTGAAGATTACAAAGATGTAAATAAGAAATAAGAGAGAATAACCAGTCTTTATTTTCAACTATTGGATAAAATCTACATTTTTTATGTATCATACATTAAATTCATACATCAACAACAACAGGGAAATTGTTCTTGTTGCATGCTCACATCAGAAAATTCAGATAATTCAAGAGCAAAGACAGAAACATAGCCCAAAGAAGAATTGCATAAGATAGCGATGCAATTACCAAAACCAAGAAAAGTTAAAGAGCATACCCAAAAATTCAGGTAAGTCTCAACCATTTTTTATTATGCACTTTTATTAAGCTTCACATGGGACACTGACTTTGCACATCTGGCTTGGAAATTCACAATTTTTTGCCATACAGCCCAGCAGCCAGAAAGGAGACACAATCCCATTCAAGCATATACTATGTAGATGTGATTCAACTTAGACAATTAAATATTAGGTAGACTGAGAATTGAAAATTATTTGATTTAATATTGTTCCTGCTGCGTTAGGCTAAGGTCATAGAATTCTAGAATGGATTGGTTTGGAAGGGAACATCTAAAGATCATCCAGTTCCAAGCCCTCTAACATGGATGGGGACATTTTTCACTAGATCAGGTTGCTCAAAGCCCCATCCAGCCTGTCTTTTAACACTTCCAGAGATGAGGCATGCTCAGCCTTGTTGGGCAACTTGGTCCTGTGCCTCACCACCCTCATAGTAAAGATTTTTTCCCTAATATTTAATCTAAACCTACTCTTCTCCAGCTTAAAGCTATTCCTCCTAGTCCTGATGCTACATGCCCTTGTAAAAAGTCCCTCTCCATCTTTATTGTAGGCAGCCTTCAGGTCCTGGAAGGCTGCTATATGATCTCCCTAAAGCCTTCTCTTCTTCAGGTTGAACCACCCCAAAATTGCCTCATAGGAAAATAGCTCCAGCCCTCTGATCAACTTTGTGGTCCTCCTCTGGACTTGTTCCACCAGGTCCACATTTTTCTCGTGTTGGGGGTCTCAGAGCTGGACAGGTTTTCATGAGATGGGCTCTCATGACAGGAGGGTGGAGGGCCGGACTCACCTCCCTTGACTTGCTGGCCAAAGTTCTTTTGATCCACCCCAGGATGTAGTTTGCTTTCTGGGCTGCAAGTGAACATTGCTGAGACATATTGAAATTCTCACCCATGAAACATTTGTGTTCAACCCATCAAATAAGTCATTCTTCTCTTGGAAAAACTTCTGCACCATTTTAATCATGGTGTTCTTTACTAGAAAAATAAGCATCTTCAGTTTAATTAACTTAGGGTGCTTCATATTTATTTTTTTTTTGACACAGAGTAAAATGAAGGTATATTTTAAATATTAATAGATCAAATAATATTTTACTTGATCATTACATCTGAAGTACTCCAGTCAGGCAGAAGATTAATTCTGACCACCTGGGACAGAGCAACCCTAGATGTACCTACAGACTGGGGAACAAGAGACTGGAGAGCAACACTGTGAAAAGGGTCCTGGGTGTCCTGGTTGACAGAAAGCTGCATGCGAATCAGCAGTGCCCTGGCAGCCAGGAGGGCAAACTGTGTCCTGAGGTGAATTAAGCAAAATATCACCAGCCAGTCAAGGGAGGGGATTGTCCTGTTTTGCTCTGTGCTGGTGCACCTCACCTTGAAGAGCGCAATTTTGAGGGCAGACCTCAACACAATCTACAGCTTCCTAAGGAGGAGTAAAGGAGGGGCAGGCACTGATCTCTTCCCTCTGGTGACAACAGATAACACCTGAGGGAACAGCATGAAGCTGTGTCAGGAGAGGTTGAGGTTGGATGTTAGGGAAAGGTTACACCCCAGAAGGTGGCTGGGCACTGGAACAGCTCCCCAGGGCAGTGGTCACAGCACCAGCCTGACAGAGCTCAAGGAGTGTTTGGACAATGCTCTCTGGTGTGTGGTGTGACTCTTGGGGCTATCTTGTGCAGGCCAGGAGTTGGACTTCAATGATCCTTGTGGGTCACTTCTACCTCAGGGTATTCTATGATTCCTCGAAAAATAATACACAGTGGTATGAACCTGGGTGACAAGAATTATACTAGAATAATATGTGTAAACAAATTAATATCTCTTCCAAGAGAAAACTATTAAATGTAGTTATAATAATAAAAAATAGTAATTTAAAATATTCCTCCTTTTTCATGTTGGTTTACTTCTTTTGTAGGCTCAGTATGAGTTAATACAGTTGTTACCTAAGTCATTTTCTTTCAGGATTTTTTTTTCCTGTCCTATTTAATACTGACTACTGGAAATGTATTAAAAAGTGATCTGGAATGTACTCATAAGAAAAAAAAAATCCAACTAGCTAGACAATGAGACAGCAGACAGGAAAAAATTAAAATCTATATAACATACATCTTATAAAATCTTCATATAAATAAAACCATTTAAAACATGGAAGATATCAGAACAAAGAATTTCACTGCTTCCTTTGTGATGTCTCACTCATTATATAAGCTTCATTTTCCCCCCAGCACATTCTTCCTAAATTATCTGCCATTAACTACTATGAGCTAGCACTTTTTCTTTCAAATAGTTCAGTGGAAAAAAACAATATATAAAATTCTAAAATATCTAATATTTGCATAGAAATATATCAGCTATGTGCTTTATCTTCATCTTTCACACTTCTTTTGCAGCAATATTCAATATTTAAGTTGTTTAGGCAAAAGGTTTCTTTTGTTCATAGAATCCAGTAGATTGTAAGTGCTTTATTTATATATATAAAATGTATGCCCATTAAGATCTTGACTTTGGTGTCTCATGTGTGTTAACGTTATAGAAAAGGCAGAAAACAAGTATGTGTGCTAAACTGAAACACTCTTTGAAGACTTAAAAGGACCATCAACCCCAGAATCTCAGCAACTGGGAGTATCTGCTGAATTTTTAGTATTATTTTTACATTCTTATATTGTATTTCCAGCTGTGGGGCTTCCAGCACAAGAAGGACAGGGACTTGTTGGAGCAAGTCCAGAAGGGAGCCATGAAGATGAAGTAGTCCTCTCCTGTGGAGTCAAGCTGAGACAGTTTTCCAGGCTCTGGGGAGGCTTTTAGCAGCCTTCCAGTACCTAAAAAGGGCTGACGAGACAGCTGCAGAGGGGCTTTTTACAAGGACATGTAATGATGAACAAGGGAAAATGGCTTTAAACTGTCAGAGGGTAGGTTTGTACTAGATGTAAGAAAGAAATTCTTTACTTTGAGAGTGCTGAGTCATACACAATCTGTTCCAAAGAAGTTCCCCAGAAAAGTCATGGATGTCCTATCCCTGGAAGTGTTGAAGGCCAGGTTGGATGAAGTTTTAAGCAATCTGGTCTAAAGGGAAGTGTCCCTGCCCATGCTGGGTGTGGCAGGGTTGATGACTACATCTTTAAAGGTCACTTCCAAATCAAACTATTATATTATTTTTAAAAAATAAAAATAAGGAGACCCTTATTATGATACAAAATGGCTACTGCTCCTATATTAAGGCTGGAGGTGTTTTGTCATTTAGGTGTCTAGAATTACATGTTAAGCTACAAGTCCAAAATGACCTTAGCTTCATATCTCTTTTGCAGAACATGAAATTCTCTTGAAAGATGCACAGTTTTCCTAGCTGGGGCAAGGGCAAGAATTACAAGTGGAAAGACAAGAATTGCAAGAAAGACAACTGTGATAGTCCAGCACAATAAGCAAACCTTCAAATTCTTATTTCAATAATCTATTTAGTGACAGCCTATTTAAAATATGCATGAAAACACTAGACTTCCTCATCATGTTCTCTTTACTGTTCCTTTTTTTCCCCCTTCCTCTCTCTTTTCTTCCCATTCTATAATTATTTTCAGTTATATTCAACAGTTTCAGCAGAGATAGAATGGCCCCATTTTAACCTGACATACAGATCAATTGTTAGAATATACTCAGGGATGTAGGAAATGTAGGTGAGAAGGGACTTGATCCCAAGCATATGCTGTAACCATTAACTTAGCACTCCTCATCTCTGATGCATTTTCAGATCACACTTCTCAAGATGAAACCTGGAAGTCAGCACAGGCAAAGCAACACTGCACACAGATGAACTACACAAAGATGTGAAACTCACTAAGCCAGTTACTGGCAGCTCCACTCCCAGGATGTCTCTAATGCAACTTAAGGTATTTTGGTACATACACATTTTAGAAGCCACCAGGATTAGGCAAAACGTCATGAGGTTTAGTGAGGATCAGATTAAAATGCACATACCTAAACTCTAACTCCCTTTTGGATGAGTCCTTAGTATTCCACTCCTCTGATGCAGACAACTGCAAGAGATTCAGGTTGGGAACCTGAAAATATAGCGCTACTGTCCATCACAGCCTACATGAAACTGCTACTGGAAGCTTCCCTGCCAATCCAATCCAATCCAATCCAATCCAATCCAATCCAAAACTGAGTTGTGGGGGGTTCTCTGGGGACAAGCATCTAAGGAACTTTGGAGGAGGAGGAAGGGGGAAAAATGAAAGCCCACAAAAAAAAAGGATTTTAGATCTTCCTGCTGGTATTAAAAAGTTTTTATTCCCACAATTTCTTTTACAAGGAATCGAGCATTTTTCTTCATTTTAAAGCATGGATACACCTGAAGACAAGTCTCTTTGGAAGTTCATGATGTAGACACTTGATGCAAAACCTTGACGAGGATTACTGAATATTTTGTGGCAGAAAATGTCAAAATGTACAGCTAACGTATCTGTAGATCCAGGTTGCACAGGTTGCACACATGTTGAAATAAAGGCATTCATATTTTTTTCTGCATATGAGCTCTGACAAGGTCGTGGTTAGGTCCCAGCACTTCTACTGCATAGAACATATCACAGTAAGAATTGTGCTGCCTTCTATTCATATTTATTGACTTCAGCTTTTCTTCCATCCCACTGCTGAAGAGAAATTCAGGGGAAGGAAGAGACCTTGGGGTCCCCAAAAAACTTCAAAATAAAAGAGAGCAGCAGGATAAATTACAATAACATTGTCCTCTATGCAAATTAGAAACATGGAGAGAGATGCTTTAGTGGCATTCTATTACCTTTGCAAGATCTTAAAATGCAGAAAGTCGTAAATATTCTCTGTGACGTTTCAATCCATTAGGCTTATGTTCTACATCCCTAAGAATGAAGTAAAATCTATCACTTTCAAAGCCACCAATCAAACAAAGATAATTGGAAAAGATAGAAGAAGCTCCACCTAGCTGGAGCCCAGTAAAAGCATCTTCTCCACATCTCTGTACACTAACTTACATATATGTTTTACCTTTCACTTCTGATAGGCTACTCAAAAGAGATGACAGCCGGGCCAAGAAAGAGGTGCACCTTCATCTTGCATTAAAAGTAAAATATTTAATCAAAATAATTTCCAAATTAAAATGCATTTCTGCTCTTTCTGGGAAATTATAGGTCATTTTAGTTATGCAGTAAATCACTTTTCAAAAATCAAAGTGATAGGATTTTGAGGCTTATTTTTTGGGGGGAATCTGGGCGTTTTTGGTGCAGGGGGAAGTTATTTTTCCTTAACATCTTAAAGATATCCTCATCTCTGACACACTTTGCTGTCTGGAAGTTGGCACCAGCTTCCTGTATTCTCACTGCAGTCCATCTGTTAAAAAAGATCCAGTGGGTGTTTAAGATATACTTTGCTACAGGTACTAGCTGTCTCCTTATATACAACCTAAAGGAGAAAAGGGAATCACTGAAGGTGAACCAAATTTAATTCCCATTCTTTTCTTTTGACAATCCAAAGTTCATTTTGGAAAATATGGAACACATTGGAAATAACAGCGCTACAAATGGGAAATAAAAACAAAGAAAGCTGTGAGATTTAAGACTGTGCCATATGTCCTCCACTGTCTTGTGCACCCACTTGAAAGTAAACTCCTTAAGCACAGCCTCTAGAAATCTGAGTCCCCAGTGCCAGTGACTGAAGTTGTGGCCATTTTATTTACTGTTCCTGGTTTTTCTTGCAGCTCTGTCTCTCACATTCTTTAACATGTTCCAATGAAATATGAAGTGTTTATTAGTGAACTTGAAGAGATTTAAAGCCCTGGAGGGGAAAATAATTTAAGATCTGACTATATATCAGTGAGCTCTGTGCAGTTCTATCAATTTCTGTAAAAGCAGCACAGAGAGTTAGAACCACAGGACTACTTGGGTCAAACTGAACAGCAATACATCTAGTTATTTTTCTCAGAAGAGGAACAAACAGCAGGAAACTATTAATGAAATAGACTACAAGAAATGGAAACTTCCTAAAGGAAAGAAAAAATAAAATTATTTTATAAAAGTCATTCTAAAAGGCTGAAAAATTTTTTGCACGACATTATTTCCCATTTATCAAGGAACAAACAATGTTTTCAAAAGCCATGGAGTTTCTCCAAACTTGAACTGAAAATGAATGAAAAGGAAAATTTTCTCTGCTCTTTTCACCACCAACAAAATATAGACTTGCTACTAGGTGTATGCTAGCCTTTAAAAATGCTTATGTATTACTGGTTTTACTTAACTTTCTTGTTAAAAACGTATCTTCAATTGCCTACATAATAATTAGGCAATAAAGGTGAAAGGTTAAAACAGTGAACAACTACAGAAACTGTAATAACATTTTTTTAAAAATTGAAAACCTACCATCCTTCTCCCTTTTATTTTCTCTTATCAGTATAATAATTATTTTTTTTAGTTCTTCTGTTCAAAGTTTGGCTTAGTTAAATTATGCAGGGAAATAATTAAGTCAGACAAAGATGGTTTGAGAGAAAAGGAGAAAACAGAAAGATAAGCTACAAGGAGTATTGGGAGAACTAAAACTTGTTAGCTCCACATTTTTTTTCCCTATCGCTTAAAATCTTTAGAGAGCATTAGAAGGCATTGCACAAGATCATGACTCAGTGTTCATCTAGCTTCAGTTTTAAACTTGAATAACTTTTATAACTAATTTTCCCACCTTCTACTTTCATCTATTTTGGGTTGGAGCCTGCCTACTTCTTATTTGTCTAGGGTGCCATTTTTTATTGGAGCATTTACTTAGAAATACTTTCAAAACCGTTTCTGAGATTCCCAGGTAGTTAGAATGTTTGTTTGTGTATAAGATGGTTTCCAAACTGTACTTTTTTCTGGTACTTATTAAACACCTGCAGGGCCAAAACATGAAGTATGAAATATTTACCACGCAATGTGAGTTTACTCTCCAGAATTTCTATTGATCAGCCAAGGATGGGAAGCATACGAGTTGTGCAGGTGACAAAAGCTACATGCTATTTCGGGTCCAGATGTGCAGAATTATAACACTGGGGATTTTTTTGATTAACTGAAAACTCTGTGAAAGATAGAGTGAAGCCTGGCTCCCTGTGTTAGCCTAGCATGAACGGCAAAACGAAGCTGGCTGCTGCTACTGTTGCCTCTTCTACAGCTGATTTCAGGAGAAATCTACTCATAGGAATTCCTACCTTAATATAGTTTTTTTTAAAAAAAGCTTTGTAACTAATGAACACTACATGTCCTCAGCTCTGTACAACTCTTTTATTTTACAGAAATAGATGGCTTTGACAAAGTCCATACCTCTTCCAGTCATCAGTTGCTTGACTGAAGCAAATGAACACTGAGCCCATGGCATTGTCAGTAACAAAGCTGTTTCCTCCAGATGCAGGACTTTTGTTCATGCTGTGATGTGGTCAGTGGGAAAGATTTGAATGTCTCTGCAATCTAAAAATTCCTTCCTTTTCCCTTCATGTCCCTTTTCTTCCAGTTTTAGTGGTAACATATTAGAGGTCAGTGTCAACTGTTGAAATCAGCTAATCAGATCAACAATGACTATGAACTTGTGGATGTTCAGATTCAAGTTTTCTCTGTGTTCAAACTACTTTTCAAAAATCTATTATAAATTTAACTATTGTGGAAGTGTTTTGAATGTTAACATACATAAGGATTACAACACATGGAATTCTGCTTCTTTATAGATTCATGTGAAAAAGCACTTTGTCAGTTGCTTTTCTATAGTGAGCTGTGAAAGAGAGAACGGCAAACCATAGCATGATCTAAAGCAGTTATGAAATATTTATCTTTCTTGTGTTATGCATTAGAACAAATAGGTCTGACTGATGTATAATGTCTTCAATCCCACCAAACTAAAATAAGTCCAAAGACTTTAGAACAAAGAAGTAACATAGAGTCAATTGCTGTGCATTTCTTCATTTTATTTGTAAGTTTGCATTTCTGTCCCTCCCACCACCACTCTAAGACAACAGACACATTAAAAAAGGGGGGGAAGAATCCTCTGCCCGTTTCAGCATCCGAGGGATTTTTCCTCCCTGCCCTGCAGCGAGACCCCGTGAGAGCAGCAGGCTGGGAGCCTGCTCTGCGCATGATTCCTGGACCACTGCCGTTGCCTTGCCAACGCAAAGGGAGAACTCGGGGCTTACATCGGGCATTTCAATGCAGTGACCCACTTACTGTCTGTCAACAAATTCACTGGGACAATAGTGAGTGTAACACATTACACGGATTAAATCCCAGGGACTGAACTACAAAGATGTCTGGAAAAAAATCTTTGTCAGTTTGAAAAGCCAGAACACTATAAACAGAGTTAACGGTAATATGTTTTAATCCTCCCATGTATTCGTTGCTTTAAAGGAGAAATTTCTACCATGATAATCTGCATTCATTATTTGTGTATTTATTTTTTCAACTCGGATCACAAAATTACGTCAATATTGCCATAAGAGTAATGGGAATGAAATAGCTTTTGTATTTTGCATTCTTGGCTAGAGCTGAGCAGAATTAAGACCTGAAAACCTTCTTTCAAGCTAAAAGAATGCAATGGTTAATTTAGAATATATTTGTACAGATGGCTATCGTAGGAGCAAATCGTTACAAAAACCCCCACAGTGATTCCTGCAAGACAGTTAGATCACGGATTCATATTTAAAAATTAACTATGTGCAGGCTAGTTACAGGCTTCCCATTCAATTCTGCCCCTTTACAAATACATTATTGCAGGCATGCTCAAAATCTTCCCCCTTCCTTCATTTCCCAGTTTTCTTCTGGTCTTTTCATTCTCTGCAAATAGATTATTCAAACATAAATAATTTGCTTAAAGAGGCTGGCAACTACCAAGAGAACTAAATATACATAATGGCATATTACCAAATGCAAAAAATGTATGTTTAATATATGTTTACCTACATTCTTCAGTTTCTTAGCAATATTACCCTGTCACTTTAAATAAAAGTCAGCAATTTTTTTTAAACTCATGTGTCACCAGTTACCAAATGGAATTATCTGAGGAACCATGCAGTGAGCAAAAAATAGCTGCAGCCCTCTGCAGTATCTGTAGAAAAGGCTATTTTTTAATCCAATGAAGGTTTATTTATATGTTCACTCTTAATATTTTGTGTATTTCTATTAGTTGCCTGGCTATATGGACCCATATTGCAGCAATTAGATATTACAAAAATTCTTGGTTTGGATTGTTTTTCCACCACCTACCTCCAGCAGAAATACCTTTCTAATTAACACGTTAGAGTGGGTATTGCTTCACATCCTGAAGCTGATATTTCTAAACCTTTGTGGCTTGCAAACTCCCAAAGTTTCTGTATGACATTTTTTAAAAAATTATTTTCAGGAGGTGTGGGGGAATGCAAATGTTCCTTATGGCTGCATGAGATTACTGATACCAGACAAACTTAAAGGTGACAACTTTATTCTAGAACATTCAGCATCAGTGAGTGGCAAAAAATTGCAATTCTAGATTATATATAATATCCCTGCAGTGCTGTCTAACAGATTAGCTAGTTTAGAGATATGATGAACCCCACACCACCCTTTTACTTCCAGCCACCTTTCCCATGCACATTCTTTATAGTCCACACTGCTGACCACTCAGTCCTTCCTCTGCGCTCTTCCAGCTTTCTTGCTTTCCACAAAACTAAGTCCCAAATGTCTCATATCTTGAAAAGGCTCCCTAGGCCCATTCTACTATGCCATGCAAAAGGAACACAGGGGCTCTCCTTTCTATCTCCCAGGAGGGTTATCTTTGCTCATAATCTTGTCTTATTCCACACACAGTTGAATTCATGTTTGCATTTGCTGTTTAAAATATCAGAATATTATAAAACTACATATGTTAAGTTCTTTAGACAATATATATTTTATCAAATCCATAAGCTCCCATTCTTCACAGATATTACATACCAGTAATAGAGATACACAGCCGTGTTGATTTTCTTGTTCCACTCCTTTCCTCTCTTCCTTACACTCTACTTCTCTCATATGTAGGAACTTGCATTGTTATGTCAATATTTTCCAATGTAAAACAATGTTTTTATTTACTAATTTTCCAAAATCAATTATTAAGGATGATTTGGCTATGCATGGTGTCCCTCTAGGCTACAGTCTTTAAAGTTACAGCCAATATACCTCCCACTATTCCAAAGAGTGAAGTTGAAGGAAAAGATATGAATTTTCCCTAAGGGTTGGGAAATCTAGCAAGCTTTTCTTTGAACAACTTTAAGATTTCTTTCAGGATTTACAGGAGGGACTTGAAAATGGCAATGGTTCAGGCATACTCTCAGAGGTGTGCTTTTTGAAGCATTCCTAAAATATTCCTTCAGACTTGTTCCATGAAATTTGTGATACACACAAATACACAAGAGATTTGCTGTGCCTACAGAACAAATGCTGTCAAGAATACAGTCCAGGTCTGCTAGCCATAGCACAGCTTCTCCAGTATCTCTGCAAAACAGGACATAGAAAGAATCATCCTGAACGGAGTGCATCTTATGGAAACCTTATAGTGCCCTTGTGAAGAGGGAATATCTGCTGGTTTACCAAATGCTCTCCCTGTTTTCCAGCTCCTGGAAACTCTATAAGAATTCTTACAGCCCAGTCTGCTGTTCAAGATTACAGGACACATTAACCTTCCAGCTCCCCTCTTCTCCCCACACCAAGTAACTTTGCGTCTGCCAGTGACTAAAAGGTACCTTTCTCCTCAACACATCCTTAAATGAGAGTCGTTGTGAGAGAATGATTTCAACATTCCCACTTCTGTTCCAAATGATGTCAATGCCAAACTGGGAGAAAATACTACTTCAGCTTTCTCTCCACTTTCAAACCACATCTGGAAGGGAAAAGTCACTCTGCTGTATGATGTGAGGTAGTCCTCCTTCCCACATATCCAGCCTTTCCTCCTAGTTAGGAGCTTAGGGAAAACTCCCAGCAGATCTCAGTCCAGTGCTCCCCATCTCCATGAGAAACCACTGCAAAATGCATTTCCCAAGGCCAAAGACCAAGGGCAGCAAAAATGAGAGAATTCAATCTTTTGTACTAGAAGAACATTCTATAATTCATTGCACATATTGCACTGAGCTTTTGGCAAGCATCACCAAAAAGCAGCCTTAGCAGTGGACTATGCTAAAGTTCCTGCTCAAAGCAATGTTTTTATATATTTTTTGAATCAAAATTAATGTGCACACCTTATGCAGCACTGCAGCCTAGATGGTGATACTAAATAGCTAGAGAACTATGACTGTGAGAATGATCAACTCCCAGCTGACCCTGACATGGTGCAGTATCTGCTTTTCCAGCTGTATCCCTGCCAGTCTAAGGAATCTAATAGGATTCATTCCAGAATCCTGGTGGAGCTGGCTGATGTATTCACAGAACCTCTGGATGATTTTGAGCAGTCTTGGGAATCCAGAGAGGTCCCAGATGACTGGAAACTGGCAAACATTGTCCCAGTTGTCAAGAAGGGAGAGAAACACAACCCCACTACAGGCCTGTCAGTCTCACTTCAGTGCCTGGTAAAGTTGTGGAGAGGATTTTTCTGGAAGGTATTGAAAAACATCTGAAAGACAACACAGTCCTCAGCACAGCTTCATGAGAGGAAAGTCCTGCTTATCAAACCTTGTTTCTTCTTATGACAAGGTAACCCACCAGGTGTTGAAGGGAAGCCTTCAAAAGATGTGATCTTTTTTGGTTTTCAGTAAGGCTTTCAATAATGTCTCTTCCAGGATCCTTCTGGACAAGAAGTCCAGCCCACAGCTGGACAAACACATCCATGCAATGGGTGAGGTGCTTGCTCACGGGTCGGCACAAAGGGTTACAATGCATGGGGTGACATCAGACTGGAGCCCTATCACTAGTGGGGTTCTACAGGGCCCCATCCTCAGCCCTATGCTCTTCAACAACCCCCTAAATTAAGGTAATCACCAACCACAGGAAGTTCAACAAGGGAAAGGGCCAGATTCTGCACCTGGGATGAGGCAGCCCTGTATGTACAGTATGGACTGGGGAATGAGACACTGGAAAGCAGTGCTGCAGGAAGAAACTGAGGTGTCTTGGTTGATGACAAATTGGATCTGACTTATTGTGCCCTGGCAGCCAGGAGGGCCAACCATGTCCTGAGGTGTATCGGGCACAGCACCACCAGTTGGGCACTGAAACAGGTTCCCCAGGGAAGTGGTCACAGCACCAAGCCTGACAGAGTTCAAGAAACATTTGGTCAATGCTCTCAGGCACTCATGTGGTGTGACTCTTGGGACTGTCCTGAGCAGGGTGATGAGTTGGACTTGATGATCCTTGAGGGTCCCTTCCTACTCAGCTTATTCTGTGATACAGGGCAAAGAGTTCATGGAATTCTGCAGCTAGTTGAAAAGTGATTTTGGTTTTCTTCTCTCAGCTTCTTGCTTCAATAGCAAGTAGCAGGAATAAAATATTATGTAAGTATGATATCACATTCCCTAAACACAGAATAAAAAATGGAGACCCTCCTGTCCTAACAGCTCCCTCTGCACATTAAGCCCTTCCAACCTGTACAGTTACTTAATTTGCTGGCCATTGGCAATTCCAGCAGCTATTCACCCTCTCAGTCCACATAAGACCATAGAGTCCTGTCTGTGGCCCATCAGATGTACTCCACTGTCCAGCTCCTGCAAGTGCAGATCTTCACTGAATAGTGACCTAACACTACACACTAAGTCTCTACCCACCTACTGCATTCTACTACATCCCTAGATACAAAGACTCTAATTACACATCCTGAGTAGCCCTGCTATTTTCTGCTTTAGGACCCAGGAAATGCATTATTCAAATGAAAGGAACTTCTGAAGGACACCTAGCCTCACTATCATAAAATAGTTAACTGTGTAGGACTACATTAATTGTCATCAACTTGAAAATCAGGCCTCCATGTGACACTTAAAACAAGTTTGGGCCATTTTTTAAAAAAAAAATTGAGTGTAGGTGTTTGTATATTTGTTTTCTTTTTATTATTTTTTTTAACAGGTCTTCTATTCATTCACTTTTTAAATTTTGTTCTGGAGCTTTAAGAATGCATCCACTTCACATTTTCAGGATGCCTCATTTTTTTATGACATTAAGCCTAATATTAAATTTTGAAAATCTAAGCAGATGTGGCACATAACTTCAGGGGACACCTTATATACCGCATAGCTGCTCAAAATTCCCTCATGCTGAAGGTCCTCTTCATTCTTTTGTTGTTCTTTCATTTTCCAGTGGTAATGAATATTGGTGATCATTTCTTCCAGACTAGTTCACCCTCAGATCTACTTGGCTTTGCTGAACAGTGGAGCATGAGAAGCTGCACTTGTTTTTCATTTTCCTCTTTCCTATTTCTCTTGGTGAGGAATACTGACATACAACTGTGCTCTAGCCCTGCTGCTAGCACAGGAAACTTTATGAGTTTGTTTTACTTCATGACTCTGAACAATGGCCTAATGCTTGCTATGCAGCAAAGGCAAATATTCTACAAAATGCATTTTTTTTTCCTCAAAATATATTCTTGAAGGTTTGTTCATCATCATTTAGAGCAATTTGTTTCACAGAACTGAGAAAAGCAAACCATTTTTCAAAACATTACATACTCTGCTCTTCTAACTACAGTATAGATATATTAAAAAAATAAAATAGTTATTGCACAGATAGTACAACCTATGATGACTATAAGCCCCAGATTGCAGACCCAAATTGCATTAATTTTCTAAGCACCTTTTTGTACTACTTCACCTGTCTCTAACTGGGGCTGTTTCATGACTAAACCAAATCACTATAAATTTAGTGCCTTTTCCCCCACAAATAACAGTGTTTACTTATGGGCAAAAAGTTTTCTATATATTTATTTTGGTTTTGGCCTAAGCTAATTTTCTTCAGCTGGCATGGGCTGTGGTTTGGATTTATGCTGAAGACAGGGTGGATAATGTGGAGATGTTTCTGTTTTTGCTGAGTAGGGGCTGTGCAGAGCCAAGGCCTTTTCTGCATTTCATACTGCCAGGCTGGAGGGGAAGTGGGGGATGAATGGGAGGAGACACAGCCAGGACAGGTGACCCAAACTGACCACAGCGATATTCCAGACCATGTGACATCATGCTCAGTATATAAAGTAGAGAAAAGAAAGAGGAAGGGAAGGATATTTGGAATTATGGTGTTTGTCTTTCCAAGTCACTGCTATGCATGATGGGTCCCTGTTCTCCTGGAGATGGCTGAGCAATCTCCTGCCCATGGCAAGTAGTGAATTAATTTCTTGTTTTGTTTTCCTTGTGTGTTTGGCTTTTGTTTTCCCTTATTAAACTGTCTAGATCTCAACCCACGAGTTCTCTGGCTTTACTTTCCCTGATCCCACTGGTGGAGGACTGAGTGGGGATTGGCTGCTGGCTGGGGTAAAAACACAACAGCATGTCACAATAGGAAGTACTACACGTATTAACAGAAATTAAAAAAAAACCCAAACCTCAAACTTTTCAAGAAATTGCTGTAAGATTAGATAGAATTATGAAGACAAAAATCTTTTTATAAAATGTTTGAACTCATAAAAGCATTTTCATAGGTTAGAATCAAATTTGTAAAAAATTAATGCAAATCTTTCTTTTGAATACTTCTTGTTTGGAAATAAAAAAAGACTGGAAGTCATTGGAAATATGCTTCTGTGGACTGACCTAATAGTATTATTAAGCCTCTCTAGCAAGCTAATTGTACTACTACAATTTTTGACTGGATGTTGAAGAAAAAGTTCCCTCCACTTTTTCCCAACCCAGATATTAGACAGTCTATACTTCAGAAACATTTCATCTGTTTAAATTACAATAAGTCCTTCCTGACTACTTTTATATCTAGGGAAGCCTACAATAGTCTGACATTGCTTTCAGTCATTCTAAATGCAGTATTTGTTGTTTGAGGGCAGAGCTGCTCTTCAATGTTATTCAACGCATTAGTGGCAAGCACTAGGTCCATCATGTGCTTTGACATTAAAACTAAAATACCAAAGGCTGAGGAATACTCTCATTTATCACAGGAAAAAAATTAAAAAGAAAGAAAATAAAAACAACCAACCTTTCGAATTCTTTGGAAGCACATAAATGAAAATAAAGATAGGGCCCATGCATGCTGAAAGTGTCACCAGCACTGTCAGAGCCTCCATAAATCCATATCCTATTGATTAAATATATAATAAATGTAATTTTAAGGATAATTTTTTTATTGAAGCCAGTAAGGCCAGAAATTTGCTTTTATAATGAAACTGTTGATATTTTGTTCATATCACATGATTTTTGGAGCTGCTGCTTAAGAGCACTTCAAACTTGCAACAAAGCGGGGGATGCAGAAGACTGGATATTTCTACAACTAGTCTAATTGTGCTTGTAAACAGAGAGTACTCCTAAAGAAGGGATTATAAACAACATTTAAACATGATAACGGTGTAGAGCTCACCACAGTGCATTCTTCCCACTAAGACAAATTAGCTGGTGGTGCTTACAATTTTGGGGAGAGACTGGATGTGACATGATGGGACCAAATGGCATGCACCACACAGGAAGATACTCAGAGAATCTCTTTGCATGGGCTGTATATCTAATATATTCAAGGAAAGCAAACACATTTAAGAAACTGTATTTTGAGTATTTTTCTGTCAAGAGTTAGGCCTGTTAATTTTCAGCCTGAAATTTTCCTCATATTTGGGTTTATACTCCATCATGTGCTGATAAATCAAAGTCTGTATTTTTTGCTGCCAAAGACAGAACAAATTTTGTCATCATTTCAGTAGCTGAAAATGTTGCAATCACCTTCCTAAAGAAAAATAGCTATTCATTAGAAGAAAATGCATATTTTTTGAAAGAAACGAGCAAACACAGGCTAATTTGTCTCTGTTGGATATCACTTCTGTAAAATGAGTTTAAAAAGACATTAATGACTAGTAGAGGCATATCCATTCTGAGATTCCATAACACATATTATAATCACTAAGAAATTCAGGTTTTTCGAAGGGAATGGAGTTAACAACTTTCTGAACTGTTCCTTCCCTTGGCATGCTGTACAGACATCCACCATATGTATATCACAGAGCTCTGCCTTAGATTATGTCACTGCTAAAAATCAAAGGTCTGTCACTCTTCATTTTAACAACACATATGCCATATGCATAATGAATGCAACTCCTTTAGTTTTGCTCATTCAAATAAAAGGTTTGATTAGGAATTGAGGTGGGACAGAAAAGTATCTTCAATTACACTGCATTTCACCCTTAATAGCAAAGAACATTGAATGCCTGCAATTTATTTATTTACAACTTATTAAGTATTCTCTAGCACACTTCATCTTGCTTTTATATCTACAGGATTCAACTGAGATTGCATTGTAGATTTTTAAAGACAACCACTTATTAAAGGAATAAACAAGGCATAGAATGCTTGGAAGAAATGAAAGTTTATTTGTGTCCTATATGGCTTTTCACAAATGGAAAATCAAGACACAGTGTATCACAGTGAGATTTTTCAGGATCACAAATAATTTTGTAGTAGTCAAACTGAAAAATGTAAATGGCACAAATAATCCATTTCATATATTTCATAACTCAATCCAGAATCTTAGATGATGTCCCAGAAATTTCACAAAATACTATCTCTAAATGAGAAACTTATGAATTACTGGCTGAAAGGAGAACTTACCTTTTAATTCAATAACAACTTTTAATACCTTCACTATTTCATAACAATTTAATTCCACAGAATTACCAAGCATGATAGAAATTGTTGCTGTGACATTTTTTTTTTAATTGTGTACTCTTACTGAGATTCATAAAAATCATAGAATATCCAGAGCTGGAAGGGACCCACAAGGACCATCAAAGTCCAGCTTCTGTCCTCAAGAGTCACACCATGTACCAGAGAGCATTGTTCAAATGCTTTTTGAACTGTGTCAAGCTTTGTGCTGTGACCACTTCCCTGGGGAGCCTGTTCCAGTGCCCAGCCACCCTCTGGGTGAAGAACCTTTTCTTAGTATCACCATAAAAAGATAATTCATGCTTGTATCCACTGAAGATGCATACTGCTGAAACTACTTGGAGGTCTTTGATTTGATTTTTGGGTGTTTTTTCTCATTATCCCATTTGTTGAAAGGCAGTTGGTATTTTGTACAGTTAGTACACTAAAGAGATTGTTTTAACAACAGTTTATCCAAGTGCTCTACCTCATGGAGCCAGGGACATGGAGTATGTTCATTAAGAAATTTATTTCATTTTCCCTGGAGCTTTGCTTTTACTCACATTAACATTTTCATGCTTCTGTTGCAGGAATTTCATAACCCAGTTCCACAAACCAAAAACTATCATTTCAATACTGTTTTCTTTAAATGTTAAAATAGATTAAGAGGAGTTAGGAGAGTTCACTGACATAATCTTATTCATTTTGGCTGCATACTCCACCTCTCATTTACAGAAAGTGAGACAGTCTCACAAGTATGCATTGAATACAAATCAGCCAACATCTTGCTTTCAGTGTCCACTACCATTACAGTTGCAGGTATTCTGGCTATCTTATTAGCCATCTAATTAGCTCAAATATAACAAAAAAAAAATGAACAAAAGCACTTTTCTGTGAGGAATGGAGTTGAGTGGTCTAAATTTTTCCTCCTATGTTCCTTTGAAAAAATCTCAAAATACTTTTAATTGTGTGATTTTTGAAATTTGTTTTCTCTCAAATATAATTAGAAAGCTCAAAAATGGTATTGCATGGTATAGCATGGTATTGCTGTTTATTTTACCACCATTAGGTGGCAATTAAAGTTGTAAGATAGCAACTGGAAGACTTTTTAGAGGTTTTTTGCATTAATAGATACTGAAAGAATGTGTACTAAATACAATATGCAGCATCCCCAGCCTTCTCTGTCTTGATAAAATATTATGTCTCTGGGAACTGTACTTAGAATTTAGTGTTTTGATGGCCACAAGCCATATAGATAAACCAAATCTGTGTGGTCTTCAGCACAATGACTGTACAAAAAGGTGGCCACTGTCAGGAATACAAATGTATGATAAACAAAAGAAAAGGTAAATAAAGAGCAAACAAGCATTCAGAATGATGTTCTTGGCTAAAGAAGCTGAACAGATAAACCCTGAACCAATGTCAGGAGCACAGAGAGCACCAGGGTACACCACTGACAGTCTGACCTACAGAATCCTTTATTCTTTTACAGAGGAGGGTGGATTCCATTCATTTTTAAGATGTGGAGCTCTACAACACTCACAAGAGTGAGACGAGATACCAAGCTAAAAGGCATTATTTCAGCAGATGGTGGCTCAGAATAAATGAAAGCATAGCTGGTAGCAACAAAATGAAAGAGGCCTGCACCTCTGCATGGTGCTTCTGCACTACCTGATACTGAGGAGCCTAAGAAGCTTCATTTAAAGCTCTTTTCCCTACATATTTGTCCTCAAATAGGAATAATATCAAAATAGCAGAAAACAATGTTCTAAAGAAACTGTCCTCAGGCCTTTTGCTTTTCAGTATTAAAAATCTCCAGAACGACCGACTACTGAGAGGTTTTCTTTAATAATATGGTTATTACTACTTTGAATATTCATACCTATTTTTGAAGCTCCATGCACATAATAAGCAGTATCTCCTGAATACATCTGTAGGCTGAGTAACTGAGATACCGAGCACTTATTAATTGCACCACTGCCATTGAGGATGTAAAAAGACTTAACTGACACCAGTTTTAAATACATACTACAGAACCATCTCCATAAGATGCCTTAAAATTCCCAAAATGTCAGATTTTAGGGCAGATGTTTGCCCTCTACAAATATATAAAAGCCCAATTCTCCCTCTTTTGAATACTTTATATTTACAACAGCTTTGTTGTATTGCACAAGAAATACACGACTGGATAATAGAAATTTGAATATTTTGTTCCCTAGTCATAAAAGTGTAAACTGATACGAGTATTTGTCAAACATTATGTCATAGAGAAACCTAGTTTGAGTTTTAATGCAAACGATTGCCTGTTATGAAATGAGAGCACACTGAATTAGTCATTTCCATTAAATCTATGAAGTAGAATTGCCTAGCAACCAAGAAAATTAATTCAGAGATTAAAATAAACACTGTGACACTGACAGAGCAACTGCTATTCTACCTCAATAACCATAAAGACACTAAGAAAAGAGGTGTTTTCTTAATTCTTCTTAACAAAGGTAAAACAAACAATTTTATAAAATGAATTATAATGGACAAAGAATGAAAACATAGAGTCAAAGCAACTGCACAAAGCAAATGCAAATAGTTACCCTCTTTTTACATAACATCACTGAAATGAAAAACATTTAAAGTTTTTCATACTCTGACAATGGTGAATGAATCGTTGTGAAAGTTTCTAACATGTTTTCCTGCTTACAAAGGAGAAATTTGTTTCATTATATGCATTCTATGCAAGTATTCTATATTTTAGTACTTACTACTTTAATTTATTATAGAATTTATGGCCATGCTTACCTGAATAAATTCTGCATCATTACTACCTACTCCTACCCCTAGTCAAATTATTCCTAATGACACTTTGGTAGGAAAGCCTTTAAATTATACAGTTTATCACACTGAGATAGTTATGGGAAAGAAAAAAAAAAAAATGTTAACAGATTAAGAACAGTGAGGATGAATGCAATAATTTAGTTTAATGACTGCTACAAATTATTTGTTACATCTGGGCCATTGTGTAATTCATTGTCCCTGAAGGACCACAAAAAGCCTAGTAAAATTATCCCTTTAGAAATAAAACAACCACATTCTGTAACAACACTGAAGTCTATCACCTTTTCAGGGTATTAGATTAGAGGAATGATTACAGATCAGGGATTCTGGAGTGGCAGTACTTTCATACCTCTAGCAGGAGACAGTCCATCTTTCCAGATTGAGGTACAGAGTTAGTATGGAGTCAAAAAAAAAAAAAAAATAACAGGAGTGATTAAGGCAAGAATAACACAAAGGAGAAAAAATATATCCCAGAGGATATGACAAGACAGCAACTGCAGCAGCTATATCAAATCTAGTTGAGTCTGCATTAAAAGATAATAATAAAAATAAAACAGAATGAGGAATAAATCAAGACAGACAAGCAGGAATAAGCGTGTATTAGAAGGTAACTCCCCAGGCAGGGACATAGCTCCTCTTCTATCAGAAAAGTGTATTTCAGCTCTTTTGGTTGTGTATAATCACAAAACACACCCACAGCCAGCTACAGGTTCTTTTAAATCTTTAAATCCACATATTACAATCAGTATATCCAGTTCAGAGGTCTTCAAACTGGATTTTAAAAGTTCATACTGTCAATAATTATGTAATAAAGTAGACATATTCATCTAGAAGGGGATATGACATGTAATAAAGGAGGGATATCTGCTGGAAGTACAGACAATGCAAATGGTATAGACATGTAACAGATGAAAATGAAAAAATATTAACAGCAAAAGTCCCCATTAGATAAACACAGCCATAAAGCAGATAAAAGAGCACAAATGTCCTTAACAGGTTCCCCTGTGTCTTAAATATTTGATGAATGTACCAGATGGGGAGGGGGGAGAAAAATATCTTGTCTGAACCACAAGCATAAACACAGCTGACCTAAAAGACCTACCCACCACTAGGTTATAATTACTGCAGTGTAGTCAGTAGTGAACAATGTTCATAAATCTAGAATAATTTGGAGAGATTGAAAGATAACATCTTTGAGAAATGGTAGCCTCCATATGCTGTCAAAGAGCTACAAAATTAATTTTCATTTTCTGGCCTTTGTACCACATGTCACTAGTGTGATTGAAGCACACACGTTTTACTGAATTCTTGGGATTGTCACAATGATAAGCAACCTTTTTATTGATTTTACCTGTATTAATAAAGTGATATCATAAAAATAGAAGATATACAAATTCTACACATAGCTGAAAATTGTATCTTTTTTCCCTTTAAATTTTTTAATAGCACAGTTCATATGGTAAAAATCCCAGAAAAAAATGCATAGTGATCAGACTAGACATTGTCAGAGTCCAGAACCTTCTAATAAAAGAAAACCTTGTAATAGATATTCAGTTCAGAAAGATTTATTATATCCTCTCCAGTCTAGCCCAAAAATACAGGCAAATAACCAATATGCTGGTCCAGACCTACATTCATAGATCATCTATAGTTTGTTACAAGAGGACATCAAGAAGGAAAACAACACTGTTAGTCTTGCACTAGAAGCAAGAATTTAATGAAAATAAACTCCCAGATAATCTTAGAAAGCAGACCATGACCATGTTGCAGAAAAAAGAGGTAAAAAGAAGGTCACTAGTAGCCTGCCTTGGGAAAAATTCCATCTGCACAGCAAATTTGATGATCATCTTGGCTTAAGTGTGTGAACAGGACACAGTAGCAAAATTGTTCAATACCACTAAAAGGGCCAGTATACCCTGCCCGGGAGTAAATCCAAATTACACTAATTCAAAAGCAAACTACAAACAAAAACCTTAAAAAAAAAAAAAAAAAAAGCATCTAAGACTAATATTTTTTAGAAACTGCAGACAGCCACAGGAGACCCAAAGCATATTAATCACTGTAATGCCATGTGATACAAACAAAAAAACCCCTCAGATGATAAACAAACTCCATTCAACCTTCCTTCCAGTCTCCTCTCAAATGCTTTTAAATTGCATCATCATGTCTTCTAACAGATATCCTGCCAAAAACCTGACAGCAACATGCAAATTACTCCATGGCATTGTTAGGTCTTAATCTTAGACATTCATGTGCTTCCTTTTTGTTTATATTGGAATAAAACCAATGGGATTACTCACAGTGCATAACATCAAAGATGTATATTTAAGTCTGCAAGATCAGAGCTTTTGTCACTGATTTTTCAGATTTTCAAATTACCGATGTCTATAATTTTTGGAAGCAATTAAGGGCCATATTACTCACAAGCAAATCTTAGTCTTTTCTACAACATTGGTAGGCACTGTGGACAAAAGGAGTCCTTAATGCTCTATCAGAACTATGAGTTTTCCAGCAAAAGGAAAGCATTAGGTAGCAAACATAAGTCAAGACTAAACAGTAGACATGTTCTGTGACTCAGAGGAGTAGATATTAAGCTGACTATGAACACCTGGAAAGCAAGATACTCTTTCATTTTAATCTAGTTCAGCCATCTAGTCAAGTAACGTGACAATAAGGTGTCTGACTACCTGAGAGACCTGAAAAGAGTCTGTTTGTTTGTCTGTTTGTCTATCTGTTTGTCTGCAGGTGTTTCCAAGGAATTGCAATCTGCCACTAGACGAAAGGGTGGGGGGAATAATCATGGTTATGTTTATTTATAATGTCAAAAGTGTATGTTGGTCAGAAGCAGTGGTCAGCGTGTCAGTAAAAAATTAGAAGGCTGAGAAACTATCTGAAGATAATTGTTCTGCTATATTGAAACACCACAACAAATAGCAAAACCATTTTATGTATCTAATATACTCAGACTAATTCGCAATAAAGTAAATCACTGTTTTTGTGTCAATCAGCTAGAAATGTAAATTCCTTTTCTATACAGGACTGGTTTATCAACAAGTCATGAACAAAGGCAAACCCTTTTAAGCAGGAAGCATTTCACGCTAAAGCTACTCAGTTTAAAAATCAATAATACAACGTTCAATAATATAATTGAATACCTGCATAACCAACACAGTAGCTAGTAGTCAATGGTCCCTTTCTCAAGGCAATTTCAGACATTCACTTTCATCCTCAGTTATGCATATTGAATTACTATTTACAGTGACTTATCAGCCCACTACCCCCACAAGTTCAAGTACATGTATTTTACTTGTTATAATGTTTTTGAAAAACACTATATTTTTAGTGTTATTTATAAGTTCTTTCACACCATATGAAGATTTCAAAATATTATTTTATTTTACTATCATCATTATCAGTAAAAATAAAAATCATTTCACAGACATCTGCTCAGTTAAGGTTTTCCACAGTGGACTAATCCAGCAGTCAGTGAGGCTGAATTTGGGCTCACTGCATCCAGTTGCAGCTACTGCATCTTCTCCTACTGGCCATCTGCCTGGCCTGTTTAACCTTGTACTCAAGTAGGGTACAGAAGCGTTGGCTTGGTCCAAGTTCCAGCAGCACATTTGTCTCAGTCATTCCCCACCTCCTCCATTGGAAAGGGAGAAAATCAAACATAAGCATCACAGAGAACAGATCCCAACTCCAAGCTGTGTCATGAACATGGTAAATAAATTATGCAGTAAAATGTAGCTGGAAATAAATTTTCATCACAGAGGTCACAGAACAAGCAGACCAGTAAAGAGCAAGGAGTTGCTGAATATATATTGCTAAGTACATATGAACTAAGACATATTATGGTATTTAAGTGCCAAAAGGCAAGGATTAATTTACTGGACAGGTTAAGGTAACTTTACCTTGTCTATCATCATTCACTAGCAAGGAAAGCAGTCCTCAATTGAATGATTTCACTGTTACTTAGGTAACTCACAGACGCTCCCAAAGCACTCCCGTTACCGACAGTAACTTTCCCTGTCTCAGAGCCGAAAATCTTTTGAAGGTTGTTTGGTGTGAGATGAGTCATAAAATGACAAGAGAGACTGGGAGCAAACAATGTGGCAGATGGAAGTAGAACACAACAGGGTGTATGTATTAGCTTTCTTCTGGAGAGACTAGGGTCCGAGCTTTGTGCCATCCAAGCATAGGGATAAGTACTTAGTTCGGATATGTTTCCTCATCATGTAGTACCAACCAAAGCCACACCATCAGAACCTCAGGATCAACTCCCGCATAATAATATGCAAACTTAAATTCTTAGCTATGGTCAAGCATCCTCACTTGAGAACTGCAAAGGTATACCCCAAGCTCTTCCCATGGTTCCCATGGTTGTTTTCTAAATGCTTTTAAATCTATTCGAAGTTATGCCAGGTGCTTACTATTGCATGTATCTTAACAGAGTAAGAGATGATTTGGTGGGAAAGCAGGGGGTGGGAGGCTTTGATGAACTACATAAAGAAAGCTAAGCTGATTCACCAGTAGCAGAGTGTGCCACTACACTATGGAGCCTCCCACACTGGCTACATCACCTTGCTAAGCAAGGGGGTGCAGTACCAGCTTACTTCACCAGAGAAACTAGGCCAACAAGTCAGTTCTGATAACTCTTTTCCATGAATGTGAACTGATACACTTACCTTTTCCAACTAACAGAATCTTTCCTCTTATCACCTTAAGATAAAACCAGACTTATTCTCTCTCTTCCCTCATCTATAGCCTCATATAGCTAGCAACTGCCCACAGTTACAGTATTACCATAGTAATTTTATGGTATTATTAGTAGCCATGAAGATAGCTGCTGTTTTACTTGGGGGAAAAATGTGCTTAAATTAAATGTTCACTATTTTAAAAAGATAACTCAAATTTATGCTTCTCTTAATTCCTTATGTAAACTCAAATGTTCTTTCAATTCTAGTGCTGTCTACCACCACAGTTTAGTGGTGGACTTGGCAGTGCTAGGTTTATGGTTGCTCCTGATGACCTCAGAGGTCTGTTATGACATCAATGGCCTCATGATTCCCCTATTTCCATACCAGTTTCAGACTTCTGAAGCCTGCCAAAGGTATTTCAAATTCTACTGCTTATTCTTTTCTTCTTTTCTTCATCCTGCCTCTCTTGAACCTCTATCAGCACAATCATCAATCATCTCTGCTTTTTTCTCATTGTGCCTTAGTGCAGAACAATCCCTGCCTAATCACTTAGCTATGCTACTACACTCTCTTCCTTCAAATTCCTCCTTAATGTCCAATTTTTCCTGTATAAAATCACTCTTCTGCAACCTGAGAAGTAGGATGTGACCATCTATGACTTAATTAATAAACATGCAGCACTTGTCATCTTCTATTACATGTTCCTAGGAGAAATTTCAGACTGTTGCAGAAATTAATTTTGATGTCTTTCATTTCCATGTTAAAAAGAAAGTAAAGAAAGTGCTTTCACAGAAAAATGAAATGCAGGACAACAATCAAAAAGAGCTATTTTTTTTTTTTTTTAAGAAGTCTAAGAAATAATTGCAGTCTTGGGGTAAAAATAGGAATTTACTGACAAATGTTGGGAAAAAATATTTTTTCCCTTAAGTTTTTTTTAAATTCTGGCAGCAGCACCTTTCTGTAAATCTCATATACCAAAAGTGTAGCAAATGCATTTTTGTTGGTCTAGTTTGAATACCAAGACCTCAGCAAATGCACTATTCCCTTCATGATGCTGTTAAAAAGACTGAACTTTTTAAAAATTGACACTTAATTCATTGTGATACTCCTTTGCTGTATAATTGTATTATTTTCACTACTGGGGAAAGAAAACTTTCACTGTGTGAACCAAATAAAAGTCCTCAGAAACTGTCCAAGTGCAAAAGTTGGGTACATTTTAAGTGTAAAAAGCATAAAAAGAAGAGTAGTGTTTGCATTTAGTAGTTGTATTTCAGCAACTTTTATTTAGGAAAATGTTGTTCCAGATGGCTGAAGCATGAATTTTGGAAGGAGTACTGAACTCCCACATGATAACTAGTAAGAAGGAGATGAAAATTTTAGAGGGGGGAAAAATATAAGATACAAATTAGCCTTCTTGAGGCTAATGCATTGGTGCATAAGAGTTACCATGGACAAACTAAGAGAATAAGTAAGCCATTTTTTTCTGTCAGTGCTGTTCCTTCATAAGGCCCCAGAGAGCACGTACACAATAGTTCCCAGTCTTGTTAATTCCTACTTGGTGTATATCTTTGACCCTCTCAATTCCAATGCTCTGAGTTTGATTACTCTGCAGCTGAGAAAATGACAAGACTTACTCCTCATTCCTTGCACAGTGGAACTGAAGCTTCTCTAACTCCCCACTCCCACGTGAAAAAGATTTGTGACAACCCGTCAGTGTGGGACTTGCTGCCTGTCTCAGAAATCGGCCATGTGATAAGATATTGGCTGGAATCTTACATTTTAGTCACTTGAATCAGCTGAAAACCCTTCTGAAATAGAATTGCCAAACAGAATATTATCTGACAAAGTATTTCATGTAAGATCAATATTCACCTTTGCCTTTTTGACATTCTTTTTTTTAATGGCTATCAGCTGCCTATATTCTTCATGAGTTTTATAAAATCATTTGCAGTGTCTACAATCTGAGGCAAAACAGCAAAAATAGTGGGGGGTTTTTTTGGGGTATTTTTGGGTTTTTTTGTTTTTTGGGTTTGGTTTTGGTTTTTTTTAATAATTTTCTACTCAGTCCTCCATATAAAATTACTAGGAGAAAATAGCATACTCTCACCTATTTTTATGGGGAGGATTAATAGGTAAAAACTATTTTATGAAGAAAGCAAACATAAATATGTGAGGCTAGTAGCATTTCCTCCTTTCTTTCATGTTGAATTTTAGTGCATTGGCAGACTACTTAAAACAGGTTGCAAAGTCATGTTGACAAATTGTTTAAGGTACTTATCAGAAATGAATGCATAGTCACAATCTAAAATGAAAATAATTTGGATATTAGGAATAACAATCTCTCAATCCTTCTCCATAAGGAACCTAAGCAGTCATCTGAATCAAATTTAATTTTTATGTATCTACAGTATTGCCTTATCCTCCCTAATTTCTTATTTTTTTAGAGTAATTGGACACCCAGAGTAGCCTTTTTTCCCCAAAGTTGAGCCTTTACTTTCACAGAGGGTTGAAAAAGCTTTTTATAAATTGATATTGCTTCGTCAATACAGTATTTTTTCACTAATTGGTGAAAATCAATAATTTAAAATACATTCAACACTTTTTTCCTAAGCATTTACATCTCCTATGAAAAATCTTTTTAGTATAGCTTATTTATGAAATTGACATCCAAGTGTCAAAATAACCATGAAGACTTAAATTTTCACACATTGAATTGAGAATTCCATCTGCCTTGGGGCAGTTGGAATGTTTTTTTGCCCTGAAAGAGTGTATATAAAATTATAATTAACTCCTATTAATGCTGGATTTTCATGCCTAGGACTAGCATAATGTTAAGCCTGTTAGAAATACAAAGTTTTCTACTATTAACAGAGACATTTTAATGTTAAAGATTAAATAAGCAAGCAAGACTAAATTTATTTACATCATTATCTATGAATAAAAGCATAATGTATTGAATAATAACATATTCAAATTACAGCTCTACAAGTCAGTGCTCCTTATGTAAGAATATTAAGTAAGGTAGCCTGTAGTTACTACATAAAGGAGAATAACTCTTACAGTATCAGAACAATGAACTTCAAATTCATACTGACTGTTATTGCATTTTTCTTAAATAAAACATATTGATTAATACTACTAGGGAGTATTAAGCAGGAAATACAGTGAGATAGTTTGCCAAATGCTAAAATTTATTTTCATATTTAGCATTGATTACAAAGGAAACTTACTTACTCTGTTAGTGACTTTGTAACAGTTGTGTATTTTAAGTGCTGCTCTTATTATAACACACATGCCTTTAAGAACAGGAAACAATAAACATGGTGAAAATTAAGACCATTCTACTCTGAAGCAACTTGCAAGAATCCAATCTGAACACAAGCTTGGGAACTAAGCTCACTAACTTGAAAAGATATTCCAAAAGTAAATAGAGATTGACCTCTGCCCACCATGTTTTCTTTAAGAATCAAGCACTACAAATCCAGATTTGGTATGAAGAATATCAGCCAGCAAATGTCTGCTAATTCCTACTCATAAGGCCAAATTTAAAAACTATTTCCAAGTTATTTTTGAATACTCACAACATAAAAAGGATCTAACTGAAGATACAAGCATGGCTCTCACTCAGTGTGGCATTTACACTAAAGAACAAAAAATAACTGCTCTGCTTTATCTACAAGCATTGTCACCAAACAAAATCAAAGTGAAAAATACTGGGACTTCTTCATTCTTATTTTAACCAACTTTGCAACAACTGTCAAAAGAGAAGGAAAATTCTCCTGTTTTAGAGGTAAGTAAGAATATTTAGAAGACTAACTTGGAAGAATGCTAGCATTGTTTGGTTGTTGGTATTTCCGAATATTAAAAAAACCCACATAATTTTCATTTACTCTATACTATCCTACTAAGTCAGTCTGCCATTTTCCAAAAAGTACTGAAATAAGAGGAAACTATTTACTCTCTCATGGCTGAAGAAGCAGAGGCTGTGTGTATGTTTTACTGATAGCATCCTAGTTTCTTTATAATTTTCTTCCAAAACTCTGCTTAAAGTCCTCCTTTACTGGTATGCTGTGACAACAAATGAAAAAGCTCTGATAATAGGCTGCAGGCCTACTTATATTGCTAATACAGGCCAAATATTATTTTCTGGCATTCAATCATTTCTAGTCACAATAACACTACCTTTTTTTTTTTGCTATCCTACTGGTGAAAGCTTAACTGTGTTAGGTATACACAGTTGGAGCCTAGGTTAGATCTTAAGTAAAATTAGTATATTCCTCACATTTGCTGCTGTACAAAGACCTGATGCTCCATTCATTCCCAAGAGTTTATTCTGCATAGGAATTCAAACTGTAAAATGAAGTTATGGATGAATCATTAAAAAAGGCAAATTCATCTTTCATTTAGTGCAAATGATATAAGTATGATTTTCTGTGCTCCAGAACATTTCTCTATTTTTCTGAAACAGATTGTGGTGAGAATAATCTAGCACTCTCCTGTACCCAGTTCCTTAACAGTGCAAAAAATTACAGAGCCTGCCCTCTGAAAAGTTCTTTTTTGGGATGAATAACTGGGGCTGGGGATACCATTGCAATCTTAGTTTTGTCACACAGGGAAAACCTGAAATGCAGGAACTGGACATACACCTTTTTCCACATCACAAAGCTATCAGTTTGACATCACCCTCTTTCAAACCCTGGCAGCTGAGACCTACCACTGCCACATTCAATTTATGCATGAGGTTTTCAAAATTAGCATGCATCCCTAAAGACATCAGTGAAATTTCTGCTTCTTAGTGGACCTGATATTTTTTGAAAAATAAACCCAGTTAATTATCCTGGGTTTTCCAAACAGAAAATTTGCATTCCAGTGTTTTTGTATGTTAGAGGTCTAGGATGTAGCATAATGTCAGTGCTATAGAAATTGTTAACAAGTTGATATTTCTAAATATATTTCTCTAATGTTATGACTTTTTACCTTTTTAGAATATATTTTAGTGTTAATTTACTTTTCATTTGAGACAGACTTCCTACACATTTTCAGTTCTTGGACAGCTAGAGAAAGCTGCATAGCAAATACCTTTAAAACCTCCTCCCCAACCTGTACTGACTTCCTAGCAAAGAAAATATGATATCAAGGGGAAAAAAAGCAGGTGGAGGAAGCACAATAAGTCTTCCAGTACTTTAAAACAGGAAATGTATTAATAGAAATTATTCCTGGTTTCAATGTTTACAGCTTTACACATGAAAACTGCTGGACAACAGCCTTATCTTACCATATTAAGGGTAGTGATGGCAGTAAGAAAGCAGACTTTCTGCAGCCAATAGAAAGAAAATGGGGAGGGGAGAAGATGTCCCTTACTTTGAAGTGAGTTTTTAGTAATTCATTACTTTTAGAGAAGAAAAAAAAAAAAAAAGGAATGTTTTTCCCTGCTTATAATTTTCCAAGATACAGACATAAAAAAATCATAAGTGTTAAATCTTAGAATGTTGAGAGACTGTGGCAGAAAGTAATTATTTGGAATCACTGTGCTAAGAATTATGTTTGCACTTAATTATATCTTATTTCATAAAAATCTCAAAAAATAAAAAGACTTTCAAGTCTGCTAGATCTACCTTGATCATATTTATGAAATGCATCAATATGAAGTTATTCCCTTCCATCATGGCTGCTAGCAAGACGTAATGCTGTTCAGTGGGAGGTTCGAAGCATCTGCTGTGAAAAGCACTGGAGCTGATAAGCAGTGACAATTTATACTCCCATTGATTTTGTGTAAATCAGAAAAGAAAAAGAAAGAAACATTTTCATTCGAGATAGCAGGAGGATGAAAAATAGAATATATGAATTACGATTACTGCTTCTGAAACACTACAATTAGCAAAATAGGTCTGGGTGACCTGGAACTATCCTCTGGATATTAATTAAACACACAGTAGGTAGACCACACTAAATGAAAGTAAAAAAACCCCCAGAAGCTATGAAAGAGGCTTCCCATGTTATACTTGTACCAGTCAATATTTTTCAAATGAAAAGGGAAAAACTTAAGGAGATCCATGATTTCATAATCATCCCGATGCTTCCCTATCATGTAATCAAGCACCTCTGAAAATCCAAAACTGAAAATGTTTTTTGATTTGCCTCCTGAATTTCAAATTTTCTTGAAACTCTAAATAAATTTCAAAAGTTGTCATAACCCGACGAGGGAACACGACATTTTGGAATGACAAGTTCACAGGTATGGTCACAGATACTAAGCAGCATCCCCTTTCACACCAATAAGGAAAAATCCATATGATTTGTGAGCTCTTAACATCCTTGTGCCACTGTCTGTGATGACAGCTGGGTACCACTAAAGGGAAAAAAGGCTGAACACATGGCATTTTACATGGGGGTGGGGGTAAGTAGTGTTAGCTGTTGTAATCACACTATTAATCACACCATTTTGAGTGGCTATTGGTCATTCAACTGCTTATCATATGAACAATGAGGACACAGTTTATCAATAACAAATTCTTTCAGTATACCAAAACTATTCACTTTTTTCACTGTATTTTTTTTTCTTTATACCTCTCTCTAATGAGAACTTAGGCATTTTGAATTTCACACTGTTTCATCAGGTAACATCGTTTGGTAACAATGACGTATTTTGATTCCCTGGTCAAACAGTTCAATTTACTTGATTTAAGAAGCAAAAAAAATGCTTTTCAGAATTTTTTTAAATGCATGTCTTCAATTTCTAAGTGCAAAACACCCTAAACAATTTGAATCATACAGTAAAAGTATTGATTTTACCTTCAGGGAAAAAAACCCACACTAACCCAAAACAAAACAAAAAACTGACCTGTCCTGTACTTCCCTATTCTGTCTTTCATTCACAAATAATAGAATTCAACTGAAGAAAGTTCTGTAATCAGATACTAATCTATTTATCTATAAACATAAGTGTGTATGCACATGGAGCTCATATATCCTCTTTTAATGTTCTCATGACTATATACTGTGCATTTAGATCAAGTCAAGACCATAAACAATTCAAAGCTGCATTCTGTCTAAATGGGTCACTTATAATGAGAAAGCACAACATTTACATGTAGGAAGTAGATTGATCAGGGAGCAGAAGAACAGAATATGGCATCAGTGCAGAAAAAATATGCCTTTACAGGCAATTTATGCTAAATTATTTGGCAACTTCCTATATCCTCCTCAAAAAAGGAAGTGAATTCAAAAAACGTAAAAATAAAAGAATAAACAGTTAACATAGCAAATATTCACTAGGATTGCCCTATGTGCTTGCAGTAAAGAAAAATGAAAAAAGCCTTGGTTCCTTTCACTACTGTTGCGTCGCTTGTACAGAATAACACTTAAGTGAAAAGACTGAAAACACTGTGTGTCACACACATTAATTAAATGTCCACAATCACTTTAAATTGGACTTTTAAGTGCTAATGCATCCCACAACACTCAGTTGTTTTTAACCAGAAGCCGTGGAACACAAATGCTCTGAACATGCTGTGTACATCTTGCTAAAGCAATTTCAGCTGCAGCCTGCAAAATTAATTTCTGCAAAATGCAAACCTGTGCCACGCAAATATTAGAACGATAGCAAGTCTTCTGCAACACATTACAAAACCAAAGTGGCAAAAAGGCAGAGGGAAATTTCAGTACTGCCTAATACACACAAAATATACCCCATGTCTTTGTTCAGTCTGGATTCTCATTCAAGGTGTAAATACTGGTTACATTGTTAGATATCCAACTGCAACCAGCTTCAGATATTGTGTGAGTAGCTCTCTCATAGTTCACACTAGACTCCCTTGACCCAGCTAGACAGGCGTGAAAACGTGAAATAAATGAACATTAACAAAGACTAGTCTGGAAAGCAGGCTGCATTAAATGCTCGCAACCTTATTCGTATAGATGCAAAATTTGCTACCTAGATTCTTTTCATACTAGATATCAGCTGGCAGTCACTATATTAATGCTATGTGCTACTGCAGAGAGAAAAATGAAGAAAATGATATGAAAATAATATATCTTTCCCCATCTGCCACATATGGATATTCCCCAGCCTTACAGCATGCTGCTAAGGCAAATAAGGAACAGCAAAATAATTATCTCCATGCAAAGAAAAAGCAATTTTAGCACAATACCTTTCTGTGTTTGTCCCTCTTCCATATTCTCTTCCATGGCTACCTTTCTTCACTAGAAACAGCTACAGAGAATTAATCAAAAGCTTCAGTCAGATGTAGGAAAAAGTGTGGATTTTTTTTTCCCTGGGAAGCTCCAACAGCAGAGGCTTAGGCAAGTCCTCAGAGCTTAGCTAAGGCTCCCTCACTCTCCTTGTTTGCTTGGAGACAGGCTGTCAAGTGTAATTTCATTCAAATTACTCTTCCGTGAAGATTATCAATTTTTCTTCTCAAAGCTGCCCATTGTGTACCACTGTAAGCAGGTATTCAAATGAACAGCCTGTGAATTTTGGGGGGAAATTTGGTCTGAGCCCTTATGGCAATGACACCGATTCATAAACCTCACTTTGCATATAAAATGGAGTAAAGAAATCGAGGTTTGTATTGAAATCTGTGTTTAAATTGAAAACAGGCTGTACTGAAAACAGATGGAGGGGTGTCCTCCTAAGGGGAAGCAGACCACCAACCCATAATTCCCCCTATTTGCTACTGAAGTGGGAAAGCCCAAATGCCTGTGGGTTCTTTATGCTGTATTACTTGTCTTTCTCTCTCTCTCTCTCTCTCTCTCTCTCTCTCTCCCCCCCGCCTCTCCCCCTCCTCCTGTATCAGCACATTTAAGAATAATATGACTCTTCATTTCCCTTCTTCTCATATATCTGTATCATCAGGAACTAACAACAAATATATACTATTGCCCTCACAGTATTCTAAAAAATATCTTTATAGCAATGCAATTTTGTGTGTATGTATATGTGTACACACAAGCACAATTTAACACACGACATTAATCACTGCAAATTTTGTGCACTTTACACAGTCCCATTGTCACTGTAAACAGGAATTTAGAGGTAGTTAAGAGGTTTAAACCAGTTATTGCATCAATTCCTCTTCTGATTCCTCATATCTTAAATTAGCTTTCTTCAAAGCTCTTTTAAAATAACCGGATCTTAAAATGGTGAAGCAACACATGTACACGATGTACACGAGGAAGCTCATACAAACACACACACTGCTAAGATTTTGCTCTGGAAAAACATAGGTTAAATACTCTGTGAGGGCACCTACTAATTTGGGGAGCTCTGCAGTCTGATTTGGAATGCAAATTGGACGCTGCAGTCTAGCAGTAAATTAGCATTTTTGTACCTTAGTCTACGGAGAAATACATCATCATTTTAAGACTTTTCATTATTTCACCAAAAGTGCAAACTGAACACAATTCCAATTTTTCTTTGCAGGTTTAACTTCTCATCCTTCTGGGGGAAGTGACTAAAACAAAAAAATAAAAACTACTATGGCTGAAAATTCCTATTAATATATGATAAATAGCTCATCCATTTACTTTATGCTATCTAAATACATTGACTTAGTTCTGCCTTCTGAGATACAAAAAAAACCAACTTGTTTACTTTGGCTGGTTGGGTTTTGTTCGGGGTTTTGCTTAGGGAGGGGCTTTTGGGGGGTGTGATTGTTGAGTTTTTGTTGTTTTTTTACTCTGTTTGCATATAAATCTGTTCATATCTGGTTCACATCAGAATAATTATCATGTATGAAGTTAAATGTATATACGTAATTAAATAACTGAAACATTATTTATGACAACACATTTTCTACCTTTTTTCCCTCTTTTAGTTTATGTTTCTAGGGCTCCGTTTTCTGAAATAACTGAAAAAAAATTATCAGTTTTTTAGTTCTCATATCTAATTGATCATTTAAAATCAACACATTGAGAAGGTCTGTATTTATAGAAATGCTGCAAACACCATAGGATCTAAGCGTCTTCCATCTTTCTAGGAATTATTCCTTTAGACAGTTTTTTAAGAGAGGCCTATCTCCTTTGAAACAGATCTCCTGTGTAAGTCTCCTCTGCTATTCTTTCTCTTCAAAATATTTTCTTACATAAGCATTAACAAATCCTCATATTTAAAAATTTGCCATTCAAAAAATGGCGAATATTTTACCTGGGCTGGCAAATTGTTTCTAAGATGTTTCTATTTCTCAATAGCACCAAATATCTGGGGTGACCAGCATCCTCAATAATGATGTTTGCAACAATGGAATATACAGGTCACTGATTAAACCAAATTACCTTGTCTTTGAAACAAACATTAAAACTTTTTTTCAAGTATAACAGGAAACAAAAAGAAAAAAGGTTGGAAAGAGATAACTGGGAGAAGCTACAATAAAGATGGCACAATCTTGAGTGACATAAAAAGGTCAAGAGGAAACGACTTGCTCAATAAAAAGACAGAACTGCAAATCAAGTAAGCCCAGAAGTAAACAAAAGCATATAACACAATGTGTATTTAAGTTGTGGAAACAAGTTGTAGCAGGCTGTTGTAGAGGGGGGGGAAGAACCCAACAAAATAACAAGGAGAATCTGAACCACAAGGATTCATGGATATGAGATCCCTCAGATGAAATTTACCAGGGAGTAGAGGAATATTTTGTGAAAAAGTTTTAGCCCTTTCTTATACTACTTTCAAGGCAGACTGCTTTTGGCACAAATATATGAGATGCTGAGCTGAATGAATCCTTGATCTACTTCCCACAATGGTCATTTTCACACCACATTCGCACAAACCCTAATTTTAATGACAGGATTTTTTACTTCCTAAAAAGCCTACCACACTCACATGCCAAAGGTTAAGATGAAATCACTGTAACTGATGAAGCAAACCATAGCATTGACAAAAAATGGCTTTAAGTTTTACCCCCACCCCTACAATAAACTATTTTTATTTGTAAATATTATTGTTATGAAAATACTGACAGCTCCTCTTGTTAAACAGCAACTCCTCCAAACTATGTAAGTGTCAAAGCTCATTCTTCAGAGAACTCTGCTCAGTTTCAGGTGCTATTAACTGGACATTCACACAGCTTGTGTGACAGTGAGCAACAGAGAGAATGTGAAAGAGATTTCATATAAGCTTCCTTCATATTTAACTGCACTTTATTAACAAGGTTGAAACATAAATCTGCCTCCTCGATGTTTCTTTAGAACTGCTGCAAGGACCTTTCAAGATTAAATTATGAATAGATGTTAATCCTAAAGCCAAAGAATAGAAAAGCTCTGCAATTCTTACGCAGAGTAACAAACCAACGCAGAAAATACCAACTGTATGTGACTCTCTGAGCAGCAACCACAGCATACCGGGAAAACATATTTACCACCAGTGATACATAGCTACTTTAGAACTCTACAGAGAAGCTACACAAGCCTCTGTTTCTGGAAACACTTCTACCACAGAAAAGAGCTATATTAGTGGGAACTACATTAAACTGCCTAAAATTCCCTTTTAATGTGAAATGAGATTATTGGTGCAAGTGATCATTGGACAACCATGCCAATTGTAAATGGCAAGGCAAGACAGAACATCCAACTGTATAATGAGACTAAATAAACAGTTAATCAAGAGAATAATTGGAAGCTGATGACATTAAGGGATCCCCTGGTGTCCATTATGATATTATGAAATGTAGCTGAGCACTTACAGCTTTAAACAGCATGACAAACACCTGACTTTTACTCCCAGTTTTGTATGGCCTTCAAATCAGTTTACCATTCCATCCTTCAGTCCCATTGATTTTCAATTACATAATAATGATAATGTTGTGGTGCAGTGAAGTCTTGATCATGACAACATAATGAACTTGATTATGAATACATAATTTAAAAGCACAAAATTATTTATGTTGCTAATACTACTACCTCAATAACCAAGTAAGAAAAATCAAAAGCCAGCTCAGATTACTTCAGCTATTTTGCCTCTGACTACAGGAGGAAGTTGTGATGGATATTGGGAGTGAAGCAATAAGTGTTCTTTGTGCTTCGAGGGAATTCACTTTGGACTAATGCCAGTCAGGTCTCACAGACAGACTGCCCTTCAGGAGATGGAGTGGTGTACAGTTCACTCCTGGAAAGCATGTTCTCATTTCATTATATAAAAAAATATAATGCATATATAAAAACATTTATGAGAACATAAATGATAAAAACAATTTATGTTCTTGGAGGATATTCTATGGTGAGAACCAAAATACAGCAGGTGAGGAAAAGTGGGATATACATTTTAAAAGTTCACTCCTAAACTCACCTAAACACTAAAGTAGATGCACAGGTAGTAATTATTTTATGCAAATTAGGCATCAGATTATAGAAATCTGGAAAACATGCACAGAAAAATTAAAACTTAAAATTTTCTGTTTAGAGTGCTCCACAATTTATATTTTATATTCAAAATTGAAATGTTACTATAAAATAATGACACATACTATTTCATTTTTGGAAAATCCCAACAGACGGGTGTTAAAGGAAGCGTTGTGAAGCTTTAAGACTTCCAAAATGTCTCTAAATGTCTGCTCTGGGATGCGTATTTCATATCTACAACTTCATGAGACACTTACAGAATAATAAACCAAGAGCACATGGCCCTGAGTTTAACTCATAGCAGACACTCACACAAGTATCCAGGGAAAGGAGGAATGCTTAATGACATGAAAATTATCAGAATTAGTGGGGAAATGGAATGTTAAGAGAGGAAGGAAGAAAGTAGAAGGCAAAATGTAACGTTATCAGAATACTGTTGCTTACCCCATTGATGGGATTTGTATAGTTCTACTAATTCCCAATAGTAATTTTTTCTGAGGAAGTTATATTCTTTTAGAGGAAAAAACTACCAGTTTAAAACAGGCAGCTATCAAGAGGCAGCAGGATAGTCACATAGCCTAAAGAAATTTCAGTACAGGGCTTCACCTGATAGAAATAATTCTCTTTCTATTTTTTATAATGGAAGTTACATTTGACAGAAGATAAATGGACATCCTTTCCTTGATGGCCTTAATTTATTCTTATTTCTTTCTTCATTCTTCTGTGTTCTATTGAAGAGAAGAGCAAGAAGACAACCTCGCATATAGCCTCATTATGTTTCATACTAATAAATACTAACATCATTATCGTATTCAGAAACTTTGTGAAAGTCTTGTTTGCTTAAAAAAATTCTTTCACTGAGATCTTTCACCACCACATATGATATACTTAAAACACAAGAAATAAGAAGTAACCTGCTCATATCAGTATTCACATATATATTTCATATACGCAGTATCGATCAAGAGGAGAAAGATAATAGAAAATGATTAACAGTATCTCTGATTCAGAATACCAATCTTAATATTCTCTTCCAGACTATTATCTGGAGTTATTGTAAGCATCATCTGTAATTTAAAACCTTTAGTCTGACTGGATATGTTTCATGAGTCTTACTGGTTTTACTTTTGAAAATAAGTGAAATTTTCCAGAGTAAAATTAGATAACATTGTCAATATAATTCCTCTAAAATTCTGAAGAACTTCAATAATTTTGAAACCTAAGATTAAGAAAATTATGTCTTTTGTATCTTGGGATCAAAATTAATTGTTCATACTCCCAAAGGATACTGCTATTCATTCTCTAAGGTTTAACTCTGAGAAGATGCTCCTGGTTGACGGATTAATAAAGAACTATCAACTGAACATGAATGCCAGTGTAACTGAGGGAGATGCCCAATAATATATTTCTACATATGGGTTTCTAAATATTATGCTAGATTCTCCACTTGGATGCTCTAGACCTCAGCAGTAAGCCTATATTTAAAGCCCAACATCAGATAGCTGTTCACATTACCTTTGAAAACTGGATGCCATGAGATAGCAGAGCATTGTGATCATCCAGCCCAGCCTTTTTCACCCCAGATAGTGCTATAGGAAGTGGATATACTAATAAATACCCATACAGGTATGTATTAGATCAAGTGATTCTAAAAAGAATCACTTGGTAGCATACTCAACACATACAGTTCTAGCAGACTCTGCTTTTGTCAGGGGACTTGGACTGCACTCTCTTCAGAGGTCTTCTCCAAACCAAATCACTGTGATTGTATTCTATGATTTTCTACTGGTATAACTATCACTGAAATATTCCATATAGTTTTTGGTGCCATCAATGCAAAGTTGCTGATGAAAAATGGAAGTACTTCAAAACTGGCCACAGGCACAGCTTCAGTTAAAAAATTTAAAGTGTTAGTATGGTAAATTTAAGAATAAAGGTGAGGGGTAACTGCATTACACCAGAGTATCTGCGAGAAAACAGATCTAATGGAAAGTTGTTAAAGTTAAGTCAATATTAATGGAATTTGAAACTAGACATTGGAGAATAGAAATTATATTCAAATTATTTCTTCAAAACACTAGAGAAATTAGCCAAGATTGGATTCTTGGATCCACACACACACAAAACTAAATCATAATCTGTATTCTCCTAGTTAAACTTTAAGTTAATTAGGTCATAGGAATTCTCTGATTAATACTTGCATTATGCAGCAGTTTGGACTAAATGACCACATTAGACCCTTCTGGCTTTTAATCTCTTAAGTATTTAAAGCTGTAATCATGTTTTTGAGAGATTTCATATCTTAATGTGCTCTGAGATTCCCTTGACTTTTGTGGTCTTTGTACATCAAAGTGCTCTTTCAAATATCTTCAGAATGTTGGGGTCTGATGAATGGAAAAATTATTTACACTCAAACTGTGTTTTCCCTTCCCACCAGCCTTATTGAGCTGAAAAACTGTGATTAAAAATATTATCCATCCTACATGCAACAACAATTTGTATTTCCCTGTGTGCCTCTGTTCCATTGGAGGTTATTTGTCTATTAAAGCATTCAAGTTTCTCTTTGGTTCCATAGAGTTTCTGTCTTACCTTGAAAGTCTGAGAAATGTCTAAAAGCACCTTCTGATGATTTCAAGAGGTGGTAAAGTCCTTTGTTTTGACAAGGACTCCTAAGTTAGCAGCTAAGCAGGCAGCTGGGCACTGAAGAACACACAATACACATATAACATACACTAACTGTAAGAAAAAGCTAATCTAGCAGTATGAAAATAAAGTAGGAGAGGGGCTAAAGTGGATCATCAAGTCCATCTCCTGTCCCTGCACATGACAGCCTCAAGACACAAACCATGTACCTGAGAGCATTGCACAAATGCTTCCTGAAGTCTTGTCATGTTTGTGCTGTGACCACTTCCCTGGGGAGCCTGTTCCAGTGCCCAAAAACCCTCTGGGTGAAGCATGTTTTCCTAATTCCAACCTAAAACTCCTGTGACACAACTTCAGACCATTTCCTCAGCTTCCATCACTGGTCACAAGGAAGTTTCAGACTGCAATGAGGTCTCCCCTCATTCTCCTCTTATCTAAGCTGAACAGACCAAGTGACCTCAGCTGCTCCTCATAAGGCTTCCCCTCAAGGCCCTTCACTGTCTTTGTAACCCTCCTCTGAATGCTCTCTGATAGCTTGATACCCTCTTACACTGAGGCACCCAAAACTGCCCCCAGCACTGGAGGTGAGGCTGTCCCAGCTCAGAGCAGAGCAGGACAATCCCCTCCCTTGCCCAGCAGGCCGTGCTGTGCCTGGTGCTCCCCAGGCCAGGGTTGGCCCTCCTGGCTGCCAGGGCACAATGACTCAGATTCAGCTTGTCATTGACGATGACTCTCAGATCTCTCTCCAAGGTGCTGCTCTCCAGCCTCTTATTTCCCAGTTTGTGCATACATCTACAGTTGACACTTCCAAGGTGCAGGATGTGGCTTTGCCTTCTTTAAAATCCCAATTTACTAGCATCTGCACACTTAGTACTCTTTTGAGTCCTGAATCCAGGGCATTAATGAAGTAGTTGCCAGTCTGATGTCACCCCATTCGCAGTAACCCTTTCCACCTGAGCCATGAGCCAGTTGCTTACCTGTTGCATTGATGTCCTTATCCAGCTGTGTGCTTGACATTTTGTCCAGAAGGATCCTGCCAGCAACAGTATCAAAAGCCTTACCGAAATACAAAAAGATTATATCCGCTGGCTTCCCTTCTTCAGCTGGGGGACTGCCTTGTCCTAAAAGGGTATCATCAGGTTTGATGAGCAGGACTTTCCCCTCATGAATCTGTACTGGCAGTGACTTACGACTGCAGTGTTTTTTCAGTAACACCCAGAATGATCTCCTCCAGGATTTCACCAGGCACTGAAGTGAGACATAGGGATTAGTTACAGTAGATTCTTTGTGTAGATGCCAACTACATTTTTGCTAACACTTGACTTTTCTCCAACCGCTTCCATTTCATCCAAGCTCCAAAAGGAGTAAGAAAGGAAAAACAAGCCAAAAAATGGAGATTAGCAGTTGAGGGAGAAAAAAAAAAGATAAATAAACAAAAGGCTGCTGTGTGGGTCCTCCCACTGGCATAGAAAACTTATGATTTATGGAGAATTGTCAAGCTGAAAAAATCATAGATGTTTAATGATTATTATAATGACAATTTTAGTTGCCTTATTTTTTAAAACTTGAGAGATCACAAATATACAATTTGTAAAATAATAGAAGTTAGACTCTGCTTATAGCAGTTTACCAGCAAGCTTTTTACTCCTTAGCATACCCCCTAATGAGCAATGCATGACTGTCTTTTATAGCTTAAATGCAACAAATGTAAAGAATCTAAAACAGGCATCATTGCCATTCTCTTAGTGAAACTGTCATGCCAAAGAAAAACCCAAAAATGAATTTTTTTTAAAAGAAAATTGGCAGACTTCTAACACTGTTCCATGCTCTAGAGATGAAGTGCACATAGATATATAAAGATGCACGTATGTGTAAATGTGTATGTATATATATACACATAGATTAATGAATAGAAACACACCCATACACATATATACTCCTATGTAGTTCTATTCAGATGCAAAGTGTCCAAATGAGACCTTTATGCAATATGCATGCCCCTCAACAAAAGGCATGTAAATCATGACAGAACATACACTGAGTGTTCCACTGCATCCCTCGCCTCACCCTTTTATCATTCCTAGGAAACCAGAGAAAGAGATTTAAAACCATAACTAAAACTGAGTGTTCAATTACAGGCTACAAAAGAACAGTTTATAAATATCTTCCATGAGCACTGGTCTAATGATGTTGGTTCAGTGAACTCCCTGGATCCTGTAATCCCTTTTTTAATCTCTGTTACTTACTTACTGCCTTTGAAAGATTCAAAGTAGCGTTCGATATTCTTATAACAGAGCAACATTACAACAGGACATGTTGTGGGAAAAAAAGATTACTAAAACTTACTTTTTTTTTTTTGAAGCAGCACATTTTGGGTGGTATTCAAGCTAAGATTCCATTACAAATTCTAATTGCAATCTCTTAATACAACATAATTAGAGGATCTTCCTAATCTGGAAAACTAAATCACATAAATGGATTACAGATCAGTTTTCAGATGACCAAAAGGGAAAAAAAAAGTTTCCCACAAAGAGAGTAAAAGCTGTCAGATGGCTAAAACACGGCAAACCAAACCACATTTCCTGAATTATCACCTTCACTCTAGTAGAGGTAAACTGATTACTGATTTAGATATGTTTTAAATATCAGAGTTCTCTAAGCCTTCTTTGCATGTATTAAAATGTATACCCTACGTTGTAGGAATTTTAGCAAATAAAAGTATCACCAACTATTTTCTTCCACTAATCCTTGTATAAATATAATAATTGTAAAGCCAGCACTTACTCTGGTAATGGATTCTCAGGATGTTTTCCAGTCTGTCTCTCAGACTATGGTCCAAATAATGGAAAAATATGGGCTGAATAAAATCAGGACTTTTTTTAATGTTGTTATGCTCATGACAGTTATTCTATTATTATTTTACCACTAAGAATTCAAGTGTGCATCATAGTAACATGAATACCTTTCTGAATTGTGTAATGACTTATAATCATGAAGATTGTTTGTCTTTCTAAATCTATCTGCTAACAATGTAGATCATACGAATGCATATCTACTCCAGAAACTATGTTCTTATCACTTCAAAAATATTTTGTATACTTAGCACATAAAACCCAAATGAAGCCATCTCAGATGTTCAGGTGTGAATTAACCACTCACATAATTTTTTGAAGGATATGTTTAATAAAGTACTAACTTGCTATGTGCCTTTTTTTAATTATCCTGCACTAACAAGATTTTTTGAAATTTTTTAAACATTTTGTTGATACTTGTAATAATAATTAGCATCAAAATATCATACCTTTGTTTTATTTATTTTTAAAGAGAAAGAGTAATTTACACATCTAAAAATGGAAATATAATTTTTCCCCAAGTGAAGACACTGATGAACTGAGTACATCAATACAGAAGGAAAACAATCAGTGAAACACTGAGGCATTTGATTTCAAAATACACAGCAACACACAGAAAAGCTATGACAAAACAGAGAAAAAGTACAGTCCATATCAATCATTGTTTTACTAAAGTTCATATGGAGAATGTTAAAAATAAGGAAACTTGTTAAAAAAGAAATTAACAGGATGGCTAAAAAATTAAGTACTCAGAGAAGGGATAAAAACCCTGAAAGTGATGATACTGGAGGCACAGCATGCAGCTAAAGATTTGAGAAAGAGTGGAAGCTAGCTTAGATACACATGGGTTTTGCAGATTTTTCCCCACATTTTTCATGCTCTTAGCAGACTACAGTAACTTATAATAGTTTACAAGATCTGCCTCTTAGGAACACAGCTGCAGCTGTTACTCACTGCATACCTATTTCACTGTAATGTGAACTTTATATTTCATTATAATGTGAACTACAAAGGTAGATGTATAAGGAAGGTTCTTCCATGAAGGAAGACCCTATGTAAAAGAGATCATAGTTGCTTCTCAAGTATCAACTCTTTCAACCTTTCCCACATTTTCTTGAAAGCAAGGAACTTACCTCTTCAAAGAGAACCTATTTCTTCAAATAATTCACAGCTCTAATCATGCTTTTTCTCTGAATCACCACAAAAATGTTTCTGTGCTTATTTTTACAGGTATCACTGTCTTACAGCTCTTCAGCTCATTTGAATATATACTTACATTAAAACTGCTATGGGGGAACTTTCTGAAGACGTAATGAGGAATTAGTGACCCTGAGGTATATGCTGACCCAGATAAGCCTCCCCAGCTAGTACCCATATGTCATCCCCAGTGGCCTCTGAATGACCCCGTGCTCTGGCCCATCATGGTAGCTTGCAGGTGTTACAGGAGAATGTGCAGATGTTACAGGAGGATGTACAGATGGTCCTGTCTGATGTTCTAACACGTATGATATGTCCTTCATGGACATTTCACACCCATTAGATCAGAAATTATTGGCTTTATTGTGATGAAACAGACCATTTTTAACTGATAAATTTAATGGTGAGGAAGAAAACTATAAAAGCATGGCAGGTGGTGAGGGATGCTGAACCTCACCACGGATGGACATTCTGTGTAGTGTGTCATGGACATCTTGAAGAGGTCTGTCTGATGTTGACACGCCTCAGGGGTTCCTGTCATCTGAATTGACATAGGATTAATTCATTAATGCTACTTTCTAATTATTCTGTAAATAGCATTAACCATGTTTATGTTTGAATAATTTTTCTTATCAAGCCCCAGAAAAAAGAAGTATGAAAGAACTGCAAACAACATGATTCTGTATTTAAGCACAAAGACCTCTTGTTCAGTCAATGACAGAAAACAGACACAGTGAAAACTGGATTGCTTTCATGGACTCCACTTTGCAGCTCACATCTGTATGAGATGGAAAGTGTTAACAATATCTAGTATTTAGTACAATCCAATTTTTAACTTTACCATTGCATGCCTCATTGCAATGATGCCTTTTTTTTCCTGCCAGATTGAGACTCTGTTCATATACGGTGAAGTACATGCCCAGTATCTTCTTATCTCCCAGTATTTGTTTCTTCCTCAGCCTTATTAGCCATCAAACTCTAGTGGACATAAAAGGGAAGTAAAAGGATGATAAAGGAAGTATAATTTTTCTTTGATGAAGCACAACACTGCCAGTACAAAGCTAAACTTATAAAAGAAAGGCTATAAAAAGCAAAAGCAGAACAAATAAACCTACAAAAAAACACAAAACCTCATTTCCATGACAACAGAAACACATCATTAAGGGCCACTAAACTTCAGAAGAACATTTTTCTCTAACAGACATCACATTAACTCTATTTTTTTTAAGCAGAGAAGTTCTTTCTCTGGAGTCTTCCCATAAACAAACTGATAAGGGAACACAAATGGTTACTTTTCATATGTAAGAAAGAAAACTTCACTAAATGGTACCCAGAGGAAGGAAACAGAGCTATTGTATGCAATGCTGAATATATTTTCTCTCAGAAGTCCAAAAATTAGTTATAAAACTATCAAAAAGCTACAGAAATCTCTCACACACATTTTATTTGGCTTTATGAAGTTCACTTACAAAACAAGTCCATATAATTTTTCTCCTCAGGGACTGTTTAAATTGTTATTTTAATATATATGTGTGTCTGCATGTATATATATATATATATATAAAATTCCTTCCTCTTTTTTGATTATATGTAGCAGTCACAACCATTTCATGGCAGCCCCCCAGTATTTTACACATCTATTTAAGTACACACTTATGGTATAAAAATGGAAACAGAATCAGTCTGTCCTAACAAGCAAAATATTCCAGTCTTCTTATGTCCCTATAACTGTATCTAAACTGTCCCTTTACAGAGATCCCTGTTCTGAGCAAAATTATCATTCCAGCTTTACCTGTTGAAACACATGATCTCTTACTTAACACTGTTTAGAAAAATAAAAAAATGAAATCAACTTCTTCCTAATGATATTTCCATCTTGTTATTCTCCCCAGATTTCAGAATTTCAGCTATATGTCAGGTTCATTAGCTGGACATTACCTGGACCCAAGTTGTCTGCTATATATTTCCAATACCACAGTTTCAGGAACCAATCCAACTTCATCATTTACAGCACCTCTTTACACCTTACCAATGTCATTCACAAAATACTTACTTCACAACTTTCTAATTTCTTGCTCTTTCATTTTCTATCACAGTAGCCAATATTTCCAGAACTCATGCCTATCTCTGCCTTGTGAGGCGACCACTTTAAATCATTTACCCCTTTCTTGATTTTTGTCCTAATTTCAAAAATAAAATTCACTTCTTCAGCCATCCTAAAATACTACTTATTGTTAATAAAATGCAGAAACTTTAAAGGAATGTGGACAAGGTACACTGCTAAACTTGAAAAATTATGTACTCTAGGTCAGAGTTATCATGTTCCATTTGAGCATGATCAGCAGTGACTTGATATATGACAATTTTCAGTAACAAACCATCTTATTGCTACATCATTATAATATATTGCTATGTTATATTAAAAAATCTCTGCTCAAACCCTAACAAAGCATCAGGGTCATTAACTGAATATTTTTTAGCTGACTGCTTTTTCTATCTAACTAGAAAAAAAGTCATACCTGATCTTTCCAAATGGCCTCTGAACAGGATGAGCAATGCTACGGCAGAATAAAGACTGAAATAACTTCCTAACTAAATTATAATTAAGAGATTCGGACAGAGTTAAAGAAAATAATGTTTGAAACTGATTATTAAGACAAAATGATTTTGGAACATAATATAAGGACAACATGTTCAAATTCTCATAACGTTGCATGAAGACAACCAGAAGATACAGGGTTGCTGAGGAACTGGATCCTCAACCTGAAAACTTGAGTATCTAATAGAACACCAGCTAGAATTTACTGTATGAAAATAATTTCTATAGCTGATCCAACACAGAGATATACATAAGTCTATTATAACAATTTCAACATCTGGGTAAACATTGCTAATTGCTGTTTAGATATTTTAAAATATGATTGTTTCACTATTTTTACTTTTCTATTTTTTTTTTATTTTACACGTATGCGTTTTATTTTTTTACACATATGCAACAGACCTAGTTGTAAACCAAGACTAAAGAAACTTCAGACCTCCTTCTTTATTAACTCTTATTTAAAGTGTTTGTGTGAGTGAGCTATGGGAGTTTCTCAGGGCATTTTATCTGCTTCACATTTGTATGGACAGTCCAATATCTGCTTCCTTTTTTTCTCTCTAAAACACAGTCCCAATTTTGTTGTCTGACGAGCACAGCGCCTGCAGCTATCTTCACTGAAAAATAGTCAAAACAAGCTATCTGGTGACTCTGAAAAACCTCTTTGTAATGCAGTATTTTGTGAAATGCTCATAGCAATACAATTTTAGTAGCAAACTTCTTTGAGAGCTGTCCAGCTTGCCCTGGTTCTTGGGCCTCTTCCTACATGCTCCCTGCCCAGAGCTGTGTTGTTTCTAAGCAACCATTCATTTTCAGTAACCTCCTGTTGGGCCCAATGACATCACATTCTGGAAGCTTCTGTCCTGTTTAGGAACTGTGATGGATGCATGCACTTCATTTTTGTGTTCACCACTTAGTACCTGTATTTTTGTGAGTATGGCTGAGCTGCTGAGGAAAGGCTAATTGCCTTGCTTGTGCTGCTGCTAATCAGGACAAATGCAAGTTTTTGGGGAGCAAAAAGGTTGTTTTGAACAACCTTCATTTGGAAAAAGCTTACAGAAGGCAGCAAGGAAAACAAACAAAAAAAGCAAACCTGGGGGAGGAACACACCACACACCATAAACCCCACAAACTTTTCCCAGGGAACCTACCAAGGGCTGCGTTGATTACTACAATCAAGAATGCTGGTGAAAGATGCTGGACTAAAAAGTGAAGAGGCAAAAAGGATTAATCACTTTAACATAAAAGAGATCTGAATTTCTATTTCAAAAGCAACCATATTTCAGTTTTGTCCCAGTAAATTATATTTATTTTAGAAGTGGTACTCTGGTAAAATCCTGTGAAATGAACAAAACAGGAATATGCAATGCAAAGATGGAGAGATCCCGATCTCTCACATTCAAGTAAAGCCTGAATTCACACATTTTCCTCTGCAAGAAGTGGAGGAGGGAATGGGGCTATTGGGCAAAAATAACAAAAACAAAGCAAAAACAAACAAAAATCCCAAACAAAACAAACAAAGACCAACCAAAAAACCAAAATCAACCAAACAAAAAACTCAACAAAAACCTTAGAATAAATAGTTTCAAGACAAATATTCCTGTTTGATTTTCTTATTAAATATCAAATTAACAAAAAAAAAATGAACGTTTTCTATAAAACTCATTTTAATTCTTAAATTATAATGATTTAATTATTTGGAATTAATTTTCTACTAACAGCATAATACTACAGCTTTTTTCTACCTGTTACAAAAAAAAAAAAAGCAATAGCAAATCCTGCAGTTTTATGAATTCCAAAAGAGTTAAAACCATGACATTTGTTTAACTAAGACGTGGCAGTAACTTGATGTCCTCCCACAATTTTTTCTTAAAGATTACATGAAAAGAAATAGAAGACCATACTAGAAAACTTGTAGTTTTAACCTGAGACAAAATAAAAAATAAAAAAAAATATTATAAATGAAGTTTTGGCTCCATCAAGACATTATTCCCCTATTTGGTCATTTTCTGAAGGGAGTGCCAGGATGGATGACCATCTCCCACAGTCCTGTCATTGCCCTGCTATCTATTTATTTGCAGTGATATATTCCACTATAATTGTCATAATTTCTGTTATATTTCCACCATGAAGGAAAAGATGTCGCTAAAAGTGGTGTAACAGTTTGCAAATACACTGAGAGAGAGCTGCTGAAGCTTGGTCGATGGTTACTTTAAGAAACACAGCCCTGAAGATGTGTGTTGGGGAGCATTGCTGTGAGAAGTGAATAAACATCCTTTCACTCCTTCTCCTGACATCAAGCAGAAATGAGAAAGGGAAGTCGACAGAGGTCACACACAAATGTGAAGAGCTCTGTAGAACCATCTTCGGATTCTAATCTGGACTGACAGCTATCCTATTCTTTTCTGGTGTTATGTATAATGGACACATAACTCCTGGTTCAAAGTCAGAATAACCCTCTGCTTAAATATTTTAAAGACAAAAGTAGTAGGCCTCATTCCAGCCTCCTGAACCAAAGTACTCAAGAATCAACTATCTACTCGGGCAAGTAGTAGTTCAAGCCAACATGCCAAAAAAATGCCGCAAATATTTCCCAAAGTAAATGTAATTATTTATGCAATCCTAAGAGAATTAGCACATCTATTACATGGATGACTTTAGGGAAATTATTAATATTAATATAATATATACATTTATACTGTTGAGACATTGTACTATATAGATCACAAAGAAAAGGAAAGCAACCTTCCACCAAATGGAGAAATTGTTTTCTATAGATTGGAGAATGCCACTAATCCAGGTTTTCTAAAACAGCATCTAGGTAATGCTGCAGAGCACTTGAAATGGATAGAAAAGCAGTGTGTCCTTTTGGGTTACAGAACAAGATAGGTCTCCAGGCCCTTTCCCACTGGAGCTGGAGAAAGAAATGGCAAAAATGGTCATCCTGGAGAGAGAAGGAAGTCAATATTGCAAAATTAACACTTCTAGGGACTTCTAAACTCTCTTTCGGTGGTGTCTTATGATGGTATAAGTCTTGTGCAAAGGGGAGAGAAATAATGGATAACAGATGAAACAAGGGACAATTTACACTAAAGGAATGTGATTGGAAAATTTAGAATTCCCATGAAGTCTCTTTTCAACAGCTACTGAATAAAATAAATAAAATTTATAAAATAAATTAAAATAAAATGTTGACAAACCTCAACTTTCTAAGATTTGAAAAACAACAAGTTTTCCTGATGTGTAATTAATCTCACTTATGCATACCTGTCCATGGTCAGAGAACCACCACAACAGCCACTAAGAAGTTTTCCCAACACAAAACTACCTGCACCATTAAAGCCCTGCCTGGTAAACCTTGGCCTGAAAAACATTTTCAGTTTTCAGCCACATGTCATATTGATGAGACTAAACAGCTTTCTAGTGTCAAGTTTTTGTTTATTGTATGATACTTCAGAATGTGACCATCTCAGAACCTTTCTTTTAGGCTAAAAGATGCACTGCATTCTCTGGGTGTTTCATTATAACCAGTGATCTCAAATTTTGTTCCAGATCTCTGAAAAAAAGCCTTAAATATTTTATAATCAATGCCCTCAGAGTACCTCTTAAAATACACCCCATAGGTGTCTATATACCCTTTAAAATGAATTTGGGAGCCACCAACCAACATCTACTCTATGCTGCATCACTTTAAAAGTGTATCACATTTTTAAGGACACTGATTTCCAGCATCCCTTGTCTGCTTTTAAATACATCATTGCATTATTTTGTCAAGCAAGATCTACTTTCCTTTAACCCCACTTGACTGCATTAATTATTTTGGATTCTTTCAGCTTCTGATTAATGAAGTCTCATAAGAAATATTTAATCTCTTGACTGAATTCAGAATCATAGTGATTAGAATAGAAATATTTATTACTTTCACCCCATTCTTTTCTAATATTAGAATTCTTATGCCAATTTTCAGGAACTACTACTGTTTTACAAGAGTTTTTTAAAAAAAGTTGGTTTAAGTTGTTTCTTAAAACTAAAAGGCTTTTGCAGACTGTTCTTATATCTCTTCAGGATAAGACAGAAGTGACAAAAGGCACATAAATAGAACGCATGTTTTGACAGTTAGGAGGGTATCTAAGTATTGCTTCTTCCAAACATGGAGAATGAGACTAGAATCATAGAACAAATCCATAAAAGCTGAAAATTATTAATACAGTTTGAATAAAGTGCATCATTTACTGAGCCTACTCAAACATCAACTAAAAGATCCAGTTCTGATAGCACATGAAATAGACTGAAGGCGAAGTGTTGGACTTTCAGACATATCTAACTACATAAAATATACAATAATCTGTGACACTAACCCTGTCACCAACCAATATTTACCAACTTTTAGGATCTACTCCAGCGTTTGGAACCTGCATCTATTTCATGACCAGTTCACTTAGTGAAATTCACAGAATCATGGAATGGGTAATGGTGGGAGGGGCCACAGTTAGTCATCTGGTCCAGCCTCCCCTCTCCAACAGGATCATCCTGGAGCACATGGCACAGGATTGTGTCCAGACAGATCTGGAATATCTCCAATGAGGAACACTCCACAACCTCCCTGGAAAGTCTGTTCCAGTGCTCAGTCAACTGCACAGTAAAGAAGTTACTCCTTGTGTTCATTTTGAACTTCCTGTGCATCATCCTCTGCCCATTGCCTCTTGTCCTATTGCTTGGCACCACTGAGCAGAGCCTGACTCCATCCTCTTGGCACCCTCCCTTCAGATACTGACAGACATTGATGAGGTCCCCTCTCAGCTGTCCCTTCTCAAGGCTGAACAGGCCCAGCTCCCTCAGTCTGTCCTCATAAGAGAGATGGCCGGGTTCATCAATCATCTTTGTCACCCTTCACTGGATGTGCTCCACAAGCTCCATGTCTCTCTTGTCCTCAGGAGCCCAGAACTGGGCACATTACTCCAGATCCAGCCTCACCAGGTCTGAAATTATTCATCCTGACAATTTAAGTTCAACATGTAGAAATCAGCCTGGGAGCATCAAGGTATATAAAGCACGTCTGTATTCTCAAGTGTATGGCAATTGTTTCTGGTGGAACCATTCAATTCATACAATTCACATTATTTAATGAGTTTTAGACAGCATGGGGAGAAAAACAGCTTTTTCTGTGACCATTCTATTCAATTAATAATGCAATAAAAGTTGTTCTTGATAATGATAAAAAAAAATAAAATCACATACACACCCAGTATTAGCTGCAATAGTAAAAACTAATTAAACAATATAGTCATTAAAAATCTATTAATTTTGAGATTTGATCTCATATACTTGAGAGGATTTGAGGGTTTGGATTTAAATTTCAGAAGCAAATATACACTATGTCAGATTTCCCCAAATAAAATTCCACACTAAACTAGAGTAACAGAAAATCTTTTTCCTGAAGGAGGTCCAACTTCATATTATGCAGCTGATACTGCCTCAAAGAAGAGAGACTGGAAGCAATATTTACATGAAGAAAGTTAAAATTCCATTGCTGAACACTGATGCCATATATTTAACTCAGTAGTATTACCGGGTGATGAGATCTGCTGATAATTTTGAGAATTTAGATATTATGAATAGAAACACTATGGAAGTTCCATATCTTGAAGTGTTACAGTGTTATTTTATCCTAATAAATTAGCATGTTAGTGAAAGAGGCCATGTGATTAATATGCAATATTCTGCTAAGTGAGCTCTTAATTAGGCTAGCAATTTAGAAGAAACAGGAAATCAAGGAATTAATTTAGCACTTTGTACATGATAAAAATTAAAAGCTCATGCTATTCATGAACTGAATAAAAGTGAAGCCAGATGGCATAACCTGTGAAAAAAGGAGACACAAAATTTTCATTTTCATGAAACTGTAATGTGAGCAGCATCTTGTCTACTAATTAGCAGAACCTGATGATCCCAACTTTCAGTATATGTAACATAAGTAACATATGCACTTCAGCATATGTACAACTTTTTATAATAAATATTGATAAAGATACCATACTATTTATTTGATCTTTTTTTCCCTGGAAGTTCTTATACAGCATTTGAAGTATACAATATTGTTAAGTTCCTAGTCAGCCAGGAATGTTAATTACATGGAAAGTGGAAGCAAACCACAACATTTTTCCAGTTATAATGTGGCACTGCCTAGAAATTCAGTGAAGTAGCACAGACCTGCTGTGTCATGCACTGTTGAAAGAAAAAATATCAGAGACATGGACCTGCCCCAAAGTATTTTTTGTATTTCAAACATTAAAACGAATCCCCTATCACAAAAAGGAGCAAAACAGCAATGCAATAGCATATCCTCTGAAACAGGCACAAAAATAAAAAATCAAAGGAGGGGTGTGTGGCATCAGTGCAACAGAATGGTAAGAAAGAAAGAAAGATTAGAAACTTCTGAAGATTAATAACAGAGGTTTGATATTCATAACTTTATCATGATACTCAGCCACTTGTGGTCTCAGACTCAGAACAAGTTGCCACTACAACAGGAAACTCAGTGCAAGATCAAACCTCAGTCATTTTTGTTACTTTATTTGAATCTCTGTTTTCAAGCTATATTACTGTACATAATCACTTATTAATTACTACCTGTCCAAATCCTCACTTCTCTCCTACACCTTCTGTAAGCATGAAATAAATTACCTGGACTTAAACACTTGTTATGGTGTTAATTGGAGTTGCTTTATCTCAGCCTACACTCATTTGTGATTTGGTGAGTTTGCCTAACAGAAATAACACTGAAATTACAGGCTCCAAATTCATATCTCCTTATTTCTCTATTCTAAGTAAAACTACATGAGGAATTTTCTCCTCATAAATTATGGCAAGAATTACATGTCATCTAAATAGATATTTGTCATTCTATTGCCTATCATAAGGATATGTCCATAATATTGTACACATTGATGTACAATAATTTGCACTAACAAGTAACAGCCAAAATAATTCAATTGGAATCCAAATCACATCCTTGTTGTGGAGATGGTTGGACCATATCTGCAGTAATGAGAAATATCAGTTATAACTTCTTTGTGTGAATGTTGAGACACATAAGCCCTTAGTCTTTTACAGAAAATCTAGAGAATCAAACATTTGGACATTTCTCTCACAGTTCTACCCCTATGGTACCCCTTCTATAAGGCGTACCATAAGCAAAGGTTACAAAAATGCCTGATTTTCTATTAAATGTGTACGATCAGGTTTCAACACCACCATTTCTAGAAATCAGAACCATTATGAAATCAGAATTTCATCTCATGTTTTGAATATTCTCATTCAGCAAATGTACATTTTCCCATATTTCTCAAAGTTCAAAAGATTATTTACTTGCTTACAACATTAAAAAAAGAGACAAATTACCAGGCAAATCTAGATACAGAGATTTAATTAGTGACACCAAACTTCAGACTGAAAATAAATACTCATGTTCAAGGTAGATGTCAGTGAGCCACAGTGTAGGAAGTAGATTAGTCCACATCATCTTTCTAATAAGGATTTCTGGCACTCTTTCTACAGGGTGTTGCATATTCTGACCTAAAGAGACTATAAAGCAGTGAATAAAGATAAATTATGACTGCAATATGAACTGTAGCTTTTTGCATCTTTTATTACCTTTTTCACTTCATGCCTTTGGCAAGCTTAAGTATAAGAAAACCAGAAAAACCTTTTGCAAAATTGAAATAAAGCTGGAATACAAAAAAATAAAAAAGTTATTATGGTTCCAACAACCAATCTGTTTAGTTATTATCACTGCAATTATCCCTTCTAATTCAGTGTGCTCTATTGTGTTACCTCCACCAGAGATGATTACATAATCACTGAATGAATATATGTTAGCTGGTGTAGCAAAAGATATTATGAACTGTTTTCAACTGGTTTGCAATGTTGGTTGTGTTTATGTTAATTGTTATTTAAATTCATCTATTATTGAACAGTTTATTAGACTATTATGCAGGAAACCTTGCTTTGGTGGATATATAAAAATAGCATTTTACAAATAAATTCCAGTGTAAGTTAGATGTTTTAATTTAAGTGTCTATCTGCTGATCCACTTCCATCACTTTTTATCAGAACTGGGAAGAACAATCAGCTCACATTCCAATTTCAGTTATATCCATTATATCCCTTCTATCCCCACGTTTTGGAAGCCAAACTAAGGAGCTGACTTCAATCCACAGTAACAGTCTCACTGTATTTTAAGATTAACATAATTAACAAATGCCATTTTCCAATCTAGAAGCTGAGAGATGTGAATAAAATTATATTATTTAAGATTAAATCTTGAAAAATAGATCAATATTTTATTTATTATTATTTTATTCAAATGCATATAACTGTTATACACACAAACACACATGTACATTTATCATCCAAACAGAAGCACACACAAGTAGTGTTCATTCTTAAACAGAACTATTTATTATTATTTTTAAATGCTTATTGTTGTATTTATTAAGCCCAGTGATAAAATAAAAAGGAAATAGTACAGCACTTTTTGAAACCACAAACACAGCTTTCAAAAAGCACTAAAAGATCTGAGTAAGAGCAGAAGCATACCCTTTATGAACTTAATTTTCATTAAGACATTCGCTGCCAAAAAGTAGCTGAATGATTCCAGAAGACAGAAATATTTTCAAGGTCTATTAATAACTAAATGAATGCTATTCATCTAGTTAATGTCACTCAACTAATTTTCATTCAAGCTGTCACCAGACTAATTGTAAAAAGAAACAGTATAAGCCAAAACTTCATAGAATAATTATTCAGATACATGACTCTATGGCTAAGTAGCCTATCTTACACAATACTGTGGGCCTTAAGTATTGAAAATGCATCTATTATCTATAGATTTTCTGAAAACAAAATTAATTATAGTGCAGTTCAGGATGCCCCACAGAATAGCAAAAAGGTATTTTATTTGCACAAGAAATCTGTGATATTTTTGTGTTAATGTGAATTATGCTATGGTAACATAAAACTACCAGACCACACATTCGGTGACAGGTTTTGGGCATTAAGGATCAGTGTGGCTAGAGACAGTGGTTAGAAAGATGGGATATTTTATTTCTCCAGATGTACAATATTTGCCTTTATATCTGTCATATACTGTGCAATTCATCTCTTTTGTAAAGGCTATTAAGAGTTGGACTTGGCGATCCTTGTGGGTCCCTTTCAACTCGGAATATTCTATTTGGAATCTGTGGATATAACTCCTGTGACATCCTCACAGACCATGTCTGAGTTTTAGGTCAGAGAGCAGGTACACATTGTCAGTTTGCCAGATTCAAACTTGTAAAAAAGGTAAAGCTATTTTCAGGACTTTATGCATCACTTTGTTTGCCCTTGCACTGTGGGGTGCACAGACCTGAGAGTTTGTCACGGCACCTTTGGTCCTCAGAAACACAGATATACCAAGGAGCAGCTGTTCATTTTTGTTCCAGTTGCAGTACTTTCCCATGGCAATCCAAACTGGCCCTATTCTCCATCCCTGCAAGTCTTCTATCCAAACTGAATATGTTACAAAAGAAAGCATCTTTTTCAGGGGAATTTCACATTTGCAGAAGTTAGATTTGGAAAAGATCCATGGAAAGGCGCTGGAACACAGAAAAGGGCTGGTTACTGTTCCATATTACTATTACCATGAGAAAAAGGACATGTAAAGCATTGCCTTGTGGGGATCACCCCCTATGACTAAAAAGTTACTACCCACACTTACACTAAGAAAATTTAATGAAGTCCATGGAAGAAGAAAGAAAAAAAAGGCATTAAATATTAACCAGGTCAGTGCAGACTGTCTTTGAAACTCATACTTTAACTAAATCTTTAGAATGCAAATCTCGTCTCCAATCAGAAAAAGACTGGACTGACTTTAGCACTGACCAACCTGCAACAACTAAGGTTTAATGCTTACTTCATAGTTTGGCTAAGTAACAGCTTTTTGAACTGCCTCTGTAGGCAAAGTGGAGTGAATCAACTGCAGACCAAGTCGGCAGCTATGTGATAAGTCAGTAGAAAAGAAAGGAAGAAAGAGTGTCTGCATAATCCAGACTTGTTGAAAAAGTGAATAAAATGAGGAGTGAGAAACATCTCAAAAAGAGTCAAATCTACTCCATAACAGCTTCAAGCAATCCCTTCTGTAAAGCCCTCTTCAGTAAAAGAAGGGTACAAAGAAAAAGGTAAAAAGAATAATGAATCAGAGAAGCAAATGAGATGAAAAATAGCAGAACAGACTTGAAATGAAATAGAGGAAAGACAACTCTTATAAACTAAAATTCCCACTCATATCACTATTCTAATACCAGGGGGAAACATCACTGGTCTGATGCTTTTATTACATAACCAGATGCAGCTAGAATACCCATTCAGATTATTTCAGTTTGAGATCGACTTACTTCATAAAAGTTTAAACAATTTCTTGAGTTTCATTATAGTTAAAAGGTTTTTCATGTTACTTGTTTTATTATGCTACAGTAAAGTCCCTAAGGAACCAAAGCAAAAGGCTGCAATTCTGTTTACTGATATGATTGATATAATGGTGTTAAAAAATACTGAAATTAAAATAATATGCATAGGTAGCAGGTAGTGTTTCATTGGTTTGTTCTTCATTTATGCTATATGTCTTTAGTAGACTATCTAAGGTACAACCCTTTGGGAAAAAAGTAAAAAAAAAAAAAGAATGGATGGCAGGGAAAGGCTGCTCTTTTCCCAAGGAGAAACTGAACATGCATATGGTGGAGATACTTTGAAGTAGGCAGCACAGAAAGGAGGAGGTACAAGTGGCACCAAAGAGCTTCAAGCTGCATTTCAAACAAAGAGAATAAGATTAGTGCTGAGCAGAGTGTGAAGCAGGCAACCAAGTCTCAGAGAACAAACACCTCACATACCAGGCAGGAGTCCACAGACTGTAGAGCAGAAAGCCACTGAACTAACTTGAGTAAGACCCCACATGCTGGAGCACTGTGGGCAGAATTTTACAACTGTCCTCTTCTATTTCTGCTCTCTCTGATATAATCATTTTGAGTTTTATATATTTAAGAAGGTAATAATTCTAACTTTATTCTTATAAATGTTGTTGTGGATCATAAAAAAACCCCAAACAAACAAATAAACAAAAAACAGCACAACTTTACTTCTCTGGGACCCACTACAGAATAATATTTTCTATTTTATATTCAATGTATACTAAATAAGTATCTAAGTAGCTAAGTTATCATAGCACCACATCAATATAATATTAAGTATTATAGGAATGATCTGAAATTAATTCTTAAACAAGAAACTCATTGACTTTCAAAAATTTATGAGTGCTCCATCAGTAGTAGATATTCAATCATACCTGAAGAGACACTGCCACACAGAAATAATTCTGACTGGTAATAATTCATATTGCAAAAGAGTCAGGTAATGAAACTCTTAGTTCTTATACGTGCACTTGTTAAGACAAGTTTTCTTTCCACAAAGGATGAAAGAGAATTATTCAAACTTTAAACAGGATTGTTTAAAAGAAGTTGCATTCTTTCTGTTTACAAGTGTCCAAAAATATTTTCAAATTATGAATAAGAATATGGGTCTTTGTTATAATGTGGGTGTACTATATGTGACGAAATACTATTTTATTAATAAATAAAATATTATAGAATATATAGAACAAATTTTTATATTTCACTAGTTTCTCTTTTGTTCTTAGAAATGTAATGTGATGACATGTACTTTTCTGGAAAAAAAATATTCTTCACAACAAAAACATTCTTACATTAACCTGAACTATACTTTGTGCAGAACATATATTTCAATAAGAAGTGAGTGAATATATATATATATGTATATATGTATATACACATATAAATATATATATGTGTGTATATATATACACATATATACATATAAATACATATATATATATTTCTTAATAAATATATTTATCCTATATTTTGGAATTATGCATCTTTCCATCTAATTTCACCTAAGTATGCACAGACAATCTTCATATAATATAAAAATATAGTTTTAAGTCAAATACATTTTATAATGGAAACAATGTTTTATATAATCATATTAAATGATAAATTTTCAGAGCACAAGTTATATAAATATGAACAAAAAAGTAATAAGCATTCTGATATAAACTAAGAGTACAATTGAAGTAAAAAGCATACAACTTTACTTTGAACAAACTTGGCTCTTAAATGTAGATGCTTTTTGAATTCCATAATTTGTAAAATATTCTGTATATTGTTTTTTCCTCCTGGAACTTAGTGTCTTATCCCATTGTGGGGGAGGGAGGACTGAATTTGGAGAAAATTTTATTACAATCCTGATTCTCATAAACTATAGTTTATTTTTCCATTACTCTCCATTTCCTCTCTTACGAGAGAGCTGGAGGAGTCTTTCTATCCAACCCTTCTATTACTACTTTTGCCTTCCTTTTATGCCTTGACATTTTGTATAAATCACTCCATTGCAGTAAAGGACAAAACTTGACAGATGCCCTCTAATACGATACTGGAATATTAAAGAGAAACAAGCACATTCAGGATATTCATTCAAGGATTTCTTCAGCATCTCCCAGCATTAGACTGGCACTTTCTGTGACAGCTCCATCTATTCTGCTGTTCTCAATTGCTTTTGAATTAAGTGCAGTGCTTCATATGTATGTATTTCATTGAATTTCATTAGAATGGTCTGGGTTGGAAGGAACCTTCGAGATCATCTGTTCCCAGCTCCTGTTTCACTTTGCCAGGTTATTCAGAGCCCATCCAACCTGGCCTTGAACACTTCCAGGGATGGGGCATCCACAGCTTCTCTGGGAAACCTCTTCCTGTGCCTCATCACCCTCACAGTAAAGAATTCTTTCCCAAGATCTAATCTAAACCTGCTCTCTTGTCAGTGAAAAGCCATTATCCCTTGTCCTATCATTACCTGCCCTGGTAAAATGTCCCTCTCCAGCTCTCTCTTGCAGGCTCTGTTTAAGTACTGGAGTGTGGCTCTAAGGTCTCCCCAAAAGCTTCTCTCTCCAGGTTGAACATCCCAAACCACCTCAGGTTTGCTGATTTTAACTTGTTGCTTTCAGGTGTCTTCTTCAATTTATCAGATTACTTTTTATACAAATTCTACCTATTTTTAATAAAATATTTCAAATATCTTTGCATAGATCTTATGGTTAGATGAAAGTACTTACTTTTTCTTCTCCACTTTGCTGATATGAGACACTATCAAGGTGTTAATATTTTAGACACACTGTTTCCTTTATGTGCACTAGCCAAATTACTCTGAAAAACAGAATAAAATCTGTTCCACACAGAAAAAATTAAACTGGCAGATCTGACATTTCAAAAATGCATAGTGTGTCTTTCCTTTTCTGGGACTCTAACCACACCACCTTTCTCAAATTGTCCATTTGTTCAGAGTGCATCTGTTTGCACAGTAGTTATTCTATTGCCTTACAGACTTGAATGTCTTTAATCTCCTGTTGGCATTGCAGAGGGCCTTCAGCAGACACACACATTCAGAAAATCGAGAACACAATCTAATAAGGATCAACATCCCTCTTCAGTCAGTACTTCCATAGATTTATGGAGAAATACTTTTCCCAGCTGTCATGTCTGTAACACATACACCCTGATGTACACCAAAAATCCTTGCTCCTAGTTAATGAAAACTAATTCAGTTCAATTTCTTGGTTCCACTTCATCACATCATTATTTAAAATGAGAAGGGTACCTGAGGCACAAGAGATATTTCAAAAATCAAAGAAACAAAACTAAAATAAAATCATATATTATCACAAAAAGCAAAATTATATTATAGACAGTATACATAAGCTTCCTTTAACTGAAAAGACTTTTCTCTCTGTTACATCTCAAAATGAGATTGAGGTTGGAAGTTTGAGTTGTACAGAAAAGGAGGAAAGATTCTCTGGAGATTTTATGCAGAAGGCATCTGCAATACATAGACATACTAAAAACCTAAAGGCCTAAATTCCAGTCAAAAGATAAGACAGATTACAGACTGTCTGAAATGTAACATTACTTGTCTATGATTTAAAAAAAAAAAAAAATTAATTAAAAAGAAAAGATAAAATGAAAAGAGAGCCTGCAATGAGGCAATGGGGATCCAGCAGAGAGCACAGACTCTTTCTTGAAGTTACTGAGTTTCAAGTCACAGTTGGACATCCATAAGACTGAGAACAGGGAAAATGGTGTTTAGAAGAATCTAAAGCTTTTGTAGCAGCCTATATTACCCAGAGAAATTTTCTTTGTAACAAGAGAAATATTTTGGTGCATTTCAATTCTAAGTTTTCACCATGCTTCTGTAAAACCTGTCAAATTCTCAGTTCATTAAATCTATCATTATCCTCACCATACAGCTTTTACTGCTGCAGAGTTCTATTTTGACTATTTTTTCCTCTACTTTAAACATCTAAATATGTCGTCTGAAACCTTTCTCTTCATGACTAGTCCCACATTTCTCAGGATCAGCCCTTATATTCGAACACAAAGAACGAGAGTCATTGATGCCATTTATTACTTAGTCAATATAACTAAAAGAAAGGTTCATTAACTTTAAAAACAGACAGTGATCAGGCACCAGCTTCCACCAGAAGACTAAATAGAATTTGGTATGGTTATTTCCAGAATTTTTATTTGAAGGTTTATGCAAGTTTCATGTATGCATAGGGATTTTACAGGCATATATGCAACATATGTAAAAGGAAACTGAGATCTGTTATTAAGCCTTCTACTTATAGCTGTGAATTATCCACCCCCAGAGTAACAGTTCCTTCACTCAAATAGTTTATTGTACTCAGCATTTATTACTGAAGCATGATCAAAAGTACATTTTAGAAGAAACTTAGATGGCATAGTGAAATAATATTGAACTATAGTCCAGATGGCATCAAGATGTGAGAATTAGAGGACATCTCTTTCATCAGAAAGGGCTGTACATTAAGTTCTCAGTTCATTCTCTACTTAACTCTCTCTAAAATCTTGTTCCTATAGCAACTGAATATACAGATATATTTTAGCCTGAAAGAATTATACACCAGCAAGCACTCCCATCTCCAAAGTATATATTGCAAATTAACACATCTTTGGGCAGGAGCTTCCATTTAGTAACTGCAGCAAAATCCTCTTGTCCTTCCATTTGGGGGGATTACAGTCCCTGTCTTCTAACATCCCAAGAATTTTACTGATATTTACAAGCATCTCTAGCTCTGCCTCACCAGAAGCTATTTCATTATTTAAAACACAGTCATCAAATTCATTTGGAAAAAAAAACCCAGCTATTTGATCACAATATTAAAAATGAAAGACTGGATTATATTCCTTGAGTTCCTTAGAATCATTATCTTTTCATGGAACATCTAAAATATATTTACATACATATATACATATACATAAATATATAAAATATATTTACATATAAAAAAGTGATGTTTGACAATTCAGAAAATTAATTTTTTCTTATTTTTAAGAATAACCATCTTATCAAACTGGAGTAATTAATCTCCCTTTCTTCATTATATTTCCTCAATGCTTTAAGATATTGGTATTAGGAAACATTTAGATATAATACATGTATTATATGTATTGAAAAGAGGGATTTATGGAACTGAAAAGCGAGGGCACACATACTAAGCCTAGAGGTTATAAGAGATGCTGCTGGAACAACCACATGTTCCTTGAGTTAATTTTGAATTGTTTCTGAATAGTACACAATATCAGCTATTATACATAAGTTGAGTCAGGATGGGTTGACCTTTATTTTTCTCTCTGAAAACCACAGAACTCCTGACAGATTTTCAAAAATTAAATCCCAAGTAATAATTAGTTTTTTTAGCATTTAAAATCTTCAATCTCCCTTCTTCAGAACATCTAGAAGATCTTCAAGTAGAATAAATATTTCAACTAGGAAATTTACCATAGGCTCTGAAAAAGTAATTTCTGGTTCTCTGCTAAACAATAGAGTTATATTCCAGAAAATTGTTAGATCAATGAAGCTATAAATTCCGTCTCACAAGTGCAAAAGACATTCTTTCATCTGTTCCTTGACACTCCTTGAAAGGTTGGCATTTAATCTACCAATCCAGGCCCTCAATGAGCTTTCTGCAAACTTTGTAATTCCTAAGATCACAAGAAACTAAATAAATAAAGTATTAAAACTTTATCTTGAACCTGTCTCAAGAGAGCTTTAGTCCACTTTGAGATGGTCTTTCTGAAAACAGGATTAGATGACAGTTCTTGTCATTTCTTAGCAAAACTAATTTGAAGCATCACCACCATTTACCTGCTGTTTGAGAGAAATTTCATCAAATTTTCACCATCATGGAAGTCTGAAACAGCTAGAATGTTAGCTATCAAAAATTGTTTTTAAAAAAGCCTAGTCTTCATTGTTCACATATCATACAAGAAACTATGTCAGTTAAGAAAAAGAAAGGGAAAGTCAGCAAATATGCCAGCAGGCAGACAGAGAGCAGGTGGGTTATTTATAGCTTTGGTTATAGGAGGTGGAATAAGGCTTATGAACAAGGTCTTCTGTCAACTCCTTCTCAAAATGATTTTGTTAGAATTTAGCCAGGCACAGCAGTCCTATGGAAGCCTTTGTAGAGACTGCAGTGATGCTCCTTGTGATAGAAAAAGGTAAAATACTAGGCTATAGAAATTACATAGATTGTGCTCAGTTCTAAATCCTGTTCACTTTAATTTGATACACACTCAACACTGATTTTATACTACTCTAACCATATTGATTTCAATAGGGCTTGTCATGATTGATTTGGAGCAAGTCAGATAAACCCCCAAACATTTTACTTTATTCCTTGAACTATAGAGAAAATATCAGTATTTATTGTCTTCAATTTCAAATTTGAGACCCAGCTAACCCCCAAAACTAAGTGAAATCAGCCACAATAAAGTTCCTTATTTTTCCATATTTTTGATTTCCCATGGAAGAGTAGAAAACTGTCTTACAAAAACGGCTGATGAAAGTACTACATTCTTCAAAACAAAATAGCAAGTATGTGGAACACTTCAGACTGCAAATTATTCTCAGGTGAATATATCAGGAGATGCATAGGTCTTAGAAGATGAGATGCCAAGCACACTACCTGATAAACAGGAATAAGTATTATTATGTGGTAAACATCTTTTCTCTATTCACTGCAGCAGTGGGCTTATCAGTCTTCCACTGCCTCCTCTTTTCAATTGATAATCTAGCATGAAAATTCATCTGAATAATATTTTAAAACAAAAACAGATCAGGATACCCAGGCTCAAAACAGAGGACCATATTCAGAAGCGAAAAAAGGAAAACACTATCAGACTAAAAAGTTCTGCCTCCTCCATGGTTATACAGGAAAACACTGTGGACCACAGCAGAAATAATTTTTCAAGCTAAGAAATTCATGCACTACTACTTTAAGAATCTAACTAATCAATTAAGCATAAAGATCTTCAAGCTCATTAAAAGTAAGAACACTATCCCTTAAGGATCAAAAAAGCTGGGTCACCCCAAATTAGTAAACAGCTTCCCAGGATGAAACCTCTATTCTGAATATCAACTTGCATCAGACACATGCTACATCTACAGTGTAGAAGAGATTTTATTCAAAATCCACTGATTTTAACTCATCTGCTAAATCAAGACAGAATTAAAATACCATGTTGTTTAATCAGAAGCTGTTGATCTTTCTTTTTTTAGGCTTTCGTGGTTTCCTTCTGCCTCTGTGGACTTCATGTTAATGTTCTAACTTTCATGAGGATTATTCAATCTTTCATCAGGCCATTAAGGGTGGGGAATTAAGAGTTTTACAACCCACAGCAAATTTTAGTCTTCAGGAAGGATTTGGATAGGAAAAAAAACCACAAAATGACCTTGTGTTAAACAAGATGAGAAGCAGTAGAGCACTTAGAATATTTCTATGCAGTTTTATATTCTCTTTTGCAACCAGCCATCTGTTTCATCGTAATCCAGCTACATAAAAGCAGGTATAGCCTGCAGACCATTCCTGGAAAGAATAAGGCCTTCAGGCCAGAGATAAAGATGCTAGAATTCTAATCGAGCAATGAAGACAAAACTTTAGCCTGACATGTTTAAAATGAGCTTCTCTTAGAAGATAATCTGGGTTTTCCTTGTGATTTTTAATCAATATTAATATATAGAAGATATCTAAAGTAGAACACAATTTCAGTCTTTTGCTCTGCTAGCTCTTTGTACTTGAAATGATGAGAAAATTAACGAGATTGATATGAAAGTATTGTCAAGAATGTCTATACTGAGAATTCCCAGCAGACTGTGGTACTTCACCTGCTCCCCTTTACCTGCTCACCACTACTGACTGCCTGACAGCACGCAGTACCTTCTCCATAACACTCTTGCATCAAGGCATCATAGGGTTAAACTAAAACAGTGCCTATTTTAAGCTGTCTTTATCACATAGAGCCAGAAATGACAAGTGAACAGGGCATAGCCTGAAAGTTGCACCTTCTGACAGCAGACTCTTAGGCCAGCATATGCCCCCAAATTTTAAAATGTGGGCATTTGACACTCATGTCCACTTGGACTCCTGAGAAAGTCTTCTAATTCTCAGATAATCCAGGAAAAAATTCAGACTACAAATATAGTTCTAAGATTAGTAAGTAAGAATTGAACTTATAGTTCTAATAGGTGCTATACATGGAAAAATTATCATGGGCACAAACAACTTACCAGAACATACAAATAACTGAAACTTAGACTACCTTATAAATATGCAAGAAAGACCCTCATGGGCTTTTGCTCTACGGGAGGCCAAAGGAAATTCCAGAGGTCCACATACCTGTCAAATAAATTCTGCTTTCATTGACCAACACTTCCAGGTCCTTTTCTGCCAGACAGCTTTCCAGACACTCATTTCCAAGCCTGTAGTGCTGCAGGGGGTTGTTGTAACCCAGCACTTGGCCTTGTTGAACCGTGTACAACTGGCCCCAGCCCATCGGTCCAACCTGCAAAAGTACTGAGGGTGCACTTAACCCCCTTATCCAGGTAACTGTTGTTGGAATACTTTTTAATTTCAGATATCCATTGGAGAGTGAAATAAAAATATCTGAACATGCAGCATTCTGCTGCTACTAGTTCAACAGGCAATGCAGAGATGGAAAGAAATACTTTAACAAATTCAACATTTAAATAAAATATTTTGCCAGTGTGGAGCAGATATAAATACCAACCATAACAATCTTGCAATTTGCACTTACACAAAAAAGAAACATTTTCTAGTATCTATGTCTAGTATCTATGGAGTCTACCTGCTCCAAAGATATTTTCACAGCTATATATTTTAAATAAAAAATAATCTGTTGCATATTTCCAATCAAATACAATTCAATACAGACAAAGCCATAGCATACATACATACAGATACCATTGTATGAACCACCACGTGCTAAAGCCATTTCATTATCCTTCCTTAAAATAGAAAAAATATATAACAGTATTTTCAATATGAAAATGAATGAATTTAGAGTAAATCTTTGTAGATTTTCTTAGGATTCAGAATGCAATGGTAGTGATAATTTCAAAATAAGAAGGAACAAAATTATTTTAGTTTGCCTGGAAGGCAGAAAATAGTACAGTAATAAACAAAAATTTCTATTTTACTTTTGGAATAAACTTAGCTGACTGTGACTAGTTAAAATTAACATACTTATTCTTTTGAGCCAAGTAGTTTCTGAAATAAATTTTCTGTTATAAATACAGTTCCAACTCAACACTTACTGAATTTCACTAGGGGAAGAAAAGTCTTTACACTCTGGGGCATATAAAGTAAAATCTACAAGTAAACACACTACTTATGTTAAAGATGTATATTTTGACATTCTCTTACTACTTCTTATATAGTGTGGAAAAGTACCTAACATTTTTAGATGTTTCACAGTATAAACTATATCAAAAGAACTCTATTCAGTTCCAAAAGCAACTGTTGCATTCACTGTCACTTGGCAGTATGACTGCTTTCTGTTTGTAGTACTGTTCAAGTGACAGGAATATTAATTTTCAAAACCTCTATTAAAGAACAAAGCATTTAAGATTCCAAAAATTTTGTTAGCCTTTAAATGAAATGAAAAAACCAGAAATCATCTATACAAAAAGATTTCTAAAGTCACCTGAGAGCTGTTGCTACAGGCTTTGTTTTAATGTTACATATTTATAGAATATTCTCCCATTTAAACACCTCAGCTCCTTTCCTAAGGCATGTCAGAATCAGACCCTCTGGACAGTATTCCAGGCTAAACCAGGGAACAATCCAGAACTCGCCTACAAAAACAGTGAATATGAGATGAGGACCTGCTTTTCTCCAAAGGTCTGGGAAACAAAAAACACCCCAGTAACTCAAGGCAGGCTTTGTACTACATGAGTGTAATGATTTTGCATCTTTTGTGGTTCAAACTCACAGATTACCTAATACATAAGCAATATCTGGATTAAGCAGTCAAAGTCACAGACATATCCAGCAAAGAAAATGTGCGTGAAACAAGCAAGGAGGCTAAGTTGTCCCTGCATATAAAGTAAAAAGACAGAAAAGAGGACTGGGAATGTAGTCTAAATCTCTTGGCACAAGCTAGGATAAGCTTTAACTTTTCTGCTCTTTTAAAGAGCTTACTGCAATGTCTGTTTAGAAAACCAGTGAGGTTTGCTATGCTCCTGGCTGTTGCAAATATATCTTGTTTGTTCCAGAAAAATACAGCGTATGATTCAAGATAAATCATGCATCAGACGTTTTAGTCACATGACTGGGGATGTGTTCAGCTTGATGGTCCCTGTATGCTCTGTGCAGAAATGACTCAGAAGCAAGTTACACATTTGTGAATCCAAGCAAGGGGCACAAGAGGAATTAAAATCGCTAACAGTTGGGTGAGGCTCAATACATCCATCTAGATCTGATGCATAGGTGATGATTTATCAATATTATATTCTAATATTGTATCATAATATCTAAAAAGATCTGATGAAAACAATGTATTAAAAAAATAACAAGAAAAGGAAAAATTGGCCTAGTTAGTCAGTTCATGGAAGTGTGTGTGCTCATTGGCAAGAGCAAGGATTCTTACTAAATAGTTCTTTCTTTATGGCTTGAATACTTTCCCAGACAACAGCACTAGACTAAGAAAAAACTATTTACACAAGTAACTCCCATGTCTCCTGCTTCTTGCTGATTTGAGATCAGTGTGCACTTAAATTTTCATGTATGCTTTCAGATCTTTTTAATACTTTGATAAAAATTAGATATAAGAAAATATTTAGGCATCTATAAGTTACCCTAATTTTATCTGCTTGGTGACAAATCTGAAAGTTAAGATCCTATGAGAGGACTCCAGGAACAAATATTTTTATTTTAAAGGATATATATAATATCATGTTCATCGATAAGAAGGATGTCTAGGATTAAGCAAGAGGAAGACTAAGAAATGCAGAATGTATAAAAATCTGTCCCTTTTCTGGCATATCTCCAGTAAAGTAGGTATCAGGAGGGTAAATGCCAACTGCTTCTCTTTCAATAATTAGATGATAAATATTCTATTGTAAAATGCAGATGGAGAAAAAAGAAAACTTATTTTATACCACAGTACAATCCAAGAACACTGACCTGTGAAATGGAAGATGCAATTTTCCTTTTCTGCCTGAGGCAACTCAAATGCTGTTATAATGATGCATGCTCATCACCAAATTGTAGCATTCTCTTGCTGGGACATTCCTCATTTTTCCCAACTGATGTTCAGAAAAAAAAAACAGATACCCTACCCATATTTCAAACCTTATCAACTACTCCGACTGTATTTTGTTCTCTGCCTTCTGACTTTTCCCCAAGAAGATCAATGTCTCAGCTGCTGTGCTTTTAGATGCCCTGCACTCAATGATCCTCTCTTATGCTTTCCATGGACAAGTTAATTCAAAAGTTGTTTTTTTTATGTTTCTTTTACAATCCAGTGGATAATAAAATGACAGTCTGGAACCTCAATCTCCTTTTGCTACTTCAAATATTTAAGAACCAGAACTGGTAATTAATTTTCTTGCCTACAGATTTTAAAATCCTTTTACAACTGCTACTAGGCTCACTATACAGGCTATAAGGAATCTCCTGAAGGACTGGAAATGCTTAATATAAATACTATACATATATAGTATATTAATATATAAACTATGCTGGGAACTATACAAATATGAATTCACTAGAAGTTAGTGGACACATTTTATGGAGAATTAGACGTATCCTTTGCTAGCCTAAATTTTATAGGCTCTTTCAATCTTTAAAATACCTTTTCACCCTTAAACAGAAAAGTTTAGTAAAAATTCAACCAACATAATAAAACACAAACCCACTCAAAATAGTCTTAATGGATCAAACTAAAAGATCTTAATAGCCCAATACTCACCTTTCATAAAACAGTTCATTAATAGCCACCTCTAGAAGTAAAATGAGGGATATACCTCACTAAAGACTGAATTTTAAAACAAATGTAATCTGTACCACTCTAAAAAATTTCTGGGAGCCCTCTTACCTCTTTAAAAAAAAACAAAAAACAAACCAAACAACAAAACACTCCTTTGCTATCTGCCACTTACCTGACACCATCAAGGCTGGCTTCAGTTCTAGATTAAACACCACAGTTACCAGTTAAACAATTTCAGGTTTCAGCAGTCTCAGACTAATTCTGTGATTGTTATATATGCTTACTGTCTTCATTATTAAAGACCTATTAGACATTATTTGAGGCAATGCTTTAGGTTTGTTCCTCACTGAGTGGAATATTGTTCCTGTAGATTATGTAACAATGGAGTTAGCAATGACCACAATAATTTAGTATCATGTGTTATGGCTGTTTCTTATTATATCAAATATACTGAGCTAGAAGGGATCCACAAGGATCATCAAAGTCCAGATCCTGACCCTGCAGAGTACAGCCCTAAGAACACCACTATATGCCCAATAACGTCTAAACACTTCTCAAACTCCATCAAGTTTGGTGCTGTGACCACTTCCCTGGGGATCCTGTTCCAGTGCCTGACCATCCTCTGGGTGAAAAAACTTTTCTTAATATCCAATCTAAACCTTCCCTGACACATCTTACCATTCCTTAGTGTGCTGTCACTTACCACCAGGGAGAAGAGATGAGAACCTGCTTTGCCACTTCTTACTGTAAAGAAGCTATAGATGACAATGAGGTCTCCCCTCAGTCTCCCCCTCTCCAGGCTGAACAGACCAAGTGATCGCAGCTGCTCCTCCTTCTGATTCCCCTCAAGATTTTTTTACCATTTTTGTTTTCCTCCTTTGGAACTCCAATAGCTTAATATCTAATGTTGTGGTGCCCAAAACTGCACACAGGATTCAAGACAAGGACACCCCAGTGCAGAGCAGAGCAGAACAATCCCCTCCCTTGCATGGCTGATGCTGTGCCTGGTGTCCCCCAGGGCATGAGTGGCCCACCTGGCCACCAGGGAAGAGACTCAACTTGCTGTTGATCAAGACCCCCAGATCTCTTTCTGCAGTGCTGTGCTCCAGCCTCTTGCTCTCTAGTCAATCTGTACATCCAGGGTTGTCCTTTCCCAGGACAAGAATCCAGCACTTGCCCTTGTTAAACTTCATACAATTAGTGATTTTTCCAGATCTCTATTTTATCCAGGTCCCTCTTCAGGGCCTCCCTGCCTTTGAGCTACAGAAAACTTTAATGAAATACCAAAAGATCACATCAGATAGCTTCCTTTGATGAGATGCATAGGTTACATTGTCATAAAAGAAAATCAGGTCTGACAAACAGGACTTTAATGAAGCCATGTTGGCTGTGACCAATGACTGTGTTTTCTTTATTGATTTCCAATACCTCCCAGAATAATCCTCTTTGTAATTTTACCAGTCACTGAAATGAGACTGACAGGCCTGAAATCTCCCAGGTCATTTTTCTTGCCCTTCTTGAAAACTGGGACAACAGTCTCCAGTTTCCAGTGAACTGAGACCTCTCCAGATTCCCAAGACAATTTAAAAATCATCCAGAGAGGCCTCATAATGACATCAGCCAGCTCTTTGAATATTCTCAGATTAATCCCATCAGGCCCCATATATTTACAGGGATCCAGCTGGAGCAGCAAATCCCACACAAGTTCAGGGTCAACTGGGAGTTTATCACTCTCATAGCCATGATCCTCCTGCTCAGGATGCTGGGATCCCCATAGCCCAGGAATGATGTTGAAGACAGAGGCAAAGAAACCATTAAACACCTCTGCCTTGTCAATGTCTCTGACTGTGAGGTGATCATCCTCATCCTGTGAGGGGTGGATGTAATTTATGCACTGGCTTTTGACGTAATTATATTTTAAAAACTTTTTTATTAGTTCTTGCCTGCTTCAGTTCCAGTTGAGCTGTGGCCACACAAATTTTCTCCCTCAACTGTCAAGCAGCATCTTTGTGTGTCTTACCTGTCACCTGAATTTGTTTCCACTGGCCATATTCTGTCCTTTTTTGCCTTATCTCCAAAAAAAAGATTCCTGGTCAGCCAAGCTGGCCTTCTGCAACTCACCTGCTTGGCTGTGGACAGTTTGGAATTGCCAGGTCTCATGCCTTAAGAAGGTGACCAGCACTGATGGATCCCAGCATCTTCAGAAGCACTTTCCGAGGGAAACTCACTCCCTAGTTCCCTGAGAAGCCTCAAGTCTGCTCTCATATCCAGCATTGAAGTTTTGTTGGCACTGGCACTTTTCCTTCTGTCAACAGAGCTTTTAAACTCGATTGCTTTGTGGTCACTGTGGACCAGACAAGCACCAATCTCCATTTTGCTCATCAGACCCACTCTGTTAACATCAACAAATCAATGAGGCATTTTTCCTACTTTGCTCGCTTGGTACCTGGATCATGAAGTCATCATCCAAATGCCTTAGGAATCTTCCAGACCTGACTGTGCCAGCTGTGTGATGGTCAAAAGTTAACTTCTGGCAAGTTGAAGTCTTCCATAAGGACAAGGGCACTTGATTTGGAGGTGTCTCTTAGTCCCTCTAAGAAAACTCCTTAGTGTCATCATCCTGGCTAAGTGGTCTATAAGTAACTCCCACAATGACATCTGCATTACTTGTTTGTCACTTAATCCGTACCTAGACACTCTCAAGTGTGCCATTGCCTGTTGTAAGCTCCATTTTTGTTGAGTTCAAATTTTATCCAGTGGTCTATGAGTTCCCTCCTGGTGTCATCCCCATGACTTAACTGGAGGGAGAGGGGGGACATCATGCACATAGTAAACATCAAACTCTTCTCATTTGAATTAAACATAGTACTGCAATATTATGTCTGAGCTTTTCCTCTTTCATGTGTTTAGACTTTTCACTTTCAAAAATACTATCCTTTCACTTTCAACAGAAACCTGCTTAGGAATGCTCAACTTTGCCTCACATTCTAAGAAGTTTCCCGCTATCTACAAGCATATTACCTATTTATTGGGCCCTTCTAATTCCCACTTTAAAAATTTTAATCTCTACATAACCACTACTAAATGAAATAGGTGGATTATTCCTACAAATATTTTGAATTTAAATGGGTTACTATTAACATATATATAATTCCTCATAGAAGTCTTTTCCTAACTGCATCTCAAGCTAGACCTTGTGTACTCCTCAAGGCTAAAATAGAGAGATACTGATATTTTTTCAGTTCCATTAACAGTGATTCTGAAAAGCAATCATTTATGAAATTTAAATGTCTGCATCATCATCCATCGGAACACCCATTGAGTCAAAATAAGCATTTTGCATAATTTTAAACATCTGCATTTCATGCTTTTTAAACAGTATTTTTTTTTTTGCTTATAAAGAATACACTGTATTTCAAAGACATTAGATATTAAAAAAAAATCACACTACTGCAGTTTAGATTGAGAACAAAGCTCCATACCCTAAATGTCACACAGAATATTTTTAAAGCCTTTTAGAATAACATTTTAACTAATGTTTCACTTAAAGGGTTAATAAAACTTGAATAATAACATGAACAATTCTGTTGTTACCAAAGTTTGTTTCCATTGTTAAGGCAACTGCCTATTTCCTCCAATTAGCAACAATAACAACTACAAACACCATTTTAGACAAAACAATACAAATAATTTGCCCAGTTAGATGAACAAAATGATCTGATTTTATCAAATAGAGAGTGTAAAGCCAGTGGTATCATAGGTACTGTGGTGACCCATTGTGTGGAAGTAATTACATAAAAATTGTTAATTTAGGGTAGACAGGGATGGAGATGCAGAGGGATCAAGATGAATCAACAAGAAACAAGACCAGCAAAATGGAGATAAGTCAGGGAATAAAGAAGACCTGACACATATAGACAAGAAAAAGGTCATTAGGTTTGTCTGGCTCCTCTTGCTCATGTTTATGAATGCTCTTTGTGTTTTTGCAGGTGTCTGCAATGGCTGGATGTCCCTGCAATACGTGTGGTTGTATCCGTATACGTGTGTGCCTACTGGGAAGTAGCCTGGTAGAGACTGCCTGCAAACAGAGAGAAGCTGCCACCTTGCATCTAGTGAGGTTCACTGGATTCAGCTACCATCAAAACAAGCCATATTATTTTATCTCTGAACTGGCTAACACTAACTTCTTTAACTTTGTGAGATCAATTCACACTTCTATCACTAAATATGAGGAAAAATAAAAATAGATTATCATAAGATCCTCTGGTTCTTGTGTATCTTCTTTATTATTTTTCTCCCTCATCAGTTTACCAGAGAAATATTTAGCAATTATTTGGTTATTTAAACACACTAAGACAGCTATAAGATCATTAAAAAACTGAAATAAAAAAGTGAATGTTCAAGACATTTAAAACAAATGAATGTAAGCCTAGTCTATACTGTATCTTTTAGGCTTGAAGAATCAGGACAGAACAAGGTTTGAGTTGATGATAATCTGTAACACAGAGATATCAATTCCATCTGCCAATAATAAATGACGGCCAACCATTCTGCTCAAACAGCCCACCAATAAACTTGAATATGTCAATACATTTTGAAGCAGGCATCCACAATCCTTTTGGAAACTCTACAAGGAATTTCACAGTTAGTTCCAATGAGAGAAACAAACTATTTTGTACTATCAGTACAGCACCATAGTTTCTGAAACAAATATATGCCTATCAACTTTAAAATAGTGTTCATGGGGATATATAAGAATATAATGAATTGTGAGAGTTTTTAGATTGGATTTTGAGTGTGCTGTGCTATAGGCCATCTTCTATTGATTACTCCTTCTCATTTACTACGACAGCACTTTTTAATCACAAAAGGATGAGAATGCCCAACAGCTAAGAGGTCATAAAAAGAAACAGTCCAAGCACTCTGCATCAAACTTAGCGAGTCTACTTTTATTATTTATTGGGTTTTTTTGGTTGGTTGGTTGGTTTGGTTTCTTTTAACTTTGTTTCATTTTTTTCCAAGTCAATTTAAATTGATAGCTCTACCAGTACTGGTGGAAAAGACAATTATTACATATTGTTCACAGAATGGTATTTTAACTATAATAATATTTACCCTCAAAAAAAACCCCAAAACTTTACAGTTGAGAAAGTGAAATAGTCATACATTTTTCAGTAAAAGCATATTCTCATTTGGTGCAACACAAGTCCAGAGTGAAGGTACCTGAAAAAAGCATATATATATAAAATGTTAAATGATACCTTTAAAGTCTAGCAGTAGACCAGCCATCTCATGCAATAAAATTCTACATAAGAAAGCTTAGAAAGTTTGGAGATGATGGCTAAAGATGAAGCAAGATGGACTTAACATTAAAAAACCTAATTAAAACCCTCAGTCTACAGATAATTTTTCAAGCGATGAGACACTAATGATTATCTTACAATGAGTGCAGCATCTTTTGATGTACATGTGAAAATTCATTTAGAAGTGACTGAATCAATAAAGGCTGGCAAAGTTTTCTAAGAAATACAAGTATATAATGCACACTGTATAAAAAGACAGACTTCACTATAGAATATAGCAAGAATTTTTATGGAAGAAGCAAATGGGAGTGACACTGGTTATTGCAATCCATGCAATATTCCTTTGAATTCCATTCCATTAAAGGGAAATATGCACATAAGCTTTTCCAACTAATTACATATAGTTGAAACTCATAAATCAATCAAAGTCAGTGTATCATTTTAGAAGTTTAAAATTCTAGATCTTACTTAGAAATCCCCAATCCACATTCTTTACTCACAAAACGACTTTTACTGAATTCAAAGGAAGATTAATTTGTGACCTAACCTGCAATCATTGCACTTGAATAACTTTTCTCTGAACTGTATGTCTGGTTCACTTGTACTCAGTTGTAGAACCTGAGTCCTTGCAAGTTCTTCAAGCCAGAAGATACATCTAATCTATTCTCTTTTTTTTTGGAAGGAAAAAACATGTATTTGCCTAAGAATTTAAAGATGTCACAGAAACTTCACATTGATAAAAGGCAGAGAACAGAACTAGATGATACTGGATGTTCAGTATGACAAGTTTTTTCTATAATAGCCAGTGATCATTACAAGTGCTATATAATTTGAAATTAATGCATCAGACTTGGGTACAATACAGTCCTTCTGTAACCTGTCTCCCTTGACACAGATCTAAGCAGGTATATATTTAAAGACTTTTTTTTTTTAAATAAAATTGAAAGGACTAAATATGATGTGCTAGTGTGCTACTTCAGGGTTTGTGATAATAAAATGTCAAAGAACAAGCTGCAAGCTGTTTTTTTTGCTTGAGATACTCAAAGAATTAATTTTATGCTGGCATATACTGTAATTAGAAATAGCTCTGTGCATCATGATTAAACTAGTAGCTATGGAAACCAAAGCAGACTAGAATAAGTGTAAAAGGAGAATAGCGAATAAGCCAATCATAAAATTCCTTTAATCTGTTTATTTTTAATCCTTCTCGTAATGCAAGTTGGAATACTAAGGGTCAATACTACTTTTTTTTTTTAACCTTTGTATGTTTGGAAAGAACAGTATTTTTTCCAAACTACTTCCTAGGTATTAGATTTTGTTTTCACTCCAGAACTTCCCTACCCACACAATCTTAGGTGTTAAAGCACACAATTTTTAATGATCCATTCGTTATTAAATAATTGCATATATTTATCCCTTTATGAAATGAGAACTCCTTGTTTCCAACAGCCAGAAATCTCCATGGTGTTCTATCCCCTTAACTATTCTGATAGCCATCTGCTGAACATGTTCCAGTTTAGCAATGTCCTGATGGATACGGAGGAAGGATGGATGTATCTCTGAGCTGTACTTACCTGATGCAATCTCAAGTACTGAATGGGGGGAAGAATCACTTCCCTTGCTATACAGGCTACACATATTGTGACCATCAAGCAGGCAGACAGCCTTCATGACACAGTGCTGACTCATGTTTAAATTCTCACTCAGCCTCAGGTCTTTTAGGAAAGAGCTGTTTCCTGGCACTCACCAGCCTATGCTTCTGCATGGGGTTATGCCAGCCCAGGTACGTCTGTTCTTACTGAATTTCCCCAGGTACCTCACAGTCAGGGTAGCTGAGGTCCTTTTGAATGCTATCCCTGTGTATACCCCAGCGTAGAGGTTGGCTGGCTTTGCCACCCATTTTGCTGTCATTCCCAAACAAAAGGGCACTTTCCCTGCCACCATCCAGGTCAATGATGAAAATGTTACGCAATATTTGCACCAGTATCAGCCTCTAAAGTGCAGACACTCCTTAGAAATCATGCTGTACACCTCTGTCCTTTGAGACATACAATGGAACTGCTTTCCACCTGTGTTGTAGCCACTAGTCCCTAATGCTTTAAGAAATTGTGTCAAAATACTTGGTTAAATCAAGGTAAACAAAATTGTTTACCTGCTCCACCCTCATCTACAGAGACAGGTGCCTCATTACAAAATGTAATCAGGTTAGTCAGACATAGTCTGTCCTCAGTAAAGCCACGATGGTTGTTATGAATCACATTATTTACCTTGCTATGCCTAATAATAGTTTCCAGAAAGATTTATTTCATGATCTTCCCAAGAACTGAGATGAGACCGTGCTGTGTATAGTTCTCTGGACATCCTTCCTTTCCCCCTTGAAAGTGGACGTATTAGCTTTCTCCAGTTACTGAAGACCTCTCATAATCACCATAATCTTTAAAGAAAGATAAGAAATAGCAATATTGGATGCACATGCAGCAGTCTCAGATTGCTTATATGAACCCTTAACTCAGTCTTCCTCTCACATAGTTAGCATTCCTCTCCCCCAGAATTTCCCAGGAGGCACAGATGTCTGGGAGGATAGTGACCAGAGTCCCAAAGAGATCACCTTCAGATCTTCAAATTTTAAAATGGAAAAACAGTAGATATATTAGTTATATTACTTATAAGCAAACTGTATCTGCCTTCAGACAGGGACAATTTATGACACTCAGTGTCAATATCTGGTACATTACTGGGCCATTAATATAAGAGATGAGTTCAAAAAGTACACTTTTCTCAGAAGATTACCGTGGAAGGGGATCTGGTCTAAGCCGTTCTCTGGGCTATGGCAACTAATGAATAAACATTTCATATATCATGCTTAATGTCAGTACTTTCAGATGGACTTAAACAGTTTTTTGATATGAAAGACCAATGACATTGACCTGGTCAGAAAGTATTTAATTGCTTATTAGTATCATGCTTTGAAATGAAAAAAATATCCTGTGGATCAAACTAAAACCTTTTCTCCTCATTGCCCAAATAATATAAAAGCAGATAAATCTTACACTTCAAAATGTCTTTTCAAGAAAACATTTGGTCTAATAAGTTCAATTTCATCATTCTCAGTTAAGTGTTTTCCTTGGCTACTCCTCCTGCTGCCTCTCAACACCAGTTCAAATATTCATAAAACAAAATATGAAGAGCAATACTTTGAAGGACAGAGACTTTTCTTCACCTGCTACTTCTGCCTGGAGTTTTTGCTTCAATATGTGCTTCCTACTATTGTATCTCCTCTATTGCATAGGCTCTAACATCTTCTAAAGGAAGGAAATCTAGCACAACCAGTGACAGGATCTCAACACTCATCATACTAGCATCACTTGGGTGAGGAAAACTCATTATAATCATTTTTAAATTCAACATCTGTGTCCTGCATGGTGACTATATTCACAAATTTTTGCTGCATTTGAAATAACACCTTTATCAGTAGAGACAGGTAATAATTTCCTTGGAAGAAAAAAGGTTACCAACATAAACTGGATTTAGTTTTGCAACTGTATTTTCCAAACTGGAAAAGAAGAGCCCATACCTACAAAAATAGGTCTATATAATATATATATACTCTTCAAAAGTCCATACCTACAAAAATATCCTGACTAGCCATGTCCCATGACCTATACAATTTTTACACTGAAAGATGAGGAAAGACCTCAAACTACTATCTTTACGATGTTATTGAAATAATTATAGTTTTAAAAATCAGCTGAATTTTTCTTCCTCTCAGAATTTGGGGATTCTGTCCAAGTGTGTCCTACAACACCCTAATCGGTTTCACTATTAGCAACAGGATTCTCACAAAACATAAAATTACTCAGGATGCTATTACAAAAAGAGTTTGGGTTTTTTTTCCACAAGCAAGAGCATTCTTCTTTTCAAAGATCACCAAGATGTTGCACATTTCACAAGCAACATTTTGGAACAAGCCTTCTTCAACACGCTCCCTTTACCCTCCTTACTGGCAGTATATTTTATTTTCTTTACTGGAAAATTGGCTGCTGCAAGTTTGTTGAGCCACTGTCTACCCAGCTCTGAAGCAAGCACTGGACTGCTTCATGTACTTATAAAGACAGAAACAACCACCATCCAGAACTATTTATTTGACCAATTGTATTGGGTTTATGCGGCACGGTTTTGTAACAGGGGAGGGGGCTACAGGGGGAACTTCTCTGAGAAGCTGATAGAAGCTTCGGCTTTGTGCAATGGAAGCACTGATTTTCATACGATCTGCATTCCTCTGTGAACCGAAACAGCTCTAAAAAATAATAAGAGAAAAAAAAATTAAAAAAAAAATAGGCTGTTTTTATGATGGGGCGTCGTCTTGAATTAAGATCAGCAATTTTGTCTTCAAGAAATTCCTGTTTGAGACTAGGAACTGCGTTGTCTTCTGTGTCCGACCGCATGACGTGCTCTCCATCAGACCTGAAATTATCCTCCAGCTCTCCACCTGCAGGAGGCTGCGGGAAAAACAACCTCCCTTCACTCCTCAAGGAAAAAGGATTTCCACTCACTTTAAAAACAGATGACGTAATCCCTGCTTTTCCTTTTTTTTTTTTTTTTTTTTTTTTTTTTTTTTTTTTTTTTTTTTTGGGGGGTGGGTGGGTTGGGACGAGCGGGAGGTGGGGCGACGTTTTGTTTTGTTTTGTTTTTTCCATCGGCCAGAGATAATTACCACAGGCTACTGGGAAGGGAAAGACAGCACCGAGCACAGTGAAGAGAACGCCCAGAGCCAGTTTTTTCCCGGCGGGGCTCTCGGCTCCGTTGTGTTGCCCCCCCAGAGCAGCTCCCGCTTTGGGAGCCGTGCGCGCTCCCGCGGGGCCGCGGCTGCGGGGGCCGCGCTCGCCCCCTGCTGGGCGCGCTCCCGGCAGCGCCTTCGGCATGACGTCACCGCTGCAGCGGCTCCGCTCCGCCATCCCCCCCGCCGTCACAGCGGGAGAATATTCCCGGCAGGTTTTCACCCTGCTCTTGTTTTCTTCTTTTCTCTCTTTTCTTTTTTTTTTTTTTTTTTTGATACATCTTTTAAATAGCTGGTCTGAAAAATTTTGGTATAGGAACGTTACCAGATTGTAAAGAAAGCCTTAAAGAAATGCCTCTCATCGGTGCAGGTTATTCAGCAGAGCCGAATCGCTGATGTCACTGGCGTACGCTGCAAACCGAATGGGAATTACCTTTCTGTTGTGCAGTAAATAAACAAGCCTGAATGGGGTGCAGAGCTGATGAGGCACTGGGCATAACTACCACTCCCCTGTGTTTTACGGAGCTAAGCACCATTTCTCAGAAAAAAAACACGGCATCCTGACATGAGGACAGCACGAGTAATTTATAGAACATCTCTCCCCCCCCTTAAAAAAACAACCCGGCACCAAAACCAAACACAGCCAAACAACAAAAAAATAGCGCAGGAAACAAACAAACAAAGCCCTGATAACCAGCCCACCACCCTCTGTGGTGGGTTGATTCCTCTGCAAACAAGGTAACATTACTCTTCCATATTCCCCGGTCAGAGACTCAAATACTCCTGAAAAGCTATCCACAAAGCCAGCCTTGCTATTTGATGTATTTCTCAGTAGTGTTGAACGAACCCGTCAAGTTCCACAAGCAGAACTTGTAGGGTCGGGAAGTGGGGTCTCTCAGCAACAAGGCAAAAACATTGAGATGGATACTGGACAAAAGTGCTCTGAAAGCTGCAGGGTTTGCAGACAGAGAGGAAAACACTTTTTTTTTTTTTTTCCCTCCAGATCTACAGATAAAAATAGCACAAAATAAGAACATAAAGAAAAAAAGTGAAAAAAAGGGGGCGGGTGGGGGAAGAGTAAAAACAGCAGGAAATTGAAAAATATCCTTAACTACTTCAGGATAAAAGGGAAAATTAGAATGCTCTACCTTTTAAGCTTTAGTTAACAGCAATACGGACATTATAACAATCACGGAGTTTGTAAATCTTCTGGTACAGAATAAGTACTAGATTTGGCTTCTACTGAATGTACTGGTGTATCCACTGACACCGCATTATGAAATGTTCAGCATTATGAAAGGAAAAAAATTAGCTATTTTGTTGAAGGTACATTACTCTTATGTTTAATTCATTTAGGCAAGTCAATAATTTGCCATTATTTAACAAGTGTGGCAGACTAAACAAAATGGTTTTGACCCTTTTTCAGTGTTGCATTATATTTTATGAATCATACAATTTTTTTATTTACTGTAGTAGCTCTGCTGTACTTTCCTAACACTATGTTTCAGTAAATTCTATCATGTTGAAAATGTGTTGAAAGCAGACTTTATCTTTCTGTTTCAAGTATATCTAAGCACAATCTTGCCCTCATTGAAATCAGGGACAAAACTTTTGTTTGGTATAATGAAAGGTCAGATTCTTTACTCTTGGATCTTACTACTATAAAGTTCTTTAAAAAGCAGCATTTAAAATGCATTGCTTCTATAAAAGCAGTCACAGTATTATCCTTATTTTATGTAGATGCCATGATGCTCCAAATTTGAAAGCAACAAGATCTCAGTTTTGGAATTTGGTCCTGTTCCAGTTACATCTGCTGTGTTGCTTTCTTGAAAACGACTGATTTAGCTTCCAGAGATGAATAAGAAAGCATTAAGAAATTATACCTGCATGAAAGCACTTGACAAGAAACATAATATCCTACTTTATTCAATGAAAACTGAAGAGTTTGAATGGCATCAGGGAGCAAGCAGGAGGGAAGGGCAAGGAAAAAAGATAGAAAGAAAACCTAATTAAGTAGAATTATTCTTTAATCTTCCATTTTTTGCATATGAAGGATTAATGCTCAAAATGTCTTTCTACAGAAAAAAAATAAAAGGAGTATGTGAACTCTGACTTTTTAATTCTTCAGCAGAACTGTCCCAGCCTGACATAATTTTACTGTGTATTGACTATATAACCATCCCTTATTTAAACTGTCAGATTTTACTTATAATCAAGATATAACGGTAGAAGAAGATGGAAGAAAAGCAGGGAGAACTCCTGCTAAGGAGAGGCTACATTGAGGTAGATTTAAATACTCTGAGAAGCACAGTAGGAAGAGGGCTAGAAGAAAATTAGCTATTCATGTGGTCACTGAAAGGCTTCTCAAGGATAAAAGGTGCAGATGAGGAACTGAAAGAATAAGGAGGCAGAACAGAAGTGGGGGATATGGTAAGAACACTGAAGAAATTATTTCATAAACCAATGAGTGAAGAGTTCAGAATGTAGTTATACAATTTAATATACTGACATTGAGCAGGGCTACCACAAAACTGAAGTTTCAGCAAAAACAGAAAACTGTCATCAACCAATTTCCAGTCTCCATCTCCTGAAGTGGTGATGTCTGGCTCACACATGCCACGTGCTCTGTAGTGTAATCCTACACCGTGATTGCATGGTCCCTGCCCACAGCACACAGCTCTACCACATATCCCTGTTCCATGGCATGCCCCAGGGAGCTCCATGGCCCACATACCTGCTGGCACTGGACACAGCACTGTATTTGAAATCACCTAATCCCACCTCACCTGGATCCAGTCGCTGCTGTTTGAGCATGACAGACTTTCCTAGCCAAAGGGGTGATTTCAGTCTTTGTGTCTGATGATGGATCTGGTTCTTCTGCTGGCAGATCTGGGCCTTAGCAGTGCCACAACATCCAGGTTCATTGGAAGTGTTAAGAGCTTGCAGCATGAGTAACAATTGATTTAAAATAACAAAATGTTGGTACAGCTGGCATCTATTGTTGCAATTGAACCAGTTGTACTGCTTCTTCCTTTCTACCAGCAGACTTACTAATAATGAGTAGAAAGTTGTCCATCATTAAGGACCTGATATTACCCCAGCTTTTGCAGTTATCTAAAACCAAAAATTTTATTTCCTAGTTGCTATAAAACAAAATTCTTGACATATGGTTCTCATATTTAATCTATTAGTTCAAAATAATGTCAAGATAGTCAGAAGAAAAAGAAAGGAACCTAGTTCCCAGAATTTAATGTGAGATGTGTTCACAGGCTAAATATGAGATGAAAAAGTTTAATTAGAAGTGCATGAAATAATGTATTTGAGACAAAATATGATTGCTACCTGTGAAATAAGAGGTGTTGTTAGTAGGGTTGAATGATAAAACCATTTATACCCATCCTTCTCTCTCCCTTGCTTCCTTATCTCTGAGAAAGGATATGCAGGAGAAGAAGGAAACAATTGAGAGGGAGAACACACTGTACTTTTACATCAAAAGGTCCATTGAGCGCATATTATAATATCCAGCAGAGCTAAAAAAATTAATTATTTAGTTTACCGTCTCAGGTTTATGCATTTGATATTTAATGATGCAAAATTGATGGCTGGACTTGATGATCTTGAAGGTCTCTTCCAACCCTTAGGATTCTGTTATTCTATGAAAATGCTATAGCGGGCCACTACAGAAGACATTGTAGAAAGGAAATAATGATTTCAAGTAGAATCTCTATGATTTAATCATAGATCTTGGTTGTAGAGACCCATACATAGACATGAGTTACTTCTGTAGGGCCTGAACACATACCATTACATTAGTAGGTACTGCCTTTAACAAAAAGGCTTGCATGTACTGTTGCTAAGAGCTTGTTCCTATACAGATGTGTAAGAGCATAATGTTCTCAGGAAACCTCTATTCCAGGGCATCAAATTTGTCGATTCTGATCTATAATAAAAGGAGTTACATATAATTACATTTGCCAGCTCTTTGCATTTTCTACCTCGAAGGAATTCTGCCAAACCAATTGGAACTGCACAAAACCTAAAGAAGGGAACAAGAGAAGCCTCAACTCTTTTTTTGATTCTAAAATATTTGCTGCTAGGTTACTTTTTTCTCTTTTCTGTAGGCTAGAAATCCCACCAGTATTTCTTAAAAAAAAAAAAAGAAAAAAAGAAAAAAAATCAGACAAGGAGGTGTTTTGTATTACAAATATATATATGTTAATATATATATATATTTATAATATAATATATATATATATAACTGGTCCATTATGCTCCCAGTTAGAAAGTTACTTGAACTCTGCAAAGGATAAGTTAAAATGCTCTTTATAATAGATAATTATCTATTATGCTCTTTATAATAGATAAAAAAATAAAGAAATAATGAATAGTGAAAGTAATCTTACCTTCATTTAGACATTAAGAGCTCAAAGCTGTGCAGCACTGAACAGGCCCCTGGTTAATATGTGACAAACCCTGCCTGTAGAAAAGGCTACCCCATGTTGGTCATTTGAGCTACTACAGGATTTTTTTACATATATATAACTATATTAATCATTTCTACTCCTGAACAGGAAAGATATCCGAAGGAAAACTTCGTACTGCACTTCTAGATAATGGCAAAGCCACCAGGTGCCAAGTGGGAGCAAGCTTGCAGTCTCCTCTGTCACAATGATCTGGCTAATAGTGTTCAACAGCCACAGGCTTGAGAGCCTGGTGGGATGTGTGGCACAGCACAGGCCTGAGTTTTTTCAAGTTCAGCAGATTACCTAGGCCAGCAGTTCTGCAATATGCAAGGGTCTTATGGTGAGTATCACTCCAGGACAGAGGTGTTACCTAGCCTAAACATCTGCTTCCACTAAAACTATGGACATTATTTAAATTTAGGTATTTAAAATTCCCATTATAGTCAGTAATGATCTAATCAATACATTCAATAGATTTGAGCAAACAACTAATTTTATTCTAAACTCCTAGTGTTTAGGAAACTGAGCTATTGAGCACTTCCACAGTGCAAGACTGTGAAAGATCTTGAGGTACTCCTGTGAGAAAAAAAACAGTAATGACCTACTGGTCCAGCACTTCAAAGCAAATCTTATCTAAGTGCTAGCTTTGGAAGCCAGAGCCTGTTCAGAGTAGTGATTATCCCTGGTTACCACTTTTTGAAAACTACCACTAATTATCAGCCAAGAAGGGTCTGTCACCTTCTTCTTCCTCATGTCATGCAGTGGCTGTTCAAAATCTACATTGTGCTAATCACTAAGGACAAGCAGAACTTTCTGATTTGGTCTGATCTCATTTACAGATGTTGGACTCATTGTGTTTCATTTCTTGAAATGAATTCTAGGCAAACCCAGTGCTGTAACTACCAACAAACATCAACACCACTGCCAAGGTTGCAATTCCTCTGTTAAAATAGTTTATGAAATGTTACTGGTTTTAGTCACAACAAAGACTGTATGCACCTAATAAACAACTGCATGAAACAATGAATTAAGCTTCTTTGAAGTATTTTCTCATTTTGACACCTTTTAGTAAGGAATCTTAGAAAAAACAGGGGGAGATAACCACCAGCCTGAGTTCCACATGAAATCATTTGCTGGATATAATTTCTACCTAAATTAATATGAGGTAGAAAGGCATATGTTCCCTGCCAGGCAACAAGTGAATAGGATAAGTAGTGGGAGAAAAGAAAAAAACATTCTTAGTGAGAAATTAAAATAATATTTACATATTCCCACCAGAGGTCACTCATACCATAAGAATAAAATGAAAGCTATCAAAATTCTAAGTACTCATTGATTCTACATATGATGGGAATTGAAATTACATTTTGAATCCATTTAAATTTCTATTTATACTAGTTTTATTGAATATTTATATCTGCAATAAATGTATTCTCTTTTAACAACATGAATGGAGGAGAAAATACGGAGGTCTGGTAAGAATAATAAACAACTAGTTGAAAAAATTCAGTTAGCTCAGCTTTCAGTGACTGAGATAAAACAAGCAAAAATTCTGCAAAAAACTTAAGGTTGTAGTAACTAACACTGTAGATAAGAAGGTGTATGGTGGACATGGATGACAATAAATTACTGCATTTCACCTTGATACCTTTATTTCTTAAGCTGAAAGTCAGAGAAGTTAGAAAAAGTAGGATTTTTTCTTAGAAGTGGGGTAGAGCTAGACACCTTGCATAAAGGAGTTATTAGGCATGCCTATGTTAATCAAGACACCTAATAGTAAAAATATTCTATTTCTTTTCTGAGTAATTAAAATAAAACATAACAGAGATTGCAGTGCTAAATATAATTTCAGAATCCAGAGAAAATTACTTTATGCACACAAATGTGATTAGAACTATTTAAAGGAAATGTTTCTATCCTTAGCATGTAAAAGAGAAAGTATTAAAACAGTTTTCTGTTTTACATCGTGAACTTTTTTCTCTTTACTAAGCACTCTTTAGGCCACATTTGTCATACTGCTTCCAGTTTTGGGCCCCTGACATAAGAAAGGCATCAACAAAAGGGAGTAAGTTCAGTGGAGGACTACCAAAATCCATGAGCAATCTGTCCTGTCCTTATAGCTCACCCTGCTCTGAACTGGAGGTTTGAGTAGATTGTCTGAGAAGGTCCTTCTAATCTGAATCATCCTCTTTTACTATATTATGATCCTGTAAACCGGTCTCAGTCACCCTTGGCCAAAAGAATGAAGTTTAACTAGACAAGACAAAGGCAACAAGTCTGGTAATTTGCATTTATCAGTTAGATCTTATCTAAGAGTGAAAATAGGCTAGATCTCTTCAATTGCTGGAAGGGTTGGCTGAAAAGAGCTAGGAAAAAATTGAATGGAAAATTATTTGCTATCATTAAAAAGAGAGTACATGGATTTCCAGATGGACACTTTAAAAATAATAAATGAAAATGCTGACTTTAAACTAGTGTTCACTGTTGTGAGATATTTCGGAGATCAAAAGTCTAGGATGGTGGAAAAATGTACAGGATACATAACCATGACCTTAAATGCAACATTTAGTATAAAAATCTGATAGTTTATAATTGCCAAAAGATACAGTATCAAGAGTGAAAGAATAAATTTATTTTCCTTAGTTTTTTTTATTTACTTCTGCTAGAAGCTTTTGTGCAGTATAATACTTAAGGGCCTTTTGTTCCATTCTCTGTCTGCACCCACTTCTTGTACTGACTGTTGTTGGCTGTGGAAAATAGATAGTGCTTGAGACTATGACCAAGTATGGTTGCTATGACCTTCAAGATCATTTAGATTAAAATATAGCATAGTCTTCTAAGGAACGAAGCAAATTCAATAAAAGTTTCCCTGGCAGGTGACGTATATTGTAAATTTTCTGCCCAGTAGATCACCGACAAAGTGATTCCTTATCCACCTCTTCTCAGTTCCTTCTGCTAAAGAAAAATGTCAGGAATTACATGGTACAACAAATCTTCTCAAACAACATGTTTTTTTGCAGAGAACAGGGTAAGAAGACATTTTTTCTTATTTGGGTGCGCATACATGTCAGGTACAGTGGATTGTGTTAGCTTTATTGAAAGAAATCAAGAACTATCTTTGGGACTGTGGTTTCACAGTCCATTGGGTACCTTCCCATTGTTTTCATCACTTTGACACAAACACAGCAATGGTAATAAACTGAGTTAGACCGAGAAATTTTACTGTGGGAAACATAATTTGAAGAAAAATACTTTTCACTAAACAAGTTCCGTACTGCAAGCCACCACCCAGCTGCACAAACAGTTGGAGGGAAAAAGTAGAAGAGAAAAAACAAGTGGGTGCTTCCCAGTAAGTGTCTGTGAATCATAAACCCACGTGTGTACGTGATAACCCCAGGTGGAGTGGGATCTGGTGGAATGCATTTTGTGACTCGTGTTCGATGGGATAAGTGCGTTAGTCTGCAGTTCCTTTTTGCCCCTCAGCATGGAGCCACGGTCTCTGCTAACGAGGTGCGGATACTGCTAAATGAGTCAAAATTCATGTCACTTTACAGTGCTTGGCTTGACTACTAGGACGTCTGGGGACAGACCAGCGCCCCTCGGAGATCCTCGGGGGGTGCAAAATCCGCCCTTCCCTCCTGGCGCTGGTTTCTGGTACCCCCACAGTAACGGGGAATGCGGCTTGCGAGCTCTGAAACCTCCCCTCCACAGCCGCCGCCCCGGCCGGAACCCGCACGGAACAGTCACACAACCGCAGCATCGCTAAGGTTGGAATAGACCTTCAAGGCCACCCAGCCCAAGCGCCAGGCCAGCCCCAGCGCTGTATCCCCAAACCCAAGAGCCGCCCCGCCCAGCCGCACACGGGTGTCTGCGGAGCGCCGCCAGGGCCGCTCCCCCCTCACGGCCGCCAGGGCCAGGGCCGCGCGCGGGCTGCGCGTGCGGCCGCCGCGTTGCCCGGTAACGCGCGGCGGGGGCGGGCGCGCGGGTTGCCCGGAGACGGCGCTGCCGTGCCCGGCGCCGCTGTGCCCGGAGCCGCTGTGCCCGGCGCTGCGGGCGGACAGGTGAGGGAGGCAGGCGGGGAGCGAGCGCCGGCGGGCGGCCCCGCGGAGCGGGCGGGAGCACGGCGGCCAGGGCAGAGCAGGGCAGGGCAGGGGGGTGCGGCACGGAGCGGTGTGTTTTGCCCCGCGGCGTGCGGCACGGCTCGGAAGGTTGTGCGGGGCTCGGCCGGGCCTCGCTGCCCTGCGCCCACCTCCACGAAGCGGCCCCGGGGAGCTCTCGGGCGCTGCGGGCGGTGTCTGAAGCATCCAGGAGCCGTCTGACGGTACTGTCGGGGATTTTGCACTGCTTTGGGGACTGTCCTACTACTGTGTGTGTGTCTCTACAAACGTGCTTGTGCAGAAACACGAACTTAAGATCGAGTAAAGGCGGAGGCAGCTATCTCCAAAAGAAGCGAACTGCGTGGCAAACGCTTGCCCTCCGCAGGGAGGGAGAGCTTTGGGCTTGTTTATACTATAAATGCTTTTCCCAGCTGGGACGAGTGTGGGAGGGGGAAGCAAAACAAGTTTAGAGAATTAAAAAAAAAAATAGTTCAAAAGCAAACTACAGGCTAAGTAAGCAAAGCTTATGAAAGTTAATTTAAGAGAGCGGACTGCAAATAAAGAACTAAGTTTAAGGGTTGTTTTCTGTGCAGTAAATTCCTCTGATATCTTAAGAGATGTTGCTTTACATAGACATTGTCATGCAACAATTTGAAAAACTGTTTTAGAAAACTTGAAGATGGCAGGTATGAAATCAAAGTCTGAGCAAGATCTTTAATTACTGCTTCAGTGAAGAACATAATCCTGGATTTTAGAATTGATAAAGACCATACTGTTCTTAATAGTGGGTTTAACCATGGCATGATATAGAAAATAAATACTTAGAAATGTTCTTTTTGAGTGCTAAACCCTGTTGCTTCAAGAGCCTCTTTCTGATCGCCATGCCATTAGTCTTTAAAAAACTTCATGGGCTGGGAAGTTCATTGTGTCTCTTTCTAATTCTACAAGCTTTTTATAGGAGTGTTGGGCCTTCTGGTTTTGTACCTTGTTTAAAAAATTTGCCATGACATCATGCAGCTATCTTCTATTCATAAGAGTGTAAAAGGGGAAGAATTCTGATTAGAAATACATAGGGTAAACAGTAAGACATTCAAACTTTAGTATAGAATTATTTTACCTTAAGTTATTTCTGGTAAACCATATTTCCCAGGTTTTAAAATAAGTTAAAGGTTCATAATCTTTGCACTTCCTAATTTTTTGTAGTCCTAAAGTAAGGAAAATATACTTCCATTGTGACATTTCTTTCGTAATGACAGGCACAACTGTATAACTTACTGATACATTTTAAGGTTTCTTTTAGAAAATAAATGCCTTGCACAAACCAGTCTAGATGACTTTGTGTTATTGTTATGTTTTGTATTTCAAATCTGTTCAAAAGCATCAGTTAAGATTGTAGTCATCTTTGGCAAATTGTTGTAACCCATACAGAGATACGGTGGTATAAAAAACTTGCAAAGGTAATATGGAATGTGCATGGAAGAATACAGATAATGCAAAAATTTTAAAATCTCATCGGACTATTGTTTTAATTACTGGTTTTTTTCTCACTTATTAATTATCCTTCCTGACAAGATATCTGCAGTCTTCTTCCTCAGTTTCAACGTTCTCTATGTTCTATTATACCACATCTTGGACTCTTTGAGTACCTCTGACTGTTTAAAGGACCCATAACACATCAATAAACTTGTGACTTGGTCATCTGCTATAAGGAAAATTCCCGTGTAGCAAGAACAATGTAAGAAGGTCCTTGGTGTGTCCTAATGGTCCATTTAGTTCAGTATTTTATTTCTAGCAGTGGTAATAGGAGATTATAACTTAGGGAAAGCAGTATTTCCTCTTCTTGCAGTCTGCAAATTAAAGTTGATGTTGCCAGTAAGAGTTTCTTCACCAAATCCTGATGGTGATGGTGTGTAACTGACATAGTTTCTTTTATAAATCAATATATAGCCAGGACAAGAGGAGAAGTAAGTATCAATATAACATTTGAGTTACAGGAAGTGGCTACAAGAAGTGTGAATTCCCCTGTAGGGCATAGGCAATTTGTTGACATCCTTTCACTCAGGCTAGCCATTATTTATGGTAGCAGCTGAGCTGTACTATGGGCACCGGAGAATGACAGAAGCTTCTATGGTAATCTTTTCCCCACTTGCATCCTATAAGCACCCTTGGCTGTATGCATTTGGGGTCATCTATGCCTTATCCTGTTCTAGTACTGGTTGGAGATTCTGGGTTTTCTGGTATATGTGGGATTTATTTGGTTATCAGTAAAGGCCTGTAAAACTTTGTTGAATTTTTAAAATTTGTTAACAATATAATTTATTAGTTCTTGAGGCAGTGTCAAGCGTAGGAACTTGCCTCTTCCAGTTCTTTCTTTGTTGGTATTTTAATTTATGCTGATGACCTTGATTGCGCTATTGTCTCTGCTAAGTCTTCTTACATTTTTCTCTTGGACTATTTTGTTTAAATCTGTGTGGGAAAACTGTGTGTAGGGAGACAAGTTGATAAATAGTGATTTTTAAGATCTTCATTAGTGGTGAATCTTTTTTTTTGTTGTTGTTGTCCAGTATCTAATTTCCTATTTATTGATGGTAGATGCTCTCAGAAGCAGTTTTTGCTGTGGAAAAGGATTGATGTAATCTCTCTTTTTTTTTTCTTTTTTTTTTTTTTTTTTTCCCCTTGGGCTGTATATTATAGGTCTTATACTGATGAGGTTAATACTACCTTTCCCCTACTTAATGGAGTTTTGTTCTTAATGCTTCTACTGACAATAAATTTGCTTCAGGTTCAGGAACCTTCACCTACCTTCTAGCCAACATGACAAATTTGAACCCAGCTGCTTAGCATGTATGATATCTTGATTCAAATAACATATCTATATCTCTGATCATTGCCTCCTTTTTTTTCATTATTTTTTAAACCCTTGTATCTAAATGTTTAAATCCATCTCTCTTGAATGGGCTAACCAAACATAATGCATGAATGACCAGTATAATGGTGCTAGGCCTCCTTTTGTGTTGACAGTATCTTTCCTAAAATGTTGTACATCTCTTCTGGCTATGTCCTGTTGGTGGCTCATACTTTTCCCATGGTTTATTACATCAAATGTTTGACTGATTTTGTAAGGGCTTTTTTTCCCCCTTTCTCTCCTTTTGACTGATTCCATTCTGCTTGATGTACTATAGTTGTGTAGTATATACTCAGTTTCATGGTCTCTTAAAACCCAGCACCTCTATTTGCATTTTTTGGGGGGTTGGGGAGGGAGGGGGACAACACACAGTGTTTATCTCATCCCTTTGAGTTAGATGTTTTCAAATCTAGTTTATTTCTGTTTTAGGTATAATTGTTGACATTTACTAGTACCATTAGATAACATGCTCTATAATCTCTTTCTTAATGAGACATAAATGGCCTAGTTTGTTGGCAGTCTGAAACATATTTTTTTTTGCTTTTAAACTTCTATGTTATCTTTTTCAACCTGGCTAAAGAATCATTTGGAGGTTTTATGTTAGAGTTTGAATATATTTAATTTTTTACCCCACATAGATTAATCAAGGTCTAAGAGAAGTAATTAATGCCACTATTTTCATTCTCCTAAATTTCTTTTCAAGTTATTACCTATTGTCTGAAAATACCTGTGATGGAGGACTGATGATAATTGAGTGAAAGACGATTTGTCTGATCCAGATCAGTTTCATACACGGTTTAGCTTTCAGGAAAGAAAGATTGAGACTTCAGCTGTCAAGTGTTAGGTTAGTGTTGAGAAGAGCACTTCTCAACACTAATCATTTGTTGCTAACCTAGAGTGCATATTTTATACCTAACTGCTGGCTGTGAACAGGTATGTAGTTGCATCCCATTCTGATTTCCCAGATAATCAAGGGCAATCTTTCTACAGTTAAAGAGCTTCTTATTTTTGGGGTTTGCTGTGATGTTGAGTTTTCTTTTTCCTTTATGGACATTTGGGCACAAGTGGCTTTGAAGTGTCAGAACAAACCTGTTAAACTGACTGCCCTGTAAAAATTCCTAAGGCAGAAAATCTCATGTTTTAGAACATTATAATGGAAAAAAAGTTTTTCAACAGTTGACCTGTTTTTCCAATAAAATCAAGTTTTTCTTGCCCATATCCAGCTTTAACTACTAGTTCAAATTTGGAAAATTAATAAGTTGATATACAGCTGGACGTCATCCCCACTTTGACTATTCAACCTTTCTTATCTCAGCAAATCCATTAACAAATACAGTTGATTTTAAATCTTACCTCGAGTTTCACAGCTAGAAAGAATTTGGTTTATTTCATTAATTATTTTCCTACTTTTAGTTTATTTTCTTTGTAGTCTTTTTTGGGCTACAGATGCTGACTTTTTTCTCTTCATAGAAAAGTTTTTGGTACATGAGTGTTTATGTTACTTCTTATATCTGCCTTAGAAACGTACTTTAAAGTAATTGTGATTTAATTTATATTTATCTTAATATCCAAACCAGCCATCTTTAGTATAAAAAGGTGGTATAATTAAAACATTAAGTTTATAATGTGTGCATTATAATTCCAGACAGGGGACTATTGCACTATTATCTCTAAATTTATTAGAATCTAATATGTATGTGAAGAATGTGTTAGAATGGAATGACTTAGCTAGACATAGATAAAATCTTGTGATCGTGATTCAGAAAAATGCATGCAATATGTTTCTTGGCATATAAACTATTTGTTGACAGACCAAAAAATCATCAAGTGGCCATGTGGAATTAGCTACCTGCCAGGTTAAATCATAACTGGGTCACTTTAATGTTGACTACATTCAAATTTTATACAAGCAGTGATTATGAAACTGAGACAAGTATTTCAATATAGACATAGTTTTATGAATAAGATTGTAATTTTTCTCTGTAAATATACTGTGTGCCCTTTTTGTCTTTTTTGACCAAGGACACTGTTGGAGATATTTAACTTCGCCATTTCTTATATGTATTCTTCACAGAATTAGAATGGCATCTACTAAGCCATAGTAAAAGTAGTACTTTAAATATATATAAGCTTATAATTTTTTTCTGAAGAAATGTTCATTTAATTTCTTGGAAAAAGACTATAAAGCTTCATTGAATTTATTTTTAAAATCCAGTTCTGGAACATCCTTAAGAAGATACATGATCAAGTCCAATCCACTGCTATTGTAGGTAGCTAAAGCTTAATCTCCTCTGTAAACTGATAAAGCTCAATCTTAAAAATAGCTTGTGAGAAGGTTGTGTGAAAGTCTCAGCCCAGTGTAGATCTGGTGGTGATGATAGTGTTGTACATCTGTTACTAACAGCTTATTCTAATCACTGTGAGGTGGCCTGGTTGTTCTGTATGTCATCTTTTCCTGATAAATCCATACAGCTTGTTGGGAAAGAGCAAGTGAGGGAAAAAATAAAAAAGGACAACTATTTAGAGCCCTGCTATGGCTGTGCCATTGGTAGCTTGATAGGTGTTGGGGAAGTCTAGGGAAATCTAATTCTTGCCTGACCTCGTATGACGTAAGATCGCTGAAGTATAGGTTTGGTGTGTCATTATTATATGATTGGTTCTTGCACAGCTTTACTCTAAGCATTATATTTTAGGATCTTTGGCATCATTTCATGCTTTGTGTTCTCAATGTAAAGATCCTTAAACTGCTAGTTAATTAATAAAACCTGAGGATTTAGCTGACTTCTTTACTATAGATGTTGGTGTAATGAATTTGCATAATGGCATATCAGTTATGAAAGTAATGAATTTCTATACTTTTGTTATTTAAGGAAATTTTAAGTATTTTATTCTTGGGTTGATTGTTTGCTGTGCATTTTTGTTATGAAGACATGCCTGTAATGAGTTTTGTATCATCAATCCAAAGTCACAGCATGTTAATCTTTAGTAATTCAGTAGTTAAGGCAGATAATTTTTAGAGTTATGATGGAACATACCATGAAATTATGTCTACAAGGATTGGCAGGAAGTTTTCTCACAGAATTGAGTACAGCAAAAATAAAAAATATCCTGAGGTAAAAATCTAATCAATTGAAAATAATTCTTAATTTCAAAATATATATAATGCTACTGATTAATGTCAAGAATATATCAAACATGACTTTTTATAGAAGTTATACAGACAAATGTCTAAATATTTCTGTATATAATAGTTAAACAGAAACAGTAGTTAAATATGTATTTGGAAAAAAAAGTGCATGGTTGATTTGTCACAGTATATGAACTTAAAATTATTAATTAACAGCAAATTTGGCGGTAAAAGTGGAAAATCAGAATAGCTATTTCTTTCATCCATTTCTGAAAATCTCTATTCATAGCTGAAGTGCATTGCTGACTTCTGATACTGCCAGATAACATGGGAGAGTAGCATCAGTTTGTTCATTCCGATAAATATAGGACATTACTTTAAGATGTAATCTTTTATCCTCTGTTTTCTAGGTAAATTATACATGTTCTTTATATTTAGGTACAGGGTTTTTTTAGCGCGTAGGGATTGAGGCCAATATACTCTCCAGAATATTCTTCCAGATTCTTAGGGTCATGTCTTCTGTAAAGAGCAAGGTAGTAGCTTGGTCTCATAATAAAGAGATACCTGCAGTGGAATGTCCAGAAGATCAACTTTCATATGAAATACAAGGAGAAAAATAACCACTGATTTTTATTTTAATTTTATTTTTTTTAATGATTTTTTTGGGGCAGTGGGGTGGCTGGTTGTATTTGGTTTCTTGTAATTCTTGACTATTGTAGTGCTAAACTTTGATGACACATTGTGATGTTCATAGGCTAAAGTGTCATAATTTTGAACATCCCTTCCACTTTTTCCTTTTGACTGTTTTAGGTTTTTTTCTGTATTTATGCCTAGGCAATCTGAAATGAGCTAAAATGAGAGTACCTAGTTCCAAAGGGAGGATTGTGAAATGTCTGCAGCACAAGTTTGATCATCGAATCATAGTATATCTAAAGTCTGAAGGGGTCTGTAAGGATCATTGAGTCCAATGTCCTGCTCCTTGTTAAAACACATGACTAAGAGCATTGTCAGGATGCTCAGTGAAATCTGAATGGTTTAATGACATGAAAGCTTCAGGGAGAATCTGTCCCAATGACTGACCACCCTCTCAGTGAAAAACCTTTTCATGATGTCTAATCGGAACATGCCCTGACACAGTTTCATGCTATCTTCTTGTGTCAGCTCAAGAATTAAACAATTGTTTCTGCATCAAATGAATAGGATGTTTTGTCTCTTTTTTATTCCTTCTAGAATATATTAAACAAGTTTATTGGGCAATATACTGTAAGACTGCATTCAAGTTGAAGATTGTCTCTTTTGATCTGATATATTATAGTACGCTTTGTTGTCCTTAAATTGAGGTCAAAGAACACTTAGATGGAGGTGCCAACTGGACTTTAGGTTAAGAGTATATTAAGTTTCTTATAAAGCATTTAATAATATTAACATTAATTACAACAATTTAAGGGATGGAACACTTTGAGATTTTTCACATTTTTATTATAATATTTAGTACACATAGTTTTATTCATCCTACACATACATTTTGTTATTACCTGTATGTCATGGTTTAACCCCAAGCATCAGCCAAGACCCACTCAGCTACTCTCTCACTCTCCCACCAGCAGGACTGGGGAGAGAATCTGCAGGGTAAAAGCCAGAGAATTTGTGGGTTCTGGTTCTATAAAGGCAGTTTAATAGGGAAATCAAAAGCCGAGCACACAAGCAAAGCTAAACAAGGAATTCTTTCACTGCTTCCCATGGGCAGGTAGGTGCCCAGCCATCTCTAGGAGAGCAGGGCCCCATCAGTGGTTACTTGGGAAGACAAACACTGTCACTCTGAATGTGTCCCCCACCCTTCTTCCCTTCACGTACTTAGCACGATGTAGTATGGCCTGGAATATCCCTTTGGTCAATAGGGGCCAGCTGTCTCAGCTTGAATTTCCCTCATGCACCCCCAGAGAATGCCTTGGCTCTGTGTAATCTATATTAGTGATAGTATCTGTGTTGTCAATTCTGCTCAGCACAAACCCAAAACCAGCACACTATAGTATAATAGTTTTCCTAGTGCTTGGAGATGAATGATGAAATAGACTAAAACATATAATTGCCTTATAATGCATTTGCAGTCTTTCTTGTCTTTATTTTTCATGTATAATTTAACATCAAACTTCTTAATTTATTTACAGGTAATTGTGATAGATATTTTCAAGCAGTTTAAGTTCCCATCTGCTATCCTGAGAAGATTTTAATTACATCTGTACTTTTGAGTTGAAGATATTTACCAGTTTATTGACAGGATAATACCATATTCATATCCATTTTAGCCCATGCTTCCCTGATGATACTGAAACTAAATGTGAGTCACAGTGTTTGTCCTGAGAGACTCATTGTTTTGACAGGTTGGTATTGAGACTAGAAAACTCAGATCACATGGATGGTGGATCAGCTACAGGCTATTGTGGTTTGACACTGGCCAAACTCCAGGCACCCACAAAAGCCGCTTGCTCACCCTCCCCTGCCAGAGCTGGGCAAAGGAGAGAAGAATTAATGAAGGATTCATGAGCTGAGATAAGGACTGGGGGAAAAAAAAATCTCCAAGGGAAAAACAGGCTCAACTTACAAAGTGAATTTATTATTAATAAAATCAGGAGGATAATGAAAAGTAAAATAAGCCCTTAGAAACATCCTTTCTTCCCCTAACGCCTTCCTCCTTCCCACTGGCAGCACAGGGAGACAGGGCATGGGGATTTGGTCAGATCCTCACCTGAGGTTTTCTTCCTCTGCACAGGGAGAGGAGTCCAACCCCTGCTGCACCATGGGTCCCTTCCACGGGAGACAGTTCTCCATGAACTTCTCCAAAGTGGCTCCAAATGTCACAAGCAGCAGTCCTCCCAAACCTGCTGCAACGCAAGTCCCTCCCACAGTGGAACAGTCCTCCCAAAACTGCTGTGGCATGGGTTGCTGTTCTACAGGGTGCAGTCCTCCAAGGACAGGCTGCTCCAGCTTGGAAGCAGGGCCTTCTCTCTCCACTGGGTCTCCCACTGGATCACAGCCTCCTCCAGGCATTCACCTGCTCTGGCATGGGCACCTCCCCCATGGGCTGTGGGTGGATCTCTGTGTTCCCATGGATCCCCATGGGCTGTGGGTGGATCTCTGTGTTCCCATGGATCCCCATGGGCTGTGGGTGGATCTCTGAACCCCTTGTGGATCCCCACGGGCTGTGGGTGGATCTCTGATCCCCCTGTGGATCCCCAAGGGCTGTGGGTGGATCTCTGAACCCCCCGTGGATCCCCACGGGCTGTGGGTGGATCTCTGAATCCCCTGTGGATCCCCATGGGCTGTGGGTGGATCTCTGAACCCCCCGTGGATCCCCACGGGCTGTGGGTGGATCTCTGTGTTCCCTGTGGATCCCCAAGGGCTGTGGGTGGATCTCTGAATCCCCTGTGGATCCCCATGGGCTGTGGGTGGATCTCTGTGTTCCCATGGATCCCCAAGGGCTGTGGGTGGATCTCTGAACCCCCTGTGGATCCCCACAGGCTGTGGGTGGATCTCTGCATCCCCTGTGGATCCCCATGGGCTGTGGGTGGATCTCTGAGCTCCCTGTGGATCCCCAAGGGCTGTGGGTGGATCTCTGTGTTCCCTGTGGATCCCCAAGGGCTGTGGGTGGATCTCTGCATCCCCTGTGGATCCCCAAGGGCTGTGGGTGGATCTCTGCATCCCTGTGGATCCCAATGGGATGTGGGTGGATCTCTGATCCCCCTGTGGATCCCCAAGGGCTGTGGGTGGGTCTCTGAGCTCCCTGTGGATCCCAATGGGATGTGGGTGGATCTCTGAGCTCCCTGTGGATCCCAATGGGATGTGGGTGGATCTCTGATCCCCCTGTGGATCCCCAAGGGCTGTGGGTGGATCTCTGCATCCTCTGTGGATTCCCAAGGGCTGCAGGGGCACAACTGCTTCACCACGGTCTCACCACAGCCTGCAGAGGAATCTCGGCTTCGGCACCTGGAGCACCTCCTCCTCCTTCTCCACTGACCTTGGTGTCTCCATGCAGTTTCCCTCACATGTTCTCACCTCCTCCTCTGGCTAGAAAAAACTGCACTTTGTTTTGTTTTCCTTCTTAAATACGTTATCACAGAGGCATTACCACTATTTCTCATTGGCCCAGCCTTGTCCAGTAGTATGTCCATCTTCAGAGCCATCAGAGATTTGCTCTGCCAGACATGGTGGAAGCTTCCAGCAGCTTCTCCCAGAAGCCACCTCTGTGCCCACCCCTTCCCAGTAATAAAACCCAGGCCATGCAAAACCAATACGCAGGCATGAAAGAGAAACAATTTCTTTAATTTCTTCAATTTACTTGTAATTCTTCGATCAAGATCTCAGTGATAGTATGTGCCCTTATAAAAAAAAGACAGAACACCCTGAAAGCAGACTTTCCTTGATGGGAAAGTATTAATTTACTTGAAACCATGATTTTCATGTGTAACAAGCAGTAATAATGTAGATATGTTTTAACAATTTGTAAAATTTTTGTTCACAAAAGTGGCACATCAGTAACATTTTTATTGTTTTTTCATAGATCATGGTTATGGTCAGGGATTTCTTCAGTGCTGTGATTCGAGGTGACTGAATTAGTCCCATATTTCTCATACAGTTTATGAGACTGTGCAAGTCTGTGCACTTTGCATAGTTAATATTTGAGGTGAAATCTCAAAGGGCAAGTAATTTGAAAAATTTCAGCGATATTGTAGGAAGTTCTTCTGTACATACTTGCGTCTGTATCCATTTACATGGAGGACTGTATAACTATAAAAAATCTTGGAATGCTACTTCCTGTTACTGAGTGTCTTGATTTAAATATTCATGGTTCTGCATGTGTGGTTTGTATTTTTAGTTTGTTTATTTCTTTCTCATTGGATGTCAGAATTTCTGAGTAAGAGGCTGGAAACCAAAACTATTGCTGCTTTTCTTTATTCTCCTGGAGAATGTCACCTACCTACACAGTACCCTTAATGGAAATCAAACGTTCTGGGGTAGGACAGGTAAGGTCCAATCTCATTCATTTACATCCATCCATATGTATCCACATACATATACAATCTATCCATTGTATCCGCAATATATACATCCAATGTACACAGTTGCTCCGTGGAAATGGTAAGTAATGATGACCGGTTAGTATCTGGTACCTCCGACTGTTCTTTTCCTGCTTTGTTGAAGTTTTGATTAAACAGTGGACTTCCCTATTTAGTTTTTGAATTTATTATATTACAAATGGTGGGGAACAGCTTGTTGAGTCAGTATAAAAAGGCAGAGGTTAACTGGATCCTAGGTTTCTTTAGAAACTGTTTTTTTTTGGGTCTGCACAATCTTTGCAGAGGATTTGATAGTTGCTGTAACCGTGCAGTCAGGAAGGTTTGTATGTAATGTCTCCTAAACAGCACAGCTGATGAAGTATATTGCTGCAGTATAGAGATGTGGTAGTACAGCTTTTATTCCTTTTTACCTTTCATTTTCATTAGCATAATGCACTGTGAAATCGAATGTGAAACTTAGAAGCATACCAGTACTACCTGCTGAAGGAATAAATGCCGTCAGATATGTGAAACTCTTCTGAGGATGAGAAAAGAAGCAGATCCATTCCGATGAATTAGTTAAATCAGGCTTTTTACATTTTTCAACTGGCGCTTGTGGCTGCAGCTGAGCCTTTTAGGCTCTGCTGGCTGTGAACAATGGAGTTGCAGATTTATTTTTTTTCCCTCTTAAAAAAGCAAGTTAACTGATGCTTGGTATTTGCGATAATTTTGGCCCCTCCTACTGTGCCAATTGAAACCACTCCCTACATAACCAAAACAAATCGTTCCCCATCATTCTGAGGATATTTTACATTTCAGGACAAGCTTTTGTGCACTGAACTGCATTTTATAGATAGTACCTTTTAAAAAAAGGAAAGTAATTTTTTAGGAGATAGATAAGAAAAACTCAAACAGCACCTCATTTTCAGAGCTCAGAAGCACAGGAAAATGAATCTTGAAGCAATAACTTGCTTTAATTTTAAATACTGTAATATATAATCTAATAATTGTTTTCATATTTATTTCTGTTTTCCATTAGAAATTCCAATAGGTAGAACATTTAAATTGCTGTTAAAAGTATATCAGATTATATATTTATGAATTTAAAACTTATTAATATCAATTCATACCACAGACTTCAGATCTGATCTTTGACTAGCTTGTTATAGTGTTGAGTAAATTGTAGCACAGGGCTTATTGTACTTATATGTGTTCAGGTTCTGTACTTTTTATTTCAACTGTGCCTTCTTTCATGGCTTGGATGACTTATATTTCCCATTGGTTTGATGAAGATGATTGGTATGAAGGACAACAAAGAGTAAGAATTGCTTAAAGTAATATTTTCTCTTTTACTACTTCTATATTTTTCTCCTTTAAGATGCTCTTTATTATTATATTGATAGTAGTATTTCTATAGTGGTACTAAAAAGAGATTTGTATTAGTTTTAGTGAGGTCTTGAATCATAAATAAGTCATATCCAAAATGTGGATTTTGAAAATTAATTTTGCTAGCTGGATAAAAGGTACTATAACTGTGACAACCACCTACTTGCATTTTTTAGGTTACATAATTTAAGAAGTAATAATTTTTTAATATGCAATGAGATGGAAAGCAAACATTTCATCATATTAGAAGGCATTAATATACCATGCGTGGCATAAAATAGTAATAGTAATAGGGTGAAACAGAAATATTTGGGAGATATTAAATTACCTAGGGTCATTTCCAAGTTGTATCTTGGATAGCTTTATGTTTTTATTAACATTTTTCTGAGGAGGAGTTGTTACTATAGCAACATTTGCAGGATAACTTGGAATTTTTTTTTAGCATTTATTAGCTGCATGTCTAAGCTGCTTTCATAGATTTATGGTGGGAAATGAATTTAAGTCACATTTCTTTCATTGTATTAAGCTCTCTTATGGTACCTTACATTTCTGTGATTTCTTTTTCTTGTTTTCACAATATATGGTCAGTTAATGAATTAGAATGTGGGAGATGCTACAGAAAGCAGTTGCTTTCATTGTATTATTGTGTATTACTCGATAATGCCTGCTATATACTCTTAAGTATAAAAAACTGGCAGGTATTAATACTGTTCCACTGTTCTCATTTTGCGTGTCAATAATGATATGGATGTTTCAGATGTAGAATTACCTTTTAATAGCTGTCATTCAGGGATTCAGATATGAGATGTGTCAAGAGGTAACTTTATCTGAAATCAGACCAGTCTTGGCAATTTGCCAGCAGAAGAGCAATCTTCTGGTGATTGTTGTAGCTCTGGACTGGAAAATGAGAAGATAAATTTATGCAGTCTTGGATGCTTCATGCTGTGATCAGACATGGTTGTATACGTATCTCTGTGTATTAGACACATTGTCTGCAAACTATGACTGAGAAATACTCCAGAGATAATGGCTTTGTTATCACTGCTAGAGGGTTTCATATTGATTAGGTGTGTAGTCCAACATTGCTGGTGATATATTGTTAGAAATGTTAGTATTTCTCCATGCTTGGTTTCAAACCTAGTATGGCTCTTTAGATTATCTTGTTAAAGTTGCACAATAAAGGATATTCTAGTTAAATGTACAAGTAGTATAGTCAAGACAGTCAAAATCACTACTTTGTGAGACTTACTATGTTATGATTCTTTTAATGTTATTGCCTTCTAAGCAATGTTTTCTAAGTATGGTATCTACCTTGGATTAATATATTTGGGTTTTATTTTGAGCATTTGTTTCTGTAAATCTCAGGCTGTGATTTCAAGTTTCAAACTTTAGGGAAAGGTCCACAACTTCTTCCCTTGTGAAGCCAGAGGTCCTGTGGTCAAATCAGTTCTGGTAGTGATTTGGATCCAAATTTATTATAGAGGTTTAAAATGTCTGTGAACACTAGCAGAACACTTGTTCATTTCAAATAATATTTTAAATCAGACTGTTCTTTTCCTGGTCAATGTCTGGATAAGTGAATGCACATTTTGAACACTTGCTAGGTTGTCATAGGTTAGGAAATGTCATCTGCAAATTCTGGTTGCAAAAGTCTAGCCAAAGCTTCTGGTATTTTTGAGGAATCTTGTTGAAATTCAGTCTTGTCCAAGGCACCCTCTTCCTGACTATGGTTAGCCTTCTGATTATCTGGGGGAGCTATACATGGCCTGTGTACCATGAATTGTATACAAAATGAGAAAAAACTCATTCAATTTTTGCTGTCTATACTGATTAGTGGTAAACTAGCAACCAGCCTAGTATTTTAATAAACAAAGTACATGTGCAAACCTACATAGTCTGCATTCTTCTACATTGTGACTGTCACTGCTATTATAGTCAGGCTTTATTTTTTGCTTAGAAGCAGTTGCTAGTGTGTATTGTCTCAGACTATTCCGAGACCTGCATTAGTAACTGCAATTTAGTAAGCCATGTCAAGACTGAAAATTCATTAGCACTTTGTGGTACTTCAAAGTAGGAAGAACTTTTGTTTGTTTTGTCAAAGTTTTCATATTGTAAGTTGTCTATTGGCTTTTAAGCTGCATATATACCACAGTATTTCTGATTACCCTTTATTTCATAGGTCTGGACAAATTAATATGAACTTAATTTCTTAACATGGCTATAATGTGCTTGGTGTTTCCCAGCCCCACTGGAAGAACACCAGTGCTAATGATATTTATGCTTTTACATGAGTCTCAGTGCTATTGAGGCATTCAGTCAGAAGTAATTTTCAGTCTTGCAGACGTACTAAGTTTTCTTCATAAGTTTGAAGACATTTGTGCTTTCAGAAAGATAAAATGATTGTCCATTATCTGGTGCTTTTCACTGGTCCCACTGCATAGGGTAATGAATTTGAAACTCTGTGGTTTACAGATGACATTTTCATCTCTAATTATTTCCTTCCAAAGGTGTGTTAGTATACCCCATGTCTTTAAGAAGATATAATGTGATGTAATGTCTTTGTATCACTGAAGGGCTTATTAATTATTATGTTATCATTGATTTGCTGACAAAAATATGTCCTTGGGACAGTAGTCTGGTTGAGATATAACAGTTTTATATTTCAAACATACAGGAGTGACAGCAAGCTTTCCACATAAGATACAAACCTTATGGGAAGATAATGACAATAGAGTGAACAGAAACAGAGGGCACTTTACTGCTTGTAGCTGTTAAGAAACTACACTTTGTATACACAGAAGCACACTGATTAACATAAGGCTACTGTATATCTGCTTCTGTATGCATGCCATATTGCATATGGACTCATTTGCTTAAGTCATACACCACGTGGACCACAATCAGAGCACATGTGAACATCTGTTGTTGCTTGTGCTTGATGGTTATGCATTTGTGGATATTGATAACATACACTGTATTGATAATGAAAGTATTAAGTGATGGGTTTAAAGAGCTATTATTATTCTGCAAGTGTTATTGTAGTGCAATTGGGAAATACAGAGAGCAATGAAATACACTGAGGAGGTGAAGCAGAGAAAAAGGAGTTAGATTAAAATTAAAATGTTGCCTGTTAAAGAGCTGCAGTTGCCAGGCTACTAACACTGCAGTTTTGTGTGGTGTGACACAACACTCAGTCTTTTCTCCTGCATCCTGTAGTAACTGCATTATTCTGTGAACATCAAGGTTTAGTTCCTCCATCTGTCAAGTAAAGTGATTTCATTCTACAATCAGAACAATATTTTCTATTTTTGGGACCAGCAAGGTATTGGAATGAACATGGGAATTCCAGAGTGCTTTGCAAAAAATGATACCTATGCTAAGGTAGGGATTATTAGGCATTTATCTTTAAGTTATTGATATAAAGCCATGGTATGTACCTAGTCAATTCAGTTGTTATTTTAAAATAATATTTATGATATACCAAATTTCAGTTTAATGTGGTTGGTTGTTGGGTTTTTTTTCTATATTAAGCAACAAGGAAGGACCTAGAATGTTGTTGCTTCTGCCAATTGAAAAGAAAGGCTTTGTTGTCCTCCCTCTTTCCTTCATCTCCTTGGAAACTGTGAGCACACACTGCTAGCTTTCCCAATTTGGTATACGCTTTTTACATGCACAGGGGTTTTTTTTCATTGTAGACTTAAGAGTCCAGTATAATTACTTCTATGTCCCTTATTTCAAAATAAAATGCTTTTTTACAAAGTATAAAAAAATCTCTATTGTATAAAAATGCAGGTGTGAAAACATACGTATTTTCAGTAATGCTGCATTTTTACCTTTTTGTCATTTTACTCAGGCTGTTCTGATGAATACATCTTTCTCTTTTATACTCTGTTTACTCTGTTAAATATGCTTAACAGAAATCTATAATGTTTGAAAAGATCTGCAGGAAACTGCCTTAATACATGATACCTACAAAAGAGCAAGTCAGTATACCACACAACCACATTTCTTCTTCTAGATAGTGTCAAACTGAATTTCAAGGCAAATGCTTCCTCTTGTCAAGTGGTATATCATTACAAAGAGCAGGAAATAATAACATCTTAAAACAATAAGAATTAGTAAATAAAATGCAAATTCTTTTCTGTAATAAAGCTCAGAATATTTTATGTATATAACTTTTTCTATATAAATAGGGAAAATCTAGTCAAAGTGTAAGCATGAATTCTTAACTCAGTGAAATAACAATATATTACAGAGCAACATTTTTCATCTAAAATTGGAAAAATTCAACTATTAGCAGCATTTTTATAGTGATTACTGCAGAATCTTACAAGATAAATCTGTTGTTATTCTGAAAGAAAAATCCATGGAATTCTGTTTTAGCATCTGTTAGAGATCTTAGATTTATGATTAATTTTACCTGTAATCAAACTGCAAATTAAACAAGACTTAAGTCATATTTTCTTACAGACTAAAACTTCAGCAAATCAGGAATTCTTAGCTCCCATATAAGAAGGTAAAAAAAAAAAAATAAATATTATCTGTATAAAGAGGGAAAAATCTTTTATTATTATGAAGTAAATAGTTCTGTAGTCTTAGGTTTTAAATATTTATCAACTTTTTATCAGTCATACATTGATGGTTTTCAGGTGGTAAACCTGGAAACTAAACCTATGATAATCTAATAGTTTACATCTAATTCTCTCCTACTTCAGCGTGGCTTTTTTAACGTTCCTTAACAGTTTGCTAACACACCTAGAGTTTTAACCATTGTTTTCCCTGGAATCAAGAACAGAATCCAAAATTTCTTGTTCCAGGTAGTCTGTGCTTTCATAAAATAATTATCTAATCAGCTGAGGAATATTAATTTCAGAAAAAGTGATTGTTGGTGGTGCCAGTTACTTTTTTCATCTGAACTAGAAGTCTGTTCTGAATGACCCAAATCCAATTATTTCTCTGCATATGTGATTTACAGTTTAATTGCACAGAAGAGACCTCTGCGATTTGTAATTTTACTGAACAGTAAAGAACACTAAATGGCAAAATTAGAAATTTGGAGGCTATTTTTGCCTCTTCATGATGTTGATTCTTTAAATAATTAGATCAATTTCTCTCTGGGGGGTCTCATATCATTTAGAATATGAGATGGATTGCAAAGGAGCTGCAAGATGATGCAATTTATAGGAATGTTCTCTCTGGAATCTCTGATTTGCTGCAGAAGTTGAAAGAATTACTATTATGGACAGACAGAAAGGAAGTCCAAGAGCCAAAGCACTAGTCTGTAACAACTGTATCTTGTAACTTGTATATTTCTCTTCTGCTTTTGCAGTCTCTTTTACCAGAATTTTCAAAGGTTACATGTGAGCATTTAATTCCCTTCAGTCATTTAGTACTCAGAATGTTTAAACACTTTAACTAGGGTCAGTGATATCTTTAAGATGATCAGTCTCAAATATTCAACTGATCTTCTGCTGAAGAAGCCCCCAAAATAAGTTGCTTAAATTTTTTTCTTTTTCTTTCATACCTTTCAAGGTGAGAGAAACATTGTTATATCTGTAATTATTCATTACTGTTTACCTGTCAAGCAGATAGAGCAAAAAGAGGAGAAAAATTAAAAATAAAATTAATAATTCAACTTTTTTTTATCCCTTGTATAAATATATTAAAATAAAATTTTAATATTAATTAGGCAACCAGTTTTTAGTTAATAGTGACCATTAGGCTCCTTTGGGTATTACAGATCACAACTGCAGAACTTGTATAAAGTTTTTTCTGTATGTGCCTTAATACTACTGTCATCCAGAAAATATTTCCCCTTCTATATATTTAATATCAAGTAGGTCAAGACTGATCTACAGCAACATCTGTGCTAAACTGTTACACAGCAGTGCATTGCATAACCAGTCCTTGTGCTTCATCAACTGTTGCTCCCTCAAAATACTTGATTGCTTTTTAAGTCTCATTTCTCACTAATTCCCTTTCCTTTGTGGAGTTTGAAATGGTACCTAGTACTTGGTAAATTTAAAATGGCTCTCCCCTTTCAGGATTATAGTCTTACCTCTTTGACCTAAAGATGTCATCCTCCATATTCTATGTAATATTTTTCCACCTAATATCCCTCAGTCTATTATCTGTCCACAGCATAAATGTGACCCTGAGACATTCTGTTACTAGGCAACGTGTTGACATCCAGAATGAAATGGGTGCTAGGTAAATAATTGGTCTGGCCCAGCAAAGCATTTCTTGCATTTTTATGTTGAAGTCAATTTTCTCACTCTGAGTACAGCTGGGACTGTGGGACTTGGTTTGGACACAGAAAGAATAGTTTGCTGTACAGTATTATTACCCTAAGATTTGCTTTTGTTTTTTCATAGCTCACCTCAACTTCTTTTTGTTAAGCAGTAATTATTAAGAAAATTTAGAAATTTTCTACTGAAAGGATGTTAATAAGAAGGATATTATGATAGCGTTGATCTATGCAAGTGGTTTGAAGATCTTTCTAAATGTTTTTTTTTACTTAAAACTATTAGAATATGGTTTATTTTGTCTGGGTGTCAGTGGGAGATGAATGGGAGAGCAGAGAAGGCATTAAACTGTAATAGAGAAAGTATTGAACCAGACTGTGGAAGAAAATGAACATGATGAACAGTTTCAGCTAGTACAAGTCAAGAACTATTCAAGTTTTTATGGGCTGCCTCCCTGGCTCCCTTTTCTTCCAAATGGATTGGTGTGAATGGTATAAGGCACCCTTTTTTGTGTGGCACTGAAGCCTCTGAACATCTACTTGTCTTTATTTCAGATACATTCATTTGTACCTCAGGCAAGTTATGTTTTTAAAGCAGACATATAAATTACTTATGGGAACAAAAATGTATTATTCTGTTCTTTAATATTCTGTCATCCTGGAGTCTAATGAATTTCTGTTTTAAAGGCAAAAATGTCACATGTGAAACAAGTGGGACTTTTAGCTGCTGGATGTCAGCCATGGAACAAGGATATATGTGCCGCTAGTGGGGACAGATTTGCCTACTGTGCTACCCTTGCTGTTTATATTTATCAGGTAAGATTATTTTTGTTTAGCAGATTAGTTACACTTTTACATTGCTGTTGATCTCACTTTGATCCCTTTCAACAAATGTTTCTGCAATGTTTGGAAGTATGGTTGCTGCTGAGAAGATGTCTATGTAAAGCTCAATATTCCATTCAAGATACCTCTGAAATTGTATGTGTCAAGAATTATTTTTAGAAGATGGACATACAGTGCAGCAAACATTTGTGTGAGGTTCAGTGATAAAAGACTGGGTTCTGAGGGAGAAATGAAGAAATTCCACAATTCCATTTGATGCTGTAGTATAATGAAGTCTTTTGCATAGTGGATTAAAATGGTTCAAAGCTGAGGATTCAGTGACCCACCTTTATTTGATTTGGATCCTAAACTCCTCAGCACTGTTGTCTTCTGAAGTTTGCAGCTGCTGTGCATCTAAAAAATCAAAATGCTTTGACATAGAATTTTCAGATTGAGAAATATGCGAGGAAATAAAGAATGTACTTAATTTTAAGAGTTATACTGGTAGTAGGATTAAAATGAACAAAATTTACTGTGTTATGTCTGTGCTTTTTATTTTTTATATATATTTTAACTAAGTAATTTTAAAAAAGAGAAGGATTTCAAACTCATTTTTATATTCTGCCCTGTTTATCGGAGATTACCAAATGATTGTTACTATGCCTATAAATAAAGCATTTTAGGATTGCTTGAGTACATTTCTAACTGAAATACAATAATTTTTAAGTGACAGGAAGATAGACAGTCTATCTGAAATAGTTTTTCAGATAGTTGGGTACCTGGCACCTTTCTTTCCAAGTCAAATGTATGAGAATTTGTTTTATTGAGATATGAGGTACTGGCAATAGTTAAATGCACTATAAATTCATCCATAAGTCTAATACTGCTATATGAAATATTCTCCAGCCAGGAAGTATTTAAAGTAAGTTTACAAAAAATGTATTTCTAACATTAATTTTGCTATTTGTTTAGCTGGATCACCGATACAATGAATTCAAGCTCCATGCTATTATGTCTGAGCATAAGAAGACAATCACAGCCATATCTTGGTGTCCTCACAACCCTGACGTGTTTGCAAGTGCCAGTGCAGATAGTTTAGTGATCATCTGGAATGTGAATGAACAGAAAGTTGTGGCCAAGCTGGACAATACAAAAGGTATTTTAGACATGGAGATCTGTTTTATCCATACAGCATGATCCATGAGTATGAGAAATACTTGATACAGTGTAAACTCTATAGTTGGTAGGCTGGAGTTTTAACAATTGCCTAACACAATATTTATGTCAGATTTGTTGTAGTTTATTCTAGAAAATAATGATAGTGTGTTGGAGTAAATTGCTGTCAACCATCTCGTATTTGGTAAAGAAAGACATTATTCTTTTTCTCTAAAGAAGTTGACCAGTTCAAGAATTAACTTTGATAGTGATTTCTTATTGAGCAGGGGAGGAAAAAAACCCCAAAACCAACATTATTTTCATCACTGTATAAAAGGACAAATAACTGAATTTTGAAACAATAAATTTCACGATGACTTTAGCTAAGTGAAAGCAAATAAACGGTAGCCTTAACAGATTCAGGTCTAAATCATCAGTGAATTTGGAGAGTTTTTGTCTACCTGAATCTTGTCTCAGGCCTTGAAACTGCTGGAGATTTTATTACAAGTCTAGAGGGTTAAGCATCAGTGTTACAGTTACATTTCCCTGCCCAGTTCTGATTTATGCCATTTAGTCAAAACCAGTATCTGTATTTCTGTTCTTACAGTCAATCTCATCAGGTGTCCTTGACTCCTGCATTTTCATTCTTGGAAAGTGAGTGCGACCCAAGAACAGTCAAGGATCTCAGGATCTAATAAGCTATTTTGGGACTCCCCATTCTAGTCTCTCCAGAGCATTTAGGGATACCTCTGGAAATCTTTTGCATCTTGTATATCACACAAAAGAAATCCAAAAAATATCCACAGTGATTTAATCTATTGTAAAATAAATATTTTATCAGTTCATGCATGAATATACATGCTGGTACTTATTTTTTAATGCATTACCTTTTTAAAAATCTACTTCAGCCAATGACTACACATGAAAGAAGTGTTGTTACTAATATTTTAATAATTTTAGAAACTAGTTTAAGATACTATGTTTAAGCCTTCTGATTTCACTTTTAGTCCCTTTTACACTGCCATATAAAAGTGTCTAAATACAGGTTTAAGTTTGCAGCTTGAGGAATTTGTCTCACTGTAGTTTATTCCTTCAAGCACACATTATTAACTCATGAGGATGATGAAGGTTGGAGATATTAAGATCAAAATTCTTAAACTGCCTACAATTAGGTATTAGACAACTGAATTAAAACTGTCATGTATTCAGAAGGAAGCTAGCAAGAGTTTCCTTTTATTACAGAGCTAGCTTTCAAATTTTGTCACAAATATCTACTTCTGTTAGATTTATCTCTAAATTTCATTGTATGAAAAATGCATTTTGAAATTCTCAGTATTTTATTATCTTAGTAACAAATAACTTACAGTAAAACAGTAGTGAATGAAATTCTGAATGAATGAAAGTATTGTTTGCAGGATCAGGCTTATCCTCTTTCAAATGTGTGATTGTGTTTGGCTCTGATGAAGTGTAGATATTATGAAATACGGCTCATTAAAGTAGCATAAATGTAATTTGGGAAATAGTTTTACTTTCTGCCAATGGAAATCTGTAGTTCACTCTTACTCCATAAGATGTTCACACAGTTCTCTAAATTTCAATCTAGCAATTTTTATGTAGAACAATTATTTGTATTGTTTTTCAAGACAATTGCTGATACTGGGTCAAGGAATACTACACTGGATTTCGTATCCTGGTTCTTACAAGGTTTACCTGTATGTTTCAGGAATTCCTGCGTCCCTTGGCTGGTGCTGGAATGCAGGTGATGCAGTAGCATTTGTGTCCCACAGGGGTCCACTGTACATTTGGACCATCTCAGGACCTGACAGCGGAGTAACTGTGCATAGAGAAGCACATAGTTTCTTGTCAGATATCAGTCTGTTTAGATGGCATCCAAAGAAAAAAGGAAAGGTGGTATTTGGACATACTGATGGAAGCCTATCTATTTTTCAACCAGGTAAAACCCATATAGCAAAATATTTAGTTTTATATATGTATCTCTTGTTTCTCCATATGCATGTAATTCTGCACAATTTGTTCTTGATTCATAATACTCCTATTCCTTCCCTATCACAAAAATATGTTTTCTTAAATAAAGAATTCAGAGCATTTTCTTTATGTCTCCTCCCTTTTTGTGACCAAGATAGGACTGCAATTTTTTGACAACTTCAATAAACACTTTTTTTCTGAGAATGGTAACAGCCACCATCTTCTACTGAACTATATTTTCCTGTAAGTTTATTCTTCTGAATGGAAAGAATTGAGTCTTTTTTTTTTTAGCTTTCCTACTTTTGCATTTGTTCTGGAGACCTCTTTTTCATGTTCTATAATCCTCTGCAATTTTATAGGTAGAATCTCAAGTCACAATATTATCTTCATGGTTCTGTTCTGTCAAAGGATAGATGGGAAAATATTTACCTCTTTTTGTCTGAAATCCACCACACACATTTGTGCATACTTTATAAATTGTCTAGTTCTCTGCTAAGAAGATGTCATGTTGATAAGCTCATTTGAACATAAAATTTCACTTGTTTTCATAGTTTTCTTCAAAGGCAGGTATCTGTATTAGGTCGACTATTTAAATTTTTTCCTGACCGCTTCTTCTTTCTTGAATAAAAATTGATTTTCAACTTTGTGAGAAAAGCTGTTCTTTAAATAATGTGCTAATTTTACATAGTTTCCATGTGCCATGTTGTTTCCGTGTTTGTTTCCTTCAGTTCACTCTACTAAGTTGTCACACAGGATGTCACAGAGAAAAGATTGCCTTGCCTCTGTAGTGCTGGCTGAATTAACACTGGCGTTGGGAAAAGGAAATAAATTTTAATATGATAATATCTAGGTATTTATCAGACTGAGACTTTTCATGAAGTCTGTCTAGAATAATTTGAATATGAAAACAGAAATAATAAGAAAAATATTTAAAATATCAAAATTATGTTCTGCAAATGAAAATATAATAAAGGCTAAAAAAATCTAGTCAGTGGCAGTTTTGTACGTACCACAGTTCAAGTTGCAGTAAAAAAATTGTTTAAGGAAAATTATCCATTACTTTTGGGGATAAAACTATTTTCATCAACTCAGAATTTAGATTAGATTATCACATGAATGCTGCCTTTCTCTATATTTAGGATAGTTTTCTTTATTATTGTAATATTAGACATCTTTATTAAAATAATTTTAAAATTAAAACAAAAAAATACAAGTTGTGTCCTGTTCTCAGCATAAGATTCTTCATTTCCAACAGAGAAATAAAATTTGAAATTTTATATGCAGCTGGGTGAAAATTTTCTGCATAAGTAGTAGACTACACAATTTTTTTTTCACTGTTGTTATCTACTTAGTTTTTTCTCCTGTGGCTGTATTTTCTTTTTTATTTATTCTAGACTATGCATTAATGCATCAGAACATTTAGTGTAAAGAAAATATACACAAGAATATAAGATACATACCAAATTTTTAGGGAGATTCAATGCAGTCATATAGAGCCAAATATTTTCCCTTGCATTTGTTCTCAAAATAAGCACAGCTGACTTATATGACCTGTGACTCAGTTGCATGATTCATACTATTCATGTCTTCTTTTAACAGAAAACAAAATTTAACAGTTGGGTTTTCATGAGGTTTGCCTGCCTTTTTTTTTTTTTTTAAACACTAGTAAAACTGAATGGCTGCTAGATACATAAAGTCTAGCACTCTCCCACCAGGTGGTTGGGGCTGAAGTGTTTGAATATGGATGGCTTCAGTCACGTTTTGCTTTTAGTCCTTGTCTAACTAACTGAAAAATAACAGTTCTGCTTGGTTGTCTTTTTTTTTCCATTTCAGTGTTGATTTGCAGTAAAACAAAAAGGTGAGCTGTGATGTAAGCAGGGGACATTGTTTAAAAAAGTGGGAGTTCTCAAGTTTTTGGCAAATGAAAGCAATTATCATAGTTCTGCTGTTATTTTCAATGCTTCAGAAGAGTGAAAAAAGCAAAAAGGAATTGAAAAATTGGTTTATGCTGTTAATTGTTGTGCAGTCTTAAATTATTTCTCCCATTTCTGGCACCTGATTTTATAAAGTTGCCCTAGATGTAACGTGTATGAACCAGTACTAAAATTGAAAATTAGATAGAAGCTGAATAATGGAAAGTATCAATTCCTTATTTCTAGAAAAGCAGTAAATTTTTAAATTATTTTTCTTTATATCACAACTTCAAAAATAAAGATCTATTTCATTTTGAGTGTACACTGTCTTATAAAACTTAGATTCACCTCTGTAAAAAATAAAAAGTAGAAGATAAATATGATATTAAGAAAAATGTGGGTGCTGATAATATGGATCATGAAATGAAATATGTCATCTTTTTTGTAGGTGTCAGACTAGATACTTCTTGGTCGATTTTGAATACAGAATCTATAAGCACTTAGTAGCTGCAAACATAGTTTTAAAGAAGAAAAAAAGTCTAAAGGCAGTTGTTCATAAAAAGCCTTTACTGCCACAGGGTTTTTCTGGTTCATATTGCCTTTATTTTGTGTGTATTTGCTGTGGTGTCCAGATTTACTTACACTCAAATGACTTGTATTTTATGCTGTGCTGCAGATATTTACTCACAAAAATTCTTAGAACAATGTACATGTTCTGGCATACTTTCCTTTCCTATAAAATTATATTTATAAAGCAGCCAGCCTGTAAACATAAATTCGAATCTGATTGAAAAAGAAATACTCTAAGTCAAATATTGCAAAGATAGCTTCATCAATTTCACTGCTGCAAACAATAGAGCAGGCTAGTGAAAATTTCAGGGAGAGAGGAAAATAATGTTTGCCAGCCTTGTAACTATTGAAAGGATATATCTGATTTATTTTTTAAATAACTTGTTTTCTTGTGCACTTTAAAGGTTCTAAAAACCAGAAACATGTCTTAAGACCGGAGTCTCTTGAAGGAACAGATGAAGAGGACCCAGTTACAGCTCTGGAGTGGGACCCCTTGTCAACTGATTACCTTCTTGTTGCTAATTTACATAATGGCATTCGACTAGTTGATTCTGAATCTCTGGCCTGTATCACAACTTTTAGTTTTCCCAGTGCAGCAGCATCTGTTCAGTGTTTAGCCTGGGTTTCTAGTGCACCTGGAATGTTTATAACTGGAGGTAAGGCTTTTATTTCCTGATTTATACAAAGATAAATACAGCACCGAGTCTTCAAAATTGACACTCCAAGTTAGATTTTTCTGGTTTTATAATATTTTTGCAAGTAGAAGCATACATGAATTGTACAAAAAAAAAAGACCATAACAAAAAAATGGAAAATAATAAAACTACACTTGGCAGTTTTTACATGTTTTAAAGATTTTTGCTACATAAATATATTACTTTGTACAATTTTTTTGTGCTAAATAATATTTTCCTCATGCACCCTTTAGCAAAAAAAACATATTCCTTTTGGAGTAGGAATAAAAAGGCATTGTACTAATTGATGCCACTTCAAAGATTAAAAAAATTAAAAGAAGAGAAGAATCTATTTCCTTCCTCTTTTCTACACCATAGACATTACAGCTCAGGTTGAACTAATGAATAAGGAAACTAAGACCGGCAAAATATCTTATAATGAGAGAGGTTCCATAGAATTACTCTGTGTTTAAATAGCTAATGCTTATAATGTTTATTGTTAATAGTGATATGGCCACAGTGGTGAATGGAAAATAAATAGGATGCCATGGATGTTACACTAGATGATCTCCAGAGGTCCCCTCTATCCCTAACTATTCTGTAATTCTATGGAGTTGACAGTGCCTGCTTATAAAATTATTCTTAGGACTTGAAGTTTAATTCACTGCTGTAATTTTGTATAAATCAGTCCTCAAACCACGTATCTCTGTGTCTTGTTTTGTTTTTTTAAACCTCAGATTCTCAGGTTGGTGTGTTACGTGTTTGGAATGTTTCACGTACAACACCTATAGATAATTTTAAATTGAAGCAAACTGGTTTCCATGGCTTGCATGTGCTAACTTCTCCTCCAAAGAAAAAGTGTAAGTGTAATTTTGATTGTTATTCATTGCAATGGTTGCAACTTAAGAAAATCTTATTTATGAGTCTTGTTATGTCCAGATCAATCTCTGTAGGGTTGGTCAGCTATTTAGTTCTTAATTACAGTGCCTTCTGCTGCTACTGGATTAGACAAATACATAAAGGATCAAGTACTTTTTAAGGTCCTTCTTTAGTAGACCAGGCTTCATAAGAAATTCTCCATTTCTTTTGATTTAAAACTCATTAGAATACAAAAATTTTACTCTTTAGAATTTTAATTATTGAAATAAGAAATAATCTTCTCTCTTTGTCTTTTGCTTTATATTGTTTAGCATGTTCATCACAGTATCCTACTAAAAATCACCATATATCTTCAACAAGTGAGGCTGTTCCTCCTCCAACTTTAACCCAAAACCAAGCATTTTCGCTTCCTCCTGGTCATACCGTCTGTTGCTTCATGGATGGTGGAGTGGGGCTTTATGACATGGGAGCCAAAAAGTGGGATTTCCTTAGAGAGTTGGTATGGTTCATCTCTGTCTTTGAATAGAGAGTTTATTTGGCTAATGCACTTCTAACAGCAAAAAACTGGAGAATGAAGTTTTTGTAGTACTGTAAAGCAGTTTCTATTGTTAAAGAGTCTAAATTTCTAGGAAACAAAATGACAGTTCTGAAGTTTAAAGCAATCTTTTATTGGAAATTACTGAATTTTGTTGAAAGTATCCTGATGGTTTGTTTTAAACCAGAAATAACGATTTAAGGACTTGTTTTTTGTTTGTTTATTTTTTTTAACTGAAATTTTAGTTTAATGGCTTTTCAGAATTTTTTTCTAGTGGGCTTTCTATAATTCAGAATAAAAGTTTGAATCAAATCAGAGAGCTATATGATGAATGCACTCAGTTTAACATTACAAAGACTAAATTATTAAATTTTCTTTGAAGCTGAAATTCAGAAATGGGTTTAACACAGATTACCCTACTCTTCACTAGACTTTTGGTTATTGAGGTTCTTAAAGATATTTCTCTTTTACTCTTTCCAAGTTCCCTTTTCACTGAAAAAAACCCAAACAAATAAAATCCAAATAATTTTCAGCTGTACTCCTACATGCATTTGAATAGAGGCTGCTGGTTTGTTTTCTCTTTCCATTTTCATTAGATTTGGTCCTGTAAAGCAACTGAGGTTGGAAAAAATTCTTACATAATACCTGTGTTTCATATATTTGAGGACTTAAATTCTACAAATGCATGTCTTTGGAAACAACCAATTGATACTTGAAATCTCTAATGGATTGAAGTTTAAACTGTAATAGAGCTTAGTCTGTATCTAGAAACACAGACTATTCCGTGGGGTAGTAGACAACTTGTAGAACATGTTCGACATACAGAGCATTATTTTTTCAGTCTTTTTACCAAAAGTGAAAAACTGTTTCTGTTTTAAAAAATTTAAATTTGGTGGGGTTTTTTGCTTAGTTTTTTTAATGCAATTTTTTAGCAACATAGTCCCAACAGAAAATGCTAATAAGTTCCTGGCATTGCATACTCTGTGGTTTCAGGAACTAATTTTTCTGGTTTTAATAATAATCTATGAAAGAGCATGTTATAGTCCAGGTTATTTTTTGCCTTTTAATTTGACTGATAAGCCTAAATATAAAGGAGTTTTGGAACTCTTAATTGACCTGACATGTAAATGAAATACAATGTATTTTAGAGTTTGATCTAGAGTTTGACTTATGAAAAAATCAAATGTAATAAAAATGGATTAAATATTTGTTTCATTTAAGGGACATGTTGAGACCATCTTTGATTGCAAATTCAAACCTGATAACCCTGATCTTCTTGCTACAGCTTCATTTGATGGCACAATAAAAGTTTGGGACATAAATACTTTATCAGCGGTTTATACATCTCCTGGTAATGAGGGGGTTATTTATTCCATTTCTTGGGCCCCAGGTAAGAATATCCTGCTGTATGTCTAAATGTTCTTTGAATTAGCATTGACTGCAGAATTTGTGATATAAAAGTATTAGTTTTATATAGAAAGGCATCTTACAAAGTTTAAACAAAACTTAATTACCTGTGAAACCAGCAGAATTCAATGCTTCAGACCTTGCTGAAGCTTACCCTTCTGAGTAATGCTCCCAGTATTTCATTCTCAGAATGGAGGGAGGAAGATCTCTGGGACATTTCTAACATGGCACTGCGCAGATGACATAATGTTGTGCTTTGCATGAGAAGCAGTAGCTTGAAGGAATTCAGATTATATTTTGTGATTAAATAGTGGAACATGTGTATTTAGCTGTTTTTCTTCCTTCTTTGTGTAGGAGTCTAATCACTAAAGAATTCTAACCTTATTAGAATAGGAGGTGTCTTTTCTGCAAAGCATTACTTTTTCTTAGACAAATCAGTGGAGGCACTGGGAAATTTTGTTTTCCAAACTGTTCTGTAACCCTCTTTGGTGTACCTAAAAATACACTTTTGACAGTTGTCAATAGTTGACAGTAGATTGTCTTCCTTTTTGTGTTTCATTTCTTTGGACAGCAGATGTATTTTTTAAAAAAATCTAAATAATTCATTTCTCTGTTCTCACCTGCACTTTTAAAGTCTTAAGAAATAATAACTGACAGGAAAAAAAATTGTGGTGGGAAGCTTAATGTGGTCTGCATATGTGAAATAATTTTGCACTTTTTCCTTTCAGAGAGTCTCTTGCATCTTACACCTCTTCACAAATAATTTGTCTTGCTATATGGAAATACAGTGCTTATGCTTGTTTGTTTAGTTTTGAGGTTTAAATTTAATTTGTAGTTGTATCTCATGTTGAATGAATAGTTTGCTGCAGGAGGGGTGTGGGCTTGTTGCTTTTGCTTTTATTTTTTTTTACAAAAAAGTAAATTGGAAGAACATGCTTCAGCTTTGTTCCTTATGACCGTGTCCCTCCTAGCCAGAACTTTTGGTGCTTCTTTCCCCTTACTCCCAGAGAGTTCCTATCTGCCTTGCACTTTGTTCCTGATATATAATCTAATGCATGCCACCATTTGTTTGGTCTCAGAGGACTTTTGCAAAGGCTGATTACTCCTTTTTTCTTCCCCATCATTCTCCTACCTATTCCCATTTTATGTATTTTCCTTGCTATAGACTCCTCCTTCATAGATTGTCTTTTCTGCTTCTGAAGCTTGGAATAAAATAACAGTCAAAACTTTCCTATAAATCTGATATTTATGAAAAGCATAGCTATATTGGGAGAGTCACTGTGGTGAGGAGAATTTGGTGGTTTTTGGATTAGACTTGAATTTTCAAGTTCTCACTGTGGAGTTTTGTACTTAGATTATCCACCCTGAAGAGTGTAGTTACAGATTCAATTACATTATTGATGGTCTTAGGTGCAGCAGTGGTGAAAGATTAAGAAAACAAAATAGTGTTAGATGTTCTCTCTCATTTTTATGATTTGTCTTTATACATAGGGAACTTTAAAGGAAAATGGTCTAGTTGCAACATTAAGGTTACCTTTCTTTCAGTTTGAGTCGTATGCATCATGATTAACTTTTTTCACGCGAGACTTTTAGGAGGTATTAAGATACTTTTTACACCAATACAATTTTTCTTTGACCATTCCTCAAAACAGGAATGTAGAAAAACAGGTCAGGCTTTCACTGAAATTGATGTTTGTGACTTAATAGCAAATGCTGGCCTTAAACTATGAAAAACTCATGTTCGTGTACCATTGATGTCTTCTGTTCATATTACATTTTTTTCAATTTAAAGTAGAACCACTGTCAAACAATATTATGATTTTAAAATTATTGTAATAATTTAAAAACATCTTTCTTTAAAGGAAATCTGAACTGCATAGCGGGTGGAACATCCAGAAATGGTGGCTTTATCTGGGATGTTCGAAAAGGCAAAATGATAACCAGATTCAGTGAGGTAAGATGAGATTACTTCTTTTTTTGTCTATATTAAGTGGAAGTTAGTCATTCCCTTTAGTGTCCATAAATAGAGATGGCCAAAGTACATGTGTTTATAAAAGATGCTGTAGTATAAAAATCTATGGAGTTATATGGATGCCAGTTTGCACATGTGGCAGAAGTATTTTTACTTCCCCTGGAAGACTGGATTTGTAATATGAGAGTGGTGAAGCACCAGATGGACTCCATTATCTTAAAATTGGTCATGTAGGGACACATGGCAAAAGCATAGCTGATTCCTTCTTAATTGTGTAAATATATATGGACATACAGACTCAGCATCAAAATGAAAACTGTGTTCTGTATTTTCAAACATAAGGGCCAGAAAAAACTTTCAGTACCTGTAGTCTAAATCTATAAAGCTCCATTTTGCAGCACACTAAGCAGTATGACTCATTTAATGGCTTGCCTTGTATTACCTGAAATTTATCCAGGCATTTTTAAGTCCTGAAATAGTAGCATAATTTTTATTGGTAGAAGGAGTTGTGTAATATTATGCTGTCGTATTTTACACTATTTTGTGTATTCTTAGTATATAGCTGTGATCTTCAGATTATACAGACATAATCATTTAAGTGTAGGATCTGCATCAATGTATAAGGGATGCTCTTTAAGAAAAGAGGTGGGGCAGTGAAAAGAGGCACGAGCAGAAAACAAGTATACCTACCTTCAGGAGTTCTGGGTTTCCAATACTGATATTTGCATTTGTACTGCTAAATATCTTTTCTGTAAAACTGGTCCTGATACACATCCCAATTAAATTTTCTCATAGCACAATTTTTCATGCCCGCTAACTTCATTATTCCAAGTAACTAACCTTTATTCAGAATCACTGAATGGTTAAGGTTGGAAGGCACCATAGGTAGTTATCTGGTCCAACCTCCCTGTTCAAGCAGGGTCATCCTAGAACACTATGCAAAGGATTGCATCCAGATGGTTCTGGAATGTCTCAAGAGAGGGAGATTCTCCAGCCTCTCAGGACGATCTGTTCCAGTGCTTGGTCACTTACACAGTAGAGAAGTTCTTCCTCATGTTTGGGTGGAACTTCCTGTGCATCAGTTTCTGCCATTGCCTCTTGTCCTGCTCAGCACCACTGAGCAGAGCCATTCTCTTGCCACCCTCCCTTCAGATACTGACAGACATTGATGATCACCCCTCAGTTGTCCCTTCTCAAGATTGAATAGGCCCAGCTCTCTCAGCCTTGTAAGAGAAATAATTTTTGTTGCTCCCCTAATGGGCCCTCTCCACAAGCTCTCTTGTCCTGAGGAGCCCAGGATTGGACACAGCATCCCAGATGTAGCCTCAGTAAGACTGAGTAGAGGGGCAAGATCACATTCCTTGACCTGCTGGAATCCCCTTCCTAATACACCCCAGGATGTCATTGGCCTCTTGGCCACAAGTCACATTCCTGACTCATGGACAGCTTGGTGTCTACCAGAACCCCCAGGTCCTTCTCCACAGAGCTGCTTTCCAGCAGATCAGCCCCAGCCTGTCTGGTGCCTGTGGTTATTCCCTCCACAGATACAGGACCCTTTGCAGTTGCCTTTGTTGAATTTTCTGTCTTTCCTAAACAGCGTGTAGCTTTTTGTGGCAACATTCCAGTCAAGTGAGCTATCCCACTATGTCTCTGTAATCACAGTGCGGTGATCTGTGACTGCGCACAGATCTCTAGTTCATCCAGTTTGTTCCCCATACTGCATGTGTTGGAGTACAGGCACTTTATAGAAGTATTTGATTGTGTCCACATCCCAGTGGAGATGCAAAGGGATGTCCCATAGTCCTGCCTAGTGATTAAGTCTTTGGCTGCTTGTGCTTGCTCTAGGTACTGCCTCTTGAACCTCCTTATGCTACTGGAGTGGTTTCTATTGTTCTCTCCTTCCCTACACATTCTATCTGGCAAGCCTGGCCCTGGCCTTTTTCCAAACTTGTTTAAAGCTCTCACAATCTGCCCTAAAAACTCCTGAACTGAGATCCTTTTTCTCCTTTGAGATAGTTGGGCCCCATTTGTTGCCCACAGGCTTGGTGTTGTATAAACTGATCTGTGATCAAAACCTCCAAAATTGTGCAGGTAACACCAGTATGAAATCTAATTATTCATCTGCATGATCTTCCTGTTTCTTGCTACATCATTCCCTGAAACAGGCAGGACAGAAGAGAACACAACTTGTGCTTCACTTCCCTTGAACAGGTCCCTCTGATTGTCCACACTATTCTTTATTTAAGCTTCAGGTTTATATAGTTATGGATTGCTTATTCTTCAGCTTGACCTGGTTTTGTCTCTTGGATCTTGGAGGCTATAGAAGTTTTACTACCTATCTCCATAGTCCCAATGTTTTGGACTTGGATTCTCAAACATCCAGCTTATATTAGGTACTCATTATTATGTGGTTTTATACAGTATACTGTACTGTGAGAAAAGGGCTGAAGCCAATAGGAGAATAAAGTAAAAAAGATGAGTCAATAGATGAGAGAAAAAGGGGTGAATTATTTCTTATTGATAGGTATTTTGCATTTTTTGAAGCATGGAAAGAATGGAATCTTCTGCATTGCCTGGAGTCATAAAGATTCCAAAAGAATAGCAACCTGCAGCAGTGATGGATTTTGGTGAGTGTTATTGGAAGAAAAAAAATTGCTAAATGCACTTCTCAAGTCCATAAATTTTGATAATATTCTCAGTAATTAATTTTAAAACTTTTCTTACTGGAAGAAACTTATATTAGTCTTCTGTATTTGTTAGGGTATGTTTTTCATGATTTTAAGAAAAAAATAAAGATAATATCTTCAAAAGGAATAGTGTCTAAGACACACTGATAGTGAAATTAAATATTGATTTTTATTTGGACAAGAATATCCTTCTAGGTTTCTTATCTGTAGAAGACACTTTTCAAAAGCCATCCAACTTTATTTGTGTTAATTTTTAATATTTTTTTAGTTTGTTGTTTCAAGGACTAAAAAGTACTATTTTAGAATAAAATAACTACAAGTGCACTATCATAGGAGTATAATACCTCATTTCTAAAAACTCATGAATGTCCATTGAAACCAATTTTGCATATACTGTGTTTCAGTACATTTTAAAAATCCTTCTTCATTTGTTTCCTCTGCTACCTGTGTCATTCCAGCTCAAACATAATGGGCAGAAATTTTAGAAAACAATCGACTTTTTTTTAATTCATAAAGATCTAGTTGTACCTTAAAGCAATGACTACAACTTTGATTCTGGGCCATGAGGATCCTTTCAAGAAAGATGTACCACGGTTAACATCTTTAAACCCCTCTGAAGAAACTTAGATTCTGAAGTCAAGTTAGACGTTGTACAGTCGACATGCAGTTAAATGTTGTAATTGAGGGGCTGATATTGTTTGTAACCTTCTCCTATTCTTTGTGTGTATCTTTTTGCTCTCTGGTTTATTTGCACAGAATAAAACTTAATTTTGGATAGCCTACCCAGAATGTATTTTTCTTTATAATATCACATTGTAATTGGTTTCAGTATTATTCGAACCATTGATGGCAATGTTCTTCACAAGTACAAACATCCAGCTGCAGTGTTTGGCTGTGATTGGAGTCAAAACAACAAGTAAGTAAAAATTAACCCAAAGAACTGACAATATTTACTATTTAAATTGATTACCAGTAAAGTAACACAAAGTTATCTAGAATGTGATATTCACTGTGAGAGTAAAACATTGAAATTTTCTGTTCCAAAGTAGGATATACTTACAGCAGCTCTCTCTTCCCAGTAGTATATTTCATTGACTGGCATGAATTTTTTTAACTTTCAAAGGAGGATCGTTTCATATTGATGAGAAAAAAAAAAATATCTAGATGAATATATAATGGGGGGGGGGGGGGGGGAAACAGACATTCAATACCAGGAAAAAGGGGTTTAAATTGGTATCCTTGTAATGACTGCTAAGATGAAGATGTAGCAGACAACTAAATACCTTGTGATTATATGTAAATCTTGTACATAATTCTTAATAATGGCACAAGAGCTTTTTTTCCAAAAAAACATATAGTAATTCAGTTTAATAATAGATGTGTAGTGGGTGCATAGTCAGATGAATTCAAATATATTCATCCATGGCAACTAATGGATTTTATCAGGTTTTTTCTGATTTTTTTTTTTTAATTGAATTATCAATAGCTACATCTTGAAGAGATGAAGGAGAAGCAAAAATTCACTATTTAAAAAAATAATTGCAAATTGCACATCATATTTTTTTTTCAATTTTAAAAAACATTCGTCATCTCTGTGACCAAGGATACTGCTGTTTTTTATTTTGCAGAGATATGATAGCTACTGGTTGTGAGGATAAAAATGTTCGTGTGTATTACTTGGCAACCAGCTCTGATCAGCCACTGAAAGTTTTTACTGGGCATACTGCAAAGGTGTTTCATGTACGGTGGTCTCCTCTCAGAGAAGGAATCCTCTGCAGTGGCTCTGATGATGGGTGAGCTATTAGAAAACTTAAACCTCAAGCAGGACTATTGGACAAACATCTTTGCTTGTAATGGTGTTGTCAATATTTAATAATCTAAATCTCTGCCTTTTCAGATGCAGGTTTTAGCTTTGCTCATAGCTTTATGTAGTATTTGGGCAGCAGAATCATCTAAAATTGTCACAACTGCTGTAGTAGTGCAAGTTTCCAAATGCTTTCCCCAAGAGTAGGGTCAGTGCCTGATACTGTTACTGCAAGGAATAGCACAACGGGGATACCACATGTTTACATTACGTCTGAAGAAACAGGTGCAAGACCTGCTCTTATTTGGTATTTTTCAAAAGTATGCCTAAGTGGAATCTGCAGAGAATTTTAATGAGTGTTGGGTATTTCAGTTTTTTGGTTTGATTCCATTGCTTTTGAGGGAGAGCACATCAGTCTGTGGTAAGTAGGAGGACACATTTTATTATGATTCTAAGCTACTTCCCTGAAAATTATACAAGATACTTTTATAATGGATATTTTGTAAAGTTTGGAGTATTATCTTCTATTGCTTTCCCATTATCATTCATTAGAGGTTTATGCTTGAAGCAAAATCTATTAGTTCATAGTGTAGTGATTCATGACAGGACACAACTTGATAGCAAACTTCTTGACAGTAAAATACATTGAACAGGACCGTGCCTAGAATTGAACCCTGAGGAGCATTGCTGGTGACCAGTTGCCACCCGGATTTACCCCTTTCACTGCAACTCTTTGAGCCCTGATGTGATGCAAATAAATATTCTGATGAATTAGAAGCTTAAATTATTGCTAAAGGAGAGTGATAATTATATTTCAAAGGTGATCTGATGTAGATTGTTCTCTTTTGTCCTGTTTCAGTACCGTTCGGATATGGGATTATACAGAAGATGCTTGTATAAATGTTCTTAGTGGACATACAGCTCCAGTACGGGGACTGATGTGGAATCCTGAAATCCCTTACCTTCTAATATCTGGCAGTTGGGACTATACAATTCGAGTCTGGGACACAAGAGATGGAACATGTTTGGACACAGTTTATGATCATGGTGCAGATGTATATGGTAATATCTTTCAAATTTTGTTTTATTTTATTTCTGTATTGAAATGCATTCTAATATGTTTTGACATATATAAAGTAATTTAATCAAACAGGTTATTAGATAAACTTATTTGACTACATTTTTATATATTCCCTCTACTAGGATTAACGTGTCATCCTAGTCGTCCATTTACCATGGCATCCTGCTCTCGTGATTCCACTGTGAGACTCTGGTCATTGACACCTCTTATAAGCCCTCTACAAATAAATATCATAACAGACAGATGTTGGGATGATATTATTGGCAATACAGGTAAGAAAATTGTATAAAGCATTGTTTTAGTTTTCTTTATGTTAATATTCCTATGCCTTTGGTGGTTGTTTATTTTAATTTCATATATAAATCTTTCTGTGTGTTAGATCGCGCTGTGGAGTCTGGAGCTCCTCCTTTGCTGTGTGGTAAAGTTTCCAGGGATATTAAACAAGAATTGGAAAAATTGTCAGGAAATCCTCAAGGAAAAAAACTAAGATGGTTTTCAGAATTTTTTTCAGTAAGTATTCTGCAAACTTAGGGATGGTGTCAATGTGCATGGCTTTCTTTTCTGAAGTCAATCTCCAAAATAGAGATTTCTTTTTTCTCTACCAATTTTTTTCTCTTTCTTAAAGGGAACTTAGAAAATAGGCAGAAATCAGTTAATTTCTTAACAGGCTGGCATATAAAAATGTCCATGATTGAATTGTTTGTCAGTTGTGAAAAACAAATTTCATTATTTTAGCTTTGCAAAAAGCACACCAGCTTTTTGCAAAGTTAAATTAATGAAATAGTATCATTTTCTATGGGAAAGGTTAATTTGACAGCAATTTGCTACTGAAGAAAATGAAATTATGTGTTTAATCAAACTGCATTAGAGTTTTTAAATCTTTAATTAATCATTTAATTAATCAAAAGAATACCCTTATTACTGATAAAGTCTGAACTGCCCAAGTATCTGTGCCCAAACTGCTCTTTATGTTTTAGGAAATGTAGATCCACTTGACCCGTGCCTCGGTATCCATCTATCTCCTTTTCTCCATTGCACTGTAATATTTTCTATAAACTGCTGCAGCTTCTCAGTGGAAATTAGGTAAAAATGTGGGTTTCTGTGAGCTCTTACCTGCATAAGGAGCTGCACTTGAGGTAGAACAAGTACAAAGTAACTTGGAACTACAGGTTCTACTACTACTGGAGCTTGTGTCAAACACTGTCATAATTTAAGTCAAAACACTGATCTAAAAAGACCTAGTTCATCCAAAATACTTGGTTTGAGTTCTAGCTAAATTGAAGTATATAATTTAGAAATGATGAAACAATCTTTCTCCATTTCAAACTTAAAAATTTTCTCTTTTGTTAAAATATATTTATGGAATTCCTTATTTACAGAAGTTATTAATTTTGGTTTCCCATGTTGATTTGAGAGTAAAATTATTTTAAGACTATGAGAATTTTCCAAGAACAAAAGCTTTTTTGATCAGATATGCTCAGTGCTTTTTGAGTCCAGAAAATGAGGTATTGTGCTAAACTGTAAGGAGTCTAGTAAGAGTTTTAGTGGACAGAAAAAAAGAGAGTGTAGTCTTTTTTATTTTTTTTTTTTTTTTTGGAGGGGGGCTGGGCTTGAGGGGGAGGTTTCCCTAGTAGAATTTTATGTTTTTGTTACCAGCTCGGAAATAATTTGACTTCAAAACTTGTAATGCTGTTGTTTTTTGAAAAACTTCTTTAGGTCAAAGGTTTAATGATTTTTTTAAGCTTTTGAATACTCGCTCTCTTCTAGACTTCATTCAGTGTTAAGCTGTTGTCCTGTTTCTACAGAAGGGTTGATTCAAAGGCTAGACCAATGGAATTGCTTGAAAATGATTTTTAAAAAAATGTTTTGTGCATATACCATTATACTATGCATGTCTATTTTAAAGTTTGATATTAAGATAATAAACCAGGTTGTGGCAGTCAAGCCTTGAGGCTCTTTTCTACCTGGCCCATGTCTTTTCTTTATAGAAAGAGGTAAACAAGTCCTGGGCCAGCTCCTGCATGCCAGCAGGAGCATACCAGACTGTTGCTTTGTGCCAGCAGTAGACATAAGATAGCTTGTATTTCTTTGAAAGCAAAAGGAAAAACTCTAGTGGCGAGCATTCAGCTATGTCCACGCATAACCAAATAGGTTCATGCATCTCACTGTATCTTTACAGCCTTCAAGAAGACTGAAGGACTTGTAGTATCTTGAACTAATTCCTGTTTCATAATATAGGTTCTAATATTGAAATTATCTGAAATTGTATTTCTTGGAGTTCACTGAAAAATGTTTTCCAATGTCTTTATAAGTTCAGGTTTCTCTCTTGAACATAACTGTTATAAAACTCTTCTTCCCTAACAATTTTAGCCTCCAGGAGGCAGCAAAAATTTATGGGATTTGGTTGCTGTAATAAAAGGACAGGATGACAGTTTGCTTCCACAAAACTACTGCAAAGGAATTATGCATATGAAACACCTCATTAGATTTAGACTGGTAAGTGAAGCACAAACAATGTGTGAAAATGGTTGTTAATCTTAAAATGCTAGGCTACAGTTATTAACTAGAACAGCATTTTACAAAACAGTTAAAAGAAATTGTAAAGCAACCGTCACTACAGTTTCAGCTATGAAGCAAGTTTGTCTTGCCTATTATATACACTGTACTTTTATGTTCAGTAAAGTCAAATTATTTGTTTATATAAACATGAAGTGTGTAGCTATGTTCAGATGTACAGACAGGGGAATTCATGTCTGAAAATGTGGGGAGTCAGCAGAAATGTGTTCTGTAGCTCTCTGGAAGAAGGAATAGCAAGAACCTGTCATTAATACAGATACGCAGCCTAAGAGTGGCTTGGATAAGAATAGGAAATTCAAGTACAGGCCATAAATTTATTAGTAGCTGCATTTATGAACATACAACCAAATACACAGTTTGTGTAGAATATGCAAATACTACATATTTGTAGTACTAAAGAATCCCATACTCTAATGACTGGATTGTAAATAGAGAAAAGAAGATCTACCAGTATGGACCAGGGAATGCACTTGTCAGCCCCAGGGCTAATACTTGACAGGTACCACCTGTTGGTTGCTGTTACATGCTGGCTCTTCTGTAAAATCACAGGCTCTTTAAGAGTGTCCTACATCCCCTGTGACTCTCAAGTGATTAAAGTTTATTTGTGTTGTTAACTGTAATAATAGCAGCTGTTCTGCTAATCCTGTGAAGCTCTGTTTGTGCGTCCATGTGTCAAAAAAAAACCAGTTTTCTCAACCAGTTAGTCTGAGAAGACATTAAATCTTGCCTTGTCCAGTGCCAGCAGTCTGTTTATCCCTGCAACATGATTTTATGCATTTAAAACTCTGGTGACCTAGAGTAACTACAGTAATTGCTGGTTATTCTGTGGACCTGGATTGAGCATTCACATTAATTAAAATAATTTTTTCCCCTTCTTGCTGACTCAGAATCATGTTTGAGAGCTTTAAGAGAAAGTATGGGGTAGGGTGATGCTGACTGCTTGTTAAGGATTTCTAATACTGTCTTTTCCTTAGGAAACTAAGTAATAGCACTGCAGCACCTACACATTTCAGGCTGAAGTAAGGATGTAGAGCAACTCTGTTTTTTTCTGTTTTTAGGAAACAGAGAGGATGTATGGGAGACTTTACCATGAGAATAATAAAAAATTTAGAGGTGCTGAGGAAAAAAAATAATGTAGTATGTTTTTTACAAAAGACAGATTCTTGGGAGCTGCCATTGGTCTTCATGGCAGTTTACTTTGGTGAAGAATGTTCAAAATTCGTTCTTCATCTTCCATATATGGTACTGCAAAGTCATAAATATCCAAATGCTGTCATTGTGCATTGATGATAGAATTCAACTGAGAATTCTTGAAATAGGAATCTCCCATTGCTTTTTTTTCCCCCTGTACATATAATTCTGTTGCAGCTTGTTTCTCAAACTCTGCCAGATGAAGAAATTTTGTCTTATCTTCCCAACTAATATAAAAATTGCAGTAGTTGGGAATATAAATAATTTTTTGGCCATAAGGTTAATGGGACATGACAGATCAGACCACAGAGCCTGTTGTCTACCAGTTAAGCCTACTGTCTTTGTTATTTCTTTACATGGACATCATTATAATGGCAATATGTACAATTTTCAGCTCTGTATGGTTTATGTTTACAAATTTATTTTTTTTTAAGTTTCAAAATATCAAGATTTTTATAAGGGACATCTGTGTAAATTACTATAATATATGAGAATACAAAAAAAAATGTTATTATAGGAAGATAACCAAGGAAAATATATATTTACAACAACAAAACACGAACACATTAACGACATAAACATAGTTCACTGTAATCTCATTGAAATCTCTTTCAATTAGCCTTTTCTCTAAACAATGTTTTTCTTAAATAATAACCTTTATATTCCACTGTAATATTTGGCAACAGTCCATTAAGAAAATTTGTTTTTATCACAGAAAACTTAATCTTTTTATTTTTTTTTCTTTTTCTCTCAGTCCAAGGCACAAGAACTGACAACAGTAAAGATGTCTAAGTTTGGAGGTGGTATTGGTGCACCAAGCAAAGAGGAAAGACTCAAAGAAGCTGCAGAAATACATTTAAGATTAGGACAAATTCAGCGATATTGTGAACTAATGGTAGAACTTGGAGAGGTAAAATATCAGAACACTATTGAAGAATAAAAATATATTACAGTTTCTGAAAACCAGCAACCCTAGCAAAGATGGGGAGGCAATGAATGGGTCACAAGTCCCCTAAAGAGTAATCTTGTTCCACTTATTAACATATGCATAACTCATTCCTTATTTAACTCTTGACAAATTTATTTGTTATGGAAGAAAAATTACACTAGTTTAAAATATGTCTGTTTCTCAAATGGAAATGATCAAGTTAAATGTATTTCTGCTTTCTTCTAGTGGGACAAAGCTCTCTCAGTTGCACCTGGTGTATCAATGAAATATTGGAGGAAGTTAATGCAAAGGTAAGTTAATTAAAATATGGTGAATTGTAGCTTCAGTCCATAAAAGGACACAGACAAATGGGAAGGATGGATACTATTACCAGATATGCTTATTTTTTGTTACAGCATTCTAGTGATGTTACTTTTTGTTCAGTAAGCTTTGGGATGGAAATGTGGAGAATTTCAACAATACCTTTGTGTACAAGAATCAAATTGCAAGTTTGTAAACTCTTTAGTGCAGTATTCACAGTTTGTAAGTCTGGAAAGACAGATGGGTTTCAGTGAACTTTTTTTGGCTTCATCTAACACCTACACCATATAGATAAGTTTGGTGATTTTTCATATATGCAGATCTTTCTTGTTTATTTATTCATTTTTTTAATTAGGAGAGCTGATCAGTTAATTCAGGAAGAAAATGATGATGTCATCCCATACTGTATAGCTATTGGAGATGTGAAGAAACTGGTTTCTTTCTTTACTTCAAGAGGTCAGCTTAAAGAGGCTCTACTTGTTGCACAGGTATTACTACATATATACCAGTGTGGGAGATGTATTTAGCTCTTAGCTTGTAACTCAAAATATGACATGCATATTTAAAAGGCTAGCTCTTTTCACTTTAGGAAAACAGCTGGATAATGATGCCCTAGTCTTTACCTCCATGTTGTATTGACCAGTTTTCATACAGAAATCATAAGAAGGAGGTACCTCATTTTTTTTTACAGATTTAAAACCTGATTTTTCTAAACTGCAACCACATCACCATAATAAAAACTGATGTGTTCCATTTCACTTGAAATGGTACCTGATTTTCAACAGACAGTATTGTTCTTAACATCAAATTAGTGTAGGATTTGATTTCTCTTGAATTTCTACTGAGAAATCACCTGTAGGTATTAGGTAAATAACTGAATAATGTACAGAATGTAACTTGACACATTCTCAGATTTAACCAGCTAAAATGTTTGAACTTTAAAGCAAGTTAAAGCTTCAGAAAGATCTTAATTTTTCATGTAAGAGAAGTATTGCAGAGATTACAATTCATAGAATAGCCTTTGTTTCAAAGGCTTTAATAAGATTATAATGACCAACAAAATGCCAGAATTTACCTTCCATTGTAACTGAGCCCTGAGGTTTAATGGTGTTATCCCAGCTACATCATGTGAAAGAATTTCTGAAGACCACAGAATCAATTAGGTTGGAAAATACCTCTGAGATCACGGAGTCCAACCCTTGACCAGCCGTCACTTTCATTGAAATCAACTGATTTAATTTCAACCCACATTGATCTCTTTGTATTCAATGTTAGAAATAAATTATTGCCAGATACAAAGAAAAGTTCACCTTAAGCCACTATATTCCAAATCTTCCCAGATTTACTGGTACACCTGCTGAGAAGTATCGGTGGACTTCATCCTTCCCTCAGAGTTCCTTGGGTTGTAAAAATCAAGATTGTAGCCTTCACCATCCATTATATCCAAATGCTGAAAAATCCTGCACAAATGCATAGGAAGGAAGAAGTCTCTTGCTTTGGTAGAATTCCTGTATGGCTAAATAAAATCTAAGCTAGGATTTAGCTATGAATAAGTTCATTAGTTTAAACTAATTCTTTAATGTTTAAACATTTTCTTTGTTATAAATGTTATAACTTTAGAAAGTTTTTTATAGGTCTTAGATTATTTTTGATTATTTGAAAAAAACAATTTTATATTCAGTTTGAATTCTGCATTCATTAATCTATATTTTATTCACTTCCAGGCAGCTTGTGAAGGAAATATACAGATGTTATCACTCTCCACAACAAGCGGAACTTCAAATGTTGGTGAGAACAATACAGATGATTATAATGAGTAAGTTGTTCTAGTTTATAACTATAAACCTCATCTTACTGCAGAGTGTAAAGTCATTAAGGGAGATAAAGCATAGTGGTTTATTTTGGAATCAGCAATACAGAGTTCAACAAAATATTACATCTTCTAGTACTTAGTAGAGTTACTAACTACCTTATGCTACACTAATTTCCCTATTGTGCCTCCTGGCACAAAATGGTTTTTCACATGTATGTTTCATAATTATAAATGTCCATTTCACCTGCTTAATATTTAAGATGCATTCCTGTGTACTAAAATATATAGGATAGTAACTGAGGACTTTTGGTGAGTAAGATTTAGCATTAACAAGTATTTGTGATCCCTTATTATTACATATAATCTCTTCGTGAACCTTTGCTATTTGTTATCAGTGAAGGTTCTGATAATGTAAAATAAAAATCAAACTGAGAGAGTGGGTTTAGATATTAGGAAAAAAATCTTTCACTTTCACACTTTAACCACTGTGAAAGTGGTGAGGCACTGGAACAGGTTGCACAGAGAAGCTGAGGGTGCTCCAACCCTGGAAGAGTTCAAGGTCAGGTTGAATGGGGCTCTAAGTAACCCAGTCTAGGGGAAGGCAGCTCTGCCCTTAGCAAAGGGCTTAGAACAGAATGATCTTTAACGTTCTTTAAGGTTCCTTACAACACAAGGCGTTTTATAATTCTGTGATTCTCATTGTCCATGCCCATAAAAAAAAACCCCAAATATGCACCTCTTCTTGTCTAGAACAGCACTCAAAAACTTGAATTACATTATCAAGCTAGGGGTGTAGTAACAAAATCATTTTGAGGGTGTGTTGTTACTTCATTTACATGAGCAGTTTTTGAGCAATTAGAGAAATACTGGTGCAGAGTTTACAGGTACAGATTGGATATCCAAACATTTGATTTTTATTCTGTCAATCTGAAGAAACATTTCCTACTGATGTAAACTTTGGGAGACTGACCCACCTCAGTGTAGCACGCTGGGCCCAGATGGTCTGGCTGGGTGCTACCTCAGAGATAATCAGAGCAAGGTCTGGGGGTGGTTGTAATAAAGAGGGACGGGCACGATTGCGTGACCTGAAAATAAAGAACTTCAATAAGCAAAACAACAAACACATAAACTGTGCACAGTAAGGGGATGCAAACAAAAGGCCATGGTCCAGGGTGGGAAACAGATAAGGTAGGTTAGGGATGGAGTGTGAGGGTAAGGGACCAATAAAAACAGGAGATCAGGAATATGTAAAATAATGCACCAAGTTTTAACCAATGATAACAGAGAAGCTATAGAACTTTCTAGTATTATTTACATATCACTTTTCAGGGGACATTGTGGGTCAGCTTTTGCTCACCCTAACTGTGGGAGATTTCTTTTTTCCCTCAGGGCCTGGGGCAAAGTCCATTGCCAGCCTCCTGCCCTGATGGACTCCAATTCCTCAGTATGCACCAACATAACTAGTGGATGAAGCTCAGATTGCATTTTTCAAGCTAGTAGTGTCATTATCTGTGAGCAAAATATAGCAGCTTTTAGGGTACAGAAGCAAATGTGATGAATTTTACATAAATTAAGACACAAGGCACTCCAACCTAAAAGTGACTTTGCAGAATGCATTTTTTGTTTTTCAGTCTCCTGCAGAAGGTCAGTAAAGAACTGGCAGATTGGTATTTCCAGGATGGACATGCAGTGCTTGCAGCATGTTGTCATCTAGCTGTTGAAAATATAGAGGTAATTTTTATTTTTCTTTAACAATGAAAAAGGAAACATTGACTTCCTTTTTACATCTCCACACGTTTTGAAATTTATGTATCACATTCTAAAATGGTATTTGGCATTTTATTTTTTATATTTATGCAGTTAGTTATAGTATTAAAGTTAGTAGCAAAACTTCCTTGATTCTATTAAATTCAAGGCTTCTGTAGGCTTCTCTCATGCACAGAAGGTAGCAAGTTGCTGCTGAATTTTATTTATACTATCTTGCTATTTTAGACAATAAAAGATACTTAAGTATTTTAGATAGATACATCTAAGTGTTGGTATTTATGGTGACTCAAAATACCCATTCAGAACTGGAAGTCATTGTTCTAAAGGTGCTGCAGTAATCTACCTTGAAGAATTTACAGTTTAAATGAAGAAGTAAATAGGAAAAAAAACCCCTACCCCTCAGTAAAAAAAATAGAACTGACGTGTAGGAAACATTTTATTGGTTTTTATTTGCTTGTAGTTTTACAGATTTTATTTTACTCATTTTATCTGGATTTTGTTGTTGCTGACTTAACATGTTTTCCTCCTCTATCCCCCCAAATAAATATAATTCCATCCCAATGAGCTAATCTGAGAGAAACTGAGATTCAGTTAATGCCTATATTTCTAAATAGGCATATTCAAGTTGTGTAGTCTCCTAGCATCTGACATTCTGCTATGCCTATTCGTAACTATGATTGCTCAGAGAGAGTAAGAACAGGACAATCCTTCCAGTTTTCTTGGGATTTTGAGTCTCCTTTCATTGAAAGAGAGGGGGAAATATGCATTTTGTATGCTAGTGTCCATAAGATTAGATGGAATTCCTAGCATGCATTTTAGGTATCATATTTATGTGATCTCTTCAGTTGAATAAAGAAAGATTCTGCTAAAGGACATCTATTTGGTTGTTTAAAAACACATTAACACATAGTGCACAATTATTTACTCATTCAAGAGACCCAAAATACATGTAATTGAGTTTAATCATTGCATATTTTGTCCTTCTGTAAAAGGTCTCATAAGTGAATGTCATATGTTCAACATGATGAATGTCCAAAAATGCTTAAGTCCCTTAATGATATAATTTCTCCATTGAGCAAGCTTGCAATGGCAAACCTGATTCGTGGAAATGAACTGGAGCTGGCAATCAGTGTGGGTACTGTCTTGGGAGAAAGTGCAGCACAAGCAACACATTATGCCCTAGAGTTACTAGCAAGAAAATGTATGGCAGTAATAACATGGTAAGAATTTCCTAATCCAAAGAAGATTTTTTAAAATTTTCTCCCGCACAAAACAATCAAGGTGTATCATTGCGAAACTTTTGTAGAGATCAAACCATCATGGGAAGGGAGAATAAAAATTTCTGCTTGAATAAGAATTGCTATATTAGACCTTTGAAGTACATGGCATGCAAATGTTCTCTTTTAATCTCAAAATACATTCCGTATGCATTGTAAATGAGAGAGGAGTCATTGTCAGAGTATGAAACCCACTGAAAAAAACCCTAGCTACATGGGCAATAGGTACCTTATGAACTCCTAGTTTGTATTGAATAAAAAGAGCTGCTTCAAAAAAAGCAAGGCTGGAATTGAGTTAAAAAGTCAAAAGGAAAAGCTCAAGTAGGTTATGTAAAGTGATTTTTAAGTACCTTACTGAAAAATATAAAACTATGAGTCTGAGGAATTATCTTCTATTGGTATTAGGAGCTCAAGACTCCTGCAAAGATATAAGGATGAAACAGGATTAGTATTTAATTCTGCAGAAGTAACTTTTCTCTTGCATATAGAGGAATCCTTCTGTGGTAAATTTTCTTTTCCTGATTGTAGTGGTTTTACTTTGAAGAATACAACTTCTTGGATTTTATCTAACAATGAAAAAGCAATGAAAACTTCCCAAAGGTATATTTGGCAGCTGTATAACTGGTTTGTAATAATCATTTCATAGAAAATGTGTACTTAAACAATTAAGTTGTAGTTGTAATTGTAGTTTTTCTTCTACAGTTAGTATTTACTGATGTTAATATATTATCAGATTGTTAGTGCTAATTAATGCTAATATTAATCTATTATTAGTTATTGCTAATGCTAATCTAGAGGTAGCCCGAGAGAAGCATAGTGGAACGCCTCTCTACAGAGCATTTAGTTTTCATTAGACAATGAAGCATTGTACAAAAAAATAAAATAAGAAACTGGTGACTTGCTGTTTTCATTTTGCAATGGTTTAGCATGTCTGCATTGCACTAGGTTAGAATAGAGCTGTTTTGCCAACTCTGTCTGCAGCTTCTAAAGTGTCTGAAGCTCCTACTTTGATCTCCTTGCCTTCATTGTGAAGGGTGATTTTTTTGTAGCCTCCAAAAGCAAGCACTGGATGTGGAGTTACAAAAAACTGTGTGTATTTTTTCCAATTCCATAGCAAAAGCTTGTTCTGATCTCAGGGCTGCAATTAGTGCTTAGAATGGTATGGCATTTTTGTTTATGTCCATAAAGCTGCTGTAAACTTAATGCTTGTGTACACTGAAGTCTGCATGGGTATACATGATAAAATTTTAAAGTGGTGTAAAGGAGCTGCATATTCCCCAAGTATACATCTGGGTTTTTCAATGGGTTTCACACACTGTACTGCTATACTGAACATCCTGAAATCCTGGATTTTCAGCCATTACAGCATATTTTTATATTCTGTAGCAAAAGATCAGAGATTCATGATCTCTTTGTTTTGTTAGAGATTTTCACACAGCATAATCCCTTGGTTAACTGCATTCATAAGATCATGTACAAGGCAGCTGGAGTTCATGGGTCTCTGATATTTGAAGGGCTCCCCTCTTTTTTTTTTTTTTTTTACTGGTTGTTATATTTAGGGATACCCATCAGTTGGAAACATTTCACTGTAGCAAAGCACTTAATTGTAGACACCAAAAGGAATACCAAAAGGACCCTGATAGGTTAATAAAGAAATCAGTTACTGGTGGAATGTGTCTTGGGTTTTGGTTGGTTGTTTTCAAAAATTCCCTAAAATATAAAATCAAGCCAAAAAATAATTTTAAACTAAACATTCACACACTTTCCCAAATCTAGAGCCTTGAGAACTTGTGTGAGTGTTTAAGGACACATTTTTATTTGTATTTAACACCTAAATACTGTCAAAAGGAACTTTTTATTATTCAAAAATTAGTCATATTCGTTAGTCATATTTGACCTGAGATACTGAATTCTGCATATGCAAACTCAGTCATCTCATTTTGATCTTTATACTCGACAATGTTTTCAGTTTGATTCTTCAAAGTCATTCCAGGTAGCACAATTTGTAGGCTGTTATATGAGGGCTTTTTTGAATTACTTCTTTTCAAATGAATATTTGATTTAATTTTTTTGACAAGACAATTTCTAATCACTTAAAAAATGTTTAAATTGCTTAGGAAGACTAGTATATAAGATTAAGTGATCTTGAAAATAGCTTAAGAACTTTTGAAATATCCTAGATTCTGAAAGAATGTTTCTGTAACTTGGAAAAGTGGCTGTTGCATAGTAATAGTATCACAGATTTTCTAAAGACCTTTGAGCATTAATTTCTTTAGGTTGTCAGAAGGCATAAAATAGAAAGATTTTTTCTTTTTGTTTTGAATTCAGTTACTCTAACCCTTAGATTTGCTGTTGTAGTTTAATTATTTTCCATCAGATATTTTCTCTGTAAAGTAATACAAAATTTTGTTCAATACTGTTTCAATGTCTTCCTTTTAGCTTCCCATCACTTGGATACAGGTATTTTGCTTTTTTGGAGAAAGTTTAAATTTATTTTTTCCCTTAATAAATTCACAAGCTTTTCAGATTTCTCCTAAGTGTCCTAATTTTTAATTGTGATTAATACTTGAAAGTGAGATAGAAAGCGGATGCAAATGTTGGATAATAGCTTACTTGAACATTTTTAAGGACCATATTCTGAAAACCCAGAGTAAATCAGTAGGAATTTTTACCTTACACAAGGGCAAGTCAGTCTTGAGGTTCACAGGAGAAATTACATCAGCATGAATAGAAGAGTCACAGAATAGCCAATTATTAAAACTTAAATAGCACAATTTCCAAATAATTTCCTAATATTATACATGTTCCATTCTGCTGTTTGTTGTGTGAAAGACAGGGTAACAGGTGGTAAAAAAGTTAGGAAAATGTAAGAAATGTTAGTTTGCTAAAACAATTTTCCTTTGAGAAGGCTGAAAATAAGTATCATATCCTTTTCTCATATAATCTCTCTGTTTCAATGTCACATGAGCACCAAGCCATTCTGGATGACTGAGAGATGTTCTATGTTGATGTCATGAAGCTTTAGAAGCCTGAAATTTGAGGATGGTTTCATGACAGAACCACATCATCATCTTTTCTTCTGTCATATTTGAGGGTTCCTTCTCTCTTTTCCCATCGCTGCTCACATATTCTTCCATTTCACTTTGAGATGGTTTTGATGCTTAGGAATTGCTTAAGAATAGATGTTTAATTCAACCAAATAAAGCAACAGAAAATTAATGAATGACTCTTCCAATAAGATGAATAATTAAACCTCATTTATTGAACAAAAATAGTCTTAGAGACTGAGGTTGCTTCAGCACTTATGTGGAAATAGTATTTTTTTCAGTAAAATCTTCTTTATAACAGGAATATAAAAAGTGAAAATAATTTCCTTCTACTACAAACCATCAAGAATAACTACATGTCGTCTTTTATTTGTGCAGGGATTTAGCGGTTGATCTTCTTATGATGATTCCTGATAATAAACTACATTTAGTAAAACTGTGTGCTTTTTATCCTGGATGCATAGCAGAAATAAATGACCTGCATGAAAAGGTACATCATAAAAGAATTTACCTGAATCCAATAAGGTTTTGTATTGATTTATTTACTAATTTCAAAAACCATAAGGCCATATAAAACCATAGAATGAATTTGTCTCTACAGTCTTATATGTAACATATTCTTTCCACCTCTATTAGTTTTTTGTTGACTTTATTTTCAGTATTGTACAATAAATTTAGTTCTTTATTTCATTCCTTTGTGCACTCTTTCCCTGACGCACATTACTTTCTGAAGTAGCTTACGATCTTCAGAATTACCTGTCAATATGTTTTATAACCTAATAGATGTGCAGCCTAATCATGTTTTGGCAGATCAACTTTCTGTGGTCTGTATTGTTTTACATCTTATGCCTCTAATGTCCATAAATGTCCCCTTTCCTCTTCAGCAGTGGAAGGGTCTGCTTTGGTTGGACTCCATTAGAATACAACTCAGACTGAACATTTATTAAACAGTAGTAAAAACTTCACAAAAACATTAGCAATGAAAACTGCTGCTGCTTAAATTAAAGTTACAGAACCTTTTCCAGTGTTGCTGTGGTCTAGATGGCTTTCTTAATATGCATTATATGCAGGTATGTCTTTCAATGACTCCAACAGAGAAAATTTTTTCGTATTGTTATGTGCAAACATCAGTATTTCTCTGCATCTTAGATAAGTATTGGAACATTTCAGTTACTTTCTGGCAAATCTTTGTTTTCTAGTGTAATCTTCCTGATGTGGAAGAATGCATGCGACTAGCAGAGACAATCCAGGCAGACGGGGATGTATTTGAAACAATAAAGTACTATCTGTTAAGCACAGAACCTGAAAAGGCTCTCCCAGTTGGCATTCAGTATGTGAAAGGTAGGTACTTGGATGAAGAACAATTTTAAAGCAAAAGTCATTTTTATAACTTCCCTCATGAGGTATTTTTCTTTTTATTTTTTAACAGAACAACTTTGTGGCTCAGACTGGACTTTAGATTCAGTCTTTCCGTATCTTGATCTTCTAAGTTACATACGGACTGAACAGTTAATGTTGCCTAAGTGTAGTGAGTGAGTATATTTTCCTAACTTAGAATAAGTGGAACTTTCTTAAAGGAATCTTTCAGATTGCATATATATAGGTGCACACTGTTAGTATAATTTTTTTTGTTTAACAGAAGAGGGACGTAAAAAAATTCCAGCAAGCATGTTTGTTTCCAGTCTGGAGAATAGAATGTGGATTTTCCCAGATTTTGAAGGTTTAGCAAGAAAAATAAGATATTTTAATGCTTCTTTCTCTGTGGAGTATTTACAATATGTGAATCAGTGCTGTCTTATGTGAAGAACTTCACTTTGATCAGCTCTGGTTTCAGTTTCCTGAAGTGGTATCACAAGTCATGTGGGCTTTTATGTCAAAGTGTTAAGGAACATTGGATTGCCACTCTCTGAATTAACTCTAAAATAGTTGGATAGCTCTGATTCACCTTTATGATTGACAGTTGAAGCTAGGCCTATGTGCCTACACAAGTATGCACAATATACGCAAATACACAATATATCCTTTTCACGTGAAGAACGAAAAGGAGGAAAAAGTTGGGGGAAACTTGGTGAAACTGAAATCAACACTAATATTTGAGGCAGTTTTATTTACATTTAGACTTTTATCACATTAAAAGGTCTGAGTGATTTTGTCTTTGTAACTCTACATGATTGTGCCTAGAATTGCATTGTATGTGCCATTAAAAATTTAGTAATGGAGATCAATATAAAGCAGATGAAGTCTGTTTTAAGAAGTCCATGACACAGAAAGTAAGCATAATCAGGAAACATATATTCTTCACAAAAGGTGGATGGATGGATGGATGGATGGATAAATAAGGTTTTAAAATTATAATTCGAATATGAGTATGTTTCATGTTTTTTCAAATACATGTTGTTTTTCATGATTGATACTTGCTCATTTACAGATTTCGGAATGAGTTGCTGATTTTGTGTGGTTATGTTGGTGCTTTACTTGCCATCAGAAGACAGTATAATAGCATTGTACCTGCACTGTATGAGTACACAAGGTATGAGTACACAGTATTACTGTGTTTTCATTAACTCTGAGTAATCTCAGTCCTTATTATGACATATGCCATACATTGAGCCCATTTCACATCCCATCTCAAAAAATTCAATACATGTCTTTCCTCTTCGCTATCCTCATGTGTGAAACTTGGTGAGAGGATTGGGAAAAGGGAAAAGGAGAATTTTTTTGTAGTTGGTTTCTTTTTTCTTTTCTGAACCTTAAGAAATAACAACATGAAACACAAGCTTTTACAGAAGGGCTATTCTGATTATGGATATTAATACACTAGTAACAAGCAGTCTTTGAAACTCAGTTTCTGTTACTTTTGGCTGCAAAGCTTTCAATTATCCTGGGATATAAAGAACTACACAATCATACAGCTCAAATTTTTCTTCTTGGATTGCCCAATATCTTCAGGACTCACAGATTTTTAGTTTCCAGCCCATCTTAAACTGGACACTTACCTGCTTAAGGTGGACAATTGACATGCTTAATTAAGCAGGACATTTTTAATCAACATCAATATCCCAACAATATCCCAACACAACACAACAAAATATCCCAACACAACACAAACAAAAGATGGCTGAATTAGGTGAGGTAGTAACTGCCCCTTATATTTTGATAAATAAAAAAATGCAAGGGCTTCTGCAAGGGCTTTGAAACTGTTTTCTGCAAGTGAAACAAGGCTGTCCCAAAACATGTGTTGGACCATGTTTCTCTAACTGCATTTTTACCATATGGAGCATATATAGGCAAATTGGATCCTTAATTTTAGTAAAGTTGACAATATTAAAAAATAAAAATACATATAGCCTTAAAATATAGAATGGCCTAAAATTTAAAACAATTGAGCAAATTAAATAAGGTATAAACAGGGATAATTAAGATAAAATTTAAATCGAAAGCTATACTTCTATATTTAGTATGAGTGTTATCAAAGTTTAATATAGTGTATATTGTGAAGTATTAATTTATTTCCATAGTTAGTTCATATCCAATCAAAAATAGTTTTACTTTATTACTGTCTATCATATTTTGCTTATAGGCAATAGTTATTATCAGGACTAGTTTGGACTTTAACTACTTGTATTCCTTTTCAGTCAGCTTTTAAAAAGACGGGAAGTATCTGTACCTTTGAAAATTGAACAGCTTTCTGAGGAATTAGATGCATGGAGAGCTTGCACACAATCAAATAGGTAGGTGGAAAAATATAAAATTACCATGAGTGAGACTCATAGTATTTAACATAGTTTTGTTGTATATTTATTGCCTTTGTAAAGTCTGAATGTCACTGCTTTGAGGATCTTAATTTCTAACACAAATTAGGAAGTGAAGTTGAAAACCAAATTTATTTTATGTTCATAGGCCTGCAGATGAGTTGCCGTGCACCCCGCCCTCTGAATCGCAGAGAGCGCTGTATTCAGTACTCGTATCGCGAATTCAGGAGGAGCCTCTGAAAGGAATGGTTGGGCCAGACTGTGTCACTGGCTCAAATCTTCCCAGTCATTCAGATGTTCATACCTCTTGTTTGACTGGGCTAAAGATCCAGGTACGGTTTTGGAGAGCTGAAGTATTCTTTCTTGCTGATAGCATTGACTACTTGTGAGGTTGCCATAAATCAAAGGTCCCTCCCACCATTTGGCTGGAAAAAGGTCCAGGAGCAGACTTAAAGGTGACAGGCAGTGACATCTGCTATATAAGAAAGGCTGCATAAAGAATTGTCCAATCAAATAGTTGTCATTTCCCAAATACCAAACCTTTTCATTTCCATGGGAAAGATTTCCTTTGCCAAATGTTGTGTCTAAAGTGCATGTATCTTACTGGCTACTCCCTCAACACAGCTTAAATAAAAGCCAGGAAATTATTTGTCTTCAACCACATACTAATATTTTTCTGGTTTTGGTTTTTATCACTGTGGAAGTACATACTATAAAACTTGGAATTCATGCCTAATTAAATCCAGATGTTAGAAGACTAAATATTCAAATACATTTATTCATCACTCACATTGAGTTTTATGATCAATACACATTAGTCCTTATAACACCTCTTTAATATCTTGTTATTTTATTAAAGAGAAAATGGAAAGATCCTGAAAACACTGCTCCTGAAAACATTGACTCCAGACAATGCCTCAGTGTGAATTTAATTTCCTAGGTGATGCCGAGTCTGTTTCCTCTGTCCAGTGGAAGATGTTGGCCCAAAGAGTAACAGGTTGTTGTTAGGGTTGTTTAGGAACTAAGAGGGATAGATAGTTTTGTGACAAAAACTGGAGTTTACAAAATGCTAATGGGATTTTTGAGGTAAACAAAATTCTAAACTTCTCACCATGAATCTCGAAAAACTTGCTCGTAACACTTCCAGATTAGATCAGTGGTTTCTGTCAATGGCTGTACTCTCAGCATTTGCTAACAGCCATGTATAGCTGCCACTGTTACAATGCCTTCAACAAGAATAGCAAATATGGTGTCACCAGCTTGTCATCTACAGGATCCTTATTTCTGGATTAGCATACATTAGGAGTCATGGCTTTAGGCATGCAGATCAGCTCAACAATCAAAATCAGTTAATACTAAAGCAGAGCAGCCTACTTGCATGGCTTGACAAGTTTTACGTAGCAAAGTTGGAGAGCATAACTCTTTAAGAAAGCACTGAAATTGAAATGCAGCTTTAAGAGCAGATTTTGTCAAATTAATAAATTAGCAAATAGCTCTTCCATCACATGAACAAGTACTTTTTCCTTTTCATAGTGAGTATTTCAAATTGTTCTGTGGACTGCATGTAGACTGTGTTTTCAAACAATTTATAGAGGCATTATATCAGGGCTTTTTTGCAGATAGGAAAAAGAACAGATCAGCAGAAATAATGACAGACATGATGAAATATGGACGGTATTCAGAAGAAAAGTGTTTGTTACCTCAGTTTCTAATTCAAGATAAATTTAACTCTGGAATCATTGACAAGCATATAGAAAATAACAACAAAACACATAAAACTAAAAATTTAAACATTATGAGAAGTTGGGTTGACAGATTTGGGAGCATAAGTGCCCTCAATTCATAATGTGTAGCTTTATCAAAGTTCTAAGTGAGTGGGGAAAAATCTCTGTGTGAGCATAGTGGATAGGTCTAAACAAGGTTTTTATGTTCTTCTCAGATAAAATGTGCTTTCTATTGTGGCCTTTATACAATACACGTATGATTTCTTTTTCTTTCCCTTCCCAAACATTTTTGCTTTACAGGGTCCTGTGTTCTTCCTTGAAGATGGAAAATCTGCTATTTCACTAAACGATGCTTTGATGTGGGCCAAAGCAAATCCTTTTTCACCATTAGGAACAGGAATACGACTTAACCCATTTTGATGAGGTGTTTCCTCTGTACTTTATAGTGCTTAAAATAACACTCTGGGGGTTAATGCTGATTTAACCTTGATAGTCAAAGGACAGAAAGGTGGTAGTTGATTCCTCCTGAAGGTCAGTTACTTGAACTTTGAAAATTATAGGATGAGAACAAAAGGATTTCTATACAAATGTTTGTTGAGGATCCAAAGAAAAAAGTTATTTGATAATCCAAAGAAAAAGTCCTAATTTCATATATAGCCATGCCATTTTTTTAGTAAGAATATTGTCGTCAGACAATTATTTTTGTCAACTCTGTGTAAATAGGTGCTTAGTAAAGTAAGCAACTATCTACACATTACCAAAATACTGATAACAAACTGTGAAACCCATAAACACTCTTCCAAATATGACTTTATTGACAGGAACTGCAACCTGTTTTTAGAATAACTGAAATATTTTGGCTATTTCACACTGTCCCCCTTTTTAATTTAAATTATTTTTTATGTGTAGGGTTCTATAGCAAAAGTGAAGTTTAAAGAGTAGATGCTTTGTTTCATCCACTTGTTATTATGCTTTAATAGCAGTGCAAATAGAAGGTCACTTTTGTTTTGTTTAGATTACCTATTTATTATCTATTTATTTAGATTATCTAGATTAAAAAATTCTATTTTCTAATAGGATCATATTTGGCAACATTCCCTGTTATGCTTTCACTGGAGGCTAAAACGCTTTATAAACTTTTTTTTTTAAAACAAATGCTTTGTAAGGAACAAACAGCATATTTATTGAAGTTATTTAACTATGCTATGTACATTTAAAATGCTTGTTTTCTTTTTAAATTTTGTATTAGTTATAAACATGCATATGGTATGACAGACCAGAAATAAATACTTGTGCATATATATATTTTTATTTACTAAATCTGTGCTCAAATGGGAAAACAGTTATGGCAATAGAATACTAAAAGTATTTAAAGGTGTGTATAGTATGGAATTTAATTATAAGTAATGTATTATTATTATTAATTATTCTTATAATCAGAATTGCTCACCTGTAGAAAAGATGCCTTGGTTACAATACTCTTTATTAGCTTAACTAATGGCACATAAGCAGAAATCTGCTTTATCTGTTCCTACATTTTTTGCTGCTGCTTTAAAACAAATTTTTAAATTTATTTAAATTCCTGATAGTTACATGAAATGTAAAGAGGTTGCAATTAAAAATTGGCAGAATTATTTCTATAGCAACTGTTGTAAAACTGTAAATAGTATCAGGTCTCTATTTAGCAGATCCTATCAAACAATCTTCAATACAGAGGTAAGCTTTGCCCTGATTTAACTACAGAAATAACAATGCCACCATGCTGGAAAGGAGATTACAAATAAAAGAAAATCCTGAGTTGTTTTCTTCCCTCCCTCTTTAAAATGGCAAAATTTAACTCTGGCAATGTTCTAGAGTATTATTACAGGGTTTCTCATATAAGAATATATTGGGTGGACGGAATACAGCTGTTTTGTACCCTAAAAGTCCCATATTTGAATGTACTTGGGTGCTGGAACCGAATCTTTTATTTCCTGCAAGTATTCTTTGAAAATGGTTTTCCTTTGTTTGTTCCATGGAGCTTGCAGAAGAATTCAGTCTCAGAAGTTAAAATTCATAGTTTTTGAAAGAATTTTCCAGCAGTCAGTATCCGATCTTGCTTCTGTCAAATGAAAGACTACCTGTCTTTTAATACATAAACCGTACAACCTGGTATGTAAAAGTTGTTGATACAGAGGTGGAGAGCAAAGGTAAGAACTGAACACACAGCCCCATGACTGATGATTGGGATCTGAAGCATTGACTCAACTACCATTCTACTATATTTAAAATCTTTTGTTGTATCACAAGTATTTTTACTAATATTTCACAGTTAAAATATCTTAAATATGTAGTGTAACTACATCAATGTGTTGCACACAAATTGTGCCTTAACATGCAATCTTGGGCAAATCTACTCCCTCTAAATTACAGAGTAAGGGTTAAGAATTCTTTCCTTACTAAAGTAATAAAAATTAAGTCAAAGGGTGTTTTTTTATATTGGGGATCCATCAGGTAACAGTCATTGTGAATAACATGAGGTTGCAGTTTCCTTAAAGTTGTTTGTACAGTGGTGAGTGAGGGGAATATGCAGAAAAGGTTGTAATTGTGTCTGCTGTTACAGCTGTGGTTGCAACTGTCAACTAGTTCATCTTTTCAAAAATAATTTCAGATTGTTTGCTAATATGTAGCTTCATTGTCTAGTACAGCAAGTCAAATACAGGTATCTCCCCCTTAATATTAAAGAATACTTTCTCTTCAAAAGACTGTTTGACTCCTCTGTAAAAGTCATATTTCCATTTAAATGAAAAAACATATGAAGCTACACAGCTACTGCTTTCCAATTACTATTGAATCTCAATTATGTTCAACATCCCTGCGAAACCAAATCCACTGTTCTCTGGAAATAATCTGTCCAACAGTGCTGACAAGTTTATAAGCTTCAGAGACAGCTTCACTGGCAGCTGCAGTCTGAGATAGGAGATTTGGCACTTTAAACCCACGTTGTGGACTGGAATGATGCCCTGTTTGTTCCACCCTGTGTGGGGCTCCTCCCAGGCTGGGCCTGTGATGCTGGACTGGGCATGGCCAGAGCCAAGTGGCCCCCAGCCCCAGGACAGGCCCAGGAAAAACACAAGGAGAACATTGTAGCATTGTATTCCACCTGCTTTCTCACCCACTAGTGAGGTAGCCCCTCTGGGTCTCTGGAATACTTTCAACAAGCCTACAGGATTTCATGATTTCACTGCTGGATTTCTTTCCAGAATTGACATACTACACTACATTTTTTTTTTTTTTTCTGAAAATGCCTTAGAACACTTTTTAACTGGTATAACAATTAATGTAATAAGGGCTTTATTGGAACAATCTTTAACAGTGCTCTGACCTGGGTGAATGTTTGCTTCAGATCCTGGTTCATAGTATTTTAATACATTACTTAACATTTATTTCATACTAAGAATTCAACCCATCAAAGCCACATTGGAATATGGCCCTCACAGCATGAGATCAGTAACAAACCTGTTTCCTTTCATTTCTGGCTAAACAAGGCATTATTTTTGGAATGGCTTTTACCAAGTACTAACACCAGGTATTTCATTGTTCTGTGTTTTTAGTATGTTGCAATAGCATGCTCTGATCTGCCAGAAACCTGTTCCAGTACAGAGTCCTGCCAGGCCAACAACATCTATTCCCTATTTTGTTTGTCCCTGTCACATAGTAACAGAAACAATGCCCCATCCAACTCGGTTCAGCTTGCCAAAATGAACTCAATTTTTCACGTAATAATGTGTTCGCAAAAGATTTAAGGTTATGTTGAAAAGTGCCTCTTGCCTGAGATCAAAGTAATGGTATTACCAAAAGCCAGTTTCTTTTGACTAGTCTCCTATTCTGTATAATTACAGAAAAAAATAGCACCAAATACCTGTAAACTACAAAGATGGTCTTGTTTGCTCTTTGGATGGTGGCAGGGATCAGGGGGAATGATGGGAATAGATATTGCACAAGTGCATGATCACACCTATTTGCAATGAGACGTTTTGGATTCAGGTGTGACTCTTAACAAAAATTTTAACATTATCTAGTTGTGTTCTGAACAGCAGAATGGCCGTTTGCTGTAAACTGATATAGGTGTATAGAACATGAGAGCTTTTTTTGCCACTTTGGATCAAACTTGAAAAGCAATGTGTACACCTGAAGATGGGGCTCTAAATGAGCTCATTCTACGTGGGAAGATTCAACAGTGCTGTGGTTGGCTTGGCAGTTCAAAGCTGGCTTGTTTGTCAGAGTAACACACAGTAATGGTGTACCTAAAAACACAAATTGCTGCTTTCTGGATGAAAACAAAAACCACTACACTCACCCCAGTACAGACTCAGGATATGATGGACTCCTAAGCAGCTCCTTATATTTGTATCTGACTTTCCTTCTCCAGAAAAGACCCCTAACTAGAGTTTTTGCAGGGAACAGAAACAAATTAAGGTTATTTAACACAGTGTCAAGACAACTACACTTTTTATTAGGTGCATATTATTTAGCAACTGAGTAAGCATTCCTCTTTGTGAAAGCTGCCTCTATAGTTAGTTCCTCACTTAGCATCTTTCCAGTAGAAACATAAATACTGAAAGGAGTCACTGAAAAGGAATGGAAGAGGGTGAATCACCAAGGACAAATGGCAAGTTTTCAGGTGTCCCATGCTTTAGTTTGTAGGAATTGAGTATCAGTCGCTGAGAGCGTAATCTGTTCTCAAAGGAACACCAAATGAGAAGTGGGGAAAGATGAGTGCTGCATTTTCATCTATTCAGATCACAATCATCAAAAATTCAAGGGCATGAGCAAAGCTTTAGGCTTTTCTAATGTCTCTTGGGGGTGTCACCATTCCATCTCTGGCTAGAGTTGAACAATACCTTTTCACAGAAATGCCTGCTGGGGTATTTGCAATAGGATTTTTGGAGCTAGGTAAATGTTTACAAAACGGATAGTAAGAGAAGTAATGTCCTTATCAAGATGTACCCATCTTGATACAGAAAACTGACATGTTTGAAACCTTGTAATCACCTCCTGAACTCAAGCTTGTGGATTCAGTATCCAGATCTCCACTTCAGAAAGCTCACAGATAGTACACATTAAAATATGCCTCTCTCTGAGGCAAATAATTATTTAATATGCCCATTAAATGCTTGTGATACAGCATTTTTATGAAAAGATAAGGGAAGTGCCCATGTAATTCTGTTTTCTAAGACTATTTCAAAAGTATCTCTGTGGTAAGGCTTTTGAGAAATAAATTACTAATTGTACCAATAAACAGAATTCTACAAAAATTAAGTTTGTGTTCACATCAGTTTAATTACAATTCACAGCACAGGCAGTGAGGAAGAGAAAAGGAAGCTCCTCACTGTGATTAATGAATTGTTTATATAAAGAAAAAGAATCAAAGTCTAATTGTTTTATTTTTATCAATGCATATAGTGCACCCATCACCAGATATTTTTAGGTACACAAACAATAGAAATTTAAAAATACAAATGGACAAACTTAACAAATAATAATGAAGAAACTCTTTGTGGTTCAGGTGTGTCAAACAGATTTTAAAAACATAAACACAATTAAAGTTAACAGCACTAAAGCTATTAAGGGTTAAGATAAAGTTATACAATCATGTCCCAGAGTATCAGCACACTTATTTAATTCAGCTGGATTAGCACCTTGGCACTAGTTGCTGAATGGCTCCCAATTACTATTACATTACCAACACCAGGTGTCAAAGATACAATATTTTTAAGCAATATGCAAAAGGCTTTTTTTTTCCGCCCAGCAGTTCTTTAGATAAAACATACAATAAACAGAGAGAAGAAAATGTACTTGCTATATTTAAGTTTCTAACAGTTAATTACTATGTTATCTGTACTGTAAGAAATTCTTAAGTATTGTTGGCAACTGGAGCTGTGGAACAAGATGCAGTCTAGCTCTTCCTATGTAATTTCGGATACATAGTCGGCAGAGCTGACAAAGAGAAGATGGTGTGGCTGCAAACAATAAAGAAAAGAGTTTAATTGTACAACTATAAAAGCCAACATTTTGTTTTACAACAGTCTTGCACAATAATGGGATTTAAAAAAAAAAAAGATTTAAAAAGTTCACATTTTTCAAATTTGACCTTTTTCTTCATTCCCTTTTCTTTATTGCCTTTCTTCCCTCAAAGGTAAAAACTGGAGCTGCTTAAACCTTAATAATAGTTAGGGAAATACTAAAGAAAGCAAGCCAAGGTCAGTTTTTTTAAATTAAAAACCAGCTCCAAGAAAATATCTGAATTCAATAACTTTAAAACCTTCAGACTTGTTGTTTTGGGGTTTTTTATTCACATCACAGGTTATATACCTGCTACAGCACTACCAATGCATCACTGAAACAAGAATAACCAGGCAAAATACTCCAAGATCCCAGACCATATTTAGTGGTCTTACTGTTTAATCATGTCTTTACCACTCTAATCCCACTCCTTCAAAATGAACACTGCTGTTTTCTCTGGACAATAAACCTACATCTGTTTCAAGCCATGTAATTTTTTTTATTTGCTCTAACTTTTAAAAACACTACTAGTCTTAGTAAATTTGTGAAAATAGACAGTTTTAAGAGGGGTTTTGTTAATAGCATTCAGACTACAGAGTGGTTTTTCGAAGGAAAATATGAATCAGTCTTACTTGTCAGTTCACCTCTAAAGAGGTGCCCATGGTTATTCAAGGAGTTTCATTCTCTTGTGGCTTATTTTTACATTCTGCATAGTTCAGTCTGAACAAGTCCAGCTCCCTTTGGAATATTCTCTCTCTCCAAAGCAGATAGACCTTTAAGAGGTTTGAGGGACTATAGACTCTTTAGTCTCCTGTTTCTCAGGTTTTTATAATTTTTTTAAGAAAATTTAGAAAATTACACTTCTTATGCCTTTTGCCCACAATCAAAATAATTTGCTTTATATGAACATAAAATATATATTTAAAAATATTATGACAGCTGACCAAAATGAAATATTTTAACCTGAAATTTAACCTGTTTCTTTTTAACAAGGTCTGTAAAAATGAATAAAAATGTAGCTTTAATGTCTACTTGTGTAAACACCCAATAAACATATGACGATACTTTTTCAGCTTGTATAAATTCTCATGCTGCTTGGTCAATGGGCTCTGGCCTGAGGCTGAATATTGCTGAGTATGTTTGTAGTTAGAAAGGAAATTACCTGAATGCTCATATATTCATTTCATAGAGCACAGTGTTACCTTCTATAACATGGGTTGTTTGGACTGTTAAGTTGGGGGTTTTTCTAGGTGGGTTTGTTTTTTTTTTAATAATACAAGTTTCAGTTTCAAATATAAACATGTAAAACTTACCTTCGTGGAAGAGCAGCAGTCTCTCCACTAAACTGCTTGGGGCAGCTAAATCAACAGGCCTCTCAAAATCTGAATTTTTGGCATTTATGTCTGCCCCAAATTCGAGGAGTAAGTTTACAATCTCTGTACTAGAATGCTGGGCAGCAGCATGGAGTGGAGTTTGCAAATTCTTTCCTTTCTGCACATTGGCACCTGGTGGGTAGATTCAATAAAGAAATGTAAGAAGAGAATTAAATATGCCATTGAGTAAGAAAGACAAGGCTACAAACAAAGAAAAACAACAAAAAAAAAAGTAAAACAAAGAAAAACTGCCACTGGCCTGGAATGCCAGAGTGCATTTAGCCACTTTTATTAATTTTATTGCATAGATCTATAACTAATCACATCAGTGTTTTGTTTGGGTTTTGTTTTTTTATCCTAGGTTTTATTATCTAAGTACAACCAGATTAAGAGGTATCAGGTACCAGCCAGAGAACATGAGCATCACTATTGCCTAATCACAATAAAACACTTTTTGTACACATTTAAGACAATTTTCACTACATAAAAAACCGTATTTTCTTTATTTGAGTCTTAAAAAACCCCAAAACACTAAACTGAAGTTTTGTATGTATATTTTTGTGAGTACACCAACTCAAGAAGGAATCCTGGACACTTTATAATTTTTCACATGTTGAAGCTTGCAAAGGGTTTGAAATAGATTGCCATCCCATCTAACCTTTATTTATTAATCTATAAATTAATTTTAATTTTAATTAAGGTGAGATACACAGTCAAGAAAGCTAATAGGGAAAAAAAAAAACCCTAAATCATTAATTCTCCCAATCCATGAGTTCTAATTATTACACTTTTATATTAATAGGTAATTGTTAACATGTTTTAAATTAAAATGGACTAAATTAATTTGCACTAATGCATTCATATTCAAGAAAAAAAAATCCATACATGAGTTAAACTAAACTAGCTAGTATGGAAGAATTTCCCTTGTAGGCAAGCTGTTGCTTCATCTAAAACCAAGCCTTCTTCAGATTTCTTACTGACCTTGTGAGACCAAAAATTGCCCTCTGTACCAGCTCTCCTCCCTAAATCAACACTTTATGCATTTTAAATGCCCATTTGAGTAAAATAAGTTAATAATGTCACAGGTCTAGCAATTGGGTCTGAAGTCTGAATAATTCACTCTTCTTAACATTAACAATTTGCACATGCTTCTGCAGTACCATGCTTTTGCCTATTTCATTGTCTATCTGCTTTCCAACTTCTAATACATTCTCACAAACTGATAAAATGTGAAAAAAAATTAACTTACATAAATAGCTACTTATATCCTCAATACCCTTTTCTATTTCAGGGCACCAGCAAATGTAGAATATGCCCTTCAGTTACTGTTTTTTCTGTATGGTAGTATTTGAATCCCAAAATATGCTACTTACACTTTTGCTGTTCTTAAACCTAAAAAATCATGACATAGGGTAATTAATCATTCAAGGAGATGGACTCAATGAGAAACACTTTAACTGCTTGTTTAAGTTCTAAATATAGCATGGAATCAACTAAAAAAACTATTCTGGTTCAATGATAGCAAGGCTGAATTATCCATATATACATTTTAATTTCTTGCTCTGCAGGATGCAAAAGCCCTGTATGTAAATATCTGAAATACAGAAAATTGTCTTTCAGCTATGACAGTAGTGTTCCTGGACTTGTGCTGAAACAGAGCAAGCCTTCAACATCTCTTACCCACTGATTAAATAAATAATCTGAAATTTAGGATCAGATGCCTTTTACCTCACCTCTTCCCTCTGCAACTCAGCCTCTATGCCTTGTGAAAAGCCAGAACTTGCTGAAGAATGAAAGCAAGTGGGACTTCATTGCTAAAATAGTTTGATTGAAATCTCAATGATTACTATATAAAATTTCTCAAAGCTCATTTTTTCCCTTGTTTTTCCTAAAGAAAATTAACACCTATAAAGCTGCTGTATGTGCTGAAAATTTTGAACATTCATTCTTACTGGTCTTGCTTAGTGTTTTCCTCTTATGCTTACTATGGCACCAAAAAATAAAAGATATAGTAAGTTATAAGAAAACATGAATCAGCATAAACTTTGAAGTAGAACCCTGCAAGCAAGGGTTCCAGTTCAATTGGCTGAGCACAGCTGACTTCAAAGGCAAGCACAATATGCTTATTTTACAGACCAGTAATATTTTCATTTAAATCATGACATACCTGCATAAAGAAGCTTTCGAATACAATGGATCTGCTGTGAAACACAAGCTACATACAGAGGTGTTCCTAAATGAGGAAGATCTTGGTCAACATCTATACCCCAGGATATCAGTACCTCCAGACATTCACTGTGACCTGTCAGTACAAAGCATGACAGTTTGCTCGACTTCAGTACGCTGTCCCATGGACAAAACCACACACATTTCATAACCCTCTTGCTGAGACATTGCTCAACTGCTCCATGTTTATTGAGGAGGTAATTTCTTACCTCTGCTGGCTGCTTCATGTGTTGGTGATGGCAGACAGGACTCCCACTGAGCTTTGGCACCGTACTGTAACAGGAGCTCGGCACATGCTGCACTGCCTCTCGAACAGGCGTTAAATAAAGGTGTCACTCCATCAATTGTGGTAGCATTTACCTAGAATATATAAAATCTATTTACAAAAAGAATTGAAAGAAAGGTAGATTTTTAAAGAGGAAATAGTTATAAATTGCATAAAATGAAAAAAAAAAAATAAATGTACTAGTTAAAATAACAAGTTAACTGACCAGCCCCTGTGAAACTGTCTTCCTCTTACCATGCTTCTCATTTGGAATTAGTTTACTATTATTCTTGTTAAACTATGTTGGATAAATACACCTGGAATACTAAAGATTGACATCTGGGCAGTAAATAATTTTAAAATAAAAAAATCATTGCACTGAGCCTGTTTCACTGATACAGAAAGTTTAAACTTTGGGTACTAATGGGATAAAGGGATTTTCTCTCCACAGCTCTGGCAAGAATTGAGGATTATTTGCCATTTTCTTCTGTTTTAGTCTCCAGGTTCAAGTGATTTTTCACAGGATGGAGACAAAGCTAAAAGCATAGGCTCAAGTGTTTTAATAGCAACCTCACCACCTCACTCTTCAACTGGATATTTCCAAATAAGTGTGAGAGAGTAAAGAGACAAAGTAGGTAACTTTGTGGGGGCTAATAATACTAAAGGAAGGGGCAGAAATAATACTAATAATAGTAATAATACTAAAGGAAGAAGGCTCCTTCCAGGATTCTGGCCTATCCTCTTTCATGCACCCCCTGAACCCAACAAAACAATTAAAAACAGTAAAAATAAACCAGGTGAGAAAATGAAATTTTTTTCTTACAGTTTTTTTATCTTGTGCTACCTGAAGTAGGGAGAAATTGGTTTTGGAAATATCTATGTATCTTTTTTATCTTTTTCTATAATAACACAGACATATTCCACATGGTTCTGAAAACTGAATTTTAAGAACAATAAATATTTCCATTACAAGACCAGAGACCTGGGAAGCTATGCACTTGAACTCTGATGTCAGCAGACATTGCACGGAAAGTGATCTGTAAAGTCCCATTTTCATTTTGGGATAAAAGATAAGACAGCCTATGTCAGGAGTACAGAAAAGAGACTTCGCTTTTTCCTACTCAGACCAAAGAATTTTAAGACCATACAGGTGTAGTGTGACAGCAGGCGTTCTGAAGATTAAAAGAACAGCCTCCTAAAAACCACTCAAAGCAAGAGGAACCAAGTAAAGCAGAGGAATGCATTCCATATTTTAGAAGAGAAATATCATAATGAATTTCTGCTAACAGATTCACTCCAAATTGTTACTGTCTCAGTGGCTTCCCAGCACTCTCATTTGCCAGCATTCAGATGGCAGCTGCAATTACATGAGATGAACACAGCCAATAGGATAAGCACAGACCAATTACATTAAAATCAAGGAAAATATCTTTCTCAGTTAAACCAAGGATAGAACTGGACTTCATATAAAAGAAAACAAAACCAAAGCCTTACATTTGCTCCTGCTTCAAGGAGGATTCTTGCACATCCTACATGATCTCCCAGACAGGCTTCATGGAGTGGAGTTACTTGGTCAATTGTTAGTGTGTCTACATTGTATCCCTAAAACAGATGTAAATGGTATTTAAAGATCATACAAAACCTATTAAGAGCCATTTCCTCATACTACTGTTCAAATTAATAGTTTACAATACTCTAACTAGGCTTAAAACTCAACTTGCAATAAATTAATCCTCAGGGAGCATTTATTTTTAATCAGGAATAGGCATAAAATAATGCAGACTGTTTAGATGCTCAGTGACAGGGCAAAAGGGAACAGACCCAAGCCAGAACATGGAAAATTCCAAGAAGCTTTGTGGAAAAAAAAATTTACTGGGGGACAGTGAAACCCTGAAACAGATGAGGGAAAGGATGGTGCATCTCCACTCTTGGTGGTCTTTAAAACCTCACAAAGACCTGAGTCTAAACTCTCCTGTGATTCTATCATCCTGTGACTTAAGGTCTGAAATATCCAAAGCTATGAATTTTAGCAAAGAAAACACTTACTGGATTGAGAAAATCACCAAGCCCTCTAAATTTTTTGGAGTAGATGTTGTTTGATTCTTAAGAACTAACAATTTTATCTACCTGTTTTCATCAAATGTATTATGGTATAATTTCTCAATATTGAAATAGCTAATAGGACAATATCATAATATTAAAATTCAGCATTTACAGTCTATCCTTTTGATATTAGCTTTTTTTTTTTTAAATTACAACAATGCAAAACCCAGAACCTTTCATTGATTCTTCCTGTTAACTGGTATCTTCCTGACTATTTACCCAAAGGCTTAAATCAGTGAAACTATATTGATTTATATCATGAAAGAAGGGAAGACTGACACAAATTTCGATACAATTTTGTTTTGTGTGTCTGGAGTGTTTTTGAGTTTTTTGGGGGGAGAGGGTTAAAACATACAAAGGAAATATTTTAAACACTAGCTTATATCTTTATAATATGAAAAATTTCTAAATATGTATTGGTCTGAAAAATTCAAGTGAAAAAAGCAAAACAAAGCATAGTAAATCTGCATTAATAATCTCTGCCGAGAGATTAAATAACATTCATGAAATAACAAAATAAAAGCAATTGTATAAACAGAGTCTTCACCTGTGACAATAAAGTCCTTAGAGAAAGAAGACGTCCTTGACTGGCTGCCTCATGCAGAGGTGAGCGATCTGCCCAAGAACCTATATAATAACAACATTTATTGAATAAGCCATATCAATTAGAAAGGGTTTGGAATGCACAGAGCAAAGCAGAAAATATGATGCACAGAATGAAGTCAAATGTCCTATGAAATTAATTTTTCCTGTTTAGAAACTCAAATGATTAGTTTCTAAACAATAAAAAAGTGCTCTATTATTAATTGTAAATATCTCTAATAAATCACTATGTGGTTCACAGAACAAAATATTGAGATATTGATATCAGTAATATGGTTGAATAAAATCATTAATTACCATATTCCACTTCTATTTTTGCATTGTTCATTTTTAATACGCATAACAAAACTTTGTAGCTGGAATATAGGGATTATTTAGACTTAAACCAGACAAAAAGCTGCCTGAAGAAGTTAGAAAGAAGCTGGTTAATATGAAAAGCAATGTGGGAATCTTTATGCATGGTGAGATTAATTTGAAGCTACTACACAAGTGCAAAGAGAGAAATACAATGAGAATCACAGTAAAAAATTATTATAGTAGAAATAAGATACACAGTCTCAGTTCTCATTCCATAAACTATTAAGCCTAGAAATAATTAGATACGTTTTCTGTAAAGGTTTGGCCTTTATTTTCATTTATCACCCCCAAAAGAGAAAGGTGAAAAAATAATAATAACCCAACAACAATCCTGCATTCACACACATAACCCTCCATAACTCCCAACCCAGCTTCCAGAGACATCCTGAAGCTCTTGCTGAAGGACCTGCCCTTTCCTCTAGATGACTGCACACTGACAGGACCCTTCTAGCCAGCCAAGGTTGCAGGCAGACCTGATACTGATTTGTGGCAGGAATTTTGAAAATTCAGTTTTGAGAGGCTGTGCAAGGAAGAAACATCTTCAAAATGTATTATGAATTTTCAGTATTTATTCCTCTAAGAACAAAATCGCTAGAACTGTAAAATACTAATGCAATCACTTGTGTGAGTTATATCAAGCTGCCCAAAATTCCGGAAGAAACGTAGAGAATTAGCCTGGAATGCTGAATTGGTAAGACCGGCAGGTGACTCTTCCACGCGTGCGGGTTTGACTCTGCCAGGGACAGGGACTGCCTACAGAGCCAGCCGCTGCATTTACTGACAACCCAATGCATCTGAAATGTGAAGGCTGTTGCTCAATCACTGGCAGTCATCAGCCCAAGCTCTAAGATAACTACACCCCAGAAATAGACCCTATTTCTGTTTCCAACTGGACTCCTTCTGTTCACTAGCCTATTTCAGAAACAGGCTTTTGTTTACTATAAACACCCCCCTCAGATCACATCAAGAATGACAAAAACATTGAGGCTGCTCAACCTGAAAAGAAATCAGGGCCTAGCTAAAAACATATGAAATGGTACACAATAGGAAACTGTAGATAAAACCTCCATTTTCCCACTGGTGTTAGTGAATGAGGCTAAAACTTACACAGACGTATGACGGTATCTTGGAGAACATAGTGCACTTTGTGACTCAGCACTACTGAATACTACTGAGAGCAAAAACTTGGCAAAACAAAAGCAAAGATGATTATTTAAATTATCATAAGACTACATAGAGCTGATCACAGAAGTTTGAAAGTATGAGAGGAAGGTTTTATAAACCTGACTTTAAAAAAAACAGTGAGATTTCTATTATGTCTCTGTTATATTCTATGATTTTCTCTGGCTGACTACTGCAAAAAATCCCTCAAGTTTAAATCTGTATTTAGAGGTTGCTTTTGGTATTTTGCCCCCCTGTCTCTATAGATGAGAACATCTCTCTCTTGACAGCTTATCCTACTCAATGGAAAAAAAAAGAAAAAGCAAGCCACTTAACTGATTATATGGAAAAACATCATATAAAATCGTAAGAATTTTGTAGCTTTTATGCCCATTAAATACACTTACTTTTCAGACTTTTTTGTAGCCATGTATAAACACAACAAAGATGCAGGAAGGATTTGAAAGCAACATTTTTTCACCTTTATTTCCTTCACCTCCTTCCATCTTGGATTGATTGGAAGAATGCCTATTAATTACTCCAGTGACATTTGATAATCAAAAGATGCCAGATCCTGTTGTAAGCTCTGGTTTGTACCTAGATCCAACTTATATCCCTATCATCAGGATGAGACATTCAGCAGCCAGTTTTTTCTGATAAATCCATAAAATCAAAATACCTGTGTCATCTCTACTACAAATAAAATCTAAAAGCAAAATGTTGCAGAACTATTTTGTGCTGACCGAGTTTGAAAAAAGAAAATTCATATTCCAACTAATTTGTTGATACAGTAATTCATCATTAAATACCACAGGGACATATTACACAGGGAATATGTTCAACATAAATATTTACCATAAATAAACATCAAAGGTGTTTTAAATTCTTTGCCTAGATTACTGCCTTCTGCTAATCTACAAATTACAATGTCTCTCACTTATAAGTCATTAGCAAAAATATAAATGCTTTCATTCATTGTGTTTGTAACAGCAGTATTAGCAAACACAGTCTATTCCAAAATTGATAATGCATTAATTCCCTACTGATACTGTCTCTGATAATGCTGAATACAAAGTATCTCTAACTGAAGCCTCATTAGTTTCAAGTTCTCTGAGGTATAGTTTACCAGAAAGGCAAACTATTACAAAGCATCATTGCTTTGTAAGTATTAACAAAAAAGAATAAATATATTCACTGCATTAACAGGTGAAGTTAAAAAAAAAATTACAAATTATTATACAATACCTAAATCTCCATCTCCCCATGGCACTTCCAGCCAATTGCAATTATAAATCCTACTCATTTCTTTCAATCTGGAAAATAAAAAAAAAAATAAAACAACAATAATAATAATAATAAAAAAAAAAATCTGCTCTGGCTAGTTGGACCTGTCCTTAACACACTCTGGCTATGTTTGGAAGATCAGCAGTTCCCTGTAATACGAACTTTCAGCCTTCAGTAAAGACAGCTTTGAGTATATGAGTGTGTACAAATTGTCAGTTTCTTAGGGTAAAAGTCTGCTGCTCTTTTTTGCCAGTTTTTCACATTTCTTTCTTTACTATACAGCTTCTCAAAGGGGCAGTATCTGTGCATTGGCTTTCCAAGACATTAACTGGAATTTCAACAGAAGAGAAATTCACAATGAAATCAAGAGAACCTTGACATGATTAAATTGAGGGACAAGCTCCTTCTTTTTTAACCTCATTCAAAGAGATACAGTTTTGTATCCTCAAAAATCAGTACCAGTGCATAGATTTTAAGGGAGGCACTGCCAAATATCCCTGTGTTATTTTACTACTTACTCATAATACATCTGGAAAAGAAAAGCAAAGATATTCTGAACATGTTTCAAATGCTGTTTGTGCTGCACCTGAACTATGTTTTTCTTTTAGTAATTCACTACTCCTTCAGTTACGTTCTACAATATTCTTTGGTTGTTGAATTGGGGCATTGATAGCTATTCTCAGCAGTGAAAATGTCCAAAAATAGGGCTTTTCAGTTATGACTTTGATTCATTTCTAAGTCATTAATGTTACTTTCCTCACGTTTCCCTACAGACTTCACTCCTTTACTTCTACCTGCAATTATCTATAAGTCGTTCCTGCAATTATAATCATAGTAGTAAAATACGAAGTAAAAATAATTTCACAACTGTCTTTACCTCCAGTCAAGTCATTCCTTTTTGTATTTATTTCTAAAACTTTGTGAAGTCTCCAAAAAAAACCCACCAAAAAGCAACAAAACAACCCAAACTCAGTATAAAAAGTACATTAAAGGTTAGATTTTCAAAAGCAGGACTGCAATGAATGAAGTTCTTCTCGCTGACTTCATTGGGAAAGTATTTATACCAGAACTCAGCCCTTTAAAAAATTACTGCTCTACAGCTAAATAGATCAAGGCCCAGTCATCAGAAGAAGCACTATCATCAAAAAAGACCTGAAAATAGAATCCTGACACAGCTCATTACTGGGAGATGAGAAACACAGAGTATTTGAAAAGCATCATAGCTAATATTTATTTCTGCAAAACCAATAAATGTTGTGTATTAAGACAAGCACTGTTCCCTTTTATTTTTTAAGATGGATTCTAAGTGCTTCAGCTTCTGGCAACTGAAGCAACAGGCAGGATGAATAACTAAAGAGAAAAACTCTGCAACAACAGAGTCCCAAGATCAACAGAATCACTCCAGTTGTTGAGAGTGTCTGCTTTTTTGTATATCTAATTAGGTTCTAACAGATTTTTACTGTGGCACTATAAAATTACTCATTTGTCTAAATCCCTTATAAGATAAAGAAGCATGTCATCTACTTAATTGATATGTGATGTTGGAAAACTATTGAAAAAAATCTTCAATGAAGGATTTAAACTTTAAAAAATACATCTATGATGCTTAATTACCATATTTACATATGACCAAAAAAACAGAAGCCACTTTTTTTTTTTTAATAAATGAAGTTTAAGCACTGAAAAATTCCAAGAGAATCAGAATTTAGGCTAGAGATTATTATAATATGTCTGAAAGAAGAGATGTAGTTCAAGTGGAATTTATATGTCATTTCAATATGTCAACTAATCTGAAAATTCTCTAACTATATTACTTAATGTATATAAATACATATATATTCATACAATCAATGAAAACTTGATTGGCTCAAACCAGTATACTTTTTATATACTTTATATGTTTATCATAATGTAGACTTCCACAATTTGCAGAGCTTAATGTAAATGCTAACAAATTCCTACTCCTAAGAGCCATACATAACAAATCTACCTTCCCACACAGTTGTGTCTCTAATGAACCTGCACCACATGACTACACATTAGTTTTGCCATTCCAGTGTTGTATTTGGTGAATAAGTTAATTCAAAATTTTTTCTATCTCCATATCTAGCAGGATCCCTTTAAGACATGTCATCCAAATGATAAAATCACTGTGAAATTGTTAATTTTCTACTGCCTTTTTCATGGTATTGTCCCCATAACAAAAGAATACTTCAACTGCCCTGCTGAACCTATATCAAAACATCATTCATTCATACTGTTGTGTAACTAAAGAATCAATACACAGAGTTTTGATGCTTGAATTATAAAATCATTCTAACAGACTATTTTTTTTCTGACTTCTTAAACATTAGAGTGTACACCAAAAGCACAGTTTAATTGTGGTTATGAGAGCTCTGAGCTGAATTTTCAGCTTTAGATAATAATAACCATGATCAGCCAAAAAGCTTTCACATTAGAGGATTGGTCCTAAAACACACAAGTGCCAAAGCAAAGACAATAATGGAATTTACTTTTAGAGACATTAAAATGTTAACCCTTTCTCCCTCCCATTCACTGCATGCCTTCTAACCTTTGCATCAAACAGAAAGACATAGGGTATGTTTTTTCAGAGTATAAACCTAATGCATTCTCAGATCATCATTCATGTTGCACAGCTAAGGAGGTTGGGGCTCAGTGGAAGAGCACAGCATGTGACTGTGCTGTCAAATACTGAGGTATAATGCACTGAATGGTCAAATCAGTGTGGCACAGGTAACATTTAGAGTGTTTGGCATTGCACTTTAACATACTTTTCACACAGAAACACAAGCCACTGAACTCTATAAAAAAGCCTAGAATAACACAACAGCAATTTCCAAACAGCTTGCTTGCTTGCCAACAGAAGCAACATTACAGTATGTGAAGATGATGGCAATGACAATGGTAGGAGCAGCAGCAGCTGATGCTGGCTCTGTGCTTGGCCTTGCTCATGTGGGAAGGAGTGTGTCAGGCCCCTTCTCGTGTCACATGAAAGCACAGCCACAGCTCCACGTCCATTGCTCATGCACAGGTTGTTTTTTCCATCTTCTTGAAGCAGCAACAACTGTCGGGATATTTTTCTAACCTAAAGTAGCTTGCAAAGTCTGTGTGCCCTACTGAGTATGCCAAGATATAAAATCACAAAAATCTCCAAATTCAGTAATCTATTGGATCCACATCAGATTGGACTTGAGTAAGAGGAGCAGCTGGTAATAGTCTTTGGCTGTTATTATTTCCTTGGACAAGTCACTAAAACAAAGTAAGGGTTGTTCTAGTTTTTCTAGTTCCCAACTAGAAGGTGACAGAAAAGGCATATGGACATTCTTAGCTGAGTTCAGACTCTGAAGATTTAAGTCTGGAATAATTTTGCTCTGCAAACACAGTCTTAGCCTTAATTCAAAGCACAAAATTTTTTTCCCAAACTGTGCTGAGAATTCTCTGTATTTTCTCAGCCTGCCTGAGAGTGAATGCAGCACAGGGCCTAATCCCAAGCCTTATAAACAGCAAGCAATTGTGCAGCAAAGCTGGGCCCAGTGTGTGATTTTTGTCACATCCACGAGATTTCGGAGTTGTGGCTCCTCAAGCCAGTAGGCTGAAGGCCTTTTCCCATTTTGACTCTATCCTTTCACCTTTGTATCCAATCTTATGATATATTCCACCCTCTGCATCACTTTCAGTCCATTTTCCAATCTGTCTGTTTAATTACAGACTGCATTGCAGTATGACTTTCTCTTTTGCTCTGCAGGGGTGCTTGTAGAGCCAAGTCAGATTTGGATGCCTCCATGGATGAAATAAAGAGGGAAAAAAATATCCTTCAGACTTGATAAAAGAGATACTTGTTATTCAAATGAACTGCAACAACTAGAAGCCTTAAATGCAACAGAAGTATCTCAGTACTTCAGGATGTCTATCAATAAATTGGTATAACATTCCCAGTATGGCAATTACAAAGACGCTCTAAGCAGCTAGACTCTGTTAATATGGATTCTTCAGGAAATTTTAGTTTCCATATTTTAGTTAGATTCTGAGAATTTCAAAACTAGACTAATTTGGGCTATTTCTTTGTAAGAGTAGCAAGAGACCCTAACCTTCAACCATATAATGGAGTGGCTAGTACTAATGCTGATAAACTCTTGTGATTTTTTTTTTCAGCTGAGGGATATTGTCCAAGATTTTTTGGAAACTACTGACCTAATGAGCTAAAATGACCATTAAAAAAATGTTCTTTAGGTCAGGAAATCTTTGTCCAAACAGTGAAAAACATGAGGGCAAAAGATGCTCTGCGTATTCAAGCTGATGAATAAATGCAACCATACAGTATCATTGCATTCAAATATTTACTCACAAGATAATGAAACTGGTGCTTAAATCTTGAATATTGCTTAGGTCTAAAACTGTCAATACTGGAAATCACCAAAAGTATTTTAAGAATAACTCTGATTTCTATAACATATAGCTATATTTTACATGGTAAATTCACAGTTCCTTAATGCACAACATATGAACTCCTGTGTACTCCTTTCATTGACTGTTTTAACATTTCCAGTTTTTTATTTTATGTCATATTGTCAGAAATTTCAAGTCTGACTTCCTTCTTTTTTTTTTGTTTCACTCTAAACCTTACGATATCACAAATATTAAATGGAATAATGATCACTCTTTAAAAAAATTCCTCTTAAGGCTCTTACAATTACACAGAGCTCCCTTTTACACACTTGGACGATGAAAAAGAATATACAGGAAAATATATAGGCAATAGGAGTCCTAAATACTTCCAACAGAATTTATTCCTCATTGCTGAAAATGTCAGTGTTCAGCAACTTAAATACTTCCTAAGTACTTCTCTATGCAAAGCCTTACAATTATATCTTTGTCCTTAGTATTTTAGTACAGGACAACAATTCTGTCACCTGTGTTCGTCTACTGCCTCGTATTTCAGCTATCTATAGACTCCTCACACACGAAGTTATATGTAAAGTTTATTCCTCCCCCTCCTTTCATTCCCTGGTTCCCCATAGTAAACAATTAACCTTCAGTATCCAGTTACCTTGCGACAGGACAGCAAAAGTCAGGGTAAGTCAAGCCTTAAACACTTGCACAAGACAAATAGGGCAGATAAACAAGAAATGGTATTTTAGATCAGCTGATAAGAGAGCAGAAAGAACAAAAATAGCCTCAGTACCCTTCTGTTAACCCATGCAAGACAACAAAGTGCCACTAACAAAAGCATGCATTTACATTACAGCTAGAAAATAAAAAACAACAAAATTCCGTTTTATAGCTAGACCATGATAAATTGGGTCAGCTCAGCATATTTCAGTACCCGGTTTCTGAAATGGCTGCTATACTAACCTTGGCTGGTCAGAATACCCCAGCTAGCTTTCCGTTTCGCAGGACACTCCCCTACACTTTCTAGGCGTCTTTTGGGGAGATTCTGGCTCCTCTGAACAGCAGTGTTTGTTGTCATGATTTGTTTCTCGAGGAAAGCCTGTCTGTCATTGGTGCAGGTGCTCTGCTCTGACGAACATCCACAAATGATTTCTACTACCTTTTTTCCTCCTTTCGCTTTTTCACAAAGAATCTTGCTGTACTTACTGTAGAATGGCTACAACACTGAAATCCATTCAGTAACATTTACTAGCTTGGACTAGTGACTACAGAGTGGGGGAAGGGAAGGACTGCTCCAGCATTTTCTATTTTTAAAACAGAGAAAGAATCAGCTTAGCTACAGCATGAGTCTTAACTATTTACATGATTTAAATGGAAAGAAGGTGTTAATTTTTTAATCATTTAATACAAAAAAGAAACAGATTCTTAAAGCATAAGTATTCAAATGCTTTGCTGCTTGAATACTGAGCAGCCAAAAAGAGAAAACCAAAATTATTTTATCAGAATGGAAATTCTTTTAATAATAGTAACAACAATTACTGCTGCATTAGGTTTCACTCATATGTAATGTGCAATTAGGAGTGATTTTAGAATTCAGGAGAATCCATGAAACTATGAAACACTCCCAGTTTTCTGTGATTTGTTTCTTGGTTTTGTTTTTTTTTCATAGGGGGCAAGTTATCTACAAATGTCAACAGAAACTACGTCCTGAATAAAAGCATGTTTTGAGTAAAAAAAAATAAAATATTTTGAAAGTCTGATGCCATTATGAAAGTAAGGCTGTAGACTTGTCAGAAGAACACAGAGCAATATTTTTTTTAATAGTCAAATCAACCAAAGTGTGCTAGAATTTATTGTTCATTACTATGTATCAGGCTGAGACTATACAACAGAAATCTGCAGAGACAAGCAATCAATTATAAAATTCCATCATGGTAGAAGACACTGATTTCTCTGTAATAATACCATATTAAAATGTCACCTTACTTCCCTGGCATTTCCTCATTATGTCCTTCTACAGATATATAAATTAGCCACTTGTAAATTTTTAACAAGCAAATTAATATTGCTGAGTTTCACTGATACTACTCTTTTCAGGTAGCTGACAAAACTTAAAATTCTGAAACAATGCTCAGATATTTAATGAAATTTTATATATCCCTCTTGGGTTTCTTTTAGGAGAAAATCAGAGGCAAGATTATAGTTAGGTAGGGTGAGGGGAAGAAGAAAGAGCAGCTGCAAATTTCACCTTGAAGCTACTGCACAAGAGAACTGTCTTGCTTGGAATCACACTACACCCTTTACAGAGCAGAAGCAGGTGGGCTACTGCTTTTCTCACAAGAAGAAAACAGCACTCTCACAGACATTACGCTGCTTGCAGGTTTTCCTCAGGTTTTATCTAGCTGAATGAATCAGAATATCTCCCATACTGAAATAAACACTTCAAGATATCCAGCAATCAGACTCTGTGTGTAAATCTGAAACTTATAAATGGGACATTATAAATATATTACGTTAATACTAGAATTATATGTTACTTTGTAGTGCTTTCTTCCAAGTAAACAAATACTGGAAGAGGAATTAACAGGAGAGCATACTAGGGATGTGTACACATGTGCCTGTGCAGGAAGATACCAGCATTATTCTCCTGTGAGAAATAAACACTGACATTTTTGCACTTGCCATGGCTCTGAGGCTCATCTCAGTTTTAAATTTCCATTTGGAATGGAATTCCAGGACTCTCAGGAGAAGGTGGTGAGGATCAGGATCAAGCAAAGCATCTGGGACTGCAGAGCAGGAATTGACAGTGGTCTGGCAAGAAAAAAATCTACATTTTTTTGTGGGAGTTTTTGTGGGTGAGCTTGTCAGCTGAGAATGAATCTGTGCCTTTCTACAGGAGTGGAACAAACCTGGAAGTACTTCATACAAATGCTTTCCACATTCATTCCAGCCTCTGCTCTCTCGTACTAGTCTGGGAGGTGTGACTGGCAGGAAAGCAGCAGGTACACAGACAGCTGCCATGGCTTCAAAGAGGCAGAGCCCCACAGGAGTCAGCATCAGCTGCTCTCTTGTGCAGACAAGTGCACAGGAAACAATGAGCTACCAACGCAGTTAGACCACCCCCAAAACCCTCCACCTTCAAAGCATGGCTTACAGGAAAAGTACCTCTGTTACACAGAGATATTCCACAAATGCTTGCCACTTATTGAGTTACTTTGAATACTCTAGAGGACATTAAGAAATATGCATTTTTGTGCTTTAAACCTTATCCAGTTCAGGACTCTAAAAGAAACTTTTCACTAAATTCTGCTAGGCCAAACCATTCAACTTCCAGGCAAAAAACATTAAAAAGTCTTATTAAAAGAGTTCACAAATACAAAATTAAAAAAAAAAACCCAAAAAAATAAAACAGCATCAAAAATAATCTGAAATTATGTTAAAAATATACTTGAGATGAGGGAATGAACATGGTTAAAACCCTGGAGTAAGGCTGAAGACCACGCTATTTCACTTCCACCTCTGACATGGAATTGCTACGTGATCTTTCTCATGTCAGCCTGGACATCTATGCCCTGGACTACATTAGCTACAAAATAAAAATCATTATCCTTCAACTTCATTAGGTAATAAAAATATTAACATTCAAAATTGCAAAACTACTTAGGCTTAGTTTGAGATCCTGTTGTTCAGCTTTTTCCCTATAGAACGCATCAAAACACTTGCAAAATCTGCCAGAAAACCTTTCACAGAAGTGTAAGTAGGTGTCCAAGCATGTAAAAAATACAGTTGACCATTATTTTTCCTGACTTGGCAAACAAGAAATTAGGGTCAGCATTTAGATTACAGTTACTCATGGAAGTAATGTGGTTATCTTCAAAAAAGTAGCCAGAGGAATCAGCAGATGCTACAGTTTGAGAGTAAGGAAACCAGAGGACTTTACTGATGGGTTTGGAATTCTAACCTAATTTAGCATACAAGCTTTAAATAAAGTACTATGTTACATTTCATTAATAATCAGTTCTGTTCAAATTTATAACCCAGAGGAAGAAGTGTTAAAGGAAACTTTCAAAATAGTTTTAGTCCAGATTTTTATGAAAGGAAATGTCAATAAAGTTTCAACATTTCCATGTCAGCACATAGCTCTGAATTTAAAGGGGCAGCAGTTCTCAACAGGTGGGAATGAAAATAGAAGTAAATTTTTGTCCCTCCCTTTCAGCAGGGAACTCATTTTATTTTCAAGACTATTTTTAAGGCAACAGAGATGCAATTGTGGTAACACACAAAAAATGTGTTAATACAACCTGCAATACCCAAGACCCTCTTGACCTTTCAACATATGCAGTCCAAAGCAATACAGTCCAAACTTCTATAACAATAATTTATCTTAGGAAAAATTGCACAAAATTGCACTATTTTGAAATGTCACAGATCAGTATTCTGTGTGCAGCCATCTCAAACCAGAAAACTGATGACCCACCTTGCTTCCAAAACTGTTCTGTACTTTCAGGTTACTCTGTTTTCATGACCAGGATAACTATGGGGTCACAGTGACTGCATGGAACCTGCCACCCTACATTCTGGAAGAGGACTAGAAACTGACTCTTCCTCCTCATGTGATCCACACCCTGCAACCACAAAACTGAAATGACAGACAGGCTCCCTGTGGCTCAGTGCCAGGACCTCAGGAGTGGCCTGCCATTTGATATCACCAAAAATGAATCAGAATAAATCTTGAACATTCCTCCCTATAGAAGATGCCAAGATGAAGCTAATTTTAGGAAGGATTGAGGAACTGTGGTTACTGACAAAAACAGCATCCTACAAGGCCACAGTGGTACCACTGTTACATTCTGCAGTGCCAGCTCAATGCCAAGGAACATAAATGCACCATAAAAGTACAGGGACAAAGCTCTAGGAGCAGAACAGGGAAAGGCCAGGAACAACTTTTTGTTTGTTAAATAGATTCTTGCATCAAGCCATTCTTCATGGCAAGTATGGTGGTGTTTTAAGTCAACGAGAAGCTTAGGCATTAACCAGGTCACCAACCAGTCCTCTTGACAAATACCAGCGGATAGGTAGATAATGCTTTCATGGTCACTAGTTACTTAACCATAAAATGATATTGCTTTACATCATTATAAGCACTAAAAAAGTCTATTGTATACTCTTAATACAATCTCATTACCGAATCTTAGCTGGAAATCCAAATCAGTAGTAGTAGTAGTAGTAGTAGTAGTAGTAGTAGTAGTAGTAGTAGTAGTAAATAATGATAATAATGATGATGATGATGATGATGATGACAGAATCACAGAATCAGTAGGCTGGAAGAGACCATCAAGACCATCTAGTCCAACCCATGTCCCAGCACCTTAACTAAACCATGGCACTGAGTGCCACATCCAATCTTTTTTTAAACACATCCAAGGACAGTGACTCCACCACTTCCCTAGGCAGACCATTACAGTATTTTACCATCCTTTCTGTAAAAGACTTTTTTCTAATATCCAATCTATATTTCCCTTGGCTCAGTTTGAGACTGTGTCCTCTCGTTCTGTCGGTTGCTGCCTGGAGAAAGAGACCAACCCCCACCTGATTACAGCCACCTTTCAGGGAGCTATAGAGAGTGATAAGGCCACCTACAGAATCACAGAATGATGATGATGATAATGATGATGATGATGTTAGCTAAAGCATGGCTGGCTGATAGTAATTTTCCTACCTCTTCTCCTAAGATTTCTGTAGTTGTTATACCTTGTGTCCCTGGATGCTGGGAATCATAACTGAAGGTTGAAAAAAGATTTAAACTTCTGATATGAAAAAAGGCTTTGTCTCAGGCCTCCCAGAAATCAAATATGTAACAATAACACATTTATTACATTTCTTGGCTTGTTTGCAATGTGTACCTGTCAGACTCTTCATGCAGACAAGGCAGCAGTAACACAGAATACTTGCTAATATGTTAACTAAACTAAATCACAGAAGTCATGGGGTGGAACCTAAGCACATCATAAGTTACCAAGCAGGCCTGAGCTTCAGATATTGACAGAAAGAAATTCACAGGCCTGAAGCCAGTATTCAGCATAGGAGGAGTAAAGGGCACCCCAGAAGGAATCTTCAGTCAACTACAGTGAAAGAACAGCCATAAAGAGAGAGAGCATATCAATTGCCAGAAAGACTCCAGACATGGCAGAGAGTAACATCCACTAGTGCAACAGATGCAGCATGCCACAAAGGATTTATGGCCAAGCGGCCAGCATTGCTGCAGTCATGGGCAAAGCTCAGTACTTAGGCATGCTATGCAATTCCCCTCAAGCCATCATCATCTAACTGGCAGAAGTTCACTCGCTGTTTGCCTGCATTGTGAATGTTTGAGAACATCCCCTACGCGAGAGGAATGTGAATAGCAAAACCCTGGCCATAAGAATCCAGTGGCTGAAGGAAGGAACATCACCTTCACGGAGCTTTGCTATTTTGGTCTTCCCCTGTTGCCTTGTGCCTCACCAATGCAAGAAAGACCAGTGGAGATGGTACAACTGAGCTTGCCCCAAGCCAGTACTGCACTTTTCTGCATATTTTCTTTAACATCTTTAAAGCCTTGCAGACAGATTGCCCCAGGATTGCCTTTCAGACTTATTGCTATGCACCTTTAAAACCCCAGATTTTAAGCTACATCGGAGTTCATAATGTTCATTTTGTACTTATAGTGTTTCATAAGCTTACTATTCATTTCACACAGAAAAATACAGAAATCAATTGACGAAGGGCATTTCCATATGAGTTTAGAGTGTACACTCCAAACAAGTGAATGGGGCCTAGGTTGGTGGCAAGGCCCATATTCAGAAAAAAAAACATTTCAAGGAGACACACCTGAATAAAACCAACCAAAAAATGCAGCTGGTGGACCTCAAGGAGGTCCTGACATACATGGAAGAGTAAAAAAACCCCAAAAACAAATCCATATGACAGGCTGTATCAGTTTCTGTCAGGGAGGCAAGCATGCAAAAAGGCTCCAGCATACATATTCACTAGGAGTGTCTGTGGCCTCAGAAATTTTCTTTAAGATAAGGGATGTAAAAAATGAAAAAATTTGAATTAAAAGTAACATGCTTGCCAACAGATGTTCTTGATTTTTGTTGCTGCAAGTAAGTCAGGGCTCTGGCCATGCCAATTTAGTTGCATCAGACAACGCTGAGCAAAACCTGTTTAAGGTAGAATATATTTTCAAAAAGGAATGTTCTGGTATTTGTCTAATACGTGGTGTTATTTTCTTCCTTCAAAAAAAAAGTGCCTTAATGGCTTTATTGTGAAGTATGACTCTCCTTTGGCAGCCATTTGTCATACTAGGCAAAGTTATTTGGCATCCAAGAGAAAGTGATGAGCTGCATCAAAAAAGCCCCCCTTCTAAACTTTCAAAAAGGAATATTCACACTATCTTAAGCATTTTTACACCGCTAGCTTATGTGCTGCAAATGAAAAACAAATGCTAAATGTGGTGCCTTACAGAAGTGGTATGGTGAATAGGTATGCCATACGATATTCCTGTCATTGCTAAATGAATCTCTATTGTATCCAGGAAGCTGAGAGAGGTCTTGTATGGCTTTTATTAATAGAATTGTGATCTCTGTGGAATGCAAGTTGAGAAAATGTCTCATGCTGATCTTCCCTACCTAACAACTGTTGTTGAGTGGCATTATCAATTGCAATTTGTTCAGATAAAATAAATATGAAAACTTTCCTCTAACCATTCACTACAAGCCTTCTAAACAGTAGATCTCTGACTGTGAAACACAGCATTATTGCCTATTTATGAGCTGTATTTTAAGGACCAGTCTCTTGGGACTACTCAAGCAGTTCTCAATGTACAAGAAAAAAAAGGAAACAGAAAACTTCATAGTATTTACCTGTTTCTGGAAGAAGACGGAGACTCCAGTAGACTGAACTACCACAGGCCTGTCAATGGCTTAATTTAGCCTAACTAGTGTACTGAGCTTTCCAAGGCAGATACAGCAAAGATGGGTAGCTTAGAATTTGCTACAGTTATTCAAGAGTAAATTTTTTTAAGCTTAGAAGAAACCAGGGCAACCTCTCCTGTTCTGCATGTATTTTAATAAGCATACTATAAAGACAATTTCTGCCTTCAAATAACTTTAATTTACATTGCTAAAGAGGGATAAAGTGAAATTATGGGTAAAGTGAAATTTTATACAAATTTTTTTGAAGAGAGGTAACATTAAAAATTAGGATATTTAAGACAAGTCATTTTTTATTCTCAGAGCTACTTAGCCTGTTTTTCAGACCCCAGGTATCTGTATATGTATGTCACTAGCTGTTTGTTGTTTATGCTATGTTAACCTCTGCAAATTAATTTTTTTCATAAGAAGGTTGCTCTCTATCACTTTCCGCTTGTACCTAAATATATTTTGACAAAAACTGAATATCAGGTTTACTTTTGATACTTTCTGCCTTATAAAAAAGTCTGAGTGGGAATTATGCCTCCTTCTATTAAGTTATCTATAGTAATGAAATATAGGCTCTTTCATACAAACCAAGATCTTACCAGTATTTGTTGGCAGACTTTATATCTTATAGACCCAAAATATCTGATAATTGATTAATTCTTTAGATTTGACACACAAACTTCGAAATCACCTCATATCACAGCACTACTACCTCATCCCAAAGCAATGAAACTATAAAACTCACTTGAAGCTCCAACCCAGTGCTCCTATACACAGAGCACTTTCATGATATGACCAGTTAGCCAGTACAGTAGGAAGAGTCTAAAAGCTGCTTTTGACCCTCCAGCATTCATCCAGCAACAGCTGTACAAAAGGCTGAGTTATAAACTCTTCACAGATCCAGAAATACCATGAGAGAAGAAATGTTACTGTGCAGATCACTGTCATTACACATAGTTTGCTAAGGAGCTAAATATACACAAAGTTAATTTTCAAGCTAGGTTATTCTTCTGCATCAGTTTGTAGGGCACAGAATTTTAAAATGGAACAAACATATACTTGCTACGACTTTATCCATTAAGAAAGAACAAAATGTTGACTTTTTCAAAGTTTTAAATGCAATGAATATGTAAATGTTCACTTCAACACAATAAATAAACACTAGTCACCACAACCTATTTTCAACACAACTCTAGTCCCTGATTGCAAAGCACTTGGCTCCAAACAACTAATCAGTCCTTTCAAATCAATGGGGCAAGTGCATATGAGTAAGTGTTTACAAAATTAGTGCCAAAGTTAAAAATAACCCAGCAAATGACACCTTTATAATAGAATGGATCCTTTTTTCATTTAATTTTTTATGGTACAAATAACACTGACTTCACTGAAAAAAAAGTATTAAACTCCAACAACTTATTAGGACACAGGTCTTCACTTTAAGCAAATGTAAAAGACTGCAGAGTTCTGTCCTGCATTTGGTGCTATCCAAGCTTCTAATACTGTGAATGATAGAATAATGTATTTATTTTTATGCAAGTAGTAGATGATACTAAACTGTAGATGCTACAATTGCTCAGAGGGAAACAATTCAAAACAGACAAGTAAAACAGAGAAATTGTCTGATTCCAAGACAGCATGAAATTAGCTGAAGGCCAGTACACAGTACTAAGAGAGGAAAAAGCAAATGAACAATACAGTGATTTTGTTTTAACATGTGGTTTACAGACTACAGACTCTATCCAAAATACTTTACTGCTGAGGGACAGCATCATTCCCGGAGGTATTACATAGGGTGCCATATACATGGCACATGACATAAGTGTTCCACTTGTATACAACTAATAGTTCCCCCGGTTACACTCATAAAGTCTCAGCTGGAGCACTCTGTTTAACATGGGAAATTAGACATCAGTAAAGATGTCTGTAAACTATTTATGAACTGGCACAAGTCCAAGAGAGAGCAACTGCAGTAACTCCAGGTGCTAGAAAATAAGACTTAGGAGTAAGTTAAATATTTTTTACTTTATTCTAAAAAAGAAAGAAAACCGCAGAAGTAGGAAAATGCATGATAATAGTCCTTAAATTGATTACTTCTCACACACAGAGAGAAACAGTCATATTTCATGTATTTAGTTTGCAGAAATAAAGATTTAGGTCAGTCTTGGGGGAAGTGGGAAGCAGTCTAGTGGTGAGAACAGTAAAAACTGCAATTGGTTGCATAAGAATGCCGCAGAAATTACTATTACTAAGCATTTTAAAAACAGGTTAGCCAAACATTTGCCAGACAACTCATGTATATTTGATCCTAGAGCATTCAATTCACCTCTGAAGGTACCTTTCAGCTATACACAAAGGTTTTACTCAGACATTATTTCCTTAAACAAATTAATGTGTCTTATAATTAGTAGAGCTTTTACATGCACTATTTTGGGCTTAGCTGATGCTGAACACTGATCTAGTTCCTGTATTTTGATGCCACATAAACAGTATAATTTCTAATTAATTATTGTGACATTATCCTTCCATTCATATACACATGAGATCCAAAGGATAGACGGAGCGTAGATTGCTGACTATTGAAACTGAAAATATTCCTGAAATATTAAGGAACAAAGTATGACCCATTTCACTACTACCACATAGCAACAAGACCACATAAAGCAGATGACACAGGCAAAGCTGTTTCCTTATATTTAATAAAGAAAAAGGTGACAAACCTAAGCAAGTCAGCCTTGAACTGTATGATCCCTGGGCCTCAATTCATGAACTGACTTCTACACCTTCAGTTTGATGAAAGGAGATCCACCAAAAACTACTGCTCTGTACCTGAAACATCCTCAATTAAACAGACTTCCTAAAAGACAGATTTTAACTCAATTAAACTTATTTTAAGGAGTCAATTTAGAAAGTATGAAATAATGCTGGTGCCTAGTAGCACATTATTTCCAAAGGCTTGGGGTTTTTTCTTCAAAATTATAGCATTCTATCCTAGCTAAGACATTACAATAGCAATAAGTAATTTTATTTTTTTTTTTATTAAAAGCAAACCTGAAATACCAGTGCTAACAGAATTTTGCGAGTATGTAATCAGGTTAAAACTAGAAAATGAAAAGAAACATTTTCTCTAATTTGAATTACTTATTGAAACACTATAAACTTCAATTAGCTAATGATACACGCTAGGCTAATTATCTATTTTGGTGGTTCTTTGCGTTGTTTCTTTCTGCCAAGGTTTTTCTGCTACTTGAGAAAAAACACAGAATGGATCACTAATTAGGAGGACACTCAGTATTTAATTTTACAATGTAATGTTTTAAGCTATTTCATGCTTCATGTTCCTTACTGTACATCTTTTAGGTATCACTTTTAACAGGATATTTTGCTACATGAATTATATAAACTCTACTGAGGCATCCCTGTGTTTCACCAACACCAACAGATCAAATCCCACAACATGCCATGAGTTCAGACACTAGCATGTCTCCTTCCACAGGCACAGAACTAAACTAAGAAAAGATAACAATTTTGAGGAGAATTATTTCCATCCCAAAGAGTAATGATTGCTGCTGTTAGTCACAACAAATGGATGAATAGCAGATTATGTAGGAATATGTGCATACAACTTATAAATCCAGAAACAACCACTGCAAGCTGGACAGTGAGAAATGAAGGCACACTGATGTTGAAATATAAAAAGTACAATTTTAGCACAAAATAGTTGAATTAACTATTTTCTTTTAATAAAACAAGCAGAAAACTATAAAATCTACTATATGTTTGATCTTTTAAATCAATAAAAAACTGCTACATAACCAAAACAGTAACTTGCAAGGGTGATAGATTTTCATCTTTTGCATTGGCCAGCTACTAGAATGCTTAATAATACATTCCTTTATGTATAATAGATGAGACTTTTGACAAATGACTGAATTACAGATTCCTGGGTTCTGCAACAGGTAACACCACAGACACTATTTTACTCTCCAGCCCAATGCTTGTTACTCCTTTTCCTCCAGTTCCTCCCAAGTCTCTTTCCTTCTGTCCCCAGCTTGTGTGTCAGTCTTCCCATAAAGAGCTGTCTTAGAGCTAGCCAGCAGTTTCTGGCAAAGAAAAAATATCTTGATTTCAAGTAAGGCCTTCCCCATTATCTGCAAGTATTCCTGTCTGTGCTCTTCCTATCCTACTGTAGTGAATATTATACATACACACCCACCCCCTCCCACACTTATGTATCTGCACATATACTCACACACACACGTACATAATAGTTCAAATGGTGTCATTAACAGGCTCAGATGTAAAAAACACTGAGTTTCAGAGCTTGTGCAGAAAACACATGGTATAAATCCACCTCAAGTAAATCTTCTGCAAAGTAAGCTAATTCCTACTTTAGGATTTAAGCCTTTCTTTCTGGATTGCATATTTTAACACCCTCACACAAAATATCTAACTTTAGTCCCAACATTGAAGATTGAAAAAATCTTTTGAGTTTGAAGCCGTTTCTGGCTCATTCCTATAGTCTCTCCCATTACATTTAACTTGGGCTATGTCTTCACATTTGTGGTACCTAGGGATGAGGAGTAAAGGCAGTAAGAGGCAAGACAAGTCTTCCTGTTCCACTGCCTAACTCAGCTTGATGCCATCCCAGAATACAAGGGACAACAATAAAGACAAGTGAGGTAGCAAGGATCCCAAGCTGAGCAAAATCAGGGCTCAGTCATGTACCAGCAAGCCACAGTTTAGAAGAAAGAGTGTTCTGTAATGCAAAAGAACAACTGAGTGAAAACGGTACATCACTACAGATGAGCTTGGGACAACAGTTCTGCTAAAGTTCTGCTTGTGAACAGCAAAAGGAATTTTCACAAGAGCTTTCAACCCGGTAAAATTTGAAGGGTTTTCACACACATGCCAAAAAGCTGGCCCTGAACAAGTGTTACTTAGGCTCCTGGTATGTGCCAAGAGACAATTTATTCAAACTACATGACGACTATATCTTCTCAAAAGAAATCACTATAAGAAAATTTTACCTTAATCAAGACATAATTTTCACAAATGTTTGGACTAGTTTCACTAGAGTGGTGCAAAATAATCATATGCCAAACATGGAAAATTTCAACTATGCATAGTAAGCTGGGGAACAGTAGGAGCAATTGGGAAAAAAGTCCTGTATTGGGAAGTATTTGGCAATCTTATTTATATACAACCATCTTAAATATAGGCCTCTATCCTAATAGAAAACTGGCTGTGATATTTCCATTTTTCTGAATTTTTTGAACTTAATATTAATAAAAAAAAACAATTTAAAAAACTAGAAAGTTCACAAAATCTAACAACACTCCTACAGATAATTACACTACAAATATTATTATTGCAATATTTTATTAATATAATAATTATTATTATATTATTACAGATAATTATACTACAGATAATTTTTGTTATACAAAACACAAGGACTACAGGAAAAAAAACACAAACCACTCACATATAATTTGAAAAACTGAATGTAAAAGAGGCTAGCAGATAGGTAATTACCTGAACAACAAAATCCCCAAATAGTAGTGATAACAGAGTATGTACAAATATACCTTGTCCTTGAGGAACTCCATAAAATTCAGCAGCTATCCTTGCTGCTTCCTTACGGTTTCCTTTCACAATGTAGAAATGACTAAGTATAGCCAGGCTGATCTTCACAAAAAGTTTAAAACAAAAAAGTGAAAGTATAGTAAAGTAGACATTGGATAACTGCTGTGCAAAAGGGCGACTTTCTTCTATGACAGTCATTGCTGCAGCAAAATCTCTGTCAGTGTTTGGGTCAGGCTCTCAAATGTGTTGATAAGATCATATGGCTCCAGCCATGCACTCTTGGGAACAACTGGTCCCGAGGAAAGAAAATATCAGCTGGTCATGATGCCTGCTGCTCAAAATATGACGATTATTTATACTGTACATAGTACTGAGTTCACTACCGCTCTTGCTAGCCCGGTGATACTCATGTGGGACAGCAGTTTCCAAGATCCTGGATTGTACTTGTTCCACTTCAAAGGTCTGTTGCATTCCAAATTCTGCATTTCTAATTCATTTATTTACATGTTTAAAATACATTTGCAAAAGTATTATTGTAAACCCCTGAAATTCATATACTAAACCATGTAACACAGATAATCTGTTTTTGCTAAAATATGTTCTCCTGCTGCTTTAGTACAATTGCTCTTTTCTGATATTTCATTTTATGTCAGACTAATATTCTTTCCTTAAAAAACCTAGAATCATATCAGTAAATAATTGAAGAACACATTAATGTAAACAGAGATTTAAGGTATATCAGCATTGACAGTCTCTTATTATTTTACCCAGGCTGAATGAAAGTATTTAATATGCAAAGACTTTAGCACTATACAAAAAACAGTATTCAGAGCAGGTGATATGAATCAAACATCTAGACGTTTTTATGCATAAAACCTGGAGCAGCCAAAATTAAACTAATTAAAATACAATGGTAGATATACAACATGGAAAATTTCTAATAGTTATTATACGTATTTCATTGTGCCACATCATATTATTTTAAACCTATAACATGACAGGGTTTATTTGTTGGCCAGCTTTAGAGAAGGGACTCTAAATTCCTCTGATTTTTTAAGAATTAACTTGCTTATATACCATAAAACTATTACTCACAGTCATCAGCAGTCACTTACAAGTTGTTCCATTAGTGTGAGTAATTGCTCAGTAAATTGTTGAGTTGCAACATGATACAAACTGAGGAGCTGCATGACAGAACCAGATTTCTAAGTGAACTACAATCCTAAAGTAAAGAATCATGGCAGCACAAGAAAGGGTCCTGCTCTAAACTTTTATACTTCCTTTTAAATTAAAAAGAGTGTCTTGAATTATAATTTAAAATACTCTACCCAAAGTAATCCCAAACTTTTTTACCCAGGATTCTCTCGTTTGGTGATTAAAAAAAAACGTTTTAGAATGTTGGCAGCTGCCCATCAGGATAAAAGAGCATGATCTAAATGTCACTGCATTCATAGATCACCCTGACTTCAATGAACAGAATAGCAGATATTAAACATTATAATATAAAACCATATTTCTGAAAGGAAAGGGGAAACAGTAAGGCACCTCATCATCTGACTCTCAGACTAATTTACAGAGTAAGAAGCTATAATGTTTTCTGGAAGCTAAATTCAAACAAACCTACAAAAATGAAGACAAGATGATAAAATAGAAATATTCTTGGAAATAAATATCAAGATTTTTAACAGACGGGAAGTGAATTGTGCTTGTCTTGAAATAAACAGGCATTACATATTTTTCTTTGAAAATATTTAATCCACTTAAAAGTCAACCACAACTAGAAAAGGCCATTAAAAAGGAGTTTACACTGTAAACTATACTAGCGGGTAAAAAAAAAATGCAATTTTTTACTAATTTTCATTTATAGACATTTTCTCATCCAGCCAGAATAGGAACTGCTTTCCTCATACCATTATTAGAAGCAGGAATGAGTACTTAAAATGCCAAATGAAAATCCCTTTTTATATTTGGCACATTGTTATCCAACACTGAATTGAGGTGTCATGTTTTCCACAAGTATAAAAGGCATTATGCTCTGAGCTACCACTGCCAATTTCTGTTTCAATCATTAATAGAAATGGTATTTTCCTTAGTAACACACCCAATATTGGAATTTCTTACTTCTTCCATATTTGTACTAGCATTATTAAGTTTAACTTGATCAGTCCACAAAATTCCCAACCATCTTATGGACCTCTTTTATAAATTTACCATGTAGAACAAGGATAAACCATAATTATGTTACGGAAAGCTTTTTCTTCCATGTGGTGTTTTACCTGATCCTTTTTCCTCTTTTTTTCATATTGTGCCATCTAATGCCTGCTTTCTCATCTGGACTTCTCCCACATTTTGTTAATGAAAAAAATAATCTTTCCTTGTAGAGGCAAAATTCCAAATAGCAATTACCATAAATAACAGCAGGAGTTAGCAGTGCTCAGAATTCATCTTCCCATTACAATACTTTTTCCTGCTTCTTTTAACTGCAATAGATAAATCACAAAATAAATTCCTAAACTGTTAGATAGTTTTCTTCAAGTTGAATTTTTCTGTTAAGGTTCAAAAAAAGTAAATTTAAAACTACAATAATAAGGCTATGTATGCATTTAGTGTTTTGTAAGTGATGTTTCAAATAACCACACAGATTTGTAAAACTGCTTCTAGGAACACGAAAATTGAACAGGAAGGTTATTTCTGTATCAAAACTTGCCTTGTATCCTTTTAAAAATTTCCCTCATCAGTAATAAACCACATAAGGATGAGAAACTACATTAAATCATTAGTTTTGAGAATTCCAGTTCACGCATACTCATCAGAAGCTGGCAAAATTACTCTCATAATATTTCCTCTTTTTTTAGATCTCTATAACTCTTATGTGTCAGCTTAGCTGGAAACTCTCCCAACCGCACAGAACCAAGTCTATCCTAATCTAAAAGTTCTAAAGTGCTACAGAAATTACCATTACAGCTTGTTGGCAAAGCCATGCTATGAGGCACCCAGTCGTGAAAACTGAGCAACTGCTTGGAAGTTAACGCCCACACGGCATTTTGGGAGAGCCAACAAAGTGAATGCTGACATCTGAACAGAATAGCTGAGAGGAAGCCCATGCAGACTGGAAAACCAGAAACAGAAAGCTACAGCTGTTGCAATGGAAACCAGAAAATAGAAGCATAGGTAAATAAATAAAGGATCTGACGGTCAATGCGATGTCATGAAGGAGCGGAAAAAAGCGGGATGTAAGCGTCCCTTGTATTCTATTGCACGGCAATGTGAAATAACTGGAGTCAGACCTTGCAGCACTGCAGAATAATGAGCGCTTCCAAATGGAAATGCACCATATGTAATAAATGTACAACATTATAAAGCTATCAAAACACTTAAAAAGAGCAGTGGATTAATCTGGATATTTGCATATCCCATGTAGTTTTGACTTTTGGGAATGAAATTCCTTGGCCTCATTTCCCCAGTAAAATGGGGAGTATTCTGAAGATAACTTCATTGCTGTTAAAAAACCACTCAGATATCCTGGTGAAAATAATAACTAATTAGGTATTTAATAAGCTTTATTTTAATACAAAATTCAGATTACAAACCTAAATAAAATGAAATCTTGACTGTTCATTCACTTTATGTCAACAGCAGAAGAGATCGGCTGTAAAATTATTTTAGCATTTAGGGTTTTATCATAGCCCACAAGAAAAGACAAGACAATGGCAACAAGCTACACTGCAGATTAACAATATTTAGATTTTTATTTTGTTTAAGAAGATAGTAATGTGGTGACAGACAAGGATAACCTTACCTTGACATACTAGCACACTCCCTCTCAGCAAATAAAATGAGAACAATGTAATTCCTCTGATAGGCTTCCCCATTTATAGAAATTAACTATTTTAATTCTAAAATCACTTAAGGAATTTTGAATGCTGGAATTTATGGTCTTAGAGTTCCCTTTTAATTTAGCTTGATCAGCTATCATTTCTCAAGAATATAATCTGTATAATCAAGATAGCAGTACTGCTGTTTATAATGACTATGAAGTGGTTCATTTCAGACTGCAGAGCTCAGATAAAGTATCCTGGTCTTTAGTGTTTTGCTGTGTAGCAGGCAAGTGCAGAAAGAAAGTATTTAGTAGTGGCACCTGTTTGTCCTAGTTCAAACTGTCCAAAACCTAGTGTACAATTTACTCTCAACCTAATAAAGTAATTTTTAGAAAAAAACAAAACAAAACCAACAAACAAACAAAACTATGCTCTATCATCTATGATTAATTACATAACCACATTCATAAACTACTTTATTCTGGCAATTTTTCATCTATGCTTTAGAAGACCAGTATGTTTAATTTTCAGTAAGGCAAGATACACAAGAAAATTAACACAACTGATAGAAAGTTCACCATTCTAACACCAAAGACTATAAAACCCCTAGAAATATGATTTCTTTGTCGTGCATGCTGTGTTACTTTCAGAAAACATACTTCCTTCTATTTATATTTTTTAAAGTAATATATCTAAACTAAATGATAGAAGTTGTAAAAGAGTAATTACATTCACAGCACAAGTTTCATTACAGTTAGTCTTAAAAGTTCTCTTCTGTATTTGGAGATATATGTATGAATTGAATGTATGAAATTATAATGTATAAAATTGAAATATAAATGTATGAAATTGAAAATGTTTATTTTAAAAATGAGATAAAGACGAAATACAGTACAAGGAGTTATTTGTATGGCACTTCACCTGCATCTCTTTCTCCACATATAACAGATGGCTAAATAAACACAAGAAGTTGATAGTGATCCTGGTTCTGAAACTTCTATCTAATAACAGGTGTAAGATTTTAAGATACCAGGCAGAAGAACGGGAACTCTTAGGTGCTTTGAAGCATTTATTATTTTATACATTATAGACAACCAACCAGGAGAAATTTGTAAAGCAATACCCTTGAAACAAAGAGTTTAAAATTAAATCAGTAAGAAATCAAGTTTTAGAACCGAGTTTCTGATGTAAGCATATAATGTTTCATGAAGGACTCAAAAGAAGAGAAGCATGAGCTACTGAAAAGGAAATGTCTAACTCAGTATGAAAAATTACCTGCTTAGTGACCAGTTGACTTGTACTTCAATGAGTGGATGAAACGCTAATCCTCAAAATTTTACCAACTTATCTAAAGCTACTGAATGTTATGTCATTTCCTCCTTGATCTATGTTCAGCAATTTTCTCTACTATTTTATATTCAAAGTGTTTGAACTGAAGAAATCTTAACTCAGAGGAACTATTTTAAAATTTATTTCCTCATTATGCAAAATGTTACCTTAACATCAGACTGAAGACAAAAAAAGGCATACATACCATAAAGCAATCTTCAAAAAGTATTAAATGTTCTTTTCATTAATATCATTAAGGATAGTATGCATTTATGCTTAGGCACAGAAAATAAACCCAAACAAGTCATATTTACCTGAGAGCTACAAGAAATTCAGAAGCTGAAGTGACTGGAAAGCACCAAGTAGCTGCTGTGTCCTTTTCTAAACAGGAACTCAACACCATTAGTACAACCCAAACACTACTCTTCATAAAATACGAAGAGAAAAACTGGCTGAAGTACAGACTTTGTGCTACTATTTTAGGGGAATGAAAACATAAAAAATGAGAGTACACAAACTTTTTCGTCCAGAAAAGGTGACACTTAGTTTAGATCTGAACTCCTTTTTACTGCACCCTGTTGCTATCCTTGAGAATACTACAGAATTACTTAAGCATTATGACAAAGCCATACTATCAGCACAAACACCTGAGAGTTGTGTTGCCAACTGCATGACACAAGACTGTAAACCAAACAAATGAAAGGCTCTGATCTCCTTTTTACAGCTTCTCTTCCTGAATGCCATGTCTATCCAGGATCTACACTAAGCATACAGCATGATGATACAACTCATAGCCAAAGTTATGTTTCGTTCAGATTTCTGCAGTTCTTATAATTCCTGCTAATAGCCTGATAACCCAACCAAAGACTTTAACCAAAAGTCTCTTTCAAAATACAATGCAATGACATCCTTAGTGGCACAACAGGGAAAAATGAGTGTCTTAAAACACTTCTACTCTTAGTTGAGCTCTGGCTTTTGACACCCATTCTACCAATCAGTTACATATTTAGACACCATTTGTCTTCCCTAATAATCAAATACAACAGTTCCCTTGAAAGAGCTTTAATACACAAAAATTTATAAAAGTTTTGTTACATATATTTTTTTCTCTATATATTTTGGCATAGCACATTATTTCTATCAGTTCTTGAACTGCTCCAGAAAGCTCAAATTTATGCCTTTTGGTGGTACGATGGTACTTTTTTCCTCCAGTGTATTAAAATCCTTGGTCTAACACAGTTTAGGCTCTATACAAATCTAGTTATTTGAGTACATGAATGATGCAACCTTTAATTTCTAACATCATTAAAAGATTGCTTATTCTACTGCTATCTCTTAATGAGTTCAAAATGGTTTAACTGAGGCGGTTTGCCTTCCCTAGTAGTCGAAAATACTATTGCTGTCTTAGAAAATAATTCTAGTATACAGACTTGTATGTCTGGATTTCCAGAGAATAGAATTACTGGTCAGGGATTAAATATCAGTCAGTCTCTCTGCACATAACAGACATTCTCTATATAGCATGTATTTAAAAGCATTAAAAGTAACTCATATATAAGTGATTATGAAATTCTAGTTCTTTAACTTTCCCCATTCTTGAAGAAATAACATAGTAATGTTTAATCTGTATCCCTTTGTTATGCTCCTCGTAATGGGGATAGATGCCCCTTCAGCTACAAGCCTTATATCAACCAATTCTGCTGTCACATTATCACATGAACATGCTTGGTCTGCTTAACCAGTCCATCTAATCACTGACAGCAAAGTTCTACCCAGAAGGGAATAGGTATGACCAACAAGCTTACAAGTAAATTCAATCTGAGTTCTGCTCGAAACATAGTAAGTTTATTTACAGTATTTGTTGCAGTCCTCTCTGGATACCTAACATAACTCAACTATTAAGAGTATTACAGAAGATTCCAAAATCAGTCATGTGTGTACTAGGAGACATTACTAAACCCAGAAACGTGTCAGACAGCAGGCACACACAGCCTGCTGACAGACAAACTCTAGCAAATCTTTCCCCCCAGAAATTAAAACAGTTACCACCTCCAGCTGCCCATTCCATTCCTCAGCTAAAGGTTCCTCTCTCTATAAAGTGCCCCTCTCTCTCCCTTCCTGGAAATCAACAGGAAGGAATGTGTATTGGTACACTCCTCAGTTCAAAATCTGGCAATTTATATTGTTAATAAATTAAAACTAACCTGTTGGACTTTACACTGAAGAAAATGCTCACACCCACCCCCCTACAACCCATTCTGAGACAGAGCAAACGAGCCTCTGGACAAATTCATAGCAAACTATGAGGGGAGAGTAAGTCAAAATGTATATACTTGCTGCCTCTTTGTAAGGATACTTAGGCATAATTTCTGATGACCTAATGTACTGATACAGGTGTATCAGTGCATCTTGGGAAGAATCTCCTCATTTTGCACCTCTTTCCCTTTGTATAGTTCCCTTCTTGGGAAAAAAAAAAGTGATTTCTTTCACTGCCAACCCTGTCTACAGAACACACATTCCCTCTTTGGCAACTAACTCAACCTCTTCCTTAGGATTGTGGTACCACAGGAGCTAGGCTTTTGGTATTTCAACTAGCTTGGCCAACTAACTTTGCTATTTCTCTAGCAGGCAGTGCAACCACCTCATTAATCTAAATTCATGTAATTAAACCTGGTATTTTTGCAGTTTTTACAGTTAATCTTTTCCTTCATGAACAGCAAAAATGTCACAGGTTTTTATGAAATAGATGCCTCTAAATAAAACAATACTTGAGCTGTGAATCTTTTGTCATCAATTTGAATTCCTTACAAAATTGTTAATTTAATTCTACATTATAGGCTGTCTTTAAATTTTCCTTTAACAGCTTAACTTTTTTGTTCAAAAAATATTTTTTTTTCTAAAAACAGTGAAATTATCCATTTACTCTTATTCTGCTTTCTTTAAACTTTGTCAGGTTTTCTTCTTAACTAAATAAAAGTGGTTAAGTGGTTTAATTTTTTTTTTCTTCTGTGTAAAGCATATTTTGGTGCCTAAGAATATTGTTAATAAAAGGAAATTACATAGTCAATAGTAGGAATGAGAGTTAAAAGTTTATTCTGCAATCTTATGTCATTATATGCTGACTCCCATGGCTGGTGTTCATAACAGAAAGGCTTTTTCCATCCACTAAAATTGGTATCAGCTAAATGATATCACCATGACAGAGCTAGAAAAGCATCTTTTTCTTCAAGCTGAGGCATGACAAGTCTCTGCTTGGTGCTTTTACAAGAGACATAAAAATACATTATGAGGAAGACTTGCAACTGGCTGAGTGAATGAGGTTAAAACCCGGGTGAGGTGGATCAGTGGCACTCCAGTTTCCTGCCCATAATGCAAAGCACAGTCAGGTGAGAAAGATTAAGTTAAATCAGTAATGTTTGAATGAAGTTACCTAACATGGTAGGCTAATTCCATATAGGCCATGGAATGGGCAAACATCACAGGATGTGTTAGGCTCCGAAATATACTGACTTTGGAGCCAAGAATATTTGGTTCTCTCTGTGATGTAGCTTTTATTTTGCCATATGTTATGCCACTAAATGAGACAATATTGTAAAATCTCAATTTCATTCTGAAACCAGAAACTAAAAAAACCCTGAGGTTTTCTTGCTGAAGGACTCAAAATAATACTACAAAGGCAAGTGAAAACTTCTTTTTGCTTATCTTCTTATTCTGCATACTGTGTAGATCCAAAGCTAAAAAAATGGAGGTGAGAAGAACATTAGAATCAAATGCAGTCCAAAAAGCCTCTTCTCTTACTTACAGCCTTTCCACACCAGCTGTAAAAATGAGCCATCCAGAAGAGGTGTTAACTGAAAGGGGGCTGTTGCAAGAGACAGCTGATCATGCCATTTATTTTAATCCTCATCTTCCTACCCAGAACTGCCTAAGAGGCTGTGTGTTGCTACTGTCTCTTAAAGAATTAACATTTTAACAATTAATAAAGGACAAATTCAAGAAAGTATTTAGGCATTTATGACAAAAAAAAAAAATAATCAAAAAGTACACACGTCCCTAGATCACAAAAAAGGTCCTCATCTATCTTGGTGCCAAAGATGCCACAGGCACCTGAAGTTTCACCTGTAAAATTAGTCAGAACTTAAGCCCCAAGAAGGATAAAGCTGCTGGGCTGAAACTAACATCTCCCTTTCTCTTGAAATTCACAACATACACCCCAAACTGTCAGCCACCCCAAACCTTCCATCTATGTGTGCCATGTTAGAATTAATATGACTTCAGTGGGAAAACAAAGAACTCATAGCAATCTCTGTTGATGGTCAGTGTCAACACTTGCTATTTTGTTTACAGAAGATGAAAGGAATCGCTCTGTAACTTGAATATCAGAGTAGAAACATGTCAACCAAAGAAAGCAAGCTACTCTCTCTCAAAAGACTACTAATCATCAGCTGCTGACAAGGATCAATCCTGTTGAAGTGCTGGCACTATAAAAAAGAACACATGTTTAATAGATCAAAGACTGCACAAAAACTCATTTTCAAAGTCAGGACTGGAGAAGGATGGCAAATTCTACATTTCAGACCTGCTGCCAATCCTATCTCTGCATTTTTTTAATGAGTTTGTAATGAAAAATATGACATTTCTTGAAGTAATAGCCAGCTTGAACACTGACATGCCTTATGCTCTGCAGGTCTTAAGGTCACTGCTTGGGCATAATAAATACCATTCCACTGCATTTTGGAAATGGTCCCCAAACTCTTCTGCTTCCCCACGATCCTATAAATTTGTTTCCATAATTATAGTATTTGCTCAATCCCCAGTAACACAACTTATTTAGCTGACACCAATTTTTGACAGTATTATGTCACCATTCTTCATGAAATATCGGATTTTATATCTTTCATAGAACAATGTAAAACTTACGAGCAAATGGGTGTTGTGAATAAGTATCTCCCCCCTTCTTCTTCCGCAATTGCCTTGTTGCAAAATTTTTTCCTATTGTGATTTTGCAAGATTTTAGTCATTAAAAATCTATAGGTTTCTTCTAAAACAGTAGTAGATCAGTCCTTGAATAAATTACACCATCTGTCTTCCCCTGTATACTGCGCTTTTAAGTGATATTTATTTAAGGTTTCTACTAAAATAAATCCAAACCTCTACAAGAAATAGCCATATTTATTAATTGCTTTAAAAACACATAATAAATTTCACTAAGCCTTTTGATTTTTGTCTTTTGCAGGTACCTAACTACTGCTTTGGAAATTTCACTACTTTATTCCTGCAAGTTCTGCCCAAGAGGCCTTTTTTTTTATTAAACAGTAGTTTAGTATGAAAAACTCTAAATAGCAACTACATGAACTAAAAGCAAGATCAAAGGCAATCAAGCCATTTTCTTGTAGGCATGAGAAAAAAAATGGTGTTCACATTTAAGGTATCCTTTTGAAAGCAGCAGACATTTTATAACTTCTGAAATTATTAGGTTTCCCAGCTTACAGTAAAAGCTTCCTTAATAATTCTAAGTCAAATATTCTGGGGAAAAGTACACACTTTTCAGTAAGAATAATCCAAGGTTTCTGTTACAACAGGTTCCAGACCACAAATCATCACAATAATTAATATTTTGAATAGCATAAAATAATAACAAGCCAACAAAAGCTTTACACAAGAAATTCTCTGTGCTGCTGAACTCCTCATGAAATATCAGAAAGGTCAAGAATTACAAAATGCAAACCAGAAAAGAGCCTACCCTTTTTGGGTCTGTGACTGACTTCAATGTGGCAAATGCACAGACACACAGAAACCACCTGCAGAGCAGAATACAGGGTCCCCAAAGGAATGTCTCCACAGGCACCTCCACATCCTACAGGCTAAACAGACATGTGCTTCAGTTACTCAGTCTGGGGGGAAATAAAAAGCCTCACTATGATATTTTCCCTATTCCATTCCCTACCTTTATCTGCAAAGATCTTTCTTCCCTGACTCATAGACCTGGCTCTTGTCTACAGGGAGGAAAAGAAACATCACCGTCATTACAGAACACAGGTATTTCAGAACGGCCTGACAGTCCCTATCCCTTCAGTCACCACGAGGCCTTCCACCCTTTTAAACTCCTGCATCTCAGCTCCTGCTCCTACTCCCAGTATTTGCAGCACTGGAAGCTTTGGGATGGGAAGAGGAAATTAAATATTACTGAATCACTGCTGACATCTGTTGGCAGCCCCAAGAAATCCCCGTTAATCGAGCCTGGTATCGTTAATAGAGACCAATACAGCGGTTGGGAACACCAAACAAAATCGACCCCAAAGCATTGTAAAAGCTCTCATTCCCCTCCGGTTCTCACATTAATACTGTTGCAGGTCCGTGAAGCAGGCATGGGCATCAAACAGGACCTCGGGAGGAGTTAGGAATCGCCTCACTACATAAACGGAGCTTTGCTGGTTGAAATTTCCACCAAATCCGTGGGGTCAGGTGAAAGGCTGCCTCAGCCTGCCAACAGCGTGAGATCACCCCGCCATCCGGCAAAGAAAAAGGATTCCAGGAACAAGCCCAGCTACTGAAGGAGATTTCTAGACAAGAAGATTGACATACTGAGCACGTGTGTAGCAAAGAGGAAACGAACAGGAACATCCTGTGTAGGAAACAAGGGAGGGAATGGCAAATCACAGTACCAGCGAAAGCAACCTTCGCTAAAACTTATTTACGCTTTACTATACGAATGAAAAACTCCGGCGGAGCGACAAACCCCAGCTCCCCGGTGAGGGAGAGTGCCCTGGGAGCCCAGGCTGCGGCAGGCACGGAACACAGAGCGCAGCGCCAGCCCCAGCACGGCCGCCATGTCGCGCCCGGGCCCGGCGCCAGCCCCGCCCATCTCCTGGCGGAAGCGGGAGCAGGATCGGGTGGGGGCGTGGCCTGGTGGGGGCGTGGCCTAGCCGGGGGCGGGAGGGCGGGCTCCCGGGAGCCACGCCCCCTCGCGCCGGTCGCGCGCGCGCCGCTTGCCCGCCGCCGCCCGCTTCCTGCCGCGCCCGCCCCGCCCGAGCAGCGGCCGCAGCCCCGGCCGGGCCCAGCGGGGAGATGAACACGGTGCTGTCCCGGGCCAACTCGCTCTTCGCCTTCTCGCTGAGCGTGATGGCGGCGCTCACCTTCGGCTGCTTCATCACCACCGCCTTCAAGGAGCGCAGTGTGCCCGTCCGCATCGCCGTCTCCCGGGTCACGCTGTGAGTGCGGCGAGGGGAGGGAAGGGAGTGGCGGGAGAGGAGAGGGCCGGGCCGGGCCGGGAAGAGTTCGGGAGCCGAGAGCAGGGGCCGGGGCGGGTGAGGGGCAGGGGCGGCCGGCCCCCGGCTGCTCGCGCGGCGCTCGGGGCTCGGGGCTCGGCCTCCTGCGCCGCCGGCCCGGCCAATGGGGGAGCCCCACGACGGCGCGGCCGGGCGGGAGCCGGGGCGGCGCTCGGGGGGCGGCCCCGCCGCTCGCACCCGGAGCCTCCCTTAGAGCGGGGCGGCCGCTCACGGCGGAGCCGAGCCAGCTGCTGCCCGCAGATGCGGAGAGGCAGGGACCTGCAGGAACGTGGAGTATGTCCTGTGAACATTTATCTGGTCGAAGTACCTCTTAATTAGTTGGGTTTCTCCGTGGATAACCTAGCATTCTTTCTGTCCTATATCAACAGTGATCGGATGGCTCCTTCTCTGCGAAATGCACCAGGTGTAGGGCGCAATACTACATCGAAACGTGCTGCCTACAAGTAAAATGTACTGATGCAAAGTCGTGCTGGGTGACCTTTTCCCCCAGTTTTGGTGTTGTTTCGTGGTGAGGTTTCTTTCTCTGAACGGAGCCTATGTCACAGAAAACTTCCATGAAGTATGTGTGATGTGGAGGGCAGCAGTTTCACAAGCATTTGAGCAGCTGTTACAGCCACCAGCGAGTGGAGGTCTTTGCTCCCGTTTTTGCCACGTGGTTCTTTACCAGAGCTCCACATGGGAATCTGGCTCATAGGACACTTTATTGAGCTGCTTTAACTCAGCTCATGTTTTTTTTGTCTTGTTGGTTTTGGCCTAGATTAGGGAGCTAAAGCAGCCCACTTTTGGAAGTGTTCAGTGCCAGGTTGGATGGAGCTCTGCTCAATTTGGTCTAGTGAAAGGTGTCCCTGTCCATGTCAGGGAATTTGGAAATTGATGATCTTTAAGGTCAAGGTCCCTTCCAACCCAGGCCATTCTGTGATTTGGTGATGATTCTGTGGAACTTTGGAACCACCCCAAGGTATCTGGCACCAGTGGATGCCAAATAGCAGGACTTGAAAGGAGAGATGAATGCAAATAAAGGGTCTGCCATCACCTTTCAGACTGGTTTAATACCACAGGATAAAAAAACCAAAACACTTGTGTTCATGCTACACTGAGGATTGCAACAGCATAAAATTAGCATAAAAGCATGTCTTTGAGTGTTATGGTGAGCTCAGCATATATGAGGCAGCATACTAATGTCTAATTTGGGTGAAATGTGTATTGCCAGTCCCTTCTGTGATGCACAGATCTGGTGTTACTGGGAGATGTTGAACCTGAGCTGCTTCTCTTGAATGCCTGACAAGTTTTGGAGATTCCAAGCTTAAAGCCTGCTACTCCACCTGACTGGCAGTGGTTAAGAGGTGAAGTCAAGTGCTTGATAAGGTTTATTACTTAAAAAGATACTGCTTTTTGCAAAAGGATGGAAATTCATACCAAGGCTTATATCGTGAAGATTTGGTGGTGTTTTTCTCAACTACTATCTCCAAAACTGTTTTCTTCACTTGTAAACTTTTTTTTATTTGTGATTACTAAACTTGGTTTTAATGAAATGATGTTTTAATTGACTTATTTCCGAACTGGAATAAATATAATTACAAAGTTCATAATTCATAAACAAATTGTTCCATGAGGAGTTAAGGTTCATAGTTGATTGTCATGATTGTAATCGTCTTTGTAGATGATAAGTTTGGTAAATTGATAAGCTTTATGAATACATATGGAAATATCTGCAATGTGTCATTTTCCATTTGCTCCTTCTATTGTGATTTAGTGTGGGAACATCAAGTACTGTTCCAAATGTAGATTTATAATAAAGCCTTCCAAAATGATGTAATTTTCCAGAATGTAGAGGGGAAATAACTATTTTTTTCATGCTGTTACTTAAATACATTACAGGAATAAATCTTGAAATTTGTGTGAACTGTGCACATAAACTGTTTAATTAGAATGGTCAGAGAGTGAGAGGTTTTGTTTTTTCAAGGACAGTTGATTTCTCAACTGTCTCAATATTGACAATGGTTGCCAGCAGACTGCTATGCTGATGGTATCCCAAAAAGTTTTACATATTTGAGGATGCTAAGACATATTTTACTAAAATTAAATATAGTCCAGCTTAGATACAGATTTTTTTTTAACAGGAGAAAGTCAATAGGTTACTTGTATGTCTTAGACACTGTGAGGGCAGGGCCTGACATTTAAAACTGGGACACCATAATTTCTGGAAGGTAGGTGTTAGTTTGTAATGTTGATTACATTTTACCCAGAACTATTTAAAACAAAATACAGAAAATGGATGAGGGAACTATCTAATAAGAACCATAACTTACGTACTGTTTAAGAGACAAATAATGAGAAAGGATAATCTTGTGTTGTGTTTTGCTTTCTCTTAGAAAAAATGTAGAAGATTTCACTGGACCTAGAGAAAGAAGTGATCTGGGATTCGTCACATTTGACATTACTGCAGATATCCTTAATGGAAAAAATGGTTTGCAAACTTTTTGGGATAAGAACATTGATGTCTGTTTTTGTTACCTTATAATCTTCAGATATTCAGGACTTTAGGGAAAACTAGCAATTTGTCTTAAAATAAAAATTTAAAGCAGCTAAAAATAATATTTTGCATAGGTATGGCTGTGAAATAGAACTTAAAACAACTGTTTGTTCTCTAGTTGATGACAAGCTGTTTAATGCCTGTTCTTAAAATCAGGCTCTATTGTGAAGTGCACTGGATCTAATAATGGGGAGTGCAATTTAACATCTAGACATTATTACTGTAAAGTGGAGTTTGTATTGGTGATTTGAAGAGTGAATTAATGGTAGGGTTTACATAGCATGTTGTTTTGAACGTCATACCTAATGTAGGAACTGCTCCTTTGAAACTCTTTTTGTTGTGAGGCATTCTAAGTTCTGACTATAATGGTTGCATAGAAGTACCTGTCTTCTTCTAAAAATAAAAAAGGCATTGTAATCCTTCACTTGCTTAGATGTTAAACACTCTAATCTTTAGTATTTCTTAGTATGAAATTAATTGGGAAGTGTATGGTTTACTAAAAAATTTATCACATTGTTTTTTGTCCTCTTAATTGCTGTTGCAGTTTTGCAGGTTTTCTTTTGTATTTCTTTGCTTCCCTGCTAGTCTGGATTAAGCCTCTTTGAAAGAGTTTTTCTGCAGAAGTCAGTACCAAATAATAGGTTGCATCTTCAGGTGATTACACTAAACTGTGTTTTGCAACTGGTCTGAGAATCCTGGGGTCTTTCCCTGTCTGCTGGTTTTTGTTATTGTTAGGCAAGACACTGATTACCTCTGTGTTTTGGTTTTGCTCTTTTGAAGAACACTGATGTGTGAGCAGACCACACATAATACAACTCTTGATACAATACTGGATAAACAGGCTAATCAGATTTTTGCAGGTCTGTCAGGACAGGAATAAGAGGGGGTTTTTTTATCAACTGGAGGCAGGAGAAGTAAGCTCCTAAGTCTGAGTTTTACCTCTGAAATACTAATACATATTAAAATCAGAGACTGAAATTCTAAAGTAGGTGCATAGACTTGTACACATTGTGTATGGAGAGAAGCAGGGCCAGGCAGGACAGAACCTCTAAAAGAAATGTTCTTATGCAAGGATTGCTCTGCAACATGTGGCCATAAAGATTCCATGTTTGAATAACTTCTACTGGTAATGGCCTTTTTTTATTTTTTTTTTTAAAGTTTCTGACTAAATTTCTCATACCTGGCATAAATGAAGCTTGCAATATTTAGAGATGTAAAATGCAACTGTCCTGGTATGGGTTTTTATTCAAAATTTATAAAGAGATACAGGTACATGGACTGTCTTAACTACCAGAAAGAAGTTGTTAGTCCTGGGAGAAGTTAAATAAAATGGCAGTTAGAAAAAGGAACTAGTCAAGGGAAGGGGAGCAGGAAAGGAAGGAAATAGTTTTCACAAACTCCTTTAAGCTTATTTAAATAATTGCTACCTTTTGTAAGTGATAAGAAATCCTATCAAGGAAAACTTCAGAACCTTGTTTGATATTTTGAGCCAGATGACAGAAAATGTTCAAGTAAAATATTTCTACCTAGTCTTGCAGTGACAGCAGTTAAATATTTAATTCTTTCCTTTCTTGCCCTTTGAATTAGTAGCTTAAGAACATGTTTGTTTTGGATGAGTGAAAGAAAAAAAAGATTTTGAGCTAGGTTAGGGAATCTATTTATTCTTTGAGATAATGGCAAACAGAATACAAAAGAGGACGAGGAAATAAAAGATTACAGCTAATCTCTATGGTGAATTAAAAAGTCTTTTTCTTAGCAGTCACATGTTATTTTTAAATAAAAAGACAACTACTTAGAATCCCAGCATCATTATACTGTCTCAAATGGCAGTCAGCAGTTTACTGTTGATCAAAAATCTGAGCAGAATTTTGTTTGAGTCTAATGAGCTTTCCTTGTTGTCAGTAGGGAATCAAATTTACTAATTCTTGGGGTCCCTTCCAATATGAAATGCTTCCCATATTCTAATTTCTGTAACATAGGCATTAAAGGCTCTTTGAATTCCCTGCACTTCACCAGTTTTGTTTTTATATATTGTTTAATGTTACTGTATTTGGATACAAGGGTTCTCTGATAGTATAAAAAATTGCTTTGAGTATATTTTTGGAAGAATTCTGTCATGACTTTTATGGTTAAGGTTGTCTAGCAGAGGATTCTGGTTACTAGCTTAGTGTCAAATATAGAACTCTTAAATTATTTGAGGAGAAGTAGCTGCTAGATTTCATAAATAGTAAAAAGAAATATCCGGCTAATCACTTTTAAAATATGTGTTCAAACTGCTGGCAGTGCTCTGATTTATGAGTAAGATGAGGTATGTTGAAAGGTAAGAGCTCACTGTAATGTTTGTAGTCTACTTAGATCTAGTAAAAATAAAACAAGGTTATGTAAGTGCAATATGGTATTTTTCTTAACTTGCATACATCTGCAGAGTATATTCGATTGGAATGTCAAACAATTGTTTCTATATTTGTCTGCGGAATATTCAACAAAAAACAATGTAAGTATTAAAAAGATGTTTGAAGCAATTACCCATTTTAGTACTGCAGCTATTTTTAACCATTCTGTAGTTCTGCTGAGAAGAGTTAAAGCCACCAGCATTTCCTACTAGTCTGGGCTGTTTTTACTGGCCTTCATGATTATTTTCTTGACAGTTTAACTGTAGGGCTGGGAAGTTCACCTCCATGAAACCTAACTTGATATATGCCCAGTAGAACTGGAGAAAAATAACACATGCCTTGTGTTGCAGGTATACTTACAATAGTATACTGTGAATGAGTTTTTTTCACCTTTTCTGTCCATTTTATTTTTTTTTCTAAATTTCTGCAGTTGGCTGCTGTTAGAAACAAGAGAGTGGCTTCTGGGCTGGCCTAATGTGGTGTGTCTTTTTTTCAGAAATCATGGAAGTGGTTGCCCCTACCAGTTCCTGTAGCCCCATAATTCATTCATAAGTCATACTTCTCAAAATAATTTTCCTTGCTCCTTTAAATTGGTTGCTATTGAGCCTTCCCTTTTTAAAAGCTTCCTTTTAAAAGCTGAACACCCTTTTTAATGATCTGGTATAAGCTATGTGGGAACAGCCTTTGAAAAAAAAAATCACTTTAATGGAACACCATGCAGCCACGGTACCACTGAATTCTAGTTAAAGCTGCTGTGCTCACATTGCAAGGATATGGTGAAAACTTGGGGGTTTTCTTAACTTGCTGTACAAAACTGTCTTTTTTTTTTTTTAAGTGCCTTAGTTATATTAAACAAGATGGTAGATATTTTGTTTGTACTAGAATCGTTCTTAGGGTTTCTGTGATTTTATTGTATTGTTCCATATTTTAGATCTTTTTCCACGTAAATCACCACTTCTCACAAATACTGAGAAGTGTTTTTCTAAATTGTTCTATAAAGTACTAAACAAAACTGTTTAGCATCTACTTAAAAGAACGGTATAAAGTTTCTGTAATGTAAGAACTTGAGATCTCACTTTTTCAACTGTCCGTAAATTTTTTTGGGATTATACTTGCAATTCAAGTAGATATTTCCATTTAAGTTGGAAAGATGTTAAATACATAAGCAGTTATAATAACTCAGTTTTTAAGTCCTTCCTTTGAAACAAGGTCTAAATACTGCTTTAAATGTGACTTACCTTTGCAATTCAGAAGGAAACCTCATTATGCTTTGTAATTGTTCTAAAGCATATGACTTTTTTAAAATGTCTTTCTTGTGTTTTAAGATGTTCCTCCTTGTTTCTGTTTATTCTGAGCCACACTTCACTATGTAGTAGTATTCCATTACCCTGCTGTGAAGCATTATTTTGTTAAATTAGTTATGGATTGCAAGCAGGTACTTCAGGGTTTTTAGATGAATAGTGTAATGAAGGTCCAGTATCTGACTGTGACTTGGTAAGGTACCTTGCTGACTTAATTGCAATTGTGATTTTAGGCCCTAAATCAGGTAGTCCTTTGGGACAAGATCATGTTGAGAGGAGACAACCCAAGGCTGTCCTTAAAAGACATGAAGTCAAAGTACTTTTTCTTTGATGATGGAAATGGTCTCAAGTAAGTAAATATTTGTTTTATCACTGTAATTCACAATATCTTGATTTACTTACATATTTTGCATTTAATACATGTGTTTATTGGTGTGGGAAGGTAACTACATTCTATCTGATACTCTGTCGTCTCTGTTGCATCTTTGATTGTTAGAAGATGGCCTTGGGATACAAGATATCCCGTGTATTCCGTAGACTAGAAGATGCACTGCTGTTATGAGCAACAAGCTTCTGGGTTTCTGCCTTCAGTCTGTGTAGAACTGGTTCTGTCATGCAATCAACTCCAAAGGAGTCAAGTAAAAAAATAAAATAGGCAGTAACTGCTTAAAATTAAAAAGCTTATTGTTCTGGACCAGTTAAACAATCTGTATCCTAATGTATTTAATACTTGAAACTGTTAATTAAATTGGTTAACTTGAGTATTTGTGCTGATAGTCTTTGTTGCTTTTGCAGGGGAAACAGGAATATCACCTTGACTCTCTCCTGGAATGTTGTACCAAATGCTGGCATTCTACCTCTTGTTACAGGATCAGGACATGTGTCTGTACCTTTCCCAGATACCTATGAAACAACAAAAAGTTATTAAATTATAAGTACTGAATCATAAGCAAAATATTTTTTATACTTGTATATTGTGGATACATTTTATTGCAGTTTCTTCTTGCATCCCATGCAACTTTTCATTGAAAGCAACTTAATTTCCTCAGGCTAGCAGCATAGGAAAAGGAAATGAAAATTCAGGATTTTGTTGGTTTTTTCCTAAATAAAAATTGAAGCTGAAGCTTAAGGGAAAGGTAAATTGCGGAATAATGGTTTCAAGTGGGGGAAACTGGGGATTTTATTTTTTTTTCCTGGCCATCTAAGTATAGATCTCCTTTTCTTTTAAATAAATATTTTTAAACCAGAAGGTAGTCTTCCTGTGTTTGGGCTTTTTAAGTACTGTGATAGTAATTTATTTTGTGTAGAACTCAAATATACCTTCTGGAGTTGGTTTCTGAAGGAAACAGCTGTTCCATTTTAGGGCATTTTTTTAAATCCATGTGCAGTATGTTATAGTAGGCTAACCTTGGTCCTTTCTAGGACTGCCACCAGCTACTTGGAAAACTAATAGTTCATTATCTGTCAGTCAGCCTCAGATCTTGAGTGCCACTGATGTAGCCCACATCCAGTTCTGTATTACAAATCATTTAATTTCTGCTTGCAATGCAGCAGACTGGAAGAATAAAAAGAAGTCTATTCAGTATGAGTCTTAAGACTTTAAACATTAGATAGAAGGCTAAATCAGTAAGAAAAGTAAAAGCTTTAGGTAAAAAAAGGCTTTCTGAAATGGAATCTCTAGATTTTTATTGGGATCTGTTTATCAGGAAGAATGAACATGCTTGTTCCAGAAAGGGCTGAGACAATATTAGAGGGGACCTTCCATAGCAAGGAATAGGATAGATGTTCCCTAAACAATCTGGGTAAATCTTTCCAAAGCAGAGGATTTCCCTATGGTAAGATAGAATAATTGAGGCAGATTTACCAGCTTGAGTGTCAATAAGTCTACCTGCAAGTCTTGCTGAGTGTCATGAACCAGGAAAGGTAGCAAGCCGCATGTAGCAGCTTCTGTCAGCGCCTCTGCGGAAAAGGTGGGCTCTCTGTGGCTGCAGATCCCCCTGAGTGTGCTCCTTCCCTCAGCTGCAGCTGTGAATGCTGTCAGGGTTGGGAGGATGGAAGGAGCACAGGGTATCAGGATCACCTCGTGGCAATAGCAATGGTTTGTAGGGATTGACTGGTGCATTTAGGTCATTGGATGTCCAGGAGAAGGAGCACGTGTCATTATCGCCGTCCTGGCATAGTCCATAACTTACATGTGTATTTTCAAACAAAGCATGACAAGGGAATTTATTACCAGACAGGGAATATTCTGGATGTATTGGGGAATTGGAAAAAGAGGAAACTAAAACATGGGTTTTAATACTATAAATCAGAAAAAAGTAATAGGAAAAATGATGAGAACTGCAGTGTGAAAAACCTTAAAAAAGAAGAGATGCAAAAGACTGGAGCAGAGTAGCCAAAGCAAAGACCCTTTGTTTTGAGTTCACTTAAGAGCTGATTGATTTTGAGGGAACTAACTTGCTTTTAACAAGGGTTCTTTAATATTTGTGAATTATCCCTAAGTGACTACTTAATACATTCTTCATGTTGGTGTATTAATCAAAAAGGTCTTGAAAAAAATTCCCAAAACTTGCTTTATCTTTACAAACAAAATTTTGTTTAAGTGTGAAGACTAAAAAGTTTTTTTAACAATGTTTTAGGAGAATTTGTCATTTGTATCCAGCATATTTGCATGAATTTCAGTTCTCTGAACTTGTGCTGTTTTCCACAGAGTAGTATAATCAGCACATTGAAACACATACTATTTTTGCTGTGCTTTTATATCAAATGTATATATGGCTCTAAAAACTGTTACAGAGAACTTAAAACTGTCATAGAGAAGGAAAACAAAATATTTTTAGAGATAATTGGGCAAAGTAGTGGATTTGTTTTCGTAATTGCTGAGTAAGTGGTTGTTTTTTTCATAAATTATATTCTTGAATTGTTTACTGAAGCATTTCTTGTGGCTTGGCATTCAGCCAGTTCCCCACATTCTTTTGGCAGTACTCTTCCAATGAATATAATGTCTGCCTGTTAAAGAGATGCTGTAACTACAAAGACTACAAAGAGGATCCGCTGTCAAAGAGCATCAGGGAGAAAGCTACTTCTTTCCTACAAAATGGTATATTCCTCCCAGCAGACAGTAGCAGAATTTCAAGACACTGAAACTGTAGCTTTCAAGTGTGATGTTTGATGCTTTACTAGCCTTTCCCTTTGAAGAGAAATTATGTTTGAGGTAAGCATTTTAGCGGGATGAAGAAGAAGCCATCATGGAGTTCAAGTTCTTGGAGAGAAGAACTTGTTTTTATCCTGAGGAAAAGACCAGCATAGATGAGCACTTGATGCTGTAATAGCTTGGTTTTTGCTCCTGAGCCACCAAGTGAGACAAGGTGTTGGTTCAGGGTTTAAGGAGGCAAATTCCTCAACTGATCTCTATAAAAAGTAAAAAGCCTTCCAAAAAGTAAAATGGCTACTGTATTTTGTTCTGACAATTCTCAAACCGTTCATAAAAAGGATGTGCTTTTGTGGAAACTAATGGCATTTACTTCCTCTTGTCTCACACATCTTGTAAAGTACTAGTGTTGCTGGCAGCTGATTGTTCTCTCAGCTGTGTTGCTGACTAAATATTTCTTGTTTAAGGAGTAATATGTACAAAAAAGGTATTCTCTGGCAAGTGATTTACTTCATGGGAAGAGACTGAACTGAAAATGCTTAAGATACATTTCAGATAGTAATTTTAAAGAGAGGTGCTGTAGACAGTTCTTGTGTAAGGACTGAAAAATGGAAAGTTTTTAAGTAGCCTGTGTTTCCATTTGCCATCAAAAACATGCAGCACTACATTGGCAGCTCCATGCAGGAAGGGCAAAATAGCCTTGAAAAATCTATGTTTAGAGCTCTGCTCCCCTGAGCATGCAGTCTTACTTGTGGGTGGCTCTACAGTTACTGAAAATAGAAAGTCATTTAGAAAATAAATTACTTCTATTACTTGTTAATTCTTTAAATACATTTCTTCTGAACAATGAAGTTAAAGCTAGCTAATACATTGCTTTCTAGCAAGATTTAAATAGAGTTCCTGCATAATTTTTGGATTCCAACCATTAAAAATGTTGTTCTTCTGAAAATTGCTTCAAGATTATAGGTTTTGCAGAGCAGTTCTGCAAAATGAAAGCTATTTAGGCTGAAAATTCAGGTACTGGAGAAGCAATCTTACTCCAAATTTGTGTCAGAAAATACGTACAGGATAGCTTTGTCAGGCTTTAAGAAAAGTTTTTCTGGTTTATTTGGCTGCTTTATTTTGGAATATTTTTTTTTCATCAAAGCAGTTAAAAACTTATAGAAATATTTTAAACTCTTCATTCAAACAAACAAGCCAAAAGGTATGTATTGTTTAGCCTGAAAAGTCCCATTCTACACATATTGGTAAATGCTCATATTGCAGTAGTTATATCAGGCATCTTTTTATTAAACAAAAATATCCAAAACTTAGCTTGAACAAGCCAAATTTTTTCTGGATCTTTTTCTGATACCCTCCAACACTTCCCTCTGACCATTTTCTCAGACTGGTATGTTATTGAAGATAATGGGCTGAAGACAAGCACAGATGAAAATAAGTGAGCATTCAGTATTAAGAATGGTCATAGAACAGTTGGGGTTGGAAAGGACCTTTGAAGGCCATCTAGTCCTACCCCTCTACAAGAAGCAGGGACATCTCTAACCAGATCAGGCTGCTCAGAGCCCCATTGAGCCTGACCTTGAGTATTTACCTGGAAAAAAAAATCTTATATCCAATATAAATCCACCCCTCTTCAGTTTAAAACCATTATCCCTTGTCCTATCTCAACAAGCCTTGCTAAAATGTGAATACCCTTCTTTCTTTAGGGCCCTTTCAGTTGCTGGAAGGCCTCAATTAGAAGTCCCTGAAGCCTTCTCTTCTCTAGGCTGAGCAGCCCAATTCTCTCAGCCATCCCTCTAGACATCTGCATGGCCAGAATTTGTCTCTCCATCACCCTCTCTTTCCCTTCTCTCACCCTTCCCTCCCCCTCACTAACCCTCCCCCTGTTTACTCCAAGCTTCAACACAACTGTGTTTCTCAATCTTTAATGGTCTAATAATGAAATTCTAAATCCTCTGTGAATTATTCAGAAAATAAAGTGGAAAAAGAACAACTATGGGTTAATCACAGACAGATTCACCTGGAACTTCCCTCTGCTTTCCTCTGTATTCCTTTTTGCTCCTTAGTAGTGCTCATGTAAATTCTGAAGAAATAGCTGGCACTCTTAAAATGATAAAACTGGCAGAGAGAGCATACATATTTCCAGTGCTAGAGGACCATGACAGTGAGCAAGCATTTCTGTAATTTGAAGACATGTTTGTACTATGCCACTAGCTTTGTTAACAGCATCATCATGTGTTTTGCAGTTGTAATGCAATGATTTCCAAGTGCTTTACAAGAAAAATACCCATTTAGTTCCAGAAGGATCCTGGCATTCTTAGGCCCTACTGGAAGTGCTTTTGCAAGCAAGTCTTCAAAACAGTACCCTGGGATAAGTAGAATTGCCAATGTGGCATGTGATAAACCCACCGCAGGTTCCACCAGCTGGCTGCACAGGTGGTTGGTAACCAGAAGGGGTAATTGAGAACTCTTAACTGGGGAGTCCTTTGGCAGAATTGGGATTTGGATGCCAGGTGTGGAGTTTTGCTTCTGTGTTGCATTGTGCACAACAGGTACAGTGCTATTCATTCAGTCTGCCTCCTTGCTCAGTGTTTCTCCTTGCTTTGTCGGGTTTTGCTTTCGTTTTCGGAGGGACCACCACGGTCCTGTGTGCTCATGCTGAAGGGAATTTGTTGGATTTGATAAGCAGATGAGGTTTCAGACTGGTGGTAGGAGCTATGAGGTGGGTATAGAAGATAAACCGAACTCTAATTTCTCAGTTGAGGTGTGAAAATATTTACGTTTAAGAATGGTTAGTATTAGATGTAGTTATGAAAGACAGACATAGTATTTTTCGTGTGACATAGTAACTGAAGATTGAGACAAAACTAGCTTAGCTATGATTTGGAAGTAATAGTGATGAGATAGTGATTGCTGAAGTCTTTCTGGGCTTTGTTGTTTGTTGGGTTTTTTGGTTTGGTGGTGGTATTTTTTTGGTTGGTTGATTTATGTTTGTTTTTGCTTATACTTCTAAAAGGTAAATTTATTCCTGTTTTCTTTCTCTTAGTTCTGAAAGAAAGAGAGGGCAAGGGTTTCTTTTTCTTCCCTGCCTTTCTAGTCCCCATAATTAAAATTAATTAATCCCCATAATTAAATATTATTTGTTCATTTACATTTTGCTTTAGGAAATTAGTATAGTAAGAAAGAGTGAAGGACACTGGTGCCTGCATTCTAAATGCACATGTGGCAACAACCTACGTTAATATTCTTTTTAAGAACTGTTTTGGATTTTTTAATATTTTCAAATGTTAAGATTAAACAGTAAAATGTTTTGTATGATTTGATGCTGTTATGAAATAACTTAAATATTATAAGTTTAATCAGATATGTTATCTGAGCTTACTGTAAGGACTGCCTCATTTCAAAAGCTTTGATCCACATGAGCAGTGACATTTGCCTAGTTGTCATCTCTCTGTATTGTCAAGTGTCTCTCCTAAAAAGGAGTATCTCCTTGGGATTTGTTTTTTCAAAGTTAATAAAACTTATTTTTTTTTACTTAATAGGGTATATATAGAGTTTTTGACTTGATGACTATCATTTTTCCCTGTCCCTCACCTTTAATAAGTTATTAATCAGAAATTTGTAAAGCAGATGCTAACATCCTCAGCATGGGCAGTAGGCCACTCCTCTAAGTGAGATAACTCTGTGTAGGAATCCATCAATATTCATCAAAGCCAGATAAGAGGTGTCTGGTTTTGTTTGTTTCTTTTTTTTTCTGGATACTTGGCATAATGGTAATGTCATGTGTTCGGTAATGATGTCTCTATTAATGCTCTCCTGATTCCAGGATGAGAATTTTCCCACTACTATGAAATTCATTATTTTTTTATTAAAGTAAATAATGAATGGGGAACTTCCATTTGTACTTTGTACAGCAAGCTGTTACCCTTTAAGGGAGATCCAATAAATAGGTATGCTCTATGTGTGTATCTGTTGTTCAGTGTACTCCTTCAAGAACTGGTAAGCACCAGGGAATTTCAGCAATTTTATTTTCAGTGCTGCTTATATTTCAGAAGAACCAGCATCAAACACAGATTTATCTGGATACTTCTACAGGGTGCAATGCCAATTTAACCCTTTCCCCTGGAGACCTGTATCAGGGGTAAATGGGTTGTTTTCCTGGATCCAAAGTGAAGTTTTTTGATGGCTTGGCTTTTAAATAATTTTTTATCTTTTTATTTTAGCTCTCTCTTTTTTTGTATTTATTGTTTACCTTCTGTCAAAGAGAATTGCAGATGGTTTACTTTCAGAAAAATTATGTACATTTGCCATTAAATTTGTGGTAATTTTTTATGCTCTCTTTTTGGTGGTATAGTAGCAAAATATAGTTTTTATGTTGCTCCATAACTGAATATGCACATTATGATATAGGGGTTCAAGAGAAACTTTACCAGGTTTTAATTATACTTAATTGTTTTTGTTGGTACAGAGGGAAAATAAAATGAAAAACCAAAAAATGAATGAAGGCAATAGCTTTTACTTTACAAAAGAAAATTTTGTCAAACAAAATTGTTTGTTTGTTTGGAATGAAGGATCAGCTTCTGTGGCTGAAGAAAGAGTTCTGCTCTTTGATATCCATATAGGGTTTGAGCAAACGTCTGTTGTTAACTTTGGAAGTTTCCACCCCTTCTAAACTTTGTCCAAAAAAAGCTTTATTTTTTTTACCACTTCTGTATTACTCCAGATTAAAGAATTCGTACAGTATTTCAGTTTCTCATTTTCCTGGGTATATTTTTTCCTTACAATTGTCTATTTGTGATCCAGCAAGATTATTTTAATTCTGATATGCTGACCCTTTTGTGTTTCTGATTTGTGTTTTAGCAAGACATCATTTTACAAAGGTACATCACAAAAATCACAGGTGCTTGGATATTTTAAAATTCTAATTATCCATACTAAAAATTCATCAAATTTTAGAAAAAGAACTGTGCCATGAGAAGGTGAAAAACTGAAAGCCTTCATTTGATCAATTCTGGGGCAGTGCCCTCTGCTGCATTTCCTAGAGAAATGTCCTTTATTTTCTCCCATGTCTTTCCTGGGTCTTGAGAAGCCTTAATAATAAAGTTTTGTAGCCTTTGTCACAGGCCTTTGTAAGTTAGTATTTTAATGTGCATTCCTGTCGTTTTAACCAGCAATTATATTTTTCGGTAGCATGGCTGAAATATTACAGAATAGTGTAGAAATAGCTTTTTGAAAAATGTTCAATCTAAACAAAATGGCAGTGCAATAGCACTAAAATTGCTCCTGCTAATTTAGAGTAGTAAAAATAATGAACAAAAAATCATGTTGGGGAAAAATTATTGCTTTTCACATTGTTTTTTTTTTGAGGACTGGATTTGATCATTCTTGCTGGGAAATTTTGTAGGAAATTCTAAGAACCTGTTTTGAGTCTAATGAGTAAAAGCAATATTGATACAGTTCAGTTTTGAAACTTCATTATGTCTTGATCATAATAATTTTAATCTTTTGTTTGAATAAATTACATATTCTAAAGTATCTTCTTTAGTCTAAAAAACAGAGTTTAATTCAACAATCTGCAATTTGTATATTTACCAGCAGGTGTCAGGCATTCACTTTAGAAAACAATGGAACTTTAAAAATGTCCATTTTCATGGTAGGATATACAAGACATTTGGATTTTAAGTTTAGGTACATAATGCTATTATGCAGTCTTTTTACCTATTAAAATTGAGAGATTTTAATTTAAAGAACTTTTCAGAGTGTTCAGATTTAGACAGTGGTGGTCTTAATGTGACATAATCTTTTTTTAAATATTTGACACATTTAGGAATGCCATGTATAATACAGTAAGAAAAGACGGATCAATTGTAGATGTATACACAAGTGGCATCCTTGCATTTGTCTTCTCTAGGCAGTAAGTGGTGACATTTAAGAGAGTGCTGTTTAGTTATCCCTGGGATTTGCATCACCTGTTGCAAATGAAAAAAATTTTTACTGTTAAAATCCCTGACAGACTGGGGACTCTGGGATGTTATTCGTGGGTCCTCTACAGGTCTTTCATGGGCCAAACAAGAAGCTGCAGATGACAAAACTACCATGCCACATTTTAAACTATTTAGGGAGTGATGGTTGATTGTCACACAAACACTTTGATACCTAATTCATTGCAAATATAAATAAAATTTTCCAACTTGGAATAGTATGGGTAGAGATTTCTGTAGGGAATGAAAAGTCTGGGCAACATCATCTTCTTTCTGAAGCCACACTGTTGTAGCAAATATATTTAAGGCAATTTTCTGTGCATTTATTACCTGTTACATTTTTTGTATAGGAAACAAAAAATATTTTTTGTAAATATTTGGGCAGTGGAGCAGGAATAGCTGTCCTTTGAAGTGGGGTGGTATTGCTATACAGATAACCGCAGTGACCCCGTTCTTTAAGGTAAATGTCTGTGTTCTGAGCACCTACCGCTGCTAAGTGGGAACAGCTGCTTTCCAAGGAGACAAGATACAAGTCAGCAACGGGAATCTCAAAGCAGCCATGGTTAAAAACAACAGAAAGCACGAGCATGAAATAAAAATTACTGCTTCTGCAGCTCCCACTGTATTAGCCAACCATTTTTATCCTCTCCTTACCAGCTGTAGCCACTACAAATAAAAAGGACCGAATTTATTTGCTGTAAGAAAATATTCTATTCTGTATCTATGAGAAAGAAAGGGGTACTACGTTTATCAGGGGCTTTTTTGGTGTTGTACCTGTTCCAAAATGTTGTGGGGTTTTCCCTTATGCACAAGAACTGGGAAAGTATTTTTGATCCAAAACAGAAGGAAAAGACAAAGATGATATCAGTTATAAATAGGAATCAATAGTGTTCATAAACCACTTTGAAAGTGACACATATTGAAAGTGCCTAGATAAAAGAAAATGGGATTACTTTTTTTTGTGTAAAAGATTTAGAAGGAAGTCTCACACATCTTCCACCTTTAATGCTTTGACTCAAGAGTTGGTGCCAAGTAACTTTGAAGAGCTTACTGATCCAGCAGTTTTCTGTGAATGAATGGCATGTAACTGCTGCTTCATTCATGCAGAAAGAATCAGTGAGTGTCTGCTCATCACTGGATTTAGCAGCCTGGGCTGCTCAGCATTACTTTCTTGGCAATGGATGAGTTTGCATTCCTCTCATTTGGGCCTCTTTCGTTCCATTCTCAATTGCAAGAAGTTCAATGAAATGGTTGGCTTCAGTGGCTGAGTCCAAAGCCTAAAAACAACTCAGGGCATCCAAACTTGCTGTTGTGCACAAAATAGCTTCTGGAGAATAGCAGTATTCAAGATTGTTTGATATAATACACTAACAGACAGGTGAAGTTAACCCTGTCAGCCAATTCTTTCTGTAAACTTTGATAGGCTCTCTGGAAATGCCCTCGTTCAGATTTTTTTAGCTGTAAAGCTGTCATGCGGTGCAATCTCCCCAGGGCTGGGTTGCACACCACAGGGCTTGTAAAGCTGAAGGGAGGGACCCTGACAAGGCTGTTGTCAGCTTGGGGTTTGACTGTGTCCCTCTAGAGCATTTATTGCTTTAGCAAGATGGTGCTGGAGCATTTTTGCCTGTTCCAGGAGATTTGCAGTGGCACAGCGCGGTGAGGCTGTGACACCCTGGTTCATCTGACCCTCTGCTTGAGAGAAGGCTGTTATCCAACAGCACATGTATATTTCTTATCTTCAGCGCAAGCTCGTTCATTTTTGGCTTAAGTCTGGCTTAATTTAGGCTCTCAGTTCTTATGTTTATTGTTTGAAAGTATCTGGTATTTGTAAAGTCATGGCATGTAAGATGTGAACCAGGAGAAGGTTCAATTTTAAATGTAAAACCAGTAAAAATGCATATGATTATTCTGAGCACTAAGAGCAAGGTCTGCAATCATGCAAATAGGTCCTGTGTGATCTTTTTCTGAAAGAGAAAATACTGACTTCCACTTCCTACTAATATAAAGGTCTTTTCCATTAGCAATATTAAAAGGTACCAACCAGACTGTTGAAGAGCTAATCATGGAAGTGCAAACACACAGTGAGAAATATTCTAAAAAAAATCAGATAATAAAATTTCTTTTCCTATTAAACTACATTAATGATTTGAATAATCTTTTATTAACCCTGAGCTAATACAGTGAGTGAAATTTCATTAGGGCAAAGTGATTAAGAATAGTTTATCAGCAGAAAACATCCTTACAGTGTGTCACTAGATGGCAATGTAACACATGGCACAGGGAGACTTTTGTTAAACTGTACAAGCAAGCTTTTAACATCGAGAGAAAGCAGGTTTTTGAAGCAGTTTTCATGGATAGAAGTGCATCAAACGAGAAGCTAGATAATAATATCACAAGGATGGTTCCTAAAAAATACATATTTATAGCCTTGGAAGGAGAGAAATGTTAATATTTATGGTCAATTTTGTTTGAAGGCCTCAGTAGTTACGGTGAAACAGAAATTGCACTACTTATCTGTTTTGTGTCATAGTGCTCCTTCATGAAAGAGCAACTGGAAAGTTCTTGGCATCTGCTGTCCTCCTGGGTAGCTAGCACTAGCTCTAGGCTACGACTTCTTAAATCTGGCACTTCTTTAGTGAAACTAGACTATTCCCCTTATTTTCATGGGGTTTTTTTGGTGAGGGTTTGTTTGCTTTTTAACTTTCAGTCCCAACATTAGGAAAGACCAAATAGCTGGGGGAATTTGTTCCAGGAAAGCAGCGCTTGGCAGAACCTGATGTGAGAGTACCACACGCATGTCATTCTCAGAAATTCCACTGGCATCAAAGGGAGTTCCAAGGGCATAACACATGAAGGGTCTGCAATACAAAGCTTGCAATGACTTACTGAGGGGAAACGAAGCTTTTCAGTCTCCTTCACTTATCCCAGCATGCCTGGCTATTGCACAACAGATGGGGTCAAGTGACCTCTTAATGTACGTACAGACTAGTGCCCATTAATCTTGAAAGGAGGTAAGATTTCATGGTATGTAAGGACTTTTTATTTATTTCCCCTTGTGCTGAAATACAGAGATGCTATGGGGAAATGAAGCTTTGATGATGCATTGCCTTTGCACAAATGGCATATTATTTTAAGATTAAAATCACATCCCCCTTCCTTTTTACGGTAATGGATCATAAAGCAAAGTTGCACAAGATGGATGCATTTTATTTGCTCTTAAGGGTTTGCATGGCTCCAAAGTTGAAATAAGTTCATATTAAAGGAGCTCATATTAAATTCTTAATTTCTATGACAGCCCTAAAATTAAACAGGCAACAGCAACTAGAATTAAATGTTAGCTTTTTGTTGTCAGGACATTTGAAAATCTATCACAATAGGTTTCTCAGTCTTTCTTACCAATGGGTACGTTTCCATTACTGTTGTTCATTCATGAGAACAAGGGAAGTGATGCAGGATGAGCTGGTGAGAAAATTTAGAGGAAACAATAGTAATGACTCACAACTGAAGTCTGTGCTTTAGAAATTCCCACCTTTCAAAGAAGGTCTTCTAAAGAAAACCCAAAGTAATGTTCCAGCCGAGTCAAAATTATATTGGAGAAACACTATGGCATGCAAAGTATTGTTTTCAGAGAGGCAGCCCAATCTGCTTCCACTTTTGATCTGGACTTTTTTTGGTTTAATGGCATGCTAAAAATTGCTTGCCCAATCCATTGTCTTCAGAGACTGCCCTTTCTTTGAAGACTTACAGGAGCTGAATTCTGCCAAGAGCTGACTTCTTTATCTGGCATTCTCTCTTCTTTGGGACTGTATTATTGAAGTGTTTAGCAAAATATTTTTAATACTTCAAAAGGATTTAATACTACAAAATACTAGTAAAGTTTAATACTACAAAGCCTTATGTCTTTCAAATGTTAAATTCAGTGTAACAAAATGTGAAAACTAGCAGTAAAACAGCAACACAGTAAACTACAGAGGTTTGATAAATTTTATGGCTTAATTTTAATGCACTTTACATGTTTGCCATGAAGGAGTGATGTTTTCAAACTTCACTCCTTCTGAGAAGTATTTTTCCCAGAAAGTGTGAACACCCCACTGAAGTTTCCTCAATGCTCTTCCTTGTGACTATACTTGGGATCAAATGAAGTCACACGCCGTACATGCATGATTTTACCATGTGAGAAACATGAATGTTGGTTCTGATGTGGTGGAATATTGAGCAAAGCTGTATCTTGGAGAAATTATGTTCAGTGTAGTAAGATTTTTATCTGGTGCTGGTATGTGTCTCTGCATATGGCTTCTGTTACATGACTGCTGAAAAGAGTTATTTTCTTGCGAATGCTTGTAGCTGTCATGTTAAAGGAGTCTTGTTTATCTGGGAGCTGAAGCTAAAGTTACAGAAGTTGTATTTTTAGTGCTGATTTGATGTGTATATAGCACAGGGAATGCTAATAGGCTAAAGTTGTCTGTTAATCCACTAAACAGAAAACATACTGTGCCATATACAGTCATATTCATGTTAATTTATCAGTGCTCCTTAACTGTATCTGGCAAACTCTTTAAACTGTCATCTGGAAGAGTTGTTTCTAAATGTGTATGTGTTCTTTTTGCAGTAAAAATATATTAAGCCTTTTTTTATGAGAATATTAATGTTACCAAGTAACCAGATATTTTAGTGGTTGTCTACTGAAAATCGTTTCAAGACCTTGGAATGTGTTAGGGTGGGAAATAAAATGAAAGAACAAACATAAACCATGGACAGATAAAGTAAAATATGAAATGCAATGTATTCAAATTCACAGAGCAAGATTGCCTAAATATATAGATATACTATAATAATATATTAAGTCCCAGAAAAGAGATAATATTTGAAAGAGTAGCTATATAACCAGACTTCTGTGAATGTTTCAATTCTGCATATCAGTTTGCTTTTTAGTTGTTTAGGTTTTGCAGTAATCATTCTGCTATGCCTCTTTCTTTACAACTTCTTTTCCCTAAACCAGGACACCCTGCCTGCCCTGATAGCTAGTCCTGTGTGCCAAACTCTCTGATCAAACACTAAGCTCAGTTCAGTGCATCAGTGCTTTGAAAAGGTTGTTCAGCAACCTCCAAAGAGGGACATTAATATCTTCCCACCTTTCCCTCTTCTTCATTTGAAATGTTCATTATGAGGGAGACATGGAATGTGGAAAGTAAGTGTGACTGTAATTTTTCTCAAATCTTCATTACACAGATGAAGTAAGAATGGAGATAAATTGAATTTTATTCTTTTTCACAGAGAGGAAGAAAGTTTGCTTTTCTTTCCTAAGTGAACTGCCCTCAAGTGTGACCTATTGTTTTTTTTTTAAAGATGATTTACTTCCATTTCCATTCCTTTGTGCCACATGTGATATTGTGTAGCAATCCTTATCAAACACCATTTTTCTCTGGTCATATTTTAATGATTAATTATTTAAGTAATAGAATTATTTTCTTCTTGACCATAACTTGCTGCAGAGAGTTGTTCTTTCTCAAAGACAAAGTTGCTCTTTTTCAAAGGCATCACTTATATGCTACCTTTTTTTGCACTGCTCTTCCTTAACCAAACCTTTCTGGTTTAGCAGTACTGTGTTTTCAGTTCCCCCACAGTAGTGCAGGGTGCAAACCCAGCCTGCTGCTTCAGCAGCTTAGCAGCTCCTCTGTGCTCCTCACCTTGCCTCTCTTTTCAGAAAGATTGATCAATAGTTGACCTGAGGCCTGTGTTGAGCCTCTGATACATGTGGACGTAATTAAGTAGCATGAAAGGTGGTCTTAGGCAAAATACTGCTTTAATGAAAATAATTTGGGATGGAAATTCATTATATAGAGCTAGGCATTAAGCTGCTTATGAAGCTACTTATTGCCTGTATCAGGCAGCACTGGGAAGATGCTTGTGTTCCAAATGAGATGAATGATGCTGTCATGGCCTAAAATCCGACCTCTGCAGCAACAATTCCTTTTGAGTCTTCCTTCTACCCTACCAGCAGATTACTTCATGCTGATATGCTTGTCCTGCTGCTTCTGGATCCAGCTCAGGGGTCACTATGCTGTATAATACTGTACAATGTATACATATCATTCTGTTCCCTTGTGAGATCTTTCTGTGAGCTAAATATGCATCTGCAAAAAGTAAAAGGCCAATCTGTAATCTGTACCAAGAAGTAAAGTGGGATAGAAACTCTTTAAAGGGAATATATAAACATGGAAACTGGTACTCTGTTTGTGTAATTACTGATTTTTCTCTGTGGTTTCAGACCAGCTATTTATTTACTATCTTTACTCATCTGTGAAAGAAGATGTGATAATTATTTACCTCAATGGAAGTTTTAATGGTTCATTACTTTGTTTTCAAAGAGCTCCATGACAGCTGAGGCAGACCAACATAAACATACACACAAATTTTCAGTGACCAGGACCTAGCAGCTCAGTTATGTTGAGCTCTGCCTAAACAGCTGTCTCCACTTCTTCAGCAGAAAAGCCAAGGGTGGCTTCGAATTGTCCTATCTCTCTTTCACATGCCTGCCTTAGATTTTTATATTTGTACACATTTTCTCTCTGTGAAACATGTTCTATTGTGACCTTTATGAAAGTTCCTGAAAGCCTAGCTGGAAAAAACAGGTACATAGATCTAATGATCATAAGATCATTATAGGACAGTGGTCCTAATCCAAATGACTTTCTAAATTGTTTAAAGAAGTGGAGAGTTTAGGAAGCTTATGATTCAGGTTTTGTAGGAAAAAACATGGAAGGCTAATCTGCTTACAGAGACAAGACAGCTAGCAGCCCTGGTAGAACAAAAGGAAAAATGGGGAGGTGCAGTTAACAGAATAATAATACTAGAGTTGTTTTCTAGCAAAGGGAACAGAAAATCACAAAAAGGGATACATAAGACCTGTTTCACTGGCAATGTATGTGAAACTATAAGCACCATTGTGTTAGGAAACTGGGTGGTGTTTGCCTAGTGCTTGGAAATGCAGTTTTTGCAGGTAGAACATGTAAGTTCTATACATGTCTTACAACAGCCTGTTCCTCGTCTTTCAGATATTATCAAAAAGCTTAGAGGTTACTAAGTTAAAGTTGCATTTGCTTGCCAAATAATGGTCATTCATTAGATCTCCAAATATACAGAGTTTTACAAGACCTGAAATAAAGCAAGGCTTTGTGCATTTTTGGTATATATCGTGTTGTTGTTGTTTTTGGTTTTTTAACACGAATATAAATAAGAGAATAACTACTCCTGAATATTTTCCCTTCCACAAGAAAGTTGGCAGTCTCAGATTTTTTTCTTTTTACTAAACATACTTAGTTTTGCCCATAAGTTGACAAGGGATGTCTTACGAAGTTAGATAGGTCTGTTGAAAAAATCAACTCTCCCAGTAAGAAGTAAATCATGAGAAACACAGTATTGATTAAACTGTGTTAACAAAGTGAAGCTGATTTGGGATAAATAAGAGAAATTACTACTCACTTCTGTTGCAATGGACCAGATACCTAGCTCTTTAAAGATTACTTGATGAAATATTGTTGATGAATTACTTGATGAATTGTTGTGGTTGCAAACAATTTAAAAGCTGCTGAAATGTTTGTATACAAAGGGTAATGTTTTAATTTAATTGTTTGGTTCAATTTAAGAAACCTTTAGGTTATTCCAGATATGATGAATTAGTGAATTAGTGTTGCCAATTCTTGAAATGAAGGCTGCTTTGGCTTTTCATATGAAAGCTAAAAGCAAAAGTTCTCTTGTTCTTCTGTAATCTTTAACCCAATTGCTTATGTAATAAGAAATAAGGTCCCATCCTCCTCTACCATTTTTTTTTCCCCATGGTTCTAATGTCTTAGCACTCCAAAATAGGAGAAAATAATTGTTCCTCAGGGAACTGTCTCTCTAGACCTGAAACTTCCATGTATTTTTTCACCTCTGAAGTGGTTTTAATCTATATGTGTTTTCTTCATAATGGTAACATGGAAAATGGGTAAAAAATGCACAAACCATGTTTTACAGCAAACAGTTTGGAAAACAATATCCTAACCTTTCTGCTGGCAATGTTTTCCCATGGTGCCCAAGGTTACATTATTTTACAGCGACAATTTTTTGACTGATAAATCTATGGAATAGACTTAGGATATTGTCTACCATTTACTATATATGAAAATAGGAGGGAATCTCTAGTGACAACGTGCATATTTGAAATAATGAAATGTCTTCTGGTTAAAAAGTACATGGTTACTGTTTTTTAACCATAAATCATTCTCAATTAGTCATCTCCTCTGAAAAGCCAAATTCTAGCTTTCTTTGTGTATGCAAGTGTTATTCTTTTAGCCTTCTTATAGGCATAATATAAAGTTATTTTCCCCTGATAATCTGACTTTTAAAAATAGTTCTGTCATGGCTCTTTTTTTTTTCTTATGCTGATGAAATCTCTGCAAGTTCAAAGTGAAATGATGCTCTAGAGATGTTTCAACTGGAAGCTGCCTTCAGAACTATTTGCAGAACGAGAGCTGCACTCATGAATGAAATAAATAATATTTTCTTGAGTTCAGGGTGGCCCAAGTACTTGAAAGAGAGATCTATGGTAGTGACTACACAAAAGCATAAATCAACCTTGGCATAAAGTTTGAGATGGAAAAAGTTAAGGGGAACACAGAAAATTAAGAAAGTAAATGAAACACAGAAGGTTCCATCTTTGCACAACCTCATATATATTTGCCCAGTTCTTGCTTTTTTCATTGCTGGTTATCCAGATGCCTGCCTATAGGGATGCCTGTCTTCATCTAATATTGTTTTTCTGGTTTGCCATTTATGTTCTCACTCACCTTTTTGCTTATGTTCCTTTGTGTAATTAATTAAAAATTAAGCACACTAATAAAAACAGGAAATATAACAAACGATGGCAAAATACATATACATTGCACATAACTGGGTATTTGAGGATGTAAAATTCAACTTGGGGTCATGTTTGCTATTTGTCCTTCCTGCTGGCTTCTCAGTGAGTGGGTGCCCTGAAATTGTCCTTTAGACCTCACACTGCTCCTCCACTTTGTGCCTTGGTTCCTGAATCTTCCCCAACTAATTCAGAAGTATGTTTCCATCAAAGTGTGGGGGGGTGTGGCTTTTTAACAGTGCTCCTTCACAGTTGCTTTCCTTACAAGATACATTTTATTAAGAGAAGTTATTGCAGCATATTTGGCACACATGTGACACGCAGGTATATGAGAAAACATGTCAAAGCACTTGTATTTTCATGTTCTGTACATACTATTAATAGATCAGTTCTATATGCATATTGAAATTTATACTTACAAAATGTTTTACAAGTATTTCAACTGCTTTATGAAATTTGAATTGTGTTACACTCATGTCATTAAACTTTGGAAAAGGACTTTTTTACTTTTAAATAACTCCATTTTCGTATTAAGCCATTTTTTTCAAACAGGCACAGTCAAGCATGTTTAAGATAGGAGTCAGGCCTGAGCACTCTTCAGTTACAGGTCAAGTTACTTCATGGGAAATGCAGTTTTGGCATCATAACTGTAGGGATTTGTTTCAGATCTTTGGGCATTAAGTACTTAAAATCTCCTTTTTAAAAAAAAATCAGCCTCATTCAGTTGAGTGAGAAAATATATATAAAATCATGTGGATTTCAGGTTGTGTTAGGCATGTCAAATATTTACATCTTAAAAAACACCTTCAGATATTCTTGTTTATTTGTTTTTGTAATCAAGTAAGTTAGGGTTGTAGGACCTAGATTTACTTCAGATTTACTTCCTGCAAGCTCATTATCTAGTCATGATTTGTAAGCTGAGCTCTGAAAAACACTTCAGCAATGCAAAGTAGCAGCATTCAGTGCTGGAGACTGTGAGTGTAGGAGTAAAATACTTCTTTTTTTTCAATCACTCAAAAGTGTGTTTATAGACTTGCATGGCTCAGATATTTGTTGGCATTGAGTTTGCTGTTTGCTAGGATTTACAGGAAGTAAATGCTGGTGGCTTATTTTTTGCTGTTCATGTTAGCCATGTCCTTTCCATGTGTTAGATATGTTGAGGGTCACTTCTGTACAGAATAATACAGATCATAGGGGAAAAAATGGTTTAACTCAGTTTTAATTTTTATGCCTATGCATTATATCCTGAGATAAAAACCACACAGTCACATCCTATGTGCTTATTATAGAAAGAATTCTCTTTCTTTATAGCAGTCAATTTTTAGTTTTAAAATGCAAATTTTATTTATGTAATCGACCTTAATGTTAGGAGTTCTATAACATCTTCATGGCCCAAAGCATCTCTCAGAGTGGCAGAAAAGGAATTTTTTTCTGTTCTCCATTTTCTCTTTTGAATTCTTAGGCAGGTTGTGAGCATTCTTAGGCAGTGCTGAGAGGACCCCTGAAGATCTTTTCATCCTGATAAGATTATATCAAAGATTTGCACAAAGCAAAACTGTCTTCCTTCTGGCCCTGAAACTGTCTCTGTATATGGGCTCTGAATAAAAGTATTAACATTTAAAATTTATATAGATGAATAGAAAGCTGACTAGTACTTACATGATTACTTGTTTCTTTTATGTTTATTGTGCATTTCTTTTTTTCTTTTTAGTTGTAACTAGGAATCTCACATTACACCTATTTTTTTGTTGCAAATTGTGTAGCTGAATGTACTTCTCTCTCTCATAACTCAACTTCATTTAAATGGCCTATATTTCACAATAAATCAAACATGTCTATTGTTATATATATTCCTGAAATAGTCAAAAATTTGCCATTGAACAGAAATTTTGTAAGCTAGAGTTTCCATGTTTGTCATCCAGCATTTGTATTGACAATCAAGCTGTATATGCTGTATATATATACATATATATATATATTAAATGTTTAACTTATCTAATAATGAGGGACAACAGGTTTCATTATTTCAGACTTGACACAGTATAAAACTGCTACCAGAAACCTTTAGAGTTAATTTGTCTGTCTTTCTTTGGGACGATGTATATTGCAGACTTTAGAAACAGCTATGAAATCCATCTGTCTGACCACCTAAGCATTTGCAAATCTTAATGTGGAAACATTTAATTCTGCTTTGTTTCCTGAGGTGACCTCGAACTTTTGGTGGTAACCTGCTAAACTGCTGCCAGGAAGGGTTTAGGAGGTGGTTGGGTGTACAAAGATTTCCCTTGACACAGCACTGAGCTTTTCATTACAAAACTTGTAACACAAACATGACATAACTATCAGTCACTTGTTTTCATTACTAAAGAAAACAGAAGTGGCCAGAATCTGAAGTTGATATAATTTGCTGTTGCTATGTAGCTTGACAAATGAATGGATGGAGGTAAGGCAGAAGGACTACTAATTGAAGACTTTTTTTTTTTTCCTTTTTTTTTTTTTTTCCTAAATTTAAGCTTCTAGTCCTACATTTAAGATAGTTTGGGAACCTGAATGAAATTCGGATTTGTATAAATAGTTCTTTACATTTGTTACTGAAATTATTGCTAAATCTACAGACCTTCATCTAAACTGAGACACTCATAAGGCATTCTGGACTCTGAGACTGGCTCTTGTAAACATGAAAACCCAGACCATTCTTTGGGATCTGAGAGTGAATCATGAGAAAATGGAGATACTCAGCACTACTTTATTAGGCAGGTCTAAAGATATTTAGTAAGAAAATTTATCTTCTTTCCACCTAACATAAAAATCCAGATTTGTCAGTTTTATTTTCCCTCCCCAAATAAATCATAATTTTTTTATTAAAAACAGAATAACATAAAAGATAAAATTCTTACTCTAAAATTTCAATCAAAAAGCTCCCATTTTCAGTTCACACCCAATTTTAGTCAAAATTTCAGTTAAAGTAAGGCAAAATTATTGGACTAAATTGGAATACTTATTTTTCATTAATTTTTATGACTTTGAATTTTGCTGCTAATTTATAAAATGAAGACACTTTGAGATAAGAAGTACTTCCACACAGAGAAACAATTCACCTTAGCTTCAGTCTAAATTGGGTAACAATTATTAATGGGTAGGCCTTAAGTGTTAGAGTGTTGGAATTGGCACCTCACAGTACATGAGAGCATATACAATGGCCACTGCCTTGCAAGATTTTGGGGCCCAGTGTTACAGCTGTCTCATGTTAGAACTTCAGGATCAATGTACAAGTTCAAAGGGCACCCTAAAGCCACTCTTGAATATGGTTGAATATGGTTGTGTGAGTTTCTGACAGTTTCTCACAGACCACAGTTTGGAAGCTGCCTCTAAATATAGTGTCCATTGTTTCCCCTTGCATAGGAGGATGTGAAATAGGCAGAGAAAAATCGAAATCTCTGAAATTTATCTACCTGTAAAATGGCTTAATGACATTTCCTTCCTTTTCTTTAAAGTATTTTGAGATCCCTTGGTGAAAAATGATGTATAAGAACAGAATAGTAGTGCTTCATGGTACTTCTGTCATAAAGAAATTTAATGTATTTTGCTCAAGTTGCATTGGCTTCAAAGTCTCATTGCAAAGGATAATCAAGATAAAAGAAACAGAAACATCAGCTTTTTGTTACAAGTTATTGCTCAGGCATCTCTCTCTGTAATGATAATCACAAAACCATTGGTTAAATATGATTTTCTAGCAAGAATCAAAATGATACATGCCATGATTTAGAAGGGTGTTGCATTAATGGTCTAGTGCGAGTTGCATTTGTTCCCAGAAGGCATGAGGTGCTTTATAGATAGCAGAATTTTAGAGTCTAGTAATGCTGTAATGTGTTATTTTTTGAAGGTAGGTTTTTGTGACTGACAATGTTCCTTTCTTTTTTTGAATTAGCTAGGAAAGAAGCAGATAACCAGCTCAGGACTTACTGCTTTATTTAAGAAGCCATTGTTTTTTGTAATTACTCTAATATGTAAATATGTTTGCATAGTTGCCCTACATGTATTGATAGGACTTATCTTCTGAGTGCTAACTTGAATCTCATTTACTTGTAGAATAAGCACTTCAAGAGTATGTGCCTTACAGTGTAGTTAGGAATTAGGATTATTTATTCATGTTCTGTACCTGTGAAGAGACTTTTTTTAAATACATCTATTAAGACCTGAAAAGCCCTGACTTGGATTTAAAATTAGTTCACATGCTTATGAGAATGGAAACTAAAGGTGTTGCTGTTGGCATATTTTGATTTTTAAAGCTTTTACAAATGGCAAACCATATGTGGGTAATACCTGCATCATTAAACCAGAGATCCTTTTCAGCCTAAACAATCCTGTGATTTTTGTGTCTTAGCATCTTGCTGTGATGGTGTGATAATAAAATATGTTATATCAAGTTGTGGGATCCCTGAATAATTTGAAGGTATGGAGAACTCAGGAGGCCCAAGGTAGGATCACCCCTGTCTTTAGGTTGCAAGAGATTGCCAGGGCATAAATACCTTTTTTCTCTACACTAAAGATTCTATTTAAGATGGTGCTGTGAACTTTTAAGTAGTGCTTATACTTCAATTGATAGTATCTGATCCCAAACTCAGTTTTCCTTTTACAAAATTGTGTGGTGCAAGCTTGTTTGTATTTGGGCCGATTTGCTTGAAAGGAAAACTGAAATTTGCAGGTTAAGTGAAAATTAAAGCAAAAGCAGTTACATACTTGTAACTTTGTATTTTCTGTCTGTGGCTGATTGAGCTGTCTAATTTGGACTGCAATAGTCTAAATCTTTTTTTATTATAATAGATACAGACTCCTTTGAAGCACATTAGATTCTTGTGACTGAAGTGAAAATTGTGTAGTTAGTCCAAGAGACTTCTGTTTCCTGTCTGTGTTGGTGTACTTATTTTAAATGAATTTTAAATTCAGGTTGGGTTTAGAAATTAGTTAATGTAAGTGACTGTGTCTATCCCTTGTCTAGCTTTCTGAATAAAGGTGTCCCTTTATGGCACCTGCCACTTTGTCACCCTGAAGAGATGGGGGGTGACTTGTGATCTGAACTTGTGTGTAAACATTTGATCTTCCACTTACTTGGCTACTTTGTAGTCTGCATCCATGGTATAGTCCATTGAAAGTCAATTCCCTCTTTGCCTCTCCTAGGTGTCGCTATCATTAGAAATACTGGGGAGTCATGGAGGCTCATCCTGAAGGAAGGAGGTTGATACGGTGGTGCCAAAGCCAAACAAAAAATTAGCTAATTAAAATTCTCAAAATCTTTTTGTGCATGTGCCAAATAGGTAAGTTGTTAGAAATACAGCGGCATTAACAGTGGCTTGCAATCAGAGCAAGGTGTGATGGTTATTAGAGACAGAACTGCCATCACCATCTGCTTTTCCCTTCTGCATTCCTACTGCATGTTAAAGGAAGCCAGGGAAGAATCTTGAATCTTCCAATAGTGTCACACAGTGAGTGATGAAGGAAAGGAAGTGCACCGTGTCTCACTTTTAGAGACCTGAAGATATGCAGACATACCAACATCAGGAGGTTTTTGTGGAAGGACTGTCAAGTCCTCTCTGCCACATACTTTACTTCATGCAGCCATGAATCTGTGCAGGAGCTAAGATGTAGCTTTGGTTTGCAGATTGATCAAATATATTGGTGATACCTGTTTTATCAGTGTCTACAACATTATTAGCAAATGCATTGTTCATGCATTTTAATTATTTTCTTGAAAACTTAACAGAACTTTTAACTTTTTGTTAACAGAAAAGTTAACTAATTAACAGTAGTTAACAACTACTATAATTGTAGTTGTTGCCTTTGGTGTTAAATAATTTACTTTTATAACATGTTATGTATCAGTGCAAATTTACATAATTTTTTCATTTTTTCCATAGTTTTACCTGGAAAATTAATGATCAAGTAGCATGGCCCTCTAAACATGGCATGACTGTGTTGTTAGATGGGTCTTCTCTATGAGCCTGTTCTTCAGTGAGTTTTTGTGTCTTGAATAAAAAACTATTTCGTCACCTTGTCTTCAAAGCAAGTAAATGACAAAGGTTTTCATTTCTCATGCAGATTTAGGATTATATTTTCTGTTTGTATTAACTCATTAGTAGAGTCTAGAGAAGGCTAATGCTGTCCTGTATGTACCACTAGGAGCAAGCAGAAGAAAATTAGACTGCAAAGGAATATTTCCAGGACTAATTTGATCAAATACACGTTAGTATTGGGAAAAGTACATGAAAGTGACAGCATCTGCTCAGGGCTTTACGTTTTACTTGGATTTGTGGGGCTGAAGTTTAACATTTTTTGCCATTTTACTTTAGAATTTATAAACTTGTTATTAAGACCTTTTTTTTAAAAAAAAATCTTAGTTTGGTTTAGGATTTGAAAAATCATTTTCAGAATCTTCATCCTGCAAATAAAGCTTACCGCTTTTTAAAAAACAAATGAACAAACAACAGTGGAGCGCCATTTGAATGCTTACAATTTGCAACATCAATGTTACTAACTTTTGCTATAATGAAGTGTTAATTTCTTAATTTATTTATTATTTTTTTTTAATTTGGGATTATTTTACCTGTAAAGTATGTATTCTATATGGAAAACCTTTCCTAAAAAAATATCATAAACATCTTCAGGATGTCTAGGGCAGTTCTAAAAATTTTTGTACAAGCAAAGCTTACTGATCCTTTTTATGTCTGCAGCAGAAGAATATGATTTACCCTTGTGCTTACAACTGATAAGAAAAAATATTTCAGATGCATTTACTTTTAATGTCTGTGGTTTTTCTGTTCAGAGTACTACTCCCCACAGAAAAGAACACTTTCTCATGCTTGCTTAATCACTTTAATATAGTTAAGGTGCAGCCTTCAGTGATTAGCATGGTATTTCTCGTTTCCTAGAGACCAAGTGCTAAGTCTATTAGACATTTCCTGCTATTCTTTTGAATTGTAAATACTATTCTTGTAAATTGAAAGGGCCAGTGTAGGGAGATATTCATGCAATTTCCTATCTATTAAAGATGTAGATTTGAGAGTGGAGAAATAAAATACAGTTTTTCATAGGAATTAAGTCACACTGAAGATGGAATTCACACTTGAGCATTCACAGGGATCAAATATTTGGAATGTGAGCACCAATTATTTTCCTTTTCTCATCATCTGTTTGAAGCAAATATCAGCACAAAACTAAAGCAAATGGTGAAATTCTGATCTCTGTGATACTGGAGGAAAGTTTGTACTAACCCTTTTTAGCATCAGTGAAATCATTCAGTGGCATCAGTGAGCTCAGAATTTGGCCTCCTGCTTTATCTTTTTAGAAAGTGCTTCAGTATACAAATGCAGATGTTGTAACTCTTAAATTAAGTGATTTGGCTTGCATTTGGAACAGCAGCCAGTAGGAATACAGAGAGTTTACAATATACACAGAACAATGTACACTGTTTGTAAGAATTCATGTTTATAGGGATGCAGCTGATTTTGGAGCAGGGGAGAATGGAGGGAGAAAGAGGAGGAGGTGGAAAAAGAGAAAAACGTTCAGGGAGGGAGCGAGGTGGGAGAATGAAATCACACAATCTACTGAATGTTAGCACACTGTGTCAGCCTGAGGAGCAAGAGGACCACCCATGGGGAGGACAATCGAGCCTAACCTTTTCTTAAAATTCTGGCTGCCTTTGAAATGCAGCATTCTATAAAGCAGCTGCAGCAAAGTTTCAACCAGACTCAAGTGCAGGTGTAAACTTCATGTTATCCAGACTTCAAATGCATCCTGTCAGCTGTGTTTGTATCTGTGGATCTAGAGCACATGACATGCATGTGACTTGGTTAAACTTTGCTGGTGTAAGAGAAATCAGACCTGCAAGGGCCTGCTGCATTTCAGGAGGGCAGGTGGTAGCTGTGTTATTTCTTTGCTTAAGGATTCTGACAGGAAAGAATGGAACTGCATTACAGCTTAGAGTGTGCAGAAATTGTTTCTGAATACAGCAATATTTTCTGAATTTACCTGCTTCTTGAACATGGAGCCTTAGACACTTTGACATGAATAATTACAACACCTGGTGTGATTTTTTTTTTTTTCTTTTGTCAGGCTTGTATTTTTAAAGACATTCCCTTCTCTAGGCAGAGTTTGAACCCTTTACATCATTATACCTTTGTGGCTGAGTCTCCTGCAGAGACTGTGGGAATCTAAATCAGCTTCAGATGGTTTGCCAAGAAGCTTTTAGGCAAAGTACATGATCTGGCTACATGCTGGAGGGAGTATGTCTAAGCACAGGGGGATACGTCTGTATTGTACTCACCTCTTACTCTCTTCCAGAGAGAATTTGTTGTAATAATTTCTAAACAACTCACTTTAGTCAGGATCCTTTTCTGTTGCCTGTGTTTTTTTTTACCTGACTGGAACCAAAAGAAGTTGGGATAGCAACAGCAGGATTATTTACATCAGTTCTGTCCTTTTTTTTTTTCAAAAAAAAAAAAGGGTAATGACAGCATTTTTCTTCCTCTTCCACAAGGACACAAGAATTCAGCTTATTTGGCTTCCAGGCAGTCCTTAAGAAAGTGAAGGGCAATGCTTGTGCTGCAGTAAAGAAAACTTGCAGGTGCAGCTGTGTTTTCCTTTCAGGGGGTTTTGACTGTGAAAGCAACTCCACTCTTTCTCTTACTCACAATGGGTGTGCTTTGTTCTTAGAAATAAATGTTGTCCAGTTTACAGAGTAAGAATGTTGTTTTCTTTTTTCCAGAGGCTAGCTGTGAGGCCTGGTTCAATGACGTCAATAGTTCTGTCTTCAAAAGCTCTTCCGTTGCTGGAAGTGGAGGAATGGTGTCTTCTTATAGCTCCCCTCGGCTGTGGAGAGAGAGGGGCTGGGAAGGGGAAGGCATTCAAGTGGCATCAGCTTTTCAATTGACAGAAGCACTTTGCTGTGTGACTGATAAAAGCCATACATATAAATACTCACAGTCTTTTTCACTTGTTCTACATGGCACACTTTAAAATAATGTGCTCTGCACTTGTTTTGCATGCACTGAACAGTATGTGTGAAATACAGTCAGTAATTTTAGAAAGTAGGCAAGCCAGGTAAAAAAAGTGTTTTAGCGTGGTGTGTCCTGCATCACAATTCTCATGTGTGTGCATACACGTGTGTTTTACTGCTGAATTATCTGGATTTTTACTTTTTTTGAAAGTAGATGGGTCTTCATCCAAAGGTTTGTGGTTTTCATCCAAAGGTTTTGTAGCAGGAAGGGTAAAGACATAGGAGAGCTCTTGCCAAAGACATCTGAACAAGATGAAAGATGAACAAGAGTTGGAGCTACTGCAATTAAACCAATATCTTAATTCCTTTATTTTTTGTTTTAAAAATATTATTATATATTGCAACAGGTATACTACGGCTTTTTTAATAAATAACACTTTTGTGGTAACAAGTCATACAACTTGTGCAAAGCAACATGAAATCTAAAAATAGTAATGCTTGTATCAGTACCAAAAAAAAAAGTGAAAAAAAAAACAAACTAAAAAACTACCAGTAGAATATTGTGATTGTTGTGCCTCAACCCTTACACTATCTGTAAATGGCTTTTATTATAAAAAATTGTGTAGCCTGAATGGTCGGCCGACTAAGTTCACCCAAGGAAAATCAAAGGCAAAGATGGCTTCCTCTGGCTCAGGAGGTCACTAAGTTACAAGTTATCTGGAGATTGGGAGAGTATTCAGGAAAAATATTACTACATACTTTATTTATTTACTTTTCCCAGTCATTTTGTTCATTCTGAGAAAAGGGGGCTGTTTGACTAGATGTTCCTTTGGCCTGTGCTTTTTTTTTCTCATGAACTTGGATGGAAAAGTCAGGTAAATCAACAAGGAGTTCTGGGTTTTTTTGGCTACAGCCTGAAGCTGTCTGCTTTTGCAAGTTTAACAGAAAATGTTATGACTCTGGAAGTAACAATAGAGCACTTTTATTATGGCATGTTGAAAAAAGTGGATGAATAAACACTTTCATAGACTCTGTGTTCTTGTAAATGTTTGAAGTGGAAAATATGGTCTCAAATAGTTGCTTGCAATAAATCTAGTCCTAATAAATCAGTGCTCTGAGTGACACATAATTCAAAATTAGGGCAGCTGGAAGTCAGCTAGCAGGAACTGCTTCTCAGCTCTTTCTAGGTAAAGATACCTGTTTTTTTCCCCTCCTCTTTTTCTCACAAAAACATTTTCAATTCTTTTTTTTAATTTATTTATTAACTACAACAGTGTTGTAGGATTACTTGTCAGTAACTGCCCTACAGAAATAAGTGAAAAAATAAACAAAATTGAATAATTTCTGTAGGAAACCAGAACAATTTATTTCCCCATTTTAAAAATAATCCTATACCTTTTTTTCATACCAAGCCTTTGGAAATCTTTTCACTTTCTGGCACCAGATGTGTGTTCAGAGCTACTGTGTTTTGTATTACCATCCTGCACTGGAATATCCTGATATTAAAGAATATTTTCCTTTTCCCATAGATGCCAGCCAAGACATGCTGGCAGTAGAAGAACCATTATTATGTGAAAATTATCAGCTATTGTGTGCTTCATAGATGTTATTCCTGCCTGATAATAACCTCTTTCTTGCCTGTTGAGGAATCATTCACATTCCTGATCTAGCTCCTCAGACTTGTGTGACTCTAACTCATATTGACCCTAATAATGGCAAGAAAGTTACCATTTGTATAATTAAGCTTTGAATGGGATGGCATTAGGTGCAAGTGTCTGTCTTCCGAAGGTGGGAAGGTAAGGCAGCTTGCAAGCAATTGTGGAAGATGATTAAGACAAGGACCCACTACTAGATCTTGACAAGCATGAAATAAAAGCCTACTGTGTGAGTTATGTTGCAATAATGGAATTCTAATATCCTTTCAGGAAGATATTTGTTCAGATAATGCATGCATACTTTCTCCCCTCTATTTTCCCAACAAATGAGTGATATATTTTCTGTAAAAAGGCAAAAAACACAGTACTAAATGGATAGGCCTAAGATGATTATATGAAGTTACATAACTGATCACCTACACACAGAAATGGAAAATAATGGTGAATTCCTTCTATAGGAATGACAGAGCTCTTTCTGACAGGAGGTTAAGTGATAATTAAGCAAATCTAGATGAGAGAGAATCACAGAACCAAGCGAGTGAGGCTGAGATGTTTCCTTTCCAGTAAGAAGGGAATAGAGCAGGAGAAGAGGTTTAGCCACCTCCAGCTCGAAGATGAATGAAATTCTGCTGCCACAGTATAATTTAATTACTTGATCTTTTTACTTAGAATGCTCCATAAAAGCATTCCATAAGAACTGGTATAGATACAGATTTTTCTGTCAAAGTCTACTTTGAAATCAAAATGCCTTGGTTAAACAGTGTATCCATCTCTGTCCCAAACATTCTTATTTCTATTTGGATGTAATTTTGTTATACTTATTCCAGCTCAAATTAAAAAAAGAAAAAAGTGTCTATTTGTATGCTTTTTAAGCAAGCTGATGCTTCTAGTGCTAAAAATACAGCCATTTATTTTTAATAATAATTAAATAATCCCCTAAATGGGTACTTACAAAATTTATAGGTAATGATTGAATAAAGTAAAATTCCTTTCTTTATTTACTTCTTGATAATTGTGGTGAAAGACCTACAGAAAAGCAATGAATGACATTCTCATGCCTGACTTCTGGAACAAAAAAGGACGAAAGCATGGAATTCTGTTTTGTTTCAGCTCGCTGTGGTCTTGCTACTGACCTCGTCTAAGCTTCACTCCCATTTCCTGTGGGTTGCACCCCGTGCTAGGAGGCAAACCGAAGCTGTTCAGCAGAAAGGGTTATATAAGATAACATTTTTGGTATCTCTGAGATAATTATGTGAGGCCCTGTAGTTAGCTGCAGAAGCTTAAGGACAGTTAAAGCTCTTGTGCTGACCTAAGGCCTGTTTGCACTTTTGGCTCGGTATTTTATAGGTTACAGCCCTGTGTTTTTAGCAGCCTGATGGAAAATATTGTAAGTTTGTTCTAGTGTGTATTTTCAGTAGTCATCCTTGCTGGGAAGCAAATTTACAACTTTATTTGATATGCTTGGTTGTATCAAATTTGTCTAATTTAGAACCTTCTCATGAAAGAAAAGAGCAGGTCTGCATAAAAGAACATCGGCATCCAGCTATTACACAGTTCTGTATTCATTACTTAGGGTTTCAAGGATGATACAAAGTTACTTTCTAAAGATTTTCATCTCTAAGAAAAAAGAAAGCATATTTTAGCTGTCTTGTAGCTGTCATGGATTTGAAATTTCTGCATAACCATGTTTACGGTTTCTGGTTGTGATGAAAGCACTGGTATGTTCAGCAGCTGCTTGTACATTAGTCCTTTTTGTTAGCTTGGCTAGATTGTTGTGTCCTTCCTGATGCTGTCTCCCTTCTCAGCTCAGTAGAACCTGCTCAGTTTTCTGTCAGGAACCAGCTGTGCTTGCACATGTTCTCTGTCATATTTAGGAAACAGGAGGAAACCTGATGCACTGTTGATCAGAAATAGTTGCATTGTTGAGGATTCTCATTGCATTGAGAAATAGTTGTAACATTGAGGATGATAGTAGCCAAAACCAGTTTACTTTCAATTTTTTTTTTCTTAAAAATCTGAGTAGTATTGACAAATTGCCTTTTTTTTTCCCAAGGAAACAAAATTTTAAGCTTTATTGACTGTGATACAGCTGTGCTTTTTTGCTCTGACAAAGGCAAGGTTCTTTCCCCAAACCTGTTACAAATTGAACAGGTTAGATCTTAACAGAATGCATTATGGCTGGTTTCAGCAGGCTCAGGGGCTTTCAGATTTCAATTCTTATGGTATAGCCACTCATATTTTCCCCCTTCATTCTACATATGTATTTGGGCACTGCTTTGGGATGAAAGACCATGAATAAACTCTCTCTGACATCTGCAGAAGGTAGTAGTTGTAACTCATGGTAGAGGTTACTGGTGGGACAGGAGGTTTGTATTGTGTCCTCTTTTCCTGCTGCCAGTCATCTACTTTTTATAGGCCTTTAATTTTAAAATAAAAATGAATGTACATTATAAGCACTTCCTTTGATGAAGAATACAAATGTCACTGGAAACAAAGTAAACTAATTCTATGGCTGATTTAGATTAAACATTCCATTGGAGTAGCTTTATGTTAGGACTTGATTCATTTGTGTCGTAGCTCTTAACTACTATTTTAACTAATTTTCCTATTAACAAGACCCAAATGAGATCTCCCAGGCCAGTCTTCAGAAAAGGCCTGAGACGAGCCTACTTAAATGTGCTAACTTTAGAAGAGCTGTTTTTCTTAAATGATCTCATTCTTGTAGGTATATCAATAATGAAAGAGTTCTTGAAAGAAATTGTAACTAAATTTCAAACAATGTGGGAGGTCCCCCTCTAGCCCAATATTCTATGACTGATTCTATGAATATTCAAACATACTGTCAAGTCTATTTTCTAAACTCATGTTTTTTTAATTCCTCTTTTAGTTAATACACCTTTTGTTCATCCTCAGTATTTGTGTGGGGTCTCATGGGATGGAATTAGCTTTCTTTATGCAGCCCATTCATGCTGTGTTCTAGATTGTGACCAAAACTGTGCTGATATCACTGATATTTTTGCTGTGGCTTATTCATGCTCAAAGTGAGAAGGCCTGCTCTGCTTCGCACCTTGTCCCCACAGGACTGAGGGTGTGCAGGAAGCTGGGAGGGGGCAGCATAGGGACAGCTGATTTGAGCTGGCCAAAGAGCTACTCCATGCCATATAACATCAGGCTCAGCAATAAAACTGGCAGCAGGATAGCTCTCCCAAGGTAACCTTTGCTGTAGGACTGGCTGGACAGCAGGTCTGCCTGTGGGGGGCGGTGAGCCTTTGAGTCACTTGGGGCTTATTTTTTTATTAGGTTTTGGTTTTCTTTACTTTTTAAACTGCCTTTATCTTCACCAATGAGTTTTTCTCTCTTTTGTTCTTCCACCTCTCTCCCCATCCCACTGGAGTGAGTAATCAAACAGCTGGATGGGAGTTCAGCTGCTGGCTGGGGTCAACCCACCGGAGTGTATGTCAATTAAAAGCTTCTGCATTCTGTTTTTGTAAGGATGCTAGAATTTTGATATTACATTGTAGCTTAAAATTTAGAGATTTATGATCTTTGTACAGAGAGAGAAAGACCCCAAGTACAGAAATTAATGTAAGCCCTCTTTTCTTGTGCCAAATCTAAAATCCCTTGATATGGGAAATTTCTTTATGTGGGTAGACAGAAGTAGTGTCAGCTGCAAAAACACTGCAAGCTTTTGAACAAAATGGAGATCTCCCCAGAAACTATACTATGTTTAGGTGAAAATTATTATTTGCCAACTGAAATATACATAGGGTACGCTTTATTTCTTTTTTAATGACTATACATACACATAAGCCAAGATTAATTCTGTCAGAAGGTTTGGATTTAGTGTAAAACAAACACAGTACCAAAACAGTCATAGTTGACTCTGCTTTCACATTATATGAAGTTAATTCAAACACTTTCAAACTTTGGAACAAAGTAATCTTGAATGAGAGGTGTTTGAAATACTAGTTCAAATTTATTCTTGGTTCCTGATCTCTCTGTTGCAGTGTTCAGTGGAAAATATAACTTAGTAAGAGAAATGGGCCATTGTAGAGGTGAGCAGTAGCTTTGGAGGAACCTCCAGAGAATTCAGGTTAGAGCAGAACCTTCTGAACTGCAGTATGTATATCTTTTAAATGTATTGAAGTGTGACAAGTTAAGAGTGTCAGCTATTATTTTTTTTTCTCTTTTCCCTCCTTTCTGCCTCTTTCTGATGCTGGCCATTTCTATAATAATCTGAGCCAAGTCAATTGTTGTCTGAGGCTGCCATTCATTACTTTTTATTTCTCCCATTATCTTGCTCACTTCTTTAAGCAAAATGTGATCAGTTTGTCTTCTACTACATCTAAGATTATTCAATGCAAAAAAAGTGAAAGAAAAATATTTGAGTGAAAATGCTTATACCCTCCACCAGAAGAAAATGTTTATTGCTTTGGTTATTGTGATATAAAAGTAAAGTTTGCAGTTTTGGTTCTTAATAAATATTTACTGTTATAGAATCAGTTTTGTAATTCTGAGATTTAATTCAACTTTCCACTAGAATATTAATTTGTGCAGGTTACATCCAATCTCTTTTTTTTTTATCCTCATCTCTGCTTGTTCTTGGCTGTGTTGTGCCCTTTACCTATTTTTGGTAGGTCCTTTTAACCAGATCATTTAATGGTTATGTGTTAAAGACCAGTTGCACTGGTTATGGTGGTAAAACTGAAGAAGCAACAAGACAAATGAATGGGTGAGAACTTGCCATGTCTGGTAACTTGAGTACCTTGCCACTGAAATAACTTGTTTAACTATTAGCACTAGAAAGAGAGAAATTCTGGGAAAACTATTGCAAAGAAAATATATTTAACAAAATTGAAAAAGGAGAAAATCCAAGTGATTGCAAATAATATTTGCAGATAGAGATATACTCGGAAAATGTGAACACATAAGATTTTTATAACTAAAAGCAGGACCTGTGTGTGCTGCTATGGTTTAGCTCCAGGAATTAGGAAAAATCTTACAGTCTTTAAATGTGCCAAATTTTCAAGTCAGAGGTACTAAAAGAACAAGAGCTCTCTTCATATGGTACATGAGTCTACATCTATCTACACGTTTTTTGTATGAAACCTATAATGTGCAATGTTGGGTCTCCTGGCACAGCAAATTCTATTTGTTTAAAAAGCTTACTCAATCTTACTACATAGGCCTCAGTTGTTTGTGGGCAAAACTGTCTGAATTTATTCTATGCTGGAGTATTAATGGATATCAATATACTAAGATCAAGATTATGGTAAAATAAAGCAGATTTTTTTTATATTGAAAAATAAGGTCTTTATCCTGTTTGGGTTTGTTTGTTTGTTTTGAGTTTGTTTGTTTGTTTTCTAGTTTAGGACACACATTCTGGGACACAGAGTTTTCAATTTTCAAAGTTTAGCAACTGGAACACAAAGCTCACTTGACAAATATATGCAACATTAAAGAAAATTGTCAGTTTCAGAAGCCAAATCCAGCTCAACTGATAAGCAAAAAATGCTGGATTTTCCTGATAACAATGTTGGGTTTTCTCCCCAGATCTTCTCACACAAAAGGTTAGAAGTTTGCAAAAGTCCATAACATGAAGTGTATGTAACATAACACAATTCACAAGTTTAAGAACAAGGTTCCCTGGCACATGTATGTGATTTAATACTGCACATCCTCTTTTGCATTTTTTTCTTCTAGATAAACCCAGTAGAAGAGGGTTTGATCTAAGTAATAAAAAAAAAAACTTAACTGTATAAAATCCTATCATAATATACCCATACAACATTGGGATTTTATCGTATTTAAAGGAAAATTGATACTTCCCAAGTTTTAGAAATATACTTTTTGCTTTTCTTAAGTCAGATGCAGCCTTTCATTATGTCTAAGTGGATGCACAGAGAGGGTAAGAGACCATCCTCAGGTTCTGACCTGCAGGTGTCACAGTGCAGTGGTGAGGACAGTAGGGCTTCATTTTCATTTGTGTTGCCTTGTTGACGGATTAGCCAGAGCTTTCTTGGGTTACGAGCCAAGGGATCTCTTTTGAATCTGATTCCAAGGAAAACAGCAGGCTGTCCAGTTGATGAAAGCTTTGAAGGGGTTCTTTCTGGTTATTAGAAATAATAAATGACTGAAACTCGGGCATAAAAATATACACACTGCTGTGTGTAGTGTAATTTAAATTTTGTGTGGATCATACGAAATAGATGGATATATAATGTGTTGATTTCATTAATAATTTTTCTCCATCAACATTAACAATAATATTCTTATATGATAACACTTATGTGCAGGTACTTGAGAAGGAAGGTATTTTTCAGAACTGTGGTAGCTAAGGAAGCTGTTTTCATGAGAATTTCTTTGTCAGATTTTGATTGTGAATGACCAGAGGATCACAGCCCCCTTGCCTTTTTCCTTAAGGGTACTCCAGAAGTCAAAGCTGACCCTTTAAAGTGAAGTTCTGGCAGGAGCTGGGGACAACAAAGGTCTGAAAGCATTGGTTTATCTGAGTCAAATAGAAGTGGTATATGACCTTTTTTTTTTTTTTTCTTTTTTTTTTCCTCTCTGCATGGTCATCAGACAAGTGAATTTTGCAACTTTTGTCAGTACATTATATATATATATTTATGGCTCTGCCTCGCAGCCTCTTACTGGCCTAAATAGGCAGCATAAGCAGTTTACAAATGGAGCCAAAAAGTAATTTGGCTCCAGGAATATAAAGACAGTTGGGTTAATGACAGTTGATTTCCCTTCTGAGTATGTTGGTAGACTGTTTTAGAAATGTATACAATGAAGTTGTTAAACATCACAGATATGTGAGTTATGAGGAGAAGCTGCTGCCTTTATGACTCCAACTGATAAAAATAGTTGCATCGTTCTCCCAATGTTTTGGCACAAAATTCTCTATTCACAATCAAACATGAGCTTGCAAATTTCAGTTTAAGAACAGAGCAATTGCAGACAAGCTGAGAGAAAATAGTCTTGACTACGTGTGAGCCTTTTTAACAGGAGGGTGTGCAGATTGCTTACCTCTGAAAGCAGCTGCAGGTAGTTTAATGCTTAGATAAATGAGAAAATAATGGGAGGTGATAGATGAGGGGGTTTGTAGTGGGCATTGTATGTTTTGTTAACAAGCCCTGGTGTTTTTATTTGGCAATGAGAAGACTCAGAACAGAAATAGCAATATTTATCACTTGAACATAGAAGTGAACATGAAAGTGAACGATTTTTAGCAACTATCTAAGGACAGCACTAGTGTTTCATTTTCCCCAGCACATATCTTTTTAGTATAGTTCCATCAAATTCTTAAGTGAATGGTTACAGCTAAGTGTAGTCTTGCTAGTCCTATGAGCTTTAGGTTCTTTTTTTTAATCCTTACAAAAATTTTGATTAATATGATGAAGAGATTAATATAATAGAAGAAACAGAGAATTTAAAGCTGTGTTAAGTTGAATCAATATTCTGTTGTAAATTCCCTTCAACCAGTGAAACATTCCAGTGCTAATGTCTGTAACATTGATTCTGATGGGGGTTCCTCTTTAGAATACCTAAATATATTTAATAAATCACTACTTTTTTACTATATTTACTAAATCAATACTATATATACACTAAATTAGTAAAATTGTGTCTTTTCTGGGTGGACTTTTAGGACTATATATTAAAAGTTTATCATTAGATAAAGATATAAAATTATACCATTAAAAGTTTATTTCTAAATTAGTATGATTTCATGTCTTCAGATTATTTTAATTTTTTAAAAAAAGTTGATGCTACATTAAAGAGGAGCTTTCAATTCAAAGCTGCAATTAATTTTCAGAATTAATCTCCCCCTCTTGTAATTAAACTGTACTCAAAAAATGAAACACTTGAAATAATTTGAGAAAGGAACTTGCTTGAAATACTTGATGAATGTGAATGTGGTCCAATTTGGCAACCACAACTAAATAAAGAAACAGGCTTGAAACTGCTCCCCCCTCTTCTCCATTAACTGTGACTAAGAGGGAGTGTTTTCTTCTTCACAATAAGAGGAAATCTCATTTGTTACATGGCAACTTTTAATGTTATCTCTGTAAGCACTGTTTAAAGACAAATTACAATACCAAACACTGATTTAATGGAAAAAACATGTATTGAACATGGGAAAAATGTATAGTTTGGTCCTATGAAAGTCTCTCAAAGTTTTTTTAGGTAACCTGTTCTGTATTAAAAATTAAAGACTTGAAGAAATAGTTTTCTTTCATGTCCTCAAAGTGCTTTCAACAGATGTTCTATGTTTCATCTTGTAAGAGAAACTTTAAGGCCATCTGTGGTGTTGTAAAGATTGAGGATAGTGACAGAAAATTAAAGCTTTAATTTTAAGTTTTGGAAGAGGATCTTGGAACTAGTCCTGTTGCATGTATTGGTAATCCAAGAAGAGTTTGCCACTGATTTTAGTAAGTCTTGAATGAAACTATGAGTCTCTAGTCAGTGCATCCAAAACCACAGTCCATTAGCTATGACAGTTTAAGGAAAATTTAAAGACATAACACTTCTTAATATCAATAGTATACATATTGCACAGTACTCATTCATTATGAAAAGTCACATTGAATGATGTGGCAAATAGCTGTCAATACAGAAGTTTCCTTTGTAGATCACATGTAATAATTGTTTTAATCTGAATTTCTGATCCCATATATACTTCTGGAAATACTTGGATAACCTTTTGTAATACATAGCATTTTTACTTAGATTAATGTTAACTCCATTCTTAGTTCTTTTTGAGCTTTACTGTATTCTGCCAGTGGCATGTAGCCTGTACATACGTCTGGTTCTATTTCTGGAATATGAAGGGTTTTATTCTTTCAACAACATATGGGCTTATAGAGATAAATATTACCCCCTTCTATTAGAAATAGTTTTCTATAGGATTCAAGTGTTCTTTTCAATTTCTTTTTGATTTTGTCAAATTGATTTATGATATATTCTGTAACATATATGGACACTTAGGAGCTTTCACTAGAATAAAGTAAAGATAAAACAAGAAAATGTCTTTAGACAATAGAAAATGAAGTAAAAGCACACTGTAATGGAAGTGCAGCATGGAACAGTTGTGTGAACATGATCCAGAAGTTATTTCAGTGCTCTACTGTGTATTTTTTTCCTTTAAGTACTCAGATTTCTTTTCAGGGCAAATTTTACTTTCAGTTTTCTTGTTTTGTGGTATAAAATTTGGAAGTAATTTCACACCCATATAATGGTTTTATTCCTCTCGTAATTGCAACTTGTTGATGCACATTGTTAAACTTAACATTTCCTCACAAAATAATCTATGTTGATTCTTTTAAGTAATAGGGGAGTTGCTGTATTGTTTTAATGCTGTTTAAATTTGCAGTCAGTAACTAATAGAAATAAAATAAAACATAAACTTTGATTTTTTTTTTGTCTGTGAAATACTGTTTCAGAGAAGATATTAAAATAAATGGAAATATATTAAAAGTAATGGCTTGGACCTTGTCTGATCACTGAAAGGGAGCTCATCCATTAGCAGCAGGAGTCTATATAGATAGAAGATGCTTTGATGCTTTTTTTTTTCTTGACTATATTCTTCAGAAGGTAACAGAAGATAAATGTAAACATGGCCAGACTTAGATGCCCTCTCAGCAAATTGTATTGATATATGGAATTTGTGTTAGAAAAGGTGAAAATGGACACATGATACAAATAACCAGAAAAACAATCTGATAAATCAACTTCCAGGGCTGAACCCGAAGAAATTTTACAGCAATAAATTAGATTCATTACTTTGGTGACCAATAAAACTTGTTTTTCTGCTTCTTGCAACTGAGTCAGAAGCAATCTTTATTTTTAGAGGAATATTTCTATAACAGAAATCATAGAAAGACATAAAAATTAGGTCTTCAAAACATATCTGCAGGTTAGTGTGTTCTCTTACCCCAAAGTATCATTTATATATATCTTCCTTGATGAATTTTTAAGATTAATCTGGGTCCAGAACTCCAGCATCCCTAGACAGTTAGTTCTAATGTTTTGCTATTCATACTTCTAGAAGCTACTTTTCTAAAACTGAAATCTTGTTGACTAATCTCTTTTTTACAATCTTCTTAAAAATGATATTGCAGTTTATTTTTCTATCCTATGATCATCCAAATTTTTAAAAAAAATCTCAAAAGCATCTGCTCTGATGCATTTAAAGAATGTTGTGTTGGCTGAACAATGCATTGCATTTTCTACCTAGCCATGACAGCAATCCTTGGTAAGACTGGTAGGGCTTCAAAAATAAGACAAAATAATGTCTGTGGATTGAAGCAATAAGGATTATTATGAAACCAGGACCCTAGAAAACATGCTCTCTATTAGTCTACTGTTCTAAAGAATGAGATCCTTTAAAGGTCTTCACATTCTTAGACAAAAATCCATTTTCCAAAGGAGAAAAGTATTCACAATTCCTTATTTGGATAAAATAGTAGAAACTAAATATAGTAGCAACTAAAATAGTAGATAATAGTAGAAACTTTTTTGCCCTGGATTCTCTTTTTGCATCAATAGAGAGGTAGACAGATATCTCTTGTGTTTTTTGTAGTAAGACTTGCCATAAATTCAGTTTGCAATTGTTTTATTAGTGATGTTTCAGAAAACCGTGTTACTGACACTTGTTTTTGTAGGTTATCTACTTGTCACCATCACGTTCAGCCCTTAATCTTAAAATATTTATCACACCTCCTATATTTTACTTAAATTTGAAATAGGTATTGTTTTTAATTATTAGCTAACTATATTTTACCACTTTAAAATGCGATTTTTCTGTAACTAGCTTTGGTTTTAACCTCTAAAAAGTCTGAACTAAAATCCTCTTCCTGTTTTTTTGTAAAATAAAATGCCTAATATATGCTAAATTAGAGGATTTCAGAAAAAGTAATTTCTATGGTAATTTTATTTTCATTAATAAACAAATTATTAGGAAGCAAATTCACAGGGGAGGAAAAGAATCTGTGGGTACATGAAAAGCAGGAGATATTACTGCCTGGATTTAATGAGTGAGACTGATGGAATATTTTGTGCAGTAATTACAACTTGTTTTTTCAAATCACATGATACTTAAATGAAAGTCTTTTATTGAATACTATGCCAAAACAAACTAAGCAGAAGAGTATGTCTATTCACCTTCAGATTTATTCATCTGATACTGTGATAATAAATTTTTGAATTAAGGCCAGAAATACAGTACAGATAATCAAATCACCAGACCAGAAACATCTACGTTCCTCTATTGAACAGAAACTCTCATTTTAGTCATTAAATAATTTTAATCTCTTTTAATGTTTCATTCACACTATGTCTTTGATTAGGATGTACCTGCACTATTAAATGCTTTGGCAATATCCCACTTAAATGATGACCTGGATAGCCATAAGGATAAAAACACAGCAAGAGTTAAATCTCATTTCTAGTTAACCACTCTTCAGTAGTTGTTTCGTTAAATATTCAATCCACTCATTAGTTTTGGTTTATGCACAAGATGATTGTAATCAGCCATCCTTGCAAGTTATGAAGTACTCGGTAGTTTTGATATTCAGCTAGCTAGCTCTTTCTCAGATAACAGGTCAAAAACCTTATTTGTGTAGTAGTAAATAAACAACTTACACAATACTATATTGCTTTCTGAAAATTTCACAAGCATTTATAATGATGCTAGAGACACTGGATGTAAAATATCAGATTGGTTTTTATATCATATCCAGAAAGACACCGTTATCCCTCTTCAAAAATATGACAAAGGCAGATGATTTTTGAGACACAGAAAGATTAATTTTCTATCATTTTGCACTGTTGAAGGTGGATGGATTTCTAGGACAGTTTTCACTTTCAAATGAGGAAAAAGCCTAGAATGTTCCAAGTACAGTTTCTGTTAGGTGATAAATATAAGGTTTTATTTTAAAATTTTAAATCCAGAAGCTGGATCTAAATTTCACAGCCATGGAATAGCAAGTTAAACTGCCTCCAAGTATAAAAATTGAGCTGGTATGTTACTGGATTAAAAGTGTTTGGGTGAGATTCCTTTAGGAATTCAAGAACTATGTAATGTGAAATCATTGTAGCAATTACAGCTGGGTGGTTTTTGACATCCTGAAATTGAACTGGAGTTTGTAAAGATAAAGATTTATATCTTCTGTATCTGAGAGCTACCATCATTTCTGTGTGAAGTAAGCTGCTATTCAGGCTAAGAAGTGCTGTTTGAAAGATGCTATTTTTGTCAGGACAGCAGGATACTCATGGTGCCTATCACTGGTGTTCTTCTACCTAGTACTGAAATGTGTTGCCATCTTATATTTGAGTAGATGCTGAAAATTGCCCTCCTTTATTTATATTCAAACAGTAGTTTGGAAACCATGATACTGTGTAGTCTAAATTTGGGGAGAGTTGTGTCTGTTAATTCTTCTCTACACATTGAACCTGCATAGTGAATGACCAAAATAATTGTAAAAATAATGGTAAAATCTCTAGCCAGGGTTAAATTGTTGAATTGATTTGATTAGCTTCTGACCTTAATCTTTTCAAATTATTACTTTTTGTAAGGGACAGGAATCTGTTTAATAATGTCAAAATCTCATGAGTTTTCTGAGGAATTTCTTGCACTATTCTGCAGGAATAGGTAATAACTTTATTCATCCTTGGGAGGAACTAAATGTTGTTTTACAAAGAGTTTACTACCAACTCACCTTTAACAGAAGGAAGAGCTGATATTTTGATGGACATGTATTCGATGCCTGTGTTGTCACTAGCTACAAAGAAAACAATTTTGAGAAACTTTTGAAGCATAACATCATGTTGCAAAAAACCTGGCTCTTCAGCCTGTTTCTAAAAATCATCATGAATATTCTGGCTCTTGGGGCAGTTGGTAATAAAGCCAGAAATACAAATTATTCTACTGCAGGGAAACGTTTTTATCAACACTTATCCCTAAAGCTTCATCTTAAAATAATTGGTTTTCTTCTCTCCTCACAACCCAGACAGTCTGGGAATCTGATCTGAAGTCAGACCAATTAAAAATTTTTAGACTGTCAAAAGCATACTAAGTATTGCCAAATTCACACCAATTAAAATATAATTTACTTAAGAACTGCATTTTTATAACTCCTTATCTCTCACACACACCCCCATCCAAATGCTTTTCACTGTATTTTGACTACATGAGATGCACTTGTAAACATTTCAACACAGTTTATATGAAACATTTGTCTATACCCTTAAAAGAGTATTTGAATATTCAGCATGTCTCTGGCTGATATAGCATTTTTAAATCATTTACACATTTTTCCTACTTCCAAGGTTTACACAGTGGCGTTTCACTTTGTATCTCTAGACAATCAAACGATACTGAATTTTAAAATGTTTTAAAACAGTTTTTGGAGTTTGAAAGAGAAGGCTAATTAGCATTGAGAACTGCAAATCATACAACGCTGTATTTGTTTGGGTAGGCAAGCAGAGTTACGTGATAGGGTGGAGGCAGGATATCCTAATCATCATAAATTTTTCCTCTATAATTATGAACCCTAATCAACCTTTGGTGTGCACTTTTTTTTTCCTCCTGTGCAAACAACCACCTAAGCTGCTGGTACTCTTCATAGAGCATAAAATCCTTTAGTTTGTCTGTATTGTAAAAGCCTAGCTAGATTTAAGAGGAGTATCTGAATGCATGTACATAGACTTTTGTCTTAAACTTAGTAATTTGAATCATGGTGAGATGAAAGAGGCTTTCTTTCTCTGTTTTTTTCCAACTCTTGTTCTAATTAGTCCTAATGCACACAGAAATATGGAAGTCTTGGTTATCTGTTCCAAAACTTGCATTATAGCTGTGATCTCAACTCAAATACACTTCCAGCATACTTGATGGCTGCTGGTGATGTTAAACCCTTCTTTATGGGATAGAGGGTCTAGAATTCCTCCTCAGTTTCAAATGGTCATGGATGAGAAAGTTGGCTGAAATTACCTGGAGCTTCCTCTCAATTGTGAATTGCAGTGCAGAGAGTGGCAAAAGTGCTCAGAAATCTCTGTGGAGTTTAACCTACCCCTCCCCAGATCAGCATTCAGAATCTGTTTCCTGGACACTGTAGTTGGCAGTGCCTCAGCCACAAATCAGAGACTTGTTCCAATAGAGAGCAGTGCCTGCCTGCATGAATAATTATTTGTTACTCTAAGTATCCTTTTCACAGAGATTGGTAATATCTGAGTGAGAGTGTTGCATTGTATTGGCATTGTCTTCTGTTGCCCAGCTGCAGCCAGCACCTGCATCTGGGGAGGGCAGTATAAATTGTCAATGGACCTGAGCAGAGTAGAGAATTGCTCATAAATGGAGATGGATCCTGAATGCAGGAGCCCCAAAACCAATAAATGTGGGGTTGAAGTTTCCAAAATGGAAAAATATAATTCTATGTTAATAGCAGAATGAATTAACAGTAATTTAACAATTTATTTTCTTATCCTTGTGACCTTTCAAAATAAGAAGATAAATTACCTGAGCTAGTTAGCTAATTAAGTTAGCTAAACTTAAGAAATGTCTGAGTGGTCCTGAAAAGATGTGTGGAGATAAATGTTAATATACTGCATTCTCAGAACACAGAAATAATTTTTCTTTCCAAAAGAAATGAAGCTGTGAGTGGCTGTTGGTCAGACACAGCTTGTAAGGCAAACTTGTGAAGACAATTTTAAACCCTAAATTTTTATACAAGTTTTTCATATGTACCTGACAAATACTCGTCACCTATAACAGCAATCAAGCACTGCTTCCTTGGTAGCTTCAGTATCTATTTAGATATCTGGCTTTTATTTTATTTGGACTCGATACTGAGATTCTTACCAGTGCATAATAATATTAGGAAACTGAACTTGTCAAAGGACTTGGACTGAGAGTTATTTTTTCAAGATATTTTGTCTCAACCATTAACATTGGTGCTTCCTCTCATTCTCCTTTGAAGACTGCAGTCTTTTTCTTCATGTAATATGTTGGGGGCTTCTCTTTCTTTTTAAATTACTTTTTTTCCATGTTGTCTCTTGCCCAAGCTCATCTCTAGCATTGTTGCTGAAGTTCTGAGATAACTGGAAATTACTAAATAATTACTTTGTAGGATTGCACTCAGTTTTAGTAACTGTCAGACCATCAGCAGCAAAATAATAGTGGCAGCAGCTGAAAGGGAGACCAGGCCCAGTTCCTCAGTCTGGTCTAGAAAGCTTCCAGCAGCAATATGAATAACTTTGTGGCTTATATTTGTAATAGAAAAACCTCTATTTTATTGGAGAACACCACTGGTACTTCTCAGTTGGTAGAGCTGATTACTGTGGTTTTGTCTTATGACTTTCTATAGAAGAGAGACTTTCTTGTTCAGTCATTTCTTTTAGTAAAAAAACAGCAAAAGTAAAGGGTGGCAGAAGTATAAATTATGTTTGAATGTTCAGATGTATCCTTCCAGATGTATTAATATATTAGTCATATGAAAATTTTTTAACTTTGATTGTTTTTTCCGTTCCAACTTATTTCTATAGAAATTAAGATTTTTTTTAATAATCTTTTTGAGAAAAACTGAATTTTCATAGAAATGTTAAAGTTGTATAAAAAAAATGATACCCTCACACAAAACCCCACCCCTAGTGCTTTTTTATACGACATATATATTTTGTCTTGATCTTTCTGTTTTACAACCAGCTGTGAGTTGACATTTATCAAGGCTGAATTTATTACATAAAATATGAAACCAATAAGTTTCTATAAAGTTTCAGTATAAATCAGGGTTTTTTTAAGAAATCATTTAATCAAAACCATCTGTGTCCTCTAATGCCTGATCAGACAGGGACTAATAGATGAAAGCTAAAACTTGAACATAATCAAATATGAATGTACAGAAAAGTCAAACACTCTGAAAGAGTGCATGCATGCTTGTAAGGCTATGTCAGATTACAGTAAAACTCAGTCTTCAACATTTTGCTAGAGAAAATAAATATTTAACCAGTTACAGCTCCAAAGTGGCATGTAATTTGTTGTTTTTCTAGGTCAACAAAGAACAGTAGTCAATTGTAAATAAATGAAAATAAAAGAAAAGCATATCAATAAAACAATAATAAGGAAAGCAACGAATTTCAGGGAAGAAACATCTGGGAATTGCATAGAACAGAAATACCTACATGTAATGTTGCCTAAGTGTTGATTTAGACTCCACTTGCTTGTTCAACAGAAATGAGGTTGTGAGTTCAGATTGGCGCACTATAATCTTCCTAACTTAATTTTGCTCTAAAAAATTTAGGGTTTTTATTAATTAATGGACCCTTATCAATACTTCCTCTCTACCTGATTTGTGCACCCTTTCTGATCTTTTTCTATTATACATACATTATATAAAATATTTTGTATGTGCAATGCATAGTATTGTGTACTGAGGCTCATGTATATTTATATGGTTAAAACTGACAATTTTCTACTTTTTCTGTTAGTATTTTCTTATCTTATAGGTTTCCATAGAATATACAGTAGATATTAAATATACAGAATGTTAATATTTAATATTTAATAGATATTAAATATACAGAAGATATTAAATACAGTAATTTCTAATTTCAGTTCAGATTCACCATGGTCTCCTTTATTTCATTTGGGTCTTTCACTGTAACACCTTCAATATGCTGAAGTAGTTGATAATGTTTGATTTCTCTAGTTACGTTGGTTTTGCAAATGTAAAAGCAAAACAAATGTTAAAATAATCAAAATTCATTGAAGTGGATGTACTTACGTAGGTACATGCATGTAATAAATGTATGGATAGTATATATTGCAATGTGTGTATCATATACATATTAATATATGGGTAAATATTTCTTTATGTGTATTCCGTGTATTCTACAATACTTTTTAACCCATCTCAAATATACATAAACTCCATGCTCTTCTGGTATCTGTGACTTGTTAGATAGACAAATTCTTAGCCATGTTTTTCATGTTTTGGGGATTTTTTTTTTAATCTTACATACACTATTATAATCATCATCAAAAAGAACACCCATACCAAAATTCTGTTGCTGTAGAACATGTTGGTATCACTGGAAATCATTGGCTACACTTGACTGGCTCATGATCTTTTCTTGAAATACATAGAATTCTAACTCAAATGCCAAGTATTCTTTGATTAACATGTATGCAGGTAACTAAATGCCCTTCATCCTGGGTTTTTATAAGTGATTTATTGAACAGTTTACATTTTTCCTGACAATTTTTTGTTCTCTTTTTCCCACTGAGCAATATTGGAGCACCTACTTGAAGAAACTTGTCACTGAAGTTAGGTAAGCTAATCTAGTTCCATGATGGCTCCTGAAACAGTGAGAATGTAAGAGATGAGTGGGTTTTTGGGGTTGGTTGGTTGGTTTTAGATGGGTTCTTTGGGTTATGTTTGGTTGGGTGTTTTGTGTCATTGCAAGGCTGGGACAGGAGAGGGTTCTGACTGGTTTTTTTAAGACTGTATTTCTGAATGAGACAGTTCCAGAGTACTGCACAGGTTAACTGATGGTACTAAGCATAATTCTAATGAAAACTAAGACTTAGTACCTAAATTGGCTGAGATTTCCTATAATTTCCTTTGTATCCCTCTGGACCTCTACCCTCAGGAACTGAGCTGTGGATTTTACTTGTAAGAGTAGAAGGAAAAGGGATGTCATATTCTCTTGTCCTCAGTGGCTGAAGGGAGTTCACCTGCAAATTGTTTGGTCTAAAATTTCAAGTCCTGTTGCAAGACATTTTAAAGCAGAGAAAGAACACTGTATAGTGCGTCTTCCTTCCATTGCTTCCTGAGAGCCTTCATTAGCAGCCTTGTAAAATCCTGTGCTTTATCAGATTTCATTTATCTGCATTAAGGATGACCCCATCATGTTTGCCCATTGTCTGCTTGCTCATACATTAACCCACGGCTGTCAAACAAGTAAGAGGTGGAGGTCCAGCGGGCTGGTACTTCCTGCTCGCTTCCAGATGTACTGATAAAAGACTTTGCGTGGATGTCTCTCAGGGTTTGAGGGGCTGTCGGGCTGCTTTTCCTCCTCACATTTCTCAAACACATGTAGACACGTATCTCCATGTCAACAGTGTCAAAGCAAAACCTCTAAAAGCAAGCTTGTTTCAATGAGCATTTTCAGTCAGCATTTCTTAAGTCTGAAGAAAAAGTACTACTTAGGTTGTCTTATACTTTTATGAAATCTAATCAGAGACAAGAAAAACGGTTCTGATTGACAAACACACTTCTTGCTATTCTTATGCATGGCTGAGCAAGAAAAATAAATTGAGCACCACCTATTCTATTCAAGTAATGTTTTTTCCTTTGATAATATTATAATAATAATAAAGCATTACAATGCTGGAATACTGTTGTTTTTCAACACACAATAATAATAATTTTTCAAAAGAGATGATTAAGAGATTATTTAATAGACAAAACCTGCTACTAATACTGAAGTTATAGAATATTCTGAGTTCCAAGGGGCCCAGAAGGATCACTGAATCCAACTCTTAAGTGAATGGCCCTTATCGGTATTGAACCTGGAGAAAGGCATCTGAAAGATAATAGGAAAAAAAATATGCTTTTGTATATATTGATTTGATTCAAATACTCAAGCAATTCAAAAGCTTCAAATTCAGGAAATACATAATTTTTTATGTTGAAAATAGGTATGGTTAATATATCTGTCTAATTAGCTTGCACTATAATTGAATATAATATTAGAATAATCTTGACTCTGGAATACTGCAGTGGAACTTGGCAGCTGTCTATGGCTATTGTGACAATTGAATTGTGCTGCTCAATCCCCATTAGGGTGTTAACCAACTTTATCCATAAATAAATTGAGAAATTACAGGTAATGATAAATGCACACTGCTGTCTCTATAGATCTGTAAAACTTCTATAGAGTTTGAAAGTCTATTGTCAAATTATTTTTCTGGGAATTAGAGGGTGGGGTGTTTAGTACTTCAAAAATAAATAAATAAGAAAGGAAATGGGTGTGGTGTTCCTCTGTCAATTGAAAGCCCAGGTTGGTAAATTGAGACTTATCTTCACTTGGATGTTTTCAATGGATTGACTAGATGGGTACAGTGGTGGGGAAGTGCTAAATACTTCATGCCTGACTGGAAATTTTCTCCTTGATCTTGCAAGGTGTAATCTGCCTTCTCCTTAAATAAATGTATATCAGTGGTAATAACATTTGGGGCAGTCTCTCATTGAATTCTGCATTTACCAATAGAAAGAAGTGACCTTCTGGTCACCTTTTCCCAGCACAGCCATGAACAGATATTTACACTTTCAGAAAAGTACACAAAACAAGAAACTTAAGGGTTAAATGGTGCAAAGTGATGCTTTCCATTACTGATGCTTATTACAGCAATGAAGGCCCTACTCTACCCTGCTCTAGCCTGGAATTCCAATGTTGTTGATATCTCCATGTGGAATGGAGAGATTCTGTTTGGCTTGTTTGGGAGTCTGGTGCTGAAACTCATTTGAAGAAGAGATAAAGCAAATGATGGCTCAGTAGATAAATAGGCAAGGCTGACAAGGAGAAGCTGTGTGGTTAGGCACGGATCAGAAGTTGGGGTATAGACTAAGCTAAAAATCCAGGAAATTTGTCATTAAGAAAAGAAAAATTATATATAAATTATAAATTTATTTTTTTTAAGCATAAAAAGCAAAAACTTTTAAACAAAAACTTTTTCAAAGATTGTTTTATGTTTTCATCATATTACTTCCTTTTGAGTTGCAGAAGAAAATGGTTTTTTGTTACAGCTGAAATATCAGATGCACTTAAGAATGCAAATCTGGGCTTACATAACAGCTAGCCTGCAATTCTGCAAGAAATTGAGCTTTATGGAGAATATCCATTGAATAAAAAGTGATCTGCAAGACTTTCAGAAGTATTCTACCTACATTTTCAGCAGTAGGACTATGAATCAAAGATGTATTTCCACGTTTTAAATTTTTTTTTCTGATAATTTTTTTTAAATGACAGTATGGTCTGAGTCTACTTGACAGATAAGCATGCAGGTATCATCTGAAATAAAAGCAGTGGTAGTTTATCAGGGTAAAAGGAAACAGCAAAAAAATTCCTTGATTGTTGAATGTTCTAGATTCCCTTTGTAAAAATGTGTGTTACCAAATATTAATCAGCTTTCATCCCTTATGTGGCATATGAAAAATCATGAAAAATAGCTAGACATTCTTTCCATCAAGTATAGGTATTTTCTTGAGATGAAAATTAAACAGCAAATGCCCCTAAATAAGTCCAGTCAATTGCTGATAAATATCAGGTATTTCTTAACAACTAGACTCTATTAGCAAAAAGAATTAAATATTTAGAACAGGATTAAATGCATTTAAATTTACAATGGGGTTTAATTTGTAGTGGTCATTTTCCTGTCTCCTAATGGCATCTGACAGAAGAACTAGACTCTCAAGTATGTAGAACTGTCTAAAACGAGTTGTTCTTTAACATTTTGTTGGGAGAATTTTAAGCAAATGATGTGACTGTTTTAAAGAAGAGGAATAAAATACAAAATGAAAATGTTTCTTGTCATTTATTCTTGGGATTAAAACATGGGGTTTTTTTCATTTTGAAATGTACATTTCCAATTTAGGAGTCAACTAACATTAAAAATAAAGGAAGAAAGGGGGGGAAAACTAACTTAAAACAAAAATTGCATTGAAATGTTACATTTCAAATTAAGCTAACTATTTCAGGTAGATTAGAATACATTTTTCCTCCTGATCCCACTTCTCCCAGTCAGCATTTTTGGAGCTGGAAGGCACTTTCTTGCTTATGTCAATCTTACTAGGAAGAAACAGCTCTCAATGCGATTTTCACAACAGTTTTGGTACAGAATAGAAGGCTGCAATGTAATTCTATTCCTTCTTCTTTGAGACATTGCAGAAGATGTTGTATAGGCAGTTACTTTTTGTCTTTCAAAAGCCATAACCTCTGAAATACTCAGAACAACAGATGCAATTTGGGGGTTTTTGGTTGCTTTTTATCTGTTTTTTAGAATGTTTTCAATTACTATAGCAGATCTATGGGTGGATATGGGCTGATATTACTTTTGCTTGTCATTAGTATTTCTACAGTTTGTTTTATTTCTTCTTCAGCTGGAATCGTCGCCCTCCTTTACATCTGGCTGATTACAAGCCAAGGACTAAGGCCATCTGATTTAGTTGCAACACAGATGAGTCTGGCAAGACAGAATATTTTGAGCAAATGGCAAAATCTATAGCTTCTCCCTCAGCTGAGAATCTTTCCTGCAAGTTGGTCAAATTATTTTACAGTAGTTTAACATTCTCAGAGCCATGTTTTCTTCCTATTCCATATAAAGCTTCTCTTTTTTGTTTTTTTTTATTAAGTTCTATGGTGTTTTTGACTCCTAGTTAATAGGTGGCTGAAAGAGAGATGCCTTAGGTCAGTTCTCTGAAAACATTTTGTGGGCAAGCAACCACTAGAAAAAGACTGAACTTGATATATTTGTTCTAAAGAATAAATAATTTGGTTTATAGCCTCCCTTAGGGAATTCACCTAAGGTCTTGGGAATAAAGCTGTGTTCCTCATATTTATGAGGTTGGTGTTTCGTAAGAATCCTCTCAGTTTTGATTCATTATTGTATTGATGTTTTGATTTAATATTTTGGTTTGGGGTTTTTGCTGCTTCTTTATTTAGTTTTTAATAAGCTTGATTTGAGTATTTTTCTTGTAATACTTGCTCACAGTAGTACTTTTGAATTTTTTCATGTTCTTATTTTCTATGAAACTGTGATAATTTCCTAAGGGAACTTTTCATAGCAGTTCAGAGGTCCAGAAAGTCAAGTACACCTACCACTGATACGTTTTCAGGCTTTATTTACACATCAGTATTTAGCTTGTTTTACACAAAGTTACCACAATGTCAGGTAAAAACATGTTTCTGCAGGTACTTAGCACATCTTCACAGATGATCCATCTTTCAGCAATGCAGCTACATAGTTTAAAAAAAGAGGGCTTCAGGTTAAAAATAGCTTGTATTGTAAAGACAATTACATCTTCAGTTGCCAGCATATGTTTATACTGGGTGGGCTACTGGCAATGAACTCTTTTATTAAGTGTGTTTTTCCTGTAAGTTCCCTGTAGAATGTTCCATTTTAGTTGACACTGTACCTCAGCTGTCTCTAAGGCAACCAGGCTTAGAGAGAAAGTCATAAGATACACATATGGATATACTAGAAAAAGAGACATCTGTAAGGAATTTAAATACTACCCACAGACTTTTCATTCCTATACTATGGCCTGATTCTCCTTATTTATTCGTGGGGTCCATTCTTGTAGATCTGACCTGGATGAATATGTTAGTCATAAGAGTGAAGGCTTCATCAGATGATTCAATAGAAAGGTATGCAAGAGGTGGAAGATGAAATGGAGCAGGCATTTTAAATATTCTATACTGGGTAACTTAAAGCTCTCAGAATTTGACTGAGATCACTGTGAGGTCACAGCAAGACAGAGCAAGTACTAACTGGAGAAAATGTCATACTGTTAAATCAGGAAAATCTGAAAGTTCAAAGGCATCAGCAAAAAAATTGGTGCTAAGATGGAAAAGGTGTTGGGTGAACAAGTAGTGCATTATAATTTTAAGGCCTCTTTTAACAGTGGTAAATTTATTATGAGTAAATAATTGTATGTTATGATTTCATTCAGAATTTAACTTTTTGCTTGTAGTTACAGTTTGCTGTCTTTGCTTTATCACATCCATGCAAAGTAAGGGCAATTATAGTAGGCATTCACATCAGGGAGCTTCCCCAGAATTTTCTGCTAGAAGAGAAGATGAGGAGGAAGAGCTTCAAGTTTTTATCTATACTAGTGTTCGGAGTTTTATTCATGTTGTCTTCAAAGAAAAACTATTTTCTGAATTGTTGAGTGCTGGTGAATTGGAGGATGGTAAATTTAGAGACTAGGTGAGGTTGTCTTGATGCAACTTTCCTGCAGAAATCTGTGCCATCAGGAAAATGTGTTATTAAACAACTCTAACAATTTCACATACTGAATTTCCTATGGGAACTGAGAAAGATCTGTTAATAATTATAGCAATTATTAGGGAAATCATTGAATAATGACTGGACAAACAAAGGAGTTTTTGGCAATCAATGCTGCTGCAATGTAACAATTGCATTTCAGTGCAATTGACTCTATCCTCTTTCTCTTCAAGAAGGTTACATTCCTGATTCTCATATCTGTAACGAACTGAATAACAGTTTAAGAGAAGAAGTTAGATTTTTAATTCAAATACTTTTAATTGTATACAAGGAAAGATGGTCTCTCTTGAAACTTTATTTGTTTCCCTAGGAAAGTTTAGAGGAAATTTAAAGACTACACACAAGTTCTGGTGGAAAAAGGCTCACAGAAAGGGGTTTTTAAATTACATTTCATGGTTAATTTATCTTTAATGAACACAATTGGAAAAAAAAACAACAGGGCTTTAGTTGTTCTTGAAATATGCCACTATACTACACTACTGTCAAATATTGCCAAGTTTCTGAATTGTCAAATGGTCTTTGTACTCATGGCTTCGTGGAAAAAAAATTGATTTCATGCCATGTGATGATATATAAATAGGAAAACCTGTTTCCTTGGAGGATATAATTTGCTTTTAACTTGAGAGAATATTTTATCATCACAAATAATTCTAAATGTTATCTTGCACTTCACGTCTGTTTCTTTGTTTTTGTCTTCTGTCTTTTTTTGATTAATATGTTCTCCAGGAGGTATTGTCTGCATGCATCTCATTTATGTGTGATAAAAATTGTTGCTAGATTTAATTTTTGATTGTATAATCATTTTCAGTCTTTCCTTCTATTTCCTTTGATTGCTTTTCTTTATTTAGTGCTTTGCCACAAGTCAAATATTAGTGTAACTCATAAAAAATATAAAAGTTATAGTATATGATTAGGCTATGGTCTTGTTCCACCCTTTATATCACTGCATTGTCTCCAGACATGTTAATTTAAATAACTATTTCCAAATGGGTATGACTGTATTCTTTTTATTACTCCATTCTTCCTACACCTCAACAAGTCCTACCTCATGTATTCAGTAAAAGATATTTTCTTATTATTGATGAATTGTTGCCTATCAGCTTCTAAACAGCTGGCCTTCTTCACCTACTCTAGTACCTCAGGCAATTCCTTTTTTCCAGATTCTAAATTGAAGTAAAACTTGGATATCAATGCAAATAAAATAAAAATTATATATTAAAATATTTAGGATAATTTGTATGTTCCAAGCCATTTTTCCTAAATATCATTATATTTGAAATATTGCTATTCAGAAAACTTGTATTTGTCAGACTTTAAATGTACAGAAAATTAGAAAACACATTAGTTCTAAAATTTTTTTGAGACTCAGAGATTCAGTACTGACAGGTTCTTGAAGTGAATTGATCTCTTAACATTTATACATCTATTTTTAAACAAACCTAGGCAATTTAGTTATCTTTTAATGAGAGCAAGATACTGCTTTTTAATTTGTCCTGTGATCATTTAAATGAATCACGGTAGCACAAGAAAACCATGCCAATGACATTGTCAGCACAGCATGCTGTATAGAGTTTCCAGTCATCCATACCCAGAAAAAAGAAAAAAGAAAAAAAGCCTGTAGAAATAATACTGTTACTGGCAGTTGCTTCTACAAATCCAAGCTAATATTTCTAAGTCACACTAATAATGTATAAGGTAAAATTTATGGTTGAGATATTTTGTCACAGATGTGGTCAGGCATATATTCAAGATACAAAAATTAGTATTTCTGCTGTAAGAATAGTGCTATTAGTAAAGACAATTGGTTTGGCGTACAACTGACCAGATATTGACAACCATAATACAAATATCATAGTGAGAATTAGTCATCTGGGTTCAGTAATAGGCAGAAGAGAGAAATAAGCATTCTATGGCACAACTAATCTCATTCTAAAATGGGTAAGACAAAACACATCCCTTCAGTGCTCTCCACTGTCTGTGAGGGGACAGAGGTAGCTCAGGTAGAGCCAAGCTGTCATGTCACTGTCTACAGAGCTGGGAGACATCTCCAGTCAGCTCCCACATGTACTGTGTGCAATTGAAGCCAGATGTGACTACACACTACTCCTCATGTCTAATACATGCTTCTATTTTGTTGCTAAGAATAAAATTTAATTAGATTTTGGTTTTGTATTTTATTATATCTCTTTGACCTGTTGGACTTCTAGCCCAATAAAAAACCTCAAGAGCAACTCTTTATGAACTTGTTAGAATCCTTTCTTAAATTTGAATTACAAGTACTATTAGAATTCTCATTCTGTGTTCCTGCTAGGTTATGAATTTCAGGATCATTCTGGTTAGCCAATATAAATTTTGGAAATGTATAGCTGTTTTGCATTAAAGCATCTAACTGTGTGGTGGAACAGTGTTGCTCCAGAAATTTATGATCAGTGATGAGAAATAAGTAATTTAGGCAAAGCTGATTATGATGAATGCAACTACAGTCAGGCTTGCAATTTTCCCCTTATTAATTTGGGCTTTAGTCCTTATTTATTTAAAGGTTTATTAAATGACATATATTTATTTTTGAGAAAGTTGAAGATCTTCAAATAAATTCCATTGAACAGAGGTGACTGCATTTCTTATTCCTTCTTAAGCCATTCTTGGAGCAATTTACTCAGAGGCACTGAAAATGAGTGCACAGTGAACAAAAACAAGACCTCAGAGCTTCCCATGGGAAATGTCTTCCTTGCTAGGTCACACAATCAGGCTGTCACTTGTGCATTAAATATTTGCATCTTTTCAGCACAGATATGCATTTACCCGAGAGGGGAAGGAGACTGGTCCCTTTGTAGCCCTCTCACAGCTTATCAGTTGTGGGGATATGTTGTTTCCTGGAAAGGTGCTCTTATCAGAAGATGATTGCACAAAGATAGGTAGTTCCTACCATTTGCAGCTGGTTTTGTCCTTCTTCAAGCCAAACCCTCTAATCCAGAGACCTGACCACCTTTGTCTTCAGCTTGGGATTTGAACAATGTCCAGCAGCAGCAAAGCTCTGCATAATGACTCTTTCTTCTAGCAGCCTCTTCTTGAGCAGCAGTCAGTTGTGTTCAGCCATAAATTCACTGTGTGAGAGAGTAGTGCAATGTCTCATGCCAGCATATGCCTACTTCATTTCAGCTATAGATTAGTCTAGACCACTTCATATTTGCATGTTAGATCTTACTGTGTCTTTTCAACTTCCAAATTTTTAAATATGTTTAAATAGTACATAACCAAATATGGAATGATTGAAAAGGATGCGGTTTTCCACTTCTTCTGATCATTCTCATGAAAAGCAGACAAGAACCTCCCCATCAATTTCATTTGAAATTAGAAAGTAATCAGGTGGTAAAAGTGAGCAGTGACCTCACAAATATGTGAAAATTCAGAGGCTCAGTCACTGTGTCTGTTTTTCCTTTTTAATTCTAGCGCTGTTTTTCCATCTTGATAAGGATGTAAATAAATAACTTACTTTCCCTATCCAGACCTTTCACCATTCTGCCTTCTATATGCACAGCAAACAGAGAAAAAGACCATGAGAGGTAATTTGTCATTATCAAGTACAATTATCAAATTGTATCCAGGGTTAACTAGGAATAGTCTGTTCTGAAGGGTAGAAAAAACCCCAACAAGTCATCACTTGCTGCAGGGTTTATTCCATAGTGTCTCACAAGGATCAGGAACACTAGAAAGGATGTCCTTGAACTTGTTGAGAAGGCTGAAAACCTGGAGAGCCCAAGTTTGGCAGTTTATGAGGTACTCAGTCCTATTGCTGGACCATCTTTATTTCTGCAGACGGACTCCTCCTTGCTTGCCTGAAGAACTATGTTCATTTCTTTAAAAATAGGGTTAGAGGAAAAGAAGGGCTCATAGATCCTTTCATTAGGAAATGAAGTAAGAACTTTCTTGGCATCTGGAGTGGGAATTGGTTTGATATTATGTAACACTTCCTCTGGTGATGTTTTGATAGAGTCAAAATCCATTAATTGAATGAAACTCTGACTGCAATTTTATAGAACAAATTGCAAGAATTATGAAAAAAAAATTATAATGACTTGATTTCAATTCCAAAAGCAAACATAAATCAGACCTAAAAAGGCACCCCTTAGGAGCATTTCCAGAGCACACTAGGTGGTGCTGTAATTCCAACAGCAATTGCTGAGTGTGCTTTCCTCTAAAGGTATAACTTGTTGCAGTGAGCTTTTTATAGAGTTCTAACAATTTTGAAATGATAAATGTTTGCAGTACTTTTAAGATGCTCTAACTGATCTTTTGTTTGGTAGGAACAACACTGAAACCTCTATTTTTCATATTTTGATTTTTGGTATGGTGAAATAAAGTCCAAAGATTTTTGATCCTTTTTGTACTTAGGACTGAGGTTACGGACATGGGTTTTCCTTCCACTGGATATTTTTGGGAAAATTCAGGATGTCATGCTCAAAAAGCTCTACTGGAGACTGTTATAATCTGTGCCTGCAGCAGTGCCACCACTTTACCATCATCTGTAGAGGTGAATCACACTGCACATGGTCTGTCAGAAGTGCAGGAGAAGACGTTGGATTTAGATTGCCACTACTATACACTTTTCAGTTATGTAGCCTTGTGGCCCCATAGATTGGAGCTGCTGTTGCTCAAAAAATGCCACTGGTCTTTGTATTAAGCTGACAGCAGAGCTTCAGGTTTATCTGGCTCTGCCTGGACCTTGTCTTGATCTTCCTGGAAGTTTGTTTTAGCTTGTTTAGCTGCTACAGCAATTGGCTAATGAGAAGATGACCATGAGTGGCTCGTTCTATCTTTTGCTTAGCTTTGTACAATTTTGTGGTATTGCTCTTCTTGTTGCATAAAGTGCCTAATAATAGGCAAAAATATCATAAAGCTATTCTATATAGAATGTACTATGTTTGACCCTGGAATAAAATGTAGGGTAGAGGGGACAGGGAATGACAGTAAAGTCTTTTAAATTACACTAGAGGCCCCGTTGCTATAAACCACTCCATGTGGTCAGTCACTGGTCACCACAGAAATGCTGCCTTGGGACTGGTCAAAACCAGTGCTAGGGATTGCAAGGGGAACAGGGGAGATGCATCCAATATTTTAAAATATGCTGTGCATGGGGAATTTGGTTGTACTGTGGAATTGTAAACCAGTGGTATGAGCAATGTGTAGATCATGTTAGAAAGTGCATTAAAATAGTGCTGTAGAGACCTTAGAGGGGAGGAAGAAAACCAACATCACAATTCTCCTTGAGAAGACAAGAAAGCAGTCATCAACTTACACTCTTAACCAAAGGAAGGGTGTGATAACACCAAAAACAGTGTCAACAGCAGTAACTGGGTGGACTAAATTTTAACTATGACTCTCCTATAACAATATTTTTTCTTTGATTATTATCTTTTCTTTTTTTTTTTCCCTATAATAAGGAGTTCTGGGCTAATAATAATTCCTTGATTAGACTGTTATGATTTGGGATTTACAAAAATGAGTTTTTAACCCTTAAGGTTTTTTGGTTTTGTTTTTTTTTTCCCATGCAAACTGTCCAAGTTGTAGCTCAACAACCTGATGGGCAGCTTAGATTGTGATCTGGAAGCAACATATCCAGCATTTTGGCAGCACTGTGTTTTACTTCCCCCTCTTGGAGATCATTGCATGAGCCAGGGAAAGAAAGTAAAGAAAATAATTTTAGGTGGCAGGATGAGTGGTTGAGCCTTCATACTGGCTATGTATGTTTACAGATGATTAGTAACTCTTCCACAGCACTTCCTCACCCTTCTGTACTCCAAGTGTGTGTATTTAAGCAAATACTAATAAGGTATTATTGGCATAATTATGATAATTATTAAAAATAATAATGAATAATTTCATTGTTAGTAAGAAGAATGGAAATTGAGTACAATTTTCAAAATGAAAAAAAAGTCACTGCAGAGCTGGATGAAATTACCTTGGAAATATTACCCACACTTCTTTTGAAACATATGGCTTTAAAAAATGATATGCATTCACAGTGGTCCTATTAACATATCAGTAACAGCTGGAAATACTCTCCAGCCTTGATGTGAATTAGGAATCATGTGGGAACATGTGAGAGCATTCCAGTTCAACATTTAGATTAACAATTTTAGACAGTTTGAACCCATACCCTAGGAACAAATCAAAAGACATATATAATTTTTAGTTCTACACAAGTCATATATTACTTTACTGTATCAGAGTTTGTTCAGGTTATTTAAATAGAGCCCTTCTCTTGTCAAGTGTCCTGTATTAAACTGTAGTTACATGTTGACATTCATTAAGAAGGAAAGATTTCATCAGATGTTTCCTATCACATCAGAAGGACTTTGCTTTGGGTAGACAAATATTGCAGAAAATATCTTGGCTTAATTAAATCTAAAAATAGTGAGGATTTAGGAGAATACTTTTTAAAATACTTTGCATGCTGACAGCACTGATTATTTTTGACTTTTCTAAATTGTTTAAAACACAAAAATGCCAACTTCCATGTTAGGAAACTCTTTCTTCCTTCTTTTGCCTTTTGGTTTTCTGTTTGAAAATTTCTTTTTTATCCAGTGTTTTACCTATTAACCTTATTTATTAAGGGGCATTTCAATTCACTTTTCTAATGGCACTTTCAGCTTGTAAATTATTTAATTTCTGGAGAAAAAAATAGTTTTTTATGTTTGAAATGCAAAATTATACACAGTTAATTTAAAATAAATATCTACTTTCAAAACTGGACTAAAAATGGAGCAATGTATTCCATTGTATTTTTGTTTTCCATTCTAATCAGAAAGTAATCATGCAGCAGCATCTCTTCTATTATCTCAAATACCACATTAAAAAAAAAATAAAATTTCCAGACAAGCATTCTTCTTCTGAAAAAAATTGAACCAGTTGGCTTACTTTAACTAATTCTGAAAGACAAATAGAAGCCTTGAGGCTATTAAGTTCATACAGATTCATGAAAATTAACCTGAAGCTTGGGTATGGGTGATGTTTCCTGAGTAAAATGCTGTGGTGTAAGGTTAGGGAGACCCATGAGTAGATTCATCTGTGGGAAAAGCCTCAACTCAGTAGATACATGAACATCTAACCATGACACCCCTAGCCATAAGAATCTAAGTGTACTGAGTTTTATGATTTTTTAAGGGTTTCAGCAATGTGTAAAGTCCTATTATTTTCTCCTTCTACAGAGGAAAGGAGAAGATATATGTGTATATATATATATATATACATCATTCTTTTTGCATCAGCCTAAAATCTGGTTCCTTAAAGTATTGTGGTGCTCCATGAGAGCTGAGCTCATGTACCTCTTGCTTCCACTGTCTGTCTGCCAGGTTCCTCCTCTAGGCTATGTGAGCTCTGTGGCTCACTAAGTAGTACCCAGTAATTATCAAAGTTTATTTTTTTTAAATCACATTTTCAGGCTAATTTCAGTAGATGAGGAGAATTAGTTAGCTTGTAATAAGTAGAATGAGATGGATTGTTACATCATGAAATATAGCATGCCAAGGTAATGAAATGCCATTTTCCCATAGGAAGTTAAAACAATGAAAACCTGTTTTGAGATGAGAAAGATGATATCAGCTTATGTGGACAAAAACTCATCATATCTCATAATTTTGTGATTTCACAATAAATATCATTAAGGATAAGTAGATAGTGCTTTTTACTGGTACTCTTCTAACAGCTTAATGAAGCAACATTTAAAAACCTCAGCAAGCACTTTGGAAAAGTTCATATTGCATCCTTCCTTGTTCCATAACTGTTCCTGCAAATTTTTGCCAAAACCTTTTTAGCTTTAATTTCACATCCTCTATGTTGTTTTCAGTCCTTTGACAAAAGGTTCTTTCTCTTGGTTTAAAAAGTAAAACAGTTTTACAGTGGACAGTAAAAGTCCACAGTTATGCTCCTTTTAAATACAGACAAGACAAGAGTTCAGCCATTATAGGGTTTTTCTCTTACATTTTGTCTTTAATGCAAAGGCTGGACACAGACTGTCATATGCAGAGATCACTTCAGGTCAAAGGGCCCTTCAGACTTCATTCTCTTCTGTGCATCTCCCTTTGCTATCTCTCATGATACTGATATCCTGCTAGAAAAAAAATGGATGCTAATACACTAAGGTTTGGGAATACCTAATGTTTAGAGCAAATTTATGGAATTCTTTGTGTGAAAGATGATGATATTCAGTCACTGCCAATCTTCAGTAAAAAACACCATGTGTGCTTTTGTTTATTTCCTTTAGCGTACGTCAAGGAAACCTAAGGGTGCAAGGAAGCAAAACCAGAGAAACTGGGTGCAGCCTGTTTTTCACCTCCTCTGTCTGCCTCCAGGATTATATAAGAAAAAAACAAAGATGACTTTTGTAATTCTAAAACACTAAATGTTTTGAAAATAGTCAGGTAAGGAGAAGTTTGGATTACTTTTGTTCTCCTAATGCTGCCTTTTAAAGCAAATAAAAACATTAGAATATTATTATTTATAACTCGTAACTTAGCAAAAACTTAACCTTAAAAAATCAGGGGTCTTGCAACTATCAGCTGTATGAAGCTTAAGAAAGACAAGTGCCTAATTCTGCACACGGTGTGACTCTTGGGAATGTCCTGTTCCGAGCCAGGAGCTGGGGCTTCAATGACATTTGTGGGTCCCTTCCAACTCAGCTTATTCTGTGATTCTGTAACAAATCAGTTATTAGCTTGACAAGTAGCAATCCAGATATCCAAACAATATTATTTCCATTTGAGAATAATTTTTAATTACCTAATCTGATCAGGGATTTTTGTCAAGTTGCCTGGTGACATGACCTCTTTTCAATTTAGACCTATTATAAGATAACAGTAAGATTGCAAAAAAAGCAGACAACTCTGAGAACAAATCTGCAGCTTTATAGAAATCTGCCAAATTTAGGGCTAGGAAACTGTGTTCAGAATCAATGACATAAAAAAATTCCTAACATATTTTGCATGCTAATTGCAGATATCAAGGCACCCTAAATACATTAGTCAGGCTTATCCTCTAGCTTATAGGTATTTGAAAGTATTAGTTTCCTCCTTTTAGGTCCTTACTTTATTGAAGTTACTTAGACATTTGGATTAGTAATGCAGGATTGTGGTAATTTTTTATATATATCGTTAAAAGTTTTTTAATTTGTTTACCAGTTCTCAAGTTTTGAAAAACTAGAACCACTTGGAACTCTTAAAAAAAGATAAGAATTTGGGTGATTATTTAAACTCAGCATTGGGCTAGGTTATATGCACTATCAAAAATAGTCATCATTACTACAAAATAACAATGGATAATCAGACTATGTAATCTTTATTACTCTTACATCTGTTGAGACTAAAAATGAACATTCAAAAGCCCCTAAAGTAGAAGCCCTACAATGCCACTTTTCATTTATATCACTGAGATGGAGAACAGGCCTTAGAGAATCTATTTCTGCAGAAAACATACAATGTACAGGAAATATGCAAATATATTCATTCTGTAAACAATTTTCATTTGCCTTTCAGCCTAGAAGAGCTTGGAAGTTTTAAAACTTTCACAAAACAGTTTGTAAGAGCAACTTAGATCTGAGTTGTGGTCAATTTGCCTGATCTTCGTTGTTGTGACACTTTGAGTGTTTTACAGTAATTTAGTTTATTTTAAGGTGCAATAAAAGAGACAGGATGAAAAGACTGAAGCTGTTAAACCAAATTTTATTTCTGTGAGAGTGATGGTTATGCATTCACTTTATAAAGAAAACTAAGAAGCATCACTAAAACTAAGAAGAGAATTTATTTGAATGAAGCACGCAATATTGCTTTGAATAAATACAAATTTTAAATATTTCAAGCTCTGAAGATCAGGAAATAACTCACGTGATCAGTTTAATTCCTTCTCAAAATAGGTAAATTGGTGGGTAAGCATGAAGTAGAAAGAAGCAAACAAGGGTGGAATAAATACTTGTATATATATCTGTTGTACTGGGTTGAAACCTGTAAACTCAAGGTGAACTAAAACTTTTCTGCTTATTCATGAAGATTAAGAATGGACCTTGCATAAACTTGCCTGCCATATTTTAGGAGATCTATTGATTTTCTCTTTGATTTATTTCCTAACAGTATCACCAAGCAGAACAGGCTGTGGCCCACTTTTTGAAGAGCTTTCTGGTTTGTGCACTCGAACTGCAGTGATAATAGCTGTGACTATTAGCTGGTTTGAAATGTAACCCTGTTAAACATCAACCAAAGCCTTCCACAGGAGGCTGCTGTCTTCTGCTGGTGCGTGACTTAGCTGTTTACAGAAAACTGACTGGATGTTTCTGGCTGTTTACAAAGTGCCTCTGAAGGTTTACTTAGCAGTGGCCTGCTTTCCACAGAGTTGTGTGCACTATTTCCTACTGCATTCGTTTTTTGGGGTTTTTTCTTTTTTTTGGACTTCCATGAAAAGGGGAAAGAGTTTAACTTTATTTAGGACTCTGCTTCACTTGGTTTTAGAGCTTAGTTTGGAAGAAAGCATGTGCCTTTCTAGAGGAATTATCTTCTGGGCATTTACAAAGGTTTTAGATTTGTTGCCACCTGCCTCAATTTTGGATTCCAAAGATGGCCTGAATGTTCCAGGTGTACTTTTTATATTTTACTACTTGCATTTGGTGGGATCTAGTACTGTTAGATAGTCCTCAATAAACAAGAAGGTGACATCAGCACACACTTTTTGATCACTGTCACCCCACAATCCATAAGAATTAATTGTAGTAATTTGTCTTTTTCTTAGGTTGTTCTGAAACATAATCCTATGCATCTAATGATACATTTTACTTCTTAAAAATAGTTCTTCACTTGACTGTATTTTTTTTTCTCTTAAGTTTATTCATCAGTTCACAAGTCTGTAGCATGATACAAGAGCTGACTTCTGACATGTCATCTCATACATTCCTCCAGCAAAATTGTCTCTCCCAGTGATAAATTTAGGATAAAACAGTCTTCTCCTTTCACAGATTTGACCATAAAAAACCAAAACAAAGTCTGTATTTTCTCCTGCAGGATCAAGTAGAAAGGGCTTAGATTGTGAGGAAAAGTACCTCCTTCTGTAAAAAAATCTGTTCAATGACTGCATTGCACTGTAGGAAATGCCTAATTCTTATATCCTCAATAATATGATATTTTTTTCCTTGTTGTCATTGAACTGAAAGTTAGTCTTTATATTAATTAAGGAAATTATAAAGTGAAAAACAAAGTACACATGCATTACTTGTTTTTTATTCCATCTCTGATGGAATCTGCTGAGGAAACTAGGCTCTTTGAGGTGGAGAGGACAGGCTGGAGGCCATAAGAATTTTATTTAAAAGAACCTAGCTTGTTGTATTAGATCAGAACTGTAAAATAAAGGTAGATAATTTTATATGTTGTGAGAAAAGTATTTGAGATTATTCCAGTACTTTAATGTTCTGTACTAAAATTTTAAAATTTCTGAATGTGTAAAGAGATTTGGAGCATGTCTGTTCTTGGATAGCTATTTTGAGATACAATTAACTGTGTGACAAAATGTGATAAATGCATAATATAATTTAAAATTTTTGGTCTTTATTATCCTTTTATTATTACATTGGATCTGAGCAATGAAGGCAAATTACTTTTACAAGATACAATACAATTATCATAGAATGTCATGAGTTAAAAATGACCCATAAGGATCATAGCCAATCTTTCAGTGTGTTTGCTGTTACAGGCTGTGTATCTGTGGTGGTTCTTCAAATTTCCATAGCCTCTTCTTCTTACAGGACACAGAATATAAATATGAATCTTAAAATATAAAGGGGGACAAAAATAAAGAATAATGGCAGACATACACAATTTTAGCATTTTCTTTTCAGAATTGTGATAAATTGCCTCAGATTTACCACTTGTAATCACTTGGAATCATGAGTATTGTATCAAAAATATATGGTCAGGAGGAGAAAAAAATGTTAATAATAAAACCAACGTTTGCATTTCCCAGCATTATGAGAGGAAATAGATTGCTGCTGCAATGCCAATTTATTAAATAGTATTTCTGAATAATCTAACTTAAAACTGGTACTAGATATTAATGTCTTGAATAACAGAATAAAAAGAATATGTAGCATATTTTCAGATAACAATGACCTAGAAAGAAGCCATAAAGCACAGAGGGAGAGAGATTATAATGATTTTTAAAAACACATGAAAGTACTTCAGAAACATGTGACAGAAGGAAAAGGTTTGTAAAAGCATTGAAGATGAAATACATTTACTTAATTAGAAACTATGGTGAAATAATCCAAATTTGCCAAGATACTAGTCTAGCTCATTATTTGTTGTGGAAAATATATATGCATGGACCTGGGAAAAAAATGATCTGAACTCATTAAAATGTTGCTGTCCCTTGGAAAACAGTACTGGCTTATGATTTGTACCCATGTAGCAGAGCACTCCATAAAACCTGTTTCAAAGTCATATAAGAGTTGAAATCCCAGTCCTGAGAGTTATGTCTTTGAATAGTTTGGAAGTTAAATGTCATTGAAAATGGAAAATAACACTGAAATTTAGGCACATATAAAAATCATGCTGTCAACCCAGTCCATGGAGAACAATGGACAGTTGACATAGCTTTCAAAAGACAATGGAAGGAAATGCCTTTAAGGGAACTGTTAAAGAAAAGCTTTTTAAAATAGCCTTTAAGGCTTTTCTGACTCTGTTTTCAGTTCTGCCATAAGTTGACAGTATCTCAGGACATGGCTGTAATGGTGGTGTAGAGGAGCTTTGTGTGTGAATGTTGAATAAGGCTATGGTGTAACTTTAGAGTGCAAAGGAGCATGAGCTATTTCTTCATGAAGTCATAGACATGAAGAGGGAAATTCTATTCCATCTTCCTAGGAGTCCCAATAGGTGAAATAAAATCAAATATTTGCCTTAAGTCCTGGTTTCAAAGGAAGTCAGCTATGGGATAGCTGAAGGAATTTACCTAGACAGAGCAACACATATAGGAGGCATCTACTCCTGTTAACCCCATACAGCTGTTGGCACCAGTCTGTGTCACCTGCAGATAACTTCACGCTGCTGTCTGATGACACTATCTTGATGTCATCACAAGGTATCAGTATGTAACCAAAAACATAACTTAGCTCATAGGCAGGCATAATGATAATTTATGTAAATTTTCAATTAAACAAAGAAACAAACAAACAAAAAAAGCAGTTTTTATCAGAACTCAATAGCATTTCTCATCACACTGTATGCAATCAGTATTGTCACCTACAACCTTTTGACCATAATTTTTGCAACTTCTTCCTCCTCCCTGCTGGGAAGCTTTAAATACAACTGCACTTACTATCTTTACTCAGTAGAATTTGTACAAGCAAAGATTTGGGATATTTATTGTATTTAATTTCTCCTCTCTGAGTTGATTTTTGAGTCTTTCTTTGTTTCTCAAAGAACAGATTGCTACAAGCCAAAGAAGGGAACTTGATGTATTTCTTACAGTTTAGAAAGCATATGAAACACGTACTGCAAATAAATATTTGTGGTTGGTTGACCCTGGCTGGATGCCAGGCGCCCACCAAATCCACCTTATCACTCCCTTTCTCAACTGGACAGGAGAGAGAAAATACAACAAAAATCTTGTGGGTTAAGGGCTGGCAGAGATCTTTCAGCAGGTACCCTCATGAACAAAACAGATTTGGTTTGGGGAAATTAGCTGAATTTGTTACCAATCAAATCAGAATGGGATAATGAGAAATAAAACATGTAGGACTGGTCGTAAGTAGGATTGTTAATTTCTGTGAAACCAGCCTGTTGGTTTGGTCCACATGTGAATATCAGGATTTTGAATAGTTCCATGAGGTGAAAATGGGAGAAGAAGTAAGATCTCTGACAGCATATGAAATGCCTTTAGATTCTGACCTTTAAAACTCGCTTCTAGACTTGCTTTTGGATAATAATTGAAAAGAATCCTTTATCTGCAAGAAATGAATGCAGTGTAGAGCTTAGCTTGTGATAGTAGTTCAGGTGCTTAATTTCATTAGCCATATATTAAACCACTTTCTCTACTTGCTGCTTTATCTGAAAGGATGGTGGATCCTCTGGAAGGATGAACATCTTCTGTTCCTCCTTTGAAATGCATATCACAAATCTCCTTGGCTAAATATACGGCTTCTTTTCTTGCAGTGGCAGCATCCTTTGATGTAAATCTTCCTGCTCTTCTCATTTTACTCACCTTCAAAACAAAAGGTCTACTAGTGAGCTTGTGTATTCTTTTGGGGGTTTTTCCAACATCTCTAACACAGTATATATGAGATGTATGAAAAGCTAAGACAATGTACATTCTGGAGAAGCAGCAGCATAAACATAGCTCCTATTTCCATTAAAAATATATTTATATTCACTTTAATTATAAATTGAATTTTAAGGGTAACAGATTTTCTCAAAAGAGATTTGCTTAAATACTTACATTAATGACTTAATTCTGTAATTGTCTTCAGAAGTTTAATTAAACAAATGCTTATCCTTAGTTTAAGAATTGTCAGAATACGCACTTTTAAAGGTCAGGGCTTAGGTAGTTTCCTTCTTAATGCTGTGGGGAGGGAAAAAGACGAACAAAGATCACTGCCTGGGTACTTTGCCTTGCTTTGAATGGAAAGAAAAACCCAAACAAACCATAAAGTCTTAACAATCATTTTGCTTTCATCACGTTTTAAAAGGCTTGCGCAAAGCCTTTCTCCTTTGCAAAGCCAAGCAGGATTTGTCCCTTTATGATGATTGCCTTAGAAAATTTAAAATGCAGGGAAACGAGTTTAGCAGCTGTCAAAATTAGTGCAACTCCTGGGACTAATAAAAAGAAAAACTGTAATGTTGACACATCAAATAACATCCTCGGGATGTGGGACAACACCTAATGTGCGTTTTGTCTGACCTACAAGATGTGTGAGTGGCAGCCCTTGTGCACAGTCATTAACTTCAAGAGGGACATTATGCTCAGGTCTCAAATTGTATATAGCACTTAAAGGAGAATAAACATTATACTGTAAATATGAGGGAGCAAAACAAACCCTGAATTTGTGGAGAGCTGCATTGCAATACTGCCGTGTGCTTAAATGCCCCTTATAGCATGTGTGCATGTTATTTCTTCAGTGCCTAGATGTGGATATGTCTAATCATGCTCATCTTTATAAAATATTTATTTGCTCTGGATACATATCTATTCAATGTACAGTGAAAAACTATAAGAATTACTAAGCGCGTGTTTTTAAAAAAATACTTCCAGATGCTAAAACAGACAAAAATATCAGTAGAAAACATAAGTATGAAAAAACCAAAATGACATTTTAAGAGAAATTTATTTCCAGTATACTGATTTAATTATCTTGAACTAAATTGGTCAAGGACTCAAATGCAGAAAATGAATGCAAAACAAAATGTAAAACACACCAAACCCATGACCCTTCAAAGAAAGTTTTCCAGGCTTATCTGGATGAATCCTGACCTGAGAAAGAACCTCTTCACTCCTGCCCTAAAGACAGCATGAAAGAGAGCTTTATCTTGTAGGTCAGAGAAAGTAGAAAGAGGTTAGAATTGCCAGAAGTCAAGCTGAAGCGACCTTTGCAAGGAAATTAAAACAAATAAACAAAAAGATTATTTAGATAAAAAAGAGAACAAGCTCTGTTTGCACGAAGTAAACAGTATTGGCCCCAAATAAGAGTAGTATTTTGAATGACTTTTAAATAATGATGCTAAAAATCTGCACAATGACAGCTAATGCTTATGGACATGTGGCAATGGAAAGCATCCCCCTAATGATGGTACAGTAAGCTCAGTATGTAACATATGCTACATGGATTATGGGTGGGAATTGGATAGGTGCTCTCAAGAGTTTTGCCATTTCAGTCTGGTAGCAGCTGTTTAGGAAAATGGGATGAAAAGTAAAGGGGGAAAAAAAGTAGAATAAAGTATAATTTGTGGTTTTCAATTATGTATCTTCCTAAAGTAATATAAGCTTAGATACCTGATCACATTACCAGAAATAGAAGTTATTTTTTTAATATCCCTAACTCAGTTCAAACATAAGTCATATCCCTTCTGTTCCAGTTGTGGAGTTTGTGTTTTGTATTAAACACGCTAAACATGCTGTGGAGCAATGGAGTGTTTTATGCCTTGTTTTGTGATGAGAGTCAAAACTTTCATTCCATGGACTCAAAAACTTTTTTTTGCTGGGTTGATTTGATTCTGGGAAGGAAATCTTTTACGTAGTGCTGCTTAAACTCCTCTGTTTTCTTCCAACCAAAAGACATGTTCTGTGTATGTTCACGGTCTCTTCTCCGAGGGTGCTTTTGTCCCAGGTAACAACCAATAGCACAAGAGGAAATGACCTCATATTGTGCCAGGGGAGGTTTAGGTACTGGATATTAGGAAAACTTTCATTACTGAAAAGATGGTCAAGCACTGGAACAGGGTGCTCAGGGATGGGGGAGAATCCCTGTCATTGGAAGTGTTCACAAACCTATGCACTTGGTGCGGGGGATGTGGTGTAGTAGTGGATGTGGCAGTGCTGTGTTAATGGTTGGATTCAATGACCTCAGAATTGTGTTCCAACCTAAATGATTCTGTGTACAAATATACAAACAGCAAGCCTTGCTGTGGCCCAACATTTCCTGAATGTCCTTCTTGGATAGCTCATGGATACAATATAATAGTAAATGGCTTCTTGCTCGCAAGAACTAAGCAATGATTCCTGGGAGGGATTTAAAAGCTGTGTTATAACTCATTATGTACACTGGTTATTAGTAGAAGTTACTGCTCTGACTTTAGTGAGAAACTATGTTTCTCCAAAGAGCTTGGAGAAAATCTGCTTTCCAAAGGCAGAATTTAAGACACTGTGGAAAAGAGCCAACAGCTCTAAACTACTACTGCCTTTTCACAAGCAACTGGAGACAAATTTTATTAGACTTTTATTTTTTCAAGAGGTATTAGCTACTGTTTTCAGAGAAAGGAGAGGATAGACACCTTGACAACAAAAGCTTTCATGACTTTTTCACCAAGGGCTGGGGTGCTTGCAAATTTTTATTTTATTTGTGACAGCTATTATCTGCCTGTCAGCATGCAAGTGCCACACAAGGGAGAGAAAGAGATCACCTCCTGCAGGTGATTAGCAGCCAACTTGTTCCCTAACATCCCCTAGACTTACAGTTCTTGCCATGGTGGAGAAATATATTTCATCCCCCTAGAATGACTTTACAGTTTATACATGTTTTGGTGGGATTGACCCTCCTCCTTGCCAGTGACTGAGATATGTCCAAAACCTTAGAACTCCTATGTGTCCTGCTGTATACCCTGCCACAGCATTTTAGCACTAGGAAAAGATATTCTGCCTTATCTAAATCTCTGTGCTCTGCTGCTTAAGACATCCCTTTTTTCCCAGATTCTGCAAGAGCCATTTCAGAAGACTGATTGTGGGTGGCAGTGGATGCAGGAAGAGTGTGCCTGGTATGCCATTGCAGGTGTGACTCTGCAAAGCTCACTACCTGCAGTGGAGAGAAAAAATGACTCTCATGACTTGTTTAGGGCTACTTGCTGCATGTCCTTCCTATTCCCTTTTATAGAGGAAGCTGAGCATAGATTAGAAGTAGTTCAACACAGCTCTGTCTAGACAAACATTAAACACTGATTCATGGGGCAGGTGAAGCAGTGAAGAGCTGTTGGTAGTGTTCAAGGAGGGTCTGCAAAGATTTGAAAATTTGTAAAGCTGGTTTACAGTGTCCTGAATTCTAGCCATTTTCTACACATGCACATTAGTTGCATATTGGGTGAAAAGAGCATTATTTTTTCTCTCTGAAGTGAAACATTCCAGAATTATCCCAAATTTTATTAAACAACATGTTTATTAAACAACATTCACTGTATAACCTAAAGCTTGGCATACTCAGAGCCAGTGCTAGTAGAGTGCTGCAGGTGGTCTGTGGAGGGATGTGTGCTGTAAGCATGATGAACCTTTACCTGTGAGAATATTTTATCACAGTCTTTGTCACTTTTATTCATCTATTGATTTATCTAGAAAATACAACTTGCAGGTTTTTTACTGTGGTGTTTAATTGCTGAGATATCTATATAATGTTCAGCTTCTGAGGACTTATGTTCCACACTGTCTTCTATTAAGCAGAAACTAGGGCTTAAATGCAAGTTTGACTCGGAGGTAAATCCTGTTGGCGTGGTAGTTTTGGTCTCTACTGTGCTCACACTTGGATTAATTATTTTTGTGGTCTTGTAAATAAGAATTATCCTCTTCTTTTTCTTTTTTTTTTTTTCTGGTGAATACCTGTTTGCCATTGACAGATTCTTGAAAGGTGGTTAATTTAAAGGCTATTTTTGCTTTAAGAATGTTTTAATTTGGGTAATTTGGATTATATTTCTGGAGAAAAACAAAAAAAATAACAGAAAAGAATAGCATTTTTTTAATTATTTTAGTTCCAAATACAATCTTCATTTCAGAAGAGAAATTGTCTGAAACTTTTGCAAAAAAAAATAATTACTGATATGTGGAACATTTTCTGCATAAATACACTCCTTGCATGTTTAAGGAAATGAAATTTCATTAATGTTTGGCATATTATATGCATAATCCCATAGAGTTCAAAGTCTTGTTTTACACTTCAGCATAGGGAATCAGGATTTCCCAACACAATGCAGTCAGAAAAAATGAATTAGCACTGACGCAGAGCTCATGACCTCCTTGGCGCCAAGGGGCTACATTTAGCCAGTTTCCTGCAAGGATATAGTTCAAGGAAAGTTTCTCACTGATGCCTAATGTAATTTATATGATCCCATTTACCTTTTCATTTTAACTTTTCCAGGAGTGACTTTATAAAAAAGAATCAATTTTTTAATAGTTACTTGAATACGTTCCCTTGTTGAAAATAAGATTTAATTTCACTGCCTTTGTATATGCCCTGTTTGATGGTTAAGTCCAACATTTTGTTATTTCAAGAGACTTCAAACATGTCATAAATAAATTTCCACTGGGTTGGCACTTCCTTTTTGCTTCCTGATGTAGGGATTGATTGTTCTTTGCAAGTCTCTTGGGATTTTATGAGCTTTCTCAGAATGACTGACTTGACCACAAATTCAACCATCATAATTTTCAGAAACTGTTCACACAGAAAAGCCAATAGAGGCAATTTTTAGAACAATAGCAAGTACTACATATTGTATGAGATCAAATGCCTTCTCAGGTGTAACAAGAGGCACAGACAATGATGGAATATATTCAAAATGTTCTTAGTGGGATTACAGTCAGTAGCAGAGAAGGTTGCTAATATGAAATTTGTATGAGATAATATTCCTAAAATAAGTATTTCTCACAAGGGATGTCTTTGAATATGCATAAAAATACTGACATGGTTAAATAGACTACTTGGCATTTGGGAAATTTATCAAGTACTGTGGATATGAAACAATATTAAAACTATGTACTGAATCCACTTAGGATAAGAACATAGTAAAACTTTAATAATATCTAAATTAGTTAAGTAATATAATGGAATAATTATGTCACACAGAAACAATAAAAAAAATTAATGTAATAAAAAGAATTAATTGAGAAAGTAAAAGTTCAATGTTCAGTCCAAATGCTTAGGGAGAGAGACATCCAGTGGCATCTTAAATATCCAAGTGAATCCTGGTCTTCTCTAGGCCTTGCACTTATACCTGACAGCCTTGAAGTGTCAGCTATGCTTGGTGTCTGAAACAAGACTCTTGCTGTGTTTAGTCTCAGAATTCATCTTTTAATGTTCTACCAACTAATCAATAGTATTTGTGTACTCTGGTCAGTAGTTAATAAAACAGCATGAATAAGATCACTTCTGGATAGCTCAACAAAATTGCTAAACATCTGAGAATTAATAGCACCCTTCTTTCTTAAGCACTTTTGGCCACAGATGAGTGTAATTTCTCTTCTGTGCCAAACTCTTCTGTGTGAAATGTTTGGGAAGATGTCTGTGTCCAAGGAATCATAGAATCATTTAGGTTGGAAAAAACCTCTAAAATCATCAAATCCAAACTAAACTCTGCCAAGTTCATCACTAAGCCATGTCCTTGAGCGCCACATCTACGTGTCTTAAATATCTCCAGCAATGGTGACTTAACCACTTCCCTGTGTCAGCCTGTTCCAGTGCTTGAAAACTCTTTTGGTGAAGAAATTTTTCATACTATCTAATCTAAACCTCCTCTGGTGCAATTTGAGGCCATTTCCCCTCAGCCTATTGCTTGTTACTTGGGAGCTCTATTCCCACCTCATTGAAACCCCCTTTCAGGCAGTTGTAGAGAGCCAGATCATCTCCCCTGAGACTCCTTTTCTCCAGGTGAAACATCCCCAGCTCCTTCAGCTGCTCCTCATAAAACTTGTTCTCCAGGCCCTTCACCAGCTTTGTTGCCGTTCTCTGGACTCGCTCCAGCCCCTCAATGTCTCACTTGTACTGAGAAGCCCAAATCTGTTTCTGCGATGGCAACAGACGCACAATGACTTCCAGCTCCTCTTGGTTGTTGTCCATGTGGCGTGCATTGGTGCAGATGTACTTCAGTTAGACTGTGAATCCCATCATCTTTTATGAGTTTTTGGATATCTGATTTAGATTACCTCTTGACTTTTGAAATGCTTTAACCAATTAGAAGGTTTCTCTGGAGCCAGCTGGGTACATATCTGGGTAGGACTGCTATTGCCCTATTAAGATCTTTTAGGCAGCTTTCTTAGGAAATTAATTTTGCCAATACTTTGAGGCTGAAAATGAGATTGTTCAGTTATTTCCTATTCCAAATATTGGGTAAAATTGGATTAAATATTTAAAGACAGTAATTGCTGAAAAATACATTTTGTAATGCTGAATGACACATAATTAGCATTCCTAAACTTACTATTTGAAATATTTCTGGAAAGCATTCTAAGTGATGCAGAACTAAGTGTTAAATATGCGTTTAATTTATGTCCAAAAAATGCTGCTGGCACAGTCATCCACTTAGAAACAAGTGGTTACTTGACTACTGAGAAAACGTGATACTAATGAATGGAGTATAACATCACATAATTTTCCTATGCTCTTACCATAGAAAAAATGTGGAGGGCTTTGATCCAAAGTAATCATTTTTCCTGTTTTCATCCATAAGTTGTACAGTTTCACCATGCTGTGTGGAAAGGCAGCTGGAATTATATAACCACTGTAAGCAACTGCTATACAACTTTGTATTCAGGAAGCAAATGAGCTCAAAAATATTTGTGCATGTGCTTAAAAGAACCAAAACTACTTACTAATTTTTGTCAGTGTATCTATGCCCTATGTAATCATGAGAAACATGCCATTTTAATCAGAATTTACGCCCAGTGGCATTACTTCCTGTTTTCAGTCATATTTAGTGTGCAGCTAGCATGTAAAATGGAATTTGAAAGGCAAAACTGCATTCAGAAGAGCACTTTTCATTATCCACCTTCACAAATCTAGAAATTTGCTACAGAGACTATAATTGAGAGTTTGATCTCCATTGCTCAATAACTAATTCAAAGTGGGAGAAGCTGTATGTAGAATAGTGGTAAGACTGATATTTTCATTACCACATCAAAGAGAAGGTGAGTCTCATTAGAGGAGATGCTGAATGTCCTGCAATGTAAATACCTGAAGTTTAAAATCACTGTGCTCGATTTTGGGTCTGAGCTGCTTTACTAGGAGAAAAACTATGTGATGCCACAATCAGTCCTTTCTTATGACAGCCTGCTATCACTATAGGCAGAAAAAAATATCAAAGAGGCTCGATGTTCCAACACTGATTGTGGTGTGATCCAGGGACAAACAGCATCTGGCCTCAGTTTTGCAAATGGGGAGATGAATAGGTTATCAACTAACAACTCCTGAAACAATACTGGGAGAGAAATTCCTATAGAGTGATTGTATAAGAAACGAAGTGGTGAAGCTAAAAGGTGACAGAAACTCAGCGAGAGTTGATGTACCATTTTACATAAAATTAATTTCAGGTTCTACTACTAAAATATAATTTCTTACAAAAAGCTAAATATATGTTCTCTTATTCATTGTATAATAATAGGTAAAAACCTCCCATTTTCTCTAAGTCAGTCATAATATTTACTGAGGAGATCATGTACCATGGGACAAACTTGAATAAGTCTGAAAACTGCTGCAGTATCTGAGATTATCTGCTCTAAGACCTAGCAGAAGGATAATTTCTTCGCTCAGGTTAAAATTCTCATCTCTACTTGTAAGAAAATTATGGTAGTTGGAAAGAGATTTTTTTATTCTTGTCAATCTTATTTTTGTATGTATCTGTAATAGTACTTTATCTAGCAAAATAGGAAGGACTTCAAAACAACATCTTACCTCAGATTTCCCTTCAAAATCAAATCTCTGATTTTTATTTTTTTATTCTAGTTACCTGTATATATACTTCATACTCATTTATTTATGCATATATTCATTTCTGTAGAGACACATAAGTTTTATTGGTTATCTAAATATATCTGTAGGAATTTAGAAAATGCTGGTAATATTTATAAAAAACAGCTATATTCTATATTTTGAAGAGAATATTAATTTTTTAATTTTTTTTAAAAAAAAAATAAATAAGAATGTAGTTTTTCTCTTGATTTGTCATTAAAAAAGGACATAGCTGTGAGAGATCACCAAGAGCTAGGCTATAGTTCAAGCATCTTTTTGCTTGACTTGGATGTGGGTATATAAATTCTGTTTGGGAAGCATTTCCCAAATGACGCATGTTAGAATTCAAGACCTATTTCTCCACACAAATTGACTGAAATAATTAATTTCAATAGAAAGCAATGGGAAGAAAAGAAAAAGCTTTACTGAGCTACAATTCTGGTACCCTTGAGGGAATGGGAAAAGATGGTTTTACTACAGATCCAGGACTGTTATTCATTATTTTCTCTCAGTGTCTCTCGTCCTGTCTTTCAAAGACAACAACTCCCCTTTTCTGGACCACAACACAGATTTTTTTGGATCCTTCTTAGCAGGATGTGTACAGATGTGGGGTTATGAGATCCCATACAGAAGATTGCATGAACCCAGCTGAGCCAGAAGGGAGATTGTTGCTCTGCTCTTGAGAAGATGCTGGTGTTTCTCACAGAAACAGTAGCTGCAGGAAAACATTAGAAATGGATCAGAAAATTTGGCTAGTGGCTCTATTGTAAACATTATAGGGGATCAGACTATATATAAACTGTATATTATATATGAATTGGATACTATATAGTGAGATAGCCTATCTCACTAGTGCTGGATACCAGATTTTAGTACCTTTTTAGCATTTTCACATCAAAGTTTGCAGTGAAATAGAGGATATGTCTTGTTTGCATCTTGTCATGGGAATTAGTCCGCTGTTTATGGACTGTTTAGAAAACAGCCTAATTCTGGTCTGAAATGGCTTATGCAAGAGAAAGCTATTTCTATTTTGTTTATTTTTCAATTAAACATATTTTTTCATCTGTTGAAAATGTAGGAAATATATGAATAGTACTGGAATTATGTTTTTATGGATTTATATGAAAACCTTGCAGTGTTCTCTGTTTTATTTGTAGTTAAGTATCTCTAAAGAGTACGTTTAACATTTTTTTCTGTATTTTGGCATGAGAGAGAGACCAGATCTGTTAGAAATGCATACTGTTTGGTGTAATCTGGAAGTAAAACAGAATGTATCAAAATTCTAACTAAAGAAAGAAATTAGCTTTCATAACATTATTTTCCAGTGCATTAAAGGCATATTGTATTGATACTTTTCTCTTCTCAGCAGATGGAATGATCCAGTTGAGCAACCTTCTTTGCTTATAGTTTTCTACTCAGCAGATGACAGGTTAGGTCAATGATTGTTTTATTTGGAGTAAAGACAAAAGAAAATGTAGACAATGCAAATAATAAGGATAAATTAATGTTATCAAAGGGGAAAAACAAACATTCAATGCTTTAGAGGTAGAACAGATCATCTCTCATCAATTCCTGAATGTTGTTTTTGTCTTTGAAAGGCTATTACTTTTGTTTTTTCATTTCCACTAAGATAAGTTTGGACATGTGCGCATTAAGCATCAATTTACACATTTGGGTCTTGAAGACAGGCAAGAAGAACATTATCTAATTGCTTCAGTGACATCTAAATGCTTCAATTTTTACTGCAGGAAAATGTAAAGTTAAGTTTTCTCATTTAGTAGACAGCTTCATCAGAAACAATGCAAATAAGATGTAAAATAGTTTCATTGTTGACGCATAGATCTCTATCTCACATAAATTCAGATTAAGTATTTTGAAAAACTGAAAAATTTTTGAATTCACTAAGAGAATTGCTAGATTTGTAAATCCAGTCTTTTCCTTAGAGTCTTGTATTTTCTTTCATATTCAAAATGTGTGATGGGAAGTAAAAAGATGTATTTTCCACCTTTTTTTCTCACATCTGTAAAACAATTTAAACATTCATCACCTGCAATCATCCCACCAGACTGTCACGTGCCAATGACTTCATATTGCTGCTAATCACTGTGAATATACAAGTGTATTTCATTCTTTCATACCAAGCACTACATTAAAATGTGCTCTTGGTTTGCATGAGCATCCATAAATCCTTACAGAAGTTATTTGAAGAAAGCATCTTTTGTCCCTTGAGTGGAAGATGCAGAGCTCACCGTGTGAATTGGCCAAAATGCCCAGAACACGGCAGCTGCAGCCCTGAGCTCTGCAGCACTCACAAGGAGGGTGTCACAGTCAGCCAAACGGGAGTTTGTGTTCCTCTCCTCACATCAAATTGGAACTTGCCCTGACTTTAGCCCCAAGCTGTTGCCATGAGATTACTGATAATCCCAGGGATGAATGCTTGACATATATTCATATATATTCATGTATATAAATCATGTATTATTTTACCTTTCAGATCTCTGATTTTCCTGAATGGTTTGAAGGAAAAAAAAAAAAGTTTTATTACTAACATAAGTTGAGTTGCTACTGTCTTATTTAACTCTTTAATAGATTTTAAACCATTGAAGTTTAAGTAAACAGGCTTTTTTATTCAAAATGGTTTTCTTTTTTGAATTCTTTTAGTGGTTGTACCTTACTGCACATGAAGATGACAACTTAGGAAATGGAAATGTATTGCTTTCATCAAGGTATATATAAAGTATTAAATAATCATTAAATGTGCATTGTAAACCAAGAAATTCTCCAACATAATCAAGGGCATACCTAGCAAGGCAGCTGAAAATTTAAGTATAAACAAGTTTTAACTGTGTCAATTTACCCTACAAATTAATGAAATCACCGCAGAAATATGAAAAGATGTGGAGTTTCTTTGCACATTGAAGAACCATTGCATCTCACTTACTCAAAGAGAGCAAAGCGTGTCATATCCTAGAGAAGAGAAGCATGACAAAAGTGAGAAATTAGTCACATGAACTAGATGAAAAGGATTTATTCCCATACTTGTAAGAGTTCCAGAACTGCTGAATTAAAGCAGGTGGTAATATCCAGCACAGTTCAGTCCCTTCTCTTACATCTGGTGCTCTGCTACAAGAACATGATGGCCAAATAAACAGTTCTGGAATCCTGGTCAAGTCAACCACATATTTAGAATATTATGCTCTCCCATTTATGACTTGAATCTTACTTACTTATTTCATATGAAGTATAATAAGTTAAACAGAACTAAGTGAGCCTTTCATGTGAGTTTTGGGCATACAGATGTGAATTTTATTTCACAGATTAAATAGAGAAGCCATCAATTTACATGCCTTGATTGAGTTTAGGTCTATATCCTGCATTCTAAGCATTTGCCAAAATGATTTTTCAGGTTGGGGAAAATTACCTCAGAAATTGCCTTGTATGAATGGGAGCTAAGAAAGAGGAATTACTTTGGTCTAAGTATAGAATTTAGGTATCGCTCACAGTGATTATATAATCAGGTGTGAATCTAATTAATTGTTTATTTTTCCTTTATGTATCCTTTTATCTTACTCTTTACAGATTCGTCAGTGAAAAGGAAATTTTAGGCACTGACTGGTGAGTATGCTTAAGGCTGAGCTATGTTTTGGTGTGGCATTTCACTGTGTTGCAAACTCTCATGGCAGGAACAACCACAAGTTGGTTTAAGCTGTTTGTTTCACAACTTCCCAAACCTCATATGAATGGTTTTGCTGTCAGTGGAAGTTATTTCAAATGCTCTTAATTAGCACTTCATAAATGGTGAGATTTTCAGTTTTCTCTCTCTTATTTTCTCAGTCCTTTTTCGAAGACATGCTTTGAGCTTCACAGTGTTTCTGTCACTCTCTGTGAGAGCTAACAAGAAATCCCAGTAGATATCTCCTGCTTCATTCAGCATGAAAACAGAAACAAAGCTTATGGGTGATGTCATCTCAAGCTAGGAAGTTGTAAAAGCTGTAATTATTAATCCATGAAACCTGGTGTTTTCAGGTAAAACGCTCCTGAGTAAATGTAGCTCTTCCCTTCTTCAGTAATCAATGATGTCAGAACAACCTGTAAAGAAACAAGAGTGCTTGATGACATTTACCAGGTCTTGAAGACATTACCAGTCTTGAAGACTGATCACAGTCTTACAATGATGCCATTGAAATGAGTAATACCATTCACATGAGAAGGAGGAATCGGTGATGTCAGCAACAAGCCTCTTCCTGCAGATGTATGGTACCGACTTGCCTTTAGCTAGCCTCCTGATATTCTTCTCAGTGGCCAAGATTATTATTTGTTTAATTAGTAATTCATTTATTTTTACTTTTTTGAGTATTGATCTTTCTTCCTGGGAGTTTGAGGATCCCCCTAATACAGATGATCTTCATTCCAAGCTGGCCCTAGAAGCTGCCTGATGGGTAAGTTACGTAAGAAGCCAGAATCTGTCAGCACTGGTGGCTGCAGCTGCATTCCCAGTTTGAAACCACTCAGAGAGAGGATGCTGGTTTAGGAATCCATGTGCACGGTTCTGCAGGACCCTGACTGGAGATAGAGTGAATAACTGAACTGAGACTGTAGCCTGAGAAAGGTGAAGTTTTGTTCACCCACTGGCTGTTTATCATTGCTAGAGTTACTAAAATCAAGAGTTATTTTAGTAACTGCTTTTCAAAGTTACAGTTAAGTTACAGATATTTCTTACATATTTCAAGGAACAATGACATAATAAAAGGAAATGTTAACTTGTAGATCTTTGAAACATAAAAACTTATGATTATGAAAGCTGAATGTTTTTTAAGTTAATGCAATAATGTACTGAATGAACAGATAAACTTCTACCACTTGGACTTCCTAAAGAGTAACCCACTATTATTAATCTTTCAAAAGAATACTGATCTTTTATATATAATATATATATATTTTACTTGGAGCAATATCAAGACATCTCATTGCTGCACAGCCTGTTCTTTCAAATAAATATACGAGTGTGCTGTCACACAGCCTTCTAGTTTCCTGACAGATTACAGCAATATGTATTTGAAAACTCACTCTCATATTTTTGGAAATTACATTTGATAAAAGATTAATCTCTACATAAAGCATATTTTTGTATTTTGTCCATAGTTTGGAAGTTAAGTTAGATCTTAGTACTAGCTCTATCTCTAGTGGATGTAACTTACTTGATTTAATATCAGAAGTATATTTCAGTGTTTGTTTTTTTAACAGTTACCTGAATTTTGCTTGAGTTTATTTTAAACTAAGCCTCCAGGCAGTGTGTCTGCTTATATGATTAGGTTTTTTGGGGGGTTTTTGTGGTTGTTGGTTTGGTTTTGTTTTTGTTGTTGTTTTTCTGAAAGCATTACAAGTCCAAAGTATTTTTGTGCTTTAGTTAGAAGTTATTTGCTGTACTTTAAAGTAAGTCTCTCTTAAATGGTTTACAAAACTGATTGGATAACCTGAAACCAATAGTGTCTACCTTGATGGTAACCCATGGACTGTATTGACCCAAAAGTGTTCTGCATCCAAATTACTGGACAGGGTGCAGGCTAGTGAAAAGTACATCCATAAGATGTAAGATTTGAGCTTACAAATAGTATTTATCCTTAGAAATGGCATTATCCTTCTGGGAAAAATTCCATAACCCCATTTCACCTGTCTTCACTTCTCCCTGTTACATCATCTACAGTGCTGTAAAGCAGGTGGTGGGTGCATCTGTCCTAAGGAACAGACCTCAGGGTTTTTGTGGTATATATGAGAAGTCTCCTTACCTAACCTTGAACCCAAGATTTTATTCCCCTCACAGCATGAATGTGAACATTAAATCAATAACAAGGCTGAATTTAATCTCAAATGCTGGGCTGGACATTGAGGACTGGGTGAGTGCACTGTAAAACTGTAGCGGTAGTATGCAGAATCCAGCAGAACTAAAGCTAGATTTTTATTTTTTTTTACTGGGAGAGTGGTATTATAAACTGGTTTTTTTTTTGTTATTTATAGATTATCCTTTCTGTTTCAAGTGGTATCTGCTAGGGTGACCAATGCATCAGTTGTCTTTTTTTGCTGTTTTGCTTTGGACCTTTCAACTGTAATTATTTTGATTGTTATTACTTGCTTGGACAGATTGGATTTGCAAACTTGGAATGTGCAGTTTCTGACTCTTGCTTTCACGTATGTGTAGTGAAGAGTAACTCTAGGTTTCTAAAACGAGATTAATCCCACTGTTGGCATGATTATTTGAGGGAGAGAGAAGAAAGCAGTGTTAATGATAATAGAGAAGAATGCAATGCTATTTTTAATGAGAGATTGGATATTAAAGAGAAACAGAAGGGTTAGAGTTAACATGTGAAAAAGGCTGATGGGGAAATACAGATATTCTTATGGGGAGACTGAGATATGGTCCAGAAATCTAAGAGAAGGAATTTAAGTTGAGAAAGTCAGCAAAGGGGAAGAGTTCAGTGACCACATAGGTCATTATAAATGTAGAAAAGGGATAAAGAGTTTGCTGAAACATAGTTGAAAAGTCAGTGACTGTCATGAATGGATACAATAGCCTTACCCAGGAAAAGGAAAAATACCTGAATCTACAGTATGGTATTTTCATGATAGGGTTTTGCTGAGAAGAAAAGGAAATAAATGGCAATACACAATTATTAGAGGTTTCTGTAGGTTTTTGCCAGAAGTAGAAATGCTTATACAAAAGAGCAAAGAACAGTGTTTTAAGATTTTTATTATTTTTTCTGGAATATGCTACCTGTAATTAAGAACATTCTCAAGCTGAAATAAGGTCCCCTGATTCACAGATCCAGACTACAGGAAAAAAAATAATTATTAATGATAAATTACTGAAATTTTAGAATTTTTAAATGTAAAATTGGTGACCTCCTAATGCTTCTACTATCCACATTCCATTACAACATTTGGACAAGAAAGTATAGATAAAATAAGTCCAGACATGTATTCTATAAAACGATTTTCATCTCTCCAGAGTTTTTGAGACCTCTAGTGTATTGTGGAGTCCTATACTCATATTTATGTGGCCTAATTTCATTAGTTCTTATTAACCATTAGTATTAATTAAATTAAAAAAAAATTAAATACCTGGTCCATTTTATCTTATTAGTTCATCATTCAGTTAGAAGGTTGTCCTGTGTTCTTTCCCATAGTTTTATCTGCAATGCAAAAGGAAAAGAGAAAGAGAACAAAAAGAAGCCATTAAATAAATTATCAACCATTATTTTTATTTGTTCGAGGAAGCAAAAAAACTATAAAGAATTCCTAAATTTTCTAAATTAAAACATTCTGAAAATTCAGAATTGGCCACTTTTAAACTTTTCTAACTGACAGCATTTATTTGTACCTCCAAATGATGCAAAATTAAATATAATTATATCACTATTTTTTTAGAATATATCCTTAAATTAAATATCAAAATAAATAATATTTAAAAGAACACATTCTATTCTTCAGACTAATCTGTTGACGAGCTTAGTGACTGCAGAAATTATCCCATTCCTGTCTTTTGGCATAGATGTGATAGCTGGTTATGCTTCAAAAAAATAGGATATGCTAAAATTCAAGGGCAGCTGGAATTGTAACTGAGATCTAAAGACTGAAAATGAGAATACTGAAAGCAATTCTATCACCAAGCCTCTCAAGATGACATGTGCAAGCTTTCATGCTGGTCTTTCAAATAGAGCTGAGAGACCTGATTTACTATCAACTTGTTCAGCATGAATTAAACAAACATGTCAGCTGACTAACAGCACTCTCACTGTAAATAGCATGTCCTTCTGGTAGTGCAGGTAAAAAGGGCTTACCCTGCTTAATTTATGGTCTCCCTAGAGTTCAGTATTGAAAGACTACAGAAACTGCTGTAAATTCCTGATGAAATGCAAGCATAAGTCTGTTTACTATTAAATGTGATTTACCGCACCCTCCCTTCTCTCAGCCACCTTGTAATTTTTGTACAAGGTACAGGGATTTTAGATAAATAACAATAAAAGCTTTTTATTTGGAGTTAGTGCAGAATAATTTGCATATAGAATTATCATCTATCTTTTTGAATCTCCTTGTAAGTATAACCTGTTTTTATATATTTTTAAGACTATTTTTAAGGTTTGAAGTGAAGATGAAAATTTCAATGAGATCATAATCACGTATCACTTCAAAACTGAAAATGGTGTAGACCTATAAGCTACTTTATGTAATAAATGCAAGGAAGATCTGTTCTACAGATTATTTAATGACAGTATGGAGATAAATGGGATAATATTTATCACATGGAATCTGCAGAGTCTATCCAATAGTAATGATAATAATTCTGGTGTTTGTATCACACATAATGCATTTTTGTAACACTGCTCATGGAAAGTAGAACTGGAGATTTTGATTATCAGAAAATGCTTCCAACTGCTTGTATGTATTATTCTGTGCATCTGCATAATTTTGAGAATGGTTAACTAGTCACTTTGTTCAAATGTAAACCTGATTTTATGGTAACTTTTACAATTCAGGAATTTGCTCTCTATAAATCTTATTTTACTTAGACTGGCATAATTTACGCCCAAAAGTCTCAATACTTGGAAATTTAAGAACCAGAAAAAAACATAATTCTTTTGTTGGTGTTTGTGATAAAGTTGAAGCTTCTTGTTCATTGGTCTCATTTTTGAACTTCCTGTCTTCCCTACTCAGATGGGTTTTATCATTTTGGAGTATGGTATGCTCACTCAGTAGTAATGCAAGTACCTGCTTAGCCACAATGGATTTATTAGCTGTTTTCATGAAGCCTTTAAAAAATGTAGACATATGATCGTTGGTCAGTTTAGTAGAGTTTTCTCTTTTTTATTTGCATGGCATTTTAACATGCACTCTTTAAAATCTATGTGGAATTACTTGATGAAATGTAGATTTTGTTCTGCCTTCACCTGTGCCCTTCTCCTTTATAACCACAAGTACATTTTTGATCTGTTAGTTAGATACCTGCTTACTTAGGCTCTGTTCCTGGTACCAGATTTTGTGTTTCTCTTCACTGCCTCTCTTCTGTATTGGGCTGGGATAGAAATTTAAAATCTTCACCTACAGTGCTGTTTTTTTTTCCTCAAGTCTTTATAATATAAAGTGTAGTGGTTTTAGTTTGCCAATTGGAGTCACAGCAGTAATTTAATTTATTTAATTATTTTTTAGGTATTTTAGGCTTCCTTCAAGCAGGTAACCTACAGAAGTGGATGATTGGATTTTTTTGAATACTGAATTAAGTTTGATCATTAACCTCTAGCTATTGTGTCAACATTGCCAATTTAGACACTGATGATTTGCGTGACTACTAATCCTACTGATGGGAAGTGTGAGTTGTTATAACAGCTAAAGTTGTACATCAGTGTTAAATTGTCATCCACATTTCTACCTGCATTTGATTCCTGAAACAATACAGCAATAAAGACATTGTTCAGTATTTGCATGCCTAAACTTCACCCTATTATCCTGTTTGGATAATGAATAGCTCTTAGGCCTCTTAGGAAGAATACTGAGCATAGCAGGCAGACAGTGGAAAGTGTGAAGTCTCAAAGTATCTCTCATCCTCTGCCTCAACCCATGATGGGGACTGAGTAACTAACAGGAACTTCCACTCAGTTTTAAGAGCTATGAAATACAAAGAATCTAGAAAAGCAACACCTCCTGGCCAACGCTCTAGGCTGTAATACTACTTCATTAATAACTCTTTTAAGAACAGCTGCTTAGATCCAGGACAATTCTTTTACAGATCTGACCATTCCTGTCACAAAACTCCTGCTTTGCAGCTTTGCTTGATCCACTCTGCACCCAACAAAGTTTCTGTAAGTAAAGAACTTCCTTCCAACTTCTATTTTAATTCTGAATAGATTGACCTTCCCATGCAAGTAAAAAATCTTACCTTGTTTTAAAATTGTAGATGTCTGATTTCACATTTTCTGAAAGAGACTTTTTTAATATAGAGACTGGTATCAATACTTTCATGTCCCCATTGGAGTATATTTTTTCCCCTTTAAAATATATTTGCATCTGTTTACATTGATCAAGAGATCTGATTGACTACATAAGGGTTAAGCTCAGCAAAGCATTTTGAAAGATTTAGCTGTAAAATTTATAATGTAGCCTGTGATACTAAATAAAAAGCCGTGTTGGTATTTCCACTTTCATGCCAATAACCTTGAACAGACATAATTTTATACTTTCTTTTGGGAATGGAACCAAGATATAAAATTGGAGATGAGTATATTGCAAAGTGAGTAGTTGCTGCTGTGCTTTAAACATAGTCCTTATACTTAGGCAACGTACAGAATCCCCAGTGTTCTCCTTTTATGAATTGTACTTTCTTTGCTACTTTCATTCTAGAGACAGAAATACCACTGGCTCACAAAACCCTCAGTATAACTCTACTCCAAATGGCAAGCCCAACAGGTAAAAGAAAATGTCTGCAGCCTTCCTTCATAAAAGTGCTTTTTCCTTATTTGTTCTACCCCTGTTAAGAATCCAGAAAATAGAGCTGAATCTGAGTTCCTTTTTTGGCTGATGATTAAACATTCTCACCATTATATAATATGATTTCCATTTTATTTTAAACATACTTTGCATGATATAAAAATATTGATCACAGTGAGCTTTAACAATTGTTACTGCTATAAACAGAAATGCTGCACGATGGTTTTAGTGGAAATAAATTATATAGTCATTATCTCTTAAAAAAAAAAAAAATCACAAGAAGGAGAACCTAGGCTGTTTGGTCATTGACAGAAAATAAGTCCTTATTGAGTTCTTTACAAAACGTGAACCCCAGTTGTCTTCTACATTTGCTTTCCATGTCTTGAGAAAAGCACAAGTCTGTCTCTGAAAGCCCCACAGGGTCTCTGGTGAACATTTAATTCCAAATATTAGCAAAGTTTCCGCTGTTCTTTTGATCTAATGGAAAAATGTACACCAACATGGCAAGTAGTGCTCTCTTTGCTAGTTCATAAGTGGTCTTTTCCAATATGTGGGTACACAGCGGCACACTTCTTCACTAAAGTAAAATCCAGCCTCGCAGCGTTTCGTCCGCACTGTACACGGAGGTCTGTAACAACTAAAGAAAGGGGGGGAAAAGCAGGCGTTAATATAACATGACCATTTATATTTAACTTGAGCAGAAATCTGTGTGCCTTCACATTGCCATTTCTCAATGGAATATTTAAGTCCTACAAATTGGAATTTTAACTTTTTATGTTCTTGCAACAATTTTCGTTGAACAATTCTTCACAAAAGACAGTGAAACAATAACGATTGATACTGAAGAAAAATTATTCTATCGCAACAGATACATACGGATCTTTTTTACCACACTGATGGGTGCAGTTGCATTCTAATCTTGAGTAGTATTTTTTAAAGCTTTAGTTTGAAAATAGGATATATTTCTGTATTCAAATTGTTTTTTTATAACCTACTGCATCCTGCAAATTGGAGGTGGTAATCCAGAATCAGGTGATAACCAAATCTATCATCCTCCTGCCTAGGATGTTTCTCATCTTACTGATTATTTCAATAGGTTTGTCTACATGTGTTACACTGTGGCTCTAATCTGGAAAATGAGAACACTCTTCCTTTCAGGTTGCAAATTCCCACAGCCAGCCTCTGAGCCAGTGGGAATACATCTACGTTCATATTGCATCTGTGTGCATTCTGAAGAAAAAGCCTATTTATCATGTTTCTGATAAATCTTAATGGAAAAAGAACAGAATTAGTGTCTACCTGATTAAAATAGGTTTAACAGGAATACAACACTGAACCACAGATCACATCTCCCTATGCAGCAGCAGAAGTTTTCCTGACCAATTCCTTGACTGAAAAATAGAACTTATACAAAGATAATATCTCTGGTTGTCCCTGAACCCTTCCTTTTCCTATTTAATTTTTCTATTAAAACAAGAACTTGACCCAAAATAACCTTACAATAACAATGCTAAATACTTTCTGGTGTATAATGGAGACAAAGTACAAGTCTGTGATTTTTTCAGACACTGGCAATGAGTCAAAAGACAAAAGTATATGTCTTGAATTTCAGCACAGTTGTACTTAAATAATGTGTGCCTGTTTGTGAAACACCAATATTATGATGTATTATGATAACTCTTACTTACATCTATAGAGCAGGCTAAATTGTGCAATATCACTCTCCTCTTCCCTGGGTAATTCTTGTTTCAGGTCTGTGGCTACTCTTACTGTTGTTGCAAGTAAGTTAGTATGTTGTGTGCTTGTTTTGGATAGTAATTTACTGCCCTGCAATAATTTATGATATGAGGTGTGCACTACAGTTACATTAATTCACACCGTCTAGTTCAACAAATGAATTTGGCAATGAGGAAAGCAATAAGGAATGAGGAAGACTGCAAATGGGACATTTATTAACTAGTCACATCATGCTCAGTGTTTTCAATGTCATTTCTCATAGATTAGTTCACCACTGTGGTCTCTGTAACTAAGGGAATAACATTATTTTGTGTCACTTAACAGATATTTGAAATCGGTGTAGCAGCTCATGGGAATCTCTCAAAGCTCTACTGACCTATTCCCCAAAAAGTTTGGAAATAGTGCTAAAAGGCAACAAAAAGGTTTGTGAAAGGATCTAATATTGTGAGCGAATAGGCAACCAGCAGTAGATCTGTTCTGGGGAAAATGTACTCCACAGAGATGCAATGGATGAAACACTCAACTCACCTTTTTGCTGTCTCTGCCATGAATGACAGTAAAATGAAATAAGATAAGAAGAAAAAGAGGCAAAGCCAAATTCGTCTACACACCTATGACTGTACACAATGAAAAGCAGTCATGCAAAGATTAAGCAGGAACAGCTCACTTTGTATAGGATTCATGCCTCCTTGTGAACTTCAACTTGCAGCTGGGAGTGCTATACAGCACCTCTCCCATGTGAGTTTGTGTCTAGTAGCAGTCAAGGTCAGGTTACTTTAGTCTTATCCTTATTTGGGACATTTCAACAGAGCGAGAAAGTCCCTCTCCTCCTCTAAAGTGCTTAGCAGATGAAGTTCCTAGTTATCTGGCCCAGCCAAAACTGACCAAAATAAATTTTGGAGGTGGTAGCACAGGGTGAATAGCAGCAAAGTCATTGTAACTACAAAAATGTAGTTTCCTTAGGAAACTGCTGAACAATAGACCAGGTCTTTCAAGAGATTGGGTCTGAATGGTGTTTACGGAGTGGTTTCATGTGACAGAGGTCTGTTTCAATGAGGATAATCTGAGCATGCTGGAGCTAAGATACATCTTGAGTCACTATTTGTAGTGCTGAGCAAAGCAGCAGCAACTTTCTCTTTATGGTCAATAATTGTGATTTTTTTGCTGTGCAGAATGCCCAGATTGTCATTGTGGGCAGTCTAACAACTCCACAGAGGAAACATTACTTTGTGGGCTGATAAACAGCATAATCACCTTAAAAAACAGTATGCTGAGAGCCTTTTTTCCCTTCCCATGCTGTGCTTTGTAGATGATGTTGTATTCCTTTCATCTGAAGTAGGGTGTAACACTACAGGTAGAGGCATTTTAGGTAAGTGCATAAAAAGATGAGTGCTTCAAAACAAGAAGCTACAAGCACTGCTTGTAGGACAGGGAGCCATCTAGGACATGACTACAGGATTATGCACATGTCTAGGGCTCACACATCTAGCACAACTCTAAACAGAGTGGTACTTCTATTTATTTTTAATAAATTTGTATAATTAATATAGTTCATTTTTTTATTATATTAATTAAATAGTACAATTGATGCTGTTTTAAATGAGCAAGAGATCTTTCAGAGATAAAAAGGATGTTGCAGGATTTTTATCCTTTTTAGAGACAGTTTGTGCTGGACAGAGCCCAAATGTGAGAAACTTATGCTAACTCTTTTCTTAAGGAGTAGAGATTGTCACCGCTATTTTCCTTGACAGGACTATTGATTCCAGAGGTATAAGGTAACAACATATACAAACCTTTCCTTCTGCACTCAAAGAGAAAAAAAACATCTTAGAAAAAGGGTAAAAGCATCCTGTACCATACTGTCCTTGGAAGTGAGAAAGTGATTCAAACTCTTTATCATATTCGACCACAACACAACAGAGAAAGACTGAACTTAATTTCCTCCCTCAAATAAGTCTTTAAATCAACAGAGATATTGAAATCAACATCAGATATTTAATATGACATTTCTTAGCTTCTTAAGTGCTTGATTTCTCCAGTTCTGAATGTTTTTTAAATGTTCCAATTTGCTATTTTCCATTTGCAGTGCCTGAATTGTTATTTGTCATCCATATAATAGAAATACTTTCCCTATATTAGAAATAACTGATCTTTCTTCTCCAAATGGCATTTTGTGTAGGAAATGTAAAAAAATAAAAATTAACTAAGAAATTTGTTCAAGGAATTTACAAGAGAACTTTACAGGAAAACTTTCGTCACATAATATACAAAGCAAAAATAATACTGTTTGATTCTCATAAACCAAAGTCATTCACATTTTATAAACTGCTAAAGGGTGTAGCAGTCATGGAAGGTAAAGGTCTTGGGTTATATAAAGAAATTGCAGAATTTTCTTCCTGACTAAATTTTATTTTAAACGGTGAATGAAGGCAGTCTGTTTTATAGTTATATATCCCTCCTTTTCACAAAAATCACCCGGAGTTAGGTGATTCCAAAATCTAGGAGGTGGAAATGAAAGATGTTATCTCCGGAACTGAAATCTAATTCGGAATATTTGAGTTATCTGAATATTTGAGGTACTTGAATTGCAATATTCAGTTCTTGGACAAAAACGTTGTGTGATTTTAAATACAATTGGACATAGCAAGCTTGAACTTAGAGTTCAGTTTCATCAGGAAAAAAAAGGAAAAGGAAGAAAAGTTCCAGGAAGCAGTCATAAGAGTACTAGAAACTAAACATGCTTTAGAATGCTTATTATGCCTAGTAGCTTTCTCTTAGAGATTATAGAAATCAGAGAAGATGAAACTGAACTGACGCCAGGCTTACTGTTTACTTGACTACCAAGAAAATCAACAAAACAGCTGATGTCACAACCCAAAATTTTAGGCCTTGAACACAATGAAAGAAATAAAAACTGAGGTTTTACCTGCATGTCTGGTGATGGAACCTTTTTCCTTTCAAGAAGCATTTATTGGGAGATTCTATACATTCACAGACGCATTTTGCAGGATTTAGCGGCTGATGTCTAGGACAGGTCTTTTTACATACACACTGGCACTTTTCTTCATCAAATTCCTTGTTGGGCCCACAGGAAGCAGGGATAAGTTTGTTTTTGCACATGCACTGACACGATGATCTGTCTAACTCTTTGTGAGGTCCACAGCTCGAGGGCCGTACGCCTCCTTTGCAGACACATTGACAGGTTTCTTCATCCAGCTCCTTGTTTGGTCCACAAATATGGAATCCTTCAGATGTGTCTAGAAAAGCAGCAGAGAAGTTGCACTAGTACCAGAATTTTGTGTCTACTCTGTCACCTATTTTTATGTGAAGAAATGAGCAAATCCACACCTTTTATGGTGTTTCAAAAACAAGCATATGTCAAAGGACAGGCAACAACCAGTAGTTGCATTGATACAGAAAAAATATACAAATAATTACTACAACTTCTTGTCTTTAGGATGACATTTGATGATTTAAGGAAAAGTGCTTACCAGAATCTCCAAGGTGAGAAGAGAAGCCAAAATCATGCTGTGACAAACATCTGCAAATTTGATTATTCCAAATATGATTTTTTGGACAGGTCTTGTTTGCCACATGGCACCTGTCAAATAAAAAATGCTGTTTATTTACTACCATAAGAACTCAAGGAGAAAAAGAAAAATCTATTTTAGCTGTTGATTGCTTTAGCTTCTCTCCACTGCAAATATATTCCTAAGTGTCAGCTCATTCATAATTTTATTTTTATTCCTGTCAAATCTGTTACTAAAGATGCTTCCCACTATAGAGATTTTCAACCATTTGTTGAAGAAACATTCTCACATTTCAAGTTTTAGCTCCACCTTCTAGAAGCTGATATTTGTACTTTGCTGATGTTGTTTGGAAACAGACCTAACCCTAGAACATAAGCCTAATATAGTAGAGCATAAAAAATCTTCATATGCCAGATACTGCGTAGTAACAGGCATCATTTTCCATGTCGTTTTTTGTAGTACAAAAATATTTTCAAATTTAAGATGTCTTAACAATAGTTCAGATAATAGTTTCTGAATTAATGCTGTAGGCAAAACTTTAGAAAATAAAATCAGTTTATCAGAATCCACTTAATGTCTTTATGTGAAAATTATGTGCCATTAGCTGAGATTTTCTCATCAGTTACTCATTCTGGCCAGCCTTCTTGAACATAAAGATTTGTCTTCAGCAGTGATGCCTCTTCACTTTAAAAATAAAGCCAATAACCAAATTAACACTTCAGTCCTCTTTTCCTGTTTCAGTTTGCAGCCAAGGTAGTGGTACCAAAGAAAGCAAAAAAATCCAAACAGCAGCTGCTGCCTTTTAAAAAAAGAATGACTGAACTGAGCTATCTGGTGAATCAGAGATAGAATATTTATGTGTATTATCTCATCTTCCTTGCTTGCAATTTCTTTATCACCACAGCTGACATTACATCTTTGAACAAGTCAAGCTTAACTTCATCCATCCGGGCTGTGTCATTTATTCATCATTTCTGTAGTATTTCTATAATCTTACTAATCTTTCAAGACAATACCTATATTATATATTTGATGCACTTTTCATTCCCCCAAGCACCATTACTCACACGTTCAAAAGTGCAGGTGCTGGGACATTCTTCCATAATCATCATTCAAGTAGATCACTCCCCTTCAACACACTAAATTCTCCCCTTGTAAAGACTGCTGTGGTTTAATATCACCCTGCTTCACATCACATTTTATCAAACTGGTGTTTCCTGATTTCATTACACTAATGATCTCACTCTCGCTGCCTCACTTGGCACACATTTCCTTCAGCCTGCCTTCCAATTCCGCCTGAGAAATAGTATGGATAATTTACAGACATGTTGAATTCTGCTTTAAAAACCAACGAAATCAAACCAAGCAACAACAAAAAAGCAAACCAGCCTGCCTGTTTTGTTGCACAGAGACATGGATTCTAAACTAAAATCCAGAAAGTTACTGTAGAGAAGACCTATATATATTATATATTTTTCTTATAATCTGTTTATTAAGTAATTAAACAAATTATTAATGGATTTATTTCCAAGCCACTGTTTCTGATTCATATTTTCATGAAAAAATTAAATAAATTAAACCAAAATAGAATGTAATCTATGTTTAGGACTGTATCAGAAAACATCCAGACTTAAACTGAGTGAAACCACTGAGGAAAATGCTTAACACCTCTGAGAAATTTGTTCTACTCATTCACCTTATTAAAAATGTTAATTCAATCCAGTTTGGCTTCTAGTTATTGATTCTTCCTCAAAGCAACTGTTAGTCTATTATGTATTTTTGACCTCCTAAATATTTATACATCATAAAATCATCAATCAGACCTCTAAATTAAGGAAGGAGATCTTCAAGTGTTTAAATAACTTAAAAAAAAACCCAACTCAAAATCTTAAAATATTTCTCATGCCAGACTGTTTTGTGACATTTTTCATTCAAAATCACACACACAAAAAAATTCATATGCTACTTCTGTGGAATGCCAATTAACCCTTTATTTTCCCCTTCCATTCTATTTTACATGCACCTCTGGCATATGAAGACGTCAAAAAACATTTGTAAGTTAAAGATTCCCTAAAAAACAAGCCTTTTAAAAAAAGCATTTAAAATATGAAAATACAGACTGAAAGAGAAATGTTGTCTCCTAATTATTTACAAAGATATTTTTAGCTTTTTTTAAAAAAGAAATTGATTTTTCTGGTATTTTCTTTAAGTCTCAATTGGATTGTAGCTCTTTCATCAAGCAAATCCCACACACACTATGCTCCAGTTTTAAATCATCTTGCTCCAGTTTATCTACTGGGTAAAAAAGGTGATGTTAATTTAGTAAAATTCTCTTTGTGCAAAGTAATTGCAGCTCCCTTGCAGAATGCATTCTGCTACTGCTATGCGTAGCTTGCCTATCTTAGCTGTGACAACTCCATGGCAGTGTTTTAAATCTGAATTACATAGTCTTGCTCCTAATGTGAAAGGAAAGAGAAGCCTCATACTCACTGAGTTTGTGCTGTTGGCAAGGAACGTCTGATGATGGAGTGGACTTGTCTGTAAACATCCAGCTTGGACATGCACCGGCAGGACGTGTGATTGGCAAAACTGACGGTGACGGGCTTGGGGCCGTGAGACAGAGGCACTGTGATCTCAAACAGCTACAAAAGGCAAAGCAAAACACTCCTTATACAGACCCAGCTAAAACTAATGGAAGGACATACAAAAAACCTATCACAAATTAAAGTTCAGATCTTTTTGTTGTGTTCCAGCATTCAATTATACTGCTAAATAATTACTGTGTGCAAAATGAATACAACCGCTATGGTACGACAACTAACATTTTTAGTGTTAAACCCTGTTACATGCCAGTTTGGTTACTACAACATTTAATATACAAGAGGAAAATGTTCAAAGAACTCGTTTTTCTAGAGGCGTTGACTTCAAATTGGCGGCATTTTAAAAAAATACAAAATGAAACATTTGGAAGGTGCTTTGAAAAGCTGAAGAATAATATAAGACATTAAGTTACCACCTAATACATCAGTTGCACAATTACAAAAATCTTATGTGAAACAGCGGTATGGTGGACTTTGATCAAACCAGCTCTGGATGAATAACATTTGAACTACAGCACACTGCATTTTTCAAATTTTTATTATTTGTAACTGTGCAAGTTATATGCCTATCCTGATGGAATATATTTTGAACTATTATTTTTTTTTTCCCAAAGTATTAAGAAATACCCACTATTGATAAAATAATCTGTATGTGAATTAACAAAACCTTAATTTTAGAGGGAATTATAGTTCAACTTGTGAAAGAGGACAACTTCAGTGGTACCTTGTAGTAAAATTGAAAAGTGATAACAGGAAAGCAGACTAATTTCAGTTTTCAGTTCAGGACATCTACTTTACCAAATTGAGTAGGTTTTGCTGTAAAACTCAAGTCTCAATAATCTCCTGAAAAGTTACAACAAAAACACTAGGTCAAAGTCTTAAAGGCTGTTTTTTGATAGTGTTTAAGAAAGGCAACAGTCCACTGTTGTCTTTTAGGTGTTCAGTCACTCTTCCAAATACATTTAAGAATATTTCTGCATCCTGTGGGGACTTTAATACCTTTAAAAATGGTCATTCATTCTTATTCCTGTTCCAGACAGTAAGACTGTATAAAAATACTAATTTTTAGGTGAGATGTGTTTGCAATGCTCTTTAAAAATCTGTAAACTTAAGAGTATGTCATATAGGCAGCATGCAAATGTAATCAGAACCGGTAATTTTAAATGCTTCAAAATATAAAATACAGCATTATGGGATGTGTTTACCTGCTTAGAAAGCTGACTCGTAGAAGATATGTATGAATTGATGGACAGAAAAAAAGAGCATGAACTTAATTACAATAATGCACACGTACAGAGAACCTTGTTTTTTCTGCTCTCTCATGACAGTTATGAACTTGCTTTTCTGAAGCTGAAATAAAAACCTGTTAAAGAGAGAACTGCTAAATCTTAGAAAATGAAATATGTGTGAGTCTGAAAGGACCTAACTGCAGCTGGAAAGCAAGTGCATGTTCTTCCTGTATTCTTGCAGTAGATCAATTTGTCATGGTGCAAAGCATAGCAGACTGCAGAGCACTGGGGATGGCAGCATAGGACAGCTGCTACATTTCCAAAGCACCTAACAGAGGTAGGTCCCTGCCCAACTGTCCTATTCAGCTTCAGGAGATCGCTGATAGAAATTTCACACAAACAGCTGAGATGTATCAATCATGGTAATGGAAATGATGGTGAACGTGAATTAATCTTAATTTACATTTATCCTTCCATTAAAGCTGTAAATGGTATCAGTTTGGAGATGAACATCGCTATCAACTATTCCCATCAACACTTCAGTGGTGCAGTGAGAAAAAGGTCTAGTTAAACAATATAAAGGTAGACCAGCCTTCCTTGACCTCCTCAAATTACCTTCAGCTTGTTCAAATAAATTCTCTTAATAGTAATGTATTTTGTATCACCCAAGAGTTGCTACTGTTTATTCAGTGAAACTATTTAAGTGAATAAACTCTCAACATGCATAAGTTATATTTGAATCTTCATCTAAGTAAAACATTTCAGGCTATGTAAAATCTGACCATAAGCAATACTTTATGCTTTTGATAACACGTACAATTTAATTTTTGCTCACCTTCCTCATCCACCAGAACAATAAGCTCAACATCTGCTGTCACTACAGGGCATGTCTGGCAACATTTAACAGTCAAATATCAATACCTAGAAAGGATATTTCTATTAAAAATGCCTCCTAACATCTATGTATGAGGCTGGTTTTCAATTCTTTTTCTGGCACCGTTGTTTGCTGTGGCTACTATTGCTGGCACCCACATGGCCCAAATGGTAATTCTTCTTGGAGACCAAATAGCTTATATTTCTGTTTGATCCCTCATTCTCTAAAAGACTGGATTTACTGCATTCTTAGAAGCCCAAATCTTCTCTTCCTTTCCAACTTTAAATTATAATAAAAACCAGATTAACTCACTCTAAAGGGAAAAGCTATTTCCTTTAGGTACCAATGCCTAAAGACAGATATTCAGTACCAAAGACTACAACGAATGAGCTTCAGTCCCCAGAGGAACGCAAGATCTGATAGCAGTAGGGATTAGAGAAGTCTTCAAAAAGTGGAGAGTTTCTATTGCTCTGAAAAATGTTAGTAGTTATAATAAATAAAACAGCAATTTAGGGGTATTTCTCCAGTCAGAGGCAAATCTAAGAAAAAAATAGACTCAACTTGTCCATGCTGTCCTTTATCTTTTTTCCACCAATGTAGTAGATGTAAAAAATCTAACAGAAGATGGAAATCTCTGAATGTGTTGACAAAAAGTGTTATCAGAACTCCTGAAAAAGCCAATTTTCCATGTATTCCTTCTCACTGATCCTTAGAATCACAGAATGGTTTGGAAAGGACCTTAGAGATCAATGAATTAGAGCCCTTCTGCCATGGGTAGAGACACCTTTCATTAGACCAGGTTACTAAAAGCCCCAAAATTTTGATCCATGGCTTTGAAGGCTTCTTCTTTACACTAGATTTCATAGCATACTTACCAGAAAAACTGAGGCTTTTTATACAAAGTATTTCTTTGCTTCAGTGGCTAAATTAATTTATTCAGCGCTGCCATCGTATGTGACAATAACCATTGTATCAGTGCACATAAAATTATTATTATGCTTACTGCCTTCTGAAATATATCAAAACTATTATTATGTGGGAAGGCCACCATTCTAGACACTTTTCAAATACAGGATTTATGTATGGTTTTTTTCCCCAAAATTTACATTAATTACCCCGTATTCTTCTTATGGTTTGTGGTTTATTTTGGCAAGTTTCTCTTAAATTGATTGAGTCTAAGTTCCCATCACTTGTGATTTTTGTACTTTCCGAAGTGTCAGTAAGGCCAGCCAAATATAACCAGTGTAACACAGTACAATGTGTCTAAAGAGTTTTTTAAACTAAGGACATAAGACTGATTTCAAAACTAAACATCTCTGTATTGAAAAGAATAAAAATAAACTATTTGAGAAACAACACGTTATCATTATTTTACTGTTGAACTTTCTTGTAAAACTATTTCAAGGTTTATGTGGGATGAAACAATAGATACTTAATACAATAAATCCATATTTATTTAATATGCTTGGGTTCCTTATTCTATCTTTTTCTATTTTAATCCCTTTCTTTTCCCAGAAATATTAACGAAAAACATTTGGAACTTATATATCTCCCACTATTAAAAGTATGTACTATATCACTGCAATTAACAGAAAAGTGCACAGGAAAAAGTAGAAATGGTAATGTTGAAAACAATGGAATATTCTTGTGGTGTATCTCTGAATTGTGAAAAAAATCACCACATAGATCCCAAAATGGGCAAAAAATTTCAAGCTATTAACTTGTTTCCTGTGAGAAAATCTCCTCTAAATCTAATTTTGATCTGCTTGGATAGATGCTTTCCCTTGAGGGACTATAACTGTAACCGTGAAACAAGATGATTTAGGACCTTTACACGAAGTGATCATAAAGAAGCCCAAAAAATTGTCCCTCCTGACAGCCAAGAAGGAGAATGGGATGAAACAGCTCTTTGACATCTGCCCTCTGCTTCCCTTCAACCTATTAGCAAGTACCTATGGGTAGGGCATAAAAAAGTGCTGCTGAGGGACAGGCTGTGGCTGCACCACGTAGCTCCACAATCTTTGTTAGCACTGTTGAATTATTTGTGCCCTGGAAACAGAGAGCAGCTGTTTGATAACAAATTAGAGAAAAAACCCAAACAACCACACCACAAAATGAAAACCCAACCAGTCACATTTCCCACATATCCTTACTAGAAAAGCCACCGCTTATAAACTGGGCTACTGCAGTCAGGAGAGGATCTACCGCAGTTCGCGAATTAGCCTAGAGAGTCTTCAAATACTGTCATAGATCTTGTACTGTATCTTAAGAAGTTGTCTCATATCTCAATTCTGGTTGTATAAACACCCCTTAGCAACTACAAAAAAAGGTTTGGGGAAAAACTGTATTAAAAACAAAGCAGAATACTTTTGTACTTTTCTCCCAATAAAGTAGATAGAAAGGAGGAACGTGGCCTGAACTAGAAAACAACTGACCCTGCTCTGGACTACCACTGTGTTCCACAAAGCAATCTGGGAACATCTGACCTGGTCCATTCTCCTGGAAATCAATTATCTGCCCTCTATAAAAATAATTTCTGTTTCTTAGTTTTTTATTTTTAATTAATTTTGATGAAAGCTGATATAATCTTGCTTTATATTTTAATGTCTGGAACCAATGTTAGAGCTTGCCCTCACAGTAAGAACTCCAGCTGAAAAATCAATTTCCCATTAAGCACTTTTTCTGTAGGGTGAACTGTATGAAGTTATCTTACAGAGTTTATGCACAAAAAATAAAGCCAAAAATTGTTGAATTATGAGAAAACTCTTTGTTATCATTTTTCAGGAAGAGAAACTGTGGTGAAAATAGATGTGTAGGGTACCTTAATTCCACAGAAGGCCTTGAATCCAATATTTTTTCCTTCCTAACTCTCATATGAGATGGAGTAAACTGTGGTCACATAATTTTAAAAAATCTGAGATGGTGACAGATATAGATATAGGTCTGTTCCTTTAATAAGGGCTTTTTAAAACTGCATTCTGTCAAAGACCAGATAAAACTGGAAATCGGATGCAAGACAAAAAACTCATAGATACAATTGCTTCCTTTTACAGAATAAGAAAACAAAACATTCTTATTGCCTATTCTTTCTAATAAGACCTTTAAGATTTTCCTTTTCAGAGTCTCTCAAATCTTTAACTACTCCTGTCATATCATCACCAATAACATCAAGAATTTCAAAAGGAAACTCATTGCTAAACTTGTTCTACTGGGTAAAAAGTTACTTCACTTGATAGATGTGAACAGTAAGATGAAGAGAAAGACATGATTTAGCCCAAACTGACATAGTGCTCAAAAACTAGGAAATCTGTGTTACGTAGAATGGCTCTCTCTGTGATGAGAATTATTTGTTTTGGCAAACTAAACTTTACAGATATGTGGAAAAAAAAAATAGTCCCATTTCTTGGGTTTTAAAATGAAAAATATATTTGCACCTTTCAAGCAAGTGGAATTGAGACAGTGGTTTCTCCTAATAATGAGAAAAACAGTAAGGCTTGAACAAAGTCAAAGTAGTAGTTGTCCTCATCTAAGCTATTTGAATTACATTACTCCTGTGCTGCATGGCTGTCTCCCAGCAAGCTAAATTTAGGACTGAAAATTCCTTGATGGATGTAGCATTTCAGACAGACAGATTTGGTGAGAATAATGGCAGAAAATACACTCTACAAAATTAGCGGGTTTTTGCTGTTTTCTTTAGATTCCCTTTTCTTAATTCACCCTGAAAATCTCAGAGCATACCATACCACACCACTAAGAGGTTTTATGGTAAGGGAGTGACATTTCTAAGGGCTTCAGTTTTATAACTGGCTATACAGTTTTTGGTCTTCATTATAAATACATACTGCATCTTCTGCTATATGAATCCTCTTGAAAAAGAAAGCAAGATTTACACTAAAAAGTGAAAAAGCCCACAACCAACAAAATCCCTACCAACTACTATAATAACAGGAAAATACCCTAGGAAATGGTTTTAAGTATGACTATTTTTACATGATTTTTGAGGGAAATATTGAAAGATAATTGTGATAATTCCTGTATCTACTTAGAATAATGTAGTATGTGTTGCTTTAAAGTCAGCTCACAGTCTCAGTGCATGATTTCTGCACATTCCTACCTGATCACTAACCCTGAACTTAAGAACGCAACCTGCACATACACCTGTAAGAAGATGCATTACAACAAAACAAATAGGTGTATAATACTAATACGCCTTAATATGATATAACACCCTTCCTAAAAGGCTTTATTTGAAAAATGTATCCTGTCTGCACATGTCTTGTAGCAGTCTATGCTAATAAAATTACAGGCTAGTTCTCCACTGAGTGCATGCCCCATTACAGCTATAAGGCAGAAGGAAAAAAAAAAAAAGAAAAAAAAAGACAGAGAGAGAGAATTAAGTTTCATGGATAATCTCAAAATTAAGAATGGAAGAATGGGACATGATAATTTATTTTGTCCCCTGAAAAATAAAAATATTTTGGGGAAAAGAACATTAAACACATTTTTTCCAGGCAGTAGTGTCTTCAGCTGTTTTTCCTGTATATTTTGGAATCAACTATTTCCTTTGTCATAGTAGAAATGAGAAGGCTTAAAATATGCATGACCATAAATGCATTTGCAAGGAGTACATGAACGGTAATAAAAGAGTGAGAACTTACTGTCTTGCTGATGTAATTTGTGCTGATATTCATACACTGAAGTCCTTCACTATTGCAGCAACCTCCACATCTGTAGATGGATACACATGGGGGTTTAAAGAAGGTGTTTGTAGTTGCTCCAAACTCTTTTCCCACATCCACACACACTTCACGTGGCATGCACTGAGTTTTTCTCCATTCAGTATCAATACCTGCCAAGTTACAGGGAATTTCATATGTTATAAAGTAACTGTTTAAAGTCAAAACTATCCTGCAGTAAATTAGGATTCCTTTTTAAACTTCAAAACCAGAATATGAGTTACTAGAGTCACACCCTTTAGTCAGTGAAACACACATCTCTCTATGTTACCTTCTCGCTGATTTTTCTTCTTCACAGGGGCATGATATATCATCATGGAGCAGATGAAAAGTCACAGTGGAGCTTAAAGGGAACCTACCAGGCAGGGGAGACCTTAAACCACAGAATCATAGCCTGGCTTGTGTTGGGAAGGACCTTTAGAGTTCACCTAGTCCAACCCCCTTGTAATGAGCAAGGACATCTTCAAGCAGATCAGGTTACTCAGAGCCCCATCCAAACCTGAATGATCTTGAATGCTTCAAGGGATGCAGCATCTACCACCTCACTGGGCAACCTGTCGCAGTAAATCACCAGCCTTATCATAAAGTTTCTCCCCTTTATCAAGTATAAATCTACTTTCTTTAGTTTAAAATTATTACCCTTGTCCTAAAACAACAGGACCTGCTAAAACATCTCTCCTCATCTTTCTTACAGACTTTCTTTAGGTTCTGGAAGGCTGCTATAAGAACTCCTGGGACTCTTCTCCAGGCTGAGCAGGCCCAGCTCCCTCAGCCCATCTTCACAGGAGAAGTGCTCTGGCCCTCAGAACATCCTCACAGCTCTCTTCTGGACCTGCTCCAACAATTCCACATCCTTCTGGTGTTGGGGGCCCCTGAGCTGGACACTGTGGACACAGTACTGCAGATGGGGTCTCATTAGGGCAAAGGGAGGGACCCAGTCACCTCCCTCAAACTGCTGGCCAGCAGCTAAAGCTCTACATGTCCTTTCTTCACCTGGGTCAAGCCTCATCTTCAGTAAAGTCTGAACTTTAGTACTACACACTTCTGCAAAATAATTTTAACCAGCCCCACACAGCACTTCATTTGGATATAATATATTAGAATATTAAATTTTATACATTTAACGTATATAATTTAAATTAATTTAAATACATGTTTAGTTTGTTAACTAGAAGGGTATAATTTAAAGCAAAAGCTTACTCTTTAGCAATTATGTGCAGCATGTGATTTAATCTGACGGATGATTTTTGTGCCCAATTATCCACACAAATTTGGACAAAGACTGATGTTATACAGAATTTTTCTAAATATAATCTTACACTAAACAGCCCTGAGACTTGCAGCTGTACGTGCCCCTTTATTCCTTTTTGGCACTAGATTTTGATAAGCTATTCAACAAAAATGGAAATTTTGCCTTATGTGTATTTTAAACTCTCCATTAAGGTATATGATTTCCAATATTATGTCAAAAAATACACCTACTATAAATCCTGCATTTCTCTGCCTACAAGCACTTGCTTAAACTGCAAGTTAATATATTTTCATCCAAGCTATCTGAAACACTGAAAGGTATTCAAACACATTGGTTTGAAAACTGTTTTACTTGTTTTAGCACAACATCATTACAACTATCCTCTGTGACATGAAAATGTTACAGGTGGATTGTTTGGCACTCCACAGCCATAATGCATAAGAGAAGAAAGCATTACCAGCCGTGATGCAATTTCAGAAAATGAGAAGAAATAGTTCAATGAATCCAACTATTAGCATCCTCTTTGCTTTCTACAAAATTGTTTCAGCCTCTACAAAGCACGATTCCTTATACTTTAAGACAAGCACTTTCCTTTCTCTACTGAGCTGAGAAAGCACTTTCTTACAATGGACATACCTAAAATCTGTCTGTAGAGTGATTTGTTTCATTATGAAAGGCTGACTATCAAAGATTTTATATTATAGACAACAAATCCTCTCAAACTGCTGAGGTTGGTTTACTGACAATGCTTAGCTTTTAAAATACTTTTGACACAACTGAAAAACCTTCAAATTTTCATTTATGGTGCGTTGGAACACAGATTGTGTCCTGTACTTACTTTTCAGGATCTCTGCATTATAGTGTGCTGCGGCAAATTTAATGGAATCATCTGATCTCGTGTCAAAGCTGGAGTGTTCCCTGTTGTGCTGCCAACCTCCTCTCCTCAATTGACATTTGAACATTTTCCAGTATTCTGGGTAAAGTACTGTCATGAGTTCATCCACACTGGACACAGACCGCAACTGCTCTTCCAGGTCTTTGCTTCCATGAGCCTGTCAAAGTAACGTGCAAGATTAATTACTTTTTCTAGTACACAAGGTTTGCTGGAAACTAGCCTGAAAAACAACTCATACGTTGTAAAATAAAGGGATCCTCATTATAAAAACTGCATCTGTCAGTCATTGCCAACATTACTATACTGACAAATAATAAAATGTTTTGCTTCCTCCACCACTTCTTTATCACCCTTGTAGTTACAAATATCGGTGTAAGAAAAGAGCTATAGAATTAAGCCTGTACAAACGCAGTTTGAAGATTATAAACCATGCATTTTTATCCTGGAAAGATAAGTTTTTGCGATAACATTTTGAATGCTTAAACCCCAAAATATTTAAATAATATGCATGTTATTTAATATCATATACTCCTAAAGTAACACCCAGTTTTTCCCATTTTCCCTTAGTCCCAGAAAATCTAAACACAGCTAGAAATGCAAAACCAGTTAAAAAAACCCCAACCAAACAAAACACCAAACCAAGAAACTAATTCTTGTTATTTAGTATGTTTCTAGGCAAAATCTTAATAAGCAAATTCTATTATAAAACATTAATCCTTAAATCAGTAGGAAACGAGGACTTTGGTACCTTGAAGTAACTAAACCTCACACTCCCTTTCTGTTTCAGGAGTAGACTTAAATCCTGTGATCTTGCTTTCTTATTCTCTGGCCTTTACACAAACTCTTCGCAATTACAATTTTCTAAATGACTGAGATTTACATTCCAGTTTATCACTTATCAGGAAGACTCTTGTTTCTCTTAGATGAAACATACTGCAGCAAAAGACTGGTGTTTATCCCCTGCCCACCTTTCTCATTGATGACTTGCTGACTTCCCAAAGGGAAGGGCAGAATGGAGAAGGAAGAGTATTGAAGAACCTTTAGCCACCTTCTCAGCCTAGATGGCCCTTAGATGGCAGTATGAGACATGAAATATAGAGGTACACTTTGTACAAAATGCATCAACTGGCTGGAGACTCTAAAGTTTTCTACAAAACTGTTGCTCTACTCAAAACCTACCAGGTTGTAAGAGTGCAAAACACGTCTCAATGCAGAAATACAAAACTATATGAACTGAAATTTACAATTTCTTATCCAACTCCGCTACTAACGAAAAATAAACTCTTTCAGTTCAATGATTTTGAACATTACATGAGTAAAACAGGTAATTTAGAATGATCCCGCCTGAATCAAAACTGCTCCACCTCTCACAAACAACTATGAGGGTATAAAATGGCATGTAAGGTTGCATCTACTCCCTTATCTGGTGCCAAATACAGCAGAAACACCTCAGGACAGGGCAAATTTACAGAACTCATTTCTGTACATACAATCATATGCAGAACTACAAGGGGAACTGAAGAGGATAAGGCATGGGAATAGGTCACTCAGAGAAGCTGTGGATGTCTGATCCCTGGAACTGTTCAAGGGCAGGCTGGATGTAGCTCTGAGCAGCCTGGTGTAACGAAAGATGTACCTGTACATGGCAGGGGACCTGGAGCTAACATGATCTTTAAGGTCCCTTACAAATCAGGCCACTCAGTGATTCTATTATTCTAATATCAATTTAAAATTAATTTTATTTGACAAGCCGTTATGAAGTTAAAAAAATGTTTTCACTGAAGCCTTGCTAACCACAGTGTCCTTGCAGATGACTTTGCCCTGGGAGGTTCCACCAACCAAGCTATTGTCTCAGAAATGTGCCCATGGAGATCTTCATCTCACTCCTTGCCACCATAGGAAGGGCTATCCCTGACCCAAGCCATGCATCAAGCGGTTCCCAAGAGCTTTGCCTTCAAATTTAATGCTAACACAGAATTTCACTCCTCATCACTTCTGCTCTCCTTGCAGGATGCCACTCAGGGTCTCAATCAGTGGGTCACAGACAAAAATCCCAGCTTAACAAACATTAATTTGGCTACTCACTGCTTACACCTCTTGAGAGGTGAGAGTACAGGGTTTGAGCACCCTCACTCCTGCCAAACTGTTTCCTGAGGGTGCTGCAGCACATGGCCCTTGAGTAATGGGAAGCAATTTGCTGCACCAGCACAATGCCAGTGTTGCAGATGCATGTCTGCCACGTGATGGGAATATGCATGGCACAGCGTGTTTATCCTGTCACAAGGCTGGAAGCCAGTCTATTATATAAAAGGCACAGGAATAAAACCTGTGCCATCCAGTGCCATCAGACATCCAGTAGCTGATCCTAGGAAGTCCTAGCAGATCATGGGGTAACATGGAAGGAGAATTCAACCAAAGCTTTGCCACCTTTGATGAATCCTTGAAAGCCTGTACAGCCCACAGTAGACAAAACATTGGCTATTGCTGTTGCAGATATTCAAAGTACAGGCTTAGAGCAACATGAAAATAAGTAATGAAACTCAATATTATTTTGTTGGTAAAAAGTCAGGCATGAAGCAGGAAAGTGAAATTGTTGAAAATAATGCATGCTGATTAATTCCTCTTTGGTCATGCAATCAAATAATGTCTTTTCAACTGGCCACAAAAAAATTTATACATATATTAAATATGTATGAACAGAATTCAAAATATGAAGAAATTAATGGCTTAAATTAAGCATTGTATCAAACATAATAAAGTATTGCTTTACCCTAGATATTCGATGGGCTATAGCACCATGTGCCCACAATCTGAGACAAGGCAGCCTTCATTGTGTGTGTAGATTAAGGAAGGAGAGGCTTGAGAGCAGCAGTGTAGAAAGGGACCTGTGGGTCCTGGTTGATGGCAAGCTGAACATGAGTCAGCAGTGCCCTGGCTGCCAGGGGGATCACCCATGTCCTGGAGTACATCAGGCACAGCATCGCCAGCTGGGAAAGAGAGGGGATTGTCCCTCCCTGCTCTGAGGGGCGGCCTCACCTTGAGTGCTGGGGGCAGTTTTGGGTGCCCCAATTAAAAAGAAAAAAAGAATCAAGCTATTAAAGAGCATCCAAAGGAGGGCCACAAGATTGGTGAAGGGTCTGAAGTGACTGAGAACACTTGGTGAGGGGAGACCTCATTGTGGTCTTCACCATCCTCATGAGGAGACGCAGAAGGGCAGACATTGATCTCATCACAAGATCAGGCCATTTCCTCAAATCCTGTCACTGAAGCTGAGTTGGGGGAGGTTTAATTTGGATCCCAGTAAAAGGCTGTTCACCCAGAGGGTGGGTTGGGCACTGGAACAGGCTTCCCAGGGAAGTGGTCACAGCACCAAGCCTGTCTGAGTTCAAGGAGTGTTGGACGATGCTCTCAGGACATTGCGTGACTCTCGAGGCGGTTCTCCACAGAGCCAGGAGTTGGACTTGACCGATCGTGACGGATCCCTTCCAACTCAGTTTATTCTATGATTCTCTGAGTACTCAATATAAACAAAAAGAAAACAATTTCTGGAGCAGATATATAAAGTTATTTAAAAAAAAAATCATCATTATTGCATCTGAAGTATTTTCTGGTTAGCTTAATAAAGCCATTTGCTTGTAAAGATGGCTTCAAATTTACATCATGGAAAAAAATTTGATCACTAGAGGACTTTTGTTCTCTCCCCTCTTCCAATTTCCAAAGAAAAGGAGAAGGAAATTAATATATCTGTACTAAATACACTACACCTAGGGTCCAGAGTTAGGGACCAAAAAAAAATTAGAAAATATATGTTGACTTTTCAATATGCTTACGGTGTTATCTTGAGATACAGATCAACAATTTCTTCCTGTACATCTATGTATTTTTTAACTGCAGCAAATTACTGTCATCTGTGAAAAAAACCTGTTTATAGGAACATTTATTTAAGGAACTTGTGATTTGATTTTGTAGAATAGCCAAATGTCTTGTTGACAGAAACATCAAATGAAATCTTAAGTTTTGGACGATTACAAGAGTGTGTCCTGCATACAGGATAAGCATCAGATCATTAAGAATTGTAAGAAAGAGTTTCCTATTTTTTAAGAGAAGGATGTATCTGCTTCTGTAAATATAATAGTAGTCTGTAAATATAATAGTAGTAAATGTAATAGTAACATTTTTGCTGTTGTGCAAATTTTGTTAATTTCACAAAAATAGACTCTCTTGGTCCATATCTTTTATTCTTTGCTCTTTCTTAATTATGCATTGGCTTGTAGTTTAGGACACTGGATTTCCAATGCAAAACAATTTTGAGATTTAAGCACGTATTTAGAATATATGACAACACAAAGAAAGTAACGTCGACAAAAATGCACAAGAGATCAGAGGGGTTCTCATTTTTCATTCTTCTTTTGCAAGTGCAGATTGGTGGAGATTTTTTTCAGAAAAAAAATATGGCTTGTAGCTGCAATTACTGTCACCAAGGTAGTTATTCCCAAATGTTAAGTTCAAAGGGAGGAAGGAAAAAAAAAAGTAATAGAACATTAGCACAGGTTGTAATAAGAGCAATTCCATGATTTTTAGGACTAGAGAAAGTCTTTTGATAAATTGAAACAGACTGTTGATTTTCATATAATTACAGAGCACTCTTGATGAAATTGTGGACCAACTGCTTAATGTTTTACTGGTAATGCATTCTGGGATCTATGTTTAACATTTAGAAGGAAGCAGGAAATAGTGCCAAGAGTGATCGCACAGGAAAGAGGTTTCTCTCTCCCATGGCTTTCTATATTCTTGGCATTTTCAAGTCAATTAAGGGACTGAGGTTTGAACTTTTTTTGTAATCATCACCACTCCCTTCATAAGTGTTCATCTACATCCTCTGGGTGACCATTCTACTATTTTTTTGTCATTTTTATCTATTATCAATGTTGTCCTGCATGAACACCTGAAAATGCTAGAAGGTATATTCTAGAGAAAAACACTGATTAAAACTTTGACTAACCAAACTGTACAGGATAATAGGTGATGTTATGTAAAATGACAACCTAAAAATACAAGTATGAATGGAGAATACAATAAAGATGTAATTGTCCATTTCATTAATTTCATATTTTTCATGAGGAACAGGGGAAATGTCAAATACACATAAATAAAGGTGTAAAGCTTGATGGCAAGTGCTCTCTTGCTATTATTTATTTAACTTCAGAATATTTTGTTTTATCAAAGTATGTTTTCCACAATGTGGCTTTCCATTACATGGTATGTCCAGTTTTTCATAAAATTATGGCTGGCAAGGGAAAGGGCATGATACCACATAGGCTCTATATCCATTAACAAAGTCAAAAGTATAATAGATTTTCCATGCATTACATTACTTATCTTTCACATGTCCCTGGTGTTTACCTCTATTATTAATAACAAAGGTCAGAACACTTAATATTTGGCAGCCTGCTTGACACATAATTGATGGTGCAATATGCTGTAATGGTACCTTATGTATCTGTTCTGACTACAGTTGTCAGCTCATTTTCAAGGATTTTGTGGACAATTCTTAATAGGAAAATGTTATCTATAAACCCCTCCATTTTAAGATGCTTATATTATGTATTTATTCATTGACTGAAATGGATTAAAATCATGTATTTAAATCTGAATGTTGAAATTACTTGCAAGCAAATGGAAATATTGCATGAGAAAAGTATTTATAAACACTTCACTTGCATAATAATTTATTGCAATTTTCATGTATTTCAATGCTAGTTTTTTTAGAAGTTGATGTCAGTAAAAAGAAAAGAAAATATTCGAATTAAAAACTGTAGCTACAGTTAAGGATTAAATCAAACTTTTATGCCCACTTCTATGACCTTGCTAGAAAAGCCCTGATTTCAATCTCCCATGCACTTATTTGTCACCAGCAAACTTAGATGACTGTAGTTGCAAACTTTTAAGTTACCATTCACTACAGTAACAAAACAGTGCCTTACAGAAGCCAAAGAGTAACAGTGAACATAAATTTTATTTCAAATCACTCCAAGTAAGTAGAAAGACCACTGCAGTTAATATGAACTAAATCAAAACATCATGAAAACAGAAGAGAGATTAGAATCAGTCTCTGCTCCAAAGAGTTTACAAAGCACATCAGACAAACATAAGTAACAATCAAAGTACAAAATAAATAAATAAAATAGTCTGATCTATATTATGTTTTAAGTGACTTCTATTCACTATGGCATTTTAAATACTGAGAATAACATCAGGGAAAGAAAACAAATGGGAGGAGTGAGGGGAGAGAATGTACAAAGTTGATAGGCAAGGAAAAATAAATTAATTTGGGAAGACATTCAAAAGAGAATTTGCTAAGAAAGAAAAAGACATTGGCTATAAGGATAAACTTAGGACTACAGAAGTTTCACTTCTATACTATAAATCATATCTTTTTTTCTCTTGTTTTGACCATTTTTTGAAAGGAAGATGTATAAACTGCTAGAAAATCACCCTAGGCTTATACTATTTAACTCCTTCTGTTTATAAGTACAAGTATTTAAGGTGAGGTAGTAGGCAATGTAAAATTTCCATGTTAAGGGAAATTCAATTTTATGCATGTCAGCATTTTTAGGGCAATATTTTATTTAGATATTCTCAGAAAATGCTGCAATATATATCGAAGTTTATAGATTTGCACAAAGGTACTTACGTTAAGTCCTTTAGTCAAACATTTAGCTGCTGCTGAGGTTCTGAAAAATGCTTCTTGGCTGGTACTTACTCTTCAAGTACCTGCATTCCTCAGTGGTTCTCAACCCTCACTAAAAAAATGCCAGGACTTTGATATATTCAATGGGAATTACTTATGAAAGTACCCTTTTTTTAATCTGAGTTTGAGTTCCCTGGGAAGAGGAGAGAAAAGAAAAAAAAATCTAGTTGCTTTCTGGAGCATCTCTGTAGGCTGTTGCCTGATTGCTTTAGAAACTCATTTTGGACAGCCAGTTCTCACAGGTTTCTACAAACTTGGGCAATTAATACCATTCCTAACTAACAGAGAGCAGTTTTCAGAACAGGATTTGTGGCACCTTAGCTAGACTCTTTTTTGGAACCAATTTCACAACTAGATTATAGTATCAGGAAAGGTTTTGTTCTCACACACTTTAGCCTGATCTTTAAAATCTGCATTGTTCCAAAGCAGCAGTCTTCAGTGTTCCTAAATCTCTGCAGACTATTTCTAGGAGGATAGCAAATTGTAACTGAAAAATAAAATACAAAAATCAAACCCATTATCAATAGACTTAATTCACTGTTCAGGAGCTTTCACTAGATAAGCCTACAAAAAGGTCAAAGGCTGCAGATATGTGGGATAACCATTTGCTGTCTAAGTGAAGCTGCATCTGGATTGTTTAATTGATTCAAGGGCTTGTACTGAAGCTTCCAGCTAGAATTACAGATAGATTTGGAATCAATAAGGATTTGGATTATTGCTGCTGAAAGGCTTACATCTGATTAAATCTTGGAGACATTGGGCAGCACAATCTGTACAAGATGAAATTTGTCTGTTTTCTTGGTCATCAGCTGCTCCAGTGGCCAGTGGTGACAAACGTGTGGATCGCCATGCATGACCAGATGCATGACTAGAAGAAAGGGGAGGCCCTTTGTAAGTAAAAAACACTTGTAAAGTGAAAATAAAGGACAGCACTGTGATGATTGCTGGGATATGAAGGTGATCAACAGATACGGAACCCTGCCAGAAAGGAGACCATTAACACAATGAGAATGCCAGTGCCCTCTGCAGCACAGCCACTGCAGCCAGCAAGGTTCTGGTGCTGATTGTGTATGCTCTGTCTACAAGACTTCTGGGATGCTGTCACATGGCAGTTCTGAATGGAAGTAGAATTTGACACATTATAAAACAATATGTTCATTTTGAATGCTTTTAAGTAACTTTTAACTAACATTGACAAAAACAAAGCACACAAGTCTGAAAAGAAAAACTCGTACTACTACTAGAAATCCTCCTTATTATAAGATCTTTCTCAGAGAAAGATAAAATGCCATTTAAAATAAAATGCCAGTAAAATACCTTGCAACCTCTTGTTTTCCTTTCAGCAGCCACGTGTATCCCATCAAAATATGTACAAAAGAATAAACTATCAAGCCTTTCACAGAAGGTTGCTTATTCTCAGTCTTTGCTGAGCTTCCACTGGCATTGTTTTTATTAACAACTACCATTAGCTTTGTCAAAAAATATCAAATATAACATCCTTTTTTGAAGAAAATTATTATCATGGTAGCACTGCAATGAGCTGCCACCATTGAGCAAGTCTAACACCAGCAGTGAGAATTAAAAACTTCCTCAGTATCAAGTTCCTAAGTGGGGAGGTAAGGGGCAGCCCCTTCATTTTAATTTCAATGCCAGCACAATGAGACACTGCTTGAGCACAGTACCTGTGCTACATGAATACATCCCAGATCTTAATTAGTCAGTGAGTAGGAGTTCTGGCTACGTATCAAGGGACTGGCTTCAAGAAAACAGTAGGTAGTTTTTACATCATGTTTTCTATTCTATAGATCAATCATTCACAAAAGGAGGTTTCACTAAGGGCAAGAACAACAAATTGCATATCTATAAGAATTGTTCTGAGTTATGCTGAACACATAGGTCCTCACTGTGACGAGACTAGTTTTTAAATCAACACCTTTATTATTCTTGAATTTTTGAAAATGTAGTCATTTATAGGAGGAAAAAATTGCATGAACACATCATGTCTTATCATTGTTGAATAATTTCTCTCACTATTAAGTAACTTACCTTTTCACTAAGTTTTTAAAATCACTATTTGAAACACTGAGCAAATATAATTAATCCATGGTCTAAATATTTAGCAACAGGTCACAGAAATTTCTTGAATTAGTTATATTTTCAAAATGGTTCATAAAACAAATCATTTCATAAGCCATGAAACTAGATCATTGAATTTCAAAGACAAACTTGAACTTTTTTCCTAAACAAATGTCTTAATCTAAAAGGACGTGATTTGTTTTGTTAAACAAATCTTGCACAGTTTACAGATCTGTACAAAATTATTAATTACAGGACCACCTACTTTGTCACTATTTAAAAATATACTCCAGCCATAAACTCAACACACTACTTAAAATTCAACAAAAATCTGAAGAAAAATGAGCAAGTTATAATACACTAATTCTATTTTTTAAAAAGAAATCTTAGTTTTAAGTTATTGCAAACAGGTTTTGTATATATGAAAGAGGAAAGACAAAGTGCCTCAGAAACCTGTGCATTTTATTATATTTTAGGGTTTCTAAGTATATGCCATTAAAATTAAGTTATTATTGGTTTATGCTATTGAGCATCATGTTTTTTCAGTTAATTTGACCCAAGTCTTTTTAATAAACCAAAGTAACACACCATATTAACATATCAGACAGGTTTGAAAACTAAGGTATTAAATTGTGAGATTTCATTAATTAAAAAAGCACCAGAAGAAGATTTTATTTTTGTTATCAAGCTATTACTTAAATATTTTATGTAAAGGATCTTTGCTAATCCAGGCAAAAGGAAGAGTTCATCTGAATTTCTTTAGCCTGAGTAGGTATACAATTCAGAGGACCTGCTACCCACAACCCGCTTGTGCCTAACCTGGTAATTTGTGTGGGAAATTTGTTCTACTCTGAATTCTGCATGAAACATCTTTTGGACCACAATGTTATAGATAAGTTATGCAGAGACAAACCCATTTGTTTTGGCATTCAGCCTGTAATACTTCTTTTCCCTGACTGGCTAACTTCATTCCAAACTACAGTATAAAAGTCAGTAGTTCTGTGGAGCTGTCACACCTGTTCTGAACCATGGGGAGGAAAAAAATTTATAGAAAAACAAAACCAAGGGTCTTTGATCACAAAAAGAGAAACCACACTTGCGTATCACTAAAGGAGAAAGCTTATTGCACCATATAAAACCTGACAAGTATTAAGAGATTTGCCAGCAAGGCATGAGAGATAGAGTAAGGCAAATGAAACCTTGAGAATGGCAAATCCAAGAACTTGAGACTTGGTGACAATTCCCTTTCATGCAACTAAATCAGGAGAATGTATGTTGCCCATTATTTTTGGCTTAAATTATTCTGAATAGCGTATTGTACAGAAATGTTACTTAAAAAGGATCAGGGAACATCAGCAGTATTAAAATAAATCCTAATTTACACTGACAGGACCTAGAGTAATCCAGGGCTGAACACAGTATGCTATCAGAAGAGTTTTTGAATGAGGCTTGATCGCCGAATGAAGTTATTGCAAGTATGCCCTGCACTATTGACTTCCACTGAATGGCAGGAAGACATATATTCCCTGATGGAAGATACAACATTGCATCTTGAAATCCATGATAATTGACATTAGTCGAAATGTGTTGAAACTTATCCTCTACCACTTTGCTGAGCTACCTCCATTCTTATCCAGGCCCAGAAACTATGAAAAATAAAACAGACTTATATGGATTATATATATTGAAAAGAGGCATACAGAGAGCAGGAGAAAGGGGCTCTGGTTATTCCAAGTCTGTACAAAGACATAACAAAAATATTTAAAATTAAGCTAAGCATAGGCATAAACCTTAATGTTATATTGAAATATTTACTCAAGTTAAGCTTTTTATCTACTAGTAGAAGCAAACAAATTTTTAACTAAAAAAATGGATTTGCATCATTGCATTTTGTAGCCACTTGGTCACAGAGCCTTGAACAGAAGAACTTTGGGTAAAGAAACCAGTCAGATTTGTGACATGAAAACAGGAATGGGAGAAGAAATAAGAGAGTAAAAGTGGGTTAGTACTATGACTGTGCAACACCCTGAGATTTTATTCTTCAGCAGTAAAGGTACACATCTTGAGATGACAGATTCTGATACAAAAATTGGGAAAAAAATCCAACTAAAGGCTCTTAACATCGTTAAAAAATAGATCCTATCATTTTCACCAACTTCAAAATCAAAGGTTCTAGAGGTTTTCTTGGATTTTAGCAGGAGAAAGTGTCAAAGCAGGAGAATTTATGAAGATAGAAATTTAAAATTCTTCAGCACTACTGGAAACCCTTCAGGAAGTACTTTTCCAAGCATATGAAATTACTTCCTAAAGACAATCTGAAGAGATTATGTATAATGGTTTTCATATAAAACCATGGTGGAATTATGTGCACACAAAAATAACGCAGTAGAAGGATTCCTTTGATTTTTTTCCTCCAGTAACTTATTGCACGTACCACAAAGTGCACATGTATTTACAGGATTGCAGTCCTGGACACTGGAATTTTGGACACACACTTAGTAATACCAAGAGCCCATTGTAGTCACTGAGGTCACCATTTACAGGACCAGACCATGAAACAACTTCTGTTTGTTCTTGCATGTTTCTAACATTTCTTTTACTGAGAACTGCAATTTCCTCAATGCTTTAACAGCAGCTCTTTTCAAACAAAATAGATTCAGACACAAGGAACACATGTCTCATTAGAGTAACAGGCAGTGAGAATGACATTTCTGGTATGCTGAATTAAAGTTTGCTTCAAAAGAAAGTGTTTTGTTTATCTTCAAATTTATTTGAACTAGTATCGTAAAAGAAGGAAAAACGTAAATGGATGAATTTTAAGGACATTTTGTTTCATACTGAAATAGTTCTAAAACAATTTGGAGCACAATTATTAATTTAGCTTTATAAACATGTATGGCAGATGCTATTAGATATTTTTATTAATTTAACTAAAGGCTGTTTCTGACACCTCACACAATGATCTCCCATGGTCTCTTACATTTAAGAAAAGTCAAATAGCTGCCACTCTCAATTATAAGTGGCGAAACTTGAGCAGTATCTATTAAATTCCTGATTTTCCTGAGAAAGAAAGGACAAAGAACACAGAATTTGCTGTTTCAAAAGGCTAAGATTATTGAAGTGTTGCCTTAATACGTCTCTTTACAGTTACTTGCATTTGTCATTTGGATCCATTAGAACTTAAAGTATGGCATAATTGTATTTCTGTTTTGAGCTGTCATTAAAATTGACTGTGCCTTTAAACAAATGTGCCCAGATGCTCTGGGTACAGCTAATCACAGGCACAAAGGCCCACTCAAGGTCAGGCTGCAACTTTGTCTCTAATTGCCTGGTTATACATTCCTTGTTCACGCAAATCTTCTACCGACTTCAATGGGATTTTTGTTTAGTGAGGATTACAGGATTCAGCCTCCTAGCTTAACTACTGCATCTATACATCACTTTGTGTAATATGCTTCAGTCCCTACGGTTACTGTATCTGTAGTTTTACTAGACCTAAATACCAAGTTGAACTTTCTAAGACTTTTACCATTCCAAAGCCCTAAAATGCAGTTTCTGGTTTTCATCCTCTCTTTTTTCGGCTCTTCCATGGTCAACACTATTGGACTTTAAAAAATAGTTACCTGGAAACCCACCTTTGTCTTACTGCTGGTATAATTTTCATTTCAAACATTCTAATTTGCTTTCTAAACCTTTACTGACCTAACTACTATATCAGCCATTCTGTTTAAACCCAAAGACAGTTTCCTACTCCAAAGTCTCTTAAATTCTTGGTTACATTTTGGGTCCTTATCTAAGCAATCTGGTGATTTTTACATTATCTTACCAATGCCCATAATAACTTTTGTTGACTTCTCTAAACATTTTTGCTTGCCACGGCATGTTTGTATGATTAATTCTCAATTCTATTTTTTTTTAACATGTTTACATCAGGTTGCCTGCAGTCTTCCTAGCTTACCCCACACAACATATGTTCATGAAACATTTTTTCATCACTATGCAAACATTACAATCTAGACAAAGTGAATGCCATAATTTTTTATCAGTCTAGCTGTACAACTGAAAGACAAGGGTGCTTCTATGTTGTCAGTTCAGCCCTGTTGGTCTCTTCCTCATCCAAACTGAACACATGAGGAAATCCAGACACAGTTGACAAGACAGTTCACTCAAGTGCACAAAACAAAACACCATGAGCTCATCTCCAGCACATCCCAGCTACTCGAGCAAGAAAAAACCCTTTTGTCACCTCCCAGGATATGCAACCTGCAGTACGACACTACACAAAAACCTTTCCAAGGGGCTGAAGCACATACCTTGACAATTCAAAATCCAAACTATACTCAAAGACCCCAACCAAACCAAGTTTCTCTGAATTGACAGACCCTCCAAATCAACAAAAACAGTAATTATGCCTCAGAGACATTAAACAGGAGCTCATGAACATGAGATACATTTGGTGCAACCCTTGTCAAAATCTCGATTAACTCCTAACACCTCCCCAAGTAAAGCCTGGCTTTAATTGGACTCCCTGACTTCCTCATGCAAGTCCTATCACAAGGAAACCAAGCAGCTTCAGGGAGCTACAGTTTTGTCTAATCAACTTTACCAATACATGATAAATCCCTGTTGCATTTGTGTATTAATCAGATACATTTTTAGGAAATGGGCTTTTCTCCATAGTCCCTCCCCATGCAAGGTCTTTGTGGAAATGTAGCTACCTCAAGTTCTCTGACCCCTGTATTCTAAATGGTCTGCTGAATTAAAGAAAAAACATTAACGCTGCAAGACTTTTTACATCACAAACTTAGCCTCTATCACTGCAAACATTTCAAGCAAAATACAAAAACAACACAAGCAAAGCTGTCCAGGTAGAAAGCCAAGCACTTACTGGTCTTACCATAGGAAACCATTACATGACTGTCTCACACCCTCTGAACTCCCTCAGACTTGTAATCCTACCTTGGGTCATCCTATCTACACTCATGTTATCAGTGATATCATCTCCATCTTTGTAGCACAATACTTTTAATAGAGATATAGAAAAATAAAATCTTATGTTAAGAGAAATACATGCCTCCTTAATGCATTTTCAAGAAAAAGGCATGTTTTTCTATTGATTAGAAAGATGCATTAGTGAGCACTCAATATTATTATTATGTTAAAAACATTTAGATTTTTAAATCTATAGATTTAGTTTCTATGCAGGCCCACAGTCCTTAGCTCAGACGGGTCTTTGGGTAACTTCAAATGTTTCTGTTAGCCTCAGTTATAAATATTAGTTTCTGACTTGTGAGCAATATGTCAACTGTAAGCCACAGACTGAGAAACTGAGTTCACTGACTGATTTTTGTCTTACAAGAGGCCAATGCTCCAACATGCTTTTAATAACATTTTACTGTAATTTTAACAAAATTTCTTGAGCAGCAGACAAAAAATGAAGAGTTGCTTGCATGAGGATCAGAAGCATAAAGCAACACACTGGGTAAAGCTTAAACACACTGAGTATTCATTTAGTTAAAAAGTCTCTAGTGAGTTGCAAGCAGCAGCAAATGTATAATTGCTGCTCAAGGTTTGCAGTTTCTGTGACATCACTATGTGAGTGATAAGAGTACTATTTAATGGGGTCCACTTTCAAGGTTACCTTATGTTCCAACAGAGTTTGAAACAGTCACTGCCAAATGACATACAAACTGGTATTTTTCATGCTTGAAAGGCACATGCTAGTCAGAAGATTTTATCAGCTATTTACTTTAAATGCAAAAGAGCACTTAACTCCCACTGACAAAAAGGGATGCAAACTCGGTAAGTTTGGGACACTGCTACAGTCAGCAGGTGCTAGACTCATATACTCAGAAACAGTGGTTAACTTCTGGGGCTCAAGCACCACCTTGACCACTCTTTTCACCCTGGCACATACAGCTGCAGTAAAGAGCACAGCTAATTGCTAGATGAGGTACAGAGCAGTACAGATCAGCTTGCGGGCTTTGCAGAACATCTTCGTTTTCTTCAGTATCATGGGACAAAATGCCACAATATATAATATATAATAAGGGATACTCAATGTAGTATAATTGTTATACAATATAATATACAATAAGGGAGGCTGGATAACCCAGCAGAGTGATGCAGTTCAAAGTCTAGACTGCTGTAACTTAAATGAAAGAGGTGTTACCCCACTAGCCTCACTGTAAGCAACACGAAGCACACACATGGAGAATATGAATTAGAACTGGACAACCCAAATTTTAGAAGGTAACAAAGTGCATGACACCCAGGCAGTAAATGCATGCAATAGTGCATGTTTTTAAACTGAACTCCAAATAATGTCTTTTCTGTGAATTGAAATTCTTGTATGTCTTATCTTGACCTTCTTTCAGTGAAGCCTGCACTAAGTCATGGTGCTTTGCAGCCTGCACTCAGAACAGAAAAATAATTCTCTGACATGTCCAGATACATTCTGTTCTCAGCCTTTTTCAGATTTTCAACAAATATTCAGCATTTAAGGACGGATCCCTGTTCTCTCCAACCACATGAGACTGGCATGCTGAGCTCAATGCTAACATTTCCTTAGAGCATTCCTTAATGAGTTGCCTAAGACTTCTCACAATCATCTTTAAGACCAAATGACACATGCATTAAAGTCTCCCAGCTCCGACTGCCAAAGCTATTTGTGCTTACTGATTCTGCCCACAGGTAGACTTCAGTGCTGCCAGACTCAGCACCCTTTTTAGGGTAAGGCAAAGTGATCTTTCTTAGGGCTTAACACATTTGAAGGTAGTTTTGAAGAGCATATGGACATTCCTTATATGAACAGCAACATTTCATGACACTCTCCCAGTACAAAATTAGTACAAAAATCACAGAGTAATCACATTAGTAGAAAATCACACAGAAACTGCAGGGAACACATGGAAAAGGGAGCAATAAGTCTTCAGCTCCTAGAGCTCTGCCCCGTGCCAGTACACACTAAAGCCCCATATGAATTCATTGAGACAGCCATGTTACGCAAACATCACTAGCGGGCAGAATTATACTTGTTTTGCAGTACCTCCAAATTTAAAGCCACAAAACTTTAACTTTTAACTCTTTCTGGGAAAAACAAACAGGAAGTGGTCTTTAACTGACTATACCAATATTCCTGACAAAAGGCCTGGATCTGCTAATAAAGGTAGAAGTTACACTTGGTATCATATTCTGAATCAGAAGGTATAGTATATCAAAAATAAGTTGATATTTCATTATATTTGAAGTGATGTCCTCTAGATTTATACTTAACCTCCTTTTCAGAAAGCATGAACTATTCTAGATAGAAACAGATGTCAGAAAATGCATTGTCAGACAGAAAATATGGCACATTATTCTAAAAAAACCCCCGTTTACTTTTTTTTTTCCAAAGAAAAATAAAAAAGACAAAGAAAAATTAAAAATGCAAAGGTAGAAATGGCATAAATGAATATATAGTTATATATGTGTTCTTTCATTACTTCAGATTTATCACAGGTATATTAGTGACTCCCATTTTAATGATTTCAATATATTACTGGGTCACATGGTAGTATTTTTGGTAAGTAAAGGAAGAATTAAAAACTTGGAAATATAATTTCCACTTAAAAATCTCCCAAGTGAAGATTTATGAGCCTGGTTCAGAGGGGAAAATGTGTGTGGGTTTGGTTTTCTTTGTTTTTTTATTCTTGTTTTGTTTGCTTGCCTATGGCCAACTAGTACTGGTTACCTTCTAATCCTCATAGAGTAACAGACTGGAAAGGTCCCCAACAGCCCTCTAGTCCAACATCCCAAATTTTCCAAGGACAAAAAAATTCACAGTCTCTCTACAAAACTAGTTTTATTGCTTAATCATCCCCATAGAAAATATATTTTCCCCCTTATATCCTTTAGAAGCCTCTCCTATTTCAACATATGATCATTGCCTCTTGTTCTAAGCCTGTGCACCTCAGTGAAAAGCCTGGTTCCATATCTGAAGTAACCTCTAAGGGGAAGACCACTATTTGGTCCAGTTCTCTCAGATCCTTCTCATTGGGCAGATGTTTCAGCCCATCTTGGTGGCCCACTGCTAGGCTCAGTCAAGTTTATTAATATCTTTCCTGTTTTTTTTTCTTTTTCCTGAAAACCAAGCACAGTATTCCCCATGTGGTTTAATGGTCAAATAGAGGGAACCACTTTGCACAATTTACTGGCCACACTCCTTTTGGGGGAGCCCAGGACACTGTCAGTCTGCATGGCTGGCAGACCATAACACCGGCTGATGTTCAGCTTAACCATCCACCAGGAACCCTAAGTCCTTTCCCACAGAACTGCTTTCAACCACTGAACCTCAGCCTCCATCACTGCAAGGAGCTCTTCCATCCCAGGTTAAAGATTTGCATTTGTCTTTACTGAATCTCATCAGATTCCAGACAGTCCATTTTTCCAGTGTACCTGAGTCCTTCTCAACAGCAAACCTGTCAGCTTCACTGCCTCCACACCTCCAGTTTGTTGCTATACAAAAACCATATGGGGGTGTGCTCTGGCTCACCATCATGTACCCTCTTCTCCTGTAACTTTCAAAGATACAAAAAGGTGGTTAGAGCACAGTAACACCAAGGTTGTGGGTTTGATCCCTGTATGGGTCATTCACTTATGAATTGGACTCAACAATCCTTGTGGGTCCATTCCAACTCAGAATAACATGTGGATCTGTGACTGTAGTAAAACAAGACAAATCCCAGGAGAGGGCTGTCATCCACAAACCTAGTAATTTCATCAGAGACTGTGATCAGATTAGTCAAGCATGATTTACCCTTAGCATTCACAGTCTGACTCCAAAAATATCCCATTTACCAGTTCTCTAATTAAAACTAAAGTTGGTTCTTTTCATGGGAAGGATGATACCCTGTAACTCAAATTCCTCACATGAGCTTCAGTAATTCCTGGTTGCTACAAGCCAAGGCTGTCCTTGATTATTGCCTCTTTGGCCAGCTCTTTATTTGTGAGGACTCTCACTCAGATATATTGCACCCTCATTAGCATCCTTTTGACAGTCTCCAGAAACATCCTGGGCTGCCTTTATGCACTGCTCCTCCAGCAGGCAGGAGGGAGGCTAAAGTCCATCCCAAGAACAAGGGCCTCGGAGCTGTTTAAATATGACATTTTCTTACTCTCGTACTAAGCAAGTGATCCCTACGCTCACCATTATGTCACCCATACCTGCCCCTCCTCTGATCCTAATCAAGAAACCCACCCTCTCAAACTGCTTCTGCTTGCAAAGGAAAACCCCCACTCCTTTCTTCCCTGCCAGTCTTCCTACACCCATCCATCACAGCTGTTCCAACAATGCCTTATTGATAGGTCTGCATGCAGAGGTCTGTCTCTTCCTGATTGATTCCTAGGCTGTGTGCATCTCTCTGCAGGCAATTCTTCCCTGACAGTCTATAAACCAGAAGATTTATGTTTTGCTTTGGAGCTGTTCTTCCTCAGATTTGACCATCTGCTGATAGTACTTTTCTGTCTGTCATCCAAATTTTGATTGTTTTCTTCCAACAAACTCTTTTTCTTCTCTAAAATCTGTGTCCATCCCTCTCAACTCCAGTAACAAAACATTAATTAAAAAGTGTGTACAGACAATCTCACAAAGTTTGTCTGTCAGCTGTCACACTTTCAAATTAGCACTGCTATTTTGGGAGAAGCTGTACTGCTGTAAATTAACATTATGAAAAACTTGTAGAAGTCTATGCAATAACATATCCAACACATTTGTAGGCAATGGGAAGAAATGTTTTATCCTAGCCAAACAAGGATAAAATCTCAGCCATCTAACACTTTGGGTTTAAAAACCAGAACTGAATACTAAAAATATTATCTGGAACTGATCAAACAGCCACATAAGTACAGCTATCCTGCACTGGTACTCCAACCACCTCTGTTAAAAGTTACCCTAGGAATATCTACAGCTTGCCTAACTGAGACTGCCTAACTCCATCTCATTTGGCACAGGATACACACTGGATCAGAATACAGGCACCCCAGCTGGGAGGTGCAGTTGACTCTCTTGATAGACAAGAGGCCTTGACAGAAAACATTTCCTGAGACAAAAAAATCAGCAGGGCTTCAGTTCTGCTGGGGATATTGACCAGCAAGACACTGAAACATTAATCAACAGTGAGGATCACCGGCCTTGCATCTTGACCTACAATTCCACTTCCTTGGCTAAGCCTGCAGAAGAGCTTTAGAGAACATATAAGAAGTGTATGCAGCTTCTCTTCCAGCACGTCAACTGACTGAGGGTAACTTAATATTTGTTTAGCAAATGGAGGTCACTTAAAAAAAACAAGATGTTATTGACCCCTACAGTTAGTTCAAAAAACCTCTGAGAGGAGGAATAGAGACACAATACAATGTGCTGGAAAAAAAAGTGTTAATGTTGACTACTGAATGAAAACTCTATCAAACAACTCCCATTGGTAGGTTATTGCTATAATATTGTAAAAAAATGTAGATCACTTGCAGTTCCTCCCAAACCAAATACTCACAATTCAACTTTCTAGTTGAGAATCTTCTTTCACCCACACTTAATTATGACCCATCTTTTTTTAATTCAACCAAGGAGATAATCCCAAGGTGAAAATAAAGTGACATCTGTAGGACTGGCGTGCAGATTAGCCTTTATTTTAAATTTATTTTTGAAAAAAGCTTTATATTACTAGGTGACTATTCCTATATTTATACAGACTCTTAAGCAACACCATGGAACTGTTAAATATAACTTCCTATATATTGCTTGGTTAGAGAAACTTTTTTTAGATGCTAGATCATAGAGCAGAAAATGGCACAGAAAAACCAAAGATGCAGGACAAAAAGAGGTTGTGTTCATCACCATTCCATGAAGGATTTTTTTCGAAATGCACAAAAAAGAAGGCTGTATAAATTATAAAATTACTAGACTAAAATGAAAATTTTTTCTATAGCTAAATTCTGCTAATTTTTAAACCTGGAATGAAAAGGCAATCCACTCCCTTTGCTAGAAGTGCCTGCAAATCAAAAAGCATAATTGAAGGAGTCATTCTGTCTTTCTGGCTGTTGTGAGCAGAGCTACACTGATTTTTAGTGGAGTTGAGACTATTAACAGCAGCTGAAGATCTGGTCTTCCAATTTAAATTCTGTCTTGACTTTGAGTAATTCTGTTGAGGTCACTAGAACAGGGTTACTCGGGACATAAATTTGCCCCAAGGGCTTTTGTTGCCTGAGATATATTTATATTACATTAATGTATAAACAGAAAATGCCTAGCAAGTTCCAGTAAAGCAATTAATGTAATTAGTTTGCAACTTGCTCTTAAGACTCTCAAGGGTTACTGAGGGTCAAATTAGGGAAACATATTTCTGAAAAGCACAGGTCCTAAAATAACAAAGCTTCAGCTTACATCTCTTAAGTGGTAGCACCTCTGTATTTTGACTTCTAATAATCTTTTTTAAGACTAAACAGATGAGAATGACAGAATAAAATACATCCAAAATACGTATATTTAAAAGCAAAACATATAAATATTATACATATGTATTTAAAAGCAAATGACATTTTTGTGTGTTTCCAGAAATAAAAATGCTTTAGTTAATTTCTATTTAAACTTCAGAACATTATAAAGACACAAATAACTACAAAAGTAATAATTTTTTTTTCATATATTCTAAAGCAGAAAAACTCAGGTGCAAACCAAAAGTAAGTATGGTCTTCTTTTTACAATCTGTAACCTCCCCTTATCTGGAGTTTAAGGTTCAGCAAAACTCGCACACACAAGTTAGCAGGATTGGGCCTAAATGTTAAGCATCAGTGGACCACAGCAAGCTGTTTAAGTTTGTCATACACAAACTGAGTAGCAGTGTCTTTTAAAAGCAGCAGTGTGATCTCATTTAAAAAGGCAAAAGTTGTGTAACTTGAAGGCTGAGAACCACTGTAAGACACTCATTATCTATAAGAATATCAGCGAGACTATTTTTTTTTTTTTATTAACTAAACCTGTCTGAGAATCCTAAACAGCCATTAAAATGTAATTAAAATAAACTATCAAAGGTCACCATGGACCATTTGTTCATTCAGACAACAACACAGGCAGATACCAGCTGTTGATAACTCTCACTTATTGAATTTATTAACAAGCTGCAGGAATGTGCTTGTTGCATTACATGACTATGCATATTGAACAATTGTTTTATTTCAACTTTACTTTCTTCCATTTTACACAGTTACACTATGCAAACACAACATTTTATTTTTATGTCCTGTTATACCACACATGCCTTTTCTCAACATGTCAGTTAGTTACAGAAAACTGAAAAGAAAGACTGTGAAAATGCAGTTTCCTTAAGGGCTAAAGAGACCAGATAAATCATGAGTTTATGACAACTACTTGTAGCATGTAGTTCACTAGATTTATCTGACAGTATATCAAAACTCTGATTTTTTTTCATGCCAAATATGTAAATCTGTTATTTAACAGTTGCTAACAAAGAATGAACTTTCAAAGTGGAGATAAAAAGGAGCAGAATAGTTAAGTCTGTTTGAATTCCATTAACAAAAACACTATGCTTCCATATACAGCTAGAGTACCAAGTGATGTGAGCAGCCAAAACCACATCAGCTTTAATGGAGAAAGTACGTATTTCTAAAGCATGGGCAGAAATGGAAAAATGCTTTTGATCTAGCTCATGAAGGATAACAAACCATGACAATACACATTTGGGATGCTGCTCTCAGGTTCCATCATAGTATTATAGTGCAATGTTTCTAATTTGTTTGTGTAGACATATTTCTAATTTGTAACTGCAAATATAAAGTCCTTTGAATTAAAAAGGAATTCAAGCAAGTCAGATAGTTCACACTGAAATAAAAGGAAATATTATTGTTTCTGATTTTCAGAGGAGTAACAGCTGGCACTTATTATGGCTATGTACTACATCAATCACCAAAAACACAAACTCTAATAAATCTACCTTATGTCCTTGTAAATATAAAGCTGTTTTTCCTTTCCTAGACCAGATTGCTAGCTTATGTAAAGTGGTACAGCTCTAAATCCAGCCCTCTAGCTTCTAATCAGTTCAAATTATATACCAGACACAAATTTATCTAGTTTAGCTTTTACAGATGGGGGTGGATTTTGGTCTTTTTGTTGTTGTTGTTGTTGTTTTATGGGGTTTTTGTTAGTTTCTTTTTTTTTTTTTTTTAAATGAGTGATTGACTTGCACAGGGAACATGAGACCTGGTAAATCAGAGTATCAGCAAGTACTGATGGGTGTTTTTTTCAAAGCTCTATCTGCAATAGATGCCAATTTGTGCATCATTATCTCTACTACAGCATGTGTTGTTTTTAAACAGACAATCCACTGCAACTGGATAGTAACCAGAATAAAAAGAATAAAGGCAGTGGAAAGAACGTTAACCACAGAAAGATGAGCAGGACTTGGCCTCTCATGATCCGACCACCCAATGTATGGGACATGAGTACCGAGAAACAAACGTGCTTTAACTCTCTCATCTGATGAAGAAAGAATGAAGCAGAACAGATTGTCCAGCAAGCTTCTGCTAAGTGCTTATCACAATTTTCAGTACAGAGGATAGAGCAAATCACTAGAGAGCAACTATTGCTAAAGCCTACTCAAACTACATGGGAGGACTTAATCCAGAGTGTGAAGAAGGAAAGAGTTTTCTATTAAATAGAGCATTAACCTTCAAAGTAAAGTTGATCTTCTACCTAATCAGGAGAAGAGCAACTTATAGACAGATGGTGATGAGAAGACATATTTATGCCTTTCAGTCTTTATATTTGGCTTTAAAAAAAGGTCAGTTGTAATCGGGCATGGTAACAGTAACAAAGGGCTTCAACTGAAATAGGGAAAGCATTCTCCTCTGCATTAATCTGGATGCTTTAAAAATCAAATTACTTTGTCTAGTTTTCTATAAGATATTTTCAATTTTTTCAGAAGGAATAACAGGCTATTTCTTGCCATCTTTGAGAACAACCAATCTGGGGGACTCAAACTGATGGTTTCAGGAGACTAGAAAAAAAAAACCAGAGTTCCTACCCCAGGCTCAATTCCAACTGCACAAACACTAGAGCAAACAATAAACAAACAAGTTATTTGCAAGTTCTCAGGGAGGAAAATGAAGAGTTGTCCTTATCCCTTATCCCCCAAGAGATTGTAAACATCTGTTACAGCTATGTGTAACACACCAATCACAATAAATTAGTATCGTTATCTTTTCCTGTTATGGCAGGGAAATGGTTTCCTGATCAGGACAGAGCAATATGGATTAGATGAGTTAGGAGAAACCTTCTACATGGCAATAAGCAGCACTGTCACATTGTCAAATGAGGAATACTCTCCCTCTGCTTGCCTGCAACTCAGCCTTGCAGCCTCTCTGCATGCATATGCAGCCACAAGTCAGATCCGGACAGCCTCTGCTGCAAGACAGGTCACACAGAATTTTCAACTCACTATATCTGCAGCCTAAATAAAGTCAGAAACCAAAGCCTGATATGGCTGCACCTGTATAACAGCTTCCCCAACCCCTGTCCCCATGATTCTGCCCCATGAATGATATTGAGAGGTTCTGTGGTCAAAGGAACCCACTAAAAGATACTGATTAGCAAACTCAGCCTTTTCTCCAATGTGTTGCACTGGCTAAGGAGTACAAGAAACACAAACAGTTGTCATGGAGCTGCACTTCCCTCTTTTGAGTATTCTTGAGAAAAAAAATCTGTGTAATTTTTTCTGTCAGCTCAGTTTTCTTGGAAAGCTTGTGACCTCAGTGAGAATTACAAGCCTCATCTTGTCCACTCTGTAATTTATTTTGACTTTAGTAAGGCTTTTTCCTTGATGTTCTAAGATGCAGGAAATATGGTCTAGAGGAAGTTACTACAAAGAGGGAAGCAAAACTGCTGGAAAACTGTACCCTACATTGTTTGTCAATGTTTCACTGTCAAATGAACACAGCTGTGTTCACTGTCAAAGTTAACACACTTGCTGCTGTGCAGTTGAACATACTCATTCCGGATTTGGGTAGCTGAAGAGGAGAGTCATTTACCAAAATATGTTTCTGACTGCTTAGTGGTAGGCTGTAAAAAGTTTGGATGACAGGATCAGAATTCAAAAGAAACTCTGTCAATAAAAAAAAAAAAGACAATGAGATTTTGTTAGGACACTTCTACTCTTCAGAATCTTTTAAGTTCAGTCCTTCAAGCAGGAATACTCAAAAGGACAAACACAACTGAAGAAGTTCTAACTTTGTAGCAGCTCTCCAGTAAAACCACCTATAAGTCACAAGCTGAACATGAGTTAAAAACTAAAAACACACTGAAGAGACCAGTGTTTAGTCTAAAGAAGAGGAGATTGAGGGAAGTTAAGAGCTAAATATAAGGAAAGAGGAAATAAGTAATGTTCCATATCCATCTTATCTTGAACAAAGATAATTTACACTTACAGATTTATACTTACAGCACATGTTATTTACACTGGATATTAGGAAAAACAATTCTGCTGAATCAATTTATTTTCTAGAGATCTATATATGAAGCCATATTAAACAAATTCCCCTTTTGTCTGTTAATAGTCTCCCTTTGCTGTGTCACACGAAAACTTTTTTCGAGGCTTTTTTGTTGGCTTTGAATCTAACCAGTGTCTTGCTTTCTGCTCATCTTGTCGTAAACCAGTACAGAAGAAACTGGGAAAGCAATCAACGCACTTCTCTAATGAAACTAGCTGAGCATATCTCATGAGCAATTTTTGTAAATATTCCAAGCATATGCAACAAAATAAGGACATGTTAATTCAAATTTCTTTTACTGCGAAGCTTCAGCTAGATTGAGTGGCCCAAGTTACTCCTTCAAAATTCATGTGGACACCCCTACACTAAAACCTGATTCCAAGAAAATCTTTCCCTCTAATACATTTAATTACATAAAAGAACAACACAGTTGGTTTAAAATGCCCAAGAAATAATCCAATAGATGTATTTTTCCTTAAAGGTGTTGGATATAACCAGCCAACAAAATTGCCTTGTGAAAATACATAAAGTACTTCTAAACTATAACTTTTTGTTGCAGTTACAAAACAGCCTAACAAATGTTATTTGGACACCTGTTCCAAAATCAGGATTGCCACCCAGTAGTTTAAGAGGATGGGGGAGAGGAAAGGAGTAAAAGGGATACAGATTTTTTTCTGACTAATGGATCAATTCCAAACACTTTGAAATGCAGGAGCTCTTTTTTCTTTTGTTTTCTTAGTAGTTGTGCAAAATTTACAATGACTTTTAGACAAAATACACCTCAATCTTGTAACGCCACATATATAAGTGTGCATAAAAGCAAAAATAAAAAAAGGGGAAATCTAATTAGGCTTTAAGAAGACAAAACACAAGGGCAGTCACAACAGCGAAATGTAATCTTTCAGTGAGCAGAACACACATTGCTGGCTACCTTTCCCATTCATGAATTCAGATATAAGCCATCCATCCCTGCACTGGGTCCATATAAAAATGGATCTATGGTTTAGGGACAAAATGACCCTCCTTTGTAGGTCGTGTCATGCAGACATTAACCAGAAGCCAATCCTTTGTGTAAGAGACACTTGATTTACTTGACATGGTTGATTTTAAACCACAATTTTCTAATCAGTAAAACTGTTTTAAAGTTCTAAAAATTAAGAGTATGAATTAATCCCATCAAAACCTACTCAGTACCATATTATGGCTTTAATCTAAAGGAGGGCTATGGAAATCAAATCATCAGTTTATTTGAATTGCGTGACAATTTACAGTAAGAATAATTTATATCATGAAGTCATAAAAAGCTGCAACATTTGGCTTTTCAGAAAGAATTTCCCCCTATAATAAAGACATCAGCATTTCAGCTTTGATTTAGGTTACATTTATGTAACTGAGATCAAATGTGTTTCTGTTTTAAACAGCATAGTTTTAGGGAGAATAAAAAAAGAAAATTACTATTGGTCCCACTTTAAATACAATTCAATTTTAATTTAAAGCAATTGGTAAAAATTTTAAACCCTCGCAAACTCTTAAAGACACAATTTTAAATTATCTCTGAAACAGGTCCATATTGAATCTTAACTCTAGCTAGTTTCTAAATAAATTAAATTATGAAATTCCAAGGACTAATCTCATTTTCTGCATGTGAAAAATTCCACTGCAAAAAGTATCAAACTCTTATTCTTTCAAGGTGCATACTCCAATACTGAGCAACAGCTATTTTCCTTTCCATTAATTCCACTCATAAAAACCCACTAGGTTTTGACTAAGCAGAAGAGAAATCTTTGTTAGAAAGTAAATAAAATTAGATCAATTAAAATGTGTGATGCATATAATTTTTTTTGTGGATGTTTACTTGGCATATGTACTAATTTTTAAGCTAATTCCTGATACTATTGTTTTGACTTTGGAGAAGCTGGAATTTGTTACATAACTCACGATATGGTGTGATTGAGTTTGTAGTGGTAATGAGCTCTCAGAAGATTTAAGCCTATAAATATTTTTCAAAATAAAAGTAGAGATATGACAATTTTAAAGAACATAAAATGCAGTTGGATCAGTTAGTATCTGCAAAAAGAAATCTCAAAAGAATAGTAATCAAAATCTCAGAAACAAATATATATGGGCAAAAATCTGATTAAATACATTAACTAAAGCCGGTTTCATTAAATACTAAGGTTAAATGAATAGTTGGATTACATATGGCATTATAAGCTCATATTGCAGCCTGGTTTCAGGCTGGTTTTTCATCCCACTTTTCAGGATGTCATCACAGAACAGAGAAGAGTGAAGGAACATACTTTCATAGCATAATGATTTTTATATTTGACTGTTACAGCTCCACCTAAGGCAGAAGGAGCTTCCATCTCAGCAGCCACCTGGAAGCAGAGAAATCTTGGCTGCTCTCTAGAGCTTATGTAGAGGACAAGAACTGAAGCAGAAAAGAACATGGTGAGGGCTCTCTAATAGTGCCTCAACTTATTTTTTGGGGTTTTTTTGGAACCCAAAGTTCTTAGAAATCTCTGTAAAGCCCCAAGCTGTTCATTGACTCATCTATCTCAGCTGAAGTGAAGAAATACCTGTGAAAGCAGAAGTTTAAACTACTGGATGCCCAGGGTGTCTCAAAATCCTGCTTTAAGAGATTAGAGGTAGACCAAGGCAAGATAAAATGCTTCTTCAACCAACTTGATTAACAGAAACCTGTGCAGACTCATCCTATGAGATCTAGGCACAGAAAACCCATGAATAGGGGATCCTTAAACAAAAACTCAAAAACTTCCAAACCTCTCCAAATCCAAACAAATAAAAAATGGGTCCAAGTCATGAGCCAAAAAGGTCACTATTTTTAAATCTGCCTCAATAGAAGCAATGTAGGAAATGAACTTGACCTTTATTATCAAAAAAGAGAACATTTCGTAACAACTTAAAAAAAAATAATCCAACATTACCATACATTCCACTTCAGGCACCAGGTAATCTCAGGTTTCCCAATGCCTTAGTCCATGCAGAGAGAACTTCCAGGGGCTAATTTAGAATTTGCATGGGTTTATCCTTTGAAGCTGTTCCCTCTCCCTGATCTCTCACAACAGCTTTGGGTGACCAAGTTTCTAATACAGCACATGGCTAAATGCCCACAGATGTTGGACGGTGTTCAAAATGCAATTCAGTTAACAAGCACACTAAAGTCCTCCAATGGTAATAACTACTCCTTTGCCCACAAACTTGCAAATCCCTCATTTTCTGAAGATTACTGTTTTTTTAAGACTGTGGAAAAAAAGTTGACACCACTCACTTGAAATTATTCTATGCTGCCTTTTAAAGAAAGGATACTAGAAAGAAAACAAATAGCTTAACACACTTTCACATATCCCTATGTAGTTGTCTAATAACATAAATGTACTTCAATCTTTAATTTGATCTTATAAGTAATGGCAAAAGAACTGCTTGGCAGTATCTTTTATTTTTTATAAGATATTTAAGTACACACTTTATTCCCATTAAAATAACTATTTATGTGCACTAGGACTAAATCACAGCCTACTAAATTCCATTGTCTTTTGCTAACTTCAGAAACTGAATCAAACCCTGAACCTCATAACTATTAGAGAGCTCCTAATCTTCAAGTACAGGGACATCAGTTCAAAAGTATTCAACCCAGAAATGTAGCCAGTAAACTCAAAGTGGGGCTACAGATATCAAAATTATGACTGCTAGCAGGAAAAAACCTGATATTGCCAATTTACAGTTTGCATAGCCAACATTACATATACAGAGATAAGAAGTACACTTCCACATTTATGTTTGTTTTTTTTTAACTAGAATTCCAAGGATATATTACAGCTGTAATTCACCACCTGAATATCCAAAGTAGGTCTCCAGACCAGTAGTGACACACCTGAATTAAGAAAGCCTGTCACTGTCTTCATGGTACCTACCTTATATTTGATCACAGCACTTATTTCAAGTTCCAACAGAAAATGAAGGTAGTTTGTGATGATGCACAAGTTAACAGCAAATTCGTTACCTAGTAAAGGCACTAACAGGTGAAGCACTAATAATGAAGTGGCTGTTGCAACACAGAACTAAGCATGGTTAAAATCCTTCCAAGAAACTTCATTCAGGCTCTCCCAGAGATGCACCCTGCCCCAGCCACCTGCCTAGAAATACCCCATTAGTTATCCTAAACAGGGGTTCAAGAACAGGTGTCCTCTGATAAATTCAAGATACTGCTTTCTAAACTTCCCTTCCCACTGTAAACCTTAACTAAAAGGTTGTTGAAAATTACAGAAGCAAAACAAAAGGAGTTTCTTTGGGTGTCCACTTTCTGTAGCAATTATTATGGCTTTATATATACACATTGAGCAATGCAGCAGTTTTGGGGTTTGTGGTTTTTTGTTTGTTTTCCATAAATAAGAAGAGAATTACACCAGCTCTCACTACCATGTCCATGACTTCTCCAAAACTAGTTTCTTGCATATTTCAAGTTTCTGGCTGGTGCCCATGCTTCCCAAAGAGGGAATTAGTCTGACCTGGTCTGCCCTCTGTACATGACACTGCAGCTGCATTCACAGGCTGAGAAGGGGACTCAATGGCTCTAAGGAGCATTTTATAGAGCAGAAGTGTTTTGTGTTTTGTATGAAGTGCTACAGGTTTTTTTAAGTAGAGCCTCTTAGGGAATGAAAGAAGGAGGACAAATGCCCATGGAAGAACTTCCACACCAGAGCTACTCTGGCCTGAAATTTTGAAGCAGCTCTAATTTGCTCAGCAGGCTGCTGCACAGCCTGGTAGAGTGAATTAGAGGTAGAGGACCTTAAGGTTGGCCATTACCCTCCACCCACCTACACCATCTCTGTGCTTCTCAGAAGGCAAAAACCAAAAATCCCTCCTAAAAGTTTTTTTCTGGCCAATGATACAAAATGATGTACACCAAAGATGCACCTAACACACTTCTATAACATGCCACACAAAACAGCATTCCATCTGGCTATTTTTACAGGGACAAGAAAAGAAACTGAAGTTGCAAGTTCTGTCTAACCATGCCCAATACCCCAAGGTGTTTCACCACACTTACCCACACCTGCTTCCCAGTTTGAAACAACAGCGTGTCCTAGCACCATTTGCACATGTGAAGTTCTTTGGGACTCACAAGGAGAATCTCTCACAAGGAGTTTGAGGAAGCTGATCCCTTTGGCACACTCTGAAAGCTTGAGTTTTGTGCAAGGTGCAGCAGGTGCGTCTGTCTAAAAATTGCACTTAGTAGAGGGGGTCAGTGACCACTCTTTATGTATGGCCTGCTATCTGAATGCTTTCCTTGGAAATGGGCATCTGTTATCTCAGAGGAGTTTCTATCACAAGTTCAAAACCACTCAGTGAGTCTCAGCAGCCACCCAATGATCAGAGTGTCTTGCTTCACACCAGGCAGCTACCCAGCATCTCGGTGCCAAGAGGCCAGCCATGAGTGCAGTCATGCTGGCTCACTGGATCTGGCCCTTAGCAGCTTGTTGCCCTTTTTCCCCACTTTGTTGCCCTTTTTCCCACTTTGTTGCCACAAAGATCAAGCCCTTGATCTTTAACCCAAAAGTATAGCCACAAGTAAAGACTTGAGACTTGTATTGCGGATGGTGGCTCCACATTTTGTTTCTTTCTACGTGTAGATCTGACATAAGTCTGCAGACTGGGACAAAAACATGGATTGCACTCTGTTTCCACATAAGTGCAAGCCCAGAGCAACTACTGACCTTATACACTTATTTGTGATATAAAACTGAGTAAGTAAGAGAACATAAGCCAAAATAACTCTTAGATTTTTAGATTTAGCTTCTTTAGTTTATGACTTTTATAATCCTTAACAGATCAGAAAAGCCACATATTTTTGAAATTCAAAGTGTATTTCAGGTTTAGCGTGCTCGGTCGAGGAAATGTGCATTTATATTTAATTATAAAATAAATTATCTTTGTTCCTAAATACACTGCTTGAAAGCTTTTCTTTTCCTGTTAGCAATATTGCCAAATCTTATTTCCATCTTCAAACAGAACTTTTACTGTTTTATTTAAACTTTTGGAGGCACAATTCAAACTTCCACATATGTTTCTATACAAAACCCAGCAATGACAAAAAACTCTAAAAAATTAAATATTTCTTCCAGAGCCAGAAAGGTCATTTGGACTGAGATGCCCAAAATTACTGACCAGATTTGGCTCACTAGAATAATTCCTTCTGCACATAGCTACAGCTTCCTCCATCCAGTGCTCTTCTTCAGATACTTCAAGATGTAAATAAGGGCAAGCTGGGGCTGCATGAATTACTCACACAGCTTGCTCCCTGTCATAACATTTATGGAAAGATCACAGCTCCTCTCTCTCTTAAATAGAAACAGGCAAGCCATGATAATACCTGCTCTGGTTTACTGATCTATGACAGATGAACATACACTCACATAAAAGCAGCATGTGTGCTTGTGCAAGGACAATTAAAGACAAGAAGGACATGTAAGAGGCAGCACACACCCTCCAATCATACGATGAGATACATAATCATTAAAATTAGGAGAGAACTGTGTTACTCGCTGATTAGCATAATAGGGCTGAAATAATGTTTGGATGCACCACTTGAAAGAAACTGAATGCTATTACCAGCTGTCTCAACAAGAAATAACTACATTTTGGTCTTGTATGATCATACCTCATTAATAGCCTACTTTCTCTTCACAAGTTGCTCTAATCAGATCACCCCACTTCAAAATGCAAAGATGATCTGGCAAGCGAACAGTAAAAGTCAAGAAAAACAAGCCACAACCCCACTGTTTCTGTATGAGAGCTGTAAAACAAAAATAACATGAATAGCAGCACAAAAATAATTATACACTATTTATTACAAAATCAGAACTGTTTAAAATCTAGAAAAGCAATTGAATAACAGAGTAAAGGGGGTGGAGAGGAGATTTCCACCTCCCTTCCAAGACTTAATTACACGATGCAATAAACTCATTTCTGTGGAGGCAACAGCTACAAGCAGCCACAACAAAGGAATTCAACAAACTTGGGAGGGTGTATGTATAACTGGATAATAAACTTGGTGGGCTACTTACCCTGGCTCAGGCCTTATCTGCTGCCTGACAGAAACCAAAGGATAAAACTGGAAAAAAATCATCTCCACTTCAGATGCCATCTTTCAGTATTATCATCACAAGCAGATGAAATACTAACCCAGACTTCATCAGGGTATTTCCAAGGCATACTCATCATACCAGAGAGGATTTTGGCATGCTATACTATACATGTTGGTACAAAGGTCTTCTGCTTGGAGAGCCAGAGACACCAAAGGAAGTTACTCCAACCTCTTGCTTGCAATAGCCATTTTCACCTACGTTATCTCAGCACTGGATCAAACATCTTGAAATATAAGGGCTCCTATCTTAGAGCATCTAAACTTAAGGACCAGAATAGATATTAAAGTCATCATTTCCCTTGACAATTTTTTTCCAAAGATTAGTCATTCTCACAGTTCAGCACAAAAAAAGCCCACACCAAAGTCTTTGACTTCAGTTTTATGCCTTCTACCATGTTACATTTTCTCTTTTCCAAAGATTTCCACGTGGTTTCCCAGTCATCTTTTGATTAGAAACTCTTTAAGCTCTTACTAGAAGTTATTTCCCTCTATTATGCATCTCTTACCCTCAATCCAGTTTTTCAATACAAGTTCATCTGTAGAAATCGAAATTGGAGACAGTAGCTCAGTCCCTGCCTTACTAAGTGCCACATGCAGAAGAGGGAATGGGGCTACAACTCACCGTTGTTCCCTTTTTTATTCATAAGCTTCTTATGATCCTGTCTCATTGACAACACTGGAATGTAGAAATTACTTCTTACTGGGGGTTTTAAATTAATCTTCTAGAACTATTTCATATTTAGTCTTCTATGCAACAAGTATATTCAATCTTAAATACTAGAAGTTAAATCACAGTTTTAGTTCAACTATCATGAGTTTAAAGTTTCATTATTTTGCTTTGCTGGAGTCATGAATTTTCACACTTGGGAGTGCTGGCATTTTACTGCAGCAGGTAAAGAAAGGTTCTGAATGTGACATAGCAGATAACAACCACACAGGAAGCTCTTCTGCAGCAGTAATGTACATTTATTTATAGTTCTCCCTATTTTTATAGACCACTTTACAAAACACTTAAAATTTATTAATAAGGACATTTTACACTAGCATGGTAGGACAGTTGAACCATTCTTCAAATTACAGTTTCTAGGCATTCAAGAATACATTTTCTACAATGCTTTGTTTCTGTCAATGCTCATTAGCAATCATAAACATGAATCATAAACAGGGTCAGGATTACCAAGTTGAATAAAATCAAGGTACTGCAATGGATCTGAGATAAGAGTTTTAATTGATTCATTTTTGGCTTCCTTTCTAATGAAATTTAACAGCCTTTTGCCATAAAAACATGAATGGGAAGTATTGGGAGCTGCATTCATTTTTTCTTATTTTTCATGTTTTCTATGAAACTATCACTTGGAGGGCTGAGGCAAGAACTGCACTTCACCTACTAGTCAGCTGGGTTTTATTGCAATTGCAGTCTAGTGAAAGCAACTTTTTTTTCTGTTTAAAGCAGAGAGATGCATTAAACTACATAGTTTGGGGCAAATATGACAAAAAAATGAAGTAGAAGAAACATTTCTGACTCGGATGCAATGAGTGTGAGAGAGGTGACTCGGGTCTCACAGCTTATTGATCTGCAATTTGAGTCTCTCCTCACTATTTAACAGAGTCAGCATCCTACTTTCACTGGGGACAGAGTTCACTCCTTAGCAGCTGGTACAGGTTGTGTTTTGGATTTGGTATGAGACTGACATGGAAAACACTCTATGTTGCTGGGCAGTGCTTAGCCTAAGCCAAGGACTTTCTATCTTCCCTTGCTCTCCCAGCAAACAGGTGCACAAGAGGCTGGGAGGGAGCACAGCCACAACAGCTGACCCAAAGTGGCCAAAGGGATATTCCATACCAGAAAACATCCCAAATGGTGTAGAAACTGAGAGGAGCCAATCACTGCTCGAGGATGGGCTGGGCAGCAGGTGGGAAGTAATCTGTGTTGTGCATCACTTGTCTCTCTTTGGTTTTAGTCCTCTCTTTCTTTCTCCTTTCCATTAGAATTATTGCTGTTATTACAATTCAAGAGTTCAATTATTCAACTGTTCCTATCTCAACCCATGAGTTTTACCTTTCTTTTTCCAGATTCTCCTCCCCATCCCACTAGGAGCTGGGGGCAGTGGGGATTGAGTAGCTGTGCGGTACTTAGTTGGCGGCTGGGGTTAATCCATGACACAGTATGAAAGTTTTAGGCATAGTGTAAAAATAGGCAGCTAAGTAAATACCAGTTTTTCAGACTATTTTAATTTTAAAACTGCTTTTGGATTCTATATTTTCTAAATTGCAACTACCTATGGGAAAGAAAACCATAAAAATAGAAGAGATTAATTCACGGGAAAAAAATAGAGTAATTTTAATTCAGCTATAGCAGAATTGTTAGCTGACAGTTTTAAATACACATTTAAAATGTATTCTTATTTTCAAGTTATTTAAAGAATCAATATATATATAGATATAGAGACGTATTGTGAATGTGCATGTGTGTGTTTGTGTGTCTATACATAAAAGGGTGGGAACAGCATGATTATATTCTATAGCTAGATCTAAACTAAGCAACAGCATCCGGATACAGAACAATACCTTAAAATAAAACTATATGATCTCAGGAAATTCCATACTAAAATTATCTCTCCTTTAATTCCACTGTATTAGCAGTGAATGGGAATCAAGACAACAGCTGGTGCTAAGAATCAGATTCATTGATCTATATACAGATTTATTTTTTAAAAAAAATCAAACATGCTAGACTCTCTCAGCATAGAAAGTGTTATACAGTGTTCCTATTAACCTTAGTTTCTGAATACATGTTACTGGAGCAGTAGGAATAAATTGAATAGCAGTTCCCATCTCTCCATTGCTGCTTTACTTTATCCCTTTCACCTTCTCCTTGAGTTACTTGTTACGTACCACTCAGCACCAACAAAAAACACCAAGCAAATGTTCAATACTTGAGAAACCTGAGCTTGATCTGTGGACAAAAGATTCCAATACTTCAGAAAAATTCCTCAGCAATTTCACCAAAGAGACTATGGAAAACATTAAATGCAACTGAAAAGAGTTGCTCTAGTTACACAGGATAAATGTGCAAGTACACAGTTATATTCCCCCTCAATCAGCCTGCCCATTTAATCAAGGTAACTTTTGAAAACTGAAATTTGTGAATGTACTTTGAAACTGCAGTTACCAAGGCCACACCATGTCTTCTTCATAGCAGCCAGCCTCTGTCTTGTAGCTACAGCACAAGAGCAGACAGCGTGACTCAGCTGCTTAAATTTTGAGCAGCTAAGGCACAATAATCACAGATGTTTCCCAAAGAATTACTGCTTCCTTCAAGGCATTTTCTGCTCTAGGGCTATTTTTTCATAGGACTTTGCAAAGTGAAAAGAAAACAGGCCCTCACAGCTGGGTTAACAGTACCACTGTGATCTAAGTTATTGATCAACAAATGTCCCAGACTATCACAAAAAACCCCACATTCACTCTTTCTATTCCCAACTGCTTATTCATGCCCTCCCACAAATTCTTGTCTCCTGGGTAGACACAGGCACACATGAAGCCAAGAAGTAAACTAGACTGGAAAAAAAAAAAAAAAAAATCAGTTCAACCAAGTACTCTTTACCTCTCACCCCTTCCCCCCAGGCAAGCTGTGGCTCGGATCAGGTTCCCAACTCAGTTCCCCACATACTCCCACTGGCACTCAGGAAGGGACAGTGCAGGTGACAAAAAGGCAAGTGAGCTATGACAACACCATTTGGGCTATCAGCATCAAACCATGCAGGTGCTGGCAGTTAACTTCAGCTGGAACACCTCCAGTTTTTCCACTCTCAAGACCTTGTTTCTACCTGTTTATTCAAAGGTTTTGACAGACTTTAACCTGAAGCTTGATTTCCCACTGAGGAGCTGTCCTAATGTCTGTTTCTTGTCCACATTAATATAGTGCAGACTCCCCACTGAAGATCTGCAGCACCTTAAACTGACAGGAAAGTATGGTATGGAAAGATGAGAAAAGAAATAAAAAATGAAGGGTGTCTTAGGGGCACACTTTTAAAATCTCCAGCAAAATTTAGCCAATAAATAAGCATCACAGCTTATGAATTTCCAGTAGACTTTGGCAGATTGCACTGCTAAAACACAAAAAAGGTTTAAGGAACAATCAGTGTATATTACCTGCTGAGCAGGTATGGCTTTGGTCTGCAGCAGGTCATGAAGCAACAGCAGTGAGAAACATGAACTTCAGTGTAAAGAAACACAAAACAGAAAAGGCTCAGTCTGTCCTGAGAATAAAATGAGAAAAAGAAAGGACACAAGGAAGAGATCTGAACTTTGCAACTGAAACCTGGATCTCAAAGAAGAGAGTGGGAGAAACAGGAAAAGAAAGCTGTGATCTGAAGCTAGTGAGGGAGATGGGGGAAGAGACACACTCCATAAGGGACACGGGTTGGCACTAATTTGCTATGCAGAGAAAAAGTAGAAAAGGAATCAAAGAGCTGTGGCAGGCTGATGTAACCTCATTGCCATTTATTCACAAAAGAAAGGGCAATTAAAAATTATAACGGGAGTGTGGATGCTAAATCTGAACCAGAGTGCCTGTAGTTATTACAGGCCCCATAGCTCTCAGGCCTGACTGAAGCTAGCCTGGGAAATTCATGAGAAGGAATTAAAACAATTCTCAGAGATACTAAACAGCCTTGCAGGTGTTGTTTTGCAACCTGTTGTTTCTCCTTGCAGGAGACAGTCAGGGGGGGCAAGTGCCCCTGACCAATGATAGTGATGTAGTACTTCGTTAACCAATAAGAGTTTCCTTTCTGTACTTTTCCACGTATCTGTCTATAAGACAGGGCTGAAGCAATAAACTGGGAATTCTCGTGTCGTGACTCCCATGAGAGTCCATGGTCGTTCCTTTCTAGCCGTTCCCAATCAAAACGACACGGGAGAAAGAGGAGAAGGGAGACATCAGATTATTTCATAGTTTGATGAAGATGAGAAGCAAGATGTGGAGAAAACGGTGAGAAACTAGAGACAGATTTAAAACACAGGAACTGCTCAAGAACACAGGTCAAAGAAGATTAAAGAACAGAAGCCTGCTGTCCCCTCAACTATTTTACTATTTACAGTAAATAGTAAAGCAGCCTTGAATGAGCAAAAAACACCCAAAAGTCTTAAGACACACAGGCTTCTATCTCTTCAGCTGGAACAGCTTATGGATCAACTCAGAGTCCTTAAATTAGGTTCAACATGTAATTCATGGGCTGAAATGATGGTGCTAAGTGGAAGCACTTAGGCTGGTGCTTCTTCCCAGCCCAGTTCTTCTACAGTAGAAGGCTGTAGGCCATCCTCTAGATTTGGACAATACAGCTTCAGGCATTTTTGTTTATCTTTTCAAAGTCCCTAAACATCAGGTAACTCCAACAAGTATCAGAAGTATATTAGAAAAAACATTAAACACTACAAAAAAACATTTAACATTAGCACAGTCCAAATTCTGAATGCTTTATTTTTACTGAAGTAACAAGATGTAGTGTTTATATTCATATACTTTATACTTTTGTGACTGCAATGCCTGTCAGCACTACCAGATTTATCTTGGCTCTAGTCTAACATATTATTTATGTGGAGTGACAGCAAGGCATTGATAATAAATCTTCATATCATAGTAAGAGAAAGATTCCCAGACACCAAACTTGTGTCACTGGAAGTCCAAGTACAAAGTAAAAGACAATATTTATATGTCCTTCTGGTAATTTAGTTATTTCTACAGAAATAATTCACTCAACATAAACAACCCACCAATGGACATTCTTGCAAATTGTCAATGCAAGTTTATCTGCTCATGAACTACATGGAATTTGTTGCAAAAATTAACCTGTTTACCATTATATCATTAGGCAGATCACTTTCTTGCTACACAGAACACAACCACAGTTACTATCCAATCACAAAGAAACCTGAGTTGGTGCTTCATAGTTGTTTCTGAGCCATGTTCTGCAGGAAGCATAGCTGACTAATTAAATTAGCAATCAGTCCAGTATTACCAGCCCTCCACTTCAATATTGCTGAATCCTATATGTATGTAACGAGGGGGGAAAAAAAAGCTAAATCAGCAAAATTAGTTTGGCTAATAAGAACCTTATTACCTACACAGATTAAATAAAGAAGACAATTTTATTAGATTAATCTGTTCACATTGGTAGTCATGGTTCACGAGGATGAGTTTGTGAAACACTGCATCTAGGTACACAACTACTCTTAATTTTGCTACACAGTAAAGCAAGATCAGCCACTGGAAGAAATTTACCTGAAGTGCTCATAAGTGAACTGTTGCACAGTTACTGTAAATCCAGCATAAATCCATGCTGCTACCATAAGGAGTACTTCCCTCCCCACTACAAGCTTCCCAATGCATGTAGAGAGAGGAGAAAGAACTAGGAGAACAGGGACAGGCTTCTGGCTAGAGCACCTTTTCTGCCAAAGTACAGTTACTTTCCACAGCTCACATGCAACACAGTTCCTTGTTACTCACAGATATTATCTTCTTCAACAACTAGGGCAGGAATAGTCAATTACACCTTTGTATCAGTTTTGTTTACAGAGCATAATTATACTAGAAAACTAATGTATTTTAGACAACTTGAGTAAAAACACTGCAAACTCAGTAAGAAAAAATAATTGAATAAAACAATTTGTCCTTCCAAGGTACAGCTCTGTATATTGTAGTGACCTTAAAGAGGGTAGTAGAAACTTGTCAAACTGTTGTGATCTTTGCTGGCTACAGTCAGAGAGGTTGTGGGGTTTTCTTCTTTGTTTTCTTTCAATCTTCTACAAGACTTTGAAGCCATTGCTGCAGTCCAGCTAAAGTATATCAGAGTATCAGGATGCTGGTAGCAAAACTAATTCTGATTTTATGAAAGCAGATGGGAAAATTGGTAAGCAATAGATTGGAGCAGTTCTGCATGAAATTCAGTTACTTTACTTGAAACATGAATTTCAGTTACTTTAAGGATTACCAAAGTCACTATTTCCATTTTTCTTTCATTTATTAATTCTGTTTTTCTTTTAAGATTGCTACTGAGGTATCAGTGCAAGTTTTGTAAGATAAGCAATTAATTTTGCAACTTAGTAAAACTTTGCACTTTAAATTTTTCACTACTGCACTAACTCAAAGTGAAAAGGAAATTCCCATTCTGATTAAATTAATTACCTAATGAACACAATCTACTCTGGTTCAGAAAAAGCTTTTTTAATAGATTTCTCATTAGGCAGTTTAAAGATTAAAAAAAAATATATGTACAGTGATGATGATAATTTAAGTCTTTACAAGAATACATATTAAATAGTCTAAATTAGGGGCTTTATGACCCCTAATACACATACCAATGTTTTTGAGGAAGAACAAAATCAAAACTAAATACAATTTTAATTGTTTTCACAATTGTAATAAAATATGCGGAACAAAACCAGAAATCAGTAGGTTGGCACAAATATGAAAAAATATTTAAAATTTAAAAATGTTATTGTCCAGAAGAACTTCAATTTTATTCAACATATCACTTGTTAGATAATATCTCTATTATAACAAAAAGGCTTTAAACAAATACACCTCAATGGGACCTTCGGCCAGATGCATAAATTTCTCAAATACAGCAGAACATGGTACTTTTCTAGTGAAGAAGAAGGAAAAAGTGTCCCAATACCACAAAACAGAAGGAACAACCAATGCAAGGATAAAAAAAATAAAAAAATAAAATTCTAACCCCAGTAGACTTAATCTTCTTCAGAAGAGTACCAATATTTCTAAAGGGGTAACACTCAATGTCTGCTAAAGCTCACATTATAAAATCTTTATCTGAAGGGCTTCTCTTAATTCCCTTATCTTCTCCCTCCTCCTAGAAGATGAGAACAGGGAATTAAGGGAAATTTGTGACCCAACTCCACCACCTTCCTCTAAATACCCTTTCAACTGTTCCTGTACTTTTCTATGGAGTAGGGCATTAAGAGAAAGGCCCTCCTGGATTGCCCCTGTACTCAGCACCACACTACTGTTTATCAAATGGCATTTGGAAGATGCAATTTCCTACAAATAAATCCCTAATAAGGGTTTCAGGAACCATAAACACCTCAAAAGAGCTATAGATTTTAATTCTGACCTAGAGGGAAAATATTTCCCCAAGATAGCAAAAGCCACAGGCAGACAGCAACTAAAGAGACACCACACATGTAATAAAGGTCCAAAGATGAAAATAGAATCAGTTTCTTAAGCATAAGGGTGAGAGAAATCTGCCAATGCACTCAGTCATTCTGACTGGCCCAAATATAAAAACGAATGAAATTTTTATTTGACTGAAATACAGAAATAAATAATTAAATGACCCATTTATGTTGTGGGTTTTTTTTGTTTTTTTTTAGTTTGGTCTTCAAAAATTTAAGGACATATATCCCAGACCCTCAAATTAAATCCCCTTTTTTTCTCAAGTGCTGAAAATAACTTCTGTGCCTATGTAACACACAAGGTTCAAATTAAAAATCTTAATAATATTAATCAACATTAACTGTAGAATAAGTCTCTACACACATTGCAAGTCAACAAAATCAAAGACATTCCACTGCCCCCAAACCAGCACCATCCTGGCCTGATGTAGCTCAGAATCTACTAACTGCTCACAGCATCTTCAGTATGAAAACAGACCACACTTATCACAAGACATCTTTAAAGAGACACTGAAGAGGCAGAGGCATGTCTTCTAATATCCTCAATCCAACAGCTGTGCATGTTAGGTGAGTAGGAGGGAAGGGAACTGCAGAAACTGATTAAGTCCAAATATTCTCCTTAAACAGAAAAGCACGTGCTGCTGACATGACAAAGGCCACTTTGCCTAGGCAAACCATTGCTTTGCCCCAGTGGGGTATTTCCTATATTCTTATGCTTAAGGCTAGGCTTGACATTTATCTAAAAATTTGCAAGCATGGGCAGGTTTTAAAATTTGCTTGGTCATATGCACCTAATTAGTGCACATAACCAAGCCCTCACAAATCTTGCCTGACAGTAACATCTTACTGTTAGCAGGCACAAACAGCCTTTGCAAGATTGCTGACATATCTCGCATATCACACTGAGACCACATCTCATTTTTAATGAAAAATCATTAAGGACATTAAATATACAGCTTATGGTTTATAACTCAAAAGATAGCTAGTTCCATTAAATCTCTTACTGTGCACATGTGGCAGGCAGAAAAACACATTAAAAGCATAATGAACACAAAAGTTTAAATAATCATACATCATCTTGAAAAAGGCCCCTAAGAACAGCTTTTATGTGAATTTTGAGGAAGTAGTAATAACTATGAAATGCCTTCCCCCATCCTGTTCTTCAGTATAAATATGGGTAGTTCTTTAAAGGAGGCATTTTAATCATACTCATGTCTGACATGTTACAAAATACTGGCATATCAAGACACACTTTTAAAAACAAATACACAAGTGGAATTACTAGGAAAGAGAACAAAACATCATTGTGTCCCTACACACATATGCTGTGTACCACACATGGAATCCTGTGTGCACTCCTGGCTCTCCCCTCTGCATGCTCTGCACTCTTAAAGAGATTTAAGAAGGTATGAATTCAGGTGATCAAAGGTAAAGAACAGTTTTATTTCAAAAAGCAGCTTACATAGGTGAAAGATCTTTAGTCTGAAAAAGAACAGTGAAGAGGGGGACTCAATAAACCAAAAGCGGTATGGACAGAATTGCTCCCTGCCTTGTCCAGAGGAGGGACTCTGGAAGTTTCATATTCAATAAGCAGGTGTCAGAACCAATCCTTTTAATTGTCTTGAGCCTTTGTTTGGTTTTTTTGAATTTACTATTTTGTACAGTAAACAGAACATCCACTTAAAGGCATACTTGTTGATACAGAAAAGTTTTGATGTGAAAAGCTTCTGTGAGCCCAACGAGCACCTGGAGAAAAATCAACTGAAAGCTATTAAAGAAATCGAAATAACACACACACACACACACACACCATCATTTAAGGCAAGGAAGTCCACAAGCTGCTGCCAACAGCCTGTCAGCATGTAGTGACACTTTTCCATTTCTCTGCTCTGAAGGAGGTTGTCAAGCAGATCCTGTAATTTGGCAGGGCCTTGGATGGTAAGGGCATAAATAAAAAGAAAAGAAGGCCAGCCAAAAAATGCTAAGAGGTACTGCAAGACCAGAAGAGTGCTTGTAGCCAGGTGCATGTTGCCATGGCTGCCCTTTCACAAACATGATGAGTTTGGGGATCCTGCAAATGCCTTCTGCTGAGTTTTCTAACAAAAGTCCCCAGCTGGCCAAGGAGTGAGCAGCAGGTACATGTTGACACACCAGGTATTTATCCTGAATGTGGTCTGTGGGATGCAAGGGTGAAGGAACAACGTGGAATAGAAATATCCCAAAACATTTCCATGAGGTGGTTTGAGGACAAATCAGCTGGATATTGTGCAACAAGCTCCCTACAAGTGAATCAGTCAGGGCAGCTCACGTGATTGAGGATAAAAAAAAGAAACGTTTTGGGGCAGGACTCATTGAGTGCTGTCTTCTTACAGGAATAGACATGGCTGTGGCTAAAGGGCAGCCTTCACCTGGAAGGAGCTGGGGAGAAGGGTGTGTCAGGGGGAAGATGGGACAGATCATTTCTCATGATGCACTCTGTGTGAGGTTTCCAACATCACTCTGCAATCATCCTCTGCTACATCAGTGGGACACAGGGTGTAAATTCAGTGGCTGTGCATCATGGGCTCTCCAACAAGGTTGTTGAGAACGGCATATAGGGCTAATCAGGCATTTTGTCTGACCAGCTAGACATATTCTTCTACTCTTGCATGACTTCAATACTCTATATATATATATGGAATGAGCCAACTAATCATGGAGTAAAGCAGCAACTTACAGGCTCAAAGTGAAAACAGAGATCATTCATCTGTCATACGAGATGAGGATTTGAAAATTTCATTAATTTTCTGAAACTGCTAGCTAAGATATTCAAAGAGATTCATTACTACAAAGAGTCTTTTTATGCTGTTAATCCAGATTAGTAGTGACTGTTCAATTTAGAGTTTGCCTAAATCTTTAGTTCTACCTGATGCAATAGAACAGCCTAATTCTTCCTTCCTTTGAAGCATGGCCCTGCCCTCTGAAAATTCTTCTCTGCTCCTTCCCCTACTTCCTGTTCCAAATTCATGGTTCATTGTGCTTTTACTGCTTTACAGCCCATCCACAGACATTTCAAAAAGGAAAGTACTTCAGAGCTCCTCTACAGATTTTTACTCCTTTATTTGTTTTTAGTGATTTGATCACCTGCTGGTCCAGCCAAAAGGAGAAAAAAAAAATCATTAATCTTAAAAATCTTCATAATTTTCATAACTGATAATCAGAGATAAATCAGCAGCTCTTCTTGGATAAAAAAGCATTTTATCACAGAAGACTTTACAACTTTTAGTTGTACAGGCTGCCTTTCATCTGACTTGAGCACCACAATCTTGGAGAGAGCCATAACTGTAGGCAGCCCTTTATCAACCAATTTGCCACTCTAGGTGGTCTGATCTCAGTCTGAGTCCAGCTGTTAATTTAAACTACCTCCCTCGGCACACAAACATTGAACCCCTCTCAAGAGGGGACATTCTCACGTGCCCAGTACTATTAACATGGCATTCCTGGCAGCTGAAACAAATTGCACTGAGGTAGCCAGGAGCTGCTCACCTGCTGGGCTCTGCTGAGCAACAAAAGCAGCCCAGACCATTCCAAACCAAGTGTTCAAAAAAGTTCTCATCTCTCAGAGTGTGCCTGGGAACACAAGGCAGAAGGCACAAACTCAGCATCACTGACACACCAGCAAGCAAAGAAACCCTTGGAGAATTGGATTTTGAGCCTCCTGCTTCTGTTGGCTGGCAGTTTAGACAAAGCTAAACTTTACAAAGGACACATGCCAATACCCACCGTATTGGGCCTCACGTCAGTGGGACTTTTAGCAGCTATTAATGTTCTCCTGAAAGCTGTGCCCTGCGGGTTGCACAACAAGATTGTGGTATTTTTAAATGAACCAACATTTTGCCCTTCTCTAACCAGCCAGAAAAACATCCAACTGGAAAGTCAAAGTAATTGTCCTTTCTGGAAAAAAAATATTCTCCATATTTACTAAATCTACTGCGCAAGCCTGCTTATTAACAAGATCATCTCATTTCCTCCAAATCACAAATATTTCAGTACTAATGAATTAAAGGAGGTAAAACTAAAAAACATCCTTGTGGCAGAGATACTGAATGCTTAACGTGAATATTTAAACATTTATAAGTCAAATGAAACAAAGTAAATTGTTGTATTTGTGCTGCAGCAGCGCTCTGTCCATTATGCAAGATGTGCTGGAGAGAGGGTGGGGTGAAGAGGAAGTCCCTAGGCTCTGTTTTAATTTGGAAACATCTGTCCCTAGGGAAGGGACCAACGTCAATAAGGCATCATCTCACAAGTTTATTTTGTATTTTCCTTTCACAGTTAACTGCACTGCTGATCTAACCATAAGTAGCAATTCTATAAAAATAATACTAATATCTCCACCAAGACTCTTGATATTATTATTTTTCCAGGCAAATTATGTTTCTGTCAAGTGCATCTGTGGGTAGTTAAAAATATGTAGAACTGGAATGATTTAAGTTCCTTATTTCTAGGAAGAAATAGGGGTGGTATATTCTAAGTAATAGTGAGTGTGGGATTAAGCAGAGATTCTCTCCTTAGCAGCACACCAAATAAAGAATTATCCTTTTAGGAGTACAAGCACTGTCCTTGACTTCCAGTGAAACTTATTATAGTTTCACCATAGCCTCCAACTCACAGCAGTCACAAAGCTGTCACATAGTGTGCAACACCTCACAGTTGTTAGTCGAGAAGAACAACAGGTCAAGACTGGTAAATTCACAAGGCTCCAAAGGCAACATTTTAAAAGAAAATAGATTACTTAAAAAAATAATTTAAAAAAATAAATAAATTAAAAACCCACAAAATCAAACAACAAAACAAAAAAAAATTACCAAAAAAACCCCACCAAAACCCTTTCAGAATTACTTCCAACACCTGAGGCAAGAAACGCTCTCTTTTTTTTTTTCCTTAGGGAACAAAGAAAACCAAAGAGACTTCTCCTTAAGCAGATTGGAGAGTTTACCCACCAGCTTTAACTTTCTCTCTCTCCCTCTGAAAAAAATACACCCATGAAGCAAACTAACTAGCCCTCCAAACATTTCATTGTCTACACAAACATGAGTAAGTTGAGCAGATAAGGTGTAAAGCCTCACTTGGCCAGTTTTTCTCTTGGCTCTAAATACTGTAACTGATGCCACAAGTACATTCTAGACAGCTGGAGCAGTTCACCACAAATACATTTGGCCAGCTGAATTTGGCAGTTGAAGTAAGTTGAAGGACAACAACAGTAGTTTTGCTTCTTTTAAACAATCTCAAATAGAACATAATATTTCAGTTGGAAGACACCTACACCAATCATCTAGGCCAGCTGCCTGACCACTTCAGGGCTGACCAAAAGATAGAGCATGTTGTTACAAGCATTGTCCAAATGCCTCCAAAACACTGACAAGCTCAGGGCATCAACCACTTCTCTGAGAAGACTGTTCCAGTGTTTAAACATCCTCTCAGTAAAAAATGCTTCCTAATATCCAGTCTAGACTTCCACTGGTGCAATTTTAACCACTCCCATGCATCCAACCACTGCACCTGAGGGAGAAGAGATCAGCACCTCTCTCTCAACTTTTTCTCCCCAGAGAGCTGAGAGAGCAGTGAAGTCACCCCTCAGACTCCTCTCCAAGCTAGACAGAGTCCTCAGCTGCTCTCCATTCCTTCCAGCTCCATCACCAGCTCTATTGCCCTCTGGCTGCATCCAAGGGGATGTATTCATTCTGGGGCTCAGAACTGCACACAGAACTCAGGGTGAGGCCACAACAATGCTAAATACAGCATGAGAGCAGGGTATCTACTGTTTCTAAAAATCTTAGAAATGTTAGAGGTTTCCACACATGCTTGTGTTGGAGCGGGTTACTATGGGGAAAAATATTAGTAAATAGCCAATTGTTGTATCTGTTCTCAGAAGCTAACCCTACTGCTTAATTCCTCTCTTCTTTCTTTCTCAACAGAACACAACTATTGAGTAAGGAAAATCAAAGAATTTAACCATAAAATGGTGTAAAGGACTTTGTTCTTCATGATTCCCTAAATTACTTATTTCTCAGTGCTGCCACAAGAAGGTAGGAGAAGTAACACAGGTGATGTCACACTTTACATCAGACAGAAATACATGTGTCATTTGCTTCCCAACAAATGTTATCTTCTGTCATCTCCTTCCAAAAACTCTCATATTATTCGCCAGAATTTTCCCTTGTCCAATATAAAAAATCCTGCTCAGTTCAGTAAGGAACAAGTTATAAAATGCCTTCAACAGTCTTTAAGCTGTGTTATCAAGGTATCAGAACTGAGTAGATAAAGTCATTACGTTGACAATATGAAGCAATACAGGGTTTAGGGTGACAGCAGTGTCAGGTAACTAATGTCATTAACTTCCCCAGGCAATCATTTGTCATTGAAGGTAACCATAATCAAGATCCCCAAAGTTAGCTGCAGATGATATATGGCCTTCATAACTAAATGAAGAATGATAACATACTCATCTACACTCAGTAAAGACCACAATATAAAGACTCAAAATACACCAAGTGCTATTATTTTTTTTCCTTCTAATCAGAAGTTTTCCACCATGTTTTCTCCTCCTCCCCCAAACACCATTTCTCTTGATTACTTTGCTAAAAAGGAACTTCTTACTAGAATATCTATTCCTTCCATTGACAACTACAGTCTCTAAATACTTACAAGAAGTTATAGCTATCTTAGACAAGTCAGGAAATGTCAAAAGAAAAAACCCAACAAACTGCTACTGAGCTAAAAGGATTAATTTATGAAGATTACAATGGAAGAATAGAAGAATAAATGACTTACAGTGTAGCTATTTCCTAACTAAAATCTGAAATCCTTCAAAGAGGGAGAGCAACACAATTATTGTCACCAAAAGAACTTCTGGAGACAGATAAACACAAAAGACAAACAAGCTGAAAAATTCAACAAACAATTGTCCACGCTCCTGTAAGTTATCAATGCTTTAAATTAAAATGCTGGTGCAATTTATTCAGCCATTAATGTCTTTGAAGTAGATACACATTTACATGGAGGGGAATTTGGTATTAAATTATCACTCTAAACAGGACTAAGGTGAAATTTAAAAAGTAATAAACATTTATAATAGATTACAAAAACAATCATACCTATCCTACTCACTGAGCAAAGTTCAGTACTTTACCAAACAAAACTCCTAAGATGCAACTTAGTCTTTGAAAGAGCTTGCAGCTTTCTAGGGACAATCTTGCTCAGAATTTCTTATAACTCATTCTACAAAAAGTTGTAACTTTTTTTTTTTTTTTTTTTTTCATTAAACAGGATATTACATTTGATAGGAAACCAGTGTGACTTTAGTTGGATTCCCTTTTTCCAAGAAATTTTTTTAGTGAATCACTGACCACATCCAAAAAAGAGAAGCTGAACACAAGGTTTTCAACAGACTTTCTATCCTGGATACAGGGTATGAATGAGAGAATATTATTACCATCCTCCTCAGCTACAACAGTCTGAAGTCAAAGTCCTGGTTTGTTTTTACTAAAATAAGTCAATACAAATCCTTGAAAAGCGGGCAAGACTTTGAATACACACAACCTAAGTGAGCATAAAAATAATGCTTTTGATGAGATTTATGCCTTCTGTATGCCTCTAACACTGCAGTTAAAATGACCTCCACAGTTTTTTATAACCTTCATAAATGCATGGGATTGCTGCTGACAAACAGCTGAAGTCCCTCCCAGGCACACCAGAATGCCTACACTAGACACCCAGGAATGCACTCCAAGAACTAGAAAGTGCAGTGAGCTCTTTGAGCTTAGTACTGTGCTTTCCTCACACAAAAGGCTAGACCAAAGTTTATTATCTATGTTTGCAGAAACATTGCTTAGTCTTTAAAATAATTACCACTGCCAATGCTCATCCTGTTGCATCTGCTACAAATAATGTTTCTTTAAAAAAACAGCATCTTTTTGTGTTCACGTGTCTGAAAGAGAGTGGTTACACACATACACACAAGAAAATCTGCATCAGACTAAACAGCAGCAGGAGGAAAAAATAACTTTCTCCCTACATGCTCAATTTAGCACTGCTCAAGTACAGGGAGCGAGGTGTGCGCTGGTTTTCAGAACAGACAAGGCAGCCCCATCTCTCATCTGTGCATGGGACACAGAGTAAGGCATTTGATAACTCACTGGTGACCATAAAACTGATGGGTTTGAGATTATGCCATGAAGGTACAGTGACAGCAGGAAACCTGGGAAACTGACATTCTGCTTTTCCTCACACTCCCACTAACTAACAGTATAGAACTCTCTTAGCCATCACTAAGCAGCACTGTATCATTAGGTCAGATTCCAAATAATTTTATAATAATAAAATTAAAAGGTGTATCTCAGGTAGCATCCAAGAAAAAATGCAGCTCAAGTAAGCACGTGTATTTACATTGCAAAAAACCCCAAATCACACAATCTCAGCACGAACTGTTCTGTACTTTATTGCTGTCTGTGTAAAAAGGCCCCAGCAAAATTTTTAGGGATGCACTTTAGAACAGACAAATACATTTTCATTTGCTGTTCCCATTCTAATACAAAACTAAGAATCTTTGCACATAGTTTTAAACCTTTTTGAACTACATGGGACAATTGACCAATACTGTTTTTGCATAGCCACATAATTCTAAAGACTTTGCAACAAAATGATGGTGCAGCTATGGCAAATCCCACCAGCTGTGCAGTTTTGTTCCAGGTATTGTTACCATAATATTCCTGCTATTGTTATCTCATTGCCATTAATAAAGTCTAGGTACCTGCTACCGCCACATCTTCATTTCAATAACCTAAGAAGTTTAATTCCCGCATAGAATGCCCACGTAGTTCCTTCAGTACATTTTTAAACTTTCTGCAAACAAACAATAAGAAATTGTTTATATTTTTTAAATAATACTCTCCCAGGTAGACAGTGCATACTCACCCAACATCCCCTATTCAAAATTAACCTAAAGAACAAAAGCCAGAGACCAAACATAAGAATTATTAAAACACTCAAAGGCAGTACAATCAGCTAAAGTTTCAAGCCACCGGTGTGGTAAGACAGCTCACCCTCCCCTTGCTGCAGCTGCTCCGAGCATCCCTGCGGGGCGGCGGGTCCCTGCCAAAGGGCGTGAAATGTGGGCCAGGAGGGCTGATTGCCAGGGCCCTCCTTGAGCAGAGAGGCACGTGAAGCACAGCCTGCCTTCCGCAACAAGGCAGCCGGGCGGAGAGAGGGGGCCGGGGTTGCGCTCCTGCCCCGCCGGCAGGGCCGGGGTGTGGCTGCCAGGGGGTCAGCTCCTCGGGACAGCCCCCTGCGCTGCAGGAAATCCGCGAGGGGTGATTTACGGGCAGGGTTCATTCCCAAACCACTGAGCTGACACTTCAGCTGAAAAGTATTAATCTGGGCCCTGGAAGCTTGTTAAATAACGAACTTTAGCCTTAGGCTAAAAAAAAAAAAAAAAAAAGTAGGGGTGGGGGGGTAGGGGTGGAGAGGGATGAGGCAGTGTTGCACAAGCTTATCAGTGCCCACTTGCTGCAGAACATGCCCTTGCAAGAGCTGTATATGAAGAACTACTACTATTTATATCTGTAACACTTCCAAGTCGCTGCAAATCACTAGACAAGTTTAATACGTGACAATTACCTGCTTAAAAACACAATACCCCTATTTTCTGGACAGCTTTTCCTCCTATGCTGGAGGAGCCTCAACTTCATTCACACTTTTTAAAGTGTTTTCTAAAGCTCTTAAAATAGGAGTGGAGAGAAATAAATACATTGTATTAAGAGCTGACCCAAAGGCCTGCATGACTTGCGCTTAGGCATCAGTTTAACATGCAGCAGCATGGCATCTTGATGGGAAGTAAAAACATAACATCTATGAACTTCTTTGAAGTTAACAAAGTTCAAGCAGATGACTTTATACTGACAATACAATCGTATTTTCCTTGAAACAATTATTTGCAGTTTACTTATTTAATCCTTTCATAATTACTTAAGATACTCATCTCAACATTCACAGAAACAAATATGTGCAGTACTCACTCAAACAGTTCCAACAAAAGCAACAAACTCACAGCTAAAGACTTCCAACATGACTAAGTCTGCTTGGATCCAGAGTCTTTCTCCACTTACTACTCAGCAGTAGTCAGGCACAAAAACGTTTTCCTATTAACGTAATTGCTTAACACATGCTATCCCACTGCCTGGTCTCTTGACCTTTCCTTCCTTTGCTTTGCTGACAGTTCCTCTTTTTCCAGGGAGCACTTGCACTATACACAATGCGCTACAGTGGCAGCTCCCAAAGACTTCGAGGTTTCTTCGAGAAACAGAGTAACTTTCCACACCATATGTATGGGAATGCAAAGCATACCTCCTAGGGTACCTTCCCTATCAACTGTTCTACCTCAGCAGTCTAAGTACACAAAATATGTGCTGTGCTCCAGTCTGGATTCTTTCTACTTTTCCAGCATAAGCTGTTCTGAGGCTTTACAACTCAAACACCAGTTTCACCCAGTAAATAACTGACTTACAGTCATGGGTTGGAAGGAGTTGAGGTATTTTTACCCTCCACTAAGTTTTGACTTTTTTTTTTCTTTTTTCTTTTTTTTTTCTTTTTTTTTTTTTTAATTTCTATTAATAGTCTAAGAGGTAAGAGTGGCTAGCTGAATTGGTTTTGTGTTCCTACTTTTAAGTATGAAAAACACTTTATAGACTTCTAAGCAATACAATCACTGACAGCGTATTAGCCCTAAGAATATTGCAATGTAAGCATTCAGCTGTAGTTAAAACATTTTAAGTGAGACTAGAGTATAATCAGTCAACTTTTCCATGCAGATTACTATTTGAAAAGCACGAAAGTCTGCCTTCTGTGTACAATGTATGGTGTACAACAGTGTGCATACCTGAAGTGCAGCTAATGTGTACTATCAAAACTTGACTTCCCACGTAGTTACAGTAAAATCTCCCAAACTTTTAATCAGTAAAGCAAACAGCATAGGGGGGAAAAAAATCAGAATATTAGTTTAAATTTAATCCACACAACTCCCTCCCTGACCCACAGTGAAATGAATAATGAATGAGCTAGGTCATGATTGCTTTCAATAAGTATGTCAGAAATCTTCAAAACAATGAGATGAGGGTAAGACAGACATCAAAGGTCTTCCTAACAATGCCACATGCTTATACAACCACACACTATGCATCTTTTTTACGCATCAGCATACCAGGAACTGCATAACCACAAGTACCAAAGGTACTTGAGTTTTATGTTACGAAACTTAATGTGCAAACAAAAAATTAACCGAGAATTTTAAGTATTTGTGTCTGGAATCCGAGAATTTAAGCCCAACCTTCGCCATGCGTCTGGGCAGAACTAAGGTTTTCAGACTGGAGTGTCACCTTACACCTCCCGTCAACTCTGTCACGCAGCAGCAGCTCACCCAAAGCGTCAGTAACTCCAAGAGGCTTTTCAACAAATGGAAAGTCTAGGGTTTTGTTGTCATCGTCCTCCCACGCCTCCCTGGCCGCTTCGCTCTTGTGCCCAGCTGCTCCCCTGAGCGTTTCTCAGCCCGCCCTCCCTCGGCGCTCCGCAGCTCCGGACCCCGCTCGGAGGCGCCCGCGGGGCGCGCCCCAGCTGCCAGGGCCGGCAGCAGCCGCAGCCCGAGGCCCGCTGCCCCCGGCCGGTCCCCGCTGCACGGCGGGAGCGCAGCCCGCGGGCTGCCGCTGCTCATCAGGTGTTTCGCGTGCCTCTGTAAACGCAGCCGTCCCTCCTGCGGCCCACCCACCCTCCAGCAACCCCAAAAACTCAAGACGCTTCTAAAAAAAATTCCTTCCCCCGCTTTTAAGCAATCCTCCACTTCAAAAGGTTTCTCCCGCATCTTTTCCTTGGTGGAGTTCCCAAGCGGTCCGTTCAGAGGGAGTCGCAGCTACATGCCCAGAGGAGCGAGCTGGCATCTACAGCGGGGGCACGGGCTTACCTTTGCCTCCCCCGCCTCGGGCTCCTCCTCGTAGTAGCCCTGGCCGGACTCGTAGGCGGCGGCAGCGGCCGGCTGCCGGGGTCCCAGGAGCACGGCACCGGCAGCCAGGCAGCAGCCCAGGGAGAGCACCTCCAGCAAGTGCATGGTGCAGGGATGGCAGAGCGGCCGCGGAGCGGGGCAGTCGGACGAATGCTGCCGAAATTACGAGGCTCCTTTTTTTCCTCTCCCCCCTTCTTTCGCTGTCCTTTCCCCCCTCCCTCCCCTCGCAATATCCAAGGCAGTAAAATCCGTGGGATGGAGAAGATGCGGTAGCAGCAGCTCCTATGCGCCGGCAGGGGAGTTCCCAACTTTCCCAGCCGCTTTGCAAATTCTCACCAAAGTTATCCAGAGTTTGCCAGGTAAAAAACCCACCAGGAAACCGGACATCCGAGGCTGCGCTCACTCAGGAGCAGGGGAGGTGGAAAGCGCAGAGAGGAGAGGGAGGAGGAGGGAAGGGAAGGAGGGAGAGAGCCAGGGAGCAGCAGAGCGGGACCGAGCGTCCAGCAGCACCCGGGGAGATCCCTTCGCGCGGGCCGGGCCGGGCCGGGGGCTCGGTGCCGGGGGCTCGGTGCCGGGGGCTCGGTGCCGGGGGCTCGGTGCCGGGGGCTCGGGGCCGGGGTCCCGCCGCCGGGGGTCCCGCCGCGCTCCGCCCGCCGCTCTGTGCGGACGCCTGTCAGCGGCGGCGCGGCCGGGGGGTGCGCGGCGCCTGGGGCTGCGCGGCGGCGGCGGCGGCCGCGCATGGCGAAAGCGCCCTCTGCCTGCGCCTCTGCGCGCCGAGAGGGGCCGGCGGCCGCCTTCCTCCTCCTCCTCCGCCACCTCTGCCTCCTCCTCCAGCCTCTGCGGCTGCCGCGGCGGCGCCGCCGGGCAGCGATCGCCCCGCACGGCGGGCAAGAGGCCGCCCGCGGCGAGCCGCGGCTCTGCCGGGAGGGGGAGGCGAACGCGCCCCGTCCCGCAGAGCTGGGCTCCTCCAGCCCCGAGCTTCGGCTCCGCGAAGATGAAGCCCGCGGCAGGTCCTGGCCCCGAGGAAAAAGCAAAGCGCCCGGCTCGTTTAATTTGGCTGGGAAGCCAAGGGGTGGAAGTTCGGTAAAACTCACGCAGACAAATCATGCAAGAAAATTTCTGTGACTCCTAATCAGTTACTTGTTGAGCAGCGTTGGCAGCTTCACTTAAGACAGTATGCAGCTATTTTTGGCTGCAGAAAAAAAAGTTTTTGCCATGTTAGAAACAGTAATCCAAAGAACACCATAATTATTTGTAGACTTCCTATCAATAACATTTTGGAGCTGTTTTCAAGGAGAAGTAACACCCCATTCAGAGCCCTAAATGAAACTGAGCACAGATCCTGTATTCCAGTTACACTGTGATTAAGTTTAAAAAGAATGTACATTGCTTTCAAAGTAACACTCTACATCCTGCTCAAATCTCAGCTATGCAAAAGGAAAATGTTATATTCCCTATACTCTTTTTTCTTGATTGTTGAAACTTATGTAAATATTTAAAAAGCTTCTAATTTGTTTTCTGCATAACTTGTGTACATCTTTTGGTAATTAGACTGTATGGGAACCAAGTGAGAGGGCAGATCCCTAACTGCCTTGATTAGATGCTGGCAGTCTGCTCATGTTACACTGCTCTTATTCTTTGGGAATCCCATTATGTTACTATTCTGGGAGTGACATTCTGGAAGTTACACATAAAGGTGTCTCTAGCAGGCTCCCAGGTACCTCCTTGTTTTTTTGATTTATTTGTTATAATTTCCAAGATGGTATTTCAGCATGCTGCTACACAAATAGTTTGATGCTAGAAAGCAATCACTTCATTTGCAATCAGAATGAAATCTATAGTTTAAGCAGAGCTGTATTTTAGGAGGGTTGTATAGTCATTAGAAAATTATTGAAGCACTAATGTTTTTCTAAATACTTTCAAGACAGAGTAAAGCAATGAAATAAGGACAGGGGTAGAAGTTAAACAGAACAGCTATGAAGATACAAAATAGCATCCATAAATTAAAAAGACCATTGTTCTTCACTGGACCCTTACAGCGCTTCAGATCAAAGCATAGGATTAAAGCCTAAAGAGAGCATAGTCCAGGATGCAAAATCCATCTAAATAGAAATACAGCACTACTGATTTGAGTTTAAACATATTAAAAACCTCTCAAAAGTACCACAGACTGGTATGGAGAGGAAGTTCTTTTGCAGCACTTTATTAAAACCTGCCTGACAAATCATGCACAGATAATATTATTTCAATAAGCGAGTGCTATGCAAGGAGAAGCCGCATAACTAAATCACAAAACAGGATGAAACATACCACTCCTGCTGTGCCATCATAATATCAGCTGGCTTCATTATTTATTTCCCCAGTTCTCCAGCACTTTCATTCTTCCCCCACAATTCATAGAACATCCATCATGGGATCAAAGGCTTTTATGCAATAGAGCATTTCTACCAACTGCCCTGTATAGCAAGTGTAAAGTGTCATAATTGAAAGCTAGTAATCATAGTCATGGTGGCTCAAGTCTCAGTCTAATCAAAGTTTTATCAAGAAAGTGGTTGAAATATATGGTAGTTTATATGTTCTGTGTACAGACATACAAATATTCCATTGGCTCTGGCACAACAGTGTTTTCTTTAATCTATTCTGTATTTCTCCCCATCCCATTAAAGATGGCTAATTTAAAGGTAAACAAATTAAAATATATTTTTTACTTTCTCCACCACCTAATGGTTAATATTTCCCCTCTTGTTTTCAAATAAAGTAGAAATCAGCTTTCAGGACAAATTATTTAAAATTCTAAGTGACACTGTGTATACTAACAGTGACCTTATAAACACAGATGACTAAAGAGATATCCTAATAGTGACAGGTCTGGATCTTATTGTCCTATATGCTTCAATGACAACAGTAGCTACTATTGAAAATTAAACCCACAATTTTTATGTCAGAAGTGAGAATCTTTCAAATTAATTCTTTAATATTGTTTTAACAATCCAGGCCCCAATCCCTTGTTCAAGTTGGTGTAATGTACATCTGCCAAGAACACTCCTCTCCTGTATCTAGAAATACCTGATGTGTTCCTTTCAAATACATTCTACTTCTGAAACATGGCATTTCAATGCCTGTTTCAAATCTGTTTGTTAGCAGTGTGAAAACTCATTGCAAGAAATGTGAGCTGAGCTGGAAATAAAAGAGAGTTAAGAGCAGCAAGAAAAATCAGTAGCATGCTTTCATAATGAGATTTACTTTCTTCATGTAGAATTAAATGCTAACAAATGTTTTCTTTTTACAGAATGCAATTTCCATCATTTTTATATTTAAATTAATGTGTTTGGTTTAAAGCAGTCTCCTTTTCATGCTCCTATTAAACAGACAGACAGAGGCATACTGAATAGTTAAAATCATATACCATGATTTTTGTTTTAATACACCCAGTCTTACCGGTAAGTTTCAGTGGAATTTATATTTAATGTAAATCTCAAAAGTAGAAAACATTGCTCCTTGTGTGCAGCAACTCAAAAGGCTGTAGAAGTGCCATTCTGGAATCATCCTAAAAGATGAAAGCACTAAGTAAGCTTCCTTAGTTCCTTTACAGATGGGACTCCACCATATTTCCTCTCAAACTTAAGAAAAAAAAAAAAGGGTATTGATCAATGTCTAAAATATCAATATCTGATGCAGATACCATAAATTAGCTATAAATGTTTAGGGAAAAAAAAAAAAAGAAAAGATAATTCAGATTCAGTGCCAAACTGAATACAACTGCTCACTGATCCATTTTGTCCCATTGAATCATTCAACCCAAAGTTTTATTACACATTTCTTTTCATATTGCTCATCTACTCAGAGTAACCAGCCTTACAGTAGACTACTGAAAAAGGAGGGTACAGTGGATTTGAGGCTGTAGTCCACTTCTTTACCTTTCTTATTTGTATAAAACATAATTTAATGGAAATATTTAGGAGTACTGCCAGTTTTACTGATTTTGAGAGTAATGTCCTTCCTCACTCATCAAAAGCACATCTTTTTCTTGGTACAGACCCTCATTTAGTATTTCCTTACATAATCCTAGGAAAGGATCTAAGCATGGTGGCTTGGAGATCATCAATAGCTACTGAAATATTTTCCTTGGCTTTGATCAGACATCCTCGCTTGTAAAACCCCATGGGAAACTGTTCTGCACCAAACTTCCAGCTAGGACTCCTGAAATGTAGTTTTATCCATTCATTTGCATTATTGCCAGGACAAATAACTTTGCTTCAATGAGAAAGACATCATTGCTGCAAGATCATTTTCTGCAATGCTTGACCTAGCAGCCTGCACTTTGTTATCTAGAAATTTCTCTTTTGTTTTGTATAAAAGTTGGTCCCTTTTGAAAATTAATTAACAAGACAAGAATCCTTAGTATTCAGCTTTTTGACACCAGTTGATATTCAAGGATTACAGGATTATTGGGATTTCTTTGTTCTCAGGGATTCTCTTTTTAAACTGTTAAAATCAAAACCATTGGCATCTAACATTAGAATTTCTCTGTGTTACAGACTAAATGACCTCAGTAGTGTAAAACCTATCCAACCCTTGCTATAATAAGAGGTTAGTATAATGCAAAAATGAACAGCTCCAGGCTGCATCTCAAGAAAAGTGTTTGAATTAACCAAAGCAAATTACATATCTCTCGAGCTTAGAATGAGGAAAGCCCTAGCACAAATTTTATCCAGCTGACTTACATTATGATTTTTCTTCTTACCATAGTTTTTCTTCCCTCTTGTAATGTAAGGTCTCACACAACAACAGGTTGAATATTAATTTAGCATCCTGTAAACTGATGATGTTCATTGTTTTAACCTCTGACTATAAACAAAAAAATGACTGATGGGAAATTTATGCTGCCTCTTAACTGAAAGCTGTGCACAATCTAAACTGTATGTAGCTGAAGATATGTCACTAAATAAACAGTCTTAGATTCAATAAAAATATTAGGAGCTAGCAACACATGACCACTAAACATACAAACACTTAGCATGATACATACCTTCCTGCAGTAGTTTTCTAAGTGACGAGCTATGAGATAACATATTCAAAATCTTTTTCTTCTCAGTTATATTTACAAAATTTGGTAGTATAATAGCAGGGGAAGACAGTCCCAAATCAATGCAAGACACATTTCTATATAGTTTCTAAAACAGTGGCAGAACTAATTGTTTCTTTAAAGAGATGCAGTTTCCCCTGATTTTGCCAAAGATTTGTGGTTTGGGTTGGATATTGGTTTGGATTTGTTGGTTTGTTGAGTTTTTCTTTTGTTTTCCTTGATAGACCAGGTAGTGAGCCTCTAGAATTTGTTGTTATGAGAGGTTTAAACTGTGAGGTTTAAAAATGCATCAGACATAGTTCTGGACATCAGGACCAGAAAATGATTTTTAAGTAAAAGGGAGCTGGAGGGGTGAAAGGTAGGAGTAGTCCAATGTTGGGTACTTTATTCAATGAATACAGATGCTGGAAAAGCATGAAGGAAATGGACTGCAATAGAAGACACTCACTGTGCTCTCCTTAAAAAGCATATTCAATTGTAACTGTTGGAGACAAAAAAATAGATAAACAGTCAAGACAGATAGTTTGTCTGAGCCAATAGGACATATCATATATTTTGAGGGAAATTGAATCAATTTCTCATTGATTCAGGTCCAAACCACAGAGTAAATTTGTTCTTGTCTTGCAGTCTCATGTTCAGACCGCTATACTTAGTCATAACAAAAATATTTATTTTTACACATCATTATTACACCAAAAGTCAGTCCAACAGATACGGTTGAAAGGAAGTACACAGGAAATCAAATCTGTAAAATAGTCCTCATGATTTTCAATGAAATGAATAAAGAGTGCTATTGCCTTCCTTATTGAAACTAGATTTAATCATTCAGTCAAAAAGAGAAAAAACCTAAACCAAACTCCATTTATCAGCTTTTTGGATACATCTCACAGGAAAACAATAAAGCAGTAGTTCCAGGTATTTTATTTCCTTTTTTTTTTAATAACAAATAAGACAAAATAAAATGAGAAAGCTGCACACCAACTTTCAGTCAGGAAGTTACCATTACTAAGTTTGAATTTACAGTATGCATTATTTGGTTACTAAGAAGGTTTTGTTCTCTGCTAAACAATTGAATAATAGAAACCATGACATGTTCTCCTCAAAAAGCTGTATGTTTTCTGCTGGATCAAGAGCGTTATTACTACTATCAGACCTCAGGATACATCCTGGGCACAAACCTAGAAGGAAGAGGAACCAACATCTCTAAGAATTCAAAATTCAACCCCAAACCTTTTCACTTTTCAAAAGCTGCTAAGAAAAAACAAATAAAAAGAACAAGGAAAATCAATGACAACAAATGAAAGAGCAAAGGTGCACTGATATGGAGATTGCATCAGAGGCCCCAAATAATTCCTTCCTTCACTGTCTAGCCAGAAAATTTCATTTTCCTACACACTTAACGCTGGGTGACAGAGGTCTTAGTTCCCTGTAACAGAGTGAAAGCCATGCTAATTCCCCCCATTATTATTAATGAATTTATGCAATAAGAGACATGCTTAGACCAGTTCTTGCTACTTCCTACTTTCAGCACAACCTGTTAATCTGTCTCTGACCAGAGTCTTTATGTTCAACACTTCAGGCTGAACTAGGCAACTGATGCAACTGATATGAGACCGTCACTGGGCAAAGCAGGCTGCTCAGAGCACATCCATCGTCCTTCTGGTTGCTTATCTCTTTCTAACTTGAATTCAAGCAGCTACTGCTGGCCTAAAAAGCAGATAGCATGCTGGGCCTAATCTATTTTTTGAATTCCTATCCCATCATGAACCTACAACCATACTCCACAGGGACACTTGAAGTAATCTGTCCCAGCATAAAATTCTTAAGTGCAAAGGGTAGATCAACAGACCACTTTCAGGAGCAGGTTCCAGCTGTGGAACTCAACCTAATCTTCTCTATTGATAATGAACATAAGCCTGAGTGTATTCAGAACTATAACTAACCCCAGCTTCTTAGTAAGACTCCCTGCAGTGATGGCATCTTCCCAGGGCAACTAGCTGATCTGGAGAGAGGAGGAGGAGGTAGAAAGACAAGCATGTACATTAAAAAAGCTAGAAATTGCAAATATTTTATTAAAAAAATACAAATGATAGGTTCCAAACTGTGGATTATTACATTAAAATAATTTTCAGAGATGCAAAGACCCTTGCTTGCTTTTTCTGCCTTATAATCCAGAGTAGTCAAAAATTACCTTTTATGTAATTGTATGGCCACTCACAGATATCTTGCTTAAGCAGGATCAAGCAAAGTCCGAGTCACCCTTCCATCATATTTTTCTGTTCCCTTGAGATGCAACCGGTCAGGAGCAGCCCCTGTGCTATGGAAGGACTCTGGGATGAGGGAATAAGCTGGTGTGGGTGCTGGGCTCTGAGTTACCCCAGCTGAGGAGCTACAGAGGAGGTGGGACTCTCAGACCACCTGCTGTTAACTTACTTTGATCTGTTCTATGGACTAGGGTACAGTCAAGGACAACCTTTGCAAGCCCGTCAGCTCAGCTGTATGCAAATAGAAGAAACGAGAGACAGGATGGTTTTTCTGGGATCTGGCCATATTAGGTAAGTAACCTGGTGAAGCTCAGGGAACCCTAACTAACTACATGGTGCTGCTGCTGAGACTACAAAGACAGCAGCAAGAGAGATGAGATGAAACAAGTTATGCCATAGTTTTAAAAGCATTTTTCTGTTTCCAAGGCATTGCAGATAGCAGATGGTGTCATCACACAATTTTGCTCTTGGGTTACTCCTATTAAGTTTTTAATACTTTAGAATGAAAATAGGTGTTTATTAGTCAATCTATAGAGTTCTAATATTCTAGCTGAATAAACTAGATTAAAATCAAAGTAGTCCAAAGAAATATTTGTTTCCATACAGTTATGAAACTATTCACCTGACAGGCTAATGTTTATAGCCTGCAGTTTTGCACTGAAATCTTTAGACAGCTGGAGCCATACTTAATTGAAATAATATCCTTTTACATTGTAATAGCCTTCCTTCAAATCAATCTGATTTTCTAAATCCCTGTTCCCTTTCTTGCCCTTATCCACGTATGTTGATCACCTAAGCCAAAAGGGTTAAGATTCAAATGAGAAAGATGTATTCATGTAGAGATATTCACAGCAAGGCTGCTGTTAATATTCATAGCAGATCTTGAAAAGTCATTTGCTTTGAGTCCCTTTTTTTTAAAACAGAACTTCAAAGTCTGGATGTACAGCAGATTCAAAGGATTTTCTGCACATTGTGTGACCTATTGTTTAGTTAAACTGTGTAACAGATCCCTTGTTAAATAATAATGCTGAGTGCCAGTAGGAATAAAACAACTTTTTGAGTTCAATCTACTCTCAGTCAAGGTCAAAAAGAGCTGGGATCAAACTCAGTGAGTTTTCAAACGCTTACCCGAAATATACAATACCAAAGTTCATAATTAAGAAGACTCATTTCATCAGTCAACTTCATGTTTCCACAGCAGTGGGAGTAATTATAACACAACTCGTTTTTTCAGGTTGGCTTGAACACTTGACCTTATAAGCAAACTCCTTTTTTTGCCCTTCCTAAGATGCAAAGCCAAACCATTTGCTTTTAACAAAACAGAGCTGTCAGTTTGACATTTCAAAGCATGTTTAAATGCTTTCTTTCATTAAAAAGATAGTTTATCTTTAAAATAGACATTTACAGGCTATTTCTACTAATTTTTACCATGCAAAGATTAAAAAAAAAAATATAAGAAATGTTTCTGCTTTCTTGACATTTTCTTAAGGTCATCAGTTGAACTATATTTGTTTTAGTCTTTAGAATACATAGAAATCTTCACATCCAAGCAAATGGCAGGATGCCTCAAGGGCATTGTTGCCTTGATATTCCTCTTGCATCATGCCAACATTTACTGACCAAAGAATGTGAAATCCAAAAGGAGAACTAAAATTGTTTTCAACAATAGTCATGTGTGGGCAGATATTCATCAAAACTAGCTGTACACAGAAAGAGAAAAACAAATAGGAGAGGATCTCATCTCCCTTCTGTCATCCCAGAGTTAAGGCTCCAGTCTAAAGCCAAGTGTCTGATGGCTTATTACAGTCAATGAAAAACAAAACGACCTTTTCCAAGGAGGAAGTAGTTTTCTATTTCTTTGGCACTTTCTTTAGGACATGTGCTAAAATATGTTTTCTCTCAGTTAGTGACAGAAGGACAGTAACTTTGAGATCCCTCAAGTTACAGAAATGAAGTCTCATGTTTAGGATCTGCATTAGAATGTCTGTCCCTGGGGAGATCCAATGCCATAAGGGGATGCCAAATAAATACAGGTGGAAAGAGGGACAGGAACTTAGCATGGTCATTTGATTACCAAAGTACAGAAAACATTATAGTGGCATGATGGATAAAATAAGGGGAGTATTTGGTTGTTGACTGATAATTCTTTCATATTAAACTTGTTGTATGGCTCATCTTTTTAGCTCTTGATTGAACAAAAATTAAAAGTTATGACAAAAGGTGATTAGACACGTCTGTAGGTTTTACTGGAGAATTATCAAATGAGTGAATGAAAAAATTCACATTGCAATTGGTTAAGTCAGACGAAAAAGTTGTTATGTCCTTAATATTCTCATCTTGCTCATGGTGTGATTTCTACTGAAGTACTTTGATTTCTATCTGAGGCATTTGACTGTCAAAATCAAGCCATATAGAAATAGGATATTAATAGATGGTCTGACATTCTGATTGGATTTTGGGATGCAGTCATCTGTTGGGAAATACTCCACTAAAAAAGCTACATGATCTACAAAGTATGAAAGTAGATTACAGATTAAATGAAGGAAATTGCAATTGAGACACAGCAGGTGTGGAAAAAGCTTAAAAAGTTGAGGTAGACCAAAAACAAGATTAAGAAGATTCCAGGTCAAAAAAGAGAAAGAAACTACCTGATCTTAATCTGATCATTATGAAGTCTTTTTAAAGTAACCCTAACTAGAGTAATAGACTGAGTCAAAAGTTTCTCATTTAATACCCTTAGACCCAGAAAAACCTGACATCTCCCCCCACACATTTTTTCCCTGCCAATCTTTTAAACTCTGGAAACTAAAAACCAATTTATCTCTTTCTAGTTAAAAAACCTCTCTTATGGCAATCTACGTTGTGACACAAACTTGCTAACAATTTTGATGATCTCATTGCCTGTTTTACATAGGTGAAACTGACTCATGGTTCCTTTGGTATTTCAGCAGTAATAAATATTGAAATCCAAAGTATTCTGGTTACCAAAGTGAACAGATACTGCTCAACAAGTAAAGGTTACAATTTTATAAAGAAGAAACAACATTTAGAGGTTGATTGTTTTTTGCCATTAGAGAGAGCATGCCATTTTTCTACCCTTTTTTCTTTGCACTGCAGCTTCAAGTTTTTACAACATGCATTTTTGATTATCATGACTTTATGAGGATTTTAATGTAACACAGTGAAGTGCCTTGCTGGACTCTGTTTGATTTTTTTATTTTTTATTTTTAGTGAATGATATTTCTATTGAACTGTTATGTTTTTATGGAGTATGTTAATTCCTGGAATTGCTGTCTATCACATTATACATGCAAAATATACTCTGCCATGTAAAAAAGTGTGCAGCTGGGTATTTTAAAGGTCCAATTTTATTGTAGATAAAAAAAAAAAAATAATAAAATCTCACACAGTCTCTTAGATGTTATTATGAATGACTAACATACCTATTAAGCATTAAAATCCAACGTCACTTAATCTCCTCTCTTCCAGACTAGATTTAGAATTCTGCTCCCAACAGAAATGAGACAGGTTAAAAAAAACCCAAAACTGGAAAAAAACCCCAACCCAGCTTGAGGAGGGGTGAAACATGAAGCATTTTACCTACAATTATGAAATCTTCTGAATTAGATACCTGAGACAAAGTGCACACCTATGTCTGTCTCACTGCAAATAAACACCTCTGATTCAAAACATAGCTCTGATCATATGAGATCCTTTTCCAGTTATGCAGGACTGATTATATGTCCAGATCAGGTTTTTGAAGACTGTGGTGGAATGGTGGTTTCCATAAGAGTCTCAGGTTTACACAAACTAGTGGAGAAGCACGCAGAGTTCCCTTACTCACAGATCACTGCGGTAGTCCTTACAATCTAAATGTAAGATGAGATGGTGTTTTTAGCAAACCAGATGTGAAAAGTCCCCACAAGTGGATCCATTTCTTCTGTTGGAACCATGTTTATGGTTATAATTTAAACAGCACTATTTTTCCTTTGTGAATGTCACAAGAATTAAATGGAAATGAGACAACTGTGTCCCAGGTATTCAGGTATTCTTTCATTTATAGCTAAATATCAATCATTCCATATAAGTGATCTGATTTTCAGAAGTCTCATGTTTTATGGACTAAATTTAGTTTATCTGAATGCAGCACTTGATTTCTCTAGTATTTGAGACTCAGAAAATTGTGTCTAATTTCTCTATAGGTATTCTCATTGCAAATGATAAATCCTTCCTGGGAATGAGGAAATTCCAGATTTATTTACCATAAGTTTCTTGTGCAGTAAATCCAAACTGCTCAAGTGAATTAACAGTGGGCTAGAAAGAGAGCACCAACCAAGATATGATTTCCACATGAGAGATCTCTTCTTCATAAGCTCTGTAGTTTTTATCTTGTATATAGAGTGCTGACTGTCTCTTAAAGAATTATGAACAGATAATAGTTCCACTGCAGTTTTTTCTCCTGAATCTTGCTGGTCTGCCACATAGCATTTTTTTTTTTTTAAATGGTACCATATATGTAGCCTTCAGCATAACATTATTAGGAAAATAAAACAGCACTTAACCTTCTCTTTTATTAACTACAGAGGCTTCTGCTTCACTTTTTATTAAAACAAGGAAGAAGTAGTTGTCTTTACCTTTTTTGCCACCTATTTGAGAAAGCAATTCTAGGAAGCTGCAAAAATTATAATTACATTATGACATTCATTATGTATTCCTACTTCAAAGAAGAAGAAATATTGCATGAAGTTACATATCCTATTAATCACAGAGATTTGAATCCATCTAATCTTTTTCTATAAATTTGGCTACACATCTATTATAATGTCAAATACTATTAGTGAAGCTTTAGCTACTCAATACATGCAACACAAGTTCTTGCATGAGAATTGACACAACAGAGCTATAAGACAATAAAAGGGCAGCAGGGCCTGTGGCCTCTGCTCTCCAATTCTGTAATGTGAAGAAAAAGCGAATTCACTAGGAGCTGTCAACTCTAAAACATCTCAGTTCAACATGATTTCACCAAAGATCAAATGGAAAAGGCTAATCTTGTTTTCTAGACACTTAAATCCCATTTTCCCAGGCAGATTTACCCCAGGTTCATCCAAATGTGTCTTAAGCAGAATATCTTATTCTGAAGTGTCTTTTTTTTTCTAATACAACAGGCACAATAGCACTGAATATATCAGTGTCACAGTTATTGTTTCCAAAGATCAGGCAGAAGGCCACAAGACATCTGTGGAAAGTAGAAAGCATGTCACTAAAATTCTTACAGTATATTTATATTTTATTAAAATATTTATACTTACATATCAGAAATTTTCATCTTGATATCTTCCCACAGTTGTAATCATCCTGTATTGGTAGAAAGCAGCACAAATTTTTAGCAGTTTTTCCTAGGGCCTTTAAGTTCTTTTTGCTTTTATTTAAATAATGGATTGACAGGAATGCAGTTTACCAATACTTGGTGTTTTGTACATGAAAGATATCCTGCTGCTCAGTCAAATGCATGGTACCATAATAGTTAAAATGAGATAATAAACCATGTTTCCAAAATTTTGCTTAGGATTGTCTACCTGCAGAAAAACTGAAAAGATCCTGCAAATATGGGACTTTAATTTTCCCCTTTCGGCATCCAATAAAATTCTAAGAATTCTAAGAATTGCTTAGTCCAACTCTAAAGATTTTCTGTCTCCGTTTCTGTGATTTTTCCCATTTCCCCTCAGTAAGATTTTATTTTTAATTCAAAAACCAAAGTGTTAAAATGAAATAACACCTACGGTGTACTTAATTGGCAGAAAAAATTACCAAGTATTTACCTGAAAATCTGACTCAAGTCATAGTGTTCATAAGTCACACTTTGGATAGAATTTCGTGCCTTGTGCTCATTTGCCTCAGGGATGGGGATGAGGGGGAAAGCAATATTCCAATAGTAATAAAATCCAAAATTTACCAAAAATCAATAAAAAAGTTTTCCACAATCTTCAGTGAGAAAGCTTCATGCCTAGTGTTTTGCTTTTTGGGCAGAACAGTATATGATGAAGAAATCTAGACACATTTTGGTTTCACAAATGCATTGGTCTTGGCAAAACTGATAGCAACATAGCACCAGTGATTTGTGTTGCAAAATCAATTGTTAATTCTCCATCAAGTTCAGTCCTGTATTGAAAGCAAGAGAAGTGTTCCTTTTCCAACTTGGCATACTCAGCAACATATCTTTCTATTTCTTCATTCTATAGGAATGAAAATGTAACGTGGGGACAAGATGAGGCTTACACTGAGCCGATTCTGTCATTACAAAAGGGCTTTGTTTCCCTTTTAAAAATTAGTGCTTATTCTAAATAGAAGAAAACAAGCCAAGAATCATGACAGTTTGTACTATTTTAACAAACAGCTTCCACAAGAATATTTCTTTTTAAACTGTGGAAACTTACAGGTGTGTATGTTCAGAAGTGGAGGGCAAGGCTCCACTGTTTGTTTTCCCTCTCTTAAAAAAGGACATTTTTTTCTATATTTTCCCCCTTCTAATCACAGCTGATGGAGCAGGAAAAACCTCATATACCACTGAATGCCTCTGGAAATATTTATACATAGTTCAGAAAGCAAAACCAGAAAACCACCAAAATATTCCTCCTCCCTTAAATAAAACATGTAAATTAATGTTTTGCAGCTTTGAAGAAGAGGAATAGTAAAATCAAATGCTATACAATATGGGAAATTTGATAAAACCCCAGGATTTTTCTCTTCAGATGCTGAGCATCATGATGGTTTGGTTTTTTTTTCTGTTAAAAGAAATGTAATAATTCCTTCTTGAACTTTGTATGAATAAAAATTTGTAAAGGTGATTTAGCAGGGTTTGAAAAGCCATAAAAATCCATCAGAGGCATAGAATTCTTGCCAGCCTCTGTAAAACTCCAACAATACTATTAAAGATGACTACTGGGAACCCACAGAAAACCACCATAGAGCATGAGCCAAAAACCAAAACCACATATTACCAAGTTTCTTTTCCTTGGTATCACATAAAATGTAATAAGTACAAATTGAGAAAGATGTGAGTCTATTATTTTCAGGGATAATACCTCAGCCCATAAACTGAAGGTACAGGAGTTTATAAGAATGAATATTTAGTTTTAAGGTTTCATATTAAATAATTTTAATGACACTGCTTTGACCAGGCAGAGAAAAATTGTGAAATGTATAATTTAGTGTTGCAAAGAAAATGCAATCCTAGCAAAGGACTTTTTTGTGTGACTCTGAAATTGAATTATTTGAAAGGAATTTGCATTTGGGACAAAAATCCCAAACTTTCTGACTGTGAAAAACAGGGAAAATGCCAGAAACTAACAAACAACAAACAAAAGCATTTGTCAGAATAAAGAGACCTAATAAACTAGTAAATAAATAATGAGTGATCTCAGTTAAGACAAAAAAAAAAGTAGAAAGCAAAACCCAAGCAGTTAACAGATGAAAATATCTTTATTTTCTCCATTAAAATTAAATAAAGCAGCTATTCTACCTCAATTATTACTAAAATATTTTAACTTAAAAAAAACCTATAGAATAAGAAATAAGTAATCAAGAGAAGAGAAAAATAATAACACTACTAGATTAGGCAGTATGTATCAAACTAGATGAGTTATTTTGCTCATATATAACAGACAGTACTACAATTTTGGTTTTTATTTTCTAATTTAAAAAATTGAATATGAATATATTGTTGTCCAATCAGAATAACTATGAAAACTATGTAAAATGTCCATAAAGGAAACCAGTAAGGACATGAAAGTATCTGAACACATATTTTTTGAGAAAATGCAAAATTCTCTCTGATGCAATATATTAGTCATTTTAAAAGTGATCAGATCAACATATAATTTTCTTCATATGTGATATTGCTTATATAGATTGAGTGAGAAATAATAACTTATTTGAACCAAAAGTGACTGAGAAGCAATAAACATGAAAATGATGCAGCCTTTTTCAGGCAGCTGTATCCTCACAGAAATGTTTCTTTTTCAGGGAAGTAAGACATTTTTTCCTAGATGTAACTAACTCTGACATATTATAAAAAATGCTTTTCTGCTTTCTGTTTTCTTGTTAGGTACCCTCAAATATTTCTGGAATAGATGCAGCTTGTATGTTGAGTGAAACTACTGGGGGAAAAGGGTCTCTCTAGCCTGCTATCTTGACCCTCACAGTGACCAACAGCAGGAACCTGAGGAAGTTGAAAGCAAGGACATAGATATACTTTCTCAGAATATTATCTAAACCTCAGCAAGATGCAGCTTAAAAACTTCTTTAGCAGAAACATTATCTATTTTTCTATGTAACTGTTCTTATTTTTCTTCCAGGAATCAGAACCGTCATACTTTGAGATCCTGTAGATTTTCACTATCCATAACACCATGTGGCAGCTCAATAAGTTGTGTGAAGAAATATCTTCCTTGGTTTGCTCTGAATACTACTAGGTTTATTTTATTATTTTATGCCTCTCATTCTTATGACAGAACTGAAATAAATCCCTATCCACCTTCTACTCCACATTTCATTTTGTAAACTTCCTTCCATATATTCTTCAGTCTTCTCTTTTGTGAAGGGTCCTAGTCAGTATGCTTTTTGCTCATCCAGATGATGGCTTTATATATTTGATTCTCTCTGTCATCCTTCTCTAAATCTTTTTTCATGCATAACTGAAATGAATAAAAAAGAATTGTATACAGTTCTTGTATGTCTGCTGAGATAAAATAATCACAGTGGTGTTTTCTACTTAATTTCTTTATTACATTCTTAATAATTTTTAACATTGATTTCTTGCTTTATTACTAATTGTTAAGTCAAGAAATATTCCCTATATAGTTACAAAAATTTGCTCTTGGAGAGAAATCTAAACAAACAAAAGTTTGCTTTCATATTGCGAGTCATACAGCTTTTTGTGCCGAGCCTATGACTCAATTTTAAAGTTACAGATGCTTTACTAAAGATCTAAAGTAGAAATCAAGCAATGTTTGAACAAAAGTGCTCAGTTTGATAGTATCACAAAACCTGTCCTTGCTAAGAAGTAGTGTTAGTGTTTCCAGGACAGCATACTAATGCTGCAATAATGTGTTCTTCCTAAAGTTTTATCTGATTCATACAGACCATCCAGAATCCTAAGAAATAAAGGCACACTAATACTTCAGGCCTTCATTCTGTGGACAAGAAGCGGCTCAACAATGCACTGTAGCTCCTGAAAGGGACTACCAGTGCTATTGCTGCTAGAATAAGATCAGGCACTCTGCTACTGTCACCCCACAGAAACCCCACAGCATTTTTCTGTGTAATGGAGAGTAATTTGTATTAATGCCCTGTGTGAACCAAGGCTTGCAGCAGCAGAGGGATCTTCTGCAAGAGCTGCTGATGTATGGGTCAGTGTATCAGAGGCCGTTCTGCCCAATGAGCAGCTGGCGGTGACACCCGTCACAGTCATTCAACTGACGGTCATTTCTGGAAAATTACATTCATAGGAAAAGATGTGTATATAGGAGATAAAACATTCAGTTGGGCTGTGGTCAAGATGTTTCCTGCTCCCAGCTCTCAAAAGATTTACGGTTTTCAGTTTGAGTTTCCTATTATACAATAAAAGATAATTTTAAGTGATCTTCACTTTGAACTTAGGGTTAGTTAAAGAGCAGAAAATCTTAACAGACCAAATTAAATGGAGACTTTTTGCAATCCTTATGTTACCTTTACTTCAGACATTTGGCTCCTGGAAGCTTAAAACAAATGAAAAGTCAATGGTAGACATGGGAACATTAAATGTAGCAGAAATATATGACAACCAACAAACTAAAGCAAGTACTAATAAAAAGAAAAGAACAATTTGTAATCAGTGAGTGCAGAGCTCATTGAAACAAACTGTTACTACAAGTTCTCTAGTTAGATCTAGATATTTTTGAAGATGTGTTCTAGGTTACAAAACTCAAGCTAACGAATTCTTACATATGGTGTTATGCTGATCTGATCAGCTTTAAATCTGGAAAACCAAAAAATGTATTTTATTATTTTCCATCTTCTAACTCCTTGTAATGTTTCCTAGTAAAACAGAGTATTTACAGATCAGTGCTATGTGCTTTTTTTAATCAGATGACCTTGCTCTCCTAGGCCAAAAAATACAAAATGCATGGGAAGGATCTGAAAGGCCTACTACCCTTTTCTCAGAAGGTATAGGTATGAACATGTCATATTTATTAGTATTTTTGACATCAAAAATACTTGGAAAGAAAGGCTATAAAGCAGAAAACATTTGTTACTCTTCAAGGTCACAGCACCAAAATTTGTAAGTAATATGGACTCTGAAATATCAGTACAGTTTTAACTGTGTTCATCTTACGAGTCCTGTGCGTTTCATGTAAGAGTTCTTGTGTGTCTTGTCATGTAAGAGCTCTTGAATTATCAAACTGCCAGTTGTGGCATCCTGTACTTCCACTTCTCTGCCTCGCCTTTTCAGTTGCTCAGCATGGAACATCCATACAAATGGATCACAGTTCAAATGAAATAAATGGATCCACATGCACTGGTGAACTCACAAGCCAATTTGTCTAAGTGAATAGTACTCAAAAAGTAGGTCATAAGCCTCATTTTTGCAGTTTTTTACTTCTTGGTTCTTATTTGAAGTGTCTCTGAAGTACTACGTTACAAGAAGGGTTCTGAAATAAATACTACAACTGTGAACTTAGAGAAGTGAAATATAATTAAAAAGAAGAGTCAAGGAGTTCTGTTAGCTTTTTGGAATACTCTGTTAGCTTTTTGGAATACTCTGACATAAGTTGCTAATACGTGTAAACTAATGCTAATATATGTTGAACTGTATATTTCGCTACGTTGACCACTATGTAAAATGTTTTATGATAGAAAATATATCTGTGGTCATGGCTGAAATTCATTAAGCTTTTATCCCACACATTTATTCTAATATAACCATTTAAGAGTAGATAACAGCTGCTATAGAATGAAAATGCTCAAGTAGTGTGGTCTTCCAAAAATTCATGTCACAACCAATTCTCAGATTACTGTGTGGTGCACTCTGCTTGCACACTTTAAGTGTTGTTCCAGGGAAATGCCTGTATCTCAGAGACAAGATTGCTGGTGCAACGTGGTGCTCAAGGGCTGCAGAAAAACAGGAGGTATTCACTCCTACTAAAAATCAGGAAACATTACTAAATTATATTCAGGATATCATCTACCTAGAGATCTGTCTCTGCTAGAGCAGGATAGGAAATTACTGTTTTGTAATGGATGAAGCACAGGTCTAATACAAAAGACAATATAGCAATTGTAAGAGAGGAAAGCAATTCTCATGGTTGATTCTGTGGTGAAAAGAATGCTTTTGTTTGATAAACATTACAAGAGATGGATAGTGTGTGGTCTGCAGTAAACAGAATAGAAGAGAGGACAGGCTACAAGAGTAGACAAGACTCTAAGGCTCCGAAGCTGCCTGCTACAACTCTGCAGGCAGTAATACGTGCTGCTGGAGCACATCACACACATCAGCTAGAGGGACTTCACAGATGAAGACACCTCCAGAACTTAGTGTAAGAGGGAAGTCCTAAAAGTCACCTTGAAAGTTCTCTTTCTGCAAATGCCAAAAAAACCACTCTAAATCAAACTAAAAAATTCCAATCAAATAGAATTTTTTTTCTCCCAAGTGCCTGACCATTTTTCCAAGTTCTAATGGAAAATAAAGTGTAAGATGAAGGCTCCATTATGCTAAGATGGATAATTTGTCATTTTCTAATGTTAGGAGTCTCAGATAAGAACTTAAAATGGGAAGAAATATTTTTTTCAAATCATTATAGTGAATCTATATGAATCATTAATAAATATTTTAAAAAATGATGGTAACACATGGAGAAGGCGTTTAGTACAATACTGTTAAACCATGAGTTAATGAACTTCAGTTTGCTTGCTGTAGCCTCCAAAAGACAAAGGAAAGATGTTGTAGGGGTCAAACCCAAGAATTAGAATGATTTATTGCTCAAGCATGTATGATATATAGGGTAAAGGAGTTATCAGGGCATTCAAATTAGGTTATATATGCTAGAATCATGTACAGTAAATCATTAGAATTTCTGCAAATCCTAGATAATTTTCTAATACAAACAGAGCCTGGTCCAACACACAATCTTTCTAGGAGACTGCAGCTTAAACACTGAGCCAGAAACTGGTTACCTAGGGACCAGTAAGGATGGCCTGTTTATATTATGGATGAACAGAGGACATTTGCAAGCAACACCCACTCACTCATTCTCATGTATCACCATGCACAGTACACTAAAAGGGCTAAATGTTCAGCAAACTCAGTATAATGAGCCAAAGTTAGTAGTGGAGTGGTAGTACTGCTCCCAAGAGACATGGAGTGTTTATTTGCTATGTGGGCCTGGGATCTTAGGTCATATTCCTAGTCTTAAAATGACAAATAGCATTACAATTATGGGTATCTTCCGAAGTGAAAAGCAGCCCATGTGGTCTGCTGACTACTTGAGTTTCTTTCAAAATAAATGGTAATTTAAAGTCAGCACTGACCTGTAAGTCCCCGTCCCTTCAAGGAAAATTAATAGTTGGATCTAATCTATGGGAGACTGAGATCCATGTACAAAGGAGATAAAACATTGTCAGCTATAACATTTAGCTAAGCTGTGACAATCAGTAAAGGCAGGAATCCTGTGTCTGTCTCAGAATTACAATAAACCTGCTTATCCTAAGTAACTTATATTTTCCATGTAAGACTATACTAGTATTTTCTGCCAAAATGTGATAGGCTATGCAAAAAAGATGTAGTTAAAAAAACATATTATGTTCTTATTTTCAGCAGTTTTCTTAAAGATATCATGAGAACAAAATAAATGGCAATGTGAATAATTTATAAACTGCATACGGAACTGTATCTACTTTTTCTGTCTATCTAGTTTTCTGTAGCCATCCTACCTTTAACCAGCTCAGATATAACAAAAGTTTCAAGGGGACAGAGAGCTTTTAAAACACCATGAAAAAAATACATTCAACCCCACAGTTTGAATTAGTTTAGCTTCATAAACATCTGTCCAATAACAAGGCTTCACACAATAAAATAATTCAAATAATGAAATTAATTGGCATATTTTTTCTAATTTTTATTGAGGTAACTGAAGCAAACATGAATTGAACCACTAATAACTAATTTATAACAAGATGAAGTCAATAATTCAACAAATTTGCTTTACATAGACTACTGTTAATTGTTTACAGTCAAATTTAATAGTGATGTTTTTTCTCTCTACTTTTGTTCCAGCCCTTGAGAAGTAAGTTTAAAAGCTTAAATAGGCAAAATATGTTTTTCTCTAGTCACTCTTTCCATAAGATAAAGTTGTATAAAAAAGAGAAGCTTGGGAAAATTTGAGAAGGCAGTAGCTCAGAGATTTAACCTGCATAAAATCTTAAGTCAAATTGAATAATTTAATTGGCTTATGCCTTTAATCAGCTAAATAAGAATGTAACTGGAGCAATATGGACACTTTATCCCAGCAAAATATCCATTAAACACCAAATCTGGGTGACTTAACCTAGAATTGCTACCAGCTCTCAGGTGTAAACTCTTACCCTACTTGCACTCCACCCACACTTGCCTACTGCATGTCCTGATGTTTCACCTGTGCTCAGCTAGAGAGACCAGCACAGCTGAGTAAGAGATGCTCTTTGCTGGGGTAATATCATTTCTACTCAACATTGAAAGTAAATTTGTACCCTGAGCAGTTGTTGGATAAAGAGCTTTGTTCTTCCCATTAACTCACAATTTGCTGCTCTTCATATTAAGCAGGTTTTTAAACCTGCTTTTAAAGCAGCTTTTAAACCCCTATTTTGTTACTAGCCTCCACTCATTAGTGAAGAGATCTACAAATTTGAGACCTATGGATATTTGATTGACCATCTTCAGAACTTTTCTGCCCCAAAATGGATTTAGGATACTTCTAACAGTCCTCTGAGTGGCATAACAGTACTCTACCAAAAAAAAAGAAAAAGAAGCCCAAGGCAAGACATTCAACTCATTGTAAAAATCTCACTGTCAAGAACCTTGAGAGATCATCACACCATGGTTAGCTAATTTTAAATAAAAAAATTTAAAATGTTGCTGAGATCACACTGAAGACTGGGAAAGAGACTGCATTAAAATCCCAGGTTTTGTTCAAATTTTATCATATTTTTGGATTATATTCCCTTGCTGCCTGATCCAGCAGCTGCAGAGATAAATTCCAGATCATTTGGTAAAATCCTTTCTTCATCTGAGAGATACCTGAAATTTACCAAACTAAGTTCTTTTCTTAAGACAAGATGTGTTATTTATACATAATGCATTATTGTAAACTGAGATTTTATTAAAAATTTAAAAAAAACCCAACAAAACAAGGCTAATTGCCATATTCAAAGCTGCACAGGTAATTAAAACCATGGAGATAAATACTGTCTGAAATCACAATTTAAGCTACTGTTTTCACAGTAACCTAAGGCAATAAATATTTAGGCAAGTGTATCATTCACTCCCAAGAGCTCAAATGTGACAGCGAACATATTTTTTATTCACGGTCTGGAAGGCCAAGCAGTTCCTGCAAGGAAATATTTTTAAAGGAATTTTTGAAACAATTGCTGTTGAGAGAAGAGCCACATAAAGCTGCAGGGGCACAGCACAGCACAGGCACATTCAAAAGGTTTTGAAGTGGCCAAACTTTATGTACACAGAAAGGCTAAACATTTCTTGTTTCTGGGTCACAGGCAATCAAGACCTTTGACCTTCAAGCTATAGATTTCTTACGCAGGCAAATTACTTACACTGCAATACTTCATAAACAACAGGAGCCCTACGTGTCCCACCAGGCATTACAAATAAGGTGAGGTTACACTCCCGTTAGATTTGATTTGGATGGAAATGAGCCTCCCTGGGAAGTCTGCTTAAGCCTTTTAAATAATGCCTCATCAATGGCATGGCAATTTAGTTCTAGAATTGCTGATAATGAAGCTGATTTGTTATTTTAGGGACTTATCTGGTATGAGTCAGCATAAATATTTGATTCAGATTTTTTTTTTTAATTAGAAATATTACACAGTAGATGAAAAGGAAAATACATCCATTATCAATCTCTAATATGCTTGAGTGATTTTTGCTTTAGATGAATTCAGTATTCTATTTCTTTTACATGTACATAAATAAATACTTAAAATATGATGAAACAGGAGAAAAATGCAAATTAGACTGGCAACTTGTCTAGGTATGCCAAATTCTTTTTGACAGTAAATTCTGTACCTTCTCTCAATTTTATGTATTCAGAGCCTAAAACAAACAAACAAAAAAAATGTTTGAAGGGGCAACTTGAAGCTTACACTTCCACCAGAAGGAAAGAGCAGAAGCTCTAATTATTTTGCTTTTCTCCAAAAGCATGCAAATATAACCCTGTTCTGTTTCAATAGACATTAGAGTGAGAAATGGGATGGTTCCTGCTGGAGTGATGACTTTCACCCTTTAAATTGCATTATCTCTTATTATTTTTTCCTTCACTTCAGTGCCTTTAGGAAACACCTTAAATAACTAAGAATTAAGAGATATGTCATCATCCAGTACTCTATATTCCGAGGGATACACAGAACGAAGTCACAGGACACAAGCCCATGATTCAGTAGCACTTTGCTGAAAATAGAAAGAGTGAGCGAAGATAAAAATTTTCCTTTTTTTCCTTGCTGTTTTACTGTTTGGTATGTGACTTATGCTGTTAAAACACTAGCAATAATCAAACATTTAGGTATGCTCCAGCCATAGCTGTGGTCATTTACTCAAGATGCAAAAGTCACAAGATTTGTCCTTCCCCTCAGGAGACTAATAATTAACCAAATTCAGACTGTATTTTTAACTGTTTTTCTAGATCTGAGAGAGTTCCTGAAACAGTAACTAAAGCTTTATTGGATCAAAAACAGGGAATAAAATTTAAAAATAGATTTAAGATCTACTGAATGGAAAACTCATTTAGGAGGTGGGAAACTGACATAATTTCCTTATTTTCAAGGTTTAGGCAACAGAAATCATGCCTTCTCCTTTGACAGTTAATATAAAATTAGACACTTAAGAGTTACTATTGACACTTACTGGTTTGGGGGTTTTTTTTTTAGAATATCAGAGTTGCTTAATGATAAAATAACATTTTAAGATTAAGATTAAGAAACAAACTCCCTCTTTATTATATTTAATACCAGTTCCCTATCTCCTTACTGCAAGTGCAAATACACTTGGACTGATTGTTTTGGTAACTTTTTTCTGGTTTATATTTTTGGCCAAAATTTTGCCTGCACATAAACATCCTGGACTGTTGGGTTGTACAGGATCCAATAAAAACAGCCCAAATCCTGACAAAGTAAGATGTAACATTTTGCTTTGTTGTGATCCCTTCCATTGAACTTTTCCAGGAATCAGAAGTAGTTACTTATGAGAAATCTGATTGCATCGAAGAAAATTCAATATAAAATTGCTCATCAAAATAGGTTAAAAAAAAAGTTTAACAACACCAGTGGTTTGTTAATTAGGTGCTAACCAGCCAGTTGTGCTGAAGGGGTGAGGAGGAAAATCAAAGTACTATTTTCTGTGTATTCTTTCCCTATGTTTAAATTTTACTCACAAGAAAAGAGAGGAAAGTCAAATTACAGGTTATAAATTAGTATGTTCTGCACATTTAAAATTGTCTTTTTGTATGTGCTTTGTATTAGTTGTCCAAATCCACTGAGTAGGGCACAAAACAGTAATTACTTAGACACTCAGGTCACAAATTTTTAGTAAGAGTAGAAAACATGACAACCTAAAATGAATTATCAATGCTACAATCTCAAACAAGAAAAACACCTTTCTAATGACCATATTTCCACTCTGAGAAGAAAAAAAGAACACTTTTCACAGGAAGATCTCATTTCATTTAATTTTTTCTCTTCACTTACTCCATTCGTTTTCCTTCAGTTACAGGTTGTCAGCTGAGGTATAGTTTCTTTCATTTGCCCATCCAACTCCTTTCACTTTAAAAAAAAGCAACCCACTAGCTAAAACTAATTGGGGCACTCAAATTGCATTAGAAAACATCTGCTACACCTATTGAAAATTCTTTAAAAGAAAAAGTGTATCAAAGTAGTATGATTGCCTGCATTTTGACCCAATCACCAAATCCCAAAGGATTACCATAACCATTCACCATTCCAGAAATTACCCTGGATCTTATTCCATCTCCCTCCTAATTCCAGAAATATATTCACCAATTAAAAATCCATCAAAAGGCAAGAAAAAAATTACTTTCACAGTATCTGTATGTCACCAATTTAAAACTGAGTTACATTTGCAAAATCCTCTTTCTTTAAGAACAATCTCCATTAGTAAACTATATAGGGTTAGACATAAGAAAATTGGAAAAATAAGAAAATAGGAAAAAATTCACTGAGGTGAAGTGGTGTCAGTAATTGCTGTCTGGCTAAGAAGCTAGACAAGGTAATAAACTTGGGTGACTTCAGTGGTTAGGAAGAGAAAACATAAGCCTGACTGTAAAACAGCACTTGTCATAATTATAGAGTTGTACTGATTTTGTTTGCAATTTGTGGTATATAAATAAGAACATATTTACTCCTGTTGATCTATTTAATGTTACTGAAACATTATTTCTTCAGAAACAGTGAATTAGATTTCTAACATAAAAGTATTTCTTGTTTGTGGTCTTACTGCTATTCTTCCTTGATTTTTGTATTTCATGCTGCTCCATTTCTTCTCTACCTAAAGGTTCTATGAAGTCAACAAAGCACGTAAATGAGAAAACAAGTATTCAATAAGGTATTATACATCATAAGATTTACTCCTTGTCAAATAAGAACTTTACCAAAGTGGATAATAAAAATCAGGTGCTAAATGCACATGTGTGTATGAGGAAGTACTTCCTTAGCAACCTATGAACTAATTCCTTGTAAGTTTTTCTAAACTCTTTTCCCACTCATTACAGCAGAAATTTTGTCATCAAAAGAAATATTATCCACATTAACTTATAAAATTAAGTGATTAAAACATTATAAGTCATTAAAACATTCATTTATAATATTATTGATTAAAAGGCACCTGATTTAAAACAATCTAATGTAGATTAAGTACAATCTGATATTCTTCCAGGGACCAAAACAAACTTCTTCTGGAAACAAGAAAATACTGCCCAAACATTTATTTTTTTTTTTGTCCCAAGAGTTTAGTCCATGTTTTCTGGCCATATTTTAATTTAAAATTAGCACAAATGTCAGCCATTTCTGGCACCATAATTTCTCTCACAGAGAGTGTTGACTTGTTACCTTTAATCTCACTCTTTTGCTAGTGTACTGAAACATTAGACTATTATTATAACAGACATTCTGTCATTCCAATTCCTTTACTATAGAGAAATGAGATAGCCAATACTGAAGCACATTTAAAGTGAAACAGTTATTAAAATTCTTTACCTCACTTCTACTTACTCCCTACTGCCTCTATGCTATATAGCACTGTAATACTAAAGGAAGTGAATTTTAGCTAAATGCAGTGACAAAAGGCCCTGACAAATTAGGCTGGTTTTCAGGAAATATAAATTCATCTATGTGACTACTATGCTTGAATTCAAACAAGATTTTATACAAAGAAATTATTGTTCAATCTAGCCTTAAGTGGATATTAATCTGTCCTTACATAGGCATAGACTGTCAGAAACAAATAAAAACATGACAAAATTTTGTTGCATTAATCAAGAAACTAACCAATGGATATGATACCCAAGTGGAAAACTCAGGCCTGGAGAAGGACGCTACTTGTGCCTCATCTGGGCAGCTGTGATTCATCAGCACACAGGAATCAGAAGCACATGTCAACACCTGAATCTTCCTTTCCCTGCTGCTCAGAAGAACAGTGATTGACTAGAACAGCAAAGAAAATTAAAGACAGCTGTTTCTTAATTCCTTCCAGAATGGAATGAATATAATAACTTTGCATTGAAACAAGGTTGAACAACACAGATCATCAAAGCTACTACTTTCTTTTCATTAACCTGAAGGAGTACGTGGACTTCTTACATAGTTTGATGATACTGGGGAATTCCCTAACAGAAAAAATTATGCCAAAATAGAGAAGATAAAGAGAATTCAGATATTACCTTTTAACAATTGCTTCAATTGTTTTATACCATTTGTATTAATTTTGTTATGATATCAATACTGATTCATTTTGTTCATTTCAAGCATATGAAGGATGTTACGGCTCTAATAAGGACCTACTTGACAACAGTGAAAAAAAGGTAGAATATTTACATATGTATTAAGGTAGCCATTTTTACAGACTGGTATAGCTCTGGGAGAGATGAGCCCTCTTTGTTCACTGAGGCCACACAGACTCTGTTGGGATGAAATACCCCATATGGACCTTTATGTGATTACCCTGTGTCCTCTTTTTCTCCCATTATAGAAATGGCTTTGAGCAGACCCCAAATACTTATGATGTTCTTCACAGCCTCCATCTAAGTACACTCTTCCCTCTGCTAAGGTGAGCTATCTCTTAACTGACAATTTCAATTTCAGTATCAGTTCCAAATAATTGCACTTAGCTTAAAAGAAAAGATCCAATTTCCATGATGTGGTAATGATTCTTTCCACACTATATTAGAACTTCTCTGTAATGAATTTATTTTCATTGTGAGAGTAGCTGTATCCCCCCAGGAAGCCACAAGCCTTATTCCACTGGATTTTGCTTCAAAGGACATGTAAACACATACATAAATTTATCAGTTATCTAGTATGATTTGCTTTACTAGATATATTCTAGTAAATTGCAGTCATACCTAGGAACCAGGCTGGACTGGAGTCTGGCTTGCTGCTGAATATGTTTGTCAAACAATGAAACTTGAATATTTCTAGCTCACAACTATAAGCCTTCAGAAACTTGACTGCTAGCTTTTATAAGGTTATATAGAAATAATGTACTTTGCAATGTACTTTTACCTTTCCTGTTCAAACAGGGACCTGTCACCTTAGGTGGAAAAAAAAAAAAAAAAGCAGCTTTTTGCAAGTGATTAGTACATATTAAAGACAGAAAAAGTCAACTTGCAGTTAGATGACTTACAAGAGGGCTACAGAACTGTGTTCCGTCAGTTTTGTAATAAAGCCAGGTAAATCTTACATAAACCTTCAGGCTAAGTCTGTATGAATCTACATGGTTCAAATCAGAGATATGAGATCAAGTCATGAAGGAACAGTTACTGTCCTTGCCCCAGTCATGTTAATTAGCTTCTCAGTTTTGGGTTAGCTCAGTTTTTGGTAGCAGAGTTTCTGCACAGCTTTCCCTCCTTCAAAGTTAATGTGAGACTTGCAACACAGGACAATTAATAGCTCGATCAATACCTGTTACAATGGTCTTCTGCAAATCAACTATATATTTTTATGTGGTACATCAGCAGAATTATTATGGCATACATATTTACTGTTTTTTTACTAAGGTTTTTCCAACTGTTTTGTTAGGTTTTTTTCTTGTAACTATTGGTCATCATCTAATGGTGATTTTCTACATTTCATTAACTGGAAAAAAAAAAAAATACACAGAGCGCAAAACCTTCCTTCTTCCATGGAAAGATTTCAGCCTTGGTTTCATGCTCTTGGGATACTTCACATGGACTTAACAATTTTAAGCCCCTGAGCAACTTGCACACAAGATTTTGTGCAATCAATAAGGAAACTGGAAGCTTTTCAATGAGTCAAGACAAAAAAAGAGCTGACCTAAACCCATCAGTAAGATCTAAATATTTTGAGGTATCTTTCTAGGGTAGTGACCTTGTACTGTTATGCATCTGTTATTAATGAATATAACAAGCTGGTATTTTTCTCTTAATCTTTTACATATCTAAGATATAAACATTGATACTTTTTTTATCTGCTTCCTTATCTGACCAGAGTAATTGCAGATTAGTTTCTAATGAGAAACATTCATTTGCCTTTATCTGCTGGAGAGTCAGGAGGTGATAAAGATATATGTAATCATATTTTTGTGGAGATATGTCCAAACTTTATTTAAGTAAAAAATATGCACAATTGCTCTTACCACTAAAACACCATAGTCTTGCTTTTTGGGTTTTTTTCCTCTTTTTATTACTCCTAGTAAAGTTATACCAAGGACTTAAGACCAGTCTACAAAAAGGTTAAATTCATATTTATGTAGGCATCAATAAAAACATCCGTCATTGCTTTTTAATTAATTGAATTCTTTTGCTTGATTGGACTTCAATCTTTAGCATGGATGGCAATAAGCAGTAGTTTCTTCAGTGTCACCCTTTATTTAAGATCACTAAGTGCATGCTTTTTCAGTTCTTAATAATCTTCCTGTATAAGGTTAAACACGTATTTCAACAAGTTCCTGAGATCTTTTGATAAATCACATAATAAAAATTGTCCCTCCTTCATTTGAGAAAGGACCTTGGTAGTACTTCTATTTTTCAGGTCTTTCTTTTTGAATTAGTGACTTTGTATTATTATATATCTGTTAGCACTATAGAAGTCATATTAGATTCCAAAAGGGAGAGTATGCTGACAGTTCTTGAACCAACAACCTTTGTTAATTTCTCTGCGGTTTCAGGTTTTGCAATGCAGCTGAATATCAGTTCTGATTTGGAAAAGTTTCTTAGTAAGTAAATTGGTATGTGTCTATGTTTGGATATCTCTTTATTTTATTGCATGGAGTGAGTGTAAAATCACCACCTGCTTCATTCAGTTTGAAAATGATCCTGTTACAGAAGTAAACCAAAATACCAACACCACCACCAAAAAAACACCCAAAACCAAAAAATCAACTCCCCACAAAAAACCCTAACTCCTTGCAAAAATGAACCAAGCAAGAAACTCCAAAATCAAAAACTCAACAAAAAAACCCCAAACAACCCAAACAAAAACTATCAAATCCAACCCCCATCCCCCACCCCCCCCAAAAAATAAAACAAAAACCCAAACAAATAACAAGAAAAGAATCCTATTCTCATAAATATTTGCCAATTCCCTTTGGGAAACATGAGTTTTATCTAAATTTACTTAGAAAAAAAAGCAAATATTTCTTGAGATCTGTAGGAAAACTCTGAAATATCTCATTATAAAATCTTAGAATTGCAGCTTCAGCTATTGCTGAGCCCCTTAAAATTCAATTTCTCTATGGTATTTGATATTTAAGTATTTTTGAAATCTCTTTCTTGTCTGTTGAAGCAGACATACTGGCAATAGCATACACCACACAGTAATTTATTTTCTGTATTGGCACACATAGGAAAAGTCCTCAATTGTAGAGGACTGGCATTCATCTCCTCCCCCTTTTTGAGCATTAGCCCAGGTAACATGGCTCTTTTCAAAGCTATTCAGTTTTCCCTGTCAAACATTGCTGTGTTCTGCAAAATCTTCTATCTATGCTATTTTTATCCCTGTGAAGCACATTACGTGCTGAAAGCAACCCAGTGTGATAGTGTGAGGCAAGAGTGCCTGCAGAGGGGTGTTGAATGTGCATAAACACATACTTTGTTTTTCCCATAGCACCTGCCCAAATCCTGTTGCTGACATGTCAAGTGGTGAAAAAACATTTGACAACATAACTCTCCAGTACATCTCTCTTCTTAACTCTCAATCAGTTAAAAAAAATTTTGTTTGCTTCAAAAATGTTTCTGGGCCCATACTACAGAAATATTTTTCATGTTTCTTTAAAGCAACCAGCAAGTGTATCTGTTCTTTATGATCTTCTAGCCAATCTATAATTCAAAGGGTAATAAAATTGTTCAGCCTCTGCCATAGGTCAAAAGCAGCTTTCCTGGGGGCACTCAGACTCCTTCAGCTTTCCTTAGAGCCTCATTATAAATGTTTCCTGACTTCTATGTGAGGAGCACATGCAATTCCTAATGAATTCATGAAATGGAGAAGGTTTTAATATAAAAATGGGTACTTCTGACTACTTCTCCTACCTCCTCCCAACATAACAGAACTAGAATTTTGTAAGGATAGAGTGTAGTAGCATCATTTAGAAAAAGCTTAATTTCTTCCTTATTTTCTTCTTCTTGTGGTACGTGTTTGACAAAGTGATTGCTTGCCTAATTTATTTATATGGGGATTAATGCACAGTGCAGATTCTGTACATAACTCTTGCTACAGCAAGAGTCAATCAGATGCTTTGGAAATACGACTTCAAAGAAAGAAAACTGCAAAAATGTGATTGTTTAGGCTGAGGAGGAGAAAAGCAATGGTGGGCATGGAAACAGTATTCAGGGAGTAATATATTCTCTGTATAGGCGAAAAATAAAGAAGAAACAAGGGATTTTCATTTGTCATTAGAAGAATCCAATGGTAGGTCATAATTAAGGACTGAAACAGGTTGGAATGTGAAGATATATGGTGTATCTGTCTGGGGATGTTTAAGGCTAGACAAGCACCTTCTAGGAATTACATAGGATTAGCTGACCCTGTTTATGTAGAGTGGTTGAGCCTGGTGAGTTTCTGAGGTCCATTGATTCCATCCTTGCTCTAACAATTTTCACTAAATTGGATAAACACCTTAAGTTATGCAGCTTAGTCAGATGCCATGAAAAATAAAGGCAATTTTTGAATACTCTCCATATTCCCTAAAAAGTTTCAGCTTTTTGCTTTCATATTTGCATTCAGGGATTTTATGTTTAGATTGGTTTCTCCCCTATACCAAATGTCGTTCCCATTGTATGTGATCAGAAGTAGCTAATATTTCAGGGAAGAAGGATGATTAGAAAGATAAGCATTGAATATTCAGTGAAAACTTCTACTCAATCAATGCCAGCTATCAGACCAAAACGATTCAACAGAGCATTTTATTATTCCATGTACTTTGAGTTAGATAACTGTAATCTCTGCTGATCCTCCTTGGAGGTGGGCTTTGCCTCCATTTACAAACTCAGCTTTAGACTGACCTAACCACGCGACGGAGGGATCATCTGAAAGCATTTCTGAAGCTATACCTATAGTAAGATTGCTTTCAATTCAGTGAAAGAGATTTGCCAAGGGAAATTACTGTTGTTCCAATATGCCAACCTCAATAACCTCAATAAATTGCTTTCGTATTAACAACACGTTAGAGATTATTTATCAACTTTGTTCTGGAGTAAGGGTACGCAACAAGACCTGACTGGTCTGCTGCTTACTAAAATAAAGTCTCACTCATTCAAATTAAAAGCAATAAAATCTTATTTTTAAGCAGATAGTCATAGCCCAAGAGAATGACTAGGAGCATGAAGAAACCTTTGTGTCAGAAGTTCTCAACATAGAACGTGACTGTCTATTAAAGAGAAGATAGGAGGAGGCATGATATTTATATTAAAGATAAGGGATTTTCCTCCCATTCTCCTTTTGAAATACAATTTTCTCAGGCTATGAAGCTGTGAAACAAATATTCAAGCCAATAGTAAAAGGCTAGAAGTCCTTATTTCTCAGTCATGTCTTAGAAAGGGAAATAATAAATACAAATGTAAGGTAGTACCAGGGATGTGAATTTAATCACACTAAAATAATTAACTTAAAACTGTAGCTTTCAATCAATAAATATCTATTTGATAATGCTGATAAGAAAAAGCTTTGTATTAATTAATTGATTAATGCATTAATTAAGAACACTTCTTGTTAAAATAAGAGTAAAAAATCACCCCCAAGTCTCCCATGTTCAGATGCCTTGGGCATTTTTTGAACTTTCATCCACAAAGGTCTTATAATGCTATGTACACCACTAATGAAGCACATTTGTTATAACATTATTTAGAAATGTGAACTTAGTGGCTAAATATATGTTACAATTCTGCCAAGAATGCTGGCAACATTAATCATCATTCCTTCTACTTTCCCTATGGAAGGAGAAAAGCATTATGCTGAGGGATCACAAGAACCATTTGGGCAAATTCCCACCCTTTTTTTTTTTCAGGAGAAAATATTGTTTCATTATGAAGATGGATTTTGCCTAGAACTTTTGCTTTAAGTATCATAAAACTATTTTCACCTACAAGTCTATATTTGCAAAGATTACAGATTTTTTATTTCAACGAGTCAATCTTTGCTTACAAATTTTAATTTAGGTGTCTAGGTGGATATTTTTCTTCACGCTGTTGTGAACAATAGTTCCATTAATTCTAGAATTATTTTTTTTTTCACTTGGAATAGGTGAATAACTTACACTTAAAGTGAACATTTTGGCATGTTGTGATATTCCTTAGGGTATCTGAGGGAGAAAGTAATTCATCTGGGACTTAGGAGCCTGTAGGAATGCTTGCCTCCTAGACAGTGCTTTGTCTTTCAAAAGTAAAAGGCAAAAATCTGCTTTGGGAGTTTTTCTCAATTTCTTCTGTTGACATCCTTCTGAGAAAACAACTAAGCAAGTTGTAATAAAATGTCCCACTAATGTGTTTAGAGTAAGTTTTAGAACTGTAAATTGCTGATTTATCTTAGGAATTTCCCACATCCATCTCATCTCCACCAGGTCATTTTCTCCTTTACTCTGTGCACTTCTACCCTCATTAAATGGTGATGTCCCTGCCTGGAGAGTCATGCTGTAAACTAGATCACTGAAAAAGCTCTGATTAACAACAACAAAGATAACTACTAAAATGGAGCTTTAATTCAGGAATAAAAAACCCTCCTTATGTATATTTTTGTTATTCTGCACTAACTTTGGGGGGATAAAATACTTTACCCAGTGTATATTATTTCCATAATATATTTTTATATTATTATTATATATTATTATATTATTATTTATATTATATTTTTTATATTTTTATATTATTTTTATATTGAGCTGATACTTCTTGAAAACGGGCAGGCTAGAGAGCTGGAATGGCAATGGCACTACTTCTACAAGCTTCTGATCAGCCATGCAAGGAATTCATATAGTATGGAGATTTCTCTGTAAACCATGGATTATTTTTAAGGCAGAAACCAGGTAGAAGCATGATTCAAAATTTGCTTTTGGATGACTTTTAAAGCTAGAAAAATTGATGTCAGGGAAAACAATAGGAACCAAACATGCTGAATTATAGTCCTCTTCAGTCTTGTTCTCTGGCTAGCTTCACAGGGATAAAGACCCTGAGAATAGAGTATTGCAACAGACAAGAGAGAACACAGATTTATGACTTTTCTTATTTGAGTGTCCCACAGTTTTCAATACTGCTGCAGATTTATTTTAGGTCTTCTGTGGTACAGTGATGTTTCTTCATGATGGCTTGCCTAACTGCAGAGGTCGACTGCTTTCTGTGGGACTGCATGGCTCAGAAGGTCATGGGTGTTTTGTGCTTGGCTAAATCTTAAATTGCTAATGTCAGTGAGGATGAAGGGAATAGCTGCAGCTGGTATGCCTTCCTTGTATATGTTTTCAGACAGGATCCCTCTATACATTCCATAAATGCTTTCAAAATCGGTTCCCATTAAACAAACCAGCATGTGCTTAGGGATTTCAGTAGCTGGCTAAAAGTAATTTTCTTCCAATCAAGTCAGTTTTTAAAGGGTATGTGCTTCCTCTATTATAAACACGCTGTTATGCTTTGGAAGACAAAGCCCTAGTTTCGCTCTCCCTACTGCTCCCCCCTTCTTAAGTATATTCCCTTGCTCTGGAATGCAAGACTTTTTATTCACGTCTTCTTTCATTCCCTAGTTGCCAGAGTTATGCCATATTGGAGGGAACAGTGAAATCAGGCAGCATATCGTAACTTTCACTTAACCATAGCTCAAAGGAGACAGAGTGCAGGATTGTTTTTTGGAACTAGGGAGTGCTCAAAAATATAGTCTGTCTTGCCTCTTGCTACATTAAGTTCATACTGTAAAATTTTTAAAAAGTTATGAGATAATGAGTAGAATTATTAATAAATAATGAAGTGAATAAAAACATTTCTTAATTTATGCTATGTAAAAAGCTACATTTTTGTGAAAGTTAAATTACTGTAATTTTTAAAATTAGAATTATTTTTTTCCTCAACAAAACAATTTAAATGTTGTAAAATTGCTATTTCTGAAAGTACCTAAGTGAAAAAAAAAAAAAAAGATAAGAGAATTAAGGAACTGGGATGCCTATGAGTTACTGCAGTCATAGTGTTTGAATAAACACTTAAGAAAATTGATCTGATTTTTTTTCTTTTATTTTTTTTTTTTCCTCATGACCTGGTTTTTATTCTTCACAGACTTCTGATTTGGATGAGAACCATGACACTCCTTGAACACATGTCTAATTTGGACTGTAGTGCATGCCATAATAAGTCCCAGCAGGAAGATGTAAACACTGCCATAGAGAGTAGTTGAATAGAGGATATGAAGTAACAGTTTATTTATGTTCCAGATCATGGTAACTTAAATACTCTTCTTTTCACATTTAGTAGCCCTAATGATACCTCTTGCTAATATTAGTGTGGTCCACTGCCAACAGCTGGAGGCCAATGCAACACTTGAGAGTTCAAGGACAAACTACACAGTACAGCATTTAGGGACCAAGCTTAATTGCCCATTAAATGGCTATAAAGCAGCAACAGAAAAGTGAAGACTTTTCATCTATGTATGTACTGCTTGAGGTTAAATTTCAGTTTGGAAAGGAACTTCTTTTTACTTCAGATAGACTGTACATATAATCCTTCTAACTGAAAATCTAGAGCTCATTCTGATTGGATATGCAAACTGGGAAAGATGTTCATACCTATTTCAGATTTATGATCCTATTGTACATTTTTTGCAAGACAGAATTTTTAAATTTTTACGTATGTCTTTGAGGCTGATTTTGAATTTAGCAGATTGGCTTTATTTTGTTTAGAATGAAAAGTTTAAGCAAGGATCAATGACAAAAACCTAAGTTTCAAAACAGATATTGATAACTACAACTAAAATTCATAATTCCTCAGGCATATTTTAGGAAAAAAGCAGTCTCCTTTTTTGTTCCATATATTTTACACGATGCTTTCCTGAATTGTTGAAATTGGTGGAGTTATGAAATAATAGTACTTAACTTCAGTTTAAACTGGTGAAGGATTCTTTTCATCCTGTTCTAAAGCACTTCACTGCTATTAAGCTTAAGAGCCACTAAATCCCTGGGGACAAAGGTAGCTATTCAAGTGCAAGGTCATTAGGAAAACCTGTAGTTTCCCAGTTAGTTGTTATGTCTCCTGTTAGGAAAGATGTCTTCAAAAATGTCTTTTAAGAGCCATGAAATCTTGGGGTCAGCAGCCAAAAACCAAAATTGAGTGTGTTAATACTGATTTAATGGCAGAATGGAATCTCAATTCCAGAGAGAAAAGCAATACGGTAAGAGTACAAAGAACATGGTTTTTTTAAATTCAGAATTAATGATTCAATTACTCAAATTCATAAATTCCTCTGAAAACTCTGTAACAGGTCACAATTCCCTTCTTACCAAATTTGGTTTGGTACACAAGTGGCACTTACCTCCATCCTTAACCACAGTTGCAGAAAATGTCTGATTTCATTGAGCGATCGATTGCCAATGGTAAGAGCTCATTTAGCGCTCAGGAGACATCGAGGCTAAAATAAATATTCACAAACAGTCCTTAGTAAGCAGGCTGTCCTAATTCTCACCTTGCCTGTTACTAGTTTTAAGGGTTACCTTCATCCACCTTTTAGTAACCAGCTTCCTCTTCCCAAACCCTCTGAGTAAGCACTGAGGGAGCTATTGTGCTTTCTCCTTTCTGCAAACTAAATGTCTTTACCTCACTCTACTCTAATGAACTCATCAATACAAGTGGCTAACATAAATATTCTCCTTGCTGATAAATACAAAATGGTGAGAGAAAAAAAATACTACAAAAAATTTATTCCAAAGTACAAGTATTTTTTCTTTTCTTTAGATCTTATGAGTAGAAATAGCAGCACTCTGAATAAATGAATATTATTTGACTTTGGAAATTCAGTATCAGATCTTGTTTTTACAAAGCCTTGATTATTTTCTGAATCAGTGAGCTCCTTGTCAGAATGCATGCTGTTTCTATAGATTTATACAGAAAAAGGTTTTTAAAAAGGTTTATAGAACTAATTAATTTAGCAGTTGAGTGAAAATACAGAATTCAAACCTTGACTTATTGTATATAAAAATCCAAATTGCACACAAATCACCAAATTTTGCTATTAGCCTTTGCCAGTAAATAGCATATTAGAAGTCACACAAACGTCTCACAACTGGTCAGCTGAACCACTGTTCATATATCAACAGTATATTCTTATATACTGTTAATATAAGAAGCCTAGAAATAGCAAAATATCTGTTACATTTATAATATGATAATGAGATATGAGTGTATTATTTGGAATAAATAGACATGAAAGAAGCTATTGCTCAATCTTAGTGATTCTCTTTGTGTAACATCCACCTCAGATCTTCCGTATTGACTTAAAATGAACAGACTCCTTTGGGTTGTATCAATCAGACGTGTTTGATCTAACCATCCTTCACTTGTGGGGAGTGAGAAGAATCATGATGGACAAGGACCATTTGTTTTGTTTTTAGTCCTGTTAACCAAAATTGGATCCAACTAGCAAAATGTTCCTTCTGTTATGTTGTGTGAAATCTGGACTGCCCTTTGCATGGCTGTAAGATGGAGTTTATTGGGATTTGCTTGACAACACAGAAAGCAGACATAGTGTCTGCCTTGAAGATCTTATAGATATCTCCAAGATACTGAGAAACAAAGTTCTTCTCCTCCAAAGAAACTTTCTACTAAAAGTGACCACCTACAAAACCTCCAGGAGAAAGTAATGAAGTAATAATAGGCCTATAGGAAACGGAATGCCATTAATATTCAGTGTTAAACCTATATGGAGAATAATCCTACTACTGCTCATTATTTGTATTTATAGGACTCAGAAAAAAATCAAAATGTGAGAATTCATATGAAAGAGTAAAGCTGAAGAAACTATTCCAATTCTAAGAACAACCTTCAGTAAGGCCCTAAGTGAAAATGTGGGAGAAGGGGATGGAAAAAAGAAAACAGGTTAATGGAATGAGGGTAACAATGAAGCAAACTTGTGAACAAGAGTAAAATTACATATAGTTACAACCTGAATAGGCCTTTAGCAATAAATAATAACTTATCAGTGAAAACAAGACCATGTTGCAAGTTAATCAAGAAGAGTGTGTTAAATGTGAATATAACTCAAGCTGTAGGTGCGTCAGTGAGTGGAGACGATGAATGTAGCAGTGGGATAGCTTAGGTGAATGGTTACTAACAATCACAGCCAATGTAATAGACAACATGGTTTGAGAACCTCTTCTGACTTTGTTATTAGGATGCTCCTGAATAACTGTGTCCATTAAAGGATCTACAGCCAGCTTGTCCTTTGAAAGTCCACGCTGTATCCTTGTTTACAGCGCGCACCTGTGGTGTGTCCATGTGAAACTCGGCTGAGCTGACCTCCAGTGTTGGCTGTACAGTGCTCACAGCAGTCACACTATCAACTGCTACCCACCATATCAGCATTCGACTCCGGCACTGTCCTGTTCCCGAGGGCTTGTCTGCCTCGACCTGTCAGTATTTGCACTAACATTCTGCCTGGAGATGTACTAATGAGCTATTACAGACACCCTAAATTAGACACTGATAAAGAACACATGCTGAGTTTGTCAGAAAATTTATCTTTTTGGATGCTCTTGAAAGACACAATCAATTTTTCTGCTGTAAAACTACCAGTATGGACTGTACAAAGCTACAATAATTTCCTTTCTTCACAAAGACTTTTTATATCATTATGGCATGATGTGCCATACACATTTAGGATTGAAATATTCAAATCAAGTAGAGGAAAATCGAACAAAAGCAATTATGAAAAAGTTTACTTTCTTCTGACTTCCTCCCAGTTATCATGAATATAGTTGTATCAACAAGGGTCCAGTCAGCTGTGTCCAGCTGTTTTTTCAGGGCACATCATTAGAAAATTCATTACATCAATAAAAAAATGTATCTGTTTTCTTCCATATTTAAAGAGTTTTGTACATGAAAATAGATTAAAAATATGAGTAAATGTTAAAGAACTTTCTTTTCATGTGTTATGAAACATAAGCATGAGTGCTATGCTACTTAAATAAACATACATAATATATTTAGTTAAACACAAAACTTTTTTTTTTTTTTTTAAATTGGTGTATTCCTAGTCTCCTGCAAAAAACAGTTTCCTTGTTCTGATCTCTCCTCTGCATTCACACAGACCTATCAGGCATCTCCCTGAAAGTATTTTTGGCTAGATAAAAGAGTTTTACAGCTCTGGGGAAAATAACCTCACTATTGCTCTTAACTATCCCCTTGATACTTTCATAAAAATGTTAGACCAAACAGAATCTCTCCAGGAAATTCCTAAACTCTAACCTTTCGGGGTCAGAGAATGCAGCAGACAGTTTGTTGTCTTGAACAGTGACCTCAGTGCAATTCTACTCCAAACAAACTTTTAGATGCTATCTATGTATTATCTCGGGGGAATTCAGTGCTAGCCCTTAGAGATCAACAGTAGCACTTTTTGCACCACTTTCTTCACTTTCTACAGAGAATGAGGAAATGACTCTCAAATCCATTAAGTTCCAAGTTGTAATTATTGGTTCTCTGGGAACAGTCCAAGTTAGGCAAAAATTCTATATTGAAAATTATTTCTGAGAAGATAAGATACACAATATTTCAGTCATTATGGCATGAATAATTCTCAGGTCAGTCACTTTTATGCATATTTGGGATATGATAGGACTGAATTAGATTTTCTGGGACACCAAGACCATTTCTATTGTAATATAATGTACATTGTATAACCTCTTTCACAAATGAAGAAAGTTACATCTTAAAAGTGGTTTTTAAAGTCATTTACTTAATTCATATGAGCCATTATCAGATAGAACTTATCTCAGGATTCTTAGATGAAACACAAATTAGAAAGCCTTGCAGAAATAACTTAGCTCCTTCATGGAAATAAACTTGGACAGAAAAACACATGCTTTGACAACAAAATTTGCATATTACTTACTCTTCTATTAACATAAATTTTCATTTTAAAAAGTTTTTCCCACAGATTTAATCATTCTAAGTTAAGAAAAAAAAAACTTGAGAAAGATTATATAGAGAGGAAATTCTTCAGTGGGTTTGTCAAATGCACTAAAGCCATCAAACTAATAAATATTGTTTGGATAAATTCATATAATATAATAATCATATGGTTCCATTAGTCTTTTTTGTATAATTGGCTTTTCAGTCAACAAAAAACATTGTTTTAGAGGGACTCCTGTGAATTTTTGGGGCTTCTCAGGTCATGCTACATTCCAAACTTAGATCAATCTTTTCTGGAAAAATTTTTCAGTGGCATTTCTTGCTATTTTACCCAGTACTTTCTCCCAGAAGGCCAAAACTCAAAGATCGCTGTATTGGTCCAGCTGTAAAAGCACATCTGTCAGTTTAAATTAGATAGACAGCTTCCTATAGTCAAGGGGCAGACTAATGCCATTAACCTTCAAGCTTTACAAGAACTTTTTGGTGTTCAGTTTTCAAATACAATGCAAAGCAAATGCATGTGAAAATGATAAATGCTATGAGGAGTCAACAAGCTACACAGTGTTATTTTGTTTCATAGTATTTGGGTTTTAGGTTTCTGTAATACTTTAAGTGCTGATATAAAAGTATTGATTTACCAAGTAGGAGATTTTTAAGGAGAAATATGCTCTTTGTGGTTTCCTGTAATCTTATAAACCACAGATTCGATGGGAACAGTATTCAACTGGACAAAAGAAAGCTCTCTTTAATCTTTAAACCTTGCAGTGTTCATTTGCAATAGTAGGAAACATATCTCTGTCTTTGTGGCATTCTTACTTTGGTATACATATAGAAAGACTTGGGAATAAAAACACCATTTTCAGCTCTCCAGATTATGTGTGCCTGAAACATCCCAAACAAGGTAAGAACAGATTGAATGATCTGGGTAGCAAGGAAACTTTTAATACAGTAAATATAGTAAATACAACTGCACATTACTAGATAAGATTATTATGCTTTCCTATGTCTTCAATACTTGAATAAAGTTGCAGATCATTTCTGTCTGTCATTATAGACCTGTACATCCTCATTAACAGATAATGTATTAAACAACAAGTTTATCACTGTTAGGTATAGCATTGCTCTCATGACAAAGGTGGTTTGTTTTTTAAAAGAGATACATGTGTGAGATAATGCTGAGTGGAGATAAAAATCTACAAATTACCTGCTTGGGAAAAAAACCCTTGTTTGGCAGCAAAGAAGGAAACATAAGCATAGGTAAATTTAATAAAGTTGAAGTTTACATATGATGTTATCATGTAAAAAAATAGAGAAGTAGAATACAGAGGTTAAATAACCTGCCTCTTCTCTAAAACAATAACAACCTTTTGAAGCTTCAAAATAAATAAGTTGCTTATATACATTCTTCTTTTTTGCATTTCACTTTGCACTTAAGTTGGATGTAATAAACAATGAAAACAATGAGCTCAGTTTTAAAAGAATCTGGTGCAATTCTGTGAAGTTCAAAGAGCACAATCCCTATTCCCACTGACTCCTGTGGTGTCTAAGGATATTCAGTTATTTGAGTAAGACACAATGAAAGAAGTGAGACAGACAGTTTAATGCAGAATGTCAGGAAAACTGTCCTCAGGAAAGAACACACAGATGTGTCAATGGATATAATAGACTTTCCGTTTTATGAATCAGATATAGTTCAGTTCTGTGGTTTGTCCTTCATTGCTCAAACCCACCTTTTGAAGGCATCTCTGATGGAAGAATTCAGATTCAATAGAGTTGTCAAAATTTTTTAGGTAAAAGACTTAAGACACTTAAGACTATTCCCATGCTGTTATTGAAGTATTATTGATAGCACCCTATTTGTCAGATTAATCCACTGTTGCCAGCAGCAAAGCTATGCTTGACTGGAGATTAATAGTCATGAGCAGAAAGTAAGTGAGTGTTTATTGAAAAATATTAGTAGAGAAAGAAGAGAAAAAAATACAGCAATATAAATACTGCTCCATGCCAAAGACTGCATAAATCAAAATACCGTGATTAAAAAAAATATTTTGCAAGCTTTTAAGAAACATCTAATATAAAGTACCAAATATTTCCAAGTTAAAAAGATTTTAAGAGTAAGAAACTGATGTTCTCATCTTTTTACCTTAAGATTGTTGTCTGTAAAATTTTCTTTCTTTCCACTCTAAAACTTCTCACTGATGAGCTCATCTCTTTTGTAGAATAAACTTAAGAGATCTGTAACGATTTGGTAAAGCATTCTTACTAGGGCCTAAAGAGACAGTTTAAATCTATCAAGAATCATGTATTCTCACTTATTTCCAAGATGCAATGTAAATGCAGTTTCTATCTGTGATTTCTGGTCATATTCTGTAGGGGTACATGCGACTACAAAACTGTGATCACAGTTTTGCAGTACAGTAGCCTGTACTGTGCACTGCTGTAGCTTCTGCACTCCCATTATAGGCACTAGACTTTCTTGTCAGAAGTGGTCAGGCTAGTGGAAATAGAGAAAGAAATCTTTTCCACAGACAGCAGAACGAGAGATCAAGTCTTAGTAGAAAGGATTTTATTATCTTACTGCCTCTAGCTAAAGACCTTCACTACTAGGCTAGAAGGCCTGCTTGCCTTAGTGGCATTGTCTGATCTAGTTAACAACTTTTCTTTTTCCCTCCCCTAACAGAATAGGTAAAACATGTGGAGAAATTGTACTTAACTTTTCATGGGCTTTATGTTGGTCATTAGGAGGGAGGAAAGGCTAAAGGAGCTTTGTTATAATTTTCTCAGTCAGTAGTGTATTGAACCTGGGTCTTTGTTATCTTATGAGAGTGCTTTAACCAATAAGGTACTGTATAAAGCAAAAGTGAGAGGGCATCATTATCACCACTTTTACACAGGTTTTGAAACAAAGGATACAGGCAGCTATCTGAAGGTAGAATTTGGACTGTAAAGTTGGAATGGGAGGCATCCTCTACAGCAATGAGAAAAATACCTAAATATAGGGTAAGGGTTTAAATTAAACCACGTTCTCATTTTCAGGATTAGTTGGGCCAGCAAAAAGTGCTTCTCTGCTCAAAGTGTGGCTGAACACTGTGTAGAAACTGGGGGCAACGAAGTGAGTTAAGCACAAAGCTGCTCAGCACTGCAGCATCAAGTGTGTTTGTGTTTGCCTGGTTTTGTTAATCTGGCCTTAAATTCCATTCTAGATATTACACAGGAAAACTAGTAGCACCAGAGACTGAATGTGTATCTGCTGAGTCACACTTCCTTGCCATAACCACAAGACAGACGTTTCTAATGAGGAGCTACAACAGACATGAGTCACTGTGATTGTGGTTCTGCAAAATAACGTTTTACCTTCTCATTTAAAAATTGTCACATTGTACTTATGTTAATTTGTACTTTTCAATAATGTTTTAAATTTGGTTTATGTCTTTTCCTTAATTTTGTTTGTTTCAGAGAAACTTCTAGGAAAGTTCTAAGTAAAATATATTTCTTATAAATTGTATACAGTATGTCCAAAAATAAACAAAGCAATTTCTTACACTTCTTACCTTAACATTTAAGCTTCATTATTATGATATTTTAAAAATATTACCATATTGCATAAAGCAAGTAGCCTTTTGCAAGAATATTATTTTAAAAATGTTTATAAAATAGATGTTGAATACTCGCAGCATGCTAAAGTTTGGCTAGATGAAATGACTTCTAAAGTCTGCATCTCACAAGTTGGACAAGAAGCTGTCAGTGACCCAATATTATGACATGTTTTATTGTTCATTTACTGATGCTGACAGCTATGCTCTAGAGTTTGTAATTTTCCTTCCCATTCTGAAGATGGCACAAAACTCTTGGAGAAATTTCCTAGGTTCTCATTTATTAGTACTATATAAATACCACTAAACTAAGAAAACAGAGATGATTTTTTGATCAGTTAAATATTTGGACAGCTCAGCTGAACACTAAAAGTCTGCATTTACTAAGTCAGTTCACAGTGGTATCTGAAATAATGCAAGGGTAAAAGGCATTATCTTACACCCCACAGTGTGGCAACTGTTGGGAAATGGGTGTTTTTATAAGTAAAGATAGCTGACCACTAGGCACTTTTAGCACAGTAGAAACACAGCTGGGTTTAGTCTATACTGAAAATATATTCTGAGTTAATTGAGTTTGCTTGTAAGCAAACATCTTTAATTCTCTTGCTAACCAAAACAGGAATTTTTGTCTGTTACATATTATCAGTAATCTTTAATGGAATGCCTTTACTATGTAATCTACAAGAGGTGCCAGAGAAACCTGTCTTTTTTCCCTTTTATTTATACCTGATTGCTTTAGAATCATTGCTGACTAATACTAAAAACTGTGGTAGGTCAAACTGATACAAAGCTATACTAGTACCTCTTTAAAAACACTTCAGAGATTACCCTCAAAAGCTTCATAATTTCTTCTAGTAAAGACCACATTGAATTTCAGAACAAAATGAAACATGGGCACTAAGTTTAGTGAAATTTAAAAATCTAACCAAGAATTTGCTACTCAAATGAGGTTTCAGGCTACAGATAAATATCTGTTTTTCTCAAAGGAAATAAAAAAAAATACATAATTAGTTTCTATATAGTTAGAAGTCATCTCCAGTAAAAATCTATTTTTTTGTTTCAGAAATATTTTTCAGCCTCAGTCTGAACAGGGCTCTGAGGTATAATGCCATCTGTAGAAATAAAATGTACTTTCTGTACTTAAAATAATTTTGCTATCCGGAGAAAAAGGACATTTCAGAAGTGACCTAATATGCATAATAGAAACAAAAATGCTTCCATACTATAGAAATGAGTTTCCTGAAGTTGTTCTCTGTGTTCAGCATCCTTTCCTTTCTTTCCTTTTGTTTACTCTTCAATGTTCATATCATTTGACTATGAAAGAGGTTATTTTTCTACTAAAGTTTTATTTAGATAATGTCATGCTTCTACATTATACTAAAAATGAAAACAAAGCAGACTCCTGCTAATTGAATCCTAACATGTCCCAGAATACCACAAAGGCCAGCACTGCACAGAAATGACTGAGAAGTTTAAAGCCCACACATTCCAAGTGTTCTCTTTGTTTTTTTCTTTAGCAGGGTACAAGCAAGCAATGCAGTTTACAATTCTTTATGTTATCTACTATACTCAGTGCATGCAGTAGTTATGTGAACTGTGGTAAGAGAAAAGTAAGCAATCAGTAGCATGCTCCAAGCTGAATTCAAGCTTTGCCAAAAATAATGTTCATACTTTCAGCATATTTTGGCTGTACACCAAATATGAAACAATTTGTACTGGACCATTATTTGTTGAATTGACTGTGTGATCCATTTACAGATCTATTTTCTTGAAATGTAAATTTGTGTATTTTCTTTTCATGTAGTATGTCCTATAAGAATACCAGAATATAAAATTTCATCCCTTGGTGTTATGTTCTGAACTTATGAGTTTCTTACAGGAAAAACTCTACATTGGGGAAAGTAATCTATTTGCTGTGGGAGCCTAACTCTGTAATGCTGGATTCTGTTGATCATAAAACTCAATGGAAGCCTTTGCATGCAAGATGATTCACATGCACTCATAAATTTCTAATTCCAAAAAGCCACTGTTTCACTGAGATATTGTATATATCATTAACACTACAGATACATATATAAAGGATTACTTATTAATTTCATAAGGTGTATGTGACATAAAGTATAGAGTTTATGGTATACAGAACAAGGAGATGGACCATCTAGTAAGTATAAATATTATATAGGTTGGCCCATACCACTTGACAGTAATAGTTCTTAAATAAACTTGATTCAAGGTCTTAGATAAACAAGACATGAATGGTGCTTTGAGGGTCAACAGATGAGAGAAAACGGAGATTTCATGTTCAGAAGAAATCCTTGATATTCGTATGGGTTCCAACCAGTTAGTACCAGACTGAATTCCAACCATAACTGGTATTTTGTGAAATCCATATCTTTTATATTAAGTTAAAGTCCAGAAGTATTTAACACATATTGTAGCTCACATATGGTGTGCAAGCAAAGAGATCAAAAATTATACTATTAGGCAACAGGGAAGTCATGAAAGCAAAAGCTTGCCAAAAACAATTTAAGAAAAAAAAAAGTTACAGTCAGAAATCTGGTAGGAAAAGTGTTCTTTCCTGGATACACAGTAGGTTCTATCAAAGAGAATGAGAACCATAACCATCTAAAACTTCTTCATCCTTCATTTCTGAAGGATGTTTTTTTTCTGAGTGACTAGACTGCTCTACTGCTGTGTGAATTCTCTCACAGTTTGAAGAAACAGTAAACAATCTTGCAGCCATAGGTCAGCCTGGTGAGCTAAGTTAATCACAATAAAGCTTACTGTTGCATATGTTCAAAACAACATTTTGAATCTTCTGAGTTGGTGCAGCATCTAATATAAATAGCAAGATTTAAAAGTGACTGGACAAATAAGTATAGTATCTACTAATCTATTTTTAAAAACAAGGAGACACTTCTGCCCCTCCACTCTAGCCTTGTTTCTTATTTTGCTGTTCAAAATACCTCTAGGTGATTTTCCCCTGATCACCTTTCAGGAGGGGTCACAGATGCCTCATTTTCATTTTCTTTTATCAGCTTATGTACTCATTTTTCTCTTCTCTCAGTTTCTGACACAGCTGCTTCCTGGAATTAATGATCTAGCAGGTACCTTTGCTTTGGCCTTGGTTCCTGGGTGCTGCCCTAGAGTTATGAAGAGAAACTTGCAATACCACTATCCCTGCCTTTGCTCCACTGTGAAGCAATTTGCATAAGTGTTTCATTTTTGGTACAGTTCCATGCATTTGATCAATCCATCCCTCCCCCAGAGCATTCTCTGCTATTGCAGAGAAATGCAGAGAAAGGAGTAATATCTTCCAATACCTATGCAGTCCTAGACTATTTCTTTCGTCTTTTAGTTTGGGGCAAACTACCCAGGCTGTGCAGTCTGATGAAAATTTGTGTAGGTTGGTAATTTTCAGGTTCATTTACGGTTTAAGAGGCAAAGTTCTACCCCTAGTTGTGTCTCTTGCTGTTGTGTTGCCCTGAGAAAGTCATCGTTGCCATGGACTTGTGTTTTGCTAGCTGTAGGACTGGCATCTGCTGGTGAGTTCATTTGAGCTGTGTGGATGGACAGTCATGTATAAAAGCTTGACATTAATAATGGAGTCAAGCAAAGCCTAACAAATGAATTTTGCCAGAGTCACAAGACGCTACTTTCAGAGCACAGACTAATAACTGGCAACATGCAGCCATGGGAGGAAGTGCTCAGTCCATGCTAGGAATAGTCTCACAGCCATCAGATATTTTTGTTGGAAGCATTATTTTGTATTTTACTGGAAACTTTACCTGAAGAGATATTAAGAAAAGTAGGAATATGAAATCCCACTGACTCAGTATGACCTCTGCTGGCCAGAGTCCTGCGTTAGCAGAAAGCAAATGAGCAACTCCAGTATAACCTAAAGACGTGTTAACCTGGCCATGTATCTTTGAGTAAGGGTCATTTAATACTAAAAAAATTTGTATTAAATTTCACACCTTTGCTTAAAATTTCTGGTACTTTTTTATAATACAAGAAAATTGTTAGTAAAATAGAAAGAAAACTCCAATCTGAAAAAAAAAATCATTTCTACTTATAACAAAGAAAATTTCTTTGACATCTACAATTGGTAATGAAATGGTCCAAATTAATGAAAGCTTATGGATTTTCAATCCTCCTACTCTTTCCTCCACTTAAGACTAATTGGTAAAAGATAAATAAGCAAAACAGTAAAATAACTGGAGTGAGGTCCGTAGCTTCCAACTCATTATGAGTTTTGTTAATTACTGAAAGATAAAATGTTGTTTGTGGCCTAGATTCAGAGAAAGGGTACACAAAGAACACGATGACCTATTTGTGCATTTAAACTTCTTTTGGTTGAATATTTCACCAAAATTTCAGTCTCAGGTTTTAACCCTGAGGCTGCTTAAAATCACTGAATATTTAAGCTTCTGTGAGTGAAGATAGTTATGTAGTGAGAAATTAGGGCTTTGCGATACTTAGAAATGGCCAAAATTTAATTGAGAAAACCATAGATTAGGAGGTGGGAAAAGATATAAGTAAACAGGTACTTGTGTTTAATCTCCAGGGAAGACCATTTTTTGGCTAATAAGCAGTTAAAAAAGCAGTTTGTGAGTATTTTTTTACTTCAGTGTTAAGTCTCTGATGTGCAATCTCATTGGGCATTAGGCATAACCTCCCTTTGAAGTGAGAACAGTTCAGGCCCACCTAACTGCAGGACTCTGGACTCTCCTCTAAACTGGCACCTAAACTATGGACAGGATAAGAGAGAGGTCTTCTAAGCTTTGCATCTGTGAATGTGCAGTGCCTTGCAGACTTATTAAGAGTTTGCATGTCAGAAGCAACATTATAGGGCTGGGAATAGCTCAGCACCTGAGTTAACTAGTCTGGATTTTTTTGTAAAGTATGGGACTGAGAAGAATATTCTCCTTCAGGTCTGAGTCTACATCTGGGAAAAATCACTTTCAGGATGAAAGTGGCCTCAACCATCACCAGAGTGGTCTCTGGTGTTGCCATTCTTCCTTGTCTAGTCCCCTACCCAGTGAAGGTGCTGTAATTGTCCTGTTAGGGCATCTCCAAGTGCATGGGATGTTGTGACTCTGGTGTACGCCTCAGCTAGCTTCATACAGGTAACAAAACACAAACCACCAGCAGCTCGAGCTTTAGGACATTCAAGAAACCAGCAAAATAAAGCTTTGGGAAGAGTGTACATGTTTCTAGAGGACACTATGTATTTAGAGGGTTCTGAGATAATCATACACACAGCTGCTTTTCCTGAGGTGAAAAAAAGCCTTTATTGCAGGGTTTTAGACCCCTTTTTATAAGCAGTTACAACCAAGTCACCCAGATTGGTAGAAGGAGCAACACCTCTCTCATCCCATTGGTGGGATAAGAGAGAAAACACTCTCAAAACATCTGTGTCTTGTTTTGGGAAAGTAATTTCTTATTTACACAAATAATCCTTGAGCGAGAAAGGGTTCCCAAGACTTTCCCTTGGGAACAGTTGGTCCCTGAGAGCTGAAATTCTCTCAGGTTCAGAAATCATGTCCACATGTACACTGACTGCTGCCATAAGATAAAGCATATGCTGCTCTCTCTTTACTACTGTTGATAGTCACAGTAGCTAGAGATGATAGGGTATCTTCCCAACTTCATTCGATTATCTGCCTACAGTTGTTCACTTAATTCTGCATCATTAAGTAATATTGGATATGTAACAGATTCTAAAACAGCTGGTTACTTTGACATTAAAGGAAGAAATGCTTAAATTTTTCCAGATCCAGACCTAGCTCCACAGCTGTGTTGCTCGTACACTCAGTGTGTACCGTCAAATATTCCAAGGCATTTGTAAGTCCAAACAATGTGTTTTTAGTACTGAGATCCATTTAATCAATTTCAAGACCTAAAAAAACCCAGTCACTTACTAGTGCCTGGTTAGAAGAGTCACATTTAACTAGTCAAAAATTCTTATTTAAATTTAATTCTGTATTATCTACTTGAAAAAAAAAATAAAAAATTGAGAACTTAGGATTTTGATAAATTACAATTAATGTATTTTACCAGCAAAAGAATTAAACAATTAGTATACAGAAATGAAAATATGAGCATACATCTGACTGATGCTTGTGTAATTGGATTAAAGGTTTGAAGTGGGTTTTTAAAGAATGTGAGAGACAGTCTTTCCATTTAAATTGAACTTGGAACATACAGACATTGTTGTCATATATTATCCAGCAATTAGGTTCTTTGGTAAGACTTTTCAGTTGCTACTAAAATTAGTTATGTTTCCAATTATTGCACCTCAACTACATGCCCACATAACTGTGTTGGTTGATATAACATTAATTATAACCCTCATAAAAATAATTATTCTTTTATAGCATGATATCAAATTTAATCTTTTTGCTGTTTGACAAAGAATGTTATCAACAAAATCATTTTACCCAAGGGGAGGTGATAGACTAATACTTAGAAAACTGAAGGTGCAACAGATCACTGCACACACAGGAGAACAGGATGTCATAACGTCAGGTAAGGAAACAAGAGTTGTTTGGCTTGACTGCTTAGGAAATCTTGTCCTAAGAGTCCTCACCGCTCTTTGTGACAGAGATGTGTATATCAGGCGTAATTAAATGTTCACATATGATGAATTGCCTAAATCAACAAAACATTGTAGAAATTGCATGTGTTGAGCACACTGCAATATACTTTACTATCTTTGTTCAAAATTCCCTGGCAAATAGAAGACAAAATATTTAACCTAGTGTACGTATTTAAAAGTTCATACAGCATTGGAGAATGAATTCTGTTGGTCCAAGAATTGCAATAATCTTTTAATTTTATTATAACTATATCATATTATAGTTTCCTATAACTAAGAAGAAAGGCCAAACATCATTAATGCATTTAATTATTTAATAATATTATCAAATCACATTTGTAAGCCAGTCATTGCAGTGATATAGTACACTCTCTTGTTAGTAGGATTCCAGTGGTATAATTTTGTCTGTAACACTCAAGTGCTTTTCTAAGTGCCCATCCTCTCCTGTTAGGACCCCATCCATTAAAAGCAAATTTTCCTCCATTAATAGCCTCTCACTGTTGTACACACTACCTAAAAAGCCAGGAGTGACTATGAAATCTTGGACTACATTTTCATTTCACTCCTTAGCGCATGTTATGATAAGGCTGTTATATAAATCACTGCCTTGATTGTCTCTATGATGCAAGGCCAGATTGTCTCTATGATGCAAGGCCACCACATTTTTATGAATAACATATAAGTGAGCACAGTGAAAGGTGCTTTAAAAATATATTATCATTTAATTTCTTTTTGGGAACTGTCTGTAATACAGATTCTATCTGAACTACTGACCTTCTCCCATAACAATGAGTGCAATGTTTCATGTCAGTGTTACAAGAAGTTTGAATTCCCTCTAATAACAACAGCTCTGACTTTTCTCTGCAAACATATTTCAGAATTTGAACTTCATGTTCCTACTTGAAAACATAAGTAATGTGAACAAATATCTTCTGAATCTATGGGGACTTGGATTTATGATAAAAGAAAACCAGGCACTAGAAACAAAATGTGCTCCACACATAAAAAGGGAGCAGTCAACTAAACCAGTGCAGTGATGGAAAACAGAGTGGCCTTTGATTGATCTGTAAGTAGATATTTCTTCATCATGAGAAAAGGAAGCATTCTGAAGTTGAAAAAGCTCTAGCACTAAAATTTGTTTCAGCTCAATACACATCAGGAATGTAGTATACTAATAAACTGTTAAAAGAGATGGAGGAATGAAGGGAAAAACAAAGTCTAAGTTTACTTCCAAAGATTATGGCCGAATTTTGTTTGAACTGACATACTTCTCATCTGATAGTGGCCAAAATTTTCATATTTTACTGAGATTCCTTAAAACATTATGCAGATTATCACTAATTTAACTTAAATACCATGGGATTTTAATATTTTAAATCAAATTTTTTTTATCCTTCTGATATCTTTATTCTTGTGATTTATTTCCACAGAAGAATATCTAGATTATCAGAATTACTTAGGTATCTAAATCCTATCTAGTCACATAATTAGTGTTTTGAGAATGTGCCTAAAAATCTTACCTTCTTATTGGGAACATAGGTTTTAAATTTTTTCTGTATGTGTTCCACTGAATCCTATTTATTTCCATTTTCTACTTAGAGACTGCTTCTTGATAAACTTTGCATAACTAACACAGATGTTTAATATCTCCAGTAATTTGATGACATAATTTCTTGGACCTCTAGATCTCATTATAGTATGTGCTTTTTAGATAATGATTGTATATTGTACTAACCATAATTTTTAAATTTAACTTTGTGGGAAAAGAACAATTTATCTGAGTGAGAAGCAGTATCTGAAGTAACAAATTTAAATACAGACTGAAGTTGCATGATTTATGAAACTTTCAGTATTCCTATCTGCATTATTACTCCCTAGATTTTTCTTGTTGTTTATGAGAGATTAGCCAAAATTTCAGTAATGTAGAAAAAAACCCAACTAGGTCAAACTCTACTCTCAATTATATCAAAGCCATCCAAATTTCACTTAATCAAATCACAAGTTTAAAAAAGGGAAAGCAGAATCTAAATTATTACTTCTAGATAAGAAACTTACTGAAAAATATTCTCTTAAATTTTAGTGCTGAAAATATGAGCTCTTCTCATTCTAAGAAAGAATCACTGTTTCTTAGAAACATTATCTGGCCTGGTTTAACATCACTACATCATTCAGCTAAAAAACATTCTGTAGTGGGGGGAACTCCAAAATGTTTTGTTACTGCTTCAAACCCAACTGTTGTGTTGAGAGGGGAAGACTGCAAAGTATTTCAGTGATTCCTCTTGAGTATACATATTACGTATTCAGTATACATACATTCAGTATATATATTTTTCTAGTCTCCAGCACTGAGAATGTTCAAAATGTTTCTGCTGTTTTAGATCATGTACATGGTGATGGACAAAGCAAATATAATATTTCATAGGGTAAAATATTTCATATTTCGTTTTTACTACTTTAGATGAAAACTCTAACTTAGCAACCTGATAGACAAAAAGTTAAATCAACCAACAGATTTTGTTAATATTTATGAACATTTTATCAGACTCTGAATCTGGAGAAAATGTGTCCAAATAATTACTTTCCTGAAAGCAAAATGTGAATTCTTGATACTGTGACTGTTAGCATGCCAAATCTATGAGTTTCACATTAATTATGTGACGTGTATCCCACATAATTATCCACTGGCCTGTTTAGAAACCTCAGTCTGTTTAAAGAGCTGATTTATCATCTCTCTCATGTTATTTACGAAGGGTTGTCCACTTCATACTTGACATGATATCTATATGCATATAAAATAAAACATGTGAGGCTCAGTAAACAAATTTGCTGAATAGATTTGATACATGTACAAAAATGTCTTGACTGAATGCTGTTATTATTGAAGACTGACGAGTTCTTTTATCACTCACCCTTGAAAACATCAACCGGAACAAGCAGGATATTTTTGCGGGTATTGAAATTTATCAAGACACTCTAATTACTTCCTGTATCTACTAATTTTTCTCTCAGAACATTTGATGTCTGAGTGCATTGCCTTTTGGCTTTTATTCAGAAGCTAGAAGTAATCCAGAAGTTTATTTGTAAAATTTGATAGTCTCCTTATGACCCACAAAAGGACTGTATTTGGCAAAATGATCTGAAGAATTAACTTTCTCTAGATAAACAACAAGTCATCTGCCACCTAAGAGAACCCTCCTGGGAAGACTGATTAAGCAAAAGTTAGAATAATTTTATTATAACTAGTACAACATAATGACCCAGTCTGAGGCATCAGTTAAACAGTAGCATGTACACACTCTTTTTTCTCTATCTTAGAGTATGTGATGTCATGCTAAAGACAACTTTCAAAATTGAAATAAAATCTTAATTTACATAGAGTGACAAATTACATGTAAACTAAGTATTTTTGTGTGCAGTAGAAACTGTGTACTCTGAATTTTTGATAAAGTATTTCCCTAAAAGACAAACATAGCAATATTTTTTTTTACAAAAACAAACCCCAGAATTTTTCTGGAAGCATGTGCTTAAAATTATTGCTTAAATTTAACTAGTAACTGTACTGATAAATCTTGAACATTCTGCTAGAACTACTTTGTTATTTATGTACATAGTATGTGACAACAAAATATGTGAAGAGCATGAGAAAAAGCTAAATGGTAGTGCCATAGATTTTACACTGTTCATAACTTTTGTTTCACTAAATAATAAGACAACATCCAAATTTCCTTAAATTATGAATCTTCTGTGACACCTCTATCAGAAAACTTAGATATGAGGAATAATTTCCTATGTGTTATGCATTCCTAGATGACAGTGGTGCATTTAATCTGACAGACAAGTATTCTTTCATATGAAAAACTATATATGAAAATAATTCCATACCTAATTAATCTCTGAAAATAATACTTCACATAAAACTTATTTTTAGACTGAAGACTGTAGCGATTTTAAAGTGTCTAGGAAACTTTAGACTAAATTTTACATTTTGTGATATTTTTAACCTAGTACAATTAATTTTAATGGTGTCAGTATTGTAAAATAGTGTTTATTTGATTTTAATGCAAGATACTTATCATTTCTGGAAAAGAAAGACAGGATTGCTTAATCCATATAGCAATAACACCCAAATTCAGAAAATTCAACTCTTCTAAAAATTTCAAGAGTGAACCATAAAATCTTGAAAGTAATGAATATGTTTTTATTCTGCCTCATGAAAAGAGTGGATTGGACAAGATGGTCTGAAAAATCATCTTTCTAAAGAAACAAGATGCCTGCTACTGCCGGAAAAACAGATTACCTTTAAGTAAAAATTAGAATATTTCTAGCATAATGTAATATCTCAGTTTAAGGTGGCTGTTGAAACAGAAGCAAGTACACAGTTCTTTTTTTTGGTTTTTGATACAATATGAAAACATGAATTTGTATAAACATATACCTTTGAAAATTCATGACAAAATGTGTTTTGCTTTTTTTATCTAACAACCCAAGTCAATTTGTATTTTAACTTCTACTACTATCCAATGGATATTGAGAACCGGATTGTAGATTTGTAATCCATCATTGAAAATTCTTAAGGTTACAGTATTTTGGGGGTAGTTTGGAGATGTTTTGATAGCTGCACATTTTGAAAGGCTTAGTGACACTATTGCTGGCAGTTCTTGCCAGGCATTCAGTGGGAAATTGGCATTTACTTTTTTTCCCAAGGCTGTATATATGTCTGTTTACATTACTCTTATCTCAGGAAATAGGCTGGAGTGTTTTTCTGTACTGTAGTTCATGGTTCTAACTGAGATCAGTTAAGTTATAAAAATTAAGGACTACAATATTTTGTTGCTCATTTTAATGTGACATCAGTTTGGGGTTTTTTTTGTTTCTTACCAATTTTCATATTACTTACTACATGTCGATTTCTGCAAGATCTATAATAAATTTAGGCTTGATATTGTTCAGCATGATATGATGGGTATCTACTTGTATATTATTATAGTCAAATATCAAAATGTGCCTATTAATTATGGATATGCAGCAATAATCTATATACTCTATATTTAAGATACACAGTGCATACATGTACATAATAGAATATAGCAGGATATATGATACTACTATTCATCTAGGTACAGACAACTCATAGAATCAAGAAAAGTGAAAGCTGACTCTTCAGAAAGTATAACCTTTTATTTGCTTCAATAATTATTTTAGACAAAGATATTCCAAATTAACTATACAGAAATCTTAGACAAGGAATTACAGTGTTAATGGAATTACAGTGTTAATGGACAAGATATTCCATAATAGTATTTAATTTTCAAAAAAAGGGGTTAGCTTCCAGAGGCCTCACTTACTTTTCTTAGAGCCAAAAAAAAAATATCTCTCCTCTTAGCTAGAGGTCCCCAGAATTACAGACAGAAAAAGCCTCCAAGGACTTCTAGCTCAGCTCCATCAGTGTTTTTATAATTCTGTGTCTGATCAAGTTTGCACATCATTAGGATGGGATTTCTGTCATTTTGCTCAAAGTCCACTTTTATATAAATGTTAAACTTAAGATCTAGCAATGGCACAAAGATTGTGCAACTAGCTGTGGTTAGGGTTTTTTAAACACCAGGGAATTTCTTTTGACAGATAATAACTTTATTTGTATTTGATACATTTTTAACTTTGGGGTAGAGAAGTTGAATTAGGAAAAGAAGCAACTATTGCCTCTTCAAACATTTTTCTTTAAAATATATTATATTTCTGGATTATATTAAGATTCTTTGTTTCCTAACAAGATATTTGTTATTTTATTCAAAAGACCAGTAAAAGTCTAAACAAAGTAACTATTGTTGGACTATTTCTCATGGAACAACTCACATTATTTCTAGTTGAGAAAATTAAATCATGATTATATTTGGAAATGATATCGTTAAAAATTGTGGTTTAATTTTTTTCTTTTTCATTTTCTTCATTTTCATGAGGGTTTGAAGTACAACTTTCAAAAATAAAACTTGTTTTAGCACTTGGCATGTTTCAAAGGATTCTTTTATCTCATTTCCTGCCTTTAATTCCAAACCAACTTCTGCAATAAGTAGTCTTTGGCAGGATTTTGCAGTAGCCAATTTGATACTTCAAATACTAATGGCGAGATTTTGTGGATAAAACCCAAAGTAAATAGCTGATAATTTCAACTAATGATAAGTATTTGCTGTAAAATTGTTTGCAGAGAGATTTTGATATCAACATGTTTTGCTTGACCTAAAATGCTGTTTTGCCCTGATTCACTAAAGAGAAAATCAGAGAGCAGCCATGTGTAGGTGTGTTTGTCAGTCATCGTGCTAGTCAATTAATGTTTTCCATGGGAAAGATTCAGTTTAGAGGCCATAATACTAAGCTAAAAATGGAAAATAATTCCTTTTCCAAGGGTATCTGAATCTGAAACAGAGCTGCTTGGATTAGCCAACATATCTCCACTATTAGTGGATTAGTAATAAAAACTGGACTGAAAATGAATGTTGTCTTTATCTCTAGCAAATATTACTGAATCATTGAAACTTGTCACAGACTATTAAAACATTATATCCATGCTCGCTAGAGCAATGTAATATATGACAAGTGGCAGAACAAGGCTTGCATCTGAAACATATATTTAAATAACAAATTATAAATAAGGCTGAAACCGTGTCTTGATATTAATGCAACAGCCAACAGTGACTTTAAAAAAAACAGTAAAAGAAAAAATGTTAATATTTCTTTGAATTGTAGATGAAGCAACACATTAGACTCCATGTGTCTCATTTGTCCTTCATGCTGTCCTCCGTTAGGCAATGCAAATGCATGTTTTACATTTTTCCATTAAAAGATGGCTTTTCATTCTACTTCAGGAATTGCTTGTAGGATCCACACATTAGAAGTCAACAATTTATTTTAAAGTAGATACTGTTGTCTTAAAACACATCTGCTTAGCATGTCTAAATATCTGAATATTTAGTGATTTTAAAACAAAACAAGAGCCTTTTCCTATAGTCTAGCCTGTTTTCATGCTCCTACCAAAGCATCAGTTGTTTCTAAAATAAGATCTTCTCAAGGACATCTACATAATTTCCTGTCACATCCATATCTGACTCTTACCAGTACACCAGTATGGAATTCAGTTATCAGCTGGGAAATGCAGACATACTAAACTTCAGTCTGTGTAAGGGGGTATTCTGCATGTTGTTAGAATGGTACAATACCAGAAATGACATAAAAGTTAATAACAAAAATATGAAGTACTTAAGTTATTTCCTCAGCATGACATTTTTAATGAAATTTTTTCTTTCTGTCTCAGTAGTAAATGCAAAGCCAGTTTTTTTTCAGTACTTCAGGCAATGTTACAGGATCTTCCCTTGCAGAGTTTGGGAGCTATGCTAGCCAAAATTCTATCCTAACAGAAAAACCTTTCACATCAAGTTTCTCTCCAGATACTTTGTGTCTCCAGTGAATACTGGTAAATTCCAGAATAGGTCACTATAAATGGTCTGTGAGCTGCTCTGCAAAGCTGCTTGTTTTGTTGGTGTTTGTCCCCTCCTGAAGGAAGGTGGGTGACTTGAAGAGAAAAGATATTAGAAAGAAGGTGATAGACAGATTGAATTTTGTGGAAGTGTAATTTCAGTGGATTAAAACTAAACTTCATGCCAGGAAAATGGTGTTAGGTGCCATTTTCTGCTCCCACCAGAATCCTAGTTTAGAGCAGCTCCAGGAGATGTTTAATGAAGAGTAATATGTCCAGATTGATGGAGGGAGGCGGAAAGAGCACTGAGGTTATTGAAGGAAAAATGGGCCCATCATTAAATGAAGTCAAATTATTAATTTTGGAAGAGTGTTGTCTATCAAAGGTGAGTAGATTTGACATTGAGGTTATGGCTAATTGGGGAGTGCCCTTATAGACAAGAACAAGAACAGTGTCAGTGGCAGCAGACACCTCTGCTTAGGTACCCAAATCACTCCTATAGTATTTTATCCAAAATTATTTGAAAATTAGTCATTTTTGAAAACATGGTCATTATCTTTTCAAAAAAGGCATCCATCAAATCAGAGCATATAGCTAATCCTAATTTTAGTTCTGGTCCTATAAAGAATGAACTAACAGCTTTGAATCCAATATCTATGTTCTTCTTGCTTGCTTGGTCCTCTCAAATTCTCTTAATGATTCACCATGTCTACCTTTAAATTTGATCTAAGATATTTGATTTTCAAAGCAGACAGATATGTATCTGAATATTTCAATTTATAGTTGCTCTGAAATATACAGCTGTCCACTAACTTTGATGCAGATATTACCTAGTGATTTTAGTAACTGCTACATTTTACCTAATTATATGCATTAAGAAGGATCATAAAAATTGTATCTTGAACTGATGAAGAACTATAATGTAGTCGTAAACTGTACACTCATTTTCTGGAAGCAAGACGATAGATTCCAGTTTTACTTGTTTGTGTTTGTATAGGCAGAAGGGGAACCCCAAACAGGGAATAAGCAGAAACATACACCTCTTATGTAACAAATGGACCAGATTAAATATTCATGACATAGCTTCAAATCTATACTTTTCCTAATTTGACAAAGAAATTTCATCTGAGGTCACTTATTCACAGAAAGTCTTTTTACTGTAAAACTGTCTTGGTGTTCTGCAGGTACAATATGGCTGAAAGTAAAATTTGTTGATCAATACCTGGAGCACTTTTATTCTAATCTCTTTTCATCTTTGTGGTCTGAAAATTGAGTCTACTGAGCTTAGGAGTCTTCCTTTGGAACTGAACATCAGCTAAGATAATAGGATGCTGGAATGAGAACTGGTGTGAACACAGATTCATAGACTGAAATACAGACAGGATGTACTGGGCTTTGGAGAAAGGTGGCAGTTTGTGATATCAGTCTAGCCTAAATGGGTACTTAAGTGCCTAAAGTGGTCTGCATTATCACTAAAGTACTTTTGAGGAACCTGAGTGAAAATCCAACCATAGACCTATCTCCAGGTATCTTCTAACTGAAACATGGCAGCTTTATTTCGGTCATATTTTGACTTTATCTGTTCTTTTCTCAGGCATGGTATTTGTTCTAGTAAACTCTGATAAAAAGAGGTCAGCTGTGTTGTTTATGTAACTTCTATTTCTGTCTTATTCATGTTCCAGCACTACCATTACACTTTGCAATCCTTGATCACAGGATTATGAATTCTTGGTTTCTGGCATTTTTCTTGAGCTTTTCAACAGTAAGAAAAAAGCCCAACAGGTAGAGTCTGGAGGAGCTCAGCAACTTACAGTTTGTTATTTTAACAATAACAGCACTGCAGTTTTGGTCAGATTAACGTGTCACTAGCACCATTCACCTAAAATGCAACCCCTTCCAGGCATCTCTTACCAAGTAAATCAGGAAATTATAGATAAATAAATTTGTTCATACATATGTGCACTTTTGCAGTCTCCAGCTAAGTAATTAAAAAATAAAAAAAGAATGGACTTGTGTCTGTTCAGTACAGCTACCAAACTCTTTAAACTGTTCTTTGCTTATTTATAGACTTATTTATAGACTCTGTCTAGTGCTAATTTGCCTATAGCAATTATTATAAAATAACCTGTACAGGTCAGGTTTATGTATGAATCTGATGTTAGCAAATGTCTGGATATTTCTTCATCTTTATTGTATTCATTCTTCTAATATACCTTTGAATATTGATACCTAGATATCATTATTATCCCTTTTTTTACAATATGGAATCTACTGATTACATACACAGACACATTGCATTTTTGATCTGTGGGCACTGCAACATTCGGCTTTTAAAATCCCATGCAAACACTGCAGCCGTTAATTAGGCAAGCCAAATGTATACCCTCAAATATAGTCTAGGAAGAATTAGAATGGAATTCAGAACAGTTAGGGTGTTGATCAGAGGTCATCTGAGCTGTGGATAAATAGTCTGTGCTTAATCCCAGCCCAGTGCTTCAACAATAGCTTTAACCACTTCATTGGGAGTCTTTTTTGTTTTGTACAATATGTCAATATGTAATTAGGTAGAGACAAAGGTCTCATAAGCAACTTCATTTCTTTCCAAAAAACCAGAAAGTAATTAAATAACCTCAGCTTCTCCAGTGGGGAAGCATTATTTCTCATTTTAATACAGATATTTTTAATGCTGAATATGCCTTAAATTACCATATATTTGTGCCATTTATTAATTATGTTTGTATCAAATGTGAGAATGTATGGCCTTATGTACTAGCAAGTGAACCGAAATGACACAATAGATTTTCAACTGAAGTTTATGTGAAACCTCATGAAGATGAAACTCAGTCAAACTGGAAAGGCATAAAGCTACAGATTTCACAGCTTTACTGGTGACAATACCATCAGAAATTCCAACAAGTTAGGAACATCTCTCAGTGTTAGAACTTGCCTCACTTCTGCAACAGATGCTTGGTAACTGTATGACTCAGTACGAACAGAAGGAAAAAACAAAAAAGTTACTTTTCTTTCCAAACAATATGAAAGTCATAGAGCAAGACTGAAGGGAAAAGGTTGGCGAGAAGGATGTTGGCTGGAATTTCTAAAACAGAACCTTCCTTCATCTGTACTTCATGTCTAAAGTTTTGTATTCACCCTTGGCTTTGTTTTTCTCTGGATGTGAAATTGTTTTAAAAAGCTATTTTCTCTCAAAAACAATGAGATTTCATTAAGGGAAAAAGAAAGAAAAAAATATTAACCTGGCAATTTTCCTGATTAGTTGTGTGAAATATACTGGCCATTTTTACATTCTTGTTCCTACTCTAAATCTTGTATCTTTTACTGCATATGTTTCTCATCCTCCTCTTTCCTTCCTGTCAATGGAAAAAGGTTGCCGTGTCAACAATTTTTTTTTTCCAATATATTTTATATGAAACAGTTCACATAGTTATACATTCTTTTTCTACTTCCCTTTGGAAAATAACAGCAGTCCATTCCTTCACACTGCCAAGTGTTATCTACAATTCTAATAATTATATAATTCTATGATTTCTAAATTATGGTTTGGTAGTTGGAACTAGAGATATTCCAAGGACAAATTTCAACACAGACCTTGATAAGAATGTCAGTAGAAGCACCACTCACACGGGAGGGATTATTATTTATACTGATTATGTGATTGGCACTGATTGAATAAAGCCTGCAAAATAAACTCCAACTGCCCGGTCACTAAAAGGCTGGTCAGTGATCTGTTTCAGTTTTGTCTCACTTTGCACAGGTTGAAACCCATGGTGATTTTATAGTTTATTGCTGATCCTTTGCACTAGGAGAAAAGTCTCCTAGCAGAAGCAGTGAAGTTAAACAGAAACACTGAAATTAATATTCTGTCTGAGAAGATCTGTAGATTCCAAGTTCTATGAAAATAGGTTTCCTTGCCACAGCAGCTGTGTATTTTGTTTTAACTGGCATAAATACTTTAAGTATAAATGATTATTTTATTTTTTGTAGAAATCTTCCAATTCAAGCAAGACAGAAACATTCAGGGCCGTAAGAAAACTTTCCCTTCATCTTTTTTCTTTGCATATCATGAGGATATTAGGCAAAATGTTAGAATCAGGAAGCAGAATCAAGGTCAAACTGAACATTAGCATAGAAAGATGTTATTAAGATAACTAAGTAACTTAGAGATTTTGAATGTAGGTGCTCATACTGGGCTAAGTAATCATGAGGACACATTTTTAAAAACTGAAGTGTCACAGACAAGAATTCATTAAAGAAAGGACAAAAAAGAAGATAGAAAAGTTATGGAAGAGCAACTGCTACTCTACTGCTATACCTGGACTGTTCCTGTCCTAGTAATTGGTTGGAATTCATTAACCTGTTAAATCTTGTGACTGAAAGACTGTGCTGATACCAGCATCCAAAATATTTGTCATGTTTTGAAAATTAGGTTTTCAAAGACAAAAGCCTGAATTAACTATTGGGAAAAAAAGGGTTCTTCTAGTATTAAAATTTCAGGTTACTCTAATATTTTTTTTAGAAATAGGCTAAATTTAAGATTTTTTTCGACATTGATTTCTGATGGAAAGTAGATTTTGACAACAGAAAAATTATTTCCTAAAGTATTTTTACTTGATGGAAGCTCTGAGCTGTTGAAAACCCAAATTTTCATTTTTTTAAAAATAAATACATTTCAAAGTATTCCTGTATATACATGTTATTGTACAGATTGATAAAATATGTAGCTTAATTTGCCCTTTCATCATTCTTCTTTATGTAGAAAGCACTGATCTCAGACAATTAATTTTGAGTAAATTACTTTACAAGAGCAAGCCATAGTAAATCAAAGATAGTCTTCATAGAGAACCTGATCTTTAAAGGACAAAAGGCAGCTACATTTTCTACCAAATATTGAACAGAATTTCCATTATGTTTTTGATCTGTTTCCTCCATAAAGCTGAAATATTGGCCTCATTGAAGGGAATAACAGAGAAAACCTCTTTCCCAACAAGCTTCAGTTAAGTAATAATTTACTGATTCTGTTAATATATATTTGCACTTTATATTTTTATGCTGAAGACCTCACATTACTTGCAGTGCTGTTAATGGTTCTTTCTGAAGATCCACATGGTAGATCACCCTAATGAAGAATGTATGTGACACTGCTTGGACCACTCCTTATTGTGTGTGGTGTTTAATACAATGCAGAAATTCAGAGTTTCACCCACCTGACTGGACTTTTATGAACAATTAGGAAGTGTAAGATGCATCTATTTTTTCCACAGATTTGGCTAGAAATTGTTGTCTGGATCTAAGAAATACTTTTCCAATGGAAATGTTCTTCCAAAAAGGTTTTATTTTTGCCAAAATGACATTTTCTTAGGGGGAAAATATTAACATGTTCCCAAACAGTTTTAGAGATGATTCATGCCAATAAGTTGCACTCGCACTGAGGACAAAGACAAGCTTTTTTACTTAAATTGAATGTCTTAAGCAGCTGAAGTAATGGGCTGTAATTTCAAGAGTATTAGTATCAGAAATATTTAGAGACTGACACAATATTTCTTACCACTGTGAATCAATTTTGAGTGAAAGTCTCTAATTGGATACAGGACTATCTCCCTTGTGGATTTTTCTATCATGTACAGACTGTGAGAGTGAACTGCTGGGAGCCTGACAAAGTATATAAAAATGAAAAAAACCAGGACAATCCACATAATTTCTTTAACAACTAAAAAGTAGTATAAGATAAAGAGTTGAAGAAAACTAGCTTGGCCTCTAACTTAGCCAAGAACTCATTAGCTGGAATAATTTTTTTAGCAACTTTCTTACTGAGTAAGAAAATAAAATTTAAATTAAATAAATTAATTTAAATTTAAGTAAATTAAATAAATTTTAGAGTATGTTGATAATATGTATCTAATTTTAACTTCCCTGTGTGCAACTGAACTTTTGTCTCATATTTAAACTACGAAGTTTAAACATCATAGGTGTCAGAGAGGCATTTGAATTCCTTCTGTCCTGAGTGACCATTTGGATAGGGTAGTGGAAAAAAAAAAAATAAGGCAAATATAATAAAGAACTAGTGATTGGTCTTCAGCACAGTGTCCAAGCAGAATCCATGACATTTCAGTCCTTGAAGAAGGACTCTACTAAAAGACCTCATCACACAACTGGAACTGATTCAAAGCTAGTATATCAGATTTCTCTTTGCTTTTTTAACCTCCACAAAACTTTGGCATTCCAAATGATATGTGAAAAAGTGACCTGTTGCCTGACAATTTCATCAATATTCCCTGACCTTGTATTGGAGCATACAGTGAATATATAGTGAATGTTCTCCCTTGTGCTTACTTTCTAACTTTTGATTATGTTTTAGGGATTTCTGCTGAGCAGTGACCTGATGTTTTCATTTAATTCTGTCTCATAGCTTCAATTTTTTGCCCTGAGAGTGGATGACTGGATAGCCCTTTTTTTTTTTTTTTTGAATGTGTATTGGTTTGCCTTTAACTATATTGAGTTTCATCTTGCTTTTTTACTGTCTTCACTCCATAATTTCAAAGCTTACCAAAAGTCTTTGCAATACATTTAATTTTTACTTTGAGCAAATGAATTAATTTACAGCAATAAACTTTTTGTTTGCTTGCTAGTCTCCAGTACATAGAAATTTTAAGTTCAGTGGCCCAAAAGTTGATGTCCATAGAATCTCAGAACTGCTCAGTTCAGTTTCCTTTTCCTTTCACTTGTTTTTTGTTTAATCTTCAAAAATAGATCAATTCTGCATAATTTGCTTATACTTAGCTTGTCTTTGCCAGGTGTTTTCTGTTTTCAGATGATTTTATCATCACATTCTCTAGCTTCTAAGCCTTTCTTTCATAAGAAGAGGTCCTTATTTTTTTCCTGCTTTCACTGTTTTTTTCTGAATCTCTGTAAATGTATCCTTGCTGCCATCTGAGCACTCTTTTTTCCTTTCTTTCTCTACCTCCTTTTCTTTTGCTCTATCACTTTTCTCACTGATTATGTCACTATTAGTTATACCAGTTCAAATATATCTCCAATTTTTTTTTAAATCAATACTGAACAGCATTCAGTAGAAACTGAATAGAAAGAGGATGCTCTGAAAGAAATCTGAATAAGAGGGTGACTTAAAAGGCACTACCAACATCAATGAAAGCAATCTATAACATGAAAAGAAACTTGTTCTATAAATGTGCTGGGGCTGACATCATAGTTTTAGCCAGAATGAAGGAGTAAGTAAGATAACAACATGATAGCTGATCTGTGAATTAGGGAATGAGAAGGTTAATGAAACAATTTGGCCTGGGCACTGATATTCCAGTGTTCAAATAGATGCCAATGACCCTCAAATCCCCTTACACTGTGTGTGTAAGTGCTCTATGTATTCTTAACTCAGCTTTCATTAGCCTGAGGGCATGAATGAGAGTACTTTGCCAAACACAAATGAATAGCATTTATTTAGCATAGTCACTTAATCATTCTTGAACAAACTCCATGAATCTTTTAAACCCATCAAATCCTTCTAGACATTTCGTTCTGGCACAGAAAGATATTTAAAGGCATTCTGACAAATCTTTGACTCTGGGGTGAAACTCCAGCATCATTCAAGGTAAAGGCAGACCTCCCACAGGTTTCAAAAAATCCAGTTAATACTATATAATCTAAATATAAACATATACACACACATGAAGAATTCAAAAGCTGATTTTTTTATATAATTTTGCATTAAAAAAATGATTTTTCATTATGTGATATTGAAATTGGTTTTTAATCTGCTATAACCACTGGTACATTACAGAATATCATGTATGTATTCTAAATAACAAAAATTGTGTGACCTCTGTGGAGATTGTCCACATACTTTCTTTTGGCATATTGTTCCTGAAACAGGACAGTTTTAAGTGCATACTTATGAAACATTGCCCATTTCATCATGGTGAACCAACTTTATGGTATTTATCATCAGAGTTCTCCTTGTCATGATGGATTTTGCATTTATTTGGTGTAAAACCTAAACTGAAAACTTAAATTTGAAAAAAACTCCACTGATTTTCAGAATACTGTAAGCACAATAGAACTAAGATTGGATGAATGGTGAGAAAAAAAAATATTATTTCAATAAGCCAGCTGCAATTCTAAAAACTCAGTAAGCAAGCCAGCAGTTCAGCTGGTATAAATCAGTGAAAAAACATTGAAGTAATCTGAACCACACCAGTCTATCAGACAAAGACTTGATCTCCATTCTCTTCTTCTGCATTCTTCATCTCAGTCAGAATGAATTTCAAAGCCCCTTATTATTTTATATATAATGTATATCTTATTTTCATTATACTTGAATAAATTGCTGCACTTATGCATCATATAGAGTTTTAATGATCAGAAAAGACTGCCTGATTCAGTAGTAAAAATAGGCATATGGGAGTTCTAAAACCAACTGCCATTTGCAGTCGGGTTATCTTTCCAAAGCAAAAAATTTTAGCTTAGCTTACAGTATAATTCTTTTGATAAAATTTTAAAATAGATTTCCTATTTCTCTGATATAGCCTCAGTTGAAAATGAGAAAAGCTATATCGATTATTAATACAAACTTTTAGATTACATACTCTCTTGCAGACCAAAATCAAGCCCACTATAAAACACCCAGATAAACACATTTTGAAGAGTAGTTCAGAAGACAATCATTTTTAGAAAAAAACTTGTCCCATATTTATAGCAGAGTATGAAAATAAAAGAACATTTTCTTCAATGTAGATAAATTATTTATATAGCTTCCACAACATGTTAATTTTACTTTCCTATGATCTTACTCATAAAAACATTATTGAAAATATCCCTTTATCCATTTTAGTAGGTATTCTGAGAAACTGCTTGTGATGAGAAATTACCCAGGCAACTAAAATGTTATGTAAGTAATAACAATTACCTTATGCAGCATAAAAATGACAGCAGTGTTTATGAAACCTATATATGAAAAAATTAAGAGGTGAAATATAAAATTTCATAGGTCACACACCCATTTAAAATATTTTAATAAATCTGGACACTTCAAACTATCATTAGGAGAAAGTAAGATATTTCTCTTCATTCAGTTTTCCATCCTGTGCATGACATAAATTACTACATGTGCACATGACATAGTCAGGATGCACAGATCTTATGCACAATGCAATCAACTATTCCTTTATTAAGAAATTTATTTCTGAAAATTAAAAGAATTGTATTCTAATGAGAAACACCTTAGGAACACAAAATTAAAAGTTCTAATTATATTTCTCATAGCTCCTGCAGTCTATTTCAAAACATCTGTCATGATTTAAACTCTACTTGAATCCAACTTATGCAAAACCCAAGCACAATAAAAAGTCAAGCTTATTATTGTTGTCACTGAAATACATAGGAACTTTTCCTATTTAACTTTAGTGGGTAAGTCATAATTGATCAAACTTATTTATTGAGACATGCATCTAAGTTTACATTAAAATTCTAAAATAAAAAAACAAAAGCCTCACATAAAAGACTGAGGATTCCAAATTATTGCATTATTTAAGTTGGGGTTTCAAAGAGTTGTGGTTTCAAAAGCTGAAACTTAGGGAGACAAGAACCTACCAGAGGCATCTGACCAATGCCCTCAATACCATGTTTTAAATTCTTGTCTGTCCTTAAAGAGTCAGCCTGTTGGACAAGATGATCATTGTAGGTCCCTTTCAAATGAAATATTCTATTCATTTCTCCCTTAATTTCTATTTCTATTTCTATTTCTATTTCTATTTCTATTTCTATTTCTATTTCTATTTCTATTTCTATTTCTATTTCTATTTCTATTTCTATTTCTATTTCTATTTCTATTTCTATTTCTATTTCTATTTCTATTTCTATTTCTATTTCTATTTCTATTTCTATTTCTACTTCTATTTCATTAAATAACCCAAAGTAGTTTCACAAAGTAGTTATGATCACACCATCCCTCAGAAATATAAATTCCCCAACTACTGGTAGGCAGGTGGTTGCAGTGTGCCCCTTGAAGGCAACAAATGAAATTTTTTGAAGTCAAAGAAGTAAATACAATACAAAATGTGACAATTTCTATGACAAACAGACTGTCAAGAGGTTTTTTCCTTTCTTCGTCCCATATCAAGTGACACTATGGCTGTCTCAGTAAGAAAAAAAGTGTTAAAACTCATGTCACCAGACCTCAAAACACGTTAGTCCACTTAAGCAACTCCTTAAGAAACTACCGTTTTACTGTGTCTGTTCAAGCTAATACACTGAAAGGGTTCCTAAGAAGACTTAAACTCCCCAAAAGATCAGATAAATAAGACTTACCCTTGTTACCACCCATCCCAGAAAGTGAGGGTAACCCAGATTCTTGTTAAGAGATGCTTTGGGAGAAATTAGAGTGAAACAACACTGAATGACTGGTGTTTGTAAATATGGACATGTAGGGGTTTTTAGAAGAATTTGTTTGTGACTCCATGAGTGAATGCAAATTGCAAAAAAACATTTTAATTGTCCTAAAACTGACTCTTAGGTCACTTCCTGGTTTGGGTTTAATTTTTTAGATTTATATCAAGCTACCTCAATAACATCTTTTTGAGAATATTTAAAATAATATTTATTAAAAGGGAGAAACTACTAACAAATATGAAACATATATTTGATAAATATTATTCTGAAATTAAATGGGTTTTTTTGTTATTAATGCTCTTTCTTGGTTTAACTCTGTTATTTGTTTGCTCTGTGTTTGTTGTCACATTTGCTTTTAACCCCAAGGTATAGAAAGAACATTTTTTGATTTTTGTTTTATAATGGCACCATAGAACAAACTACAGTACATTACTGCTTTTACAAAAGTATGAATTACTTGCCTTCTGTTATACAGTATGCATGAAAGAAATAAAATTTAAATTTCTTTATTTATTATGAAATAACAATAATGAATAATTATTATAATCTTCTATTTATGATAAAAAGTTGTATCTTTCTGTGCAACAGCATAAAATTTTAGTGGTTTATGAAAACAGTTGGATTTTTTGCCTTGGTTCTGGTCACCCTTATATTCAAATGCTCAGGTTTTCTCAGTGGAATTCATGAAGTTACCAATATTGTTGAAGTTTATCAAGGTACAAATATTTCAGTAGGACATTGTTTATACAACACTTTTGTTGTAAGCCACTCCTTTGTCTCGCCGGGGCATCCTAAATTACCTAATCTAAAATTACAACTTCACTTCAACTAATGATAAATCAGATAGCCTGGCCATGGGAGGAAATTAATTTCTGTTACTGCAAGGTTGAATTGTAGGGTGGTCATAAAGAAAATAGATATATATGGTTTCGATATGTCAAATAGAATGGCTAAAGAACAAAATAACACAGCTTGTGCCAATGAGTAAGGTAAATACAGTGCTGCTTCAGATAACTCAGAATGGTGATTTAAGATTGTTATGATCTCTCTCAGTTGCCCAGAAACTATCATACTATATTAAATCTAAGTTTATCTCTAAATAAAAATAAGAATGTCTGTCTTAGACACAGACACAAATCTCAATATTTTCGTAAAGTATTCTCTACGGAAAGTAAATACTACAATTTATCCTTCTAAAAGTTGACAAGATTTCAAAGAAATGAAAATATTTATCAATAAAAATATAAGTTATTTTGACATATTAATCCACCTTTAAAAAAAAAGAAAATGAGATTTTATAGTTTATATCACATTAAAGATACAGTTAAAAGAGCTACGACTTCAGCTGATTATCAGGAGAAGCCTCTCTTTCACCAGAAATAAAAAATTTCTTGCTTCATAATTTAAAATTTCTATTAACAGAAAAGAAATCTGGTTTGCAAACACCTAAGGTTTGGGCATTCACCTGATACCTGAATCTTTAATCATCAAAATATATAAATTATCAACATGAATAAATAAATACATGTACATAGTTTTTCATGTACCTTTCCTAGTCTGACTCCCACTGGCTCTACCAGCTTTCTATTACATATACATCACACAGCTTTATCTGCTGCATATCCTGTTCTGGAGAGAAGGTTTCTTATTCTAAATTAATTGCTTTCATCAGAATGAGTCCTGGATAAGGAACAGATAAATCTCACTCCTACTGGAGTTCAAAAAGCATAGCTATAGCTATAGCTTGTTTAAACTAGGAGGTGTATGCCATATTCATGATAATCAGCTTCTGTGTTTCTATATGCCCTTTACATTTACACCAGCTTCTGTTCATACGTGTTTTTTCCACATCTGTAAAGCAGTCTCACAAACTAAAGAAAAGAGGGCAGAAAATAATTATGGTTTATTAGTTCTAAAGGAGCAGAACTGTGAAGTGACTGAGCTACCAATCAAAAGTAGATCTATTCTAGTATAACATTTGTTACTCTATGATGCTTCCTTCTGACTTACTTCCTATGCAATTGGATAATTCTGCTACCATATCAAAACCTTAGAAATGTGTTTATGTTAATGTCTCAAACTATTGACTAGGCAGTCAAGCTGTGCAGCCAGAAAAAAAATCTTATTTACGGGAAATGCAAAGTTTGTAAGAAATTGCATGAAAATCAGTTTTTACTTTGGATTGTAATTTCTTTGAAACTTAGAATCATTTTCCACTTTTAACATAGCTAAAACTATTTGCTACATTTTCAATCTGCCTCAAAATGTCAGTTATATTTTACAGTACATTTTGTAGGACAGAACATGCAGTGACAATCATCTACATTTGGAAGGTTCTGGTTGCTGTAATCTTTTTCACAGCACAGGATGACTGGATAAAAATTTAGAATAATTATGGAATATTGTTTCCTTCCAGTGTTATGTTTCTTCGTTCCTGGCTTATGCTAAGATTCTCTTTCTGTTTCTGCAATCTGCTGTTGTAGTAAGAATTGTATTCCCAATTTTTTTTCATTTGGAGTAACATTTGGCAAGTTTTCTCTAGCACTGAACCATATGCATATGGGTCATCTTGGATTGGAGGAAATAATTTCTATGGGAAAGTTATAAAACTGGGATATTGTCTTCCAGAAATCCTTGAAAATTTACATTTTTTGGCTTTTATTTGTCTTTCTCTTGTTCCTATGAGCTTGTCCAATAATGCACTATATTTTACAAACTCTGATTTAAATACTTTCCATTCAACAGGAAGCCATAGCGTGCCTCTTCATCCAGCTGTTGCTTCACTTGGTTACACATTATCCAGAGAATATTACTCTCCTCTTCCAATACAGAAAAAAACCTTGCTGTTTTGCAATAGTCAAAAATTTGAGACCTTTTCTGTAAATTTATAGAAGAGATGTCGAACAAGTTGAGATTATTTTAGTAGTAACATATGTCTAAATTGCGGTGGTTATTTCTGAAGATAAAAAGTATGAGGAAAGGTTTCCAGTTCTTGAAAGGCACTCAGCAGGAAATACTGGGAAGTACTAGGATTATGCTGTGTTTTCATTATAGAAAATTAGAGGAGTCTGTGAAATACTGACACATTTTTTTCTTAATATGCATAAATTGTTTCTGATAAAATTTTGTTTGTATTAGAGTTTCCTAGAAGATTTTTGACAGGTTTACTACAATTTACTCATTTTGTCTCTATCTCATATCTGTATTCCTGGCTTTCAAACCTCTAAACTGTCAGGAGTTCACACTGTATATTTAGGACAGACAAAGAAGTAATTTTCATGGCATGTTAAAGCTTCCTCAAGTCTTAGCTTGTCAACAAATCCGGGTGGAAAATTCAAGTTCATCAAAACTAAATAGTTCATAATGAACAGTTCATACTGAACTGAATAGTTCACAAAAATTAGTGTGATTCAGTGAACTACAAGCAGCTCCTTTTATGGTCTACCAGAAATGTTCTACATCTGGTTTAGTGAATCACAGAACAGTTGAGGTTGGAAGGGGCCTCTGGAGGTCACTTGGTCCAAACCCTCTACTCAAGGAGGACCACCTAGAACAGGTTGCTCAGGGCACCTTTTGAATGTCCCCAACAATGGCAACTCCACAACCTTTATGGGCAATCTGTACCAATGCACAGGCATCCTCTGCTTCCTCCCATGCAGAACAAATCTGTGTTCCAAGTCCATGCCTGTTGCCCTTGTCCTGTAACTGGATACTCCTGAAAAGGGACTAGAAACCTTCAGGTATGTTTATGCATTGCTGAGATTCCCCCTGAGCATCTTCCTCTCCAGGCTGAAGAATCTCAACTCTCTCTTAGAGGTCTTCCACTAGACTGTCTCCAGTATGCCCATGTCTCTCTTGTATCAGGAAGGCCAGAACTGGGCACAATACTCCAATTGTGGCCTCCCAAAAGTGGAGTAGAGGGGAACCTTCCTCCGTCTGTTGCCAGCTGTTCTCCTTATGCAGGCAGATGATCAGATCTCAACACATTCTGGTGCATTGGATTGTTTCTCCCCAGGTTCAGGACTTTGCACTTCCCTATGTTGACCTGTATAAAGTTCCTATCAGCCCATTTCTCCAGCCTGTTGAGATCACCCTGGTGCCAGCACTGATGGTATTTTAGCCACCATCTGCAAACCTGCTGAGGGTACAGTCTGTCAGATCATCCAGATAATTAATGTAGAAGTAGAACAGTACAGAACACTGTATTGACCCAAGTGAGACACTTCTAGTTAGTGGTTCCAACTAGACTTCCTACCACTGATCACAACCCTCTGAGCTAAGCCCTTAAGCCAGTTTTCAGTCCTTACTCTGCTCATCCAGTCCATACTTCATCAGCTTCTCTTTGGGCATCTGATCAACTTGATCTAGTGGAAGGTGTCCCTGGCCATGACCAGGGGTTGGAAAGGACCTTAAAGATCACCTAGCTCCAAACCATTTTAAGCAATTCTTTGCTTCTATGATTTTATGGGACATAGCATCAGAAGCCATATGAAGTCAAGGTAGACAATATCCACCACTCTCCCCTCACTTACCAAACCAGTTGTTTCATCATAGAAGGGTATTAAACTGTAGATCCCAAATTCCTACTTCTTTCCCTATTTTAAGAGGTGTTTAAAACACATGTAGACATGTGTAGCCATGGTGCTTAGGAACATGGTTTAGTGGTGGACTTGGCAATGCTGGGTTAATGGTTAGACCCTATGATCTTGGGGGTCTCTTCCAACCTAAATAATTCTATAGTTCTTTCATTTAAAACATGTAAGAATATATACAATAAACTTAATGTTAAACCATTCATTTTTGAATCACTAAGTTACAAGAAAAGAAACCATGTATTCGTTGTTTGAATTTGGCATACTAAGACATCATATAAAAAGAGCATTTCCTGAGAAACATTTCCTATAAACAGATGGTTTATAAATACAAGATTTTAAAAATAAAGTTACTTAAACTGGATTATATTCTTTAGGATATAAGTTAGGAGTTTTAAATACATCAGTAAGCCAAAATCATCTATCCAACATCTTAGAAGTAAGAATTATTACTTTTGTTGTTGAGAAATTACAGAGGATATAATAAAACCATGAGATGAAAATTTGAACCAGTGTCATAGCAACTCCAGTAGGTAAGTTTACATTTTTTCTTTATTATTGAGGCAGGTTGAAAAGTCTTAAAGACAGTAGACAACCTGTTAGAGTTCTGCAAGATTCACATGCTCGAACAGCAAAGCAGGAATATTTCATTAAAAATGACACTAAATTAGATACATTCAATCTGAACAGAGAAGCAGTATTATGGTGGGAAGTAATACAGCAGAAGAGCTTAAAGCCAGCCTCAATCAGAATACTTGGGCTATCAGGGAACAGGGAGCTGTGTCTATCTGTGTGTGTGTTCACCTCCCCCAGCCCCTGGGTCATGTTACCTAAACTCATCATGGGAATGTCAAGCACGTCGCTCTGAAGTAGCAGATTGAACAATACTTATATTCCAACAAAATTTGAGCAGAGGGACAACAGAATTGTTTTGAACTCTACAACTCTGACAATGGAAGCTTAACTGAACTTGCTTTTTCTGTATGATTATAGCAATTATTACTTCACTGATGCCAACTCATTTGACAGTCAGCTTGCATGGCTGGCTTCTCTGTGAGATACCTGTGCTATCTCCTGGCTGATTAGCTGGAGTGTGACTAGAAGAGCATCTATTGCAGCTCAACATAGATCTGTGCCTGAGCCAGCTTACTTTTGACCCAGTTTTGCGGCTTACATGGGATCCAGAGTATCACATATTGACTAATTCATCCTGACATTGGGGGAAACTTAAACACTAGCAAGGATATACTGGAAGGCTGTAGTTTATTTTGAAAAGCAGTGTAAGTCATGCTTGTTAGTGCCAGTCCAGCTCTATTAAACTTGGTGCCAAAGCCAGTGATTCATAACTGTTTATTCAACAAATCTTAATCGATGAACAGAGATTACCTCAATAAATTTAAGTTGAAATACAAAACACAAAATACAGCCTAATCTAATTTATAACTGTATTTTTGCTACTACCTTGATTATGATATTTGCTACTACTTAGATTATGATATCCACTCTTTTAATATACACACAAACTCAATAATGAAAAATTACCTAAACTTTGCTTGCAAAACTTTGTAGTCTGTCAGTCAAAACTTCTTAAGTAGCTAGAAAAGAAATTACATAAATTCATGACTAGCAAATACGTGGCAAGTCAGTTTCTCCGGTATTATGGGGACAATAAACAACAAAACCCATCATTTCAGTATTAAAAGTGACTAAAAGAAGAAATTCTACTTTAGGCTCACTGAAAGCCATTTTGGGTAAGTTCTAGGAAGGCATCCACGAGTAGAAAACCCAAATAGAAGAAAAATTGCTTATAATACTATTAAAAGAAAGGGGATTAGTAAACCTAGCTCTCACTGGGAGTAATAAATCCAGTATCTCTCACTAGACTGTAGTGAGAGACATGATAAAGAGCACAAGAAAAGTGCAAAGATCAGGAGCCATCATGGAACTTCAGGTAATTCTGGTAACCTTTCACTTCAGAGTAGGTGAGAGATTGAGATACTGAGCATTACCAGTAAATTTGGTTGCATATGACCTCCTCTGTTTTTCCCTTCTTGCTACAAGGGCCCTGAGGGTACCACTGAGACCTTCTTCCCCTTCTGTCCTGGCCCAGGTCCATCATCATCACTGGCACTGTAGCAGGGTGAACTGCCCACCCCCCACAGCCCTGCCCTGCCTGACCAGGGCCCTCCCAAACTGGGTCTGCATCCCAGGGATGCTGCTCTAGTCATATAGACAATCACAGAAGTGAAACCTTAGCCAAACTTGTACAGTATATTAAAAATGTGTGGTATATTAAAGACTATTTGTAAACATCAATAACTAGAGGGAGAAGGACAGAAAGTAAAATCTCTCTAGGCATTTTCATTTTAGAAGTATCAGAATTGTAGAATGGTTTTAAGACCACCTAGTTCAAATCCCTCTGCTGTGGGCAGGGACATTTTCAACTAGACCAGGCTGCTCAGAGCTCAACCCAATCTGGCCTTGAAAACCAAGTATTTTGTTATTCACCTTTCAGTCTCAGAGTTCCTGATCAAATGTTCATGTTTACCACAGCTGCAAGAAGCTTGCATTAGTTGGACATGTCTGAATAATCCAGGATTCCTTCCAGAATTTGAATCTGACTGTGACTGACTAGTTTCTGGACGTAAGTTGAATCATATCCAAAGACTGGATTCATGCCCAGTGAAAATCACTTGAGTTGGTACCAAAGAAATGTATGCATCAAAAATCAGAAAAGCTTTTTGAAAATAATTGTTTATGCCTAAAAGAATAAACAAAGCACAGAAAAGTAATCAAAAACTTACTGAACAGTTTTAATACATGCAGTCTAATATTTTTTGGCAATTAGACATAGATTAATCCATAGCATTGTGAAGGGCATTAATATATTTAAAGAGTGAGGAATGGAAGGGAATGCTTCAGAATTATGGAAGACTCTGAAAACTTAATATTGACTTGATTTCTTTTAAAAAGATGCCTTGCAATATTTCATGAATATTGTGTATATTAGTATAGTGTTTCTCAAATATATGTATATAAAAGGAGTATCAGTTGGTGTTTGAAAGAAACTAGGCAGACTGTTTATGAATTTTAACTTGCCACATGATGAATATAGTGAAATGCAACAAACTTCAATGCAAAATAATTTGAACCTCAGAGACCTACTGAAGAGCTAAAGAAACATTAACTAGCAGCTTTCATTTGGTAATGAACAATTAAAAGCACTTGGCACAAACAACAGAACCTTTCAGAAGGCTCTATCCACAGAAATCTGCAGGAAAGGTTCTTAGCCATTCTGCCTGGTTATTTTAGATTAGAACCACAATTTATTTAGGTGTTGGATAATCTGATGTGTTTGATTTCAGTCACATATAACAATATGTCAAAGGGCTGTATCTGTAAAAGGACTTTGACACCTAAAATCTATGTCCAAAAATGTAGTCCACAATAACATAGTGACTGAACATCTAGACATTTTTATCCCAGTTAATCCCATCTGGGACCCAGTAAGAAGATGGAGTTTCTGGGGATGCCTGATCTGTCTCCAATGAAACTGTAGACATGCATTCTTTATAGTGTAAATTTGCCACAGAAAGATATTTTAGCTAACAAGGTTATAGTCAGAACACTTTCCTAGGCAACAAGAAGCTAGTACTAAAACATCTCACCTCCTTAGTACCTGAAATAACTGTATTTCAAAATAATTATTCTTTCATTTCTTTTCTTTACAGGTAGAATGCAACTTTCATAATTGGTTTTGTACACTTCAATGTGAGGAGAAATTACAGAACTGCTTTAATGCACATTTTGAATTACATTTTACTTAAATTAATCTCAGAATGCACAGGGAGACAAATTAAGGCATTCACTTCCTTGTGTATGTACAATCCTTGTAGGAATAGATTGTTTTTTCATAAATTCTGGGAATCTTATGGTTGCCTAACAATCACAAATACTTACTAGATTCATTGTTAATGAAGCATGACTGTAGCATGTACAAGACATCTTGGGAAGAAGTCTTGGGCAGGATAATAATTTACATATTTGATTTCTATTAAATTGTTTTATTGGAAGGGTGTTTTTGAATCCCACTAGCACTTTAATAAATGGCCTGGCTGCAATCAGCACAGTATTGTTCCCCTCTAGGCTTTCCAGCAGCCTATGATTATGTTAAATGATTAAGGTTAGCATGCTTATGAATCTTATGCTGCATATGTAAATATTTTATTTGGATGGCAATGTACTTAAAAAGCATTCACTTTTTAAGTAAGACAACTGGTCTTATAAAAATTGTGAGATTGTCTGATTTTAAGTTTTATATGACACCAAGTACATTTTTCCAGCACATAAAATCCATTTTGTTATGCTGCATCAATTTTGTGTCTGAGACTTTGCACTGTGTTACTTACTAAATATTTTCTGTATGTAGTTTAGTTCATTTCTATAAAATTGAATTGAGCTGGGGAGCACTGAAACCATCAGATACATAAGTTGAATGCTAATGGAATTTTTTGACCTCTACAAGATCTTTCACTGCTGGCAATAAATAAGTCAGTTTTACTGTAATACATTTGCCTTATTTTAAATATCTCCAGTGGCATGGGACCTCTGCTATTTAGTGGGAAGGGAGGCACACTGTAATGTCAGAAAGAGAGCAGACTATGGGAATTAAGTTGCTGGGGGAGGATGTCTAGGTTTTCTATTTGCCCCAATGTGTGATCTCTCAGTATGACATATACTACATTTCTTTCTTTACTGAAAAACTCAGAAGGTTGTCTTAATTTGTAAAGTTTTTCAGATTACTCTGACAAGTTCTACTAGCAGTAGTAAAGCTTCATACACTTTTTAGGTAAGAAAAAAATTGCTATCCCATTTAAAGACCTTCTTTAAGTTGTTTGCAGTCTGTAAGATCTGAGTTGTAAGGAAAGCAGTTACTTAAAGATGTAAAGAAATATATTCCAGTGAGCAGAGTAGGAATTTGAGGTTAGGTAGGCAAACTAACTATAACAAGGAAGTAAGAAAGTGGAAACATGAATAATGAGCTGAAGCACATACAAGTGATGAAGAGGCATTGAGGACAGACTGTATTGACTGTTTAAAGAAATTAGAAGATTGGGATGAAAAGATTGATAACAAGGACTGGGGAAAAAAGCAACCTAGATTATTCAATTGAAATAGAAAGAGGAAAAAATATTGTAATGGGAAAGAAACTGAAGGAATAGGACAGCTATTGGAAAGCATGAACAATATGGAAGAAGATGGAAGGAAATTACATGTAAAGAAAGATGATCTAGGACCAAAGGGACTAAAATGTGGGCATATGTAGTCAGTGTTTCTGAATCTCAACTGTTCTTCAAATGACAGAGCTGGAGGCACTGAAAGGAAGAACCAAAGAAGGTAGATATATTGAAGGCCTTGAAGAGAGGAATGGGAGTCACATGATACTAAAGGTAATGGGAACTAATAGGAAAAATCTTCAAAGAGCATCAGAATTCAGTATAGTTTTCTCTTCAACCCATGAATTCTGAAGCCAAGCTTCATTGAATTCCTGCATCACTGGAAGCTAAACTATTTTTTTTTCTTTTTCTAACTCTCAAGACTTTCTAGTTCATATTTATGTGCAAAATTGTATGTAAGTTGTGAAGGTGAATTGTGAAGTAATATGGAGTTAGAAATCCTTAGAAGTAGCCCCCTAACCTCAGTTTTTCCTGTGTACATTTGACACAAGATGCCTAGCAGCATTTCTAAATATTTTATTTCTAAAATATGTTTGTGCATCCTGACTGCCAAAAGACTTTTGAGATGTTACTTCTGGTTGTAAAAACATTGTTCAGATTAATTTTAAAATTCTGTATTCTGTAGATATGTAATGAAGTAATAAACTCATTAAAAGGTTTTCTACATTATAACAACTTGAACTTCTGGTGTTATGCAGAAATATATTCCTCTTCTGCACAATGACGGAAAGGTTTTAATATTGTGATTTAAATACTCTGTAGGCTTCCATTATAGAGCCTATCATTTAGGCTTTCAGTAAGTTCTTGGGAATCTTCATTGGCAGCAGACAATATTGTTTTACCTAGTTCCTTTAGAAAACATCTAGTAAAATAATTTGCCTCCTTTCACATGGATTACAAAGGCCTAAAATACAATGTAGCAACAGAGGTCAGTGAATAACAAAAGTAAAACAGATGTACCTAAGTAAGAGAAGTGAATGTAGTCAAATTGTTGACTGTTTTGGGGTTTTTTTAATTTTTCACAAAATATTGAACTCATACTTTAAAAAATGAATTTTTGCTCCTTAAATTTTGTTTATTTTTTGTCTCCTAAAACTAAGATTACAGGGAATGGGCTGCTTGGCAGACCTTCTGTTCTAGCTTATCTCACCATTTTAGTAACACTTGGTTCTTGGCTAACAGAAAATATGTTTCCCTACAGCTAAGAAAAGCATTATGCAAAAATATTATAGAAAAATCAGCTCTGTGCGCTCCTGCTGTCTTGGAGATCTGTATAGTATGATTCCCAGGAGCACAGTGATATGTATCAAATTTATTCATTTCAGACCACCACAGAGTGGAATAAATAGTTTTCAACAAAGTATGCTCACTTAGTGTTATCATTTCATAGACTCATATGCAAACTACAACTGATCAGTCCAAGTATTACTTTACATTCTGTGCAGTGGTCACATTAAACATCTTTCTTCCCAAATTATAGAACTCATATCTGATGTCTCAACCTTGGGACATATACTTCTGTGTACTTCTATATCTATCATTGGTTTTTACACAGAAACCTTTTCTTCTATCAGCTTTCAAACTTCAATACATATTTTTTACATATTATGGTATATATGCATTTTAATTCTTGCCATGTGCCAAGATCAGAGACTGAAAGTTAATTGTTGATCTGTTTTTGACAACAATTTAAAGATTAAATAATAAACTACAGCACTGATAACATTTCAGTCCTGTGCAGGCCATCAGTGAAAAATTTTGGAAAATAAACTTGTAGGCAATATGTTATTTTTTCAAGTTAGTAATGTTACCAAATATAACAGTTTGTATAAATTTTGTTTGTAACCAAGAGATATGATTCCATTTTTGAATAGGCCTATAGAGGTTATATTTCATTGTCTCCGAAACAAACCATTTTTTTTTTCACACATGGGTGCTAATCAGAACAGCATCAAGGGTAACAGCAACCTACTCTCAGATGTAAAGAGATGTTCATGACAGTAATTGACTTTTCTATACAAAACCAACAATTATTCTTTGGCTTTTCAATATAAGTCATAGTTACCTTTGTATTTAGCATGACAAAGCTCTGGCCAAATACTGTGTGTATATGCTGTCATTCAGAAAGGTAATCCACAGGGAAAGGGCTTGCTGAGGGAACTACCAGGTATATGGCCCCTGCCTGACTTCGGTAGTATCCTCCCACACTACCCACAAGCCCACACAAAATATAATTTTTTGACAGTAAATGGTACATGTGTTTAGGAAAACTTATAAAAATAATTTCTGTATTTGAATCTATTGTTGCGAGCATAAGTGATAATTTCACCAGAATGTTACAAGCATAGGTCTGAAAGGATCTTCCCAAATTTAGGGCAGATCCTCATCTACTCTGACACAAGAGTCATAGCTGACTATATATAACATGCAAGAAAACCATCAATGTGTATAAGAACTTTCCAACAACAAGCATATAATTGTTTTTAAACATGTTGTTTTCTTGACAATATATTTGATGAGCAAAGATAATTTGGCCTCTGTATTATTTTTAGTACTGAAAAATCCCCAGCAAGTTCCTACAGCTACAAAAGTTAGCTAAAGCATACATATCCTTTTTAAATACACAAACCAAAGAGGTGGTGCAGGTGATTTTTTAATATTATGAAAGTATTCACTGTTATGTTCTAGTATTCCATACACTTCCCCCCCACCATAAATATCCCATAAATATATTAATAAAATGCATTTTAATTATTTGCAGATGATAGAATCCAAAAACCTGCATTGTCATGGATGTCTTTGAATAATCCAAAGTGAAATAATTACTCATTCATCCAGAAGAAAAAACAAGATTCCACCAGATATGAGTAGAAATACAACTTTACCAGACATACAATATAGTTGTATAAAATATTAGTATAAAAGAGAAAAAAACCCATTATTTTGGAATTCTGAATAATTCATATGATACTTAAACCACCTGCAGACTCCAAAAAAGTGAATAAGACATTCTGTCTTTTCCTCTATGTTTAACACTAAGTCCTACTGTATTTCCCTTTATACTTTTTGCTCTCTTCTTTTAAATAAACCTATCATTGTTCTATATATTTAATCTTGAAGTATTCCCTTACATTTTTCTTCTCTTTACAGTAAAATAAGTTGAATTCAAGATAAAATAAGACAATTTATTCTGCAGAATATTCTGATATATATGGATATCAATTTTCATTTATCTAAAAATTTTTACATAAGCTGTTCAATTGCTTCAATACTCATCCTGGAAAAGAAAATTTTATTTGACTAAGATTTATTTCTTATGTTTAACTTGATTTCTGTTAAAATAATGATGGATTTTGTTGAAAAGCTTCTGCATGAGCCTTGGCTTCAGTTTCAAATATGACCAAAAATAAATCCCAAAGTCAACAGCTTTTTAAGAAATTGAATTTTTCTACTCTTTTTTTTCATTGAAAGCAGTTTAGTTATACTTCTTTTCTATAAGATTTGAGATCTCAGTTTTCTGAGATTTTTATTTGATGAAGGCAAATGTCTTTTTCTAAACAGATCATTCTCTGTGAAAAGGGAACATCCACATATCATATGTAGATTGAATATAAATTACATTACTGAGAATGCCCTGTTCCTACTTTCAAAAAGTCTCATTTTTCATTAGACATAATATTAATTTCAGCTACTAAAGAAATAGCCACTAAAACAGTCAGATTCCAGGCCACTTTTAATGTGGACTTAACTTTTTATGTAAAAGTTAATTCCAGATGGATGAAACTCTGGGGGGTATGTGTTTATGTGTATGTAGGAATACAAAAGAAACCTGTGGCAAGAAATTTATGAGAATCATCTAAGGCAACAGGCATCAATATTGTACTGAAAATAGAATAAGCTGAAAAAAAATCCAATTTTTTGCAAGGAAAGCACTTCGTAGAGGTATGAAAACAATGCAGTAGACTGTTCTACTGTGAAAGTCAGAAAAAAATTAGTAGTAGATGGTAAAGATGTAGTGGCAACAACCTTCATTCAAAATTCTCAGTGCTAGAGGTACCAAAGGTAATTCAGGAGTTTGCTCTGACATCAGATTAGAGTTCTGGAGTTCTTCTATTTCTTTTGCAAAAACCCTAGGATCATTTGGATGGTCTTGTAAACAGATATGATGAAATACTTTAAACAAGCAGTAATCATGGCTGCGAAGATGTTTATCACAACTATTACCATGGATTTCGCAAGTTATGAAAAAACACAGGGTAATTTCTTTGGGTATTTTTAAACTCTAATATTAACTTTTGAAATATTGTTTCCAGTGCACCTCACTGGGAAATAACCATTTAAAGCAATCAAATGAAATAGTGACCAAGATTTTGGTAAATAAAGATTTCCTGTCACACTATTTCAGGATATCTAAAATTTCATGCATCAAACAAAGTGATATTTCACAAACTGTATCTGAGCATGTCTGGAGAATGCAAGAAGTTGGATTTCCCACATCTATTTGCAGAGCTAATATTCTTTGAGTTTGGACTTCTTCCAGATCCTATTTTTTATTTTGCCAAAAGTAACTATGGTAATTCCTATTCAGACTTATTTCAGTCATCCTGGTTTGAGCAATATATGTGGCTGGGAAAGCATGACTATAATTTCAGAAGTTGAAGATCCATAAGAGAAGATAATAAATGTTATTATATAATTTTGGATTATTTGGCTCAGTCTGTCAGCAGGCTTACCACAAGCTAGAGATGATGGTTTATCCTTACAGTCAGCAAACAGTTCTTCAAAACACACCAATTAATTCTGCTGAAAATTCCCAGAAATTCAAGTACCTTAGAGGCAAATTAAATCAGTGTGAAATTTTTTGTGCCTCATAAGTATATAAATCTAAGGATTAGGTCATCTGGGTCGACTTGGGCTCAAAAAGTCTCCATCTGTTTTGTGTATTGATTACACTGCTTATATTATTTGAAGTCAGCTTACAGCAACACAGTAAATTATAATATTGACATTATTATGCAAATTAGTCCTAACTCATAATCTATCTACCCATAGGATTTGGTGTTCACTTCGAATGAGTTAACTCAGAAGCTGGTTGAATTCTACATATAGTTCCATCTATGTTGTCCAGTACCATATTAAATTATTTTCTGCACTACTGTTTTCAGATGTATGAGAAGTTTAAATGGTGTCCCCAAGCTAATGTTTATTACTTTCCCTGTGACAAGTACACTATGACTTTTGAATAATAAAAAGGCTATAATCTCTGCCTAGAAATGCAACTGACTAAATATAAAAATGATCTGAAAATAACCTAAAATACTCCAACCCCTGGATTTGGATTAATTAATTTTTTTTTATCAATGTGATATTTACTACTACCACTGCACAGATACAATAAAGGGCTATCTTCAGCCACAGAGCCAGGATGGATAGTAAGCTTCCTTTGCAGTTGTGGGTGCATGTCCTTCATATGTGTCCTTGTACACATATGAACCATCTCTCCCTCTTGAAACACTAAATAAATCCTTTTTATTTTTTTACAGCAGATTGAGAGACATTGTTGCTACTAGCATTTGGTAGAAAGCTGATCTGTGTATTCCAACATAGCCTTTCTTTTTGTGAGGTAGCTCTCTCACAAGGCAGAGAACCAAAAACGGTGAGAGAATCTTTTCTTTGGGCTCTGGAAAGCTCTTTGTACAGTAAAACTATCCCCACATTAAGGATTTCCAGTTCATAGCAGTTGCCCCGTTAGTCCATTTGGGAGGTCAATTGGTAGTGTCAAAACTACATGGTGTAACCTGAGCAGCCTGTAGGGCTTGTCTGTCATTCACACAGAAAACACTGCTTATCCACAGCCAGGACTGCCTCAAAGATAAATTCTAATCAAACCCAAGAAGACAGGTAAGTATTTCTGATACCCATCCAGTTTTCTCTGCAGAGTGAATTACTGTTAGTGCAAGAGTCTTTCATAACTAAAGGCTAAAGTGAACACATCTTTCTAAAACAGATTATTGCTTGAGCACCAAAAATAACTTGGAAGAGGTTGTGTAACATTGCCACCTGGTGACATTTTTTTGTAATATTTCTATTTCAAAATCATTAAAATTAATTTTGACCTCTGTAATTTTTGCGTGGTATTGTTCTTCACAACTAAACATAATTCTAATAATAATAAACATGTATGCATTTAAAGGCAAAATACTCAGATTTCATTATATAGGAAAATAATGCTAGACTATTCTGAAGCTTTTTCTTATTAATCTCATTAAGGAGGTTTCCAGGGCAGATTGCCAATAGCCTAGTATTCGAAACATGGAATCACTTTCAGAGTCAAATCAGTAAAAAATAAATAAAAATTAAACTGATCCATATTTTTACAGAGTATTATTAGACATGGCTTAAAACTTCACACCTCATTACCAGACTGCAATGACCTATAGCAATAAATAGTTATATTGAAGAAAACATAATTAAATAGAATACTCTGTATGAAAAATAAGCTCAATTTTGGCAAGACATTAAACACTGCCACTATAATACTGCACGCTACAGTTAAGGTCGTTTTAGCTGCTTGGAGTAGAATTATGCGTGGCAGTAGGAATTACTTAGAATTCCATTTACAATTCCATTTACAATTCTTTGACTATTGTTGGGTGTTTGGTGAAATTGGGTCCATCAGAAACACTAGGTAAGAAATGGACATTTCAAAAGAATTTGAAGTCCAATATCTCTTATGTAGTTATTCAAAGAATTTCCTGGGGTAGAAAGAGTCAGTCTCCCCAGGTACTTAAATGTGATCACTTTTCTGTAAGTAAAATCTTTCCAAGTAAAACTGCTAAATATTCTGAATTCCCCCTTCCCCTCAAATTCTGTGATATCTATAGATCACCTGCCTGGTAAATGACAAATTCTCATTCTTCATGAAAACAAGTAACTCTAGTTGCTTTTCACAAGAGGCAACAGCAATGTGCCTTTTACATATAAATGTCTGTGTATATACATATTTACTCACTGTACACACATATATAAAGTCATTCATTACATCGTATTTGTTTGAAAGTAAAAAAAAGTTTTCCATTTGACTACACTTAATTTTTTTCCTCCTTTTAAAAACTGTACCTTTCTTTCTACCTAAAAATTGAAGTTATTGTGAAAAGTGGTTTGGCACCCAGGTGGCAGTACTGTCATAGAGGAGGCAGAGCCTATTATCACTAAGACCTTGTTTAGACTCAGCTTCTGAGTGGGCACCATGCCAGTCTGACAGATGGGCATCAAATAATGGCAGCAATGTGCCCTTGCATGTGCCTGTGCATCTACTGTGTTTGCCTAGGGAAAGGCTTTCATCCAAGATTGTCCAAACAGCTGTTCATTCTGAGTTTCTATCCTTACTGTTAAGAAGAGATGTCAACACTAATCCATTTTTAAGCTAGATTAATTATTTTTACAAAAAGTAAAGTAAAGCAGCTTTTTGGCTGGTAGAGTGTGAGCAAAGTCAGTATCTTTACACAAGAACATTGACTTCATAAATCCCTCAGTTCCAGATTTTGAGTGAAAGAACAATTGAGAAGCCATGGTTGCTCAGGATAAAACAAGGAAATAAAGATGTGTCACCAAAAACAACCCCAAATATGGATGAGACCAAGCTTAGTATGATAGTCCAGCTATAATGTCTAGCTACTTGGACAACCACTGCTCCATATAACAATACTTAGAGAGTTCATGCTCCCCTCCTAGTCTCACATTCTGATGGTATCTGTTATATCTTTCTCCTAAATATGTCACAAGGTGACAGGGGATGAGTGAAAAGAGGAGGAAATAATCAGTGAAAAGCTATCATATGCCTCACAGTGACAAACCTAATCTCACCTCCACTGCAGTAAGGGGAGGAAAACAAATAAATTGATGCAAAAGTTTCTGGTAGTGCAAAATCTTTCTAGGTCCATTCTTTTCAGTACTAAATCAATATGGTCTGTCATGCAGCAGAAGACTAAAATGCCAGAGCTTTTCCCACTGACTTTATTTAACTGAAATCCCATATGAGCAAAATCCTGTAGCCTAGATGCTGGTCTGTGAACTATCCAAATCTCACGGCTCTCAGACTATCAGTTCATTGAGTTAGACAGTTGACAAATTACTGCTGAAGCTACCGACATTGTATCACCACTTTATTGGCTATGAAGCCTGTAAGGCCTGCTGGTTCAGCAGCTCTAAAGGACTTGGCTGAATGTATGGCTATATGTAGTGTCCAGCAATGGTTACATCATCTTTCTTTAAGTCTTTTGGATGACAAAGATAGGCTCCTGTGGCTGATTCAGCACACCCAGCCCGCTGGGCTGACATGCAAATATTCATTCCAGAAAACCACTAGAGTCCCCCTTGAATAAGAGGTTGTATAAAAATTCTTCCCAGTTATGTGGATCTCAGTATGATTATGCATATTGATTCAGATTTATTGGATGCAAGAAAGGATGACAACAACTGAATTAAGAACTAGAAATTCAATGTAGATGTTTTTCCACACTTCAATTTTCTCCTGATTTGTGTATATTGCTTTTCCAGCTGATTTTATTCCTTGTGCTGAACCTGTGTGTCATATTTACTACGTAAATATGATTTCTAACAGAAAGACACTACAAAAGGTTACTTTTGACAGTTGAATTGAAAAAGTGTTGCAGGTTTCAGTCAGATGACATCTTCTTAGGCCAGGTTCCATTTTAGTTGTTTCCTTCCAATGGAATCTCTCAGGGGTCTAGAATATAATCTATATTAAAAAGCAAAATGAAGCAAAGCAGAAAAGTCATAGTATTTTAATTTTAAAAAATCAACTCTTTTGGGAAATGAAGATTTTATTTTTATCTTTTACAGCAGCTGAATTTCTTTGTGTGCTCCTGACAGTATTTCAGCCATTTAGCTGGAAGACATGGATTCCATTCTGACTCAGTGAAATAGAAAGGTTATTTTAGTTTAATTGCTCACCAGCAGCTCTTAAAATGAGTACTTAAACAAACAAAAAGTCCTCTTCTAGGACTGCTTTGCCATATAAGATCATGCTTCTAAACAGGAATTTTTTTGGTAAAGAAGCCAATAAGTCCAAGTTTCTTTAATATCAATGTTAAATTTTTTGTTCTGTTAAACACTTCAAACTTGATGTATAATATAATAACATCATAAAGTCTGATGTAAATAAATAGTGTCTCCTCAGCAGATTCACTGATGACACAAAGCTGGGAGGAGTGGTCGATAGCCCAGAGGGCTCTGCAGCCCTTCACAGGGACCTTGGCAAGTTGGAGAGGTGGGCAGAGAGGAACCAGCTGAAGTTCAGCAAAGGCAACTGCAAAGTGTCCTGTACCTGTGGAGGGAATAACCACAGGCACCAGACAGGCTGGGGCTGATCTGTTGGAAAGCAGCTCTGTGGAGAAGGAGATGGGGACCCTGTTGGACACCAAGCTGTCCCTGAGCCAGCAGTGTCCTTGTGGCCAAGAAGCCAATGGTGTCCTGGGGTGCATTAGGAAGAACATTGTCAGCAGGTTGAAGAATGTGATCCTGTTGTGCTCCTCAACCCTGGTGAGGCCACAGTTGGAGTGTTATGCCCAGTTCTGGGCTTCTCAGTACATGAGAGACATGGAGAACCTGGAGCAGGTCCAGCACAGGGCAATAAAGATGGAGGAATTGGAGCATCTCTCTCATGAGGACAGGCTGAGGGAGCTGGGTCTATTCAGCCTTGAGAAGGAACAACTGAGAGGGGACCTCATCAATGTCTGTCAGTATCTGAAGGGAGGGTGCCAAGAAGATGGGGCCAGGCTCTGCTCAGTTGTGCCAAGCAATAGGACAAGAGGCAATGGGCAGAAATTGTTGCATAGGAAGTTTCACCTGAATATGAGGAAAGTGTGAAGGTGACCAAGTATCAGAACAGATTTCCCAGAGAGGTTGTGCAGTTTCCTTCACTGGAGATATTCAAGAATCATCTGGAAAATATCCTGTGCTCTAGGATGACCCTGTTTGGGCAGGGAGGTTGGCCCAGATAACTCTGGTTAGCTGGACCCTTCTTTAACCATTCTGCGATTCTGTAACCTCTGGGAAACTAGCAGACTTCTGGAAAATATCCAACAAGTACACAAAAGATATGATCCCTTCCTATTGATTTAATTCACATGGCCTTCACAGAATTTCCATAAAATCACATTACATTCCAGTTTAGACTGAAAAAATAAAGTGTTCTTCACATAACACTATTGGTTTAAAAAATCATTAATGTGTGTAAAAATGACCCAAGCAGTTAGCTGGAACACATTTCAGAAAATGGTTGCACTCCTTTCTTCATGATGTAAAAACCGTTTGACATCCATCATGTTAATGTTCCTTGAAAATTCATTAAAGCTCCTACAAATAAACTTTCTACATCAAAACCTGGGGTATCCATGCACTGTTTTGTTCTATTGTGAAAGCCACAACCATTACAGATTAGCCTGGTAGATATTTGGCTCCTATTTCCCTAATTTTCTAAAGGCAACATTTTCTTTTGGAACTCATTATTATGTGTTTCCTTGACAATCTTTCTCATCTAGTCTTCAAGGCACAAATGACTATGAACTTGGCAGCCTTGAAACATTTTTCATCAAAAACGCCCATGAAACATTTTGTTAATTCTCTCTGTATTGGTGGCAACACAGCAAGTGTGGAAAAAAAAGGCAGCACAAAGAATGGATAACTCTTCACCTTCTGCCTGAGGAAATGAAGTGCATAGTTATCTGTATATACAACTGTAAATATTCCTATAAGTGTACATTCGACAAAACATGTTGTGCTGTTATTTGGGTAGCACAGTGCTAGGACATTGCTCCCTAAACCTCTGCTTCTTCTTTTCCCCTAGAATGGCAGCGACTTTTCACTCTGCTACAATTGCTTCTTCATTTTAACAGTGCTACTTCTAGTAAAATCACATTTGGTCCTCTAAACTGGACTAAAACCCAACTGACTACTTCAATCAGCCTTTGAAGTGTCTTTTATGCCAAGTGAAACTCATGGCTCTATGTACAGCACTATATATTATATTTATGTTCATGCACAAACACACTGACATACATTTATCCAGTCTTCTGTATGGACTATTCTACCCTCCTGCAACAATTATATTTTAGTTCTCACAACAAAGCACAAAAGAAAGATATTTTCTGTGTTTCTAAGGGAAGAAATGAAGTGCAATGTAATTTACTTGCTCAGGGGAAAACAATCAGAGCCTAGATTTCTTTAATCATTTTTGCTACAAGATCATCCTCTGAATTCTGATTGCTACTGTCAGTTAAAACAACTTACTGACAGACATAGGGGATTCTGTAACCCGGTATCACTCTGACACACACAATGTAGGAATTTTGGCGACGGTGAACTTCCCTTCTGGTCTGTACTAAGACAGAACTAGAGAGAGTGGGGGGAGAGAAAGGAGAAGGGAAAGGTGGTAGAAAGCTTACCAGCTTAACTAGAGATGTGTTTGGAATATGTACTAGCCTAGGCTTCATGTGTTGAGAAAGAAGATAATACCAGGCTTTTGATTTGCACCTGAAAAGCATGCACAAACATGCTACTCCTTCACTTGGTGATGTGAAGTTGAACTCACTGCAGTGCTGGGCATGCAGGATAGAGAAATCAGAATCTCAGATGGTCAAGGTGAGTTTTATAAACTACAGAATCCTGTACTTTTCTTTTTTACTTCACTCTTATACTTTTCCTAAGATATTGGGGAAACATATAACAAAATATTTTCTTAATTTAATAATTGCAATTATATGCATTTATCAACAAATACTTTTAATGTGACCTTTACTTAGAAATTAGCCATGTGTTAGATTAGGTGTGTTGGCAAAACAAATGCAATTTTTAGACTCCATCTAGATAATGGTGTGATAGTAGAAGGTATTACTCTTAATGTCAAATTTAAAACTGTTTATTAATATGAATTTAGAAAAACCCAAACAACATTCCAGTAAATTTATTCCAGTATTCCTTTGGTTTTCACAGTAAGGAAGAATGTTAACTATTTATTTGAACCACTCTGTAAGGTTTGCTAAGAAACACCTATATTAAATGCTGTACACATTCAAATTATAGCATTTATTTTTCTTGAGCTTCTTTCCAGTTGTGTGGAAATCCTACTAAATATTATATTTTAAATGTCAGAGGAAACAGGTGCAATATTGCATTCTTTTTTATTTCCCTGCTTTCATTTACTGTTTTATGAGGTCCTTTAGAGAAATACTACTAAGTGGTTTTGCATAGTGTTTAAAAACATTTATCTATGTTGCTCAGACCTTAAAGAAGATTTCTTTTATGTTTATGCTGCTTAAATAATAGAATTAGTCATCAATTCAAATATCTACCTACAATTTGTAGAGCAATGTAGGCTCTACAAAATGTTTAAACCACATTACATCCCCAGTGAAATAACACAAAATTCTTTTAAAAAAACCAAAAAAACAGGAAATTATAAGTGAACAAGAAAATGGTGTAATGTGATGCAGCAGGCCTCACAATTAAAAATACTTCCATCAGTATTAGGGGTAGGTTTTGATTTTGGATCAGTTTTAGAGTTCTTATTTGTGCTTAATCTCTGTTACACCATAGTTTTATAAAACAAAATAAAATTCTAACTGTTCATGAAATCATGTCCAAATGAATTCTTCACTATACATATGACAAACCAAATGATCACTTTCTGTTTAATCCACATGAACAACCACTTTTACTAGTATTCAAGCCTGGATATCCCAGTCAGACAAGCCTGTGTCTCTTGCTAAACACAAACATCTGTGTGAGGTTTACATGTCTCATCCTTTATAACTATGTTCAAATCTAGCTATTTTCATCTGTATCAGTGACCCAGATGACCTTACTTTGATAACTAAAATATCTCCCCATGCTTTTATGACAGTAGGTTACACACAGAAATTTATCCTAGAGCAATTTTTTAACAACAATACATGTGCTTCATGAACTAAAAACACAGAAACCCTCTCAAAAATCTGGGGCTTTCTTACGTTCTTGATGTTTTAAAAACTTTCTGTATTCCTTATTCCTTGGTTTTAATTTCATTTTTCATTTTTTAAATTTTTAATTTAGTTTTTTAATTTTAATTTTCAGGAAATTTGTATTTTCTGTCACATTGTTGTATGTGTCTGCATGTGTATGATTGCCTGCTTGTATATGGTACAATATATTGTGTTTTAAATATTATGCTGCTTAACAGAATATGTTTACGATATTATGTTACAGTATTATGTTGTTTATATAAAGAAATATATATATTTATAATAAATATTCATGAGAAAATATTTATAATATTTTATAAAATATAAAATTTATAAGATATTTATAATAAATATTTTAGTTTTTATAATAAAGAAATGTAGGAATATGTTGCATCAATGATGAGTGGAACATCTGACAGAACCATTTCCACACCACCCTACCACCCTGCTTCAAGTTTCTGCTGTTTATGTAAAGGAGACTTTTGGACATCATAAAGTTAATTCATTAGTCTATAGCATTCAGTAGTTGTGTTTTTTTAACATTATTCTAATAACAATAAAAAAGTGCGCTGATCAGAGTTAAATATATACATGAAAGGAAGAAATTACTGTGAATAGGGTTAGATCAACGTGATTTGGATACTGGTACACTTAGCAGTGTTCAAAGATCTTGATCTTCACATAGGATGAGTATATAGCAAGACAGAAAAGTATAGAAAATTGACAGATAACTTTGGGTTCCTTATAAAACCTACATTTCCTCACTATTTAGTCTTTGTCTAGCATGTGGCTTCACCTTCATAAAAATCCAAATGCAACAAACTAAATATTTTACTGAATGCATCCTTTGCCCAAAGCAATTGCAATCAATATTCAGAAGGAAAATTTACACAGTCCTCCCCTTTAAATTATAAAAGACATCCCTTCTGCCTTTTGCTACACTGAAAAATACTTTCTGCTACAAGCTATTTAAGGCTGAGGCCTGGCAGGTCTTACCTATATCTCAAGATATATGGTGAATGCTGGCATACAAATTGCTCTTCAGTTGCTATGAATTTTCCTTTCATGTAGTATTGATTTCCCAAGGGGAAAAAATGACAAATTACTCTTAGACATGCTGGGTATTATACAGCAGGGAAGTAGCATATTCCTTTTATTTTTGTTGTCACTGCCCCAGTTTCATTTAACAAATTGCTCAGATAGATTCATTCATTTCAGATTTTGTATATGAGACCCAGATGGTTTTTATTCCTAAGAGCTGACTCTGAAATAATGACAGTAATAGCTAATACCTTTTATCTTTATCAGGATTATAATCATATCCTCTTGTTTTGGAGAGTTGGCTTTTCATAAGAGAAAAGAGAACTCTTGAACACAAAAATGCTTCTCAGCTTCTTGAAGAAGACCCGTGTGTTCTTTCTTCTTTGTACTCCCCCAAGGCATACATATACTCCAGCTTTCATTAAAAATTAGAGCATGTGTATTCAAAAGATGTAGGGTGATCCAGCCAGGTACCTGATACAGGGGGAATCATGGGGGAAAGGAGTTTTGAATGCAGTGCAAAATATTCCTGCCTGGCACAGGAGGCACAGCCAGAGAGGCTCCCCTCCTGGAACATGAAATGCCTGGATACATGTGTTCAGATTATCAATGATATGCCCAATGTGTCCAAACTTAAAAATGACCTGAAGCAAAACCATATGTTTTATAGCTTTTCCAGGACTGCTATTCTTTGTAGTCACATAATTTCTAACTTTCCACTTCCTGAAAATTATTCTTTCTTCATTCACTTATTTAAATCAAACAAAAATTATAATAAAATTTCAGTTGAGGTCCAAATGGTCTTTCAGCATAAACAGCAATTTCTTGTTAATTTCCATTACCATATAAATCCACTGAAAGCAGCTAGAAGCAAAAGAAAAATGTGTAATTTTATAAGGGAATGTGTAGTTTTAGAATAATTTAGCTTATGATACAAATACCTCACATTTTTAACTCACAGAATTAACTGCAAGCATTAATTTATCAGACTTTTTTGTAAGTGATTATCATAAAGATGTGAATAGTGTATTGGATAAAGAGAAATTCTTTGTCTGTATTACCTGGATGCTATATGGCTCCATGGATCTGCATTACTGCAAAGACCACTTAAAGCTCTAAAAGTAAAGTTTGCAAAAAATAATAAAACAGGAAATTTCTTTCTTGCACCTTTTTTTTTACCCCTTGCAGGAAAGTGGGCTCTTCCTGACTCACATAATATTGTTGTAGCTTCTAAGATGATGCACACAGTCACTTAATAGTAAGTGCTTTAAATGATATCTGAAGCACTACTGTGCTATCCCTCAGTATCTGAGTTTAAATGAGGGCTTCACCCTGCTTGCATGCTTGTTTGCTTTTTCAAGTAAACAGATTCATTTGTTCTCTATTAGCTTTCACACTGCAGAGTTCAGACCTTAAAAGTTTCTCTTTCTAGTTATGAATATTGATGATGTAGCCTGTATTTGGCTCTTCTATGTTCAAGAAATTCTTTCTAATGCTGAATTTTACACCAGTAGTGTACAGCTTATTGCACATAATACCCAACCAGATGGCCAGTGATTTCCTAATAATAACAACAATTTCATACCTAGTTGAGATACCTTGTGTTTTTTTAGGCTCAGCCAACTGTATTATTTCTGCCAAGAAATTGCAAAGAGGTCTCCGAGGCTTTTCAGCTCCAGTGGTTCATAAAACCAATTTGAAAAATTAGTTCTGAGGACTTATGACTACCTTAACTATATTTTCATAGGACTAGCCCTTCCCTTCTTGTTATATGCACGCAATTATGTTTATATTGCATGGTGAGAAATCATTTCTAGAAGTTGGAGTGCAATTGAAATAGCTGTATTTTGTGTGCTTTTCAGGAAATGTATGAGAACTAACAAAGTTCTAGATTTCTCCAGAATAATTTGAGAACAGTCTGGATGCAATTCTGTGCAATGTCCTCTAGGATGACCCTGCTGGAGCAGGGAAGTTTGACCAGATGGCTCATTGGTGCCTTCCAATCTTATCCATCCTGTGATTCTGGGATTCTGTAAGTTCTCTTTTTGGTAATTTTGCCTGAGAAGAATGTGGCAGCATGGACATTTACTTGAGATGTCCAGTGTTTCAGGTGATACAGCATTTGCAGCTTATCAGGAAATGCCAGACAAATTTTCTGTGCATGTGCAGATAAGGCACCTGGCAGATATCATGGGGCTTTAGCAACTTGGATTTCTTCAGCCTGACACATGCAATGGGAATAGCCTGTGTGCATGCAGGCTGTGGGCTTGTTCTGAGGTACTGAAAATGCCTAGATGGCTTGGACAGGACCAGGTACCAAACATCAAAGTCATAAATGTTTTGTAGAATCTCTGCCAAGTCAAAGGTTTGGACGTAATTTCAGACCCACTCACAAAACTCAGAATCACTGCTCGGAAGCACAGGCATGTACAACACAGCCAACATCTATTCCAGTGTTCCAGTGAAAGAAACAGGTGCTTTTGGAGTGTGATGCACCTAACAAAATATAATTAATATTTATATAACATAAATAGACTTCAGACTATGCTGACTGTGATGTTGAACAGTCATTGGCTATGAAAACATCTTCACATGGCAAGATAAGTAGTGGCCATATGAATGTTGAAGGAGATTATCTTCTAATTATCTTATTATCTTTTATCTTCATTTGTGCAACACACTGCTATGGTCTAATGCAATTAAGATAATACAGAAAAATAAAACTTCCAAATCAGAATTTTTTGATCTATGTAACATATGTGCTTAAAATGTGAAGTATGCTGGTGTCTGTTTTGCCAAGATTAAGTAAATTTGAAAATCTAGAATAATTTTGGAATTATCAGTATTTGTTAATTTACACATTTATCTAGAGATAACACAAGGTTTACCTGATTTTATGTGAGAGAAGACATTCACGTGCACAACTTAGAAGATTCCATGGACTATAAATGCTCATTGCACATGCAGCTTGTCCCAGTTCAATCCCCATCCTTACATTCAGTTCTGATATTTTTACTCCAGAAGCACTCTAAATGGTCTTTTTGTGGGAAATGGTACTCAATATTCACAGACAATATACATGCATTTAAGTACTATTTTAGTAAATTCTATGGTTTTTAGACTTTTCTATTTCTTCTGTAAACAAGTAAGATTTTACAACTCAAAACGTAGAAATTTTAATCCCAGTTTACCAAACAAATTGATCAAAATAAATTAAACTTTAAAAAAAGACAGTGAAAATGGCAAAGTTACAGTGATTTAGAATTTTGTCTGGAATGTAAATCAATTATCTCCTTTCACTGTGCTTGCTTGAACTGATAAATTTTGGAGTACAATATTTGTAATTATCAGGCTATTTTATATATATGTACATGTATTTTTATCCATTAAATCAGAGTTCCATAAATAAAAACTTTAAATATGCAGTTTTGTCTATAAGAAGAGTTTAACAGAAAAATATTGACTGATAGGGAAGTGGAGTGTGTGAGATATTTAAAAAAAGTCATTTTTTTCTTAATTAATCTCCATTGTTGGTTTGTAACCAGAATAAAGTTTAGGAAATATTTCTACTATTAAACTCTGCATTTCCCCTGTGTTATTCTGTCGAGAATTCACACTGGATTAAATAAAATAACCAAAAGAGTTATTGCCCATAGCAGACCAGCATGAATATGTCAATTTGTCAAGATTAATTTTGCAAGGAACCCAATTTATTTACTAAAAGGTGTATTAAGGTTAGGTCCTGCTGGTATTCTACAGACAGTTCACTTGAACTTTGACCTTACACTTAGCTCTCTTTATCAATAATCTACAATTTTAAACAGATTTCTTTTGCACAATCACCATTTTATGTCAATGCTCTTTCAGATAATTCTTGTACAATCAGTCAGAGATGGGGAACAGATCAAGATTTAAAAACATATGAAATAGCTTTTCTACTCTTGGACCAATATTCATTTTCATTAAGCAGAAATTGCATTACTTTCCAAGTTGCTGAAAGGAAAAGATGTACAGATATTGATTTGGCATCAGTTACATCTGCTTTGGATTTGAAATGTTTATATAACATTAGAAGAAAATAATACTTTGAAAATTGTTTTCATTTCTTATCAATTATTTTTATTATGCTTTAACATTCCACTTCACCCACTTTTATTGGGCTCTATCTGGCTTTCAACATTTAGACTTTTTTGGTAACTGTAAATAATTTTTTTTCCCTCTCAGCAAGTAGTTATTCTATTAATTATTTTTTTAAAGTCTATAAGAACAATAGATCCCCCAGTCTGGCATTTACTAAAAATGTTGAGAAATACAAGGGCAGGAGAAGAGATGTTGTTTTGATAATCTATCATCACATAAAATCACGTGTATGTTTATCCTACAGAAAATACAGTATGCTGAAAAGCAAACTAACCTCAGAAATGCACACTCTTTGCTTGTTTAAACTCTTTACTTGTTTATTCAGAACTAATTTTGTTGCACAATTTCTTGATGAGAACACAGCTTTTAAAAATATAAAAAAGTACAAAGAAATTATTAACTGTTAGAAACCACGAATAAACACAGTAGTCAAAACAACATAAATAATCCTGTGCTAATAGTCAGGCACTTTTACATATCTGATAAATTTAGCCATTCAGCCTTAGTCCAATGTGCCAGCTGTGACATTGTAAAGGGTTTTTTTTGCTTCTTAGATTTCTTTAGCCACATTCTAAAAATATTTGACTTGCCTGATTTTGCCTGCATACACTTGCACTTTTCCAGATTTTGTACAGATGAATGGAGAAGTTTTGCCAGAAATGGGCTTTTATTTTACTAAGATAAATATTATTTTAAAACTTATTTTTAATTTTAAATTCAATTAAATTAGTGCTAAATTTTAAGCACTAATTGTGATTACTTCAAAGGTCTAATCAATATGTAAAATGCTAAACTATTTTAAGTCAGACTGGGACACTTAGTAATTGAAAAAAAATTCCTATTCAAACTTAAACTGTAAAATATTTGTATCTGTTTTTCAAAAAGCACTCACCAAAAAAATCACATACATATTACTCCCAAATGTAACACATGCAGATGCATTCACACATATTTCTCTAGCACAGGACAAAGACATGACAGACATGTAGCTATTCTTCAGTTTCTATACATGACAGCAACTTGCTGTCATTTAATTGAATACTTCTGTTTAATGTAAGGGAACTTTCTGCTGGTTCAGTGGACACCTCTCTATATTAAAAATTGTATGATACCATGTCACCATAAATACATCAGCACCTTTCTGTTTAAATTATTTTATTCAGGTTGCTGGACTTTCGTTATTCATTACAGTTTTAAATGAAAACTACAGCATCATTTTGAGACAAATTTAAAGATAGAATTACTCAGGAGAAGCTATCATACAGGGAAGTCAATGTAATGTAAACCATGCTGAGGGTCAAAAGATGCCTCTCTGAGCTCTGGTTTCAGCTGTATCTTCTGAATGCAACTGATACTAGACCAAATATACCACTGTGTTAGAAACTAGCACTTCCTTCCTCCTTTAAAATCACAAGTGATTTTGGTAAAGAAAAATACATGGAACTTGATTCTGTTCCCCAGTATATTTGAGGTATTACTGCTGCACTGTTAGATTAGGTTTGCAGGTTTTGGGACTCCTGTGGCATCTGGCATGGCAGCTGAAGTCCCCTAGAGTATCCTAGTACACCTAGGGGCACTAAATGCTTATGTGAAGGCAATTGAATTGTGCCTTTAAAAGCAGATTTTTAGATTAGTAATGGGAGTTGGAAGAAGTTTTCCTCCTTTTGTTAATAGAGGCTTGAAATTTTGCTTTTACATGATGTCTAGTGGTCAGATGAAGCTGGCTGTAGCCCAGCCCTCTAGGTCCAGACCCTTCCTATCACCAGTGTCCTAAGATACAGTAGAGCACTGCTCAGCTGCATGCTCCAGAAACTCTTGATATACTAGCGAATATTTATGAAATAAATAAGCTGGAATTAGTCACTCTTCATCCAACTTTCCCTCACAGACAAACCTGTAGCAAAAAAAAAGAATGTAATTTATTGTCAGCAGAGAGCAATTTCCATTCTGTTCTGTAAAATCTGACTGGGGCTCCATGACCCATACTCTGACAGGATCTCCTGGGATTTTTGGGAGATTGCTGATCATGGAACATATTTCCTTTGTTTCCAGCACACTGGTCTCCAGCCTGTACTGTTGTTTTAGCAGTGAACTTTCATCCCAATCTTAGGCAAAAAACGAGATTTCTACTGTCTTGCCAAAGTGGGCAGGGAAGACGCTGCTGTCAGCTTGAATGTACAAAAGTAAATGTGTGGTGGAGAATAAAATAAATGTTAGGTTATACATAATCTGAATAACAGTTAGATAGCTTTAACACACCACTTTCCATCGGTACACCATGTGACATTTTACAAAAAAAAGTTTATGTTTATATTCACTTGATAGATGGAGAAAAATTTACATAGGATTTCCCAAGACCCCAATATGGTTTAAGAAAGAGCTAGAAGAGCATTTAAACCTTGACTGCTGAACCTATGTCCTGGAGAGAAATAGCTACTTCTGCAATTTCTGGACAAGTCAACTTTGATGAGATGTTTAGAGTAATTTTATTTGTTCTTCAGGTTAATTGAACAGTTTGGGTTTGGTGGGTTTGGGGTTTCTTTGTTTGTTTGTTTTAAATTCTGGAATTTTAATAATGCTCTATACTTACTGTAAAAAAAAAATAATCAATCATCCTTCCAAAACAAATTTATATCAGTATGAAGAAATATTCTGGGGCTCAGTTTCTTGAATTGTCAGTTGCCTGGATACTGCAGTAGGTAGAGCACACTTAGAAAAGCCTCAACAGTTACAAAGTGCAGTGTTACTTTTATATCATCAAGTTGAATAATATGTAAAAAACCAAAATGGCTGCATTTTCATAAGTTTGATCATGCATCCATTGTCAAGGGCTAGACACCAAGCTGAATCAAATTACAGGGAATGTTCTTTTGCCTTACATTAAAAAAAAATTATGGGAGAGATAATATTTTAACATTATCAGTCTACAATTGAGTGTCGTAGATTTCTATTTAAAAAGCTGTTTATATTCAATAGAAGCTGTGACAAAGAGGTTGTCCAAAGTCAATAATCTTCAAGAAATAGAAATACAGCTGAAAATATTTCATGTAGTTTGGAGTTCAAATAGCAGGGCAATGGGTGAAATAGGGGGAGGAAATTTTCGCTGCAGTGAAAATTCACATGACCACTTACCAGCACTTTTGACAGTAGGAATAGACTAACCAGAACAGCAAAACTGTTTTAAAAAGAAAGCAACATTTAAAAGTGAATGCAAAAAAGAGGAGAGATATTCAAACATAATACTGAGATGTCAGCTTCAGAAGAAGAGAGTATGAGCTGTTTTTCTTTATGATGTAAGGAGGGTGAATGAGATCCCAAAAGAAAATGGAGTGGTTGCATTTTGTCACACATGATACATTGATGGTGGTGGTGGAGCATGCCTAAGGAGCTGGACAGAAGTAATGAAGATTCAAGTCCAAAAAAAGAGTAAGTTTGACCCGTATTTCAGAACTTGTGACAGGAAGTGTATTTGAAACAAATATGAAGCAGAAGAGTCAAGTAAGGCTCAAGGTTTAGCCAAGAAATATAGAAATAAATGATGCTACATGCATACAATTGAACATCATTTAGATTTAAGACCTGATCGGATTGTAGCCTTCTGACTGGGGAAAAGTTCAGACCTTGGATGTGCATTTGGAAACACCAAGTTGTAGTTGAGAATAAAGGTACTGTGAAAACTTCTAATTTTTGTTTCTTTTCTGACATTTTATTTACTATGTGATAAATTATAAAATTAAAAAGAAGTATAAAAAGTGCAAGATGCACTGAAGGGCCTAGTTCACTTCTTCACTGAGATTTCAAACTTTGCAGATTTAGATGTTCAGAACTGACACTGAAAAGGTATCAAACAGTATATTGCTCCTCATTATGAGCTGAACCTGATTTAAAAATCCACATAACAGAAAGTGACATAGGACATATTCCAATAATTCTTTAGTGTGTGATATATCATCTTTCTGCATTCCATAAATCAAGTTCTTCTGCTAAGTGCACAATGGAACTTATATTGCACTAGATGTAACATTTAATTGTATTAAAATACCACAAAATAAAAAGTAAAAGAAAGTCCAACATAAAAAAGTGCTATATAGTTTGAAAAGACTATGCCAGACTTTCTCACTAGGATGACGGATTTTGTTCAGTTCTCTTACAGTTCCAGACTCATTCTAAACCAGATGACTGTGCTTTATATTGTTCAAGTAAATATTCATTTCTTACAGGACTTTACAAAAAACTTAATTCTGATGAATGCATGGATTTTGAGCATATTTAATTTTCTAATTTTTCTGGTGTGCCATTCATACACTTGATCCTTAAAATCTTTGTTTCAGTATGGTAATCAAAGCAAGATTTGAACTTGGCTGAATGTAGGCATGAGTTTACCAGCACTTTTGAATGGAACCTTCAGCTGTATTCCCCACACATAAATAATTAAATACTAATTTTACTGATACTGTAGATCTAAGTGTATTCTCATTGAGCACTTTAAGACTTCATATTTCTTAAGGAAAAATTCCTAGAAAACATTGTTTTTATAATAAAATAATGAATGGCCAGGTAAACCAGAAATGGTACAAACCACAGCACTACAGCACAGAAAATCTGTTTTGGAAAAATTTCAAAGTTTTAATCTTATTCTGATGAGTCAAAGGAATTCAAGCAATGCTCATTTACAACAGCATTTTCTGGACAGAGCTATAAATATGTGAATAATAATAATAAAAATAATAATTTTCCATATAATTTGCAATAATGACAAGAAATTAATTTCAAATTTTTACATTTTGTATTCTGCTGAGGAGTAGTTGGCTAATTTTTGGGACAATCTTTACACCTGCACTTGTAATTAAACAGTGCTGAGAAATCTCCATTTATTCTGAAGGTTTTCAAGTTATGGTTTCAGTAAGACTGATCCCTATCAATGACTAATTTATCACAATCATTCAGAAATTGGAAGGTGAGAGTACAGAGGTGAAGGTTATTTGACCTTACTTAACCAAAACAGAAATGTAATCTGAATACCTCATTTGATCTTTTAAATCAATAGATAAGGAGCATATTTCTTTATCAATGGAGACTCCTCATGAATAGTAAAAAAGTTCTGTTTGCTTTCCCTTACCTCTTCAGACCACAAAATTTTAATCACAAAACTTTATTCTTTTGGAAGAAATAATTTTGAGTGAATTTTTTAAAGTGGCAAAGAACTGAAAACATAAAAACAACATACTGCTATGACTGTTAACTTTTACAATTGTATTAACAAAGCAAAATTAAGTTGCTTGCAAATGGGCTCATTTTAAGGCATTTATAGAACAGAAATACCAACATTTTGATTCTATGTCTATTAAACCCCAAATTATATTCCTATATGTGCAAAGTATGCAAGAACTGGCCAACTGACACTTTTTTCTTTTTTTCTGGGCTAAAGTGGTCTAGTGCTTCACAGTATCTTTCATATCAACGTTACCTTTTATCTTTATAGGTTTGTGACAAAACAAAGCTAAATATGCATTTTTAACTGCATTTAGTTGAAGCATCTTATGCAATCCATGAGTTCCTGTGCTTCAAAAGACAGAGAGCTCCTAGGCTCCTTTGACGCTCAAGAAAAATGCACTTTTTGAAAGGTTGCTACACTATTCACCCTTAAAAGCCAAACAGCAAATCCAGGTGGGGCAGCAATATGACTTTGCTTCCCTCTTATTACTTTCATGCCTTGAAAGATGAGCTAGCTAGTGCCACAGGGGAATTCACAAAACTGGGGCTGTAATGCTGATAAATTACAGATTAGGAGAAATCTGTCTGCAGACCCTATAATCTCCCACTTCTTCTAAAATGCTTGACAGTTAATCCTACTACAGATCTGCTTTTACAAAAACAGATTTGTAATTCTCTTACTTATAATTCAGTGTGTTTCTTGTTAGAATTTTCCTTACTTCTCTTTTATAGTGTCTCCTTCTAGAAGAAATTAGAGTAGTTTGCATTTTAGGTACAGGTATTTGTATTAGGCCACAGATAATAACTAAAGCCAGATACCCAGAGGAGAATGTAAGAACAGTGGAAGCATTTTCTCAATTGCACTTCTAGACTCCAACAACTTCTAATCTCTGTTATATCATGCTGCACTTGTCTGCTTTTCAGATGGAAAAGCCATATCTTTGTCAGTTTTTCCATAACTTTGATTATGTGTTCTATTCATTATATCTTCTTTATTAATTTTCTTCTATCCTTTTTAATATCACTACCTTGTTAGCAGGAGCCATGGTTGGAGAGCAAGGGGGCGAGGGAGCCAGCACTGCACACAAGATTCAGTAACTTTAACTAAGCATTCTTTAAGATAATGGTGTAGTCATAGGCTTGAATTTATCATTTCTAAGCAAAAATTTAAAGAAAGTGATTACCTGCCTTCTTCACCACACTTGTGCATTTTTTCCAGGCATTACCATTGTTTTTCCTCAAGGCATCTCCCAACTTTTCTAAGATGAAGCAGAACTCATCTAAAATGTATATGCAATATATGAAGTTCAAAGGAGTATACCATGCCTCAAAAAGAAAAATTGGTGTACTTCTGCTCTGCACTGGACTCTGATTCAGATCTGGACTTCCCCATGTCTTTTTCTAAGAGCCTGTGCAAGAAGTCTCCTCTCTCTGAGAAAACTATGTGTGCTGTATTCTCTCTGGGTTGGTCCTTACTTTCACTTTTTTCAACAGCAAAACAGGATTAACAGAGATGACAGACAGCAGTTCATTAAACCTTTGACATTTGCTGATAAAATTATATGCACATTGCAGTTTCCCACATGAAAAAAGGTCAATCTTAACTGAAACTAATTCATAAGGTTTGGAACTAATTTGAATTCTTTTGGTTTGCTAAAGAAAAATTAAAATGGAAGAGGCATTGAGATTAATACCACTTCCATACTTAGATTAAATCCTTTTAGGTTAAGGGATTTGAGAAAAGTTTATGCCTGTTTACACATGCCATGCCCCTCCAACTGAAAAATTAACCTAATATTTTTATATTCCTCAGTTACCTTTACTCTATTTCAAAGAAAAATCAAACTCCTATGCTAATGTATTTTGAAATAGAAGCAGGGAAATATTTACATCCCTAAAAGAGTAAATTTAGATATAACACTTGGTAACTTTCGGATTTAATATCTGTTTGGGTGTTGCCAACATTAAAAGCACAATCTAGAGCAGTCATGTAATAATCTGTGATTTGCAGTCATTGCTTAATATTGGTTAAAACACTCCAGATTTTTTCCATAGGACTCCATGAGCTCTAAACTAAGGACTTTCACAAATTGTTTTAATTAGACACACTTGAGGACTGATTGTCTAAGAAATGCTCCACTATTGACTGTATATGAGGAATATTTGCCTGGTTATTCACTTGTTCCCTTCTTAAATGAAGTTCCAAGCAGCAGAGGTCATCTGCTCTCAATCTCAAAAGCAAAAGCATTTCCAGAATTCAATAATCTCCAATTAGAAACAGTCAAGTGGATAATTTTAGACTCATAATTTGTTATGTGAATTCTGCCACCTAAATGTGTAAGACATATTTTCACTTGAAGTAGGACACCAAAAATATTATCTTCAATAATTACTTTTTTCAGCTAACAGACATTGCACATAAACTCACACTTTTTAGCATTATTTTCTTTTAGACTGATAAATTATTAGATTTCTTTTTATGAACTTTGTAAATAGATTTTATACTTCTTACTTTATTTACTATGTCATAGCTCTCACTGGTGTCCTTTTGGATTGCACTATTGTTACAGGCAATGGAGGTGTAAATTGCATAAGGCAGTACTGCATGAATATTTGTAGATTCAGGTGAGGGATGTGGAGACAGAAAAACAGACCACACTGGATCAATGACCAACATTCTTTTTTTTCGATCCCATTAAGGACTAGTTTGAACCAGCTTGTTTCTAACTGTTTGCTCAGTAAGGCAAACAGAATGCCCATACTCTGTTCATACTCTGTTCTTATAACAAATTTTAAAGGCCATAGCATTTGTAGTGTAGGCATTCACAATGACATGATAGCAGAAATAGAACTTGGAAGATTGAAAGCTTGTGCAGATTGTTCATATACTTGACTAAAAAGCATCTGTTCAAAACAATGATCGAGTGGATTTCAAACGGAAAAAAAAGAGCAGAATATGTGTAGAAAAATAGCTTCTGCAACTTAATCTGGATACTTTAAAAATTATATTAATATAGAGTAAATTTTTACTGAAGAATAGCTGCTAATCAGTTCTCTCACATCTGATCTTCTGTGTTCTGCCCTGCTATCACAAACCATACTATTCTAATGCTAAGCCTCCCCAGGTCTCCTCCATATCCTGCAAGTGTTACACAGTGCTCAAATGGATATCATAACCTATATATTTCTTCTTTGTAATTATTAAAGTGAGGGAAAAAACAGTATATTGACTAAGGTTTGTAGATTATTATGCATTTCTACTGTTGCAGTTTTCAGCAGGGTAGATGTGAAAATAAAAGAATATGAAGCCACTGTGGTGCAGGTTGAGAAGTGAATTTGTCTTTTATATGTAAAGAAATAACCTATCTGGGAAGAATGACTATATTTGCCATATTCTCCTTTGCCACAAATTGGTAGGAATGTCCTCATGACTTGTTTCTAGAATTAGACTGCTACGCAGTTTTTATCTTGGTGTTGAAAATGAGAATTACACCTTTTGAACACCATAGCTTTGGCCCTGTTTCAAGTGTAGAAGCACAATTTTATAAGAAAATTTACATATCCTGGAAGGCATTACTCATGCTGTATGCATTATGCCCTCTGTTTCTCATAGCATGCCTTCATTAAACTTAGATTATTTAATTAAGTATCTCATGCTCATTATACAGCTTATTCAGTCTTACAGCTTGTTCAGACTATATTTGTATAGAAAATAACCAATTTTCCACTGTGATAAAGGACATACCTTCTTTCACTAAAGAGTCTAAACTTTCATTTTATGTAGACATAAAATCCTACAATGTAAAGGTGAGGGCTAACAAACATCCACAGAAAAAGTAATTTTCCACCTACTGGTGGAAGAAGAATCAGATGTTTACAGAAGATTACTCCAGCAGCTAAAAAAAAAAAATTAATGTGTCATCTAAATGTCTGCTTAGCCTTTATGAAAAAAAAAAAATCCCAGGTATTAGTTTTAAAAATAAAGGGATTTAAAATTTTGTCTCACACATAATTAAATGGTTCTAAAAATGTTTAAAAGACTACAATCTCTGGAAAATACTGGTTTATAAAAATAATAGAAAATCCATTTCCTTAAATATCAGTCATCCTGAAGTATGATATCCCAAAACAGATACAATGAAAGTATCAGTTACTGTAGGTGCCTCTATATTGTTTTTTCACGCATAGATGAGGACTGTACCAAAGATGTCCAAGGCTGGAATGCTTCATTCGTGATCAAGCTAGCAGAGTCTCTAGAAACCTCTAGATTGCCTGTGACACACATCTACACTGATATACTTGAGATGTGCTTAATTCCACTAGAAAATATCTGAAACATTATTTAATTTTTGCCGCAACCATATGTCACTGGACAAACGCTTTCTGTCTGCAGAAACAGTTCAGAAAGGATAAAAGGTAGAGCATGGACATGAAGAGGACTAATAACATCTGAGGACTAATAACATCTGCTCTGGACTTTGTTGGGTCATGTGATAAAAGCCATCTGAACACTCACACAGGAGCCCAGGGAGACAAAATCCCATCACAGAAGTAGTCAACCCATTAACAGCCCATCCCCACCAGCCCCAGGAGAGCAGAGGGGCACAGTGGCACAATGGACCCCAACGAGCAGATGATTTCTCTGAGCCCTTTCCAGGACTGTTGAAGTACAGCCACATTGTCCTGGGACATGCCATGAGATGCAGGGGAAGAGTGTTTTGGTACTGCATAGGAATTTTGCAGGATGTTCAGGGAAAGAAGATGGAGAAAAGGGAGCTGTTTAGATGATTTAGGGAGTAATCCTAAATGTGGGATTAGAAAGGTAAGAGTGTGGGAAAAGAAAGGTAAGAGGATAAAAAGGACTGGTCATGTGTGAATAGATCAGTGCAGTCTCTTCTGTCCTATTACATTTTTCTTCTAATTTTTTGCTGGGTGGGAAAATTCATGTTCTGGCTGCCTTGGAAACTGGGTAATCTTGGCTAGCTGTGTGTGTGCAAAGTCTGTACCCAAAACTATTATAAGGAATAAGTATTCTGAAAGTCTATGGAGAAACATAGTCTGCTTTCCTCAAAAGGGGTTTGGCCAAAATTTGCAAATAAAGCCCTGAACCACTTTAAACAATGGAATTTAAACAAATGCTGTGTATTTGTATACTGAACATTATTTGGATGGGTTTGGTTTTTTTTCAGGAAAGCTAGCATTTCTCTGTAATTAAAATCTGCATCATAACTTATGTGCATTTCCACTGAAGTTGTACAAGGGCCCTAAATATTAATCTTAAAATTCCTGACTTTGCAACATTGACATTTCTACTACAATGTTCTTCAAACCCTCAGATTAATTCCTGCCCTTTTCCATCCCCTGTTATTATTTAATTTCATTGTCCCCCACATGGATTCCACATCAGGACTTTTTATTCTACCTTAAATTCTTTTTTCCCCTCTAGGGGCAAAGTACACAAAGAATGTAATGATTAAGGCAGTTGGAAGAGATGTCATGAAACAGTTCATCTGTCATTGTGCAAGCACTGTTCATATACTCAAAGTAGGGCTCTGAACAGACCTTGTTCCTGAAAGAATACATCAAAACTGATCAAATATAAACCCTTGTTAAGGATAAAATATTACACCCAAGATTTCTTCTAATCATATTGCCCTACTTTCACTCTTTCTCCCTCAAGAATTCAGGTTTTGACCTAGTATCAGAGAACAAATCCTTCCATGTCAACTAATTCTTATGCGCCTATGAAACACAGTGCAATAGTGGGTATTTGTTTTTTGCAACCATAGTGATGAAATGTGTTTATTGGCTAAGGTCATAAGAATTTGAAACCAACTATTTGCCTTCACTTAATTTCCAAAAATGTGAATGGTCCTCTAACACAAAATAACAGGGATTTGGGGAATAGCAGTGCAAAACAAGTTTTGAAACATTTTTGCCAGATACCAGTCTACTAATATGACTTTTTGATAATCTGAAAAAAATATTTAAAAAAATAACTACAGAAAGATAGCATAAAACTTACTATTTTAAATGCTCTTTTAATTTAATGCTGTATTAGTGATGACTTTTTATTGAAATGCCTTCAATTCTTACTCTTGAAGACGTTTTATTTCTGCTAGGAGCTAAATTTCTACATCTATAATTTTCAGATCAGTCTTATAAGAAGTTAACAGAAATTACCAGATAAAGATCTCTTTATATTAATGCTGTGAGCAATCAAATTTTAAAATATAAATGCTTCAATGAATTTAGGAATTAGTGTATTTGTTCCTATTTGACAATACAAAACTCATAATCCATCAAAGTCAGTCAAATACATCAAAGACTATATTAGACATTTGGTCAGTCTCAAAATGAACAGCATATTCTGTAGATAAAATCAACATAGAAAAAGTGGCATCAGTCAAGAAAAACTGTCAAAGACTCAGCATCTTTGCATAGAACTATACAGAAGAATATGCAAGAATTGTGAATTTTAGGGATGGTAAAAATGTAACATGCAAGCAATCTGTACTGAAAAAAAATGAAAACAAAACAATCCATGCCTGCTGGCAAAGTTATTAAAACGCAGACTTCATTCATGGGCAAAAAAATTTTCCCTTTAGTGAAAAACAAATAAATAAAACAAATAAACATCATGTTCCACTTCTACTGTCATTTAAAATATTTGAGGGTACAGAAACTGCAATCATGTTATCAGCAACAACCTTAATTTGATTTTAGCTGTGATTCCTTAAATTCAATAATTTATATTTTGTAAATCTGTGTGATTTTCCTTCCTCAAAAATGCTAAGTGCTACCTCATCTTGCAAGGTTCTGGAAACATTTTCTTTAGTATACTGGATAATCTAGCTTTCAAGTCAATATGCCATAAAGCAGAATTTTAAATGGAGACATTAATATTCTAGTTTATTCCTTCCATTCTTTTTTTATACAAACGTCTGACAGACATGAAAGCACATGAAACAACACAGTATGGTGTTTAATCCAGAAGGAATTGAAAATACATTTAATGTAGTCTTCTTGTTGGATTAAATCCCATTGACAGAAACAATGGAGCAGCTCTTGACTCAGAAAAAATGTAACTGAAAATAAAACATACTTATTGCATTATTAAAAGAATTTCCCCTTCCAAAAAAGACAAATAAAAAAAAAATCATTCTCTTTGCTCAATTGCTACATGGAATACAGAAAAATTCTTATAACACTTTTTGACTGAATTGGTAGATAAAAATGTTTCAATGTGTTGGTTATTTATCCTCAATTTGACATGGTTTTAGTGCCAGAGTTAGAGGCAAAGATTCGGGAGGAAGTCCAGGTGACAGCAACTTTAAAGGCAAACTTGAAATAAAAGGGACTATATGAATCTATGAATTCCAGAACCTATCCCTACAGTGGTCAAAACCAAAGCAAGAATGAATTATACTGTCCAGATGATACTTCTCACATTTTAAAGCAATGTGAAAGCTTAAATAAGGAAAGCACTGGAAGTAAGATCAACTAATTTTTCAGTTTAACACATAAGGAGTGATAATGTATGAAACAAAGTAAATGACACAAAATATTTCTGGGACATCTAGAAATAATGTATTGAAGTGTAAAAGTAATAATAACAACTACCAGTTGAGAAAAAACCCTTACTTTTTAGTCATAAGATCCTATTCCCAATTACTTTAAACATTCTGCCTCATGTTCAAATTCCACACTTTCTTGTGGACAAGTCTTCTCTTTGTTGAGAAACAAATGGAGTACATGTCTCTGTAAATATTCTCTCTACCTTCTTTTTCAATGAGAAAGTCAAGCATATTCATAGCTAGACTATTGCTAATGGCTTGTCCCTGTCAGTATATGAATTCCCAGTAGAATTCTAGATAAAATAATGCTCTTTTGTCCGTCTGGAATAATGACACTTTAAATATTTTAAATAGACAAGCATTTTCTGGTTCAATAAGCTAAACTGGCATCACAGAATGCCAGTGACATCAGACAAGATAGCAAATATTATTTTTGAATGTTGTAATAATGTGCTTTTGTCTAACTTCTGGCTTGACTACAGAAACAGAGTAACAAATCACTCATCACCAAAATCAAAGAAAATCAAATTTTCAGAGAAAATGATGCAACTGAACTTGATAGCCAGTGATAGCTTCAAATAAAACTGTCCTTATCAGTTACCCGTTTCAAGAGTGTCCCTTCAGGACACCACTAAAATATACATATATGATCTGAGCTAGTACTTTATCTTTCACATTTTTAAACAATTTTCATTTGCTATATAACTCTGGTGCAGTCACAGAAATGCCTTGTGACTCAGCAACTGAACTGGGCTTGACTATCAGTTTTCTGTTCAACATTTGATTTTTCTGGTACTCAAATGCGTGACTTGTTAGATTTGGCTGTAAGACATGAACACAAACTCATGACATTTAAACCCAATGTGTTGCAAATTTTCAAAAGGACTCCTGAAAAGGCAGTAGGGACAAAAGTTTTTATCTATTTTTAAGCCATTTCTTTATTATTTCCTAGTTTTCTTTTACTGAAGTGAAGCCTTAACAGTCTTCTACTTTGTGCATGGTCATTTTTGCTAAGAATAAAATAGGAATCATGGAATTGTGTAACTTGCTGATTTGTTTAATTTATCCCCTGACAACTACAGCTTTCATTCCTAAGTATTTTTCTTCATGCTGATTTTTGTTCCGTTTACTTTAATTTTAAGTATTTTCAGAAAGGAAGGATATTTGTTTTGTTTTTCACTATGGAGCTTTAAAGAGGTTTCATTATTTTATTACAAATCTCTCTAAACAGCAATAAGAAAAATGATAAAATCTCTCTTCAAAAAATTAAATGGTATTTTGAACTCTCATAGTTAATATATATATATATATATATATGTATTACTAAAACATGATTTTAAAAAGTTAAAAATCATCAGCTATAAAAAGCACATGAAAATATGTTTTTAAGATAAATTCCTAATTTTGAAAGTCTAAACTTTGGTTTAACATTCTCAAAGATAGCAATTATAAGTCAAGGGTGTGCTATATTAATCCACTGATTACAAATCCAAAAGCTGAATACTTAGTTTGTGACTGTTTATTGCCATAAAATTACATTTCAACTTATTGTATTTCTTAGCTAGAAAATATTTAAATGTTAATCCTAAAGACCTAAGAATTTTGCTCATGGAAATTCAAATGCTATGAAGAGAAATGTCCCTTACCACAGCCTTCATTTATTTTGTCTTCTAAAAAGTTACTGTGGATTTACTATCTTGACATAAAATTATGAAAGCACTGTATCAGAAAGCATAAATTTCAGTGAAGGTTTAGATTTGATTAATTTTTTACTATTATACTCCCTTTATGCATTTGAAGCACTTTTTTGTTATACTTAAGATTAATTCATGCAATTCCCTGCATGTGATACATAGCTTGACTTTTTTTATCAGTTTTCAAAAAAACCTAAATTGCCCAAATAACAGCTTAGGCCACTCCAAGCTGATTAGTAGCTGCATTTAAAACAGCTGTTCCAAAATGGCTCTATAAATCTATAAAGTGTTCTAGTAAGTCTAATCTACCAACATGTCAGAGATATACAAGAGCTTGTATTTAGCTTATGGCTCTCAAACTTCAAAGTGATTTTCCTCTGGCTAATAAGTGACCGGAATATGCATGTAATCCCTCCAAGAGTTTACCTAATTGGGACAGTCTTTGTGACATTTAGTTGACCCTACATAGACCTATATTGTAAGGAAAATTAAGCATCAAGTTTGTCTGATATTTCCTGAGTTTATAGGACTACTGTGTTAAATAAATAATATTTATTTGATGAATTTGGAAATTTTGGTGAATTACACCAAAATTAACAGCCTATCTTTGAATAAAGCTGCCAGCATCAGTTAAATGGTATTTTAAATGATAAATAGCTTACATTTCAGGAAGAAAGCAAGCTTGTAATAGCCAATTCCTATGAAGCATTTTTGAATCAAATTACAATAAATCAATACATTAGGTATAAAGAATTAACCACAGAGTAAATTCAAGTCACTTGAATATCCAGTGAGTGCTCGGGGCATCTAGACAGAATATTTGCAATACTATTACAATTTCCCAGAGATGACAGGGCAGGCTGGTGAGAAACACACAATGGTAGTGCCTGTTGTAATCATAATTGCAGAAACCGAATGCAGACATTTGTCATAGGGTCTTTATAAGGGATCTGTGTGAATCCACCTCCTAGTGAAAACACTAGGATACTAATAAACTGCACTTTGTGCAAAGACTGACACTGTCAGAGCTGTTGACACTACAGAAGTTGCTTTTTATTCAGAAAGCACAGCTAAACAATTCAATTTTTTAAAGAATCAAAATGTATTTCTTAAAGAAGCTTTTAATTTTTTCATGCCTCTTTAGAAAAGAATGAATGAAAAATCCTGGCAGCCCAACCATGCCCTTGTGGAGCCTTCATCTGTTCAGCATTAGATTAACAGGAAACTCACACTTTAAAAGATGGAGGATTTTTTTCTTTCAAAGATATAGAAGTTGTTTCCACTGAGCATGTTGCATTTTTACCCTAATGATTATTGTGTATCTGTTAAGAAGGTGTCCATTATTAAAAAGATGCAATCTAATGTTACCTGAGATGCCTTTTATGGTAGTTGAATATGAAAACATAGGTAATTGAATTTACAGCATGGAAGACAGAAGGTACAAGGTTAAATGGAAATGCATGGAGGTTAAATTCTGAACACTGAACTAGAATTTGAACTCCTCATGTAATGCATAATACAAATTAAGAACACAGGAAAAAATCGTGGGAAGATGATAAATATTTGGAAATGAAAGGTAGCAAAGAGTAAGGCCAAGTTTACCTAGCCTGACTGATAATAACTATTTCCCATCAGTTGAGGTTTTTGTCAAAAATAGCCTGAATCTTGTCTACTAATGCTGGCCATCTGTTAAGGAAAGTCTTTTTTTAAAAAGTAGGGAAGTATGAAGGACTCCCCAAACCATAGAACAAGAAATTGATGGGAAGTACAGGTTCAAGCCTGCATTCTGTATAATGCCAACCAGTTTCCTTGCTGAGAAGCCTGGCTGCATATTTACTGAAGGCAGAAAAGTTCTTAGGGTCTCCTTCTAATGTCTCCTTTTGACATTCTCCTAATGTCAAAAATTATAAAAAATTAAGCATTCATCACGATACTGGATGAATGTATGACTAATCATAAATCCCAGTTTGTCCAGGATACTGAAAACAAAATACATAATCAATGTAATTTTATATATAATTATTATTTTTACTTATATTTCTATTTTTCCTGACAAAAGTACCTGTATTCTGGGTTCAAAACGTGAATTTTTTTAAAAACCTCTTTTGTACTAAGTCCATGAAGGTATCATTCTCTTATAAGTTATTGTTTTACAGTCAACCACAGGGATAAACTTAATTATGAAAAAACTTAACACCTATTTATATGATGCTTTTCCTCAGGCATCTAGACTGCTGTAACAAAATAGAATATGATTTTAGTCTTTTATTCTTATGGGCATTTTTCTAATGCCTCTTGAATGGTTTTCCTGCATTCTGAGAATTTTTTCATACTTCTACTTGCTTTCTAATTTAATAATTAGAAATACCTCTTGTAGGGAATTATCAACCATCAACATTATGATAGTGTATGTAGAGATAAGAGAACAAAAAAATTGCTTTATTGGAAATGAAGCTCTAAGTATTGAGACAATTTTCTCTGAGAGATCACTAAAAAATTATCCAAAGCCAGACACAGAGCTATTAGTAAAAGTTAAATTTATCTTAAAAGTGCATAGTTTCCAAACCTTACTGTTTCATTGGGCAGCACTGTCTACCAACACTGATTTATGTAAAAATTTAACATGGTGAGTATACCAGAAAAATATATTTTTCTTACCCTAACTACAGGGTAACAAATGACTAGAGTAAAAAGTATTACAGGCGTTAAATAAACATGTTATATTTTTAAAGGTTTAATCTGAACCATATTCTACACACACAAATCAGTGTTCCTGAGGGAATTAGAGAAAGCAGACAAAGCAGTAGAAAACAGCACTTAATTCTCAAACAGCTGAACGTGGCAGAGAAGATTATCTGATTCGAACACATCTTTGGGCATCTGGATTTTATACAGATGGCTTGCACAAACAAATTGTATGGATCTTTCAATATCCCATTACAGGTCACAGAATGTCTGGACATTAACTGATTGCTTTACCAGCTAAAGCTTAGATTCTTAGGAACAGTGCATGTTCCATGTGTCTAAAATCATTAGCAGGTTAGAGGGTTGAATGTAAAGCAATGTCTCAAGTAAAAATATTTGTAATTACAATAATAATATTTATTTATTAGTAGTATTTATTATACTTTACCAAATGAGAGTATAAAAATAAAAAACAGGTGGTGACTTTTTATATTATATCATAAACCTCCAGGAAAATCTGCATTTTTCACTTCTAAAATACTCTTCAAATGAAAATAAAAGGTTTTCCTTAGAAGGAATGTCACATATTTGTCTGGCATCAGTCTGTACCTCTTCTCAGATAGTGCCTAGACCAGATATAACTTTGTATACAGAAAAAAGATATACAGGCAGAACTAAACAGAGCTATTACAGGACTTTAGAACCTGTTCACTTTACCTTGTACTTTTGTGTTAAAATTTGCAACTGGTGTATTGTAGTACGTTTGAAAGACTACTTCTAACTGCCATAATGTTAGTGGAAACTTCACTTGGTAGTAAGCAACTTGATTTACATTTCAAGATCTGTAATACTCATTAGTGATCTAAAAATTATTACCAATCATACACTAAACCCTTAGAGTATTGTTATCTGAAGTCTTCCTTCAAAACTGGTGTTTAATTTCTCACAAGACTTAAAACATTATTATGTTGATGCACTAAGCCAACGTGCTCATGTCTCCCTCTAGTGCCTTTATCTGTCTTGCGTATTTTTAACTGGATTTTAGAGGTTCTAGTTAGTGCAGAAAGCAAAGCTTGGTAAGGAAAACCAAGGAATTCAAGGAAGGAGAACTAGGTTTGAATTGAGCTGTTTTCTGTGCCTATAAATCCTGTAACTATGGTGCAGTTTTAGGATTGGGTATTGCAGTTTTTACTTGTTTGTTCATGTGTTTGTTTTTCTGGGTTTTTTTGATGGGGGTTGGATAAAGTAAGAGAGGAACAAAGCAAGTATAAACCTAATTCTCAAATGGGCTGTTTTGAATAGTCTTGACTATTCTTTTGATCTCTCCTGGATTTATTTTAGTTTTACTAACTTCTTTCTTCAATAGGAAAAATCTTATTATAGAAGTCTTTCTAGTGTGCAAAAATTACATCACCATAAAGAGTAGAGGTGACTTGATAAATTTATGTTTGAATTTAACTGAATCACAAAAACTTGGTTTTGGTAGACTTTCCAAACAAGTGGCCTCCTGCAAAGTGACACATGCAAGGATGTGAGAAAATTAGGAAACAGCTTTTTCCCTATTTCCTTTTTTTCTTATTTAAGAGATGAAAATAAGTAACATTGTATACAGTACCTCTTATCAATCATCTTGAATGTCCGCTGTTATCAGATATTACAGGTTCTAGTTATTGTTGTTAAATGCTAAGATGATGAGACATGGACAAATAAATTTCTTTGAATTAGACTTTTTAAAAAAAAAAATCTTTCAATATTTACTTTCATCCAGTAAAATGCATTTGCAAATGTAATGGAATTCAGGTTCACAAATCTTTTGTGCTCACAAATTAAAACAGAAAGGGTTCATGATTCATAGAGCCAGCATGGAATCACTACCATCTTCTATTTTGAAAATGCTACTATGAACTCACAGAAGATATCTTGTCTCTGTCAGAGTAAATAAAAATAACTATTACTTCTGAATATACTAATGTTAATTTTCTTACATTGTTTATCTCATGTAAGAAAAGAGACCTCTTTTGTACCAGTTTTGAATTCTGCAGGACATTCTGTCTTAGTTTTCATGCACAGAAAAACACCCTGTTTAGCAGAACTATTCAGTATATTTTATATAACAGAGGAACTAAGTTAAAAACTGGTTCTTATGAGCCAGATATGAAATAATATTTTTAACCATATTTTCCTAGGTATCTATATCTAAGAAAGTCAGAATGTTCTTCTGCCAGTTAATGTTTATCCCATTATTCCCTTGTTAGTCTGAATAATTGTACGCTCTATACTCAGAATATTTACTTTATGTTTCATGAAATAAAATTACCAGGCAGTATATTGGAACCTTAGCTATACGTCTGCCATGTAAACAAATGGACCATCTAGGAATTCAAAATCCCGTCAAGTTTCTCACTTAGTAATATTGGTGAATCTATTTTATTTGGAAAATATTTCTACTGAGTCTTCTGATTACTTATTCTTTCCTCAGTGTCTTGTCTTTTGAATGAATTTTGGTCAACCACAGTAATTTACTTTTTTGTGTTCACTTTCAATGAAGATTTGCATGAACAATCTCTTATGTAGAAAGCAATTAAATGAATATGCACAGAATCAATGGTGAGAATACACAAGCATTATCAAGTAAAGAAACCAAGCTACATCCAATAGTTTGTAAATAATATCCAATATTTGTAAAGCTTTGTGACTTTTAACCAAATGGAGCAAAACTATAGAAAAACACAGTATGGTAAATAAGAGTTTAAATTTCCATACATTTAATTTTACTTACATATATATAGAGTTACTATATTCACTTTGAAAAACAGCTTCCCTATTTTTTAAACAAAGGCATGCTTCAAATGGAAATGCAGATATATGTGAATACAAGTAACAAAAATAACTTTATTGGTAACATTATTCAAACACTCTGTTTGCTAGGAAGTGGGTAAGAAAACCTGAAGATTTATTACTCTATTGTCTAAATGAAGGTGCTTGTGCACAATAAATAATCCCTGTGCCATTCAGTCTCCAGTTTCAAGACCTATGTTTTCATGACTGGAATGCCAAAAGTATGAGAACTTAGTCCAGAATTTCTTATGTCAAATAAGTAAACATACAAAGATGTTTCCAGCTAAAATTAGTCTATCATGATATGAAAGCAACAATCCTACAAAAATTCTTTTTTATGTTTCAGAATAGCATACATTGCTAAGAAAATATATGCAATAGCAAAATATTTTTTGTTTTATCATACTTTTTAAAATGGAAATATAAATAGCTTTTATATTACTACCATTTCTTTCTCTTCAGTCATTCTTTTGCCCTTTACTCCCCTTTTAGGTTAATTTAAGTTTTTCTATCTATCACCAATTTGAATCAGTCTTAGAAATAATCCACAGGTATCCTCTGATTGAAAATTTTGCCTCAGATCACATAACCATTCAGTATGTGTACACAAATGTATCTCAGACATGAAAGCTAAGGAGAGGGCTATTACATTATTCATTTCATTTCTTGACCACAAAGATGATGCTTTGAAGAAAACTCCGTGGGTGCTGAGAGTGTGAAAACTACTCTGCATAGTTACATGCCCTCATGAGTATAATAAAACAGTATTAGGCAAGTTAAAGTGGACTGTTTAAGTGCTTTTTATAATGTAAAATCTATTTCTTTCCCAATATAAAAAGTTTTCTTAGAAGAAAGCCTTAAGAAGCAAGAGTGTTTTTACACCAAATTTCTATCAGCATACTGTCAAAGAGAAATAGTGAGATGCAAGCCTCCATGCCGGGAGCCTTGTGTGCCTATGGGCTCACTGAAGAACTGGAACAGAATCTGTTGTCTCTTCTGAGAGCCTCTCCCCACCAGAGGAATGTAAAGAAAAACCAGAAATAGTATCCCTTCTGTGGGAGTAGCTGCTCAGATGTCCAGTTGTGTTTTCATGACCTATAAAAATCAAGCTCACAAGAATATTGGCAACCAAACACTTCTCTCTATTTAATATGGGCCTCCCTTTGTTCAGTTTAATTCAGATCTCTTCTTCTATTTGAGCTTCAAACAAAGGTTTGGGAAACAAGAAAAAGCCAAAACCAAAGAGATAATAATCTTTCTTTCTTCATGTTAACTCTGATGGATGTGACAAAGTTCCTTTCTCAGCCCTCACAAAGTCAATAAAAGATTCTACTGACTAGAACTAATCAAGCTTTACTAAAAATTGGCAATTAATTAGATCCCGAGTTTTTCTTCTAGTTCAGACTGGTTTTGCATTTTATTATAAAGAAATCAGAAGATATGAGTCTGATTGAGCTTAACCACTGAAAGAAGGGACTGATTACCACCTTATTTATTTGGGTGATTAAAACCCCCAGCATTGTGACACTTGCTGCTCAGTTTACCAGCTCCCACACTCCCAATGGATAATCATCCCTCAACCAGCTTTCTCGCCATTTAAAAAAAAAATTATCTGGAAGTATCTGCCTATTTTCTTGTGCACATACTGCATAGAAAGTGACCTTGACCTCACTAACTCTGATATTGATTTGGGGTAGTACTAATTGTATAAATCAGAGTTTGCTGTTAAAGGAAAATAATTGCAATTTTCCTCCCATGGAAATCAATCAGCTTGCTTTCTGTTGCAAAGCAGTATATGTCTTGATCTGAATGAAAAAAAAGAGGAACAAACCTGTTTAAATCTATGCTTGGAGTTCTAAAGCATGAACTTTACTTCCATAATACTTCCATACTTCCATAATAGGAACAATTATATTTATCTAGAAGAGAAAAATCTTACTCTTAATCTTCTATTTTATATTGCAATGTGTTTAGAAAGGCCCAACTGTGCCTATAAAATCATATAACTTACACAGACCTCAGCTGTAGTTGCATATTTATTAGTAGAATGCAAAGTTTTTTACCTGTGCCAATGTATATTTTGCAAAATTTTTATAGCTCGCCTTTAGAAAAGCTTTTAATGAAGTCCAGCAGCTGAAAATGAACTGTTTTCTTTTAATGTGTTTATTTCTCTATACCAATCATTTACCATCACATCCAACACAGTGTGACAGGCACCAAGGTAGGTATGTTTCTGAAGGCATTCACATTGGCTTCATGATTTTCAGCATGCAAACAAAAGGACTATCTACTTTCACTTTTTTTGGAAATATGCCTTTCAATATGGAGAGTAATCTTGGATATTTTTAAACCTGGTGCTCAGATTGGGTTGGCAGCAAAAAAGCTGTCAAAAAATGAAGGTTGTCTTCTATAGAATGTACTCTTTTACTACTTTAGTTATGGAATGTTTTTTTTCCTTGTACTATGGGAGAAACAATACATTGCCATGACTTTTATTGACTGTGCTTATGGAGATAAGAATTTTAAGATAAGGAGATACAGACATAGGAGAATGCTTAAGGAGATGCAAGAAAGTGTTAGTTCTCATATTCAATCTAATTACATAGAAAGTAATATTTTGTTCAGAACCAGAATTGACATGACATGGTAGATCATAAGATACCATACTCAATACATTCAGCTCATAGGCATGAAAAAGTAATTTCAAGAGAAAAGCCTTTCATGTTGGAGCTGCATTCTTTGCTTTCCAAAGAATACCTTGATTGAAATATAAAATCAATGGAATAACAGTTCAAAGGCAGGTTCTGTTGATATTTGTAAGGAATCCTAATTTACAGACAATTTTTCAGCCTTCACAAGAAGAGTATTACTTTTAATGAATAAGCTTTTTAGTAATATGTCCACCAAATTGCATATTAATTATTTCTTTCCTCTCCCTCCCCACAGACATGCTTGAGGGCGCGGTTTTGATACTTGCCAGCCAAAGTGCACGGCCATCTAAACAACATCAAGTAATCTGCTCCATACAGACCAGTGGAGTAGTACACACAACAGGAAAGGAAAACACATGAGAAATTCTGGTTCTGAGTCATGATGCATTTCCTGGTGTACTCACAGACTGTATAGATCTCATTATCCCTTAGTTCTGGGTGGATCAGAGAAACACAATTTAGACACAAATATTAGATCTTTAAATGTAATAAAATGAAAACAGTGGGAGTCAGTGCTTAACTGAAACAATAACAGCCTTCTGCATAACTGAAATAATACAGCCTTCTGCATACAAATTTGAAATCCATTCTTTGAACTCAACAGAAAGAAGTCTTACAAATATTTGCTTTGGATTTTTTTAAATCATCTAATTAAAAGAGAACCAGCGTGTAGGTTTCTTTACCATTATTAAGCGAAAGTCAAGTATAAAATAGTTTGGTTTGTAAGGGTGTACTACATATCATAATCACAGAAGAATTCCATTTAACATTGAGAATTATGTTGATATAATAAAAATTAACTTACAGATGCTTTTTATGTCATCATTGAGCCCTCATGTAGAAAGGATTCCAGAAGTTGTACACTATAAAATAGTATACATGATAAGGCAAGAACAGGCCAGACAAGAAAACTTGTCAGGCAAAGAAAGTCATAAAATCATGTTGGACATGGTGCATTTTTAACTCTACAACTTCCAAGAAACTGCAGTGGGATTCCAGACTGTAAAGGCCAGACTGCCCACCTTTCAAAATGATGAAAACTCTCACAGTTAAATGCAAGCTGTCATATTCTGATGCAGGATCAGGCAAAAAAAGAGGGAAGATTTATATAGTATATTCTTACATGGGATTATTGTCAGCTACATAAAGGAGCATGGACACTTCAACTCCATCTTTGGAGTATCTCCAAGTATTTTGCATCCATTCTGCACTAGATGTCAGCTGATGCTGTAATTCATTGCCAAATACTGTCACGTGAAGTAGATGACAAACTGAGACAGCTTGGACTGAAAATTCTTCTCATCATGCAAAGATGACATGCAATCTTCTGGCAGATTTTTCTCTATTCAGCTCACATCTATAGATGCCTAAATTTGAGGATTAACTGGCTTTGAAGGCCAGGTTGCTTTTTGACTAGTACCTTGACTTAATAAGAACTGTTGCTAAGTAAAATACAGTTCATTGTAAACTAGCACTAGCAGCTCCTTTTCAGTAATGGATATCTGTACAATGCACATAGTATTTCTACTCCAGAAAGAGAAGTCTCAAAACAAAAAAATGTTGACAGATAGATGATTAATGAAGATAAATTATTTTTTTCCTGGAAACAGAATTCCACATTTTTCAAATATATTTTGAATTATTACTGTATTTTTTTTTTCATATTCATATACATTTCTATAGAGAAAAAAGAAATATCAATGAAAAGGAACTGAATGAATATGTCACAAAAAAATGTATACACATTTATACATATATATACATACACGTGATCCAGATCAGTCCACAAAAGGTATTTACAAAGATATTAGTCTTAGACCTCATATATAATAAGTCAGTTAAAATGGAGCTTTTGAAACAAGAATTTAACAAGAAAAATAAAACATATTTTTTATTTTTAAAAAGATTTACAAGATTTGTAGGACGCACTTGGAAGAGAAACAGAAAAATTAATTTTAAAAAAAAGGTTAAATGTCTAAAGAAAAAAATATTCTCATATGACAAAATAATAGGTTCTGCCTTCAGTTAGAATCACTAGAGGAAGAGCAAATTTCCTGAGCTATGAATGATATGGCACTCGGGATAAAACTTGTTATGCTCAGTAACAAGCCAGGTTTTGCCTTTCATATGGTTTTGGAGAAAAGATTTACATGTTCTCATTATCTCTCAACACTCATGAGAAAGCAGAGAGCAAGCAGACTCTCCCCACAGTTTACATGAGGAAAAGGTTTCCGTTTATCATCATGATCTCTTGAATCTTTTTAATCCTCTGTTAAAAGGAGCAAGGCAGCTGCACTTGAAGCCCTTCTTCCAGCTGTGTATTACTCAGCTGTTGGTTTTTCATGGAATTTGGGAATTGGTGTAATTAGACTGAAGGGAATTGGGTCATGCTTATCAATTAACTCTGCTAATAGAGCTGTTGTGTCTAAATGCTCCTTTTGGGCATCTGTGTAAACATTTTCTCTTGGTAATTCTCTGGTCTCCACTTCTTACAAAAATGGATTGGCAGCTCCTTCCACTATCTACACTCCATGCTTATCAACCATTAAGTTAGATATATGAGAATACAATGTCTTTATTAATAAATGGAATAAATAATAACATGACAAGAGATGGGTAAGGTGATCTCAGAAAGAAGAGCATGAATTTACATTAGTGCAGACCAGATATCAGCATTTGAGAGATTAAGAATTCTAGACTATTAATTACTGTTACAAGTGTAACTTGATTCACTTGTCAATGAAATATAATCCAACCGTTGTATTACAGTCTTTAATTCTGATTATTTATATTGCAGTTTGATATGGAAGGAGCTATGACTTGATTTAGTAGAGTACTTTACACAATCTGACCAGAGAAAGCAAACTTTGTGGTTGCTGTTGATGAGGGCAGCGTAAGAAGGGCTACAAGATGTTAGAAGAATGAAACCTATTTGAAAACAAATAGATTACTTCGCAAATAATAAATAAACAGTTCTGTTAGAAGCAGCAACATGGAGTCATGTGCCATAAGACTAATGGGAAAACATTCTTTTCCTTGATCTACTAGAGAATCAAGATAAGGTATTTCACTTCTCTTTTTCTTCTGCCTGACATTATGTTCTTCAGAGCTCTGTCCCTCGGTGTATTTTGTATAGTGTTTAATAGGACAGCTCCTGAATCCAAATCATAACCACCAGTTCTGAATTCTGCTTTTCTCAAGAAAGAGATTTAAGCACACAGAAATAACCAAAATCAAGTCACAATAAAAACCTGTTGTTGCCAAAGACCAAAGTGCCTGATTCCCTGAGTACTGCAGTACTCGAGCTGTGCTCACAGTATTTATATGGCAGCCTCTCATTCAAATCCAGAGCTGATATGCTGACATGATAGATATTAACTCCTAATTTCCATGTAAACCTGGTATCATTCAGAAAACAAGCACCGTGCAAATACAGAATCCAGATCTAGCAGGCCTTTTAAGAGCACACTTAACACACACTGGCAGGAGTAACCTACTTCTGAGCTCATTAGTCACTGCTTCATGTCTGTGGAGAGAAACAAGGAACACAGTCACAGCCCTCATCAGGAGTAAGGAAATCACAGCCTGCAGCTTCAACTGTCCAGCTCCTGATGCTCAGATCTCTGTCTCCCACTCAATCCCTAGTTTGGACTTTCACCCATCTCTGTAATACCACCAAGCTATTCTTCACAGGGCATATCTGCATTCAGATTTTAGTTTAGACCTACAGGACACTGTTCATGTAAACCTCCTCATCAGCCCTACTTATTGTGCCTTGGATCAAACAACAGAATTTCCTTCTTTTCAGAGGATGCCCAACTGGAAAATTCAGTCCAACTGTCATCAAATGTGCTTTGTGGTAGGTTTTTATAGGAAGCAACCACCACTTGCAAGAGAATCACCCCTTATTCCCTCCCTGTCCCCTTTATCTTGTTCTGTACATTTTAATATGTCCTAGAGAAAATCAAAGCACACAAAATGTCACAGCAAAATTGATAACAGTTATTTAAGTATTCAGTAAACATTATTCCATAACACACCAACCAATCAGAGTGCATCATTTGTATCTATTTAGCATACTACCAATCATTGTTGATGGCATCAGAAACAAAAACATCTAGCAGAGAGTTAGAGCAAATCTTCACAAAAATGATGTAGCACTAAAGAAACAGCATGGTGTAAACTTGTCTTCATCATCATACTCATCATCACTGCCTGCTACACACTTTCTCTACTGAATGAGCTTCCCCCTTTAAAGGTGATGCGTGCCTTCAGCGACAGTTCTCACTAAGGAACCTTCATGCCTGCAAGTCTATGTAAGTCTGGCTTAACATATTCTGTGCAACACTGTGTTCTCTCCTTCTGGGAGCCCTGTCTTTCACATTGCTTTCTGTTGCTTTCTTTCCACCTACTAATATACACAAGAGCTCTTGTTTTAGAAAAAAAAAAATAACAAGAGGAAAGAAAGATAAGATACCAGTGAATACTTCTCATTCTGCTAGAGCAAAATTCTTACAGTTCATCTCCATCAATGAATGCAATTGTATATATTGATTAAAGACAAAAAAAATATTTTCCTGCTATTTTTCTCATTGTGAAGAAGGCTTTTCCTACCCACAGTGTTCTTATGGTGCATGGATTTTCTTAAACTCTTGAATCCTTCTAGACATGCTTTGAATAGCTCTTTCTCTTCATGAACTAGATTACAGAATGGTGACATGGAAGAGGAAGATAAGGCTCCTCTGGAACAGCTCAGATTCTGTCTGCCTGGCCCATAAAAGTCTAGGAACTTAAGTATTTCCTTTCCCATGGTCATAAACTCTGGAGAGAATGTGGACCTTGTGTCAAAGAGGAAGCCTACTTATTTAATGAGTTATGTTGCTTATCCTTATTTAAGAATTTGTCTGAATCAGACGATTGCTATCAGAAACATCCTCCTCTGCTAAGAATCGTGGGGGTATTTTTGTCTGGTGGGCCTGGTTTGAGATGGGGAAAATCCTGATTTAAAACTTCCTGGACTCTTCATTGTCTCTTCTATGCCATCCTGGCTCTTGGACAGTTACGGCAAGGGCTTGTATTTCAGTGCTAGAAAGGACCACCTTCAAACTGAGCTGTGTAATGATATTTCAAGTATGTTGGCAAAGAGTTGTAAGTTACAGGAAAATCAAAAGAGTGAGAAGAAACTCCCTGCTGGACAGAAAAGGCAATATAAAAGCCAACTAGAGCAATGGATGAGTAGAGACTTAACACTTGCTCTGACTGATTCTCCTGCCTCTGTCTCTGACACTGCAATTAGCAAGACAGTCCTTTCTCTGAGTCCATTGATTGCCACTAAACCACAAAAAAATAAGATGAAAAAGCAGTTCAACTTACCAAAGCTGGTTGTACAAACATTCTCTTCCCCCTACTCCTGGGAAAGTAGCTATTATGGATGGCAATGTACGGGTCACTATTCCCTTAGGGCCACTGAATACTTGCAAGAGAGACTGGTTTTATACTGGCAGTATACTGGCAGTATTTAGCATTTGTCTGCATTTGGATAGATTCCAGTCATTGTTCAGTTTTGAATAAGTGTTAGGGCATTGGGTATGTAACAGATTACTTTTATGATATGTTTTGTGAATATGAGCCTATTTTTTGGTGATTTATATATATGTTTTAATTTTTTTACTGACCATAAAATTAATGTATATAAATGAAAAATTAAATTCAGCATATAAACCAAAATTACTACACTAAATCTCAGCATAGGCTCAACATTTTCTTGTGACTTTGTTAACTATTTATTATTAGTTATACAAAAGTGGCTCAAATTATTGTTCTTATCTGCAACAAGTTTGAATGACATAATTTATTGGCTATTCTGAACAAAAGTAATAAGAAATGCTTACTTCATGCCAAGAATTCTTTTCAAAGTGTGATTTGATGACAGTTACTTGTGACCTTTACAAGACCCAAAGTTGCAATGTAACTTGATCAAGTTATTAAATACTATGCATCAAAATTGGCATACTCTTTTTGCCTTCAACTTTCTCAATTTGCTAAAAAATAAATCCCATCAATAAGTCTTCCAAAAGTACCATTTAACATGCAGCTTTTCTTACAGTATTTTTCAGGGATAATATGAAGCATAGAAAGTATAGAAAGTATATAAAGTATATAGAAGTATAGAAGTATAGAAAATGCATTACAATTGTATCCCTGGTATTTTTCTCTTTAGTTTTTGATAAAGACTATGTCCAAGCTATTCCCATAGGCTATTATAGTATAAATATGCTTATAAGCACCTCCCCATAAAGTCTCTTTTCTGCATTCACACTGAAGACCTTCTAAGATTTGTTCCAGTTCCAACCTTCCTGTAACACAGCTATTCCACAGCCTTATTGTACAGAACAAAATAAGGAGCTCTACCTTGCCCCACTGGCCAACAGGCCCAAATCCTGAGCCAAGGCAGTACCTCTGCATTAGCAGGATGTATACTGTCCTCCCAGGGCCCTTTTACATCTTGGGAGATAACAGCCCTTGTGAGGTAGAGTGCACTGTGACTTTTCACAGGGCTGGCCTGGCGGAATATCTCCATCACACACACCAGTGTTTCCTGTCCCCATCCCATGCCCCATGTCCTGCAGAGGAGGTAGGGCATGCCAGATGTCTCATGTACCAGCTCTCTTCATCACCTGACAGACTTTACCAGTCTGTGCCTTAAAGCAAATCTGCTGCTCTAACATGGACTCTACAGAGCCTAAGAACACAGTGGTGTAGAGCAGGACACCTCCAAGTAGGAAAACATTCCTTTTTTTACCTTCTGTAAGAGGGTAAGAGTAGCAGAACTTGGAAACTGAATCAGGAGACACGCATTTTATTCACACTAAAAGCCAGGGATATGCTTTACTGTTTTCCAGGCCAAAACACCCTTCCTCAGAGCTTAAGAAGAAGAGAAACTTATAACCAGCCTCCAACATTTCCATGGGGCACAGTATACTGCAGATATGAAAAAAAAAAATGTAAAAAAACCACCCTCACAGCAAAAAACCAAAAAAAATATCCCCCAAACCAAACAAGGAACTAGATGAAGTGGCCTTGTCTCCTTATCCTGGGATCCTGGGATAATCTGAAATTAGATGTCTTAGGAGTATTGGGCTCTTGTTCCCTAAATATGAAGATACTTTTTCAGACAAGAGCCATCAAAAAGAGTCTTGTCAGCTATTACCAATCAGCGAACAGTATTTCACCATCAACAGGACTGATTTTACTACCACTCATTCTGTTTTACTGATGCTGTTGGATCAGCTAAAATTTCAGATTGTGTCCAGTAAAGTAAACACTGACTTGAAAACTCATAAAATATTTTTAAGATGCAAGTGCACACACCTTTATTTGAAACTAAAGTAAACATGTAAAGTAGTGGCTTTACTTCCTAGGAATTTTAAAATCATTAACTTGACAAAAAATCTGCTTTCTAAAGTATTTCTAAATATTTTGGAACACTCTATAAACACTCTATTTGGAACACCTCTATAAACAAGAGCTTCATCGACTTTTCTGAATTATCTCAGTTTATTCTAGATGTGTGTTAAATCCTTCGTGATCTATAGATTTATTGGAATAACTCAGGTAGAATGATGATGAGAGCAACTGCACCTCAAAATACATCTAATAGAACTTACTACAGCATCCAGTCTGAGCAGCCAGCTTATTTAGTCCTTCAGGACTGACAGTCTGCTAGTTCATATAAGCACTAGCTTATTGAGCAAAAAACCTAGCACACTGAATTGTTAAGAAAGCTTATAGATACTATACCATATAATTTCACAAGCTATGCTGTATTTGGCAGGTGTAATTTTCTTACAAAACTGCTGTATAACTGACACTTTTAAAAATGCTTTGTCTCACTTGTAGACTGTAAGCAACTACAAAATGAATACAATATCATGTAGAAAATAGGTACATAAGTCAGCCACTTTTAGAATATCACACCCATACGAGTATTTGTTTTGTTAGTACATGCAGCATGGGATTCTGATTCAAATGTGTCCTTTCCTTGCACGGAACTCTATTTGCCAGCCTAAGAGTGTATGAAGCATGTACTCTCTGACTATCTATGAGAAAAAAAAAAAAAGAATGCTTTCCATGTAAGTAATAGGGAAGGAAACCTTATTCTTTCTAGTGTTTGTTTAGCAGCTGAACTTCAAACATTCTCTGAAAAGCAAACAACTCCAGGAAAAGGAAAATTGAAACACAACAAGAACACTGAACACATGGAATATTTTGAACTGCAACTGCAGATTAAATAACAGGTTAACAATGATGGGAACCAAATACATAGTTAGAAATCCAAGATAAAGGGAGGAACCAAACTACACAGGTTCATGACAAGTTAATTCTTCTACTGATAATTTTGTAGGATCCCTGTTCGTATTTTATACACCCTAGAATGAGAAATTTCTTCTTTGAGCGATGAGGGACCATGAAGCATCAATTTCAAACAGAGTTTATTCTTTTAACATCCTTATATGAACCAAATAGCAGGTGAAAACATCTGTATTTTAAATAAAATTATTCTAGGTAAGATATATGAGAAAGCCAGCAAATAACACAATATCTTGGGTGCTACTGCTTTAGCCTATAATTAATAACAAAAATGTCTCACTGCCCGGAAATATTGCATTACTGCATTGGAGACACAAAGCAAGAGCTCCCTCTGTGTAACTCTGGATGCATTACTTTGTTGTACTGAATTATATTTTACAATATTCTGTGAATGTGAATGATGCATATCACAAATCAACAAAATTATTCAAAACGATCAGAGTTCTGAACAGTAGACTATTTTTTCTTCCCCCAGTATAAATATGCAAGATTTACAGGCTAAAACATAAAAGATTTTTATACTACATGTGTAGTTAGGAAGGTACAAGATTGGAATTTCAGATGAAGCACAAGAACTTCTGCTTGAAAGTAAGTTAAACCACACTAATAAGAAACACCCAAGGAAGATATTATTGCTACAGTCGGGTAACAGTAGATTTTACCAATCTCAGCTGTTTTCCCTACCTCTCAGTTGAAAACTTCTGCTCCCACAGCAGAACTCCTGAACTATCCCAGATGGTTCACTATCTCACCCAGCTCACCACAACAAATTATATTGACACTGCTTAGGGTTATTTTAATATCCTGTGTAGTAAGTAAATGGCAGTAGTTCAGAACTTGTTTCATGTGTGGTTGTTCCTGCTACAGAAGCAATAATCTCCAAGAGAATGAATACCAGGCAGACAAACAATAATTGCTTCAGCCAAAAGAACTGTAATCATTTGTGTTTGCAAATTAAAATTCTGAACACAAAGGTGATTCTTTAGTGATGTAATGCAGAAACGGGAACTGTTGCAACATTTCCGGGCTATCTTTGCAAGCATTCTTTTGCCTTATATAAACAATTCTTAGAGCTATTTGTAATTTTTCACAGAACTTTGGCAGATAACCCTGCAACCAAGGGGGAAAGAAAGAATTTTTTCACAAAAAATAATCAATAATGCATGATGGTAGAGAGCACTGTTAACATATAGTTGCTGTAGACATTACTTACTGCCTTGAAGCTGTATAAAATGATTCTGAATGTCACTGCACTTTCTATAATAAGAAAAAGCCATCCCTTGCTCATATTCTCCTTTCAGAAACAAAATATTTGCCAGCATACTTTAAATTAAAGTTGGAAAATTACTTTCTGTCCTGAAGTTTGTGTCAGTTTTATTTTAGATTTAATGTGCTCTGAGATAGATACGATTAATGTAAAAGGTAACTAAGATGTTAACAGCATGAAAGTCTTACTGTTCATTTTGAGGTTTCTTCCTCTTCTCCTCAGTGGCCAGGCTGACAAGTATTTTGCACAGAGAAAAGAGAACAATGAGTGCTGGTAGCATACTGACTTCACAAATTATTTTCTCATACCCTGAGGAAAGAACAAATTTTCTTTAACTTCAGAATCACTTGATATCTGGCAGAAATATTTATTGCCTGTCTGTCAAAACTTCCATCAGAATGTGTCACTTTGACCAGAGCACTCTCTTTTTTTCAAAATATGCTGTTGAGACAATTGCAACCTAATTGCTGAAGACATCAACCAAGACTACTCTAAGAATTTTCAGACCCAGGTCAGCCAAAGAAAGCTCCTTCAGGAGTCTTAAAATTTATTAATAAGAAAGACGGTAACCAGCCTGAATAATATGATTAGAGATTTCTGCCATGGTTGCATTTTGTGCAGTACGTTCCTCTCCCAAAGAATACATTGTCAGAGGTTTGGTGCTTCCAGAATTAATGAACAATTTATTCAGATCTTCAGAGCACAAGTTTACTGCTGAGGTGTTAATGAGTCTCTAATTTATACTCTGACTTTGTGGAACTCCTTATGTTGACATGTCCCCAGCACAGGATGTTGGCACTGCCCATCTGAATAACCTACTGGAAAATACTAGCAGAGTATTTTATTATTATATTATTATATAGGTACTCCTCTAGACATTATACTTTTAGACACAATACTTTTGATAACTATAATCTGACCAGCATTACTTATTTGCTGGAAATCAAAGTATCAGGCCTCTGGCAATTCTTTGCATATTTTCTGGCTTCCTGAGCCTGCGCAATAGTATTACCTTCACTGCCTCTGTGAGATTAATTACACTAAATTTACTTCTGATGTGATCACACAGTTATTTGGGCTGACAGGCCTAGCAAAATAATATCAATCTTCCCAACCAATGGCAGAAGCAGCATGAAGAGGGACAGCCAACATAGTTGAATCTTCCTTGGCTGCCAGAATGGTGGGAGGTAAACCACTGGCACCTGCTGCCTGTTACGAGGAAGTAGCTTTTAATTTTGAGTAAAAGAATAACAATTTACTCTAGGATCTAAAAGTGTATACTGAGAAATTCTATTCAATAACAAAACTTTTGGAAGAAATCCGTTGTGTTGATCCATCTGTTCTGATAAAGGACATCTTAATACTGAATTGTATCTTTTGTTAATATTTAATATGAGTCAGGCAACACCAGTGTGAATTTGCATTCATAATTCCTTTTTGAAAAGATAATTTGACATGCCCTCCTTTTTCACTTTGCTATGTATTCAGCCTTAGTTGCAAAGATCATTTACTGTGCTAATGCCTTTCCCCTTCAAAACTGTCTGTGCTTGCCATGTCTCATGATGAATACCCATTTGTAAACAAAGTAGTGATGCATTATTATAGCTGAAGGGCATTGTTTTACCTGGATGTAAATTCATCATTTTTTAATGCATCACAGCTTGATGCTTGATATCTCATCAAGTACTCTGAAAGCTTTGTTGACACAGATTGATGATCCAAACAATTAACTTAATAATGGCATAAGCAACTGGAGGTTTGTATTAACCAGAAAAAGAGGCGACCAAGTTCTTCCCTGGTGCATTCCTAACAAAGTCAAAGGAGGTATGTTTGAGAACTATTTATTGCAAACAATTTATTTGGTCCCTTGTTTTCATTTTCTGAGATAATTTTAAGAGTCTAGCTCTAGCATTAAGTATTCTGTAGAAAACAAATGGAAGCATTTTTTTTAACAGGTTATGTTCTGTTACACTTTATAAATAATTCTCCTTTCTCGGAGTAGTTTCAGAAAAGATAATAATTTGTGAATATTCTGTTAGAGCTCAACTGGAGATAGTTGCTGCTTCTCAGCTATTAACTACTACACCTCACTTGAAACATGGTGTATAAATGGAGATGTGGTAACTACCATGGACATACTTCTGGTTTGTTCTAATGTATAGTAAAATGACATTCATTAAAGCCTTTGTTCTTTGTTGTTTTTATAATTTGTCTAACTAGAAAAGCTTTCCTCTTCTAGCACTATCTATCTCAATGCATCTCTGTGTGGACCTGGGAATCCACTAATAAATATATGGCATCATTTAAATTCAGAATTAACAAATAATAATCGTCATAAGAAAGATCTGCTGTGGATTTGATAGATTCTAGAAGACTGCAACCTCATTATTATATCCTTTGTTATCAACCTTTCTTGTAACAACCTCTCAGAAAACTCAGCATCTAACAGAATTTAAAAAATAACTCTTAAAACTAGGGATCTTAGTTCTGTGATGGTTTAACAGGGACTCTAATGTCTTGTGCCAACTGATGTAATTGTACCTGGCAAACAGTGCATGGGAACTGCCAGTTTCAAGCTGGAGACTGACAGATGAGTAGCTTTTCTTTCTGAAGTGAGCCAGGTGCTTGGAGTTAGATGTAAAGGGCTTAGGTATTGCCTTGAAGCTAAGCTGTTTCATCCTCTCTTTGATAGTAATAAATGAGAGAAATTCATGAGTCAGATGACTATAAAAGTAACCTGGATCCAAAGATGACACCTGCCACCATCTGTCTGCCTCTTTTTTTTTCCTTTTTTTGAAGTTTTTGTCATTTTTTATAAAATGGATAATTTCTACATCCTCATCACTCCCTTTCTCTACCAGAGTTTTTTAACTCAGACTTGGAATAAATTCTTCAGATATTTCACAGCAGTTGATATGTCTTTAACAGTACAGTTAGTGTTCCCATGTTAACACAAATCCTTTTCCATTTGTACATCTGGCACTACACAAAAAGTGTGAGTGCTTAGCTAAGTAATCTTCCTACCTGTAAGATATGACTACACAGAGACAACTACTTATATTTGCCAGGTCTATTGCATGCATCAATGATCTTGAAGTTGTAATTTACTTTCATAAGCAACAAAACCTTGTACGTTTCATGTCGAGGTACTTTTCTCTACCTTAGGAAACCTGATTTTAGTACAGTTGTTAACAAAGTAAAACAAGCACTGGCAACAGTTTCTTGTATTAAGAAGCTGGGTATGCTCAATATAGGTTTGTTTTTTGGAGAAGCAAAAATCAGATTAAAATAATTCTAAAGAAACAAACTGTTAGAGATGATACAACATGCAAATAAAGATGATGATACTCCATATAGTATGCATTTGTTTGCTTATTGTTTGCTAATGCATTAAAAAAAACAAAAAAAAAAGAGAAATGGAAGATTGTGACCAGTAGAGATCAGGGATAGAAGAATAGTAACTACCAGAGATCTATGTACAGCCAGGTAAATTGGAGGTCAAATTGTGTTCCTAAAGTATAATAAGCTGTAGGGAAAACAATAATGCACAAACAGGCTTGTATTTTAAATTAATTTTTTTTAAAATCTTTCAGTTCTAGATTAAATTCTTTTCTACTATTCATGACTTCTGAAAAGCAGTGAATCTAAGCTGAATCTGAAGAGGTAAATGGGAACACATTTTTATCTTCTTTTATAATCTAAGTGTAAGGATTCATTCAAGAAAACAGGGTTGAAGTTAAAAGATAATATTTTTATGAAACACATAATTAATGCATCAAACTCCCCACCACAAGATAAAAATTATGTAATAGCAGCAGACAGAAAAATAATGTATTTAATGAATGTTGTTGTACTAGACAGAATATTAAAATATATTTTTATAGATGTAAAGCAATTAGAGAATTGCAAGTCATATCAGATGTTTTGACAAAGCAAAAAAAAGCATGGAAATGAAAGTGAAATAATATCTATACCCCCCTGTTCAAACATCACTGTTATTACTATGCATTACAGATCGTGCACACAACTCTGATTCTGAGGACTTGAACTTTTATTGTGCATTTCTTAGTTAGCATCTCTCCCCCCTTCAACCCTATTCATTTTCTAAGAAAAGTGGGTACATCTTGGGTTTTTTCCAGTCACTCCTACTGTGTATAGTAGTCTGGTGTAGAATGGTAAATAGTGAATGGGTAAGATAAAGTTGTGTCTTTGACAGACAAAATTAATGTTGTGATGCATGGTCTGGAAAACAAAACTGTTCTAAACATCAAAAAAGTATTTTCTTCAAACATTGCTCAAATTGAATTAATTAACAGAGGTAGAACAGCTAAATATTTTTTCCACTAGCTAAATATTTTTTTCCACTATCATATGCACATGAACCTTTTCCTTTATTTTGATGACAATGCATAGTCCCTTTTAAAGAAGGGTGTGTGCTCAGCCCTCATACAATAGCTTGTGCAGCCCAAGCACTGCCGGTTGGAAGGGTATGTTTTACAGCCTGGGCTGTAAAGAATCTCCTTTGTCCATGAGATTTGTGAAGAAAACTGTAGATCATCTTAAAAATGAAAAAAAAAGAAAAGGAAAAGAAATTGTCAATGTGTTAAAGTTCTTAAGTATGAATATTCTAACTGACAAAGAGATATCGGGCAATGTGAAAAGTTAGTTTCAAGCTCAGCTTAACTGAAAAATCTTTTGATTTTTTTAAATGGATGCCATCCCTGTGAAATTTGTTTCAACTTTGCTGGAGTATTTGATGTTTGCCACCATCAGCTCTTCAAAAATAACAGATAGATCGGGTTTGGCATACCAATTCCTGTGACAGACTAGCCTATTTTAATTCTGTAGCTTGCTGTTCTAAGATTAGTGTAGGTGTTATGATAAGCTTCTTAGCAGATGCCCATTAGGAAACTTGTCTTTTCTGTGCACAGAATCAAGAAAATTAAGTACATGTAATGATACATCTACTTTTAGGCTAACACAGTTAAGGACAAAGTTACTTCCTCATTTTAAAAATAACTAGATCTAAACAGAGCTAGATGTGTCACTTGTAGATTACATATAGGTTGCTTCCATATACAGTGAGTTCTATTAGCACGGAAATTGAAATTTTCAGTATAGGACTATGCAGATGCAAAGCACTATATTGTTTTATGCAATGTATTGTTACAACTTTTAACAAGAAGCTGAAATTAAAATGTCTGCTACTAGTTTACACTGAGAACACACCAGTACTACAAAACATATTATGCTATTTTATAGACAGAGCCATAATGAAAACATTGCTAAAGCAATGAGACTTGCCAGCTACTGATGAGACTCAGGAGAAATTTTTTAACAGATGTTTCCCACATCAAACAGATACTTATCCCTCTCTGATTACCATGATCTTGAGAATTCATTACTTGATTCAATGATCAACACCTCTTCATCAGTCCCATTAAAAAAAAAAAAAAAAAGGAGAAACTTTCTTGCAATAGGTTTTTTCTTCCACAGCAACCGATAAAATATATTATGGCCTTAAGTCCCTTATGGTGAAATTGTATTACAGCATTGTTGTGTTCATGACATAATTAGGATCCTGTCAGCACATCAGTCATACACTGATGAATACACATCTCATTCCCTTTGCCATTTTAAAACTTACTATCCTCACAGTGACTAGTGACTACTGTACTACAAGCTGACACATGTGTATTTCTTTAAAATTTCAACTGCTGTCCTTCAGGATTATTTATTATTATTATTTACTGCAAACTGAGTTCAAAAATCTTCCTTTGACAGCTGTTATTTATTATTTTTAAATGTCCCTAACATACAGTGCACTGCATAATATTCCATATGGATAGCCTCTTTCTTCAGCTGGAAGTTTCATTACTAAACATTGTTTAGCCACCTCTCAAGTAGAGATATCAAACCCTTTCTAGAGTAGGTAGTCATCACCTAAAGAAAAAAAAAATTAGCAGCTTATACCCTGACTGCAATTAACAAGAAAATAAGTTTGAGATACTAAACAAGCCTGGAAATATGTAGGGTCAAATTAACCCAAATGAATACCCAGTTCTATTTGTTTCATCTTCTTTAATTTATAGAAATCTCCAAACCTAGGTCAAACTAATAATATTTTTATATCTATAACATATATACTTCATTTCTAAAATAACTTGCTCAGCTCACAAAACATTCATCATACATATAACACCACTGTACAGTAAAGTACACTCATTTTTACATACAAAATACCTTGAAATGAGCTGTAGCATACAGACATTGGAAAGAAATTCTTGTCAAGGAAATGTGAGATGTCACTTGACTTTTCCCATTATTATAAATGTTTAGAATTATGTTGTAACTTTTTGTCAAATTTTATACCTCTTCAGTTTTCACTGATTTTCATAAGGAAAATAACATAGCTCAACTTAAGTGTTCTACTGTTTTTTATTTGCTTTAATATTTATCCTATTAGTATGAATAATAACTCAGGTACCTGAAATGGCATGATTTAGTTTTGCTATACAGCCCATGCTATGGTTTCTTATGAATGGGATGAAAACAACAGGGATCTTGGGCCAAGAAAAATGACTTCTTAAATAGAAAGAAAATCTTTAAAATTCATATTTTAATTCAATTAAAGTTTTTTGTTACTTTTCATAGGTGAGTCAGGAGTAATGATTCCATTGAAATCAAATTTTTCAACATAGATGTGACATAGAAAAACAAAACCCCTTGATTATCAATGAATATTTCTTTATAGTAAGTAATCTTATTTAGTCTGGAACATAAAAGAGAGCACATCACTGAAAAACCAGGTAATTCCAGCAGAAGTGGTTTTTTATAATTGTATACTGGGAAACAATTAAATTGAACATCTGAACTTAGCCTAGCAGCTCAAAACCTACACTTCAAAAAATATCACCTTGCCTACCTCTTGCACATAAATCATAGAGTGCCACCTTGCCTGTGCAGACCTTACTTTCTCAACTGCTAAAAATTGCTGGCATCATTAACTCACTTCATATTATGCTATTTCTCTTTCTGCTGAACCTGTCATCACCTCATTTTCTCCTGCATCCCCCGGTTTGACAGATGCACTTGCAGTAACACTTTTCTAGTTTTTGACTTATTCAGAGTCTGCTATATTGCCAGCTTCCTCCTGAGAGCGCTGCTGGATCAGAAGCTTGCTTCCTATGCTGGCACGTAGAACTAAAGCAGAGCTCCAAGCACCACAAGAACTGCAGTATTGTGTCCTACAGTTAGGCTGCTTATTTCCAACTTAACACATGCTGTGCAGATTTATCCATGATTTACAGAAACAACGAACTTTTCCAAAGGAAATGCATACAGCTCACATTACTGTGGTCTAGACATCTCTGTCTCATTGACAGGGATAGGGAACATGCCTTATCTATATACATTCCACACAGAACATTACATGTGAAGTACATTCATAGCTTCTGAGAAATCAAACAGATTTTTATTCTGTGTTATTTGTATGTGCATGATTTTTAGAGCTGATGATTATAGCTATTTTTTTGTGTACTTTACAAGTATATAATGTGGTATATATATTTTATATTATATAGTATATACCACTATATAATATAAAATTATATAGTGGTGATTGCAGCATGGATAGATTTATATGGAACCCTATCAAAAATAATGAAACTACTGATACAACATTATCTCAGTAAGGAATTTAAGGAGATTAATTAAAAATAAAAAAACACTCCTCTGTTTCTAGAAAATCTTATAATCAAATAAATATATAATTATAATCAAACTGTTAGACCATACGCAATTTTTTCTAAAAGCTACTTATAAAAATATGAAGTAAATTAATCCACCTGAAAAATCTAAAAATGTAGTTAGCAGTACCAAGTTGGGTTACCTGTAGTGGGGTCTGTCAAACTCTAGTCAGCTCCTTTCACTTCAATACTTTAGAAGTGGTCAAAAGTTACTATACTGATAAAAGGAATACTGAAAGACAGGTAAATGTACAGGCTAGACTTTGTCTCTGAAGAGTACTGTAGTTCATTCTTTTGCTCAAGTAAGAACCAAACCATACTGTTTCCACTACCTTACCCTCTTACACCTGCTAAAAATGAACATGTATCTTATGTAGCTGGTACTTTTCTCCAGCTGCTAAGTGCTTAATCGCAACTAAACAGTGTTTCAATGCGTGGCTCATACAATAGTACATGCAATCACAATCTGTAAAATAATCCAAAAGTGGCTATAGACAAAGAGAAACTGTTTTCATAATTTGCTCTTATCTTCTTAATACTTGTCTTGTTTTTAGTCTGCTTTTATTTCTAGTCAAGCTAGGATCCTAGAATTTTTTCTGTGTAATATCTGCCAATTCAATTAACGGCCTGTTTACTCCCTCTTCCAGATCATTAATGAAGATGTTAAATAAAACCAGTTCTAACACTAATCCCAGGGTGCCTTGGCAGACATTTCTGCTCACAACATAATTCATCAGACCCTTTGTTTGGAGATTACTTGGATGATATAGCTGATGTAAAAGAATGCTGCCCACCTGCCTGGCTGTGTTATCCACAGGGAACATATTACACCAATTACAAGAAAACTTCACTGACTTTATTTGCTTCTTGCTGCAAGCCAGAAAATGAAGAGTGTTGACAAGGTTCTAGAGAAGAGCTCTAAAAATTTTTGTTCCTGATATCTGAGAGACAGTTCAGCAACCAGATCACTGGAAATGCTCATCATAGAAGCACATTTCTACTCTTTGAGAAAAAGACTTATTAATTAATGGAGTTAGAGAGATGCAAAGTCCCAGGTTTAAATAAAAATAAATAAATAAATAAATAAATAAATAAATTACTCAAAACCATCAACTTCTAAAAAAAAAAAAAAACAAACTTATTTTGTGGAAGTGCTCCCAAACCAGAGTATATTAAGCTGAAAATCAGCTTCCTTTGAATCTGTGATAGTAAATTCTATGTAGCTGAAGTTGCATTTAAATTACTTTGTACAGAGACTTCTACAGATGAAGAATTCTCTCGGTAATTTTCCACCCCAGATAATGATCCATGTAACATTGTCACTTACATGGTATCACCAACCGTTTTTCAGTGCTTGTATCTCCTGGTGTAGTTTTCCTTGTTGGTAAATCAGAATACAGATGGTTAAAACAAGGTCTTTCCCTCTTTGAAAAAATAAATAAAAAATAAGGCATTTAGTGGTAGTAGGCATTGTGACTTTCAACAGTTTTTATTCTATTTGTATAAATAATCTCTATAGTTAGTGTGATATAATCTCTATAGTGGAAGCCATAGTGGAAGCTTGCCACTATTACAAAAAGAGTCCAGGGGCTCATTTTCAAACAGCAGTCTGCTTAAACCCAGGATAATTGCAGCTGGTATTATTACTGTGTGATTTCATGATTCAGATATTATTTATGTTATTTGTGGATATAAATCCTATAAATGTGTTTCTGAAGTCCAGTGAGAAGCTTTGTTTTATTTTATGAAGTTCTTTCAGTTTCCTTCATCAGATTCTGTTTATTAGTATTAACCAACATTAATCTTTCCCTAATTACTCGTGTCTAAAACCTTTTACAATGATGACACTTTTATTCACTGACATAAACAGCCTCTTTTTTTTTTATTAGATCTGACTTAAAATGGGTAATAGAATAGGTAGAGTCCACAACTACTTATCAATGAACCTCTTTTATCTGTGATGAACCACACTCTAAATAAAATAAATAAAAAAAAAATCTCACCATTATCGCTGTAAATCTGTATGAAGGAAGTAAAGCCAAAGGTTGAAATACAGTAGAGAAAGTTCAAAATACCTGAAGGCAAAAGGAATAAATCATTCATAGTATTGCAATGTTGCCAACCCTTACACTGAAAAAGTGCATCCTAAAGAAAGGTTTTGTCCTTTTTGAACTTTCCGGTACTCCTGTCAAACCTCTTCTTCCTCAAGTTCTGTGGTTATTCTCTACCAAATAACCTTGTTGCCAAAGTAACCTTCTCCCCACTTCACAAAACATCAGAAACTTTTTTTGTACAGAAGTCCACCTCTTACTGCTGTAGCAGTTTAATCAGCAACTGGTTTTGACAGTCCTCTGCCAACAGCTCTTAGATACAGTATTTCATTATCGAGGTGAAAAAACAAAGTCTGAGTTGGCAACATGTGCACAATACGATCTGGAACTTGTTTTAGTAACAAAGAATTTCACACGGAATTCAAAACCACAGCAAGAGCAACCTGGCTGATGAACAATGTAGAACTTAGACTCATAGGAAACAAGCAGATTGGAAGACACCTCTGCTCAGCTAGTCCCACTCAAAGCAAGGCAATTTTCAAAGTGAGATTAGATTCCATAGGGTTTTACCCCAAGAGTACTCTCTTAATACGGAGATTTCACAAGCACCCTGGACAAGATGTGTCACCCAATCACTCCTGTTCTTAACCTCTTTATATTCATTTATTTTTTTTAATGTAGAAAAATATTTCCGTTCCTGAATTAATTCCTGAATGTCTCTTGTCCTTTTGCTGTGAGCCTCTGAGAAGAGCCTCTGCATCCTTAATATTCTTAAGCAGGTGAAGACAGAGATCAGAGAAGCGTAAAAAGCCTTGCTTCTCTCTTCTGCCGAGCAAACACTGCTCTCTCAGGCTCTTGCCACTCAACTCCTAAACATATTGGTGGAGCTCGGCTGGACTCGCTTTAGTTTCCTAAGTCTTCCTGTGCTGGGAAATCCAAAGCTACACACTGGAGTCCAGGTGTGGCTTCCCGTGACATTACTAAGCAGAGCCCATCGCTTTCTGTGGTGTAAGCGAGGCGAGCCGGTGTTTTCCCGTGGCCGGCCAAAGCGAAGGGGCGGCTGGCGGAGCGCTGCGGCCGTGCCGCACGGTGCGGTTCTCCCTCATGGCCAGGCGGGCGCGCTGCCGGGCCGCGCTCCCCGTGCCGCTACCCCGTCCTGCCGCACAGAGCCCCGGGCAGCACCTGCGACGTGCGGTCATTCCGCCCCAGGAGCTGGACTTTGAAAAAGAGCCATCCTCTCGCTACTGTACAAGTCCAGGCTTCTTTGTGTCTGAATTTCCTCACGTCTAGAAAATAGATCTATTCACTCTGAAACCCAGCGAGACATTTAGTAATTCTCCTCCTTCAGGCCCACATTTGTTTCCTTTGTTTTGCCTCCTTCTTACCCCTTGAGAAAAAAAAAAAAATAAATAAAAATAAAAAAAATATCTTGGCTGGCCCTTCTCTGCTTTCCTGGCTCGAAAGGCAGGAATGAAATGAAAACCTCAGCTACAGTAATGATATGCTGCCTCCTTCCAGCCAGGAGGAAAAATCTCTTTCGAATCTCCACACGGACAGGCAGAAATTCATAAAGAGCTAAAGCTTTTTATCCTACATCAAAACTGTCTCTAGCCTTTACTAAACTCAGCAAGATCTGTTCTTTCCTTCCAAATTGTTACCCCTGACTAAGACTCAAGAATAAAGTAAGCTCTTTGGGACAGTCAGGAAGCTGGACATCACTTTTGGGTAAAATGAGTACTTTGGAAGACAAAAATAGAAATAAAGTTCATAAAATGGGACATTTACATTACTTTCATTAGCCAGTTTCGGTTCTGCTTTCCATTCTTTCTTGCTGATAGGGTTTCAAGTAATAAATATATGTATGGAAGGCATCCAGTTTTGTTTAATTCACTGGCATTGTCTGAGGAGCAATGAATCATGTCAGAGATTTAAAGGGATTACTGATAGAGAGGAGTGTAACCTTTCTTCCAATACAACAGCTGTTCTGAAAAATTTCCATAATAACAGTTGCTTTTAATTATATAAAGAATTGCAAAGCCTTTTTAGCTTCATATCAATAATGCAGCTTTGATTCAAAAGTTGCTAAAGAGATAATCCTCAGCCTTTTTTGTCAGAGCCAGTTTGTGAATAGCAATGATTTAAATCCCAATGTCATCTTTTTTATCAAAGGAAGGAAAGAATAGTCTTTATTTCCTTGGAACTTAGACTGAAAAATTACAAACAATGCTTGGAAAACATTCTTCTCATAAGATGCCTTCAAGAAATGCTACTGATGCCTAAACAGACACATGTAAAATAAAAGTATCAGATGTATGGCACAGACATGAGGAGAAAAAAAACCCACTAAAATATCTAGTCAAATATTACCGATAAGAATAAATCATAAATCTCTATATCTAGAATTGGTGTGTTTTACTAAAGAAGGATTATTTTTAGTAATTTTCAGGGCCCTGCCAAGTCAGTAAAAATTGCATTTCTTTATCTTCCACTCTCTCTGCATCTTTCTGTGATTAAGTACTGGCCTCTGACTGCTTAATGCTTATTCATTCCTCATTTTCTGGGCAGATCACTAGTTTGTGAAGATAATTAGAGACCCCTGCTATTCCTCCTAAGCCTTGAATCTTCAGACTAATTAAAATGGAGTGTTGCATATACACATGCAGCTGATAAAGGCTTACAACAAGGTACCAAAATCATACTATTTGTGTCACAAATAAAAGAAAAACTCATTGCAACTGCTAGGATGGAGCAACATTTTTGCTATGGTCTTCTTTCGTGGTTTAAGAATAGTATCCTTCAATTAAGTACTCTCACTTAGACACTCCAAACCACGTGCTACTCCCCTCGCTTCCCTTTTCCCTCTCCTCCCACTCTGCAGAGGGCTGGAGAGGAGAATTGGAGGCACAAAAGGCAAAGACCATGCATGGACTGAGATAAAAAGTCACTGGAAACAGCAATGAGATAAGAAAAAAACCAGCAACAATATTAAAAGCAAAAGCTTACAAAAGAGAAAGTGATCCACATGCAAAAATGTTCACCATGGCACTCAACCCAACCAAGGCCACGTCACCCCGACCATTCCCTCTGGCTTGGGACCAGTGCTGCCCAACTGCTCCCTCCAGAAGGCACTGGCACCCTGCTTATTCCAGCAGCAGGGGCCCTTCTCCCTAGAAGAGTCCTTTTCTCCCACCCCTGCCAATGACCTGAGGTGGTACAGATCAACCTCTGGATCCTAGACAAGCCCCCTCCTAGCTACTGCAAAAATTAACACTGTTCTGGCCAGAATCAGGACACCCTCACTGTATTTTGCCCACCCACTTATCACTTATTTTGTTCTGTTATTACAGCTTCATGAATCTTCTACTACTATCTGCTTTTGAACAATATTAATATAATATTTCCAGTATGGCATTGAAGTATAACATAATGTCGAAGAAAATATGGCAAATTCTTCATCAGGATCATACTCTTCTAACTTCCTTTATTTTTCCTTGAGGTGTCAATATTTAAAGTATAACATGCAGCACAAGTGAAAACACCTGGGAGCAGTGCACATATAAATGCAATATAGGCAAGAAGGCTACAAAGAATTTTTCTGCCTCTCTCCAGGTACAAATTTTCTCCTTTCGTCTGTTTTAGCATGTAGATAGCCTAGAGGCACTGCTGGACACACTGTCTTAAAGATCTTCAAGATTTTATCATTTGAATAAACTACTGCAAGCTTTAAATGCTTTCTTTTATCCTCCAGACAAGAGCAGTAACTTTTATTTAATTTGGGATGAGCCAATATCCATCAACAAAACAAAGAAAACTACTGGCCCTGAACTGTGTCTCAAGACGTAGTAAAGTTATGAGCAGTGTTCATAAATTGCCAAGAAGGTTGTCTGTACTTATCCCATGAATCTCCAGCTTCAGTAAGATCATCTGTCCCCACCCTGAGGCAGTGGCACATTGCTGTCATATTGTTTCTTCAAATGAAGTTGAACTATGACTGAAAATCAGATTATGCCGTTCTGAATGGGTAGAGGCACCTACGCTGACAGATTTTAGTAACTAAAAGCAACAATGTATGTATCTGGGAAGGGAGTAAGAACCTTTAAGGGGTTATAGTTTTCAGTACAAACTTATAAAGTAAATTTTTCTTTTCAATTATTTTCCAAACATTTTATTTCTAATACAAGTAGAGTTTAAGTCAATTCTAATGACTCCAATACTAATCTATAATTTAAGAATTGCAAAAGATCTTTTCTCCTTTGGGTATAATATTTTGAGAAGAAACATTCAGGAAAGAAACTGGAAATGCATCATTTGTGTACCACAATGAGCATCTCTGAACAAATTCCTGTATTCTTGGATCTTTCTTTTTCTCCAGTTTTGCTTTCTAACACAAAAACCCTCACACAGTTAAGCTCCCAGTTTCAAATCATCAGTGAACTTGCTGAAGAGACATTCTAATCCTTCTGCTAAGTCTTTTCTAGGAAGCTAACTTTGTGCTGTAGCCAAATATCTCCACCTAGAATGTGCTCACAAATCAAGAGTTGATACCATTTTGTCTATACTTCATACATAGATGGAATTGTTTAACTACCTCTACATGTTTTTTTTGGAGTGTGCTCCAAAAGATGTAGTTCCTTGTAATGGCCACATGGTCAGCTCGAACGAAAACACGATGAGGAGTGTAGTCTCACGTGGAGCGGTCTCTACAAGTCTTCTGCTGGCTTAAAAAGTCACACAAGAAGGAATACATCTAGGTTCAAAGCACTCTGTATGATTTGAAGCAACATATGGCTTATTGATACGGGGTCACCAAAGGAACTGTCATTTTCACTGGGTTACTAGGTACTCTGATGGAGAAAAGAAGAATCTTTTTAGTAAAACATTTAATTTAAACTAAAAAAAAAGAAAAATAGATGGATACTGAATTCTTAAGAATATAACTTATTAATAACACCATTAAGACATAGATTTGCTTCCAACAAGCCAAAATCAAATTCATAATCTCAAAAGCCCCTGCCCCAATTAATGGCAAGATCACAGCCTTAGATTAGAATATCCTTCCAGAGGTAATTCTATTACAAAACATAAAGTCTGAGGTGGCTATCTTCAGAAGTCATATGTTGAAAATTGTATTTGGTAATTCCAGGCTAATGTAAATGATTAAATTAAATCCAGCAAATTATTATCCACCACTGTCCTGGTGGTAGTTACAACTCTAGCAAAAATCAAAGCATGTTATGCGAAGAAAAAGCATTCTGATAAGAGGAACAGCTCAGAATGGTGTCTTTTCTAGTCTACTGCATACTTTCTCAGGAAAGCTCTTGGATCAATTTTCTCCATTTCCCAAAGGGAGGAGGCACCACTGATTGGACTGCTACGTCAGCTTAAAGAAGCTTCCATTCTCCTTTTTGAAAAAAATAAAAAAATAAAATTGCTATGCTTGAATTTCTAGCTAAAGAAGCTGTTTTACTGCTATGAATCCAGACTCCAGAGGTGCCTAGGAAACTCCACTGGCACTTCCACACAGTATCTGCCTCAGCATACAACTGAGTCAACTCTCCCCTTACACTGCATAAGGGAGCCAGGTGAGTGCTTGAAGGCTTGCAGCAGGGTATCCAATACAAGGAATGATCCGTGTGTGGCTAATGGAGAGAGAGACCTAATGAAGCCCCTGACGTAAATCATTGTCTGGTGAAGTGCCTACCTATTGCCACTGATTGCACAGAGAGTTCACAGCTTCCCTTACCTTAGATATATAGTATAGTTGATGGACCTCGATTATCACCGAATTTTAGGGAGTGTGAATATCTTGCCTGTCTCTTTGTAATCCTAACTTCCTCTTGTGGAATTAATCCTTTGGTCTGAGCAGCAGAAAAATTCAAATTCAAGAGAGATTATTTCTGCTTTTTCCCCCCTCCCCCAGCAAAGCCCAAGAAATTAATACAGTATGAGGGTCTCTTTGGAAAGACATATGATTTTCAGTGTTAGAAAGCAATCCATATATAATTCCTGAGTGAAAATGGCAAAATTACTCTGCTGAAGACTAACATCAAACTGGCCCAGGTTTTCAAAGGTGTTGAATTTTTTATCTCTAGGGAAATCAAGGATTGCTATAGAGATAAAAAGCTATATTTTCTGAAAGAGTGGCATCTTGTTTACAGCTGACTGCCATTGACAGGTGAACCTGTCATACTCTTAATCACTACCCAGGGAAATTCTGATAATATTGTGACAATATTGAAAAAATAGTAATTTTTAAGAATATACTTGCACACATAATTAAACAGTTTAGGTTTTTTTGCAGCCTCTATCTGTCTAATTCTAAAGCATGTTCTCTCTGGAAATTTCAAGTACGATATATACCTCTATAACTATTTTTCTTTCTTCTTATATGAATTGGAACCCTAAGAATATGCTTACCTGTGACCAGTTTTAAGCAGGTAGAAATTAGGACAGAACTACTATGTGTCAACTATCCCTTTTACTTCCAAACCATTAATTAAGTACTCCATTTTGAAAACATATTCCATGTTCAGTGAGAATGGTATATAAGTTGTAGCATTTTACTATGGCTGCAACAATGAAATAAATGCCAGAAACTCTCAAACTAAAGCTATTATTCACAACTTGGTTATAATTTTATATTGATACTTCAGTTCCCAAAGAACCTCCTTGACCTCTATCTGCACAATAACTACAGCTGTAAAAACAAAGCTAAAATAATATGGGCCTTTTTGTAAAGGAAATAAATACCTCTCTATCAATAAAAGAATCCAGACACTCAAGGCATTATTTATTTTCAGATAATTGACAAAAAATAATTTAACTATGTGTCCATATAAACTATGCATGACCCTCAAAAATCACGGGCAGACCAGGAATTTATAACCAGAACACGTTCCCTGGACAGTGCAACTATTTGGATTAATAGCATTAAGAGACTTAATTTTGAAGGATTTGGGAATGTTTTTACAAGGTTTAGGAAGGATTTCATTGGGATTACATGATGAGCAATTTTGAGTGTGCTTAACTGTTCACATTAACTCTCTAGGCAACCATAACACAGATCAGTCATCCACTGGTTATTAATTCTTATCCAAGATTTTGTCACCATAAAGGGAATATCTTTGTAGTTCACTGTAAACTTCAACAAGCCAGTAGAAAAAAAAAACAAACACGCTTTGACAAGGATCTCAGTGCTGATGTTCTGTGTACTGCTGGATTTGAACAGAGTGTGCTTGTACTCTGCATATTTCTGTTCTCTTGTGTTGCCTTGAGAAAAAATGTAATTTTACTATTTGATCTAAAATTATGTTTAAGTTGGCCTATATTTAAATTGATCTATATTTGCCATATGATAATATTCCTTGACAACACCACTTTCAAAGCTCTATTAATTGAAAATCTAACTCAGTTTAAATCAGTATTTAAACTGAGCACCAATGTTCTAAGATTAATTCAAGGGAGAAAATATGCATAAACTAAAAAGTTTTAGCAGTTGGATGTCAGTAGTTCTACTTGCACAAATTAACTACATCAATTTTATGACAAATGTCCTTTTACATAAACTGGGACAAGGCACAGAATTTGGGTTTCTATATAAATTCTAGAAAATTGAATTAAAAAAAGAATTGTATTTTTTTTATAATTCTTGGAACTTGAAATTTTAGAAAGAGATGTACTTTTCTGTGTTTAATTTTTTTCTAATGAGATCACAACTGCAGTAATATACCAAAATGTGAGTGTCCAATGCTGAGCACACTGTTCTGTTGTATGCTACTATCTGAAGGTAAATATGCAAATGCACAAATAAACCAAGAACTGATGCCTGCAAACAACACTGGGAAAAATAACAGAGGCAGCTGTGCACAGAGCTCCAAGAGCACGGGACAAATTTATGAGTATATGTAAATTTACTCAATTATTGTTTTGAAAATATATTTTACCTTTCACTGCAGATAACTTGTCTTACTTGCTCTATCAATTATTCTGCAGTAGAAGTCTGATTTTTCTGATGCAAAGGCAGACAGGAAGTAAAAAAAATATTAAAGAAAGTAAAAAAAATGTTCAACTATACATGAGAGAGATTTATTTGCTTGATTGTTTTTTTGTACTTTGCACATTTAATTACCTGTGGGAGTGATTCTTGTGGACATTGGATTTTTGAAAATCAAAATAAGGTGTGAACAACTATTGATGGAATTACCTGCCTAGAAATGTTAAATTCTAATACAGAACTCTGGAATAAATTTAATGGACTTTTTATTTTTTTACACTTAAAACTTGCCTTGTAGCCTGAAAATTTCAGTATTGAAACTGAATGGCAGCAACTGAGACTTCCTGACTAAAGGAAATACTTTCATAGAAGCAGCTAAGACTATTTTATTCGGAATGCTGTAAAACACAAAGAGCTGTATATTTCTAACTTGGCTACACTATTAGATCACTAAAAAATTGTATCAGCAATAATATTGTCAACAAGTGTTCTTCATTCAGCTATTGTCATTTAGATACTTTTACTTATAAACTATCCTGATTCAGAGTTCAGCACTGGTCATTTGTTTCAGAATATAGAACAGTCAGGCTGGTACATTACAGTGCTATTACCTCTCTTCCCTTTGTTGCAAATATATTATTAAATATTTTTATTATAGCAAAGAAATTCCCAAATGTTTGTCACCACCAAACTCTTAATATGAATCTCACCAACAACAGATTGTGCATACCTGGAATTCAGCTTTTAGTAGAATAAAAGTGCATGCAAAAGTTGAGAATGCAGAATTTCTTTTTAAAATTCATGTACATAAGTGGAAAAATGGCTAGAGGGCCTAATTAATGGTTACTATTGGAACTTCTAATTCATCTGCAGAATTAGATGTGGAATTGAAAAACCAATCTACTGTAACACACTGCACAAACCATCTACCGAAAAATATCCAACTATGAAATTAAATCCCTTATTATGAAAAACATTATATTTGACTGCCAAGTGACACAGCCAAGGAACTATTGTCTATACTTTTAAAGTGCTTTAAATATTAATATAGAAACCAGCATTATCAATTTCAAATTGCTTGAAAGAACAATAAGGCAGAATTCTAGAGCAACAGAAAAATTACTTTCACATGCCATTTTTTAACATTGCCGATTTCTGACTTGTGAGCTTAACTCTCTGACTAGAAATTGCCTTATTGTCTTGATATTAAAAGACCACAGCAAAAACACCAGTAAGAAAAAAGGCATTTGCAACAAGTGTAGCACAGCCCAGCTTCAGCAGAAAATGTGAATTATATTTTATTTTAACAAACATCATTTACCCTGATTTATCCACTTCGTGTAAAAAAAAAAAAAAAAATCTTTTAGGGAAAACATGTTTTAATTGAAGACAGAAAGAAGAGTGGATATGGGCTGGGCATGTAAGAAATAATATTGTGAGTTTTTGACCAGTGTGAGTATTGCCTCACGAGCTGGGCACTGGGAAATGGTGTCCCATGTTCTACCGTGCAACGCAAATTCCTTCAGTTTTCTTAAAGCTCGTAGAGTTTATTATGCTTCTTAGTACTTCAAATGTGGCGGGTAAAGGAACATTTTGTTTCTGTAAACCTGGACTGATTGTAGAAACCTATTAAATAGCGACTGTTTGAAAGCTGAAATTAATTTCTGATTGTGGAGAAAAGGAGCCAGCGAGTGATTTACGAGCAGCAGGAGGCTCCCCTCGGCAGGAAATGCACAGGAAGTACCGGGGCGGTGACTGGCGCGGCCGCACCGCCCTCAGGCGAGCGGGAGATTCGAAGGGCGGGCGGCGGCCATGGTGGAGGGCCCGGGCTGCGCGCTCTGCGCCGAGCGCCTGCGGGCGCGCCTGCGCCGGGGACAGCGCGTGCGGGCCGCGCGGGGCGGCGGCGCGGTGAGGGCTCGGGACAGGGCACGGGACAGGCATGGAGACAGGGACAAGGGCGGGGGGGAGGCGCGGCCCGGCCCGGAGACCGAGACCGAGACCGGGACCGGGACAGGGCAGGACAGCCGCCTCGGGCGGCGGCGGGGAGCCAGCGCTGTCGCTCATGGGTATCCGCGGTGGTTGGTGCCGCCAGGTGTGGGTGAGAACGAGCGTGCCAGGACGCCGGAGCTCCGAGCGGGGGTTCGGTGCCCCCCGTGTCGCGGCTGCAGTCGTCCCTGGGTGTGGTGGGTGTCATCCGCGAATACCGTCTTTATTCTTAAATTGTGAAATATTCTTGTCAGCAACGCAGTAGGTCTCGGCAGGTCATATGTGTAAAGGTGATGCTGAAGCTGTAGAAACGGGAGCTTTGAGGAGTAATGAGGAAAAGCTTTTAGAATCGCTCGTGCTCACTTAGGATAAATTTTAAAATACCGTTTAAAATTTAAAATTTTAAAATGCTTGAGGAAACGTTAAATACCAGGGAAATTATTGCTAATCTTGCTTCTTCATAGTCTCAATCGAGGCATGTCCTAGATGCTCTTTAGGATCCCTTCCAAACCAAACCATCAATGTGAAAATAGAAATATGTGAAACCATAAAGAAATAGAAAAATAGAAAAGTGTGAAACCAATCTATGTGAAACATGAGAAAGGTACACCTTGACCTACAGAAAGGGGGCTTTTACTTTTATAATTATCTTTTTTAAGTAATTTTAGTTAGGCCAAGTATATAAATAAAAGGTGTGACATTTGCTTTCAGTGTACACAGTATGTAATTTCCCTACTAGTTTTTATCCTTTCATTGACAGCATAAAGCTTGTGATTAAGGCACAGTAAGATTGTTTCTTCAATGAAACAGTTTAGGAAAGAATGTGGTTGAAAATACATCATTAAGATATGTCTTAAGATTAGTCTTTATAGGTTAATATCTTTCAGGACAGATTTTTGAAGTAAGGAGTTATACTCCTAAGGTTTCAAAAAGAAATCTCACTCCCTCAAATAGTTTCATTTTCATCACTTTATGCAGTAAAAGTCACCTCAGGGCAGCCTTTATTAATTGGAAAATGGCCAATCGGAAAATGACGTTGGACTTCTTAGATTTCACAGGGACTGCTAATCATGGCTAAAGCCTTGGCCACTGCTGAATATTACACTGTTAGGAGAGTTTGTACTATGATGACTCTAAGGGTTTGCCTGATACCAAAGAGGTATGAACTTAACTTCAAATATTTGAAAAGACAAGCTAGTTTTCCATCTCAGTCATTTCTTATTCTGGTTTATTTTAAACAAACTTGAGTGCCTTAGAGATAAAATAAACTTTGTTGCTCAGCAACAGACTCCAAATACTTTTATTGGAAAGCATGAACTGTTTACATGGAAGAAAAATTTTTCTTTCTTCATATTTTGATAACAGACAAGGTAAATGATGTTATGCAAGAAATATTTTTATTTTCCTACTTGACAAAAATAATAACCATAAAACTCTCTAAATGTGTATAATTTCAAAGTAATAATACAGTGGGAGATTGCATGGAGTAGCTCTGAAATGTCACTAACTAGCAGAAGCCTGGCTGATTTGCCAGAGTTTCTTTCACACGTATTTGCATTGAAATTGAGTGCTGCAGTTGAAGCACTGGTATGTGTATCTGCCATGCAGTCAGCGCTGTGATGACAGTGAATCTGCAGCTCACAGGTTTCAGCAGGGTCTGAAGGGACCTTGGGGTACTTGTCAGGGGGACCCTCACAGGCTGAGTAAAATGGGCTGGTGGAAACTCAAGTTCAGCATTTGCAGGACTAGTAGAGTCCTGTGCTTGGAACAGAAGAGGAACAGCACAGGCCTGGCTGCTACTCAGATGGGAAGTGGCTCTGCACCAAAAAAGGACCTAGGGTCCTGTAAAAGCTGAGTCCATGTGACTAGCATGTCATTCTAAGGGACAGCCCCATGCTGGGGTCTGCAGTTTGAGAAGAATGATTCTTACCTCTGATCAGCACTTGCAAGGTTGCACCTGAGTTTCCAATACCCAATAATAACAAGTTAATAACATACTAGAGTGAGTTAACAATATTCCCCAATAATAACAAGTTAATTACATACTAGAGTGAGTCCTCTGGTGTGGTTAGCAGGGTGAAGCACATGGTGCTCAAGGAGAAGCTGACAGAACTGGAGTTTTCTTGCTCTCCTCAGCTACCTGTAAGGGAGGATATGGGGCAGACAGAGCTAGGCTCCTCTTGGACATGCACAGTGGCTGAGAAGCAGCAGATGCAGGTGACAACAGGAGAAATTCTTATTAGATATTAGGAAAAATGTTCTACCACAACAATAGTCAAGCCATGGAACAAGGGTCCAAAGAGACTGGAGGGAGCATCCATTGCTGGAGCTGCTCTGAATTTGACTGGGCAAGGCCCTGGGCTTCCTGTCCTAAGTGTATTCTGCTTTGACCAGGTAACCGGTAGACATCCCTTAAAATTTTAATGTATTTTCATGTGCTAAGCAAGAAAATACGACTGCTTCAATCTCACATTTATCTTGTTCTCTAGTAGTGTCTCACCTGCTGCTCACCTGCTTCTGAGATTAGACTCTAAACTAGTAGGAAGAGATATCTCTGTGGGCTCAGTGGAAGCTTTTCTGTAATACACAAGGCATTATGCAAAGTACTGAGAGCCTATTAGTAACATTTGAAGAAGGATATGGATCTGCAAATGGCAGAATTGACACTCTGACACATCTTTAATATTCAAACTGTAACTATTTATTTTACAGCAGTCTAAAACTTATATTATAAATTCATGACACAAAGGAAAATGCATACAATTCCCTGATAAAAAAAGATGTATTGTTTCGATTGGGAAAAAGATTGAGCAAGTTATGATAGTGTTAGCAGTAGTGACCGCTTCCTGGGTTAACAGTCCCATTGTTTTTGGTAGAATGCTTAAGAAGAATATAGTTAATGTTGTCCAGGTCAGAAAATAAGTTCATACAGCTGCTTGCTGAATGTGTACTGGTGCTAGAATCAAAGCAGTATAAATTATCTTTAATCTTTGTGTGTGTGTACTCATTTTTCAGACTGCTACAGATAAAGAGAGAAGCTCTGGTCATGATTTCCTTGTTGGACATGTTTACAGGGGTGTGGAGACATTGGGAAAGGAACTTTTTATGTATTTTGATCAGAAAGCTTTGAGGTAAGAAGTGAGAAGGTGGCTTCCTATGCATTTAGACTGAATGTATTTGGGGGGTCATATTGTTCTTACCAATGGCACTTCCAGAGATTTGAAAGTATTACAGAGAAACTTCTCATCAGCCACTCTGCAGTACAGGAGTGCTGGATATAGTCATGTGATCAGATAATTTACTGCTTTACTCCAAGATTCCATGTAAAGGTATCTAGCAATGACAGTTATTTTTTTACATGCTTTTTTTCAAACAGGAAGTTGCATTTTCTAGAGACAAAACAGTTATAGTACATGCAGTGCATTCAGATTCCTGCAATATTGTGTGGCACTAAATAATTGTAAAGTCTCACCTTTTTACTTTAAAACTAGAAATCATCAACTCCTTATTACTAGTTCTCATTGAATAACAGATCCTAGGTTTAATTAGCATGCCTTTTCTATTTGTAATTAAAAAGGATTTCTAATTTGCCCTGTTTCAGGATATCAAAGGTAAAGAAACACTGACACTGATGATAGTCAGACTTATTCTATGCACAATCATAGCTCCTGGTAGAATATTTTATGAAATATATGACCTCTTAAAGCATTACTAATGTGTAAAATAAATGCTTGAAAGAATCTGTTCTTCTACTTTGCCATCTGTGCATTTTTCAGTCTATTTCTTTTATTAATTTTTAATTGACCTGCAGGTTTTGCCTTGGTTGTAGGCAAGGAAAAGCAGAAAACAACATATGGCAAATACTAATTACTTTGTTTATGGTGTTATTTGATGTAGCTGTGATGTGATGACAGTGGTGGCAATATGGGGACTAAATTCTTTCTTTTCATACCAGGTGACTTCTGCCTGTTTTAACTGAAAATTATCTGGTCAAGTGGCCTCATTTCTTTCAGCCTCCCTGAAGGTTTAAGAATCTATATTGGAAGATCAGCATGTTAAGTGGAAAAAAATTTCTAAGTGCACCAGGAAATGGTGCTACTTAATGATCAGGTTTGACTTCTGTATAATGAATTATGAAGACTACTCGAAAACAGCAATGTTTTGGAGGGATTTTTACTTGGGGAGCATTCTTTCTTCTCTGGGAATTGAGCATTCTGTGAGATAACAGTTTGTTATTGTGTTACTGGTAATGAGTAGAATTAATGTACATACATACTGCCTTGGGTATGTAAGGTTCACAACTCTAAAAATAGACTGGTGTAATGTTTGGAAACAATAGTGATGTTAAAATACCTATAAAAGCTCTCTTTCTTTCCAGGATTCACTTTGGTATGAATGGTTCCATGCACATTAATCCTGATGGAAGCAAAGACAGAAATGGAGCACAACCAATTTTGGAGATACAGCTTATGGAGGATACTGTTTGTTTTTGGGATGTGACAGTAGAGTACAGGTAAAGCAGAAACTAAGGAAACAGTTTCTTTTTATAATGTTCTTTTAAGGTAAATAAGAAATCATGTAAAAATTGTTAAGTGCTTGGATTCTATCAAGACAAAAATTTCTAAACAGACCATATTTATTGGTATGGTAATTGAAGTTTGTTAGTTTTGTATCAGAGCTTACATACAGATAAAGTAGTTCTATGCTATAGTGTCAAGACTGGGAGTGAAAACTGGATTTAATTTTGTCCTTAGATCTGTACACTGAAACCCATTGCTCTGTTAATTTCTATCCAAGTCTCATTTCTTAACAAGGGTGACAACCTGTCACGATTACTGGTTTCAAGTTTTCATGCTCCCGAGGTTAGGTTTTTATTTTTTCCTTTTTGGAAGCAAGTTTTTATAATTATTCTAGTTTACATTAAGCAGATGTTTATGCCCATTAGCACTATACTTCACACTGCTAAAAAAAGCCACCAGTGAGCTTGATTTTAAAGTGATTGAGGCTCTTGAGTGGAAATGGGCATGTAAATTCATGTAACATATATAAGCACACTTAAAATTACAAGACACAAAATCTCATGTTAGCCAAGACTTCTTGTACTGTATTATTTTCAAATGATTATGCTTATCCTAATCTAGGATATCTATGTATCTTAAAACACTAATATATATATATATTTTAATTTTGTAACTACTACTAATGATCTACTGCTACATATATCTGTTACATAATTATAATTAGCTCAGTTGGTTAGAGCATGGTGCTAATAATGCCAGGGTTGTAGGTTTGATCCCCATTTGAGCCTTTCACTTACGAGCAGGACTCCATGATTCTTGTGGGATCCTTCCAACTCAGAATTTTCTGTAATTCTTTAAAATCTAATATATAAATTTAGTTTACAGATTATATATATACATACACACACACACATAAATGTCATGTTGTAACTAGTGGACCGCATAACCATACAGTTAGGTATGTTTGAGGGCTCAAACACATGGGCTTTCCATCTTGTAAGCAGTTTTAAAGCAAGGAGCTGGCAAATATTTTTCAAGCTAATAGGAGCAAAATGAGATGATTTCTTGTATGTTGGACTGGATGCATGTTCCATGCATGTATCATTGACCTGTTTTTGGAAGAGATGTTTAATGGAATTTCTGTGCCACTTCCTGTCATTGGTATTTTCATGGTTTCTGTTATCTGCATATAATGTTCTATTGTAATTTTTTGTGTTGTTTTTAAAACTATACTGCTGTATTAGAATATATTTAAAATAAAAATTATTCAGCATATTTTTCTCTTCTGTTCTCTTCCAGAAATGCAGCTGAGTGTGAGCAGAAAGTGAGGATGATGGAAAGTTTGGATGTCTGTTCTCCAAAGTTTAGCTTCTCGAGAGCAGAACATGAGATTAAGCAGCAGAACACCCGTATGTTGTGTGATGTGTTATTGGATCAAGCAGTATTACCTGGAGTGGGAAATATCATAAAAAACGAAGCACTGTTTGATAGTCGTCTTCATCCAGCTGTTAAGGTGGGTGAATGTCTCAAGATGGTTTTTAAAGACACCAAAATGTTAAGAATTTAAATACATATTTATTTAATATTTTGGTACCTTCTTACCTTTTTTTATCATCTGTAATTTCTTAAGTTATTCTTAGACACTAAATTAATATTTTATCATTATAATGGGAGGTTTTTGTCATGGTACTCCTTGGAGCTGATTAACTTTCATATTCTAAGTGTGGCATCCTGTTAGTCTACCATTAAGCTGACAGTCCATAAATAAGGGAAAATGAAAAGTGCTCAGGTTTGGTTTTTTTTTTTTGTTCATTTACTATCCAAAATAGTTTATGTGGTAGAGTTGATAATTTTTGCAGCTGCTTCTTCCACTTCTTATTCTGCTAGCTGGCACCAATTGTTTTTTCTACCATTTTTTATCATACTTTTTCTGTTTTAAGATCCTCAAGCATGTGTCTCCAAACTTTGGCTGAGACTATGATATTTGCAAAACAGACATTACATCAAATGTAAAGGGAAGATTGGTGAAGATTAGTAACTGAAAAGTTTTTTAAACATAGTATTTTGAAAATTGTTCATAGGATCAATCCGGATTTTAATTTTATCTGCGATATGGCAGAAAAAAAGAAAAATGTGATTTAAAATTTTGGGTTCTTAAGAAAAATTTATTTGGTTGATACATCTCTCTAATTGTGCTGCCTTTGACTCACATATTCTTCCTGAATATCTCTCAAAGGAAAGAGCCTCAGATGATGTCATATTATGGTCCATGAGGAGACTGGGAGAGACTTGCTAACTCTTATGTCATTCATGTGATCATGAAGTCTTTGGTCAATATATAGGGAAAGACAACTGAATTTTCTACCACATGTTTTGTGTGGTTGAGGCAAAGCACACTGTTTGATATTCAAGCAGTGAGTTTTTGTGGTACAGAATGTGAGCATGTACTGTTTTACTGAGATGATACATATTGTGTCTGGGAATTATCACAACACGGAGAAAAGCAGCTCCACATCAGTGTTCAAAGTGTACCTACCTCATAGGTGATTTTTGCCATTGTCCCTTAGTGTCCCTAAAAATCATTCTTGTCTTTCTTACAGGTTTGCCAACTGACAGATGAGCATATACGCCACTTGGTGAAAATGACACGTGATTTTACGCTGCTTTTTTATAAGGTATTGGCACGTATTTCTGGCAAACTTCCAAAATGTTACTCTGTCATGTTAGCTGCGTGTGATCATCTGGTGAAAACAGATAAAGTATAACAATATAAAGATGCAACAAAACAAGTTTCCTTGAATAGGAATGTTGGTTTGTGTGCTCATTATTAATTGTGACTTGTCAGATGATGGGAAGGTAAGTGGAGTCAAGATTGTCAAGATATGCACAGCTCAGCCCAAAAAACCTTCAGAGGCCAGTTCAAAAAATTGCCTGAGGGCTAGTTCAGTTTTCCTGTGCATGTGCAATTACGCCACTCTGAACATGTCAGAATTGATGTAGGCTAACCACAAAGTTACATGTAAGATAACGCAGAGATTATTCTTCAAACTGGGAAGTAGAGATTGTCCCAGAGAAGTATGTAGCTAGTTGATATGGCTTCCTTTATAAAGCTTGGAATAGCAATTAAATTTATTTGACTAGATAGCTGGTAATTTCTAATACCCTTTTTTTCCTAACTGAAATAATGGTTTTGGTTGATAAAGTGAAATAAATTATGATTTCTCCCTACTGGTATAACTTCAGTAGGACTTAATTTCTTCCCATATAAACTCCATAATTCCTGGTGCTTCTTAACTTTCCATAATAGATAAAGAGAGAATTTGACCTAATTCTTCTATGTTTTGTTTCTTTAAGCTGCATACAAAGAAATGAACAGCAGTAGTGATATTTTTGTCTGTTTCTCTTGATGTTCATGAAAGGCAAGGAGCTAGCACTGCTGAAAAGAAATTTTTTGGTTGGTGAGGGTGAGGACACCTAACAGTCCTAAAATCATAAAGGCTAAAACTGTAATTTTTTTAATAGTCTGCTTAAATGTCTGCTTTCTTTCAACCCATTTTAAAGAGTACTTTAGTTTGTTGGTGGGGAAATGTTTGCATTTCTTCAAACTTCATAGCAAAGTCTGTCACTAAAGAGATATTGTCTAGTTCTGCAACAACTATAATACTCAGGAATTTAAAGGCGTTTAGACTGATAATAAATAAGCAAGTTAAACTTTCTGCTTAGCTAATTTGAAAACTTTTGTAGTCCACACTTAGCAAGTATTCACCAGTCAAGTATTTTGAAGAGGGCTAGCCTCTCCTTCATCTTAAAGAGACATAATGAAAATATGTTAATGAGGGATAGTGTTTGAAAATTTTTATAGACTGTTAAAGATTGTTTGCAGTCATCATACTGTAATCATTACAGATGCAAAGATGAAGAATATTATTTGTGTAAAAATATGTTGCTTTTGTTTGGTTTTTGCATAACTGAATGGGAAAAAAACTGCTCATAAGAAAATGACTGAAAACCTTGAGGAGGCAGCTGTGTATATTCATGCAAATATATATTAGTAATTCCTTCTCATTGAATTACTAGTTTGCACTGGCGCAAGAATTCTCTATCAGCAAGACTGATGAATAAGAGCACAGCAGAAGCAAATGTACTGTGCTCAAAGACACCTGTGTTTTGGGAGAACTCCAAGGATTTTCATACATTATGGAGCTAGAGCCACTGAACTCTGCCAGAGCTGTGCTGGTATTGCTGGGCCAGCTGTGGTGTCATTTGAACTGTGCTCAAAGGTTTGCAATTGTAGTGCAGAAACTTGTGCGACTCTGCAGAGTTGGCTGCATCTCTACTGGGCTTTTCTAGTTTGGATTTTTTTTTTTCCCCACTTTTAGCTGTAGTGTTTCTATGCTGACTTCATGGATTGTTTGTGAATTGTCTTGTGAAATGTTCTTGCCAGCTGTCTGGAGGCTCTTGAGGTCACTGCCCTTGGGCTTGTACTATACTTAATTTAATATGGCTTTCTGCCAGAATCTAGGGAGATTACCATAGTGCCAACTGGCTTTTCATGAGCCAGGTTGTCTGGCATGGCCAGGGCCAAGATGAATCTGAGCAGCTTGGCAACTGGGCACTACCCAAGATTTACAGAATCTTGGGAATGTTTCTGCATTGCACAGTTCTTTAGGTTTTGGGAAGGCTTATTAACCCAGATTGTAGCATCATGTCTGAGCTGTGCTGTTTTTGGCTCTTTTGGGGGTGAGAGAAGGCTGTTTTTGTTTTGTGCTTTATGTTTGTTTTGTTTTCCTTGCTGCATTGATTGGAGCTGTTTGATTGCAGGTGTCTGGTCAAAGACAGCTGGTGCTGAATCAGAGCTAGCTTGGTCCAGCTAAACTCAGAGAGATCCTAGCATGTATTTGCTTGCACCTTACTAGTATGTTTTTTTTTCCTTCTGTCTTTTATTTCACTATGTGGAGAATTAAAGACGTTGTTACACTAGATTTGTTAATTCTTTACATAAAATAATGTGAAATAGCCTTTAATAGTGTCTGTCTAAAACATCTTCATCTAGTCAATGAGTTGACAGTCTATGTAGGGCTTTTTATTTTTAGACTCACATAAAATTTACCTTGAGTCTCTGACTTGGATTTTAAACACGTTCTGTTTCAGTGCCGCAAAACTGGGTCTCCACTCTACAAACACTACAAAGTGTACAAGCGCCCAGCCTGCAGGGAGTGCAGTGGCAGCATCACCGTGTGTCGTTTGGGAGACCATAACAGGATGACTTACTTCTGCTCTCACTGTCAAAAGGTGGATCCCCAGCTTGTCAATCTTAGGTATGATGATAACATGGTGGCATTTTTAATCACCTCCAAGTGCTGTTACAGTAAGTGAACAGCTCCTTTGAAATAGAATGGATCTGTGTGCATTTTATAACTAAATTTAACTATGCCAGACAAAAACAGAACATCTTGAAAAAAAATAGTTTTGGCTATTGGTATTTTAAAATGGTTAGAAGCTTTGATTCTTTTCTACTGTGCTTTTCAAAGGTATAAACTATTATGAAGTAGCTATTTTTCTAATCAAATGTGGGAATTACAAAACAATTCAGAGTGCTCAGATTTATTCACTGAAACTAAGTCACTGGAAAAGTTGCCCTTTTTTCTTGGTGTTGCCAATATAAAGGGCTTGGATGTTTCCACACAACTGAGTTGAATATCATGAAGTAGGAATTTGTCTTTTTTTTACAGGATAGTCCCATCAGTCCTGGCATATCTAGATAGCTGTGCATCCATGCAATTTTCTTCTGGATATAGAGTTATACTGAGGATATCCAAAACATCAGTAAATTCAGAGTGCAGCAAACATTTTAGTGGCTAGGTACTTTTTCTTCCTCCTTACTGGATTTTAAAAACTTTTACTATAGGAGTGCTACAGAGATGCTTTCACTTTTGCATAAATTGTGTTAGCAGCAGCTTTCCTCCTTTTATTTCAGGAAAGCAGAAGATGCATTTGGTATCACAAAGGGTCAAAAGGTAAAAGTTCCAAAAGCACCTTATTCAAACTTAGGCATCTGTTATTCTTGAAAATTTTCATCTTAGGCTTCAGAATTTTGCCTTTTTACTCTCTGTCAATCTAATATAAGATGCTGTTTCACTTTGTGACTTTGCCTTGTTAGTATGTGTGTGTGTATATATGTGTGTGTGTGTATATATATATATAAATGTTATCTAAAATATGTATATATATATATATATATATATATTTTAGATAACATTTACAGAACGCACAAGTTCCTCTCCTACCTCCAAGCTTCTTTCAAGACTCAGATGGCTGAAGGGATTTTGCTTAAAGCTTAAAAAATTGCCTTTGAGTACAGATCAAATATCGAAAATTCAAGCATGGAAGATGGAAGATAAATATTTCACAAGCTGATAACCCAAATCTGCTGTATTTTCAGAAATTAATAATGAGAAATATTTTGCCAAAATGTAGGAAGACAGCAATGAGTCAGATAACTAGAATACAATGTAAGGAAAAAATCTTTCTGTTTTCTAGAACAAGTGATACAGCGTTTTGTTGTTGTACTTTTAAATAAACAAGTGAAGAGTGCTGTATTAAAGTGAAAAACATGGTAGTGGTAGTTATAAAACAAAAAGGTGGTTTCTTGTCTTGTCCTTATCCTAATGGTCAGTTCTTTGTGTTCTACTGCTCTCTTTTCAACTATACAGTAACTGTTACCATGTAAAATTATTAATACCTCAAGTAATTTATTTGCCATTCCAGGCTTCTCACATTTGAAGACTGGAAGGGGCCCATGTGATTATACTGACTTGCTATAGATCATAAACTGTAGAATTCAACCCAGTGGCTCTTGGCTCAAGTAACTTATTATTTTGCTCAATTGAAAAACAATAAAAAAATACCCATTACAAACTTAGCCCATCAAATTCAAATGTACCTTGAATTTTAAATATAGACCTTTTTCCACATATTTAATAAATAGGGATAGGGTGCGGGGGGGTAATGACAGGATAGATGAACCAGGGGAACAACATGGAATTAAACTTTCAAATACGACACACTGAATATATTTAGTCTAGTAATGCATTTTTGATAACTGAGTAGAAGAACAAGTGATCTAATAATGTGAAAATACCCACTTTAACACTTACAGTTCAGCTGTGTTGTTTGCTAGCCACACTATTTGGTGAATGCTGCCATAATGTCTGTTCTACCTCTTAACAGCACAAACTCTTCGGTATGTCAGCAGTTCTCATTATCCTCCTTAGTTTTCCTGTTGTGGAAGATGTGGTAGGTAGTGGAGATCACTACCATTATCTTAGAACTCTAGCCTGTTACAGAAAGCGATCATTATGGAGAAAGTGATAGGTCAAAACTGTCACAACAGTGCCCAACTACCGCATTTGCATTATTGATTGAAGTGCTTAAATTCTTAGTATTAATAAAAGTCTCCAAAAAGTGCACAATTCCACTAAAACTGAAAAAATCCACATGACAGCTTATCAACCATAAATTGGATGATATCATAGTACTTCAAAATAAACATACATAACTTACTGAAGAGATAAGTTCAAGTTACATACAGCATGCTGTCAATGTTTGGATACTATGACAAGAGTAGTCCCTGGTAACAGGAAGCTGTAAAAGGAGTAACTATGATTCTAAATCAGTCTATCAACACAGAAGGTATGATCATTTACAGGAAAATATATAAAACTAAATCTTTAGTGGTATTTGGAGTAGCTTTGCCTCACAAGTCACAGCTAGGTTCCTTAATTCTGAACAGGTTCCTACATTTTAAAAGGCTTTCCAGCAAATGGTGACACACAGGAGACTTTCTAACTTTTAAGGCTGTCAGTGCTTTTGGCTGTTAAGATAACAAAATGGATTTATGGGTAGCATTTAAATGAGAAAAAAAAATAATTATTTGCTAGACTGTGTGATTTTATGCAGTACATCTTCTAAACATTTCCTCATCCAGTAATGCATTTGTTAGCAAGCATTGTGTACAAGGGATGGGGGGGAAAGCCCTGAAACTTTCTCACTAAGCTGCAGTACTTGGAAATGGTGGGGAATCTGAGAGACTGGGGCTTTGTCCTGGAGAGTACATCAGATAATAATTAACTTTCTGTCAATTTTTTGTTTAAATATTTTTATTTGTATTACTTCTGCAGCATCTGGAAAGATTTGCTTTTGAGGTTAAGAAAAGAAAAGTCAAACTTGAACAGTGACATGCTGTCCAAGCTTTGATAGGAGGCATAACACTGTGTACTGCTTGTTGTGTAGCCCATGCCTCCCTGCAGAGAGTGGTGTAAGGCAATTTGTAGAGGGAACGTCACAAAACACTAACATCATTCTTTGTTTCACAGCAAACTGCCAGCAAGAACTAGCCTAATTGGCTGGGCATGTGGCAGGGGGTCATGTTCTAATGAACATGTAGCTCGGAAATCTGAAGAGGAGTGGACGTGTATGCGCTGCACCCTAATAAACAAGCCTTCTGCTGAAATTTGTGATGCCTGTTTGACTTCAAGACCTGAAGGTACTGAAGAGTTGTCTGGCATCTGTATTGGGAAAGAGCAGAGGGGGGAGGTCTGTGTCTGATTTTGATGTAGTTTTTATGTAGAAGTGTCTCACTGTGAATCATATATATATAATATATATATTTCATATATAATATATATAATTAATATATATACATATACAATATGGAAACTAAGTAAGTTTAGTTACTTAGTTAAGTTAAGTTAGTTAAGTATTGTCTTAAACCCTGAAAGTGTTGTCTTCCAACCTGGTGTGTAGGTGGGATTCTATAGGTGTCTTCAGTGACCCTTTGTTTTTACTGGGGCAAGGAGTGAGAAAAATCTCCATTCTTTCAACTCTCCTTAAAGTCATTCAAAGTTTGTAGTGTAAGTCTGAATTAGCAATCATCAAGGGTCAGAAAATTAACTGTTGTTCTTTCATGTGAACAAAAGCAGTGTATTTTAGTACCCTTTTCTAAAAGGATACCGGATTTCTCTGGGGCTTTTTTTTCCCTCTGAATTCAGAGTAAAAATGATCCTGAACTTCTTACCTCAATTTCTTGTTTGTCTCTTGCTGAAGCTTTTAATGCTGCTATCTACATTAAATATTGCTTCATTGCTTAATCATTTTATGACTGGAGTGATATGTGGAAAACCCTTATCTTGCACTAGCTATAGTTCATTTTCTCAGGCCAAGAATCAATAAAATTATGTCTTCGTGCCTTACACGACAGTTGTAGCCAACACAGGTTAATCTTGCATAATTCTTCTGCCAAATCAGCACCAGAAACCTGAGAATTTTAATCTGTTCGCAGAACAAGATTTACCAACTAACATTTATCCTGGAATTAATGATGTCAGCTGGCCTTTATAATATATTATGCCATGTGCACAAATGCTTTATTTTAAGCTTTGAAACAAAATCTTGTTCCTTCTCCTGTACTTCTGAGTTTTACTTGTTCAGTTATATGCAATTACTGAAATCGGGTCTGGAATTTGAACATGTCTTCAACTTGATGGATTACTGTTAGGAAATATTTTTTTTAAAAAAAATAAGGCTTTGCTTTTGTATAGGAGTTGTATTTGAGATTAATTTTTTTTTTTCCAAATATGGATTTGCTTACCTCTCTTTTTTTTTTAATCCTTAAGAATCTTTCCCTTCTCACTTGGTTCAGTGTTTGTTTTTTATGTTGTTTCTAAAATTAACTACTCTCAGCAGAAATGTTTGAATTTTTGAGGACAGAATACTTGGCCTGTAAAATTTGCTGCTGGCCTTACAGTTGAAATAATTCAGTCTGTAGATAGATAATTATTCACCATTACATTGCAATTTCTGTGCTCCTTTGCTAAGTACAAGGCTGAGCTACTACTATTCTTTCTTTAAGTCTGAATAAAACCAGTGTGTTTCACTGTGCACCAGTTGCAAAATGGAAGTAGCCTAGAAACAAGTAATGTTCCAAGTCAAATGCAGAGATTCTTATTTTGTTTCTGAGTGAGAATGCCTTTGGAGAGAGTGTGCCCTTGTGTATGTCTCATCTACCTATGCTCTGCTTAACTCCCTGTTCTTTGTGTGGAACACACTAGATATAGTAGAAAGGCAGGACTCTGTCCTTGAACACTATGGTTTCACAGCTACCTAAAAAGACTGCACATAGGATGCCATCACCTGTTTCTTAGGAAAGGAATTACCTATGGACTCCTTATGTATTAAATTTGCATTAATAAATTATTTCCATTCTTTTGAAATTATTATTGCCCACTAGGAGAGTCTGTAATTATGTGAAAAAACTTGTTGTTTATACCACAAAGCAAAGTCTGAACTGCTTTCTTCTGAAAATCCTCTTACAGTAAGTTTGGATGAACACAAAGTTTGGAAAGGATGGGAACTCTGAAAACACTAGAAACCCCAAAATCCTTTTTGTGTCAATAGTAAAGTAGTAATTTAAAAATGGATAATGCATCGCTGTTTGGAGGTACTATACTGTGTGATCTCCCATTGCTGGGATTAGATTTTTTATTTTAAAAAAATTAAATACTTTAATCCTTATGTTTGGGCCAAATTATTTTTTTTATGGTTAATTGTCCTATAGCTTTCATTACATAGTACTATTAAATAATCCTATTCAAGCAATGGTAATGTTATCTTGAAACATGTCTTACATGATTCCAAGAGTGCATGAGGTTTTTTATATTGTAAGAAATTTTGTACTCTATCTAATTTTGACAGGTTTTGAGATGGTACTGTAAATTCACTCTTTCATTCTCTGCATGACAATTTAGGAATACAGATCAGAAATATAATGTATCATTCTATGCAGATGGATTATAACTAATAACTTTCTTCCTTAGTTCCAAAGATGGAGAGTTTTGAAGATTCTACAGCCGTTAACACAAGCTTAATGAAGTACCCTTGTAATGATTTCAGAAAACCAAGCACAGAAATAAAGATCAATAGGAAAACTGCATTTGGAACTACAACTCTTGTCTTAACAGATCTTGGTAACAACCCTGTTTTGGGAAATGATACCCAGGTATCTGGTGGCCACTCTCAGTGTGTTCCAAAAAGGAATTGTAAACTGATCCAAAGCAATGCCTGCCAATCAGGGGGAAGCACAGACAAGGACTGCTCAACACATGTAACTGCTCTGGCTTTGTCCTCCTGTCAGCAGCCTGACTCTTTCAAACACATACAGAAGAAACAGAAAACTGATCATGTACCTTTGGTTCACCCATTTAATGTAGCAATCAGGTATGTATGCTAAAATGAACGCAAGTCTTTATAATCCCATAAACCAACTTTATCCTTAAAGATTAATTGAATACCATGCTGTTGGGCTCAGACAGTGTTGTCTTTGGAGTTCTGCCAGAGGTAACTTGTTCTAGGCTAAGTATAATTTAATTCAGATTTCAAAAGCACTGAATTACCTAGGCTGCCATTAGAAAAGTCCTGATTTTGGCATCTAACCAGTACTGCTGTCAGCTAAATAGTTGTTCATAGTTCAGCTATTCCCATTGAATAGGCCAGTCTAGTTTTAACAGGTCAGGCACATTTCTTCCTAAGGAGTTGTCTAATCTTAGCACTGTAGTTGCTATCTGCTTAGAGAGATCTTGAAATCAGTGTGAAAGATTACAAAAGGAAGGTATCTGGATGAATATATTCTAATTAAAGTTATTTGTCAACTACCAGGTTTCAGCATTCTTCCTTGAGAGGAAGCTCCATACAGTTGCCTTGATGACCTTCACATCACTGCTTTCACGCTTAACTTCCCTCCCCATTCTGTATACAATCACTTCAGTGCCCTACCCATACTTTTATTTACAGGGCCCTGTTCAGACACATCCATTGCCTAGTTAAGATGAATGTGAGAATCTATGAGGGTTGTCACTGCAGAGTTGGGCAGATAGTCACAACAGTAATGGGAGTGCAAGGTAGATGTCACATTGGTAAATTATGCAGGCTGAATGTGAAATATTGATGATTTGCTACAAAGTTCTTGGTCATGTGTCCGTTCTGAAATACAGAAATTACTTCTTGCATTGCTGAAACACCAGTTTTGAAATGATCTTGCTGACTAGCTAGGCTAGACTGAATGAATACAATTTCTCCTCATGCTCTCAGTACTGGGGAACTGAGGCTGTAGGCAGGATAATTGAGAATACAGAAGATTGCAAACAAGAAATGAGATAGTATCAATCATGACAACAGGTTGTAGCAAATCATCAACAGAAATGCTTTTTTATTGTATTTTTTTAAACAACCAAAACCAACAAAAATCTGTCGGTTATTTTTATCTTACTATGTTTTAATGAGGTGTTAGAATAAAACTGCTGGTGTCTGCAGGGCAGCAGTCTTCCAGACAGAGGAGACAACATAAAATTCCTAAAATCATAACTTGACCAGAATGAATTAATATTTTCTTTTTTCAGAATTAATTAATATTTTCTTTTTTCACTAAGATTCCATTATTGCTTTTCTGCTCTATAAATATATTGGTAAGATACATTTCAGAGCATTAATCTTTCTCATGTCACTACTTTTAAATGAAACTTTGTGTATTGCTGTTAGTCAGAAATTATCTCATTCAATATATATATATATGAGGAAGAAAGAAACTTTATCCCATTCAGAGAATTCTATCTCATCATCTGGATTACTTCTTGTCCAAATATGATTTGGAGCATTACTGTAATTTTTTACTAAAAAGGGCGGGAGTCTTTTCTGTGAAGCATACAAATGCCTTCAGACTGGAGTAATTAGTGGTACTGGTCTTTTTCCCACTGAGAGCAGAATACTCTTTTAGAACATGTCAGAATTTGAGGTGGGCAGTATAACATAAGTGGTAATATTTATTTTGTTTCATAGATGAATTTGAGTACTTCAAAAGAATTTAAGACATGGTGGGGAAAACTGGTGTAATACCTCAAGAAAAGCTCACAGTCATGTCTATTCAGCTTTAAAAGCGCAACAGGGTGCATTAGAGAAGCAAGTCCTTTGTCACTGTGTGCAAAAGTACACTGGGTGAGCTATTGCAATGGTAGCAAAGAGTTCTTGGGCTGGTAATCCCTTTTACGCAGAAGTTGTTTTTAACCTGTCATTACAGCACACCTGGAACAAATCTGACAGACGATACTCCTGTGTTGAGCATTGGGCATCCTCGCTGCAGTAAACACAGCCGTCTCTGCAGCCTCAGAGCTGTGAGAAAGGATGGAGAAAACAAGGGAAGGCAGTTTTATTGCTGCCCTCTCCCCAGGGAAACTCGGTGTGATTACTTTCAAGTATGTATAAGACTTCAGGATCTGTTTTTATAATCAGGGCTTGTTCCTGCAGCCTCCTTGGCCCAATGACCTGTCAGTCGTGGACAGATATATTCCATTTAAAGTTTGACATAAGTACTCTTGTACACTGAATTGAAACTAAGACCATAATAATAGCTATGGTCTTAACGGTTTTAGTTACTTCTCTTACTGTTGAAAAGGCACCTGCTTTGTGCAAATGCTCTTAATCTGAGTGATGTAAAACAGATGCATAAGAGAAATACTGGTTTGAGGGGATGTATGAACATCCAACTTTGTACAGGTTGTTTGGATCACCTTCTTCCTGAAAGAAGGACTACAGCAAACTAGATCTAATTGTCATCCATGTTCTGGCTAGCCAAAATCCTGATAGCCACTAAGGATGATGATTCTGTAATCTGCCTGGGCAAACCCTCCCCCTGCTGCACTAATACCTAACATAACCTTCCTAGATGCAATTGGTGGCCTCTTCTCCTTGCTACGAATGTACATATCTGAAAAGAGTTTCCCCTGAAAAGTCAATGACTATCAGGTAGTTAATAGATGAACTCAAGACAGTAATGACCATAATGCCTAAATTTGAAAAAAACTTTTTGTTAACATAATTTCAAGTTACACCAGTCGAAGTGTATGCAGTTGCTGTTGATGTTAAAGATAAAATCTATAAAGTATTCACAAAAGAGATAAAACTATCCTAAGTACTAGGAAGAATTTCTTCCATGGCATCACCTGTAGATATTTTTCCACTGTCAATTTTAAAATAAGAAATTCACAGCCATCACATGTGCCTGAAACCTGTTTCTTTGGCAGTGGGCCGACTTGGATTTTCCATTTTGTAACCACGGCAAGCGATGTGTTATGAAGACTGTGTTGAAGATTGGTCCAAATAATGGAAGGAACTTCTTTGTGTGCCGTCTTGGGAAGGAAAAACAGTGTGGCTTCTTCCAATGGGCAGATAATGGGCCAGGTATGCGGATTCTTCCATGATGCCCCTGGTACAGTTACCTGTTCTTCAGGATGTCTTAAGTGCACACATTTGTAGTAATTTCTGTTTTGTTCTTTTTCCCTGTTCACCCATTAACTAGTAAAAGACTTCCAATCTAAAGAACAGATCTAGAAATACTAATTTTACATAGCCCTATAAAAATTAAACACTGCTTGTCTGCTGCCTACAATTTTGAAATAAACATTTAGCTTGTAACATATTGTGAAATGCTATTGTATTTCTAATAAAAAATTGCAGTTTCCTTTTCGATGTATTGTTTTAATTTTTTTAAGTGTAAACATGTATTTAACAAAAGTGAATAAAAAGAACATACTTTACTAAATATTGTTTTGTGCTTTCTCAGAGCTTAAGATGAAACAGCAATAAACTGTACAATTCAAATGTTAGAACAGTTGATTGACCTTGCTTAGATTTGGAAAATGAAGACAACTTCCCTAAAACAAATTACATGACTCTTTGGTTTTCTAAATTATATATTCTAAATCCATATCCTAATCTTTTCTTCTAGTTGCTACTGAACATTTTTCTCCCCAATCCATATGTAATGGATTAATAAAATCATACCTCAAAGGTGGTTAAAACTCAATTTATGGTTGTTGGTTTTACCACTATTTGCTGAAGCAAGGGGTAGAGTAAATAGAATACACTAAGCTATCAAATCAGAATTCTTCAAATCTTTAGAAAGTGTACTATTAGATACCAAAGAAAATGAGAATAATGAAGAAATGGTTCATACATCATTCACTTGCAATCGTTTTTTAACTGAAAATAATGGGAAATAGTGTTGCATGTGTGGGATGAAGCACGTTTAAAAGCACATGGCAAATTGTTCTTTGGTCTGTGCAAAAACTCAGGCTGTTTTATGGGGAAGGACTACTTGATTTTCTTGAGAGCATTGTATAACTTCAGACCAATTTAGATCTATTCCATGATGCAAGAGAAACTCTTCCATTCTTTTTCTAAGCAGCACAAATTCAGAGGCTTTTTTTCTTCCTCTTTTTAGTAGCTTTTGATACCTTTGAAATCTTTCAAGACTTTCCTTACATGAAGGAAATTTTTTTATCAGACTGTAGAAACTATAATCTTTATGCTGCTCAATGGACTCTTCCAAATAATGTATCCCTTTCATGAGGTACAGAACTCCACCTGAGAACAAAACAAGCTGCTTCACATGGTGAAGACTGATTTTTCCAGTGCCATCTCTTTCTATGATGCTTCATGTTACAATGATATGTTGCTGCTAGCTTGTGTTTATACATCTAAATCTTTAAAATTGCTATCTAACTGGTTCTTCATTTTTATTTGTACAATTCATTATGATGATAAAATGCTTGATTATTTTTCAATTGTACATGCTTTTGGATGTCTGGCACAGGGATAAATCTTCGGTATTTCAGTTAAAGTTGAAAAATAAAGAAGAAATACAGCCATTTTTGATTACTTGCCTTCTATGAATGTTAAGATTCTCTGAAGCTGGAAGTTGAATGACTTTTTCATTCTTTAACACATGAAAAATAACGGTTGGGCTCTTACATATTTTTCTTTTTTTTTTAGCTTAATAGCCAGACAAGAAGTAAGTATATGTTTAAATAAAATGTATACAAGTTTTAAATTAAGTGCTCTTATTAGCTACTGCAACCATTTTACTTTTTCTGTTCTTGAATTTCTTGAGTATGTTGTATGTTTTCTTAAAAAATCTGTTTTGAATATTTGTATCAGCCTAATTTTGCTATATACACTAGTTGTGTAATGTCACAAGGTGAGAAATAATGGCAGACAGGGAAATCAAAAGGCAAGGACACCCTGTGTCCTTATCACAGTGAGCTAGGATGTGAAGGAATCTCACATGTTTACAGTTAAAGACAGTAGGAAACTAAACAAGAGACAGTGAATTCTAATTCACTAGACGTCTCTGCAAACCTTACTGCTTTTGCCAACACTTTTTTTTTTCTCCCCCTTGGAAGATGGCACTTTGTAGTCTGTTTAACAAGGTCTGGCTGATAGCTGGTTATAACAAGTTTTGACCAAAAAAAGAACAAAACTTATCTTGGAACAGATCCCCACTCAGCCTTTCAAAAAGAAACTGCATCCAAGGGTGCAAAACCAGATGAAAGTCCTGATTTTCAGTTTTTAGTCTAATAGTTTACAAATGTGTTTTTATTTTTTCACATTGATTCATCTGTCACAGTGCAAGTGATGGAACACACTTCTTTCAGATTTGTATCTGGCTTACACATTTTAATGGCTTGTGTAGCACACAATCAACTGTGAATGCTAAAAAGAATAACAAGACCTAAGTTAAAAGAGGGAACTGTTTTTCACAAAGATTTTCTGTAATTTATATTCCTAATGAAAGCAAATGTAAATCTTTTCTAAAAGAAATGTAAAGCTTTTAGGAAAATACAGCCCTTTTTAAAGGCCTTAGGGTTCTGACACGGTTTTGTTATTTTGGCCTTTACCCAAACACAACTAAGAGAAATGGGATTATTACCAGTGCCTACAGGAGGCTGTTAGGAATGAGAGGCTTACATAAGCTTCTTTGACTGGATGACTTCTAAAAAGAGGTGCTGATGACAGTTCTGTAATAAAAAGTAGACTTCCAGTAAAGCTGACTTCTAAGTACTCTTGTGTACAACATTTAGAGAACTTTTTTAGACATTAACACTACACGGTGATAGCATGACTCATAATAAAAACCTGTCTTTCACCTTAAGCTGAAAACATGTTTTATATACCACAAAAGCAACCTCAAAAGGTCCCTGAGCTCAGCTGAACAGGTTTTAGAGGATCAAATCAAGGTCACACAAGTTGTGGAGTAAAAAGTTTAAACTCAGAAAATATGAATGTCATATGCCATGACCAGTTTCTGCTTTACTGGTAGCACTTTCATTACTATTACAGTTTAAGTGAGCTTAGGCAGAGTATACCCTTCAGAATGAAAGGTATTAATGTTTATTTTCCAATTTCTGCCATTTGGTTTAGAATCAACAGATTTTATGCCTGGTTTCATGCCTTTAAACCCTTATTTAAAACACTGTTTAAACCAGCTATTCGTTAAAGACAGCCATTTGATGTCAATGCAAATTCAGCAAATAAATGAATACAATACTACTTACTAATTCACTGAGGGAAACTAAATTTACACTGAAAATATGCACTCAAGTTTTGGAACATGACTCTATCACAACTGTGACTACAGACCTTTAAAATTTTACAGCTATTCTGTATCCACCTTTCTATGTAAAAAGGTATTAGTTCTCACTTGTTTTTCTGGAATGTAAACTTAAGTAAGAGTCATTTAGCTTGATGGAAAGGGACTTTCAAAGAAGTAGAGGATGATTTGCTTAGTATCTGTATGAATACTGATTATTAATGGCTAAGCATCTTTCACATGAAATCCAAGGGTATTGTAAAGTCTCTAACAGACTTCACAGCAACTGTGAACATCTCTAGAAGATTTAAAATTCTTTTCAATGTCTGTTCTTGTACTGTTTTGCACTTTCTGCAATTCAGCTTGCTGATGACAGGCAAAGTTCAGCCTCCAGTGTAACTTAATATTCTGCAGGTTTGTTTTTTATTTTTCTGATGCCTGAAAGATTGTTTATTATATCAAACTTTTGCTTGAATATTCAAAACATACATTCAAAATTAATTCAGAAGTGTGTGGGAATGGGCTATAATTTATCTTAGTGGAACAACAAAATAAAACCCAATCTAAGGAGAGAACCCAACAAATTATTTTCCATATGAAAGCTTATTAAATATGCATAAAGCACACTTATGGATGAGCAGATTCAGTGTGTACACAGTATTGTCTAAACACAGTGCTTTAGTTATTTAACTTATTGAATTGCCACTGCTGTAGGAAGTACAGGTCCCTGCAGTTTGTATGCTTTATAATTTTTATTGTAAAATCAACTTCAAACAACATGACTGTCTTTCAGCCATTAGCCATGTGATATGATCATACTATGAAAAGATGCTAACACTACTCATCTTTTAATACTAAGGTTTTAGGTGAATCTAATTAAGAGACATGGCAGAGTAAAGAGAGACCTCTAGGCACTGAGCAGCAGAGCTTGACTTAGAGGTGGGATGAAATGTCTAGTTAGGAACACTGAGGGGAAAGTGAAGCAAGAGTTCCTCTGTTTTGGCAGGAGAAGGCCCATTCGATTGGTTCAACTACATATGGAGCTGGAATCTTAGTCAGACACCAAAAGTCTGTGTGGTCTTTCATTCCAACTTGTATTACCTCCACCTTGCATTTTAGATCATCCAACAATTTAGCTGCAATCCAACTGCTCTGAGCTCAGATTTAACAGGCTTTAATCTCAGGTTATGAGTAAATCCAACTACAGATTTCACTGAACTATAAAATGACTTGTGTGTAAGTGCTGCTGACTGGTCTGTGCTTCAGGTGGATCCCAGACAGCTCCAAAGATACAGTACTCAAGTGGGCCTTGCCATAGAAGCTTGTATATATATCACATATTCCTCAGAAGTATTTATTCACTTTATCTTAAATCTAGAACGGATTAAATAATCACCTACACTACACTTTTGTGGAAAACATGTGGATTTAGATTTTTTTTCTGGCTGTTTTCTTTAAACATAACATTTTTATTCTATCACAGTACTCATGACAACAGTGAGAGTAATCATTTGATGTGCAAAAAATCCCTCATAATTTATTAGAGACTAGGACACTGTAGTATGGAAAAGACTACCTGAAATGGAGAAAACTGGGAACACATTTTAAGCTTTATTCAAAAAACAATGCAGCACAACACAGAGATCACCAGCTTTGTTACCCACCCCCAGTGAAGTAGCATTTGCATGGTGCTTTCGTTCCAGCCAGTTGAATTGAAAAGCACAGTATTGGCTTAGCCTAACATTATTTTAAACCTATGGCAATATCCATTAAGAACAAGCAGAGAAAAAAATAATGCATAACCTCTCATAAAAAATAATTCAGACTACATTTCTCTAACTATAATTTTATACCAGCAAAATCCCAAAGGTTTTAATAAAAAAGAAACAAAATCCAAACACTCATTAATTTATTAAATATGTTCTAGAACTTCAGGATGATCTTAAACATAAAAATGAAAATTTTGAAATGTCTTTAGAAAAACACTCAAGTTACAAGATATATATAAAAAAGCTAAAATTGAAATTTAAATTTTATATGTAGATTACGTTTTTAATATTGCTGAGCCTATGAAAGTGAAAAATACATTTAATCGAAGTTCCACTCAAGGCAAAGATGGCAGGCTGTTGGGAAATTTCTTAAGGATGGTATTTTTGCATGAAGTGGTCTTAAATATAACAGTGTAACTTGCTTTGATTACAGATGAGAAATAACACTTAACTCAATACTTGGCCTTGTAGAGGATAAAAGTAAAAAACGCACTTGACACTAGAATGCAAAAGCAAGCTTAAAATCATTTGTATGGAGAAGAAATTAGAAAAACAATGCACTTGCTTTTCTCTTTACCTTACTGTACATGCAGAATATATATCCTTTGCTTCTCTGGCAGCTCATTTTAGTTGCACTGTTTTTGTCACTTCTCAGCTTCTTTCCAAGGTTCAATCATCACCAAGTATTTCAATGCCATACAGTTTCACCTAGAAATTCATGCAATGTCTCATGCTATACTTCACTAGAAAAACAGAATATACTTATTTTTCATCAGTCTAAAGTCATCTAATGGGACAAGGCTTTACAATACAAAATGAAAACCCTTCTATAGATGCACGCTTTCAGCAAATGCATTTCTTAAAAACATGAACTGACTTCAAGTAGACCAAAACAAATATATCTCATATTATCATACCCAGTCTTTTCCCATAAATTACTCAGGATAACTGCAAGTAATGTAAACCAGTGTCAGATGCTACAAGTAGCAATGATATTATACAATACACAATAAGGACTGAAGGTTTCAGAAAGTTACCTTTGAAACTTTTGTATCTTTGTAAGCCATAGAACCACTGAAAAGGAATTAAAAGTCAAAAAAAACACCATCACATAAAAACACCAGAAAATATGTTTTCCTTTTGCAGGGGAAATGCACTAAACATGCAGTCTCGACGTTAGCTACTAAAGGTTCTCGGATTCCCACAGAGCCCAACCCTGACAAAGATCAGGTCACCCAAGCAAGGTGTAACCATACAAAGTATCCCTCTACAGCCTGACTTGGCCTGTTCGGACACAGCAATACAGAATGAGACATAAGAACAGAAAAAAACTTTTGCCATAAAGCTATTCAGATATGCAGATATTACAGTACCTATAGGAGTTTCAACTGTTTATGTTTTGCTAATCATAATTTGTTTTGATAAACTAGAACAGGAACTATTTAGTTATCGATTGAAACAGGAGAAAAGCAGTTATGGGGCAAAATAGAAGGTGGAATTCAGGTGAGGGAAATAAAACCCTGAAACTATAGTTCATATAAGGAGGTTCCCCTCACTCCCCAGTTAAAAAAAAATTGTCATTATTACTAATCTAAAACTTTATTTTGCAGATCTCAGGTGATGATAGTTTGAATGTAATACATTAGGTGTTACTGAACTCAGTCCCTGATAATGATTATCACTTGCAATTCAAAAAACTTTTGTTTCCTCCTCATTGTTCTACACAAGCTACATTTGGGTGCTACCTAGAACACATTACTTTCAAATTCAGTTTAAAGCCTTATTCTTCGCACATGGTGGATTAACTTCATTTAATTTGTTATACCAACACATGAAGCACATGAAAAAATTCAAGCACTTGAACTTTGTTCCTAAAATTTCTAGAAGCCAGATAAGCCTTGTTTTCATACATCCATTTAGCTGTATTTGTTGTGAAGTCTTAAAAAGTGATACGGTATGCAGGACTGACAGTTTTAATGGTAATAAATGTTGGAAAAAAACGTTCCTGAGATAGCACTATTAATCAAGTTACAGTCTTCTATTTTGTCAAAAATACTAGTCATTGTGTTAATTGCAAGGTTTCAGGTGACAATCAGTCAGCAGGCTCTGCTGATTGAGACGAGTCTTTTAATGACAGTATAGGTGATTATATTCACGCTATATTTAGAGCTTGTTTGGGCTGCTTGATTGAAAAAATAACAGAAAAAAAACCCCTTGTAACTGATGTTGTGATTGTTTCCTAGGAACGAGAATGACTCGGGACACACAAAATCTGCAGCTCCTGGATTCCACTCCTTCAGTGGCAGAACTGCAGGCTCAGTCCTGGCCACCAACTGGCAGCAGGCTGCATCTATTCACGATGAGTGAGTCAAGAACCAGCCATACTCAGTGCTAAGAAAGCACATCAACTTTGAAAATGAAGTATACACAACTGAAACTATGTATTTAGTATCAAGGGTATCTGAAATTACCTTGCTTTCTGAAAGCTGCTAAATTAGAGAGTACTGTGCATAACCACTGAAAATATTGTTTCCTAGATATTGCAAATAATAACAGCATTGCAAACAAACAGTAAGGTCAAAAGAAATGACCTTCAATTGTTCTTAATGTCCATTCACATATAATTTTGCCACCATGATACATAAATTATAGTAATTTATTCTATAATTTCTTTGCAGGCCTGCCAGATGACCCTAACTCTCTTCTCTGATACAAAAGCAAGTCCAGAAATTTGTTTGGGTTGGCTAGAACTATAATTTTTCCAGAAGTTTTGGAAGACTTCATAAAGGTATGAGTTTGAGGCAGTCAAGACACAGGAAAATATGTACTCAGATTGCAGAAGAAAATAAAACAACTCCCACTTATTCTCTGCAATAAAAATGAATGAATGAATGAATGAATGAATGAATGAATGAATGAATGTAGTTTCTTCAGATATAAAATATCCTGAAACATAAATTTCATTTGCTTGGCCATATGATCAAGACAGATGGCAGTCACAATTTCTCACCTCAATCAGTGTGCACTTTTCTGTTCAGGCTGTAACACTGCTTTACCAGATAGCTCACCCTGAAGCATCATTTCCAAACACATGTTTCCGTAACCCTGTTAAGTAAGGCTAAAGTAAACATTCTTGGATGTAAGAAAGATTTACTGATCATTAATTAATTACTAAGATTACAATGATATCTGCTGAATTGTTCTCCTGTGGACAGGCTGCTAACATTGCCAGAACATCATTACAAATATTGAAATTTGTTAACTGTAAATTCCACACATGGGATGGCAGACCTGACACTGTGACTGCACAAAGAAAAGGGTTTTGCCTAGGCTGACAGTCTCACATATTTGGTTTGAGAATAAAATTTACTCATTCTATGAGAAAAGAACGCCTATCTTGTAATTCTGAAGCATGACATATGTATGCTGTTAGCCATTCACTATTAAGTCATAACACTATTGGGAACAGACACTTGTTAAAATGAAAATGTCATAAATGGGAGGTTAAAGAACCACACTGACAGCAAATTCTCGCTATCAGAATTCTACCAGAAAGTTGCCTTAATGTCTTATTAGTGAACCACTCAGGAACCACTTGGTCTGTTTTCTGAGCTCTGCTGGTATTCAAGGAATACATACGATCTGTTGGGTGGAAAGAGTTAAAACCAGAAGATATGGTGAGGAGGAGGGAATAGTTGTGCTCACAGTGACCTTGCAGCTGGGATTGCTAAAAATGTTAGTGTGGGGAACAAATATGTCCATTTTTTATGTCTAGTGTGGTTTATCCTCTGCCTGTTTTTTAAGTGGAATTCTTGTAAACATAACACTCTCACAGAGATGCACAAAGCCTTTTGTGGTAGTGAGGCAGGCAGAGACCCTCCTGGTGGCCACTAGGATGAGCTAAACCCAAGGAGCCTGTGTCCCTGTGTGTCTCTGCTGCCATGTGTTGTGAACAAGGTAATTAAATAAATCTACTCTGCATTTTAGCTGTGGCTTGGTGGTTGCTTTGATTACCTGTGTTTCACAGGTAATTACCTAACCAGCACTGACAGGAAGAGACATGGTTCAGGATGTGTATCCTTGTGGAATCTTCCATTTTCCTAAAGAAGCAGGTCTTCACGTGCTACCTTGCTCGTCATCTCATTGTTTCTTACTGAAACTGTTCCACCTAGTATAAATTAATTTCTACTTATTAAAGGCAAATGAGGAGAAAAACATTCTTTGGCCTCAGCATTACAGGATAATTAGGCAGGTTATTATTTGAACATGGATTTTCATGTTTCACACGTAATAGCACAGTCATTAGAAGAAATGCAACAAGCCACAAATGCACAAACTCCCTGCCTGCTGAGCAGCATTCAGTGTGCCAGCAGGTCCATCCAACAAGGCCCTGGGGTTGAGCTTGAGGGCCTGTTACCTTACCAGCAGTGGGAGCTACTGGTTTTATGCAACCCCACTAACAAAATCACATACAGATGTTGGATACTTACAAAGATAGAAAGCAGCAGCTGCTACAACGTACTGAGGTCTTCATAAAGCTGAAAATGTTGGACTCCAGTGTCTAGGTCTATTTTGGAACTTCCCAAGAAGAGGTAACTTTTCCCTTTTTGAAGCACTCTAAACAAACAGTGAAAGTAAAGGCTTCAGCCTTTATAACTGTATTGTTCAGGGATTTTTGTTATTTGCTGTGAGAAATACTTGAGGTACTTACATGAGATAGTCTATTGGACGACCACGTTGCCTCAACTTCCAGTATGCATTTGAAGCTCTTCCCACATGCCAGATCTGGGAAAAACATAGGTACAAAGCAAAGCATAATGGCTAAATTCAACACTGATTGGGATGTTATGAATAGCTGCCTGACCAAAGTGCAAAAATTATAATTACAAATGACAGTTGGAATATTTATCTGACATTACCACTTATATTTCTCATAGTGAGTCACTACATTATTGTTACAAAAGTACAACTTTATGCAAGATCAAGCTTCTATTCCCAAATCTGAAAGAGTCTTGATTTTTCAAATTAAGTTACAGGGTTATGGCTCTATTCTTGAGTGTGGCTGCAGATGTTATCTTAGCTCCACTGAGCATATTGGTGATTGTCTCTTCCCTAAAACTCTTTGTGATTCAGTAACCAGATATCCCTTTGACAGAACTCCCCAAGAATCCAATCTCATAGTCTGTCCAAACACAGCGGTGTTAACACAAAGCACATCTCACAGTGACTTTCAATTAAATAGCCAGTCAAGGAGACTCAATTCATAGTGCTCACATTTTCATAAAGCACTGTAGTAGCAGCAGCTGTTCTGAAGTTGTAAAGCCTCCTCAGTCAGCAGAAATTCGAATTCACATTTTAACAAAGGGAAGGTGATCCAAAAGTTATATGGGGATTCTGTACTTTCCCATCCTGAAAATGGGAAACCTAAATTAAGTATTTACATGACAGAAGAGAGAATAAGGAAAACATTACTATAGCCTGTTGATAAAAAAAATGAAAGAATAACTGGATGCCAATCCCAGTTTTTCATATCTTTTACTGAATTATACTGGGGGAAAAACAGTAGATGGGCCTCTAGCCTGAGGGTTGAATCACGAAACCTGCAGAGAGACAGGCACCTTACCTCAATCTGCAAGAAAATTTAGAAGTCTTCTTTTGCCAAACTAAGAATGTGCTGTCACAGCTGGATAATTTTCCATGCTTCTCAGTTCCCTACTGTGTATCCCTGCATTCTGCCTTTTGTTTGCATTAGCAACTGTGTGGCCTTAAAGTAAAACAGAACAGCTTGCTTACTTTTTAAAAAGAAAAAAATTACTTGTTTTTAGCTAGACAGCAAGCTGATCCATTTTGTGAAGCTCCACAATTACCAGAACCTTAATTGAAGAGAGAACACATACTTCAGGATGTGGGTAGTAACACCCCTTTTGAGCAAAAGATTCTATCTTCAGCTGAAATCATCCTTTAGATAGACAAAATACAACCTTGTCTTCAGCCTTTCATTATTAATTGTTATTTGTTATTTGTTATTAACACTTAATTGTTCCTGGTCCAGTACAGTTGCTTTTGGTGGATATTGTTAGCACTGCTGTAACTATGATTCCTGGAGCTGACATGCTTACAGCAATGATGATGGTATGATATACATACCTGATGCATGCTCCCTCAGCAAGCCCTGCAGCCTTTTCTTGCAGCTCTTAGATGGGAAGTTATGAACCCCCCAGCAGAGCACATGGAATGGGGTGCAGGCAACTGCTCTTCCCAGTTCCAAGTGCAGAGGGAGGTCAGAGAGGCTAAACTGTTGGATCTGGAATGAAGCATGCACCAGTCTGCCAGTCCTGGTACAGGAACAGTAACCTCCAGCAAAGAGACACAGCAGGCAGGGAGAAGTAGCACTGCAGGAATCAGTTAAAGGCTGGTAACACCCTTAAGCTCAAGCAGCAAAGTGATGTTACCCCTAAAGATCCGTTTTTGGGGCTAGCACTTTCACTAAGCACTAACAGAAGCTGTCATAACTTTAGCTGAGAAGTGAGATCACAGGACTTTTCATGTTGGCAGATTTTTAAGAATGGGTACAGATGGAATGTCAATAGCTACAGTTCATTAACACTGAAGATACTCCAATGTAATTTATTTTCTACTCTATAACATACAAATTAGTCTTTAGTAACAGCCAGATTAGCAAAGCACACTTGACTGCATCTGAATTAAACTTGTTTATAATATCTTTTACATCCACCCTTTTAAACCATAATATTTTGCTACATCTATTACTGTGAATACTTCAGAAAAAAAACCCCACATAGCTACAGAAATGATTACACAAGGAAAGTAGGAAACTGTCAGTTCTGCATTGCAACCCAATGCTCAGGAAAAATGCTGCTGATAAAAACATTAATTTATGTGAAGTTTCAGTTTCTTTGTACTTCTGTATGTATTAGCCTGCCAACCCAAACACAAATCTCACAGATGATCCATGATAATTTGTCTTGGATTTTTTTCTTGTAACAATGTCTATCCAGGAGCAGCATTAAGCTAGCAGCATAACCGTTTTTATTTTCAAAAAGCCTGTCTCCCTGTATTTAATAAATAACCACATATGCCATCAAGCATCTACTTATGAACAATACACATTCATGATCTCGCTAAGTACAATCTAAACCTGTACTGCTGCAATATTGTAATCCACTGCTTCAGCAATTATGGCACCTTTAAAAGGTCATATCATATAGAACTGAATCCTCCCTGACAAATACTACATGATAAAATTATACTACAACACAGTCTGTGTCATGCATGAAGTACACGTCAAGAAGAAAATTAAGCAACAGCTGAACCTAGATGGGTGTAGCCAGATTGTGTCAAAAAAGCTGACAGCAAAGAAAGCAAAATTGATAAAAAGAAAACATTTATAAACTGACAGATTACAGATTTGAAGAAAATAAAAAGTACCATTACTGACAGAACATACACAGAAAATACTACTGTGATTCTTCTGATTATAGAAGAAAAAGCCTTTCTCCTGTTTGGGAGGGTTAGGTCTATAACAATATTTCTATACTTGTATTGGAAAAATAACAAATTTGGGTATTCCCATCTGTCCATAAGAATACTCAAAAAACCACAAGGCCACAGGATTTCTCTGAAACCCAGTGAATTGAACTGAATAATTCAATTGAATTTCTAATCTGCCTTGAATTTCTAAATTGAATTTCTTATTTTTTCAGACATTTAAATGACAAATTTTTAGAAACTAGAAATATAAACTGCAACCCAACATTCCAACTACATTCAAGTGGCGAAGTCCGCTGCTTTCTATACAATTACCCAGCACCAGCAATCACAATCATAACCTAGCAACAAACAGAATTAGAATCAAAATGTACTTCAGAGTCTGCCTGGCAAGTATGCAAAGGTCACTGTAAAGGTAGGAGCTAATCACACCAAGACAGCAATGTACCAGCAGCTGTATTTACTTACATTGATTTCAACTGTTAGGGGAAAAAAGAAAATGAAAACACAGCTAAGGTTGTTAAATGCACAAACATAAATGTTTGCTTCTGACTCAATAGCTTAAACAATAACAATATTAGCCACAAAATCCTGAGATTCAGTCATTTCTGCTTCATGAACATTTCAGTTTTTGCTGTAAATTTAATGGCATTTATGCAGAGGAATGAACAGACCCTCCAATGAAAACACACTTCAGTGCTTGATATATAAAATACCTGCTGTATATTAGAGCTGGAGTAAATTTAAATGTATAACTGATGTTTCTTCATGCACACAGACTATAGGTAATAGCACAGAAATCCTGCATATGTTTCAAAACAAGAATGAACAGCACTGTTAATGGGTTACAATAGTCACATGATAAACTAAACTCAAAAAACAAATGCTGATAGATTCATGTTGGTGTATATAGTACTGTACATTCCTTCTAAAAATCAATCTTGAATTCTCTAAATTATTCCTGACTGAGGCAGTTACTACTGAAAGAACATGTTTCAGTGGTAACCTACAAATGGTGAAAACACAGGAAAGCTTTCTTCAGCAAGTGCATAGGAAACATTGCCAGGGTACACACAGATTGCTTTATTAAGGAACAATTTGATGACATGCAAAAATAGAGCACAGTTCACTTTTAGTCAGACTGTTGGGCAAAGATTCTTTTTCTGTCTTTGGAAACAGAAAAAAAATGGCTAAAAAGAAGCTAATGAACTTTAAAAAGCCTCACAGCTTTATAGGCAGATGCATTCAACTGAACCATTAAATCACAAATCCTCATATTCTGTTGTAAAAGTTGGATAGTCAAAGCTGAAATGGAAAACAGTAAAATACTTTTTTGCAATCCCAGAAGAAATTGTCATAGTTTTTGCTAACATTTGACAAGAGTCTGTACTTGATATTTATCTTTCCTAAAAGAATTTGTGTGTCTGCTAAGCGTAACAGAACACCATTAACAACCATTAAAGAAATATTTAAGATATTTACCAAACACATTATTTTTCTAACTCTGAATTTCATCCATAACATCAGAATGGTACAATCTTAATATTATTTAATATATTGTCAAATTAATGATATATCAAAATAATTTACACAAACTAACCCTTTTATTTATAACTAATGCAACATCACAAAGCAACCCACATTATAAAACCACATGTATTAGTGCCTATGTCTCATGGAGACAAGTAATTTTGATAGAATAATAGAATCTGTAAGGTTGGAAAAGATCTCCAGGACCACCATGCCAACAAAACCATATCCAGTCTTTTATGGAACGCTTCCAGAGATAGTGACTCCGCCATCTCCCTGGGCAGCCCATTCCTATGCTTGACTACCCTTCCAGTGAAGAAATTCCTCCTGATATCCAACCTGAACTTCCCTTGGCACAGCTTGAGGCCACTTCCCCTTGTCCTGTCACCGGCAGTCTGGGTAAATAGGCTGCCTCCCACCTGGCTACACCCTCCTCTCAGGCAGCTGTAGAGAGCGATAAGGTCTCTCCCGAGCCTCATTTTCTCCAGGCTAAACAACCCCACTCCCTCAGCAGCTCCTAGGATTTACTCTCTAAACCCTTCAACACCTCCATTGTCCTTTCTCTGGACTCACTCCAGCCCCTCAATGTCCCTTGTGTTGTGAGGGGCCCAGAACTGGACACAGCACTCAGTGTGGCCTCACCAGTGCTGAGTACAGAGGGACAGTCCCTGCCAGCTCCTGCTGGCCACACTATTGCTGACACAGCCCAGGATGCCGCTGGCCTTCTTGGCCACCTGGGCACAGCTGGCTCATGTTCAGCTGCTGTCGACCAGCACAGATAACCTGACTATATAGGAAGTTAGCACTGTAACAGTGACTTCAAAGTACACTGTTACAGGGCACTCATAACCTTTACTGGCGTAGACTAGCTAGTACAGAGTGACATAAACCCTCTAGAAAGCAAGCTTTGGGTGTTCCCAAACCTCTTTCAGAAATGAATCCTGGAGGATTCAGCTGCAGCAATTTGAGACATTACCACTCAGCTCCCAGTACTGAACCTTCTACATTCATAAGACACAATGCAATCTTCAAAGTAGAAATCACTAGGATTTTATTAATCTATTTGCACTTGACTGCCCAAATTATCTGAAGATAGAGCAGCCATGGCAGAAGGATTGTAGGTAGCACAGGTAGGAAACTAATCTTAAGCTATTACAGATATATTCAGTAGGAGTTTCTCTGAAAAAAGCTTTCTGTGGCCTGCAGTGAATACTGCTACAACATGCTCTGAGGATCCAGTGACAGGAGTCAGTAAATCACTTTGTGAATGAAGCTCAATAGCAGACCATTAAAGATAGCCAGTCTAGTTTGAATGCTTTATTTCCGGCTTTTAAAGATACCAATTTGAAACATAAAGCGGCAATCAATTTAAGGCACAGTACACAAGAATCTAAACAACTTTACTAATACATTAAGGTGTGCTTTTATTACCCAATGATTTTATTTAAATAGACAGAGAATAATTAAAGTGATAAGACACATTCTTTTTATTCACTCCCCCCTCCTGCAATTTCCTAGCTAAAGTTTAGCAAAGATTCCATCAAATGATCAGTAAGCCACCAATTTAAGAGAATGATCAAACAGATCTTCAAATACCTGGGGAATAATCCTCATGATGCTAAAGTTCTATTACAAATGAATCCTGGTGTTTCTAGACACAGAAAAGTGACAAAAGCCAGAGCTGTAGGTAACTGTCACACTCTAGGCATTCAACTGCTCCTTTGCAGAGGTTAATGCGCTGTCGGATGGGGTGAGCGCACAGCATATTACTGACAAGGAAATCACTGGGATTATGGTTCATAACTTTACTTCCACTACAATAAACAGGTGACAGGATGATTTCCAATTGTCTCCATATCCAGTCAGTCAACCAAAATTCCTTGGAGGTTTGTACTACCAGGGATGCTAGAATGTACTCTCTATTCAAATGTATTCTCAGCTGTTGTGGAACAAGGTAAAATAGTCCATAAGGACTTCTTACCTCTTCATTAAAGCTTTGAAATAGTCTCCACTACTCCTCAAGCCTCTTTGTATGTCAGCATTTTCATGCAATTTTCTTTTCAAAAGAAAAAACCTGGACTAAATCTTAGAAAGATAATTAAATATTCTCAACATAAATTTTATGTGTAGAGTCATAGTTCCACTTCCAGCCCATTACTCCAGATGTCTGACAAATATATTTTTAATTGTCAAAGCAAAGGGCCTGTTGAATGATTATTCATCACTTCTGGCTACTCAGTTCTTAGGAAAACAAGCAGACCATAACAGCCATTAAATGCTAGAAACAACCATTTTGAGATGTAATAACTGGTGGAACTTGGCAGTATCCTCTTCTAAGCTGAGATGCTAATAGGAGAAAAGAAATTAAATGCAGTCTACTACTTGCTCAGTTGGTTGACTTAGCAAAGGGTTCGAAACCATGAAGTGAAACTGAGTGAATCCTGGAATTTTATTACATGCAGCACCTAGGAAAAAAAAGAAAAGAAGTTTCTAATTTGCTACATTTGGGATTAGTGTCTCTGTCACTGTATTTTATCATCTAAAGATCCAGTTACTAATTCTACTACAGTGGTATGATTATTCTTTTACAATCTGTTTAACCCAAGACATCTTGAAAGTATTTAATTTTTAAGTTAAAATATAGTATTACTGACTGCTGTAGTGCAATTAATGCCCTTATACTACAATTAAAAAGAGTAACACAAGTCAGGAAAATCTCTCTCTCTTTCAATCCCGATTAATTTAATGAGTTCCTTCAACACTAATCTCTTAAACACAGAACTATAGGAAGTAAGAGAACAAAGAATAAGCAAGGCAGTCTAACAAAATAATCCACACTGATTAGCAAATTGTACTTCCTACTGATCTAAGAGTTCATTAATGAGATGCCTGGCACAATGACTACTCTTAGATCACTTTGAAGCTGTGCTTAACATTTATATTCTCCCTCCCTTATGCCATATCTAGGGAAGGCAAAGCAATCTGTTTTAAAAACCTTCAAATTAATCATATACAGTCCAGGAAAACAAATGAAGGTTGTAAATATTTTTGGGTTTTGCTAAGACTTCAAAAAATTTTGTGAAAGCCTACAACATCAAAACGCAAAATTAAATTATCTCCAGTCTGCACTAGGACACAGCTGCCCTGCTAACCAGCATTCCATACTGTGAATGGACAGTACCACTGCAGTCTTCAAAGACTAATTCATGACTTCTTTAAAATCTACATTCAGTTTTGTAAATCTGTGACCTAGTTAGGGTCAAGCAACTTTGTCTGCAAAAGAGAATACATACCGTAACTTCCAGTTGTATTGGCACAAACGATAGCACCAAAGAACTTTGGAGCGTACTTCTGGATTCTGGAAATAACTTTCTGACAGGCTACTGTTGGGTCTGTTCCCATCCTCATGTATTCCACAGCTTGGTAACTAAAAAAAACCCAACCCCATACCCAGAAAATTAGCTATACTCAGGTTATATAATTTAAACAACTACAGAAGAGACCTTGGTTTCTCTGAATAATGGAAACACATGATATATAACTTTTAGACCAACTTAATATTGGCAATTGTAACTCAACTTTTACATAAAAAAGCAATTAAAAGCAAGACTAAAAGGGACTACAAGATGACATCTATACCAGTCTATGGCAGGCCAAGCCAAGAGAGAACTCTGATCTTTTGCAGTAGTAGAGGCAAAGCAAAAGATCAGTTAAAAAACTGCAAGGAGCAGTGGCTTAGAAGACTTAGAGGCTTCTATTTTTTATTACACAATTGAATTTGACACTAGAAGTAATTGCTAGTTTTGATAAAGGTTAATGTCAAGATAACTTTTTGAGGAAAACTCAATATTACATTACTGATAAATTACTGAGTTCAGTAAGCACTAAAAAAATCTTTCAGAAAAAATTTAAGTTTCTGAAAACATCAAAATTGACACATTTTTTTTATTTTAAGAATATGAAGGTATCATGTTTTCATCAAGAGTTTGAGCCACTTTCCAAATTTTTGCAAAGTGATTAAAAAAACCACATATTCTGTGAGTAATCAAAATGAATTTCCTTTATATGGAAAGGAATTGCTTGAGATGAACCAGTTGCATTTCCAAAATATCCTGTGGAAAAAAAATTACTTATGTTTCCATTTTCTTTTAGAACCTGAAGATTAAATGATAACTCATGACAGACAAGCAAACATTTTATCACTTTGATGAAAGATGCATATACCAAGACCAACTCGTTACACTAAGGCATCTACAGACTGCATTAATTACAGATGTTATCAAAGTATCACAGAGAAGAGTGACTCTTGCATTTTGAGACTCCCTATTATATTCGATTTATTCTAACAGTCAAATAGGTTCAAGTTATCTAAAGATAACTATCTGAATATAAAGCTGTATTTCACAGAGGTCTCTTCACTAATCAAAAACTCAACAAGAAGTTGCTATATCAAGGAAGGCATACAGAAAATATTAGCAATTTTGCCCTTTATTTGACACTTCCTTCACTTCTGGGAGGTTAATTCTTGTCTTTGTTTTCATGTGGGAATATCTAATTATTATGGAATTAGTGAAAATCTTTATCTATAAGAGCCAGCAATGAATCACCTAGTCTGGTGGTTAACCCACTGATGCCAACATGAAACATTTTAAGCATTACAGACAAACACTTCAGGCTGCTTAACTGCAATCTAAGCTTTTACTGACTAACCTTATAATGGAGATCAACTTACTACTCATCTTGGTATTTTGTATGGCAAGATAGATCATTTATGAAGTTGTCAACTGCCTTGGATTTGAAAAACTCACTCAGAACAGTTTGAAATTCACTGACAACATCTGTAAATATGCATCAGCTAGCAGACTTTCTTGGCTACCAGTTTCAGAAAAGTTGTCTGAGCAATATAAAAGCCACTTCTATATTATCCTTTAAGCATCACTGCCCATTATGTTCAGCATGGACTTCCGTAATTGATTCCTGCTGAGACTGACTCACAAGGATGCTCATGAAGAGAGCCATATCTTACACAGTTTATGCAAACATGGTGACAACACTAAAACACCTCTTTCAGTTTCCAATTACATGCAATTACAAAGGATTGCTGCAGTGATACCTCCTATGTGAGCTGAGACCCACACCTCATCCTTTCTACAATTTATGATACTTTCCCATACAACAAATTGCTTTGGAGAAGAAAGGTAATCAGTTCTGCTAAAAAGCATACGGGTTGGAAATATTACCCACTGACTGTTTCCTCACAGCTTGGTAGTATTAAGGAATCTGTCATCAAGATATTTAAGTTTATTCTTTTAAGATAGATCATAATGGGAACTTGGCTCTGCTACTGTTCTTTCCCCTTTCACTCCTTCCTTTACTCCCAACTTCAGCAGCCACTAAGTCAGACCATATTTTTAATCAGTATCTTCATTTGCTGAGTCCAAATTTTGCTGCAGAAATCTAGCAAAGTCTACCCTAAGGACAAACCTGGGTAAGAAGCGCATCATGATGTCACCATCCCCGGTGGCTGCAGCTCCTCCAGCTGTACTATCTGCGTAGGATCCCGCTCCAGCTATCGGAGAATCTCCAACACGTCTGCAGTGAACAGTGGAAAACAAAACGCAAACTTTGCTAGCCTTATTGCTTCCAGCTGACTTAGCATTAAACCCACAGGAAAACAGAAGAGGGAAAGAGGTCAATCCACTGCAGTCAAAAGTCTTGTCTTAAACTACCTGTGAAAGTGATCTGTGATAACCTGACAGACCTGAGGCTTAATCCACCTCCAATGCATAACTGTCTGTTATTATACTGACTATAGTTAAGCCAGTGAGCTTTAGCCTGTGGGCAACAGTAAGCAGCTGGGGACATTAATATGTTCAATAACTTGTTGCTAAATCCAGAAGTTGTCTGACTTGGTTGACAGACAATAATCCTAACTGTGTGGAAAAAGTATCTCTAAGACAAAACACAAGCCTGAGGCTCTGATTTTATGTACATTTCTTAGGGGACTGTGCGCCTCTCCAAAATGCTTATTTGTCTCTGGTGCCTTGCCTTACAAGTTGTCTCACAACTGTGCCAGTGGTTTGTGTCTCTATATGGCAAATTAAGCAATCTGAGAAACAAGCATTCTCTCAAATAAACACATGTAGTCTTTCAACTGAATCACTCAATATTAGGATTTATGGCAAGTGCACAAAAAAAAAAAAAAATCAAAGCCGTTTTGTGATCTAAAGGTTAACGTTTTAATCCCAAATGACAGGTTTAACATGGGAAACAAGATGGAGAAAAAAGCTTTTTTGTAAAATCAGACATACTAACCCTGGAAGTTTGTGGATTGCACCATTAGTAGATGTCCCAGAAGCAACGGTTCCATTCACACCAATTACAACCATACCTAAGATTTTCAACAGGGAAAAAACATATTCAGAAACACTACTAACATATTTATTTAGTTAGTACTACACTTATCAAACAGAATCACAATGCCCAGACTATCCAAATTACTGATCTCCTGAAATACAGGAGTTGTACTCTTTAGGAAAACAATTTACTTTTCAAAGAGATTTGAAGATTTTTACAATCTATTACAAGTGCTCAAAAAGGAATGTGAAATAGTGAATGCCACACTGTTCAGAGCTATATATTGCTGCTGCTGCATATGCAGCCACTGCCTCCTGATACACACCTTGTTAACCAGTAGAGAACAAGTACCTGGTGTCACCACATTGAGCACCAATACCATCAGAACAATGAAGTTCAGAAATTACAAATAGTACTTGAAGGAAATCAAACAAGTCAGAAGCATGAGCTTAAACTTGGCAGAAGATGACATACTGCCTACCAAAGTAACTAGAATTACACAATGGACAACCAAATGTATGGATGAGTCTACCCCTTGCTAATTTTGTGCTGGAAGGAAAGCCACTGCCTCATACTTAAGAAGTTTAGATTGTCACTTGGAAAGATTTGGGATCAGTTGTTTCTCCAAAGAGCAAGACTTTACCTCCATAGAGCGGAAGAGGGCATGAATTACTGCTAGCATAAAACTCGAGTACAAAGAGCCAGGAAGCAGAATTTCATGAGCTGAATTCTGTTTCTGTGAAGTCTCTAAACAGCATCTTCTTCTCTTTCCTGACCAGTAGGAGCTAAAAACATAGAGGCACAGACCCAATGGCCTCTGCAAAAAAAACTGGAAGGGCATCAGCTCTTACCAATGTCCAAGATGTATGCTGAATTAAGACTCCTCTCAAAATGTGCTACTCACAGAGATATTTCATATGTAAAACAATGGGGTGGGAAAACTTGAAGTAGTAATACAAAATTCCATCATTTACTACAAAACAGCTTAGGATTACTTAATGATCGATCAATTCCTGAACTGTATTTAGCAGATTCCTCTCTCCTCAAACTCCACAATTTCTAAGTTTTCCACCACTTACCGAATTACCCCAGCAAGTAAGCTAGCTATCAACTTGAGAATTTGATAGGTTGCCTGACTTCCATAGACTATTAATTGATTATTAGTAAGATGAACTAGAAACGAAGAAAGATTCACACTTGAAACAGCTTAATTCTTGGTATTGTAAAGACCATCAGACAAAAAGTTCCAGATTGCTAAACTGAGAAAAATCCAAACTAAACCAAAAAGTGCAGGTTTCAAGACTACAAAGATATGAAAGACATAAATCTGTAACTGCCCTAGTCCTTTGTCTGATCTGCTCATTAATCAACTTATAGGCTTAGCAATTAACAGTCCTCCATCAGAAAACTCTTAGAAGTTTCTGGGACTACTACTAATTTGTTTTAATGTTAGTTTCTGGAGAAATTCACTGATTTAGAAAAAAGAAGAAAAAATGAAAGCAAACTTTATTTTACAAGATTAAGGAGTGTGACACACACTGCTTTTAGTTGGCAACAGGATTACTGGTATACTCATTTCTTCTACCACTGCAAGGCCTTTTAAGTTGGTCTGACAGCACACCATAATCAAGATAAGCATAATTATTTTTAACTTAGTCAGTTTTCTAAGCATCCACAGCTGGCCAAGCAATTATGCCAAAGTATCCATGGGAAAAGCAGCAGGGCAATGATAAAGAGCTAATGGCAAAAAATGAAGCAAATGTCTGTGCAACCAGTGAACTGGAAAAAAAGCCAAAACAAATCCTACTTTTAGGCACTCCATCCTAACACAGTAAGTAACAGAATCTTGAAAACACTATAAACAGGAAACAATTCCTTTATGAAATATTTTCCTTAATACTTTTCTTAAATAAATATGAGGAATGAGAAAAAAAAAAGATCACCATCAGAGTTACCAAAAGTTCTTACCAATAGTATCGTGGTTCTGAATACTTCTTTGTGAGCTGGTCTGTTCTTCTTTATAAGTTATTTTTGCACGCCGTTTATAGGGGCCACAGGATTTTGAAGAGTCTGGCACCACATTCTGTAATTAGTTTGTTATTTGCATGAATAATATGACATATTCAATACAGATATAGTAAAAAATACTCCAATCAATACCTATAATCTACTATAAAGGAAATAGATATCCTTAATAGATGTACTTAATAGATGTACTTAAACCACAGAGTTATACTAAGATCCCAGAGATTGTTTTGTTTAATGAATAAAGACTGGTTTCTGGTATTATAAAGTAAAAAAAAGTTACATTGTTCAAATTAAAGACTCTCCTTTGCTCAACTGACTGGTCAAAAAAACCCCAAACCAGTGTACCAACATAAAAATCTGTAACACCCAAAGTAAAAAAATCCCCATTTAAACAAGCCAAGCTCACCACAACAGGTAAATTTCATGGATATCTGCACTAACCTGATGTATTCATAGGTCTGCATAAAGCTTCTCAACTAACTATTTAAAGATTTTAATTATTACTGTAAGATTTTCTTTCAGAAATTTATACATGCACTGCTTTGTTTATTTTGCTAAGTCCTGTTCCAGTTAAAAACCAAAATATAGCTCTCACACCAAAACACAGCTGCAGCAAGGTCAGAAGCAGCAGGACCTAAGAAATAATAACTAGACACATACACTTCCAAGTCTAACAAGTGCTCAGTAACATCAAGTTTTTTCTGTCTAACAAGCAAAATTTCTTTTTCTTCACATGTAAAGTGTAACTTCAATATAAGCTAAAAGGAAGAGGCAATGCTGCACTACTGACTTCCTAAATCCCCCCTTCACTGCCATCACTGCACTGTACCTTCCAGTAGTTTGGCTGACAGCTTTGATTAAGCCACTCTGAAAACAGTGAAAGGGATTTCTGGGTAGTTAAATCTTCATATGGGAACCCCATTCTTACAGCAAACAGGGAGGCTTGAAAAGCAAGAACAAAATAAAAAAGAAACATTGATTTATTCACAGTTTTATGATAATCCATTCATGTTATGGTTTTTTTTTTAGAAATCAACAAATTCTAAATCCTTTTTGGAGATGAGAATCCATCTTCAGGGAGCAGTATCAGCCATTAAAGTGATGTACAACTGTAGGAGACAACTCTCAATTCACAGGTAGTAACATAAAAGTTTTCCCATTGAAAGAGAAACAAATGCAACTCTGTTAATCAACTGGACACAACTAAGAGTGTGGAGCAAAAATAGACTAGGCTGTGAGGGTCACAGAAATAAGTAAGTCATACAAATATATTTTCCTTAAAAAGCAAGTTTTTATCATAAATAACAGCATAACATTTGCAATTAAAACTCTGATACTTAAAGAAAGCAATCCACCAGCTCACATCATGTTACACTTCCTCCTTGAAGCTTTAAAAGTGATGGCTTCCTTGTTTTAAAAATAAATATAGTATTTATATAGCAAAAGAAATACCAATACAAGCAATGAAATAATGCTACACTTCTAAGAATGACTTATCATTAGGCAAAGGGAAAAGAAAAAAGATCAACTGTTCTTTCATCTTTCAGCTGTAGATACCTTTGATATTTCCCAGTAGCAGATACTGTTGCTAGGTTCAGAGGCTTGAATTTATGTTATCAATCCTTGATAATAATGTCACTGTAATACACAGCACACAGCTGAACAAACTTATCCAGTCCAAAAATTAAGAGAAGCCTTCAATTATTTCTGGACTGCTTTTCTATGTTTTTGTTAAAAACTGAAACAAGTAAGGTATCATAGGAAAAGAAAACTGACAGCTTAAATGAAATATATATTTTCCCACTTACAGAACAAACAGGAAGAATTTGGGTTTTTTTGTTTGTTTTTTTGGTTTTTTTTTGTTTTTTTGTAAGATAAAATTGTGCTTCTGCATGTTTGTCAGCAATTCTTTCACAATTTTTTAAACATTGTTTCTATTCCAGGAAGCATAGTTCCTAATTTTGCATCTTGAATAAAAAATACCTGCAGAAATTACATACGTTTATACAGAAAGATTTTACAGTTCTATTTTTTTCTGTAATGTAAGTATTTCTACTTAGAAAATAAACTGTTTGTTCTCTCACATGCCAGTTTGAATGTTCAAATGGATTTTCTTTTTATTCATCTTCACCCGGTGAAGACAGTTTCTCTTATCCAAGTTCCAATTTCCACAAAAAATACATTTCTTCAAAAGAAATAGTCTTCCTCAATTTCTCCAGTGCTTTCATTAATTCATTAACATTAAACATCACCTCCAATTTTTACTCAGCTAAAAATTTAGCTTTCATATCTTTCTTTTGCCACTACTGGTAGACATTTTCTTCTGAGCAAGCTATCACTGACAGTAAGAACTCAGCATAACAAACTTGTCCATATACCCCCATTATGCAAAGAGCTATCTTCACAGAAGATACCACTTAATGATACTTAAATCAGCACTTTATTCCTTCTGTTTCTTCATCTTCCTTATCCTTTCTGCTCATTCTCCTGATTAGAATTTAAAAATACTATGATAACTAGCAATGAGGGGCAAATGAGTATTAGAAGTATTTCTCCCTCCACTACTAAACTCCTGACCAATTTATTTTTCTGCACTACATGTGAAATCTCTCTTAAAAAAGCCACTCATAACCATGGTCAATTGCCTTACATTAAATAGAACCTACAGGTTTCTCTGTTCAGACCTTCAGTCAAATTGTATCCTCACCTCTCAAAATTGTTCCATTTTACTCCATCAAAAAATTGCTCCTGCACTTACTTCGGTACATGCTAATTCCTTCAAGAATATTTCATCGTCTCATATCAATTTCAAAGCACTTGGATCACCATTAATGCTCAGATGTCATTTTCCACACTTATCTCCGTATTTCTTTCTGAGCAGGTACAGGCTTGGAGCAGGGCTCTTAAAAGCCAAGAAACTTGCTCACCACTCACACACCTCTGGGGAATGAACATCTCTTTTTGAAACTGGTACTATTCTACCAACAGCAGCCTGTATTTAAAAGGCTAAACTAAGCCTCCAATTTGCTATTGCTCTTTTGTTGTGTCTGGGAGTACAGCCTCTAATGAGCTTTTTTACATTTAAGTTCTCACTAATACTTTTAAACTATGAAATACATTAATCACACTCAATATATACCAAAATATTAGAATTTAACTCTAATGCCTATCATGCCATTCCTTGGAAAAAGTTACTTCATCATTTTAAATGCAACATTTATATCTAACAGTTTCTATAGTGTCTTTTAATAAATCATCTTTGGTAACTTAGATATCAGCGATATCAGCAAAGCCTTGGGATTACAAGTCAGCATTTGCAGTTAAGCTGATGGAAAAAAATATAAAATTATTTTTTTTCTTCTAAAAATAAACCTATTTCGTAGACACAGAATGAAACAATGAACACTTTTGAACTATTTTGAGTAGATTGATTTGATTGTCAAGGAATTCTTCCACTAATATTACCAAGATGAAAACTATATTACCAAGATGGCAATTTTATTAGGAGGTGTTTTAAAACGAGGATTTGACTTGGAAACAGTTAAAGGAATAATTACCTGACTCTCCCACTAGTAATGTATGCTTAGTGTATTCAATGACCTTTCGTGCTACACCAATTGCATTTTTCACACGCCTGAGATCCGCAACAGCCCCAACTTCCATAGTGTTGCTGGAAACAAGGAATATTTAAAACTTATTAAAACTAAAACAATAATTGCACATTTTTTACTAGACAAAATCTGTTCTCATCTAAATCAAAAAGCTTGCTCCTTTAACATAATGCTTTAATTGTTCTATGGCACAGATAGACATCAGCACACTAGTAGGGAAAGACTTCCTACATATAGCTTCCTTTCACAGGCATGGATATGTTGCCCATGAAACAATACTTCCATTCACAGTAATATTTTCAGTAGAGTAACTATTTTGTTACATAAGCTCATAACATGAATTTGCAATTACTTTTTAATCAGGACAGGTTTAAATAGCAAATAAATTATTGAAGACAATTTCTCTGAAAGTGAAATTTTTATGGACTGAATGCAAAGGGAAAGCTAACAATGCTACAAACCATCTGTTTCAACTGTTATACCTAGAATTGGATTAATGCATTAAAAGTGAAGAGTCATTTCCTACTCTTCCAACAATCAGGTATGTTATTTTTCCTTGTTCCAAGTTAGCTTGTCCCATAGTCAGCCCCAAAGCAACAAGATCCTTTAACAACCCTCAAGTGTGTCAAAAATGGTGTGAGAAACAAGTTAATGGAAGTTGGCTTTCGCTGGTACTATATGAATTGATATTATATTATTAATTATACTGTTGATTAAATATTATGTCGTCAATATTGAGAGAGTGATACACATTGTGGAGTGGCTGATGCAGTAGCAGTGGCCTAGTTTTGAGGTTAGTTTTCGTGAGGATGGTTTTGTGTGTTGCGGTGTGAACTTGTGAGTTTACACTGAATGGCTGCTGCTGGCCAAACCTTTGAGACAGGACCTTAAAAGGAGCATAACTTCATCCAATGATAGCCCTGAGGACTACAGTGAAACTGCATCAGCGCCGAGGACAGTGACATGGACAGAGACTATGTAAAATCAAAATAAATATGCATCAAACTGATGCAACACCAGGGGTATAAAAGGCAGAGCTGCCATTTTGCGGACAAGCCTCAGGCATTTGGCCACACTCCCAGCACTGTCCCTTTTGCTTTTATAAAACTTTTATAACTCATTCCCACTTGGGGTCTGAGTCATTTATAACAGCAGGGATCATTCTTTTCTCCATACAGTTTCCTTACCCATCCATAATCATTGCATCCAGAGTTGTTTCTCCACTTTCATCTGGGCTTCCTCCATATCCCACGCTCCCATCGCACTGATCGATCTCACACTGACCACAGCCTCTCTCAACTGCGTCAAGCTCTGAGCCTCCCGACTCTAAAACTCTCCAAGCTGTAATCAACACAAATTATTAAATGTCACTAGGGAAAACACTTTTCACTGCTACTTAAAGATGGACATGACTCAGGTGTGGTGCACTACATAAGTGGATAAAAAACAGTGAACTGTAAATTATAAAGTGAAAATATAAATAGAACCAAAAGAACATAAAGCATCACTTTTCTAAATATTCTTTTTCTTGCATATCTGATTAATGTTTCTTAAAGAGAAACAGAGCTTTTCTTCTGACTAAGGTATTATTTATTAACAATTACCACAAGCTCTCCATATCAAATACCTTCTCTGCCCAGAACCAATCATTACTTTATCACTAGTTGTTTAAAGCCCTCTGGGAGAATAAAGGAAAAAAAAAAAATTTTTGACTCAAAAAAAGAAAAAAAGGCCAAAAAAAAGAGCCACCCTCAAAAACTTAATATTCATGAGAATATTAAGAATATAATATATATAATTTATATTTTTCTATATAATCATATCTATAATATTAAGAATATTAAGAATATATTCCAACTGCAGAACAAAAAGGTATAGACCTACATTACTAACTACATAAGTACTAAAGCAAAATGAAAATTACATTTAAGAAATTAAGTCTCCATGTTCTCCTGTTCAACCCTTGGTCTTTTGTTCTTCAGGATCTAGATCATGGTGCAGCTTTTTAAGACATTACAGATGTGTCAAATGACATGACTTGAGTACACTGAGCCTGAAGGCATTGCACATACAAGATTTCACAAGGATGGACCTCAGGCAAGATATTTAAGGTGCTTGAGCTTGCTGTCACTGATAATCACAGTCCTGCTTACTCCTATTTGTGCCAGCTCTGGTGCTCCATCACCTGACAGACCCAGCACAGGGGAAGCAGCACATGCACACAGGCCAGCTCTTTTAGCTGAAGTAAACCACCTCAAGAAGGCTCATGATCACAGATGCTGCACGCCAACTACATGAAGTTGCCTGCACCAGGAAAAAGACTTAATACCATGCATCCACCTCCACATATGCTTGCCTCTACTACAAACTTCAGTGTGAGGAGTATTTTCTGACTCAGAGAAAAGCCTTTACTGCCGTGAGTAGGCTTGGCACAGGCTTTCAGAAGTTGCAAAGCAAAGGCCTTGCAATTTTCATGAGTATTTCACTTCTGACTTTATTTGTAACTTATTTCACAAGCAAGCATTCCGTATGGGGTTATTTTCAACTCTTCTGTAATAAAAGAATCTGCAAGTCTTTTAAAATTACTGTTCACAGCTAATGTATGTTGCTATAGGAAAGCCCGCTTTGACTGTCAATAACACATCACAAAACAACAGAGCTTCAAAGAAATAACGAAACTACCTAATTCTTTAGGGGACAATATGGAATCCCAAAGAACCCCATAAATCACCATTAAAAAACACTGCACAAGAATGAAAACCACATTATTAGCAAAAGTATGTCTTTGATCTAGCTTTTCCGCAGTTCCTAACTCCGCTCCTTAGTTTTGGTGGGTTTTTGTAGCGTTATTTCCCAAAGTGAATAGTGAAACCATTTGCTTGCAGGCTCCCGGCAGCAGAGTGAAGGAAGGGCAAGCTCCGGGGCTTGGTCCTTCCCAGAAGAAGAGTAAATCTTTCCAAGGCACCTCCCGCCACATCCCCGCCGGCAGCGGTGCTGCCTCTGAGCCCGGGCCCTCCGCACCCAGCGCCGCTTGGCAGCCGGGTCACAGCCCGCTCCTTCTGGCCGCACACCAGCCAGTCACGCCCCAGAGACTCATTTTTCCTTAAGCAGCACCAATAGCCAGGTCTGCCTGGCGGCCCCTCAGCAGGAGGGCGCTCCCGAAAGGAACCGAGCAGCACGGCACAGCACCGGCCCACCCGCCCCGCTCCAGCCCGGGCCCCCGCCAGGACACCTGTCTCTGCGGCCGTCCTGAACGCCCAGGTGTTGATGACTACAGGCAGAGCGGCAGCTGAGGCGGCGCCTGCCGGCGTCAGCACAGCGAGCAACAAGAGCGCGACCGCCATCCCCCGCCAGCCCCCGCCGCGTCCCGCCGCCATCGCCGCCCGGTCCCCTCAGCCGCCTCCAGCCAGGCGGCGCAGGCGCACGGCCCGGCCCAGCCCGGCGTGAGCGCGCTGCCCGCGGGCGGAAACGGCGCCGTGGCGAAGAAAAGGTAAAGCTTCAGCTGAGGCCGTGGCCCACGCCCACAAATACAATTTGCATTTCACAAAATCGTAGAATGGTTTGGGTGAGAAGGGACCTTAAGAATCACCTGGTTCCAACCCACGTGCTGTAGGCAAGGACATTTTCCAGTAGAACAAATTGTTCAGACTCGCCCAACCTGATCTTGACCTTCCAGGAATGAGGCATGCACAGCTTTCTGAGCAGCCTATTCCAGCCCCTCACCACCCTCGCAGTAATGAATTCTTTCTAATATGTAATCTAAATCTACTCGGTTTCAGTTTGAACCCATTCCCTTTGTCTTGTCACTACGTGCACTTCTAAATAGTCTAGCCTCATCTTTTCAGTAAATTCCCTTCAGGTACTGGAAAGCTGCAGTTAGGTCACCCTGAAGGCCTGCCTTTTCCACACAGAAATACTCCAATTATCTCAGCTTTTCCTCATAGGAGAGGTTTTCCAGCCTTCTGAGCAACCTGATGTGGCCTTGCTCTAACAGGGCAATCTCCTTCCTATGTTGGGGTCCCAGAGAGCTGGATGCAGCACTTGAGCTGGATCTCACCAGAGCAAATTAGAGGGGCAGAATCAACTCTCTCGATCTGCTGGCCATGCTGCTTTTGATGCAGCTTTTTTATTGAGTTTGGGTATGTGTTACAGCCAGCCTGCTTGTGCAGGGCCCCCACCTGCCAATGAGATTTCCAGTGTTGCTGGAGTGCAGGAGCTGGGCTGCAGGTGGGAGCAATGTCCCCCTAAACTCAGGAGATCCACTTGCAGCATCTTCATGTGCTACCTGCTAACATGGATGTCTTTGACAAAAGTGCCTTTTGGCACAGAGATGTTTCTGTGAACACCATGTTTTGGGACCATTACAGCCAAATAGCTTATGAGAAAATTTGTGAAAAGCCTTGTTTTACAGAAATCATAAAATGTATAATAAGTAACCTCTTAATTCTGCCCTGGCCATTCAAGCTTTTCATGATAAACAGTTAGCAATAGTTTAAAGCCATTTGACCCATTGCCATAGCACTCTGACAGTTTCCAGGTCTGAAGGCTTACCTGCTGTAAGCACAATTCACTTGCTTGTGTTCAGGGTTGATTAGGTTCAAGGAAGCTGCTGATCGTCAACCAGCTATTGTATCTGAGCAACATGAAAAAAGGTGACTTTTGCTTCTATGTGCATATAAAATTTGCTCTTTTTTTCTTTTTTTTTTTTCCCCAAATACTCTTTTGGCTTATCCTCATTACTTCTTTTTAATGTATAATGGGGCAAACTCAATTGTTAGCAGCAATATTGTTGGTCTTGTGTTTGTACTGAGGGACCTCATGTGTGAAAACATGAGGTTTGTAGGCATATATAAATTGTGAGTGCATCCAAGCTGGTTTAAGAAGCCTGAAGCAATATTATTTTTATTGTAACAAAATGTTGCACAGACTTTGGAATTAAATGATTGACACAAAATAAATGTGTTATCCTTTATAACAGAAGTCACAAAATTATAAAGTACAGTATTGAGTTTTACTTCAGTTATAGTATGGCCTTTGTTTCAGCCATTTCCCCAAAGCAAAACTACAAGTAATCTAGAGAAACCTTTACTCAGGTAAATACTGTTAGCTGATTTACTTCTGTTATTGTTGTTCTTATTTCTGTCACGTATTTCTGTGTAAAGCTCTTAGGAAAGGGAGATGGGCCAAAACACAGACCCTAATTAATATTAGCTGAAGGGAAAGAGAGCAAAGTATTTTCAGGAAATAAATTTATTAATAAGTAAAAAGAAAAATATAATCCATCACATTCATAAAGTGGATACATTAATGATATTTTTCTAATGTAGTTTTCTTTTAGTGAGATAAAATGGACTGTTATGAAAGAAAGCCACTTTAATATGGGTGTCATTCAAGTAAAAGTATTGACTCTGATGGTTTCATCTGCAGGCTGAGCCTGCACAGCTGTGGAGAGAATGTTTTGTATGACTTGAAACAGCATAACATTATGCTTTGAGGCTCATGCAGAAATTCGGTTGGTTTGATTTCTGTGGCATGCTTTCTGATTAGCACTCAAATGTGAATGACTTTCTGTTAGAAATAAATACAATCTTGAATCCATGCCTTACTGTATACAATGCTATTTATGTATTTTTATAGAGTGTGTGAACAAACAAAGCAAACACTACTTTCAGATACACTGTATAAAACCAAGAGCAAGGTCAATAAAACTCTCTTTCTACATGCTGAAAGCTAAGGAGAATTTGAGCAATGTCTATCCAAAACAACTCTGCAAGTTCATTCTGCTACATCCATGGGCTCATTTTATGTTCCATCTCTCACAAAAAGTATTTTAAAATCAGTCTTGGGATTTAAAAATTCTTTGTTTTTTCATAAAAATTATCTGTTGTTTTATATCAAGCCTTCCTACATCAGCAGTGGAAATACTCCTTTGTCTGTTTGTCCCCAATACTCACTGTTATCTTAAGAGAACATAGCTAAGATAAATGGTGATGCTAATAAGCCTTTGTCTCTGCTACTTAAAAGCAAATCAATGTTCCTACAAGGAAAATTTTTGTTCAAATATGTAATATTGAAAGAATGTTCTGGACAAAGGCTTGTATAGACAAGGAGGACTGAGAGAATCTACAGCAGACAACGCTGTGACTGGATGCCACTGAGTAATTAATGAAAAACACAGGAGGAAATTCACCTCTTTCACTGAGAGGGTCTGTTCCTACAGTGGCCAAATTCTGACCTCAATTATATCTGTGTGACCTAATCTAGCACCATCTGTTAAAAAATGCAGCTCCTTTTAGCTGTCTCAAATTTTCTGTAAGTGTGCTTTGAAATCTAATTAAGTTTTGTAGTTATGTAGTTATATAATTTATTTACATTATAATCTTCATTTTAGTTACATTTTCTAACATTAACATAAACACATGAAAAGCAAATAAGAGAATAATTTCCTTAATAAAAATAATCAAGTTTGATTAGCACTTGCTAATTAAAATATATTTTTAAATAACTGTGTGTTGTGGTTTTCTCTTTTGAGTAGATCTGTAGAAGCACTGTGCTGCTGGGTTTTAAAATTCTTTTTTTTTTTGTCTTTCAATCTTTGTTTTGGTTTCTTATAATACATATGTTTACTCATTCACTGAAAAACACTGGAAAGAATGAACAAATTTATTTATAGTCAATTTCTCCATCAACTCATCTCAAATCTACTAGGAAAGACCCTTATGCCTTCTCTCCAGATTGAAAAGAGCTATGTGTAAACATACTCAAAGCTACTGTGTTATACTCACCTGAATCCTCATCATCAATGTGATGTCAAAGTGTATAAGATTTGAAAAAAATCACATGATTATCCAGACCTCTGCATCCCATATTGTTTTCATGTCTTCCATGTTTTTACATGTTCTATTTCACTTCTACTGTCAGGTCTTTTGAGTATGAGTTGTCATTCCATTATAAGATTGTACAGCATATAGCACTAATGTGTGCTAGCTTAGCATTCTCTCATCCTTGGCAATATGTTAATGAGCATTAATATTGATAATGAGAAAAAAAATACCGCTGCTAATTATTAAAACCAAACAGCCATCATTAATAACTAAAAAATATTAGCAATGCTTCCATTGCTGAATTTCTTTTTGTTACCACTTCTTTTTTAAAAATCAGATTCTAAGTTATAGTAGTTTCTTTTCTTCCTTTGTAACATCAAAATAATTATTGTCACATCATATCACAGAATAATATGTTCCTATAATATCATTTTGGTCTATTGTTGCTTTCTGTCTCAAAACAAGTTATGAGTAATATGTTTCCTTTTTGTAATTGCTATGCTGGTCCACTGCTGTAATAAAATTGTCATATGGAACATGTAATGGACCACAATACATTTTAGGAATTGTTTGTTTCTTTTTTATTACATTATTTGTAACTTTCTGATATATTCATAAATGTAATAAATGGCAATTATAAATTCCTTGGTCAAATACAACCAATTACTGTTTACTTCACCCAAGTCTGAAAGTTGTCTTGACATTTTTAAATGAGTATATTTAAAGTTTTCAGTTTTGGAAGAAAGCTAACCACATCCCCATAATGTTCAGTATAAACTGAAGCTTCAATTCGACTACTGTAAAACTTTGAAGACAGGTTTTAAGAATGTGTCTGAGAAGTAGTAAAGAGCAAGTTCCTACTCCGTGATGTCTGAACTGGATATACCCACAGCACTTCAGTGTTTCTTAACCACTGAAGAAATATACAAATCAGGTCAAGGTGCTTCTGAGAATCTGTTTCAGCAATGTAGCAGCCATTCAGTTACTCTTTTTTGGAAATTCCACTGATTCTCATACCAGTCACAGGTATGTGACTATTTACCTTCTTCTGACTGAATCATAAGATATAATATCTAGAGACAACAGGGCAAGCCAATGATTAAGCAGCAGTTGTGAGTCTGAATTTACTTACTTTTTGAGGCTTTAGTCTGGTTATATGAGTATAATAATCTCAGTCTTTTCTGGTCACACTAGTACATTACCACAAATGTAAAGGAGACTATGTTGCTTGGAACAAGAGCAGAATTTTGCTTCAGATTTTTTGTTTTCACTCTATATAAATGTTTCTCAAATTCTAGAAGCTTTTACTTGAGAGAAAGGAGTTGTTTCGTGCATTTTCTGTCATCTTTGATTTTTACTTTTGGAATAATGTTATGACATAAACTCAAAATATATCCTACATAAATATCAATAAAATATAACCCTGCCTAGTTTTCTTCTCTGCAGGGTTCTGATTTTACAATTACCTTTTAGACTTGAAAGGAGAGGCTACATTGTTTTTTTAGCATAAGTAAGAATTCAGATTTGAATAAGTAACAGTTAAATTGACCTTTCAGACCCTTACTGCTATTGGTGACCCCATCAGCTTCATTGGAAGAGTATCTGGTAAATGACTGCTCCCTCATCAGCAGCTTGTTAAGCTACAAGCCACGTAGGGCACTTGCCTGGAGCTCTGTGCTGTGCAGGGACATGGCCATACGAGTAAAAAAGGGATGCATATCTAACCTACTGACCTGCAACTCCCTTGGTCTCTAATAACATGTGTAAAGGTGTGTGAGACACCATTTCTGAATTCATGAATTACAATAGTCAGTGGTCATCATTACATCATCTTGACTTTCATGAAAACATTAACATACACCTTTACAGAAAAAAAAATCTTAAAATATTAAACTGAAATAGCTAAATTTAGTCAAGACCAGCATCTTTATTTCTGTTAATTTTCCCAATATTCTGTTTGCTTTATTTAGAAGAAATCTAGATTTGTGCCAAAATTTAACAACCTTGTCAATCACTATAGCAATAACATCACTTAGGCTTTACTTAAAGGGGCTGTAAGACTTGATTGAAAGGCAGATATATCGTACTGAAACTATGGTGTTACCATAGACTTCTGTTCAAACAGGACTTGGTTTTAAGCTGTTCTGGTATCAAATACCTCTTTTTTGACTTGGTGAAAATGATCACACTTTTAAATAGAATTAATGCTGTTTGGATTTGGGGTGTGAAGGGAATTTACCAGAATTTTCACTTAAAATATATATCTGCATAAATAGTATACATTTCTTATTAAGGTGAATTATGTTACCAGCTTTCTCTCTGTTTATCTAAACATATTTGTTGTATTGTATGTTCTACCATGTGCTCTTTTGTTCATGTGTATGAGGGACAGCTGTGTAGCTTGGGGGAATATCTGTTGAGCTGGCTCTAGCTGACTGTATTTCACCTGGAGATTCAAATTCATAATCACAATCAATGCAAATATAGGGATGTCTAATATTCTTCTGGAATTACTCTATGAGCTTGTTTACATGAAATCTATGCTAAGACTAGTAGATGTATTTTTGCATGAATTAACCTTTGTACTGATAATTAATTCACAAAAAAATACTCAGGATTTTCATGCTTATGGTGCTTTCTGTAATAGCACTAATTTATCATGTCTGATTTTCCTGTAAGAAGAATTACCAGAGATGTAGTATGAAAAGACATAGTTTATATTTGCAATTATGTATTTGTACCATATGACATTTCAAATATATAACACTTTGCAGTACAATCATGGACTAAGCCTAGATCCACAAAATTGTTTTAAGCTCCTGACTCATGCTTTGGTTCCTGAACTATGAGCTATGTGCAAAGTTCAGACCCAATAGGAAGAAGAACCCAAATCCCTTCCACACTAGCCAAGTGTGGCCTGGCCTATGGCTGGTCTCTGAATAACTGGCTTAAATCAAGGATGTGCCTTTGAAATGTTATCCCCTGAACAGACAGCAGTGAACTAATTGACATGGTTCTTAGGGACATGGTTTAGTGGAGGACTTGGCAGTGCTGGGTTAATGGCTGGTCTTGGTGATCTTAAGGGTCTTTTCCATCCTAAATAATTCTATTTCTGTTAGTCTAAACAGACACCCTGAACTTTAAATAGAGGACATGCTGACACACTGTCTCTAGAGCCGCATCTTCTACAGCTGAGAAATGTGCAGAACAATCTGAGCCCACGTATCTTTCATGTCAGTAATATCCATGGATAAGTACATTCAGAGGACTCTGTCTCCTGGCATGCGCCAGTGCTTGCACCATTGCCTGCACAGCTACAGAGCATCTCTAGGGAAGACAAATGAAAACCTAAGATTTAGTGTGGCTATGAAATTCACTAAGGAAGAGCAGCACACATTAGAGAAGAGACGATGAAAGACCTATCTAGAATGAGGTATGGAAGACTGAAGTACCTCTCCCTGCTTCTTAAGAACCTAGTATTCTTCATTTCTACCTATCAAAGTCACCTTAAATGAACTTCCTTGAAATATTTTTCTCTTCTATTCTGCCTTTCTTTTCTATGTCTACTTTAAAAATTATGATCCCAGTGCAAAAAACGTGTCCAACAATTTTTGTGTACCATAAAAGAATTACATGCATATAATACTAATACTAGTACTAGTACATATGACAGCTAAAATGTTTTTGAAAATGTACCTATTTAATGTATTTTCATCATCAAACCACAAGTTACTGCATGTATGACAGCAGGGAGGACAAGTGTGGAATCCTTTGGTATTGCCCTTGCCTTGTGTTATAACAAATTGAATAAAATGTGGCTGATTTTTCCATATAATTAATTTTGTTAATTTAAGTTTTGATTTAATCCATAAGTGGTGCTTTATTTAATTAAATTTTGTCCAGAAGGCTTATCCCAGCAAATTACTTCAGATGAAACTACTTACAGATTTTGAGAGAAAATTTATTTAACAATCTCTTCTAACATTTGTTAATTTCAGTAATCCTTGTATTGGAATCATGGTCATGGATAAATGTTGTACTACCTGGTTGCTACTTAAATCAGTAAAACCATTCTGGGGACAAAGATGGTTATTGTCATATGAGTGCCATCACTTTTCTAACTCAGTTTCTGAAATTGTGTATTATGTTTTATTCATTGTTATTACCAGAGTTTGCTCTGATCAAATATGCATTCTAATAGTGTATCATTCCTTATCAGTATGAATTTTGTTTACACACAAAAAAAAGCAGAGGATCAGGGACTGCATTATTTTTTAATACCAGAAATACCGACCAGTGCTTTGTTAAAAATGTGTCCATCAAGGCATGATAGGAATAGGCCATTGTTTCAGATGTTTATTGAAAACAAAGGTTTCACCTCCTTTAAAAAACAACTACTGTAATTTCAGTTTAGGATGCTTATCATCTCAGCAGTTTCAGTTTTCTTTATTGCACATTTTCAAAGTTAAACTGTTACTATTTTTATTGCTGCATTTTTTCTAAAGATGTGTGGACTGCTGTACTGTTGTATATTCTGTGTCTTCTGATATGTTCTGTGACATATCCATTAAGTATGTGTGGTAAGGAAGTATGTAAAATACATAGAAACTAGGTCTGTACAGTTATTTGATAAAAAATATGTAATATTAATCAGGCATGAAATGGGTAAAATAATGTGTAGTAAGTCTATAGTTTTAGAAGTCTGACCTTTTTTTTCCCTGCAATTAATTTGTGTTTGTTAAGAGATCTACCAACAAAAGTGTCATCTTTGACTAGTGTTTTCTCCCAGAACTATACAAGCTTTAGTTATAAGCAATCCTCTGCTTGTGTTTAAAGAACTTAAATTCATTATCTTTGCACATATTTGGCTTTGAAGTAGCAAATATAGACTTCTGCTAGTCTAGAGATAGTATGAAATTATGATTCTGTCTACAGTCTGTAAGAGCTAGCAGATGAAAGGGCATTTTATTTCAGTGTCTCACTCATAAAACCAGGTTTCAGTCAAGGAGAAAAACAGATTACAGATCAATCCATGTAATAAATGTAATACCCAGAAGATGAAAAATGTATCTAAAATTTATAATAAAATAGTCTTGGAAACCAGATGGGACATGGAACTTCCTCTTCATGTAGCATTTTAAGATTTGTATGAACTTTCAAGCAGCATTTTCGTTGTTTAACTTGAGAAACAGAAAGAACCATCTTGTTCCGTACACTGTATGTATTTGACTATGTTCTGATCATTTTGTAAAAAGAAGAATTAATCCAAATTAGAAGGCATGCCTCTGAAAATGACTCTTGATCAGCAAATTACTTAGTAATTAGTTGCATGGCTGGATCAGCTGCCTTTGGCTCTATTGTCCTCTACTTCTTGAGAGGACAATTAAGATTGTAAATATATACATGCATGCAGACAAACAGGCTTTGAGGACAAAACATTATAAATTGTATCTTAACATTTAATTGCTCCCTGATGCCTGTATATATCCACTTAAAATGGAGGACATAATTGCAAGGAACTTCTTCCATTTCCAGCTGCTAGTGAAGCATACTTTGCTTTTTTACTACTCCACTAATGTGAAATCCTAATTTCCTAGTCCTCAGCAGTACTAAGAAAAACATCTGGGCTCACATATATGCCACCAGTAATTTACACTTGTTTCATGTTTATTAGGCACTGTATTTTTGTATGAATGTATCCTTCTGTATAGACACAATTAGAAAATATGCCAACAGCTATTTCTCTGTAACAATGCAGAGTTTCCCAAACAGGCAATCTCTGTCATGTAAGTAATTTTGTCATCTTTTGCTTAGGAACTGAATATTTCCTGCTAGAAAAAATAATGACAAACTGGTCCTTGAACTTCTCAAGTCATGACCTTGCCTGCTTGGTGGAGAGTGCTGGTGAGGAAGATGGTTTCTGAAACAACTCTGTTGGCAGTCAGGGTGATAGAGTACATTCAAAAATTTTCAGTACAACACTGCCTTATGCCTTCATAATTTCTGATTAGCACATTTTCATGTAGTCTTCTCTTGTCTGGCATTGCTGTGTCCCAGTGTAAGTCCTGAAACTGCCTTAATTATGACATGAAAGCTCATATGGTCACTGTCAAGATATCACTTGCAATTTGTCAGTCCAGGAACTTTACCACAGATTTTTTTATCCCTGCAGTCTACCTTAAAAATCATGGAAAATCTTCTGGTAGGCCAGCTTGTTGGCAGCAGAGTCTGAGTAAATGGCACAGTCTGATGAGTACTATGTGTTCAAGCAGAATTTGAACTGCCTCATCACTCTTAACAAATCAGATTTAATGTTACCTAGGCATAGGTGGTTTGATGGCAATCAGGACAGACTGCACCACATAAGGTTTCTCTAATTTCTTGACACTGGTGGCAGTGCACAAATATTTTCCAGGGTAAAACTGATGTCCATCAATTATGCATATGTGCATAGCGATTAGGCAGGGCAATGCACACCTGCACAAACACACACAGGCACAAGGATTAACATGGTCAGTGAACACCTGTTTAAATGTCACATGACTATCACAAGGGAGCTATAGATGGCTATTTTTAAGGCTATCTGTATTATAAAACTGCTGTTGTATACTCTTTTATTTTTTTAAGCTGAATTTCTGAATTTATTCACTAGGTGGCAATGTAGTATGTCATTTGTCCAAAATTTACAGCAGAGTGGAACTGATCAGAAATAACTGCACTACATATATGTTTTACACTGGACTGCAATAAAGAAGTGTACCTTAATTACTAGTTTATTTAAAAAAAATATATATGCTCACAAAAATGTGTACTTTATTTACAACCTAAGTGGAAAATGCATGATGTTGTTGTAGATTGCAAAACCCTAAGAGTCACATGGACCCAGTGGACTCCATAATCTCTAGTATTTAGTTTGGAAGTGCCAGGGCAGGGGTGGAATGCGATGTAAAAAAGAGCAAATGTAGCTCAGTTACTTCAGGGGGAAGAGTTAATTTAAGTAAGTGAGAGAAACCTGATTATGGACAGCAATTAGAATTATTTTATAAGAATGAGTTGCTGAAGTATATCTGCTCTTATCATATTGGAGCTCTAAGCATCGATGTGAAAACAAATTCACAGCAGAAGAAAAATGTGTATAGTTTTGTTTATGAGTTCCTTGGATTTCTGTCTTGTAACACTGATGCTTTAGAAAATGCCCAGCGGAGACTCAAAGATGTGGGATAGATGTTGTAGCTGTACCAACCCAGTGACACTAGTCAGAGCTGTCTCCTGGAGACCTGGGGGGCCAGAAAGAGGACACTACAGAGCTGGAAAATGCCGTTAGGATCAATTGCAATCCCTCTTTTAAGACTCCCTGTGCGTGGGTTGGATAGGCTGCCTGGGGATAGGATACCCTATGGCACTGCCTGTGCAATGGATAGGCTTCACTTGAATATTAAATCTCCTTTTGTAGACATAAATGTAAAGAGTTAAAATAAAAGCATTCTATTTTATAGAACCAAGCTGTTATTTTTCTCATTTGTCTTGTGAATTAATGAATAGTTTATGTCAGTCAGATTCAATCTTTGCTGGTTTTCACAATGTCTTCATGCAGGGCTAACTGTTCACCTTGTTTGCTGTAGGCAGCCTTTTGCTTTCTCCAGTTTCATTATGTGACTTGACCAGTAAAGTTTTTATCTTTTAAGCTGTCTGTACTTTTGACTCTAATAAAATTGGCAAAGTTTATATTTAGAAGGTTTTGCTGTGATGATGCTTTATAACCCTGATAGTTTGGTCTGTCTGACCCAGAAATCTTTTGTCCAGAGCACTTGCTCCTTAGTCAGATTGTCTCAGTTATACACCCATTCATTTGATAGATTGTATTCCTGCTGTAATTCTCAAATAGACAATAATCATTTAGGACATTTAATTATTTTTGGATTAGGCCTGTCATATATCTCAGAATTTCCAGTGCTTTTGATTCATCTATTTTATGGGACTAACTAAGAAATTATTAATTGTTAAAATGCATATTGCAAATTTAGTAGAATTTGGAATATATACTATATTTTAGATTTCTTTTTGCTGTCCATATTAAAATTAAGCAAATTCCCAAAGTGTCAGAAGTCTTTTGCAACCAAAAGTGGCTCACATTTTGGGGATAGTGAGGCTCAAACCCACCAAAACATTATAAACCCTGCTAAAATCTTTCTTTGTCATTCTATCTTAATAGAATGACACTGGTGATGTAATGCAGCAGAAATTTAAGAGTTACATATATTTTGAATTATTAAGGTATAACTGATGATTTGGCTTAAATGATTTTTTTCCCTGTTGTCCCCTGTTTTTGATTATGTTACTGTGCCTGCTGTTTAATTTACTGTCTGTTATCATCTTCCTTTGCATTTCTTCTGTACATGAGCAAAGTGGAGACACCAAACTACACTGTGACGTGATCCATCGTTACTGCATTGTGAAGCTTGCAATAACTGTTGTTTCTCTTGAAGGCTCACTTTGTAAATCAAGCCATCAAGAAAGAATCTTAGATTTCAGGTAAACAAAAATATAAAGCTTTATCTTCCTAGTAGAAGACAAATTGTGATCATATGGCTTGAAAGACTTTTAAAGACAGTAGGCTAAAGAGAAACATAAAATTATTTAAAAAACACTATGGTGTGTAAGAAAAACCTTCTGTTTTGGGCTCAGAGTGATTGCTGTATCTTGGACATTCAGGAAGACAAACAAAATAGATTTTAAGCAAAGGAAAAACATTCAAAAATACTAGCAGGCAAAATTATCCTGTGCATTGTTGATTTCAATGAAGCTGACTTTCCAAGTTGCAGATAAGAAAACGTCTGCTTTTTGGTAATAATAGAATTAGTAGCCTGCTTGAACATAAAGTATACCCTTAGGAAAGGCTACCACTCCTAGGATATAGAAGCCAATGGTGTTTATATTCTGTGTGCTGGGGAATGAAACTGATCAGAGGTTTCTTGCAGGATTCACAGGGCCTTTGAGCATTAATAACAGAAATTCTTGATGAAGTGTGTAAATGGTAATAGCAAACAATAGCAACTGCTTGTTTTTTTTTTATCTATTCAAATCCATATTTATTGAGCTGAGCAGAACTGCTGTTACTTTTAACCAGCTCTATAACTTTACAGAATGGATCAATTAGGACGGAAAAAACCCTCAACCCTGACTTAAGTCAAAGATAATAGAAGATAAAGGAAAGCTACAAAATGAACAGTTTTGACTTTATTTTTATTAGTTCTGTTACAGGAAAATATGTTCTACTAGATCTGACAGTCCGAGGAAGGTGAAGCTCCTCTAGTGTCCCCAGGTCCAACAAGTAACAAGTCTGAAAATGTTTTCCCAATATGCACAAGCACCTGGAGCGCCTGGATACACCACCCACCTCTGTATATACAGGGCCTGCCACTCAGAAGTTTTTGTTTATTTTAGTAGCAAACTTGAAGTGGTATTATGCATATTGTATTTCCTGGTACATACTCCAGTAATGTAGGTACAGAACTCTTGAGCTTTTTGAAATAGCAGAGAGAACTTTCACTCTTCTGAATGCTTATGAAAACAGGGCCCAATATGCTTGCAAGAAATTCTAAGGAGAGTTCCAAAGGGGGAAAATCTTGAGGATCCTAATCTGTTTTCATTTGGGCTTGACTCTGATAAAAGTCTTACTTGCTCCTGTGCGGGTTTTGCCTGAGCAAGCATTGTGCAAGACTTACAATGCCAAGACTTAGCCTGCAAAAATTATTAGCTTAGGTCACAGTCTAGGCTTTTGTATATAATTTATCTGTCACTTACTTATGTTATAAAAGTGCAGAGGTGATAAAGAAGTCATCTCTCAGGTCATATAGCAGTTTAAACTGCTGTGTCTCTGATGAAGCATTGTAGACAAAAGGGGATAATAAGATCCAGGGGAAGATAGCAGAGTAGAAGTAAAAAGCTTGCACAGCTATTGAAAAGAAGACTTACATTATTTTGCTACAGACTCCATAGGAGCATCTGATCCCCATTTCTTATGAAGTGTAGTTCTGACTGCCCCAAAATTGCTTTAAACATGAAAAAGATGAGACCACTGTGCTTAATAATGCTGTTAACACAATGTCTGAAGATTTGTCCCTTCTCTGTACTGCACATAAATACTGCTTGGTCTTCATCTGTGCAAAATGTAGAGGTAAACTTTAATTAAGGGCTTTTCTTTGGGGATCATGTGCATTCAGGGGGAACAAAACTCCTATTATCAACTGAGAAATATAACACATTTGAGAGCGTTGTCGCATAGAGATACTGAAACGTTAATTCATGCTTCTGTGACATCGTCTGGATTACTGTAATTCCCTGCCTGCAGGTCTCACTCAGCCCTCCTTTCACAAAATAAGAACTTGTACAATTATGTGACCACTGAGATTTCAGGCATATACAATACCTGGTTATCATATGTCTCTGTACTGAGAGCTCAGTGCTGCCTGCCGTTAGGTACCGGATCGATTTGAAGATCCTGGTGATGTGTTTTAAAACACCACATGTATCCAAATGAGTTTTTGGTTCCCTATTGTCCAGGTCCAATTTTGCTGAAGTGTAAAAATGTTGTGCTTTCATTTGTTCAGAGAATTACAAACCACTGTGTCCCATACCTTCTTCATGCAGTTGTGGAATGCACTTTGTCAGAACAAATTTAGAGTGTCAGTCTTGTCACTGACTTGAGGTCAAGACTGTGGTGGGCTGCTTAACTGTTCTTTCTTTCACCAGCATTTCTTCACCAGCATCTATTCATAGTTAATAGAACATTCTGGGGTTTCCTTCTCTTAAAACTTTTTTAGAATGGGAACATATTTACTTGAGGACTTTTCAAGTGCCAGTAAGTGTTGGCATTTCTGATCTTTTGAGAGGCACAAGAAAATTTTTAATGCAAAGAAACTTAAAAAAGTAGCTAAAGTGTTTGTAATACAGATGTTCTCTGTCAAAAGGATGCACCTACCTTACTTACTTCTTGTATAAACCAGGTAGGACATGAAAGACTTAAAACCTTTAGAAAGATCTTTAGTTAGGCAGTTGTGCTCTTTCTTCCTTTCTTCCTTCCATCTTTTGGAATAGGATAAGAACCAATTTGCTTATATTGATTGTGTACTTCACACAAATGCTTACAAAACCTGCTGGGCAAACAAGACCTTTTTATCTAAAACAGCTTATAAAATCAGTTTTCCTTTGAAAATTATTACAGAGATTTACTGGCTGCTATAGTTTCATCTTTGTTCTATGCCTGTATTTTACTCTTTTGGCCATTACATGTTGCTCCTAGTAGACACTGACTACAATTTGAAACATAATATTCCTAAGCATGATTGCTAAGCAAAAATAGTGGAAAATATCATCCCAGGGGAAGAGAAGGAAAGAGGAGGGAAGAGATTTCCATTTAAATGAGTTAATATTGGCAGATTGACGCCTAAATAACCTTATGAATTGACCTCTAAGTACTTTACTATTCCGTCATCCTTGCTCACATCAGGATATATTTTTGTGTAAATGACTTTTTTTGTTATTTTATAGCACTTAGCTTTCAATACAGGAGTTCTATTACATGCATATGTAACATTCCTTTCAAAGCCCAGACAGCCTTTTTATTTAGCCCAACCTCTAGTTTCTTCTTGTCAGTTGCACTTTTGATGTTTGGGACAGGATAAAAAGTGTTATCCTCCAACATAGCATATATCATCTACAGTAGATGAAGAAAGGCCAGAGTATTAAACTTCTGCACAAGTTCAATATACTGGTAGCAGACCTGCTAAAGTTTCCAAGTATTGCAGCTTCCAAGTGTAAAGCACTTAGTTTCTTGTTTAAGATGCCAGGGCGTTGTAAAGTGCTAGGCCATGTGTTATGTCCCAAAAGACTAACAAGCTCATATTTCTGTGGAAGATTTTATGACAAAAAAATACCCTTATCATCATAATAGACTTAAAGGTTTTCTGTGTTGTGGATTTTTGTGCTTACATCTCTAGTGGTACTAAGCAGGGTTGGATTTCACAAGGTATTAGGTCCTGATGTCATTTGGTGACATTTTACCTGTTCAATCTTAAGTGGTTTGTGAAATGTTCTATTCCACATAAAGTGTACTGGTATTCTTGTTTGACCCTGAGTGTAAGGGAGCATGTATCATCTCCCTTGCTGTGCTTGTTCATTTCTGCACTTTTACATTTTAAGTATCTCCAGCAGTTAAACCTTTCCGTGTTTGCCCCTGTGTCTGTAATCAAGGCCAAGTTCAGACGTGGTGCGTGTTACTCAGAGCAATTCAAAAGGTCCCTTTAGATTCTGCCAGATCTATTTATACCATCTCTATCAAGGTATAACATAATCTGCAATTTACATACCAAGGAATTGCAAGAGCATTTCAATTTAAATAACAGAGACTCTTCTTTCATTTACACCTACTCATGAGCCCTTATTATGAAAGCTGTAGCGAATGGGATTGACATCTGATGAACAAAGGGCAATTGTTTTCAATGGAAAAGAAAAATAGTGCTCCAGTAGTTTTTTGAAGCATCTTTTTCACTCTTATCATCGTGATTTTCATCTTCCTGGGTTTGGTGAACACTTCCAGTGTTTCATCCAGTGAATTTATATTGATCCCTGCCAGTCAGTATTTTGTAGCTCTGTGGAAGAAAAGAAAATTATCCTTTCTTTTCTTTTTCCTCTTATAGTGTTGCCTGGATATATTTATGTCCAGTTGTTTTATGAATTTTGAATAGGTTTTTGACTATCTCTAGTTTAATTGGTTCCAGTTTTTTCTCCTGCTAGTTTGCGTTGCTTGGTGTAATGCTATGGTGAATGCAGAAATATCCCTGGTTAGGGTAACTCTAGGAGTCTGGGAGTTAAGGTATGTGGACATCCAGCAAGCTTAGTCAGCTTGTTAGAATCATGACCTGGATTTTACTTTGTATTTTAGAGGTAGGATAAAACCTATCAAAGTGTATTTTAAGTCGTTGTGTGCTAAACATCTTTCATACTTCTTTTCAGATAAGATATAGCTGCAATGAGAGAGAGTAGTTAAAAGAGCCTTGTGCTGGGCTGCATTACCTATTTTTTTTTGCCAGTCAGTCTAAGCATATCCCTCCTGAGAGGCGAAGTATGAGGCAGTAGGTTTACAGGTTGAGGAAGATAGAGGGCTTGGAGAAAGGAAGAGGAAACTCAGATGATCTTATTTCCCCTAGTCAACAGCTGGAGATCAGTACTAATAGTACATTCTGTCTGTTCCTCACCTCCCAGACTATATATGTGTGTTTGAACAGTTGTTTAAAGGGCAAGACCATCTGGCATTAGATCCTGTCAATTAGGGAGGAAAGGATTTTCACTCATTTCCCTCAGCTTTGTGGACTTCTGTCCTTCTTGCAGTATGTTATACCACTTCTCATCTGAAGATTAGGTGTGTTAGAAAAATATTAGCGATCACAAATGTTGTCTTACTCAAACTGTATGTTAACTGGAGCTGTTCTTCTGATATTTGACTTAGCAATTTTCAGCTCTGTTCTGCTGACTCTGTTCTCTGACCTGAGAACAGATCTGTATTACAGCTGCTGAGAGTATTAAGGCTTCTCAGTAATGCAGGTAGGCTCTGACTAACCAAAACAATTTTGTTCACATTTGTGGATTTGAGAGTGTCTAAAAGGAAAGAATTATCATTTCTTCTAGAATTCTTTATGCAGTTTCAAATTGTCATTTGTCTCAAAAATGTTTTGGTAATTTGTCATTTTTAAAATAAGTATCTTGCTTTTTTTTTTTCTTTCCCCTGAAAGAACACTGTCTTTGTATCATATTGATGTTTCATGTCAGAAACTTGCATCTTGGATTTGAGTGACATACTTTGGTTTCTCTGCTAGGCCTCTGAATTTTTAGATAGCTGTTAGCATTCTACATGCCATCTATTATGTAAAGCTGAAAATTAAATGTTCCTGTGAAATACTCTATGAAAAGCCCTAATCATAAAAAAGATCCTCTGGTAAAGCTGCATATTCTTTTCAAACTTTACCCTGGATGCTGAGGCAAAGGCAAAATCTCAAACGTCTGTATTTCAGATGTTAAAAACAATTGCAGTTTTTTTTGCAAGTTCAGGCAAGCTTGTGATACTGATGAGTTTTTCTCCCCACATGTCCTTGTCTTACTAGGTTGATTGAGTAGGCTTGCACTGCAGTGGCCATCCTGCTGCCTTAAACTGTGTGTCTTCCTTCTGAGTTTATTAAATATATAGTTTCATATGCCACAAGAAAGGAAGAAAGAAGGTGAATGCCTGATTAGTTCTTTGGTCATGTAGAAATAGATTTCTTGTGCAGAAATAGGGTTTGAATGTGACTCAAAACACATACTGTCTTTTTAAATCACTCTGAGCCCAGATTTGCATCCTGCAGGGTATCTTTTGCAGTATGCCAAACAAACTCACTGCCTGTTAGTTCTGAAGGGAGCTAAAAGCACTTATTACCATGCAGGATCAGGTCCTTTATGTTTAGAAATAATAATAAAAAAATGTGTCTTACCTTCAGGGAATGCCTTAAAAAATGAAAGGGGAAAACTCACCACGAAGCTACTTTTATGCTCCTAATGACTGTGTAAAAAAATTCCACAGGGATAAAAGGAAAATGAAGTAAATACAGCAGTGCCCCACCACATTTCAAAGCCAATATCAAATCATCCATAAAATTCTGTGAAAACAATATCCACCTAATCCACAAATGAAAGAGCTGAGATTGTCTGTTAAAAAAAAATAAAATAAAAAAAAAAATAAAAAAATAGACCTGTGCTTATTTGGATGATAAGCATTAAAGATTTTCTCCAATCATTAAGGGTTGAGGGTTTGCTATACTCTTGGAACTAAACCTTTTAAATAACTTCCCAGTTTCCAGACTACTGAATCTTTGAAAAGTTAATTTTTTGTTATCTCCAAATACAGGAAGCTTAGCACAACAATGGCAGTTCAAAGTCTCCCAGGTAAAGAGCCTTCAAAGAGTAATTCGCAATACAAATTCATAAAAGTCAACAGTTTAGACTACTCAATTGCTTTTAAGATTTTCATCAAATGCAGCTCAGCAGTTGAAACTTGCCACTGATGCCTCCCAGCTGAGTTAAAGTCAGAAAACACTGACAATGTTACCTTTCTTTTTCTGTGGATTTTAGGCAGTGAAAGATAGCAATTGAACTTTGCCTCAATTTACTTCTTATCTGATCTTTACAGGTCTGACAGAAAATAAATGCGCATTACATTTCCTGCTATTATTGAAGTTTTAAAATAATAATTAATAGCACGTGAATTGCTGAAATCAGAGTATACAAATGTCTGCTCTGTGTAATTAAAATTCTTTTAAATATAGATAGATGCTTCCAAGGTTCTTTCTGATTTAATAGAGATACCTATTCTAAGATCAAGTTTATTTTAGAAGACATTTAACACTTTGGGGAACATTCTAGCTTTCAGAAAAAGGTGAGCAATCTCCTCATCAGTGTGACAATAGCATGATTTTTCCATAAAGTATAGAAGACATTGTCCTTTAAACAGTACAGAATTGCAGCCTAGTTTTACTGCTTCAGTGTGCATTATTCTGGCAGAATCAGAAATTAACTGTATTACCAGAGTAGTGAAATTTACTACTCTGTCTGGGCTTCTTTCTCTGTCTGTTGGACAAGACATTCAAAACAGAGGTTAGTGAGACAACTTTAAGAGATTTTTTTTTCTTAATTTGAAAACTTAAAAGCATTATTATTTAATACTGATGCATATTTCTCATCCTCATGGCAGTGATGTGGTTACTGTGTTAAGAATTTTGTGCTGTGTTAAAAACTATACAAATACATTTATATGTATGTCTGTATCTGGTTGAATGCATGTATACGTATGACTGGAGAAACTTGTAGCTTTGTCTGAAATAAAAAGTGCTGCATTAATTTAAGCCCTTCTTTATTATTGTTTCAACATTTTCTGGTACTGTGCTCTCAAACATATCCAAATAGCTCAATAATTTGTACAACAGTGTAATCTGCTGCTGCTGTGAGATGCTTAGACTTACTGAGTAACTTGTACATCTGTGCCGTAGAATATCAATATAATAATATGTATTAATTAAAATAGCTGCAGGGTGGTCATGAAATGAAAATAAGATAGCTTTCTTTTAATTTCTTTTTACTAAAGAGGAAAATATGAGTTTTTATCCAAGCCTTTGAATACCTTGGTTATAGAAGACTACAGTATGAGAAGAAATTTTCTCATGAGCTCTTGTTTTCTCTCTCTCTTTCCATCAGAAAAATAAGCCACCACAAAATTTTAAAATATTACCTTAAAAAAAGAGCAACTTCTTCTGGGTGAGTCAGATGTATAATGTTATCATTAACAGTCATGAGGTTCAACATGGGTTCAGGTCATCTTCTGTTTAGTCTTGTAGAGAGAACAAATTTTCTGTGTGCCTTCATAATCCACAGCAAAAGTGATGCAATGATGCAGAGGGGATCATTTACATAGGGCTTTCTTCCGCTTGTAGAAATGGCAGTGAAGGTTTCTTTTCAGGTGTGATTCTTCCTAACACATTTCTAGAAGATTAATGTTCCAGGGGTACCTTGGAGAATTGACTGGAAAAAGATGATTTCCCCACTGGGTAAAATATAGATTATAATTACTATTTTGTTGTTGTTGTTGGTTTCTTTGGTTGGTTGTGGGGTTTTTTTGCAGGAGGTGAGTAGTGTATTGATGGAAAGAGTTCTCATCGTTATGCTTTGCTGGCCATTCTGGCATCCACTTTCTGGCTGAACTGAACCTTTCTCTTGCTGGCTCATTGCAATTCCTTTGTCAAGTGAAATCTGTAGCTGGTGCTTCATCTCTAACAATAGTCCAGCCAGATCCTGATGACTTTCATTGCTCAACCATTTAATCACAGGATTTTTAGGAAAAAACATAGCTCCTTGCAGTTATATAATTCAACCAGTCTGCCAGTTAAATAAAAATATCTTTAATATTAGAACCTGAATAATTTACCAACTAAAAGTCCAACCCTGCAAACACAATGAAATGAGTCTTTGCTGCTTGTATAGTTGGACCTGTAAAACTCATCAGAGTATTTGCATTAGTGTGGACAAAGCAAGATCCAGAGCTGGTCAAGTAGTCATTAAAAGATAGAAATCATAATGAAATCACTTGAGGTTTGAGTGAAAGAAAGATTCAGAAAATAAATAAGCATAAGATCTCAATTAGGGTTTCAGTAGTCAGGAGTGAAAAGAACAATGTGCTAGGATATACAAGGGATTTGCTCTCGGGGATTCATGCTGAACTTATATAACACTATAGTAATGAAAAGCTGTATGTCAGAACATGAACTGACTTCTTGCCAGTCAAAATATTTCCTTTAGCTATCACTGCAAATAAAAGAGGAATTTGGTCTTCATATATGTTGTATTAAAATTCTTATCAGAAGGTATCTATGCAAAGTCAAAACCAATATTGTTTTAGGATTTTTCTTCTGTTTTTTTTAGTTTTTTTGTTTTTGTTTTTTTTTTTTTTTGGTTGGTTGGTTGGGGTTTTTTATTTTGGCTGGATTTTTACCCTCTCTCAACCCCATCCCTTCAGTCATAGTAAACACCCCACATATCACAGAATCACAGTCACAGGATGGGTCAGGTTGGAAGGGACCAGAGGGGGTCATTGGGTCCAACCTCCCTGCTCAAGCAGGGCCATCCTAGAATACATTGCACAGGGTTGTGTCCAGATGGTTCTTGAATATCACCAGTGAGGGAGACTCCACACCGTCTCTGGACAACCTGTTCCAGTCACAATCTGTTCTGGTGACTTACACAATAGAGAAATTCTTCCTCAAGTTCAGGTGGAACATCCTGTGAATCACTTTCTGCCCATTGCCTCTTGCCTATTGCTCAGCACCACTGAGCAGAGTCTGGCTCCATCTTGGCACCCTCCCTTCAGATACTGACAGACATTGATGAAATTTCCTTTCAGTCATTTCTTCTCAAGGCTGAAGAGACACAGCCTTTTCCTGTAAGAGAGATGCTCCAGACCCCAATCATCTTTGTTGCCCTTGGCAGGATGTGCTCTAGGAGCTCCATGTCTCTCTTCTACTTGAGGAGTCCAGAACTGGATGCAGCATTCCAGATGTGGCCTCAGCAGGGCTGAATAAGGGGTGGGATCACCTCCTCCAGATCATTTTGACTTGACCTGTGTCTTTATCAGTGTGGTAAAGAGCCAGAGTTTTAATGCTCTGAAACAAAAAGGTTATTTACCAGAATTTTTTCAGAATTTCCTTATTATTTTAGTGCTTGATGGGATTTTCTTGAAAAACAGAAGTTCCACTGGGCCCTCCTCTGAACCATTGGGTATGCAGATAATTCATAGATGTGCCACTTTCTGAAGCCAATGTCCAAAACTGATTCAGGAATAAATATACCACTGGAAAGTGTTGGCAAAATAAACCAATTGTACTGTAAGTGTGGAAGGCAGCGAGGCATAATGAGATGCTCTGAATTCAGATAGAAACTGAGAAAAGTTTGGATTAAGCACATGAGAGGAAAAGAAAAATCCAACCCCAAACCCCTTCTTTATGCAATTTCACTGCAGCCCTCCTTGCTTTTGCTATCAATGGTAAAAACCTTCTCTTTCCTAAGGTTATTACTTAGGACAAATCGATCTCTATTATTCCACACAATTACCTCTGAACATACCTGGTCTTTTTGACTCCATTTCTGAGATTCATGTCTCTGAAACAATTGCTCCATTTGTCCTGAGTACTTCCCTCCTCATTTCCTCAAAGACTTGTCCCATGCTAGCTCAGCCTCCACTTCAGCTATCTGCCTCTCTTATTTCTCTGGAGCACTGGCTAGCCAAGAAAGGGAGAAAAGAAGTCAATTATATCCTTTTTAGCCACAACTACAAAATAAGCTCTACCTACATAAAAAGATGCTCTCTGGTGTTTCAAATATGATGGCATGTAAGTTCTCTGTGCTGCTTCAAAACAGAAAATGTCTAACATTCAGGATTCAGAATGCTGTTTTGATGTCCCATGGATTTGAAACAATGTGTGTAGTTGGACATTAATTATAAATTGAGATATCATTACAATAAAAGATGTGTACAGGGCTTAGATTTCCAGACTTGTCTTAGAAAACCCCAGGTAAAACTTGTGTGCTTAACACACACTCTCATACTTTTAAATGCAAGTGTATACCCTATCTATGTAGATGCTGTTTTTCTTGGAAATCTGTTTTCCAGCTACCACAACTCTGTTGCTATTCTAGACAAATAAACAATGCATTTGAAGATACTCAGTGTTCTTGTCCTTGAGAGCCAAACATTTTGCAGGTTCTACTCAAATGCATCTTTCTAAGCCTGACAAGGTCATGCACATTGTACAGAGACCCAAAACAATGAATGCAAGATTAACAGTAGACAGTTTTAAATGATAGGAATTTCTTTACCCTGAATACCATTGTCACTTGCAATTAATTTTAACTCTGAGCTCAGAAGAGTATGTACAGACACTTTGAAAATTAAAAGCTGAATCCAGCAGCAAGTAGGAGCTGCTTTTTCTACTTTTATATTCTATACTAAATGATATTATGTTATATTGGATTCTGAGTTTTCCAAGTACTATATGTCACAGAAGCTAGATAGATTAGAATGCTAGAGGGATCCCTCTAGTAGATTCACTTTAACATTACTGTTCCTTATTACTTTGCTTTCACCATCACAAAAACTTTGTGTTTGTACCTGTTAAAAACTGTAGAAAATTTAGTTTGTGTGATTCTTCAGCATTCATTTTTTTAAATAGCTTCTTTCTCTGAGTCCTTTGGTTGGAAATAATTTTCCTTACTACTAAAGGACTACACTTTTTTCCTAAAGTCTTCCTTTTAAACATCTCTACCTTCCTCAACAATTTTTCTCATTGAAGAGTCCTCTCAATTGTCAATTTCCTGAAGGCTAAAAACTAATAAACCAGCCATTTGTATATTTTCAGAAGAACTGAAATCCTTAGGTGCATCTGGCTCTTCTGTATTCGCTTACATCCCTCAGAATAATCTCCATCTATTGCATTAAGGGCAGATGGACACATTTTTCTCTTTTGCCACCTGGTAAGCAAAGGTTAGAGTTCAACTTGTCCCAAATCAGCTTATCCTTCTACAGGGTAGTCAAAGCCCACTTACAAACACTCTAACGCAGTTTTACATTTTTGCCTCCCACTAGCATTCAAACCTGGGTAAATGTCTTTCTCTGTCAAAGCAGCAGTGGGAGGTGAAAATGAAAGTCCTTTTTTTCTTTCCCTGAGAAATTGGACTGTAAAAAGCTGTCAGTTTAAAAATGACATAGTGGCACAGCATTTCTATAAGGTGGCTTCTTTCATTTTTGACTCCTGCTGTCTCTCTGACAGTTGAAGTTGCAGCAGGAGGTAAAAACTAAAATGAGCACTGCTGGCATTTGCCCTCGAGCACAAAATTAATAATGGAAGAAACAGGGCAACATCCAAAACCACCTCATATCAGATGTCAGCCAATGAGGTTTCAACACTTCCATAATACAGTGACCAGAATGATGCCCATTATTCCAAATATGATCTTATTCTCTATTACTTTCATAGTGCTGGATCTATTTTCTCCATTTTAGATTTAATTCCCTGCTTTGGGGTTTATAGAATAATTTAAATTCTATTAAGCTGTATGCTATGACTTTATAAGTTTTCCCCTCTTCAATGTAACTCTGGTCAAAATTTTATGGGTGTTGTCTTTTCTTGAGCTCTGTATCTCTTCAACCTTTCTACATGAATGTTTCACTTCTAAATCACTCTTTAAATTACCCTATTATGTCCTATCCTTAAATATGAACAAAACTCACAACGTATTAAATGGATAGCTTTTAGTCTAAACAGCCACAGGATAAAAAAGCCGAGATGATTTTTGTTTTTGTAAACTCAAGAGCAGAATGTTTTTCTGCCAAAACAAAGAAAAAAATGAGTCACTATTAAGTGGCTGAGAGATGGAGGGCCCAACATTCTTCAAGCAAGGCAGGGGTCTTTTTTATTTCTTGAAAGACTCAGTGGTATGTCCAAGTCTTACCAATAGTAACACTGGTAGGCACAAAAAGTCTGTAAGAAATGGACTAAATGTGTGGTTCTTTCTTTCTGATATATTTCAACCATTTTCTGATTTTAGCACCATTTTGGTGGTATTTAATATCTTGCTTTTGACTGTTCAGGACAGGTAATATTTCAGTGTTCACGTACTGAAGACATTATGAATTATGACTATTGCAGTCTTACACCACAGCATCTCATTCAATTCCTCTGCCGAGCTTCCCTTTGGGGGTAACCAGTGTATGCAGCATGCCAAACTTTTCTTAACATAAATTTTTACATTCTTCTGTTTTATATGCGTTTGCTGCTACCTTCTCACTTCCACCTTTGCTATTGCTTTTATTGGCATACACTTTTGTTTTGCAGAGATGAATGAGGAAAACTCTCAGCAAACCAGTGATGTGGATAATTCTCAAGTGCTGACAAATACACAAAATAAGCTCATTGTAAAAGAAAACATTTTTTCTTCATGTGCTGTTTCTTTCAGGCTTTACACCAGTCATCTAGCCCGCAGCTTAAGACATCTTTTATCTTTTATAGGAGAATGACTCAAATGCTTCAGTTGAACCCATTGATCTCATTGATTTCAACATGTGTTAGTGACAAAGAGAATTTGGATTGGATAAACACTTGTAGTTTGTTACAATTACACTTAGTTGTGTCTGCCTCAATTTCTAGAAAATCTTTCATCGTATGTTTTAACCCCTTGTACAATTTAACTTTCATTCTTGTCTTCTGATTTTTTCCTTGAGTCTCATTTGCAGACTTTATTCTATAATCCTCCTTCAGCAAACTTAATTCTATAATCCTTCTTTAGGATTTTTTTTGATTCTCAGTACTTTTTTTGCTTGCTTGCTCATCAGTTTAGTTTTCTCTAGAAGTTCATTCATTGTCGGAAGAGCCACACAGTGTTTGAGGATATATTTATTTTGCATTCTCAGTTCTCGCCACTGTAGCTCCTTACTCTATGGCTCTATCTTATCCACATGTCCTCATGTTTTCCAGGTACCTCCAAGATATATTCTGATTAGTTATAGTCTATGTCCACCTATATATGTCCAGAGTCCTACTTTCAATTATAATTTGTTTATGATTACAATTGCTTACCTCCTCCTTCACCTTTGATCTACATCCATAAGCATGTCTCTGCTTTTCAAAATACAAGAACGCATTTCTCCCTTCCGAATTTCTTTCCTTGTTTGTGTGTGTTGTATTACTATTTTTATATTTTATCCCAGTTAGTTTTCCCAGATTTTGCCTTCTGTTTAATGTTGTCCACTCCAGGAATTGGGTAGCTACTTGACATCTTAATTGCCAGTAGGGATTTTCCTTTTTAACAACCCATGTTTTTCAAATGTTGTACATGTTTTAAAAACATGTATTTTATATTGCCCTCTCTTTTTACTTCTCTATTGTCTTCCTTTTTCAAAACTGAATTTCAGGCCATAATTTTGCATACAGATATAATCTTTTTCTCTCTTGCAGCATTGTTCACTTGAATTACTCATTTCAGATCTCAATTTGCATCCATCAGAGGAAAAAAATAGGACTGCCATCTTAGATCAAATTACTGCAGCTTTGTTCATATAGTTTCCTTCATCTTGATGTTGAACTGGGGTAAAAAAAAAATCTGATTTGGTTCTCTATCATTATGTACAATTGCTCCTTGCTTTATTTGCTTTTGTTTAAACTGGTAATTAGCCACACAATTCTGTCTTTTGTCAAATTTTGAATTAATCCACTACCTAAATATTCCCTTTCCATAAGTACACCCATAGTTCAAAATTTTGAGAACTATGCAATTCTTTTGCACACATCTTAAAATGTTTGTCTTCTGGACTTATTCCAATGTAGCATTTTGCTTCTGTAGAAGTAGGAAGTGTTTCCAAAGTTTCTGCTGTCAGCTTTTATAATTTATAGAAATGTGTTATCAGTATGTAAAGAAAATAATTTCCCTGAATTCAGTGTAAAAGAAACAAGCAAATTAAAAATACCTTTTTTTTTCCTTTTTTCCTCACCTCACTTCTTTTTTCTTTATTAATACACCATTTTTTGTGTACAGCGCTCTATTGTCTTCTGAACTATTTTTAATCATTTTAGTATTATTTTATATCACATCATAGGCATGTGGAATGCAGTGAGGGGGATTATTCCATGTAAGCTCTGAGGGATGATAACACATCTGAGTCTTTTTAGACCATGTATTGTCAGGGGTCTGCTGATAACAAATCCACTTTTTTTTCCTTGTTCTGCAGGGTTGGCTTCTAGCACAATTTTATTTTTGTTTTCTTTTTTTACTATATGACATAGGGAAGGAAAATAATGTGATGGAAAGGGATCTGGGAGTTGATCTCTTCTCTGTGGTTCAAAGTCTGTGGTTTTTTGAACAGCATCTGTGCCTTTTCCCAACTGGTATGTTGCTGGTAGACACAACAGTTCCTGTGGATAAGAGACTGGTGGGGATGGTGTTCCTCTCTTCTCACTGTGGTACTTTAAAGGGCAGAGAGTGCTGCTGTCCATCGGGAACCTGCCCATCTCCTCAAACTGCAGAGCTCCTTGACCTGTATAATCCTGTTTGGATGGATGAGCTGCTGGTGCCTTGTTCTCAAGGGGAAGTAGAGAGAACCTCAGTGAAAGATGAGACAAACTCCTCCAACAATAAAGAGAGATGTTTAGTTCATAGGTCTGGTAAGTGCAGAACATCTGTGGAGGAAACTGACTCTCTTCCTCGTGGAAATATCTGTTTCCCTGACAACTCTGCAGAGGTACAGACACAATGAAACCAGCTGGTTGATTATTTCTCTGGAAAAGCAGCTCAAATTCAATGAGTTATGCTTCAGAGTCTGACAACCCAATAGCCAGTTTACAGGATGGGAAACAGAACTGGTGCTCATCAGCAGTGAAATATACTGATTTAATGTAATTGGATTTTAATGCTCGCCCCACATTACTTTTCCCTGTTGTACCTTCTTTGCTTGCCAGTAACTCATGTACACACTTGAAAAATCCCTGATGTACAGTTATGCCAGATCCCTCAACAGGCTTGAAACACAAACAGCAGGGCACCAACTCCATTTATAGCGCATGATCGATTAGCTGAGGTTTTCCCCAAGTGATTAATAACCCTGGAGTCTGAAATGCCTGGCCAATGAGACTTTAAAAAGAATTTCTCCTCTGAATGTCTGGAAAACTGAAGTACCTAGAATAATTTCTGCAGGTATTTCTGAAAAATCCTGCCCGATTCTCATGTTAGGTATACAAAATACACTGTGAATCCCCACTCTGCTTTTAATGAGGAACTGTAACATAGAATAAACATCTGTTAGCTGAGAAGACGACTGAGCAGTAGTTTCTCTGAAACACTTACATTTATTATAAAGGTTAAATGACTTTTAAATTCTAAGTTTTTGTATAAATGTATCTATGAATACATTTTAATTTATTATTGTATTCTGAAAAAAAAAAAAATAACATATAAGACTTCTTTGGGGAGAATAATGGACTATGGTACATCATGGAAACTGATGCCCTCGAAGTTCTCCCTTACATGAGTTGGCTGCCATGTTTCTTGAACTGTCCTGTTGAATAAGGAACCTGAGCATTTTAAAAGTTAAGTGTTACTCATAATACTTAATATACCCAAATGCTGGTAGTAAATATTTCTATTGCCAGACTCTTGCAAAGTTACTATCACAAAACCCCAAATACATCGGTAATGTTCCATTACCAATCCCCTGGTTTCAGATAATTATTATTCCTGGTTGATAACATGTTTTTCGGAGGTATACTAAAATTATCACCAGTTGAGCATGATCACTCTTTGATAAATTTTCATGGGTATGTGTGCTTTAATGGGGTACTGTATAGAACTAATTGTATTTTCAAGTACAGACCTTACATATGTCATAGGAGATTGCAAAAATTTTCTTTAGTGGAAAATTATAGGATGATAACATCTAAAATAAGTGTGGGGTTTTTTACATAGTAGGTTGTTTTTCACTTAGGAAAGGATGAAAGGGTACTTATCAGTTTTAAAAAAGGACAAAGATATTTCTGAATTTTACAAAAGTTGTATTATATTTTCAGTTACTGAATCAGCCTCTTTGCTGATCCAGATTCAGGGCATTAATGTATTCACACTGAAAGATGTGGACCTTAAGAAGTGGCTGTTACACTTCACCTTAAGAGAGATGCACTTTCTTGTTGGCAAATATAATACATGTATTTGGAAGGCAACTCTTGTACTTCCTAGTGCTGCTAAAAGAATATTTCCAAATAAACCTCATATTGAACTGAACAGCTGTAGTAATCCCATTCTTGAGGACTTTGTAAGAACACTTCTTTTTTCCTTTCTTGAATGGTGCTTTTTTTCACCTTTGTTGCAAGTGGAAGACAAAGTCTCATTTCTTTGTAGGCTACATAATTTCATCCCATAGACATTTTCTTCTTTATTTCCACTCTTTTACTTTGAAGTTTGGAAGGGTTTTTTGTTAGTTTTGGTTTTGTTTTGTTTGTTCATTTTTCATTCAGACTCTACATTGCTGAAGTCATTGGCGATAATTTAAGCACTCTGTCACTAGTTCCAATTTTGACACCTTGTCACAAAACCCCACAGATTTCTTAGGCAAGATGGAGCTCATGAGAAGTACTTACCTGGTGAAGCCACAAGTGTTAGGTGTGACAAAGCTCAGTCAGGCCATCTTTTGTCTTGGTGCCTGAAGGCAGCATGCAGCATGGCCTGGTGCTCTGGCTCTCCCTGTGCTTGACAGACTGCTCTCCTCCATCTCTGAGACCGAAATACGTCTCAGGAAAGGGATGGCCACAGACAGGAAGAAAAGTCTGTATTAAAAAGTCTGTATGAAAGGAGCTGTATTTGACAGATTCTCTAATATGTGTTAAAGCAATATAATTTCAGCCACTGGTTATTGTTACTGAGAAGAGAGAAGGACAAAGTAAAAAAGCAAAAGTATGCTACAAGAGGAGCGTGATGAGGTGCTCCACAGTGAGGGCTGTCTGTGTCTCCATCCCCTTTTCTCCTGAAATTGCTGAATCTAGATAAAGGTCCAGGACTTGGGAGGGATTCATATCCTGTGATTTCTCGTCCCCTGCCAGCAGCTGGAGAGAGCTGTAGCTCTCTGAAAGCTTCACGTATCAGGACTCAGCTTCTGAGGTGCATACTTTGAGATCCTGATATCTAGGATTTAAGCTCTGAATAAGCCTTTGAAGACACTCTGCTGTCAAAACCCCACAGTGAAGAACAAAACCTGCAGCAGAGAGGCTGTATTAAACAGCCAAGCCGTGGCAATAGAAGCTATGAGGGAGCAAGCCAGTATGCACATGGCAGCTGTGTTTGAGGTGGTGAGAGCTAGGATGAAATGAGACACAAAAGTGACCAGACTTTATTTCTAGCTGATGCCTGAAGAAATCGGAAACTTCAGATCTGGTACTGAGCAAGCTGGACAATCAATGACTGCCCAGAGCTGTTCTTCATCCATTCTGCTTAGGTTTTGTTACTTCATTTTGTGATTTCAATAGGTCTTTTTCCCTTCTCACGTAAAAGAATTTGGTATAGGCACTTACAATGCTGCCTTGGTGTCTGGATAGACTGAGACTGCTGTGCCAGTCTGTCATGGGCTGCATAATACAAAAATTAAATCACCATTTGCAATTCAGCTGGTGGTAGGTGGATTCTCTGCAGATTCTCTGAGGCAATATTGGAAAAGAGTCTACCTGTTAATATTCCTACTAGTGGAACTGAAAAAAGTTATTTCAAGAACAATGCCATAGTAATTACTTTTTTGTTGATGTTGCTAAATGTAGCAAATACCTTAGATCAATGAGTTCTGTCAAGATGTAGGAGTTGGTGTAATTCTATGGCTTGTACAAATAAAGGAGGCTGAGGTGGATAGATGATGATAATAGTCCATTCTGACCTTATAATTTATGCACTTAGGAAGCCTCTTTTCCAGTTTGAGAGATACAAGTCTGTATTTTTAAAAAGAAGCTGCAAGGCTGTGTATGCTGTTCTGAAAGCATCTTGTAATTTTTAATTTTCTCCCTGTTAGACAGGCTGATTGTAATTCCATTACAATTTCTACTTTGTTACTATTAATGTTAAGAGTCTGATTTGGTATGTTAGATACATCGGTCTATTATGTTTTATATATAGCTGCATGCCTGTCAAAGCCCAAGACTAACAGACGAAGCTACACTCAGAGAAAAGAATAAAAGTAAAGAAAGTGAATAAAAAAATCATGTCCTTTCTTTTGTTATTCCTGGTAACACTGATGAATGTTTTGGAGACTCAGAAACCTAGAATAGACCTTCTTAAAGATTGTGCTGCCCAATTTTTTGCATGATTCTCCAGAACCTTGGTTCAGTAGGCTTTCTTCCACTTCTATGACTGCCAGATAGTTAAATTTGAGGTACACTCTGGACCAAGAGAACAGTGAAGTGAATAGGTCTTACAAATGGGCCCAAACAAAGGAAGAAAAGCAAAAACTTGCTTCAGAGAATAAGAGTAGTAAGACTGCCTCCCTCTTAGGGGCTAGTTTTTAGGGTTATTAAACCCAGCAGTTTATAAATTCACTTGCATCAGCCAAGTACATCACAAAATATACTGCACAGAAGAGCAGCTATTATGTACAGTAGCCACTTCACTGATTGCAATCAATGTCACAAATTAGAGTGATTTCCTGGCTTCAGATATGTCAGAGATAAACTTCGTGTGGTGAGTCATGCTGTCTGGACATTCAGCTTTGAGGCACTGTGTCACCTCAGGAATTTTCAATTTTTGTTTTTTGTGTTATTGCCACTGGATCTGTGCTCACTTTTAGTAAGTAAATATGAACTGCTCATAGATTTATTCAAATGGCATTCAATATTAAAAAAAAAAAAGCTCCCATCATGGCTTCTATACCTTTTATTGAAATATCTCTCTTTTTTTTTCAGCATCAAAATTTATGTTCAGAAATGGCAGATTTTGGTCAGTATTATCTAGGATTTTGATCTGAAAATTTAATACTTCCTTGTGCTTTTCTATTGTTGCCTTATTCCTTTTACAAATGCCTTTTTTAAACAAGCATTCTGCTGCATCCATGTGGTAAATCCAGTTTCAAAAACAACGTTTTGCATACTGTTTCACATAAAGTTTTTCTGTTTTACCAGCTGGGACTCCAGCATATTCAGGGAAAAAGACATTTCTCTCTGCTACAAAGAGGTATGGTGTAATTAGAAACAGTCTATACAGGGAGATTAGTGGGGAGCTGTTTTCTTGTGCCTTGCAGCAATGCACAGTTTTAGTGGATTAAGAGCATCCACAGCCATAGCATTAATTAAGAGTACCTGGTACACAGTGATTTCATGCTTTAGCCAACCTGATATTCAGTATTTTGTGGAGGAGACACATAACGTTGCTTACTGGGGAACAATTAAACAAATGGCAGCTAAACCTTGGCATCCACAGGCAACAAAGGGAAAATAAGCACTGTAACTGCTATTAATGAAAGGGTCAGCACTTCAGTGCTGGATTAACTGTTACTGGAGATTGGAGAGATAGGTAAATTATGTAATTAATTTCCTAATAATTTATTAGTTGTTAGATGTGGGTTTGTCTAAGCTGCAGTTAAGTTGAATGCTTGATGACCTTAGCTATACTCCCAGAGTCACTTCATCCAGTTTTAAGGATGTTTAGAGTAGTGCATAAGGAAGTTGCCCTGGCATCTTTTACCATCCTTTTTTGTTAGATTAGTTCACCAAGAACTGTAGTCAAACATACTGAGAAGATACAATGTGGCTTCTATGAGGTGGAGTTACCCAGTCATCATCAATATTTCTATCTTGAATGCTGTGTTAGGAAATCAGAGACCTCACAGGGAAAAATGATTCACAATTGGAGCAGTAGCCAAGAAGAAGCAAGTATTTAAACTAGGAAAAGGTGTGCCCCAATTCAAAGGGGAATCACAGTTTTATACAAAAAGATGGGAAAATGTGGTGAAAAGGAAAAACATTGTTAATTTACTTTCTGATGACAGATGAAAGCAATGTTATATGATATAAGACCATAAAGATAGCATGACTTGATACCCCCAATGGAGTTCACAGACAGTTCTGTGCTTTAAAATATGCAGCCTGGGTCTGCCCATCTTATTTCTGACTGCAGTGGAGTAGCTTTGATTTCTTTTGTATTACCGTAAGTTTGCTTTCCCTTTTTGTTTCAGTCACTTGTATTAAAATTATTGCTGAAAGATTCTGGCACAAAATCTCCATTTATTTAGTTTGGACAGGCATAATCATTTCTATAAAATGTCTCAGGAATACAAGTCCCACTTTTATTTTGATCTTTGCCTCATTCTTTCTGCTTAATATTTGTACGTACATATATATATATAGATAGATGATTTTTCTCTGATCCATTTAATAAATAAAGTGAGCATTCTCTTGTACCAGAGGAACATTTTTGACTTTTAGAAATGTGAAATTAGAAGAATCTAGGTAAATATAGCATGTAAATATAATGAATAATACTGCAATGAGCTAGTGAATATCTATGTCTTTCACATCTCTATCAAGAAAATTCCACACTGAGGTCATGACTGAGATGTTCACAAACACAGAATCTGTAGTGCTCATAGATTTTTAAATATCTGCTTCAGATCTCTGCCATGTGTTTGGTTTAGACACACAATGGGATTTATTTAAAGGGACAAAATCAACTTGAAAATTACAGTCTAAAAAATTCTTTCTGAATGTAATTATAAGTAACAAGTAAGGCTATCATAAATTCAAAAGGTAATGAAATAAATCTCTACTTTTTTGATTGGTTTACTTTCTGTGCTTGACAATTCTGTGTAATAATTCTAATACCTACCTTTTATGCAGTACTTTTCATCAGTAGGCCACAGCAGTTTTACTAAAATATGGTCCAATTTGCTCTATGTATAGGTAGTTTCACTGCTTCTTCCAACCTCAGTCAATTTTTTCCTGTCTGAAAGCTGTTTATAAACATCAGCTCAGAATCAATAAAAGATCCAAAGTATGTGAAATGACAGATCTACTATTTTAAAAAAGATCACTATCAGCTGGGTTTAATTAGCCACATTATAAAGAAAAGGTTGAAAATATCTTTCAGTTTGTAAAATTGGAACAAGAAGTTGATCATTAATATCTTAATAATTTAAAATCTGTCTCAGATTTTAGATGTTCTGAAGTTATTTTCTGAATTCCATTAAACTCATTTAGCCTTGTATTAGGTATTCAAGAAGAGTACGCCACAAAATATTACCAAAATTATCATATGCTTATTAGAAATGAATAGTCTGGGCATCCTTTATGCTCATAAAGATGAAACCTAGAAGCAAAGTCTTTTCTTTCTTTATTTCATGGAAACCAATGTTTTCTCTCTTCTTTATCATCGTATTTCCTAATTTAGAATCCCGAGTTCTGGATTGTTGGCTGTTATTGAGTTCATAACCTTGTATTTCTAACTGCAGTGAGAAAGTGTCTTGACTCTTGAATGTGAAGTTTGTGAAGAATGTTGCCTTTGTGGAAGAATGTACATTAGGTGCCTCTGAGCTGCTCAAGTGGTGAAATAAATATGTGGAACAATGTTTGGTACCTTTTGCTTTTCAAAAGACCTTAGATCTCATAACTATATTCTCTTAAAAGCTTTTGCCATACACTCAGCAGCATGTTCTGCTTTTTTGTTAGATTCATCTTTTGGCCTACTTTTCAAACTATGTTTTAACTGGAACTCAAACTCTTTTCCCTTTCCTACTATTTGCTGAGGCTAGCAATACCATGCTGAGTAAATAATCTATAGTCCATGGTCTACTATCCTATCAGCCTTGTTATCCTGGCTCCAAACCCCAAAATGTTGGATATCTAGCTGGTAAGTATTCCCAGGAAGGCTTCCTAATGACCTTCCCCACTGGTTACTATCATCATTGCTTATACACGGATAGAACTACCTTGTAATACACTGACTATATTTGGAAAAATTAATTGGGAGTTCTTATGGTGTTTTTGTTAGGAAAAGTGACATTTTTGAAGTTAAGAAAAATATCCCAATTCATGTCTTTCAGTAGGTATAACAAAACATTGCTAGAGAAAATATATTCCTAGATCTAATGGTACTTCATTCTCTTGCAAAAAAGCAGCTTGGGATCCAAATCAATCAGCAGATGAGATTATTGCAGTAATTTGGCTGCCCTGCTATTTAAAAAAATGTTTTTGACTGCATTTATAAAACATTTAATACATACATGAATGTCGTGCAAACGTACAATTACTTATTAAATGATAGAATGTAATAAAAAGCGGTTTATACATACATTAAAAATCAAGATGATGGAAATGACTCTACAATTGATAAAACATTATTTCATCTCAGCTGGGAAACCTACATATAAACTTTACACCTTAGCAATCTGATTGCAAGATTTTGTAAGTGTATCTTTTCTTGAAAGAAACAGTCTTTATCTGCACTACCTAGAAGAGTTTATGACTTGGCCACTAAGGGTTTAACAAAATGTCTTTCTTCAAGTACAAGCATGGACAGTGCAATTCTTTTAGTATGTTGTCCTGTCTCTAAATAAATGCAAAATCAACAAGACCCTTAATGTGAAGGAGAACATGTAGAAAACCAAATTGTTTTGCATTGCTGACTGTCCACACATGCAAGTGCAGACAATGTCTTTCCATCTGTATATCTTTGAAACTGAGCCTTCCAAAATGAGTGCACACTTATGTCTAGGTCAGCCATAAGGCAGGAGCTGAGGTGTGGCTTTAATAATGCACAGGATTCAAATGTGATTTTTGGCTTTTATGAAAAGTTCATATTTTTTCACTCCTCTGAAAATAAGTATTTCAGCAGCTTCTGTTGTCATTTATCAAGTTGCCCTTTCATGGAGCCAGGAGGATAAAAAACACTAGAAAAGGTCTTTTATACTCAAATTGTCTAACTAATTACACTGCCAACTCTGCAAATATGGCAGGTTGATTTTACCTGAGGGTTATGAATTCCATGTTTAAAACTAGAAACAATGATAGATGAAAAACAAAGGAAAGGTAAATGTCTCAGTATAATTTGCTGAAATGAATCTCACAAAGGTCTACCCTGGTGCACTGGTAGGAGTTTCCTGAGTACCAGAACTGAGGTTGAAGTGGCACACTGAGGTGTCATCTAGCATGCTCCTCTTGCAATGTGGATGCGGCGTCCTACAGCAATGAGCTTTTCACCTGTGTGTGATGGATGCATCGGACCACGAAATGCTGCAAATCTAGTAGTGATGAAAATACAATGTGCATGTGTGGTTGTAGAATGACCACATCTCTGCAAAAATCTGGCTCTTCTTCTCTCTTTGCACTGCCTTGTTCCATGATTTGAGAATTCCTCGTCTCATGGGGGAGAATGACAAAAAATCCTGACCACACCAACATCTGTCTTTTGCTCTTTCAGACATGTATTCTTTATGGAAGTACAAGAAAGGAAAAAGAACTGAGTGACTAGTAAAGCTGGAGGGACTTACTTTGTTCAAGACTCTTATGGTAAGAACTCATTAATCCTCATATACAGGAAAGCTGATCAGGATACGACCATAACCTTGACCTTACCTGGGAGAAGTGCAGTGCAGAGGACAATACACGACACTCAGCAATTAGCTCAGTCAGAGCAGACCTATAAAATAAATGTTATAATCAATAGGGAAACATGTCCTCGTGAAATACTTTTTTTGTAATGCTGGACTGAAATGAGCTGCAATTATTTTGGCAGGATGTTCAGAGAAATCCTTTCAAAGAAATCATTTGTTGAATACGATGAGATTTTTTAAGAGAGCTCTTCAGATTTTTTATTTTTTTTTTTTTACTTTCCTGAAAAGACATACTGAAGCAAATGAATAATTGGCAGAACATGGAATATGTAACATGCTGTGTGAAGACTGTATTCTTTCAAATCATCACTTGTCAGAAATTAATTCCTGTGCTAGGGGCCTTATCATTGAGAATGTAATGACTTAAATCTAACTGGGTTAACTTGGGTTCTCTGTGCTGCACAGCTGAGGAGAAATGACACATTTTAAGTTATTCAATTGCTCGGATGAGCTTTCATTTGTTCTGATTTAAGTGTTCTTAAGTAGCTGTCGTGTACTGACATTGTAAATATGATTTGAGGTATTGTGTGTTTTCAGGGCTAGTCTCCAAGGTTATCACCTTTTAGACTCTTGTCTTTAAGAATTCAAGGAACTCAGAATGATAGCTTGAAAATTGCTAATCTCTTCTGGAAAACCAACATATGAGATAAGTAAAAGTAGTTACATACCATTAAAATAATTGCTGAATTGTTATCATGCTTAGTGGAACGTTTTCAGACAGTTTGTTCTTAATAGAAATTATGCTTAAGCACAGCCTTCTAAGAGCTACTGCAAAACCTCTTCTTTTAAACCAACAAAATTTTGGTTTTGATTTTCATACTAAGTTATCTTATAAAAGAGTTGATGTTGCAGATAAGAAGAAAACTCAGAGTATGGTGGCTGTATTGCCTTGCTGCTGCCAAACAAAAAAGGCAGATGAAAAGCCCAGATAAGGACTTTTTTTTTTTGTTTTTTTTTCCCCTTGGGATTGTTTTCATCTGACAGAATATTGATTCAGTTTATGATTTCTGATTCCCAGAAGATGGGGTTACTTCTACCTTTATATGTCTGAAGTGGACAACATCAGCAGATAACAAACTTGGACAAACATATATTTGGAAAAAAGAATTTTGGGCATTTTTTTTTGCCCCAAATACATTGCAAATAGAAGAAAAGCATTTTTTTTTTTTTATGTCTGAGCAATAAGTAAATTGTCTGTTTGATCTCACTGCTTTGTGAATCGCTTTGTGAAATTGCTTTGTGAAAATTTGATATTTTAATAATTTAAAGTTTGGTGTTAAAATGCACTTTTTTGTTCTTCCCTGTACTTACTCTTGCAAATCCTTTTATGATATTTAATCATTATTTCATGTATGAGATGCACTTCTACCACAGATGCTGTCATGACTGCCATTAATACTGACAAGAATTTTCAAAGTAGTTGGAAATAATTGTTCTGTACAAGATTTTCATTGTATTTAGGTAAAAATAAAAATAAATTTATATCTGAAAAAATTGAAACTATATATTTGATGCAATTCTTTTTATAACCACAAAAGCCTAATGTAAGAAAAAAATATTAATGTTTAATATGATTCACTAACAATTCCAAATGTGAGACTGCGATTAAATTATATCTTTCATTCAGTAAGATAATTTTGATCCACAAAAAAGGAAAGAAGAATTTAATCTTTTACCTCAAAGTTGCCATTCTTTCAAATTCATCATTTTGTATTCTTGCGTCTAGCTTCAGGGTCATCCATTTAAAAGGGTTTTCCTAGCATATCTTCTGATAGGCAAACCTCTAAATTTTCAAGAGATGGCTAGGGGAAGTATTATAGCAATGATCACAATACATTTTCCTACTTTATTTTGTTTTCTAGGGTGTAAATTCTTCCAAGATTTCCTTTATCTTGCTGTTCAGAAAATAATGTACCTATATGGAGTATGAGTGTTTCTATGCAAGGAGAAAGTATGACAACAGGACTGCAGGAAGTGGGGATTGCAAATTTTACTGATGTTAGAATTAGAAATTATTTCAATAGGTTATGAACTTTCCTGTGTTTGACCTGAATGTAATGCATTGTGAAAGAAAGTTCTGTGGGAGTTCTGTTGGCATCAGTGTGTACAAGCTGACAATGTTCTCATAGTTAAAAAAAACAAATCAGTATAATAAATCAAAAAGCAGTGGCTGGTGAATGGTGACAGTGAGTAATGTGTGGATATTTTGATTAATAGAATCTCAGTCTATGTACACATGCTCTTACACACATTCATGCACTTTTCAGGCATGAGAAATGTTTTCCCGTCTTTGCTCTCAGCCTGAACCATTGTGCATTTGTTATACAGTCATCTATTTTTATGCTCTCAGCTATGGAGTTCATGAATGTTATGAATATGGGTATAAAGTGAGTACTCCTTGTTTTAAGGTAACACTTGATGAAGGGTTTTAGCTGTTACTGATTGCATCCATCATGCAGATGAAGATGTCCATTATAAATGCAGATAATCAGATCTTAGATATCTAAACTGCTTGAATGTGTAGAAGATACACAACTTTTTTTATAAAACTTTTTTTGTAACAGCTGTGATTTATAATAAATATGATAGCTATTTAATAATGGCCATAATAATATTCAATTTAATAATAATAATTTAATATTTTGTTGTGACAACCTCTGGTATCAAAACAGGCTGGAGGGATTTAGGGCAGCCCTGCTGAGAAGGACTTTTGGGGTGCTGTGGATGAGAGGGTGGACATGAGAGGGTAGTTGTATCCTGCTTGAAATGAACCAATTGCATTAGTAGAATTCAATTCAGAAGACCTGAATTTCTGTGTTGTGATAAGGTTTTTCATCTTATAAACTTTAAAGCACTATCAGTACTATTTGGTAGTAAAAGGATGACTAAACATGACTTAGCTGGCTGACTGTTCCCAATGCAATCTTTGCAAGGCAATCAGCAGCCTAAAGAGACAGATGTGAGTTCAGACAATCACTCAGTCTTTGCAGACAAACCACTTATTGAGGAAATCCACAATGGAATCTGTAATTCTGGGTTTGGGTTTTTTTCTTCTATTTCTTCTATTTATTTCCTTATGCTGCATAAGGTGAAATTCATGTCATGCCATAATTTTGTTGTCACGTGATAACTCCACTATCAATTTAGTTGCTCCTTCTAAATTTCTTGCTTTGTTAGTCTTTGTTAAGGAATTACAATTTTTTCTCCCAGTAAGCAGGGATGAGGCTTACAGAGTCTGTGTCCTCCTCAGGAGGACTAGAGCTTGTCTGGCAAGAAAGGACGTGTTTCACATGGGCACACGGTAGAGCCAAGCAAGTGCAATGTCAGTGAAGTTAAATGCAGATAGTTTGTGTTAGATCATTCACAATGTCAATTTGTCAGAGTAAAATTAATTTGGATTCTGTGCATTTCCTCTCTGTTCAGATAAGGCTCACCCTAATCTATAGTTACACCAGATCCTGCTGTATTCATAGCTCCCATTCATAGGAGCCTGTTAACTTAATTCGCACCAAATTGCACGAGAACAACAGGCTTCATCAATGTCTTCAGAGTCACCAGAGCTGTGCTGAATTTTGAGGGAGAGGTTATTCATAGTCCTTGCTCCTACGTGAGAAGGGAAAACTCCCTGCTCTAGTCAAGGTGCCTTTAAAAATACATTTTGCAAAAATCACATTTGCTTCTGTCGAGACTTGTTGATGCAGGCATTAAAGGAAGAACACAAGTCAAAACCAACAGAAAGAAAGCTTCAGGTCTGTTCAAAACAGTATTCCACTGAAGAATCAGAGGGTCAGGATAAAATTTAAGTCATTCATCAAAAGAGTGTAGTGTGATGTCATTTTCTATAGTGCTCAGTGCTGTAAAAACAAAGAATAAAAAACAGAAAGCAAAAGTTGCAGCATAAGCCCCATGAAGTAACTAATTTACTTTGTATATGAACAACAGTAGTGTGAATTTCCACAAATAAATTCTACTGAGAGAGAGAAATACAGCAGTAGGATCTCCTCATCTTGTTAAGAAAGAGAATGAAAGTTCAGCTAAGAGTAGTGATCTAAGACCATTTTTCTCATGATGAAGAAAAAGAAGCTGATTTATTTTGTGGTAAAACCATTTTTTTTTGCTGTTTCTAGTCTTCCCTAATTGAAGTCATTAGTATTGATTTCAGTCATAAAGGAAAAATATAAAAAAATGTCTCCTTAATTTTAGAAACACAGCAAAATCCAGGATAACTTTATTCCAAAAATAACCTGAAGATGGCACAATAGGCACATGGTGTTTTCTGGTTTGCTTAAGGTCAGACTGTGAAATGAGAGAATTTGTTGCTAAAATATGACTCCTTTGGAGGAGATCTTTAAAAAATAGAAGCAAAAGAGAAATTTAAACCTTTTAAAGCATAACCTATCAATAAAATTATTTTACAAGTGGAAAACAGGCTGTTAATTTCATGCTGCCTAAAAGATTAATATAAACAGGTGGGAAGACAGGGACTCATCATGGCTGGGTGTTATTGGCAAAAATAAGTGTAATTTGTGTTGTTTAGTTTTTATTGATAAATTTCTTTTGTAATTATAAAACAACTGATAACCTCATCTGTTATCTCCAGCATAATGTATAATCTACACCTAAATGCTAACTTTTATGAGGCCCATTTTGACTTTGGGAGAGACAAGATTACTTGCATAATCTCTATTTTATTAAAATATAAGAAATATTACGGGACATTTTTATTAAAAAATAAAATAGTGTCAAGTCGTATTAGTGAATGAGTATATCTGCATTATGCATGAATTAACCATAAATACACTTTCCACAACACACACAGGCACCCTGAAAATCTGGAGTTTATAAAACATAGAAGCAATTTCACAGATGTGCTGTAGCTAAGGGTGATTCAGCTTTCTATATCCGAGTATATATACTATGCCTGGATTTTCAAAATGTGTTTAACAAAGGCCTTGTGCAGAATGCTTGTATGGAATCAAAGCTGTCTCTATGGCAAGAAGGAGCAGTCCCTTTGTGAATTGCCACCTGAAAGACAGAGAAACAAGAAGGTGGGACTAAATGAGCTTCTACAGTGATAGAACATTGTCAGTGGAGACCCACAGAAGCCGTCACCAACACCTTTGCTATTTCACATGTCCAACCACAATGAAGAAAGGAGAAGGGAGTTGATAAAATTTACTGTCAAGACTACAATATGTAAGGCAGTGACAGTGAGCTGCAGAGGACTCCCCGTTTTAAGTGACTGAACAGTACAAGAATAGTTGAAGTTGTATATAGGTAATTATATTCAATGTGATTTACATGGGGAAAGCCAAGTGTTACTGTATGTTCACAGTAATGTGGTTTACAATAGCTGTTACCACTCAGAAAGGAGGTAGAGTCAGTACTCCAGTGGTGTACCAAAAATGCAAAACACTGATTTTTACCAAAATTTTCATTAGAAGCTGATAACAAGCAAGATTTTGGCTGCATATACAAAGGATAAAGACATCTGAAGGAACAGGGACTATCTTGAAAACAAGCTTGGCACATGTGAAATGTTTTCTCAGCTATCTCCTGCAGCCATTACTGAATTCCTAGGAGGTGAAGTCATATAACTTCAGTAATACAAATGTCGAATATCTAGTTTAAATAATTTTATTTTGTCTCCTTTCATAGCCAGTGTAGACACCCATGCTCTTCCAGAGGGGGATTCATTCCATCCTGGTCAGATACCTAAGGCAGATGAATTGAAATGCTCATCTCTCCATAAACTGTGTTGGCATACCGTAACTTACCGCCACAATAGGCATCTAGCAATTATTTATGCAGCTACAAGTGTTGTTGTTGTTGTTGTTGTTGTTGTTGTTGTTGTGCTGTAATAATTTAATTGACTGTTTTATAGCTATGTGGTCTCAAGGTAACATTGCCCCATACCTGAATGTGTTAGAGGAAGAGGGAGGGAAGAGCATAGGAACTTTTCTGGTTGGGTTCCTCTCTGAAGTCAGTGTACTGCAGAGTCTTGACAGCAATGAGCAGCGCCTAAGTGCCTTTCTGCTGCTTGCTCCCAAACTGGGCAATCTCACTGGAGTCACTTTTAATCTTGCCTCTAGGAGCTTTTTCTCTTCATGTAAATATTCATGGAAGCACTGACTGAAATCCAGGTTTCCCAGGAGAACGTAGTACCCACAAGAGTCTCAAATCCTTCTCACTCTGCGGGCTCACATATTCTTTCCTGTATTTTAAATGTAGTGAAATGGCTTCAGAAAGGGAAGTTGAGGGATTTCTTAACAGGATAGCTTGTCTCAGAGAAAAAGAAAATGTGGATCCACATTCTCACCCATGTTAGTTATCTCCATGATGATGATGATGATGATGATGATGATGAAATGAACTTCTAAAATTCCTTTGAACCCAAACCATTCTATGATTCTATTTCAATATATGCTTTTATAGACTATATGAATGCTATAACCTCCAGTCATTGGATGGTATATGCCTGTATTGCACTTGCATCTAAATCTTTGTGAGAACAATTTCTCAGAACATTTGATTCAAGAATGATTCCTGGAAGTGGAAAGGAAATGGGTGAAAAGTTTTTATTCCACTGGATTTTTTTAGAACTTGTCCTCCTTCCCTAGCTGTTGCACATATCATGTGAGCTGGTAGGAGCAGCTCTCTTTCCAGTGTAAAAGTTCTAATAAGCCCTCTCCACAGGGCTAATTCTCTCTTTGCTTTATACTTCTCTGTGCCTGGCTGAGGGCTGTAAACTCTCCCAGACATTTTTTTTGAAAAAAAATTCACAAGATTCTGTGTGGGCAGGGGGCCCAGGCTGTAGATGTGCCCCTCTGTGTTCCCTTACAACCGTTCTGCAGGCCAGATTTATCCTTGACAAAGATTTTTAGGGCTTTAGGATGGTTATTGGGATGTTTTTTTGGGTATAAACATGGACATGAGTTGCCATCCCTGAGTGTGGTTAAGGGACATGTAGTTGTAGCACTGGGGGACATGGTTTAGTGGAGGATTTGGAAGTACTAGATTAGTGTTTAGACTCAGTGGTCTTAGAGATCTTTTCCAGCCTAAATGATTCTATGGTTCTATACCAAGAGCAAGGCTCAGGCTCAGGCAAGGTTTTGGCTAAAGTACAACTCCTGAAGAAAGGAGGGAGAACCAAGCTTTTTTTGTTTCCAACAAAAATTTGACAGTTTTTCCTTTTTCTGTTGTATTATTTTACCATCTCCACATTTATCTATATCACTGCCAGGATTTCTTCTGTTGCTCTGAAGGTGACTGAGGTATGGCTGCCTGATTTTCATGGAAACTGACTACAACTGCCCATATGGAAAATTAGGGTGCTCCAGCTGTGTGTGGGGTGTAATTTCCAGCTGCGAGGTGGCAGTAAACAGCTGGGGGTGATAATTTCTCAAACTGCTCCAGCTACATTCACAACATATGCCTATGCCCGAAGGATTTTCAGTAAACTAACCATATTTTTTAGCAGTATTTAAAACATTTCTTATTTCAAATGTACAAAGTAAAATCTAATACTGCAAATTTTGAGGTAACTTAATCTTACTGTAAGGAAAAATGCCAAGTATTTAAGGACAACAGCTGTGGCTACTCTGCTTGAAAGAATTTCTATTACCATCTGGGAAAAGACAAAACAAAATATTATGAAAATTTATACAGACCTATAGTGTGCTTCCTGAATCCACTTAACCTCTGCCACCCAATTTTCCTAATCAATCAAGTCTGTTAATAATGATGTTAAGATTTACAATATAGACTGTGTGCAGTGCAAGTCTGGCAGAAGTGAAGCTCCTCTGAAAATTTTCCTGAGAATTACTGTGTGCACTTATAAAACTTTCACCATCCAGAATTAATGCATTTACTACACATATTCAGTTTTAAATCTCTATAGTCCAATTCTGTGGCCTGTTCATTTATGGATATATTTCCTCTGGAAAAAAAGGTAATATACAGAATATAATTGTAATATAATGCATACTCTTACAGTAATTGTATGTAGGATGCTATGAAGCTGATATCCTGCCACTAAGATATAAATAGCAAGTCCTAGTCAGCTGTGGAAACTGATTGCAGTGCTGTTCTGCACACCTGTGGCTACATAGGATTCAGGGTGCCAGAGGATGAGAATGGCAGCATGCAAATATGTAAGGCATTTAGTGGTGGCACTTCTGCCATGATGAGATTGCTTATGGCATGTAGGGCAACTAGCAATGCTAAGTATCTGTGAAATAAGGGCCCTGAATTACAGTCCTAAATATAGCTTTTGTGATTTGCTTCAGGCTTTTAAATTTTACTATTTTGACTTAGCTGCTTGCAGAACCATAGTTTATAAATTCTGGTGCAGTGTTCAGCCAGCTTATAAGAGTTCATGCAAAAAAGAGTTGTTTCAGAAATTCTAATAGACCCCAAACTGTCATACACGTGCACTTTATAATAGATAGTAGTATTATTATCAAGAATTCTCAAGAGAAATCATGGTTATGTTGCCTGCTTTCACCGCCTAAAGTTTTTTATATAGTTAAGAAAAAGACTTACTCATGACTTCAGAAAACTCTGGTTCTTTTGAACCAAGCATCAGTTATAATGATTTTACCCATTGTGTAAATGATAACATGCATGCATACTGTATGAGAAAACAGATTTGATTGATAACTTCAACAGGGTGATATTCAAAAGGATATAATAACCAATGCTTTCAAAATAACATCTTTTGCTGGTTCTTTTATTGTTTCAAAATATTTTTGAAATTGAACAGTAATAACAATAATAATAATTTGTGTGTATGTTTCCTTTCAATTCTCAATCTAAGAGTACATGCATTAATAAATTAAGCCTCACAGCAACTCTGTAATTTAAGAATATTTTTATCCATGTTTGACAGATGGAGAAACAGAGGTACTGCGAATTACAAATGCATTTGCAAAAGTGTGATTAGGCTGTACAGACAAGAATATGAATACAGAATCTAGGGTACTCCAGAACAGTGGAGAATTTTCAAGAATAAGAGGTATGTTCTTTTGAAAATATGGTCTTACAGAGGATCTGCAGGCTGATGGCCTGAACTGGCATTATCAGCATGGCACAACACTGCTCTTTGAAATATATTGATTTGACTCTGTGCTAGTTAAAGGATCTCACTGCTGCTGCTCTTTCCCTGTTATAGATCAGCATTCTGAAACCCTTGTCAACAGCAGATCGATATTTCAATGCTTCACTATAAAATAGTCCCCATACTTGAATTCATGTAAGGTGGTGTTTTTCAAGGTTATGAATTGTCCACATGGTGCCAATAACACTGCAAACATGCACTGAGCAAGTGACAACTGCTCATCTGCAGCTAGAGACTTTAATACAGAGGGAACCGTTCCTGACTCAGTTTTTTGGGATACCAGTGCTGGAAATGGAAGCAGCTTCTGTTTTGTGCCAGGCAACATACGCACACCTGCTGACACTTTGGGCAACACTCAGGTGCCACTGAAAAGCATCTTGTGTACAGCTGAAGATGTGGCTGTGGGAGCACCTGCTCTGTTTAAGGTCACTTGAATATTGACAACCATGATGGCCTGTGAGTTTCCTGGGTCTGTGCAGACTTGCTGTCTGTTCCAGTAGACAGAGATTCTATTCAGCTTTGTGTTCCAGATCTGAGCCAACTTACTGACTCTTGGAAATTATTTGGAAGAAATACATCAACACCAGGGCAGAATTAAGTACTATGACAGCTTCCTTCTAAAAATCCTGTTATCAGTCTTCAAGGCAGATCAGAAGACAACCTTTTTGGCACCAGAGGTACTCTCCTTGACTGTTTGCAGTTATAAGGAAAGCATTCCATTCTTTCTGTTCTTCCTTAATACAGAACCAGGAAGTTATATAAAAACTTGAATAGTAGAACATTCATCATCAACAAATTACTAAAATGGATCTTTAGTCTTTGATAAAATATTAATTACCACCCAGATGAGATAGATATATAGATAGATAGAAATGTTCAAATTCAACATCACTTATCACTTAACCCTTTTCTTATTCTCAGAGTTTGAACTTCTCATTTTAATGCATATGTAGAAATAAATAAGCTTTGGTTTATCAGAAATCCAGAATTATTTCCTGCAATTATTCTGCAAATGACTAGATTAAAGGCATCATTAAAAAAAATGACTACAAATGATTTAGGTTTATTTGAATATTCATTTTGTTCTTAAGTTAAGGGATCATTGCAATAAGCAGAAGAAAAAGTGCTGTAAATAAATCCCCTTTCATACTTTACATAAAAATTTCAATCATAACAAGAAGAGTTCTACATTTGTTTTTATATAGGGGTTACATATGTTTTATATAGGGGTATGTATATGATATATGTTAATCAATAATGAATGTCTGTGGTACAAATATATTTATGGATAGAGCTTCTTTATGTTCTTATTAAACACATTTTTGCTCAGGTTTACTATTTTGTTTCTTTTATTTTCTAAGATTGGGAATTAACCATTTCTTGGGAAAAAAGTGATTAAATCTCATTTGTCCGACTGACCTTAATTAACTAATCTGAAACTAAGAGAAACAACTGTTTTGACGTGTCTTAAAGATAAAAATAATAGCTCAGAAATTTGAGCATAGTATGTTTATTATGTTTTAAAAAAATACAATTTAATAATTATTCTTGTATAAAATTATGTGATTTAATTTTTAATCTTACAGTGTGCTTTTTTTTCCCACTCATGTAATAGAAGAAATTTTCATTCCTATATTTAGACTGTCTTTGGAATGTCTGTGAAAGGTATACATCTGAATCATCTCTGATTGATGGGAAAAGATGTAGAAAGAAAAACATTGTTTTCTATTCACTACCTCCTTACTCAGTTGTGAGGTGTCAGGGCTGTGATTTACAGTGATCTCAGTTCAGCTGGCTGGGCTTTGCCAGGTAAGGTACTGCAGCAAGAATAGCACTACAGTCGACCTCCTCCTCCACATTCCTGGAGTTCTTCCCTCTTCATTTTCCACATGCAAGGGTTTAAAGTAGAAAATATAAACTGGTTTTCCTACCTTTATGCTGTTCAAGTACTCCCTGCTCTGAGAAACTTTCAGCTGCTTGTTTAAAGCATTGTTGAGTGCTCATTGTGCTCTGGGAGTTAAAACACATTTAAGTAGTTCTGAGGCTCTTGCCCATTGTTTTAATTTAAAAAATATTTAGGCTATTGATTAGCTGGATTGGCTCTTGTCTAGTTCCTTATTTAGAAGACCTCTTTGAGTTTCCCTGATGTGAGGGATTCTTTTCCCTATATAAGTGCTGTAGATAAAAACAATGGCACATCAATTATGTGGGAAGTAGGATTATGAAGAATGCAAATAATATGAAGTCAAACCATGGGAAACACAGTATTTAAAGTGATATTACAGTTAAAATGCATGATGTTTTCAAGGTAATATACTGGACTAAATTTCTTTGCAGTTAAGTGAGAAATATAGTTTCAGGCTACCTTGCTATGTCCAGTGTGTGGAGTTACAGAAATGTAATTTCTTTTTCCCTTTGCTTTTCTGCACCATCTGGTTGATCAATATATTAAATCAATGAGCTACTAACCACCTTTTTCCATTGCTTTTCCCAATGCACTCCTTTGTCATTAAGATCCCACACTTGAGAGAAAGCTTTTTCCATTGTTTGACTTTTGAGTCAAAGTTTATTTCTTTGAAATAGAATTACAAATTCTATTTCAATTGAGTTTATGGAAACTGCTTTTGTGTCAGAAAACAGATGAATTTTTAATTTCTGCTTTTGACATGGCACATTCTCATACTTCAGTTTCTTGGAAGGTTTGTCCACCATCAGAACTTCATTCTCCCTGAGTGTTCTTAATTTTTTCAGGTTTCCCAGTACCCTTCACCTTACAACTTTAGTAATTTCCAACTAATTTGTCTTTGCTATTCATTCTTCATGTCTGGCTTATCTACGAATTATTTCTATCCAAAGCAGTGCCAAAGATTCAATAATTTTTTTATTTGCTGATTGAACTAAAAAATTTCCAAACTTCTTAAATTGTCTTCCTTGCTGTGAACTCTTTGGAAAATTGCATTTTATATCATCTCATCCTTTAACAAGCCCCTACCTAGTGCTCCATTCAGATCACTGCTGTTGAAACTTAGCCCACTGCTGTCGGTGTCACTTTTTTAATTCCTATGAATTTCTATTTTCCTATTTTTGTTGTTCTAATGCCTTTTTTTTGTGTCTTTTGTTTCAGTTGTTAAGAATTTAAGAAATTTGACCCCTGCTCACTTGGCTTTGCATTTCATTGTCATCTTGTTTCCATTCTGTTCCTTTCTCCCAGTGGTCCTTGCATTTTTTCTATTTAAACTTTTAAATTATTTCCTAGTATCCCTTTGGTTTGGAACATTCTTCTTTATCTCAAGTGTAAGGTGTCTAGCTTTCTACTTCGAGTTTCTTTTACTGATTGTGCTGGTATTTGACTTATATTGCTTTTACTGTGGCTTTTTCACAGATCACAGTCATGAAGTATCTGGTTTAGTACAGGCAGAAATAAATTTCATTCTGTAATGAGCAGACTAATTTCTAGAACACAGACCCTTCTCAAATTCATTTTGTATTCCCTGTATTCTGAATATAGCAGATAGGAATCGTTATACTCATCTCTAATGGGTTTAACACTATGACAGGTTTGGACATGCACATGACAATAACTTTCATTTCACAAACAATGGATATTGAAAGAACAGGATAAGAGAGGAAAATAATGATCACATGTATCCTTGAGTCTAACTATGGCTGATTACTGCATGTATTTGTATATTTGTATACGGATTTTATCCTAGAAGAAAATGTAGCGTGAAAATAAGCTCAGACCCTTAGCACTAGAGGTCACTAAACCCAACAATTTCAAAGGGACTCTAAACAGTGTTTTTTATTTTTGTTTGTTTGTTTGGTTCGGTTTTTTGGTTTTTTTTGGTTTTTATTTTATTTTTTAACTGAACACATAATTTATACTACTACAGTTAAAACCCTCAAGAGACAGCAGTAGGTGAGAAGCCATCTGCTCCTGTGTATAAGTGGGTAAGGTATCTACAGTGAAACTACTCAGCTGAGACCATTCCTCATGATGGAGGAACCTGTGCCTCACCTCACTGATTAGTGATAAACATAACAAAGAAAGGATATATTGTCTTATTTCACTCTTACTCCAACTTGCCTTTATAATCCAGGCATGATAAAAGGAAATAAGTCAGTTTTCAGACAAGTAGGTGGTTATATCATTGTGAGACTGGATGAGCTGGGAAACTTAAATTACCTTAGAAAAATAAGCTTTAATTCAGAGACCAAGCAACAGGTTAAACTGCAGAGGAAAGATCAGATATTAATGTAGAATGATAACTTGAATCTTAACAGATGTATCTTCTGTCTTTGAGGAAAATGTTTCACAAGACTTAGTAGTACAAAAAATTCTCAGCTTAACAAAAGGATGAATGTAATAAAGTTCTCAGTCAAGAGACAAAAAGAAATGAAGAACTTTTGGTTTTCTGGTTTTGGATCCATTGGAAAAACTAAGGTATTGTTAGTTATGATTGATTTAAATAGCTTGCCCTAAACATATTGAGGACTTTTTGGTGTTATCTTTGATATCTATAATACGACATTCCCTCAAGACAAAATGGATTCAGCACAAGAAAAAAGAGAAGAAAAAATGGAGAAGAGATTGAATAGGGAGAGGTTTGGATCACTCTTTTGGGAGAAGAAGGATACAGATAAAATAGTAATCTTCCACAATGAGCATATTGCCCTGTGCAGTCTGTAGTGGAGCTTAAGACTCCCACTTTATGCCATTACCCTGATACTAGAGAGAACCTGTGAATTTCACCCAGTGTCCTGGTCGTTCCTGCTGCTAGCCCAAACAGGAGCTGATGAGTTATTAGTGCTGTCAGCCACTCTTTCAGCTCGAGTAGCATAATTCTATATCATTTATATAATTTATATCATCCTGATATAAATCCTTGTTGCTCTCAGTTTCCTACCACGTGATAGAGCTGGATTTTTTTTAACAGAAATTTTACATAATTTCAATAAAGCTACCTTATATTATATACCTCTGATTTTATTAGATCAAGAAGGAAAACAATTTTATAGTCAGGGAATTTCAGGATTTGCTTTACTTTTCTAATCATACTCTTGCCTTCTGCAAATGCACTATGCTGTGGGCTTTAATTGTATAGTATATGTATGTTTTTAATAAAGGGTCTGTGTCATTGTACAAGAGGAAAGAAATATGCACTAAAGGAGACTATTGTCTACAGTTGCTAAATAAGTAGACCTTCTTGACCTTAATTTCTTTGCTCTTCAGTTCTCTATAATCTTGTAGGAGTGTTGTGAACAGTGGTTAATTAATATTTTTAATTGTTTACGTACTGTGGTGATGAGCACGAGAGAAACTTATGAAGAAATTAACAACTCTGTCTTGAGAGAAGTGTTTGACTAGTGTGCAGTAAATAAGGCCTTGGGTCACACATTGAAAAATGAGGAGATAACAAAATATTGAATAGTTACTCATTATGTGAACATTCTGTGCACTGAGCAAAGCAGAGGCCCTGTGAAAGAGAAAAGTGGTCACATAATTAGATTTTGTCAAAGAGCTTATGTGCAAAGAGGATGCACAAAAAATAAAGGATGGATAGGAAAATTAAAGATAGGCCTTTCTTAATATTCAAAGCTTTCTTCAATAGTTGTATGCTATGCTTTCAACATAATTTGGATTTTTATGTGTGTATTTGCCTTCTGTGTGTAGGCAAAAGAAATTTTTCATGGCTTTGAAATACATAAACTATTAAAAGCTGACATGATAAATCTTGATTGAACATTCAATCTTAATATTTATTTAAGTCTATTTAAATCTTAATTTATTTATTTAATCTTATTTAAATCTGTTGTACTTGGCCTTTCCAAGGAAAATTTAAACAATAAATAATAAGATGAAAAAACACATTGCATCTTTCAAAGTAGTTTACTCCCTTTTCCTTCAGCTTGTTTCCTTCAGCACTTTGTGGCTCTTGGATTAACGTGATTATTCTAAAAATGCGACTTTAAGAAGAGCAGTTTCCCATCAAAAATTGCTCCTCAAGTAAACTGTTAGGTGTGTACACACACACAAAAAAATTCTGAACAAGCAGATAGGCTTCATTTCTATCAGATGGCAAAAGATCTATAATGTGTAATCTCACCTCTATTTGTGATACTAGTTTTAAAAATTTCTCTAGATTGCTTTATTTGGACAAAGGTTTTTAAATTCTTCAAAATACTGGCTTCTCTGTCAATAGGTCTAGAGGAGAGGTTATCAGATAACATCTTTGCAAATGTGGTGGAGGAATGCAAGGTTTTGAGCTTTTATTTGACAATGGGCATTTTAAAGGGACTTGGAAGATGGGGAGTTGTGAAGTATTTGCTTGGATTTTAAATTGAAACTCAAATTGTGGAATATATATATCTTTGTTAAAGAGACATGTGCTCAGTTTTTAGATGAAAAGGAAAAGATGCCACTAAGATTATGTGATGACACTAATACACAGGTAAAGAATTGAAGCTAAAGAACAGATTTTTTGTATATATTTTTGAAATGCTAAGTAAACAATAGAAGATGCTTTATATGTTAGATAAGATGGGATACTTATCATAAGAATTTGTTGGATTTGTGGTAGCTTTAGTGTACATTTTGTCCTTCATTGTCAGTTTCCATTTATAAATTTTAAAAACACAGATCACACACACACACACACACACACACACACGCACTTAGTTGGTTACTGCAAAGAAGAACTTTGAACTTGTTGTTGTTGAAGAGTCATGTCCACAGAAAGCAAAAGCTGTAGTAAAGCAATTATCTTGTAGTAGTTCCAGACATCAAAATCTATTTTGGAAAATAATGCATTTGTATATGATATTTCATTTAGCAATTTAAATATCTTCACAATAGTTTTTACCCATGAATATACTCAGAAAAATTACTTAGCAGTCTTTCAATTTCAATAAAATTGTCTTCCTAATGTTACCCATGATTTGGCAATTGGCTTCACCGTGTAGTGTTTCATGGATATATAGGGGTTCTGCTTTACCCACAATGTTTTCTTTGAAAAACAGAAAATACATTTTTATGCTTTTCGATTTGAAAATATGATCTAAAAAAATGGAGCTATTTTCTTCCCAGGAAATTTAATGGATTATATGGAGCAGAGGACTATATCTTTAGTAATACTTTCCACTGTGTTTCAAGACCAGATCTGAATGTGTGGGGACTTCTGTCACATATTATTACTGGGGAACAATTGGATTTTCTAGATTATTTTGGCAGTAACTCTAACAATGGCTATATTTCTTTTGATGTTTTTCCCAGCTAGTTTATTTTTATCTTGACATTTTGCCCATCCTGTGAATCTCATCATGGGAAAGAAACAGCAGTTTGTCTCAGAGCAGTTCAATTTCAATCTCTAGGTGACAAGTTGATATTTCTTTCCTCTTGAAGAAGCTTTTAATATGATGTGTTAAATGTCAAGGAAACTCTTCAATATATATTGAACTTTACTAACCTTATTTCTCTTAATATTAATGACATATTGACAGCATCTTTTGAAAAATGAACACTTCTCACAGATGTCAGGATTCTGCACTCACATTATTCCTACAGGAATCCCACATTCCAGTTATTATTGCTCAGAATTATAGTAACTTTTACTTTACAAAGACTTTTACAGACTTTAAAAAAATTCATTTCATGAGTTTTGCTTCATTATTGGGTGCTGAAGTGCTGATCTAATTCATTAGAGATAACAGGTTGGTTAGTAATTTTGTGAGTTAGCTTTGAATGATAATTTTAATTTGGGATCTGAAGTTCCTGAAGCTAGTTCTCCTAAGATCATTTATTGATCTTATAAATCTAGGTGGCTAAGTGAAGGTGTCCTATAAGGGCTGTTACCTGTGAGAACAAAATGGAATTTTTGTCCAGGAAAACAGCAAGTATCCATATTGGAGCCAAGATCTCAATTCATGATGAGCACTGCTGAAGGTCCACAGAAGTAAATAGTTCTATGGATACGTTCAAAAAGGAGAATCAGTAATTTCTCGAACAAATCTCACAAAGTGCTCCCTAAAATGGAGGATCATGGAACTGCCTAAACATTGGTACCTGGAGCCATCTGCAGTGCTGCAGGCTGAAACACCTCTATCAGGTGCAAGATCTGATAGAGGGAGACCTTCTGCAGCTCCATCTGACACGTGGAAAAGGTGCTCATGGATATCTGCTAGAGTACCAGCTGCCTGTGTCTGAGCACAGACATTCACTGAGGTGAATGCCTAAGGACAGCTGCGTGTTTCTCTGGGCCCCAGATGCTGTGTCCTCGGCCGACTGCAATGAGATTTCAATCCCTTCGCTCACATGTTGCTGTCTGTACATAGACACTTTGTCTTGTATACTCCTGAAACTTAGTCCTGATGCTTCCTTCTAAAGAAGATCATATACAGCTGCTTCTAGCTTCTTAAACTCTTTCTTTTTGTTGTACACTAATACATATTAATGTATTCTTCTAGACATTAAAAAAAACCCCACCCAATATCACCCTATTTGGACAAAATTCACCCGAGTATGTATTTGGAAGAAATTCTATATTGAGCACATTAAATACAGTTTAAGGATTTTGTTGCAGTGAGAGATTTTGCATTGACTGTCTCTCATTGAAGGAAATGTGTAATTATTGAACTTGAATTCTGCTGAATAGTTTTGTGCACATCTTACTTTCTCTTTAATACCAGATAATATGATGTTAAATGCAGTTGATGTCCAATACAGTGAAACATATCTTATGTATTACTAGGAAATATAATTTAATACAGTTGTGGTGATTTAAATATATTTGTGAGGCTCTTAAATTACACTGAAGTACGAACAACTACAACTTATTTGTTATGTTTTTTTCCTTGTAATTAAGAAAATTCTGAGCTACAGACCCACAGATATATTAATTTAGTTTTGGTCATTACCATGTTTTTAATAATTTGTTTAATATACAAGAAGAAAAATCATTAGAAGGGAAAAGCTTTTTTCATTCCCATGGGAAGTCTGATACATGATATAAACATATTACACCTGTCTATGGAAAAGCAGTGCCTGGTCCCATTTATAGTGTATTGTGCTTGCTTAGAGCATTAAAAGCATTTGTTTAGAAGGAAAGGGATTAGAGTTAGCAGCAAACAATATGCAAAACCCATTTGTTTGTTTACTTATTTATTGTGAACTATTCAGAAAGATCTATCCTGTCTCTGAGTCTTTATTAATATTTAAAGTTTAACATAAGGATAAATATTCTTAGAAGAAAAAGTCATGATTGCCCAAGGCCACAGCATTCTATCAGAATGGATAGTTGCTTAGATTTTAAACCCCATAGCATGAAAAGTAATGTTGAGTAATCAGATGTCTCAGGTTGCCCTCTGAGAAAGCCCCAATAAACTATTTGTCGTTATTATTCACAGTTGCTATTGCAAGAAAGTCAAGGGCAATATAGGTTTATGGAAAGTGTACATTCATGCATAAGGAAGAATGTGTCAGAGATGATGACAAGAGCCTTACACCCCAAGGGCTGCACTTTCAGCCTGAAGAATGTTCAGAAAAAGCTGCGAGGTGCCTGTGCTGTATCTGAACTGGAAGAACTGGAAGCACATCTTGCTCCTTGTGGCTTCTCATCACTGTCCTGCCTCTGCTGATCTTGGGACACGTGGCAGAGCGCGTATGATGAATAAATTGCACATAGCCTCAGAGACCTGCCTGCGCTGTGCATGACAGGAAGGAATCATGGTCATTCACTGCTGGCTCCTGGGAACTGTCAATGTTGCCACCGGTCCTGGAGTTGGAGATGTCACCTCTCATAGACACTGCTGCTACCACTATCACTGCTACTACCACTGCCACACCTCTTTGCACATATAAGTGACAGTTTTAGCTCTCTGAGAATATTTCAGATTTCTGGAGGATGTTGTATACCTCCAAGGTGAAACAAGATAAAGAAAGATGGGAGAGCCCTGATATCCCACCAGCACAGTACAAAGGCAAGGCTGGGGTTCTTCGCCCCATGCTCGAGATCAACAGGAACTGAAGTGTCAGTCTGTTATCAATTCTCAAATTCTCATCTCAGTTACACTAGCTGTAAGGTGGAGAAACTCTAAAATAATTCAGAAAAGATAGTCTGGATTTATGTGGGTGCATCTGGGGACAGTGTTTTGCTCTGTTTTTGCATACAAGCAAATTATTTGCTTCAACTTTCCAGAAAAAAGGCTTCACTTAATGGCAAAGCAACATAATTGTTTGTGGTTTTTGCTGAGGTTTTTGTTTGTTTGCTTTGTTTCCATTGCACAGTGTCTTTTAAGCATTCAGAAAACAATATGTGACTATTTATAATCTTGCAAACTGGATCAACTGTTCTCTTTCTCAGTACTTGATTTAATGTGAGAATGATGGGGAAGACAACGTTGTTAGTTTTAATAAAATTAACTTTGTAGCATTATTTCAATGCTTTACAGTAAGTTTCTATGATGCCCCAGGGGCACCTCTGTTTGTACTCAAATGTCTTGATCACAGTTTTGTTAGAGTAGAATCACTTGGCCTTATTCTCTCTCTCTCTTTTAGCCGCCCCGTGATACAAATAGATGCGCTATTGGGGCACTGATTAAAATTTGTATGTTTTAGAAATATGTTCCTAGAATCATGTTGCCACAGGAGTAGCTCTGAACTATCAGGATCTGTGCTATTTTCACATCAAAGTACAAGCTGGAAATATTCTGAAGCATAAATAACTTATAGTCTTCTTAAAATACTATTTATGCATACTAATTAGTTGTAACCATGGGAAGTGGTATTAGCAGTATACTTTTCATTTTAAACCATGCTCTCTTGTGCTCCACTTGATTAATTGTCACAGACTGTAATTTTATCATAGTTAAAACTGATTCAAGCCCATTTCCCTGTAGTAATATATATATTTTTTTTGGTTTGGAGAAATTAATATTCCTCGAGATCTAATTAATGATCTCCAAAGAATTATTTGCATGGAGGATGTTAGAGTTTTACAGCAATTATGCATTATATGTAACTCATTAAAAGGTCCATTTTCATTACTGGATTTAGTGATGAGGTGACAGGCGTAACCACTCCAACTGGCCAGGCAAAATAGAAAGTGAGACTGGGAAATCCTTCATTCTAAAGCCATCAGTGTAGCCAAGTTATTTCTCCATCATGAAATTTTTAGAAAGAAAGTAGCTCTGAAATTAACGGTAAGGTCTTTTGAAGGTTACCTGTTTGGCAATAATTGTGGCATATTCCTTCCATTCAAAGAAGGATGCATCTGATGGTGTTCTGAGGGGCTGGATCCCGCTACATTTCCTTCTCACTGAGTATCACCATCAGTCATCACTTGATTTGAATCATCCTGAGCCACAAGATACGATGCAGTGTGGGAGAGAGTGGACAGCTTTCACTGGTGGGATGTAGAGCAATGAAATATCAAACACCAGTTCTTTTCCAAACCTGTGTCAGTCATGCCTCTGATAATGGGAGGAATCAGAAGCACCTTTCTTTTATCTTTTTTTCAAGCGATATTTTGCATAAAAGTTTGGCTCAGAAATTGATCTTTAGTTCTGTTACACTGGAAGTGGCTGTGTATAACAAACTTTAATATGTTTAATTTGTCTGAGGCATCATTAAAGCCCACCAGGCTAGCTGTGCGCAAGGTAGCGTAATTCATGGCAGACAGGAGATCCATTCATTATTTCTGCCATAATTACAGCAAGAGCATTATTGATAAATCAAACAGAAGTAATAATTCTTTTTAAAAAATGAAGCTTCTGTGGCTTTATAATGAAACAGGAAGATACTGTATGTAAAATCAATCTTCCCAATTGCACATTTATTGGGACTTCTGAGATGCAGAACAAAAACATTCACACCTTTTCCCTGTGTTTCATGTATATATTTCATCTCAGGCAATATTAATATATAAAAAGTCACACACTACAGCTCAAAATATGCAAACTGTGTGTTTTGTCTCTTTCATTCCCACCTGCACATTCCCCAATAAATCAGTGATAATAATATCTGAGGTCCTAATACAGCAAAACACTTAAGAACATACTTAACCTTAAACACACAAGTAGTCTCATTATAATCAGCAAGATCCCTCATGCTTTAAATTTAAGCTCATATCTAAGTGCTTTGTTAAATCACAGCCAAAATGAAATAATACAAACTGAGGTGTTTTCTGCATTGAAATACAAGTGCAAATACAGGGCATTAATATTGCGGCTTACCCTGATGAAAAAAACCCCACTCCTGGAAGTGTGAATTACAAGAACACTATTAATTCAACCTCATGGGGCTTTAGTATAGCAATGCATGCTCTATAGATGGGATTTTCAAGGCTGAACGTATTAAGAAGTGCTAAGCACAGGCAAATAGAAGCATAGTTATCCTGGCAATCACTCATGATTACTGCGTTCACTATGATTGCTAATGTATCCAATTATACCCGTCTATTTTTAGCATGACCTCAGTATTTTCTGTATTTTAAAACCCAAAGAGTGTGATTCCACCAGGCAAGTAATATCACAGCACTATTTGTACAGTGAGTCTGCAGCAGTGTTTTGGTTTATCGTGACAACAGAAATACTAAATAACAACAATCTTTTATCTCATGCTGGAAGGAGATTGTCTGGGTGACCTAATCAGGTCTTTGATTTTTTTTGTTTAATACACCTTTACCTTCAAATTCAGAGAGGTATGCAAATTTGCTCCAAATGCTAAGAAATAAACACAAACATATTTTTTTAAATCCTCAAATAAAATAAGCAATTTTTGCTTTTTATATTTGAAAAGAAGCATCCAACATACAACCTATTTCTGAATGCAAGTTAGACCAACAGCAATCTCACTGGAGTTTTAATATTTTACAAGTGTGATCTAAGGCTAATTTGTATCTGCATATAAAATGAAGGCAATTAAAAAAGGAAAGAGGAAGGAGAATCTGATATATTCTCTCTCTTATTATTCTTGATTAATTTGGATAACTTTAAAGGACTAATTATTTTCCTACTAGGATATTTGAGGTAGCATTTCATCCTTCTGGGTATACTCAGTTGTACTTTAATTCTACTTTAAACTGAGTAGTAATTTCAGAGTTTGTATACTTCTTACTCATCACCATGCCAAATGTTTTCTCTCAGAATGGCAATGTTTGAGCTATGTTATGGTTATTTTTGAAAAAAATAACCTGGTTATTTGTTTCAAAATTTAAAAAAATTACTTAGCTGGTATTGAAACAGAAGTATCAGTATTAAACTGAATAGTTGTCAGCAGTCAAAAGCCTACAGTATGCACATCCTATTGCTGAAATTTTAATCTTATTCATTGCTATGTAGAAAATTAACTAAGGTGCTACTAATGTCTGAGTTAATGCAAATTTCATGAACGCCCCATGAGACAGCTCTAGTGCTAGTATTTTGGTGTCACAAAGCTGACAAGCTTTGGGGGTTTTTTTGGTTTTCTTTTTTTCTCATAGCAGAAATGACCACAGCTGCTCTGTGCCCAACACATGCCAGTGTAGGACGTGACTTTTGTATCTGAAATTTTTACTTGGAGTTGCCATTTCATTATCTAAGGTGAGAAAATGCCAAAACTTATACGCGTACACACGCCCGTACCCCCATCACTAAGCTTCTGCTTAGTTGGTGTGAAGCCAACACAAGCTCATGTGGACCTAAGGGAACAAAAAAAAAATAATTATCAGGACTGTAAATAATAAGTCTCATAATACAGCTGTGAAGAAAATACAGAAGGTACTGCAGCACTCATGTGTATACACCTTTTTCCTCTTCACTGGGAGACATAATAACTAGCCACCCTCTTTTTCCATGCATTTAATGCTAAACTAAAGTTAGAATGCATGGACAACTTGATGCTGATGATCTAGAAAAGACAACTAGGCAAAAGTCTGGTTGCAGAGTTAGCTTTGCAATAGTTTAAGATGATACTGAAGATTGTTAAGCAAAAACCTTCTTCATCCATGTTCCCAGAACGTGTCTGAAAACAGCTATAAAGGAACCATTATATTCCACTTCATATCTGTGAGCTACAAGGAACAGCTGTTTCAGAGAAAAGTAATATAATCTGCTTGCTGGCAACATTTTTTAAAAGATTCCAATAGGGAGAAATCTTTGTTTGGTTGAAATATAAGGGTTTACTTCTCTCTTGCTTATTTTTAGTAGTTTCTGTCTTATGATTTTTCTTTTCCTGTTCCTATATATTTCTCAATTCATGGTTTCAAGCATATTTTGTAGCTCATAGGATATATTTTCTTTTTCCTCAGAATTTTTTTCTCTTATTGTTTACCACATTTTGTACTTATGAAAAATATCCCCTTCCAGATTTTTTCCAGAGTTTTCTTCGTATTTCCCATATTTTCCTGGTTTTTTTCCTTCTGTGAATTTTGTGAATTAGCAGATCCTGGTTTCCTGTTCCCCCTTTAGATAAGAATTTTACCAAGACTATAATTATTTTTGTTGGGTTCACTAAGGCCTCTGCTGTGCTTCCAGCAGAATTAGTGTATATTACTGGATTTAAGCATCACTTATGTAGTTGCAGAAATTGATTGAGAGCCTGTTTAAAATCACTGAAGACATTCCAGTTGACAGCAGTTTGTATGAGACCCTTATAAGATAATGAATATGTGAACAAGTCAAAGAGCATTTACTCAAAATAATAATAAAAAATTACTTGAGGGAGTTTTTTGTTCAGTGTAGCATTTATTGTCCAGTCATGTATTCTGAAATTTGATTAAGCATTTATTAATTCTTGCCAAGTAGAACATGCTATTAATTTCCATTCTTCAATTGTTTAAAAAATATTTGGTGTTCATTTTATCTATTGCTCAGTCGCACTTCATTGCTGGATGCATATCACACTTTCTTCTCATGGAATGAACACCTAAAAATTAATAATTGGAATATAAAAGATGAACAAAGGACAAGGAATGGAAATCCAGTACAAATAAGATTATCTTGAGACATGCAAATAAGTGTTTGCCTATGAGTGGTAACACCAGCATTTCTGAGTGACCAATATTATAATGTCATGGAGATAAGACAATTGAAGACTGAATCATGAGGGAAAAATATTTTTTAATACTTGACTCTGGGATCTAGATAAATATACATATATATTTCTTTGTATTGTTTCTAGTATATCATAGAATTGTAGAACAGGTTGCATTCAAAGTGATCTTAAAGCTCACCAACCACCCTGCCATGGGCAGGGACACCTTCCAATGGTCCAGATGGCTCAGAGCACTATCCAACCAGGCCTTGAGCACTTCTGCATCCACAGGTTCCCTGGGTAACCTGTTCCAGTGCCTCACCACCCTCACAGTGATGAAACATTGCACATGTATGTATGTCCTCTGTAGGGGAGAGGTTTAAACAGATATGAATTAGGAATTTTAAGAGTATATTGCTTATTGATAACATATCTGACTACGTGTATGTACAGATTTAACTGAAACGAAGGGAACTTCTTACATCCATTCTAGGGCAGTGCTTCAGCTTTTATAATGAAAACCCTCTGTTGTGGTGTTTCCTCTCTTGAATGGTCTTCTTCTTTGTCTAATTTCCTCTAGGACTCTGGATTGTATGGAATAGGCTATCAGGGTGCTTTCAGTGGAAATGATCAACCACTTCAATCCGTTAACTTGCCCAGACAGAAAGACCATATTGAAACTTACAAATATGTTTAGACCTGAATCAAAATGAACACACTGATGTACAAAAGAATCTAAGTTTGAAAAGGTCACAGGCAGTGTCCCAAGTCCAAATAACATTATATTTTCTCAGAAATGTTAAGCTGAGCTCTTATAAAAGGATGAAAGTTAGGTTTTAGATCAAGCAGAAGGAAAACTAGAAAACAAATCTTCTAAGATCCTTGAATGATTACAAATATAGAAATTCAAGGAAATAATTTATGTAACGTTCTGAGTCTAGAATATGAATCTGTCATCTTGTAGACAGGGCTGAAGAACATGGTATTTCAATTGGATGTCAAAATAGCAGCCAAGTTTTTAAACCTGTATCAGCAGGAATGTGAAGGATTGAAGGATTGAAATTAATTATTTGAATAATACTAGTCTCTTTTCCCTAAGGAGTAAAGTTTTCTTGCATATCGCTTATGAAACAGTACAGTACATCTAACTGCATTTAGACATTAATTGCTAATGGTTTCCTTTTACAGATTCAAAGTGGTGGATTTGTTGAATCATCCTAAATTTGGTCCTTTGGGAGACGATGTAAGAATAAGCTTGTCTATCCTAAGGAGTAAATTGCAAATCAGCAATTTTAGTGCTGCCTGAGATTGTCTGTTGTGGTGGTTTTTTTTGGTTTCATCAGGTTTTTAATTATTTTTTTTTTTTTTTAATTACTAACATATATCAGCTTTATGTTAATTATATGAAAACATAACAGAGATACTCAGTAGCATTTAAGGAACTTAAAGTAATTAACCTAGTTCTAAGCTGCAAAATGCTAGAGGACTCAGCACATTAAAGTAGGTGTAAAAATATAATGGAACACTTGGTTTTACTGGTATTCAGCTTTTCTATGAAACTAAGTTAATCTTGTTTTCCCAAATATGTTAATGAACTTTCTTCAAATATCGTCTTCTTTTTTCACTTTCTTATGTCTATAGATTTCTTTCCCATCCTTATGCAATCATCTAAAAAGTCACCTTTACTTAATTGGAAATGTCACTTGAAGTTTATGTTTTGTTAAATATACAATATGAAGCATTTATTTTTTCAAGCTGACTGATGATGACTTTGTAAATTTTTATTCAGAAAAAAAAAACAATGAATAGCAAATATATTTTCTGCAAGAGTCAAAATGATCAGGTGGCCAGTTATCCTGAAACAATCAGTGGAAAATAACTTAGCATACCATTCACCAACACGATCCAAGGAGCATTGACTGAGTATTAGTGATGATCAAGATAATCTCTTATTTTGAAATATCTTTACCGTTATATAATGTTCTACAACATATTAACTTACAGACACCTTTAAATGAATGAAATTAATTTATTATTTAATCAAATGCACCCTAGTTATAGAAGGAGGTGGGTTTCTTTATTTCAGAAGATATCTCAAATTTATAACCAGAAATTTACAGTGTGTATGGACTCAATAGATCTAATGAAAGGCTACACAGTTCCACAATTTGACAATGCTGAGATATTCTCATGTTGAGTTATGGAAGAAAAGGCAAATGAATCCACAAAATTATTCTAGGTGTTGCAGAGGTACATGAATCAAATTGTATTTTTCTTTTTCTGAAAATGTATGTGAGCAGTGATTTTTAATGAAAGCATTCTAAAAAAAGATGTATAACTGCCAGCTTAGAAGTCTAGTTAAAGGAAAAAAAAAAAGCATAGAAAGTTACCATGCAAGCATTTTCTTTTGCTTTTTAAGAAGAGATAGGGAATAAAAAAAGTTTAACACAAACTACCGACCTACCAGTGAATACTTTAAATAAGAAGCGTGTCTAGCTTCTGCATTGCAAAACTGCTTGAATAAGAATGTAAAAGTCATGACATATCACTTTTTCCAGTAAATGTAAAAGCATTATTTTCTCCTTAACTGGTTCCTTTGAAAAATCTGTGGTTTTGCTCAAAAATATGTTTTTGTTTAGCTTTAATGAGTGGGTGTGTCTCTGGATGGTCCTATACTGACAACTCTGAAGACTTTTTATCTACAGAACCATACACCTGGGCAGTGACATTGCTTGTATCACTGAGGTGCCATGCTTATACCTTCATCTCAAATAATGACAAGTTTGTTCTTTCTCCTTGACTCATCACTTCCTTCGCTCCCTGTCATGAGAGAGACGCAGCATATTCCAATTAGTATCAGACGTGGCAGCGATGTTTCCGAGCCAGCGATGTTTGGCCTTTGGGAAGTGAACTGAGTGCTCCATACTCCATGCTGGAGACACAGTGGCACCTATCCGATAGCAACATGAGTTGCTCACTCTTTCCTGTTTGACCTGGGTGAGATTCAAGCCAGAAATGCGGTATTGAAAGTACTTGTGTCCCACTACATGTCTATCAAGTCTATCGATCCTTTAGGAAAGCGATTGCAAGGCAAATTAAGGAAAATGAAAAGGTGGCATATTTTTTGTTATCTTCAAGTAACAACATGAGGTTGAATTTTAACAAAAAATGAAAAAGGTTAAAAAAATTTATTTTTGACAGGAAACATTCCTGTCAACAGAAATACAAAATTTATTACTAAAGTATGCAGCACCTCCTTCCCGGCTTAGGAAACATTTTGAAACAAATTATTTCCATCTGCTTATTGCATAACTAAATCAAGCATGGTTGCTCTAGGAATTCCAGAAACGACACTGTAGTAAGCTCTATTCAGTCATTTGGTCAAAATACAAACTTTGCAGTTTTAGCTCTCAGCAGATTTTAAAATGTAATCTTAAAAATTCAAGGCACAGTGTTTGCATCATCCTGGTTACTGTTAGATAGCATGAAAAATGGTAATTCTGCAAAAATCTTGTGATTTTATTTGCATATAAAGACCTCCAAATACATTTTAACTAACATTATATTCCTACTTACTGACAAAGTGGTTTTAGTCTGTAAGTTTTTTAGGAATTCTGTTGAAATCTAGAGTATACAGTAGAGTTTTGTACCACAGCTCATAAAATTCTTTCTTTTTTCAATAGCAGAAGAGTCAGTGGGGATACCTATGTCATGTCTTAGAACTGATTACAATTAAGGCATGGAGAATAAAGTCTGGGTTCCCTCTGGCTGCCTTGTGAACACAGAGAAGAAAGAATGCAAAAAGGTCACATCTGAAGAGCTTGGGAGGAGTAGCCACTGCTTTTACCCCATCTCTGATAGCTACTAAATGGGTGTAACAGGGCAGATGGAGAGCGTCAGGAATCTTCTTCTTCTGAGGAAGAAACATAACTCTCAGAAGGCACAACTAATTTTCCACAGTTACCAGTGCCTCCAAATCTTGTCTGTCCTTAAACAAAAATGATCATAACCTGCAGCTTTCCTAAATGTTGATAGTACTGAATATTAGCATAGCAAATTTTATGCTATGATCTTGAGGTCCTTGCTCTCTCATTCTCTGAGATTTTTGAGCTGTTAAAAGGGCCTTTCCTGCTTGTCTCAGAAGAGAAAAGAAAAAAATCATCAGAACAGATGAGTGGGAAAAATGTTTTAGGACTAAATGGTTGTTCCAGGTATAATTTTTTAATTATTTTTCCCAGAGTAACAATGCCAGCTTAAATAGAACTTTACCTACTTTACCTCTAGTCTTTTTATCCTTTTCCTACTCTTTTCTCTCAGCTGTGCAAAATTTTTTCATTGGATTGCATTGAGAACAGGATGTAGTAAGTGGTCTAGAGTAAAGATACTCTTGCAGGAGAAACAAAAGCAGGTTTCTAAAATCCGGTTCACAAAAGGGTGTACAGATTGTACAGTTAATGTCCTAGTGGGAATCAGTTTCCAAGAATAAGCTGGGGAATAAAACTCATGTAAGTGGCTCAGCTACAAAGAAAAGGATTCACAGAATCCGTGTGTGTGTACTACTGAAGATGCAAATACTAGCATGTGTTTTCAGTTTTATGAAGCCTAAGCATCTCGTCCATCTCCTAAATTTCAGTTTTAGATTTTCCTTCATGTATTTTCTTTCTTTCCTCCATACTTGACCATGGATTATTCATTCAGGAAGATGAATATGCAAAAAGTAAATGAAAAAAGATTGAAATTTATTCAGTTGTTCAGATCTCTATTACAAGCTTAAATTTCATGCCTGTGGTGCTTAACTGAAGGCTAGATATCTATCTAGAGGACATGGGCATGCAAGAACAGGTTTATAGCTTTGTTTCTAGTTTAGCAAAGTGCCTTTGAAGTAGATTGACTACAGACTATGTAGACAAAAAAAAATTTAGATCTTGTTTAACTTGTGCTGAATGTGGGAAAAATCTCTCTGTAAACAGTAGCTGCTAATAGTAATGGAAAATGCTTCTAATCCCAATACTGACAAGGTAAGAAATAAGAATGAGTTCTTGTTTACATTATTTATAACACTTGTGAGCAAGGTTCTTCTCATTAACTATTGTTGAAATGGCCACCAAAAGGTAACCACTGACCTAAAAGTCAAGCTCTATTGTCAGGGTTTCTATCTACTTTCTGTGAAACACCAAATATGCAACAATGATACATATATAGAAACTCTCAATCATGACCCTGTACTAAATGTATTCTAGAGCAGATGATGTTAAATGATAGGGGGAGTACTACTCTTTTTTTTTTTTTCTCCTTTCTTCTTTGTTTGCTTACAGCTTTTGATAGAGTCTGGATAATAAGAGGGAATAGGTGCAGAGACTGCAGCTCCCATAAGATATATGTACATACTATTTTGTATATTTTGTACATGTACATATTATTTTGCATTTATTTAATAAAAATAAAATATTTCAAGTCACACCACAAAATGTTTAATTTCCAGTTTTCAGAGGGAAAAAATTTATTTTGAATCATTTAAAACATATCTGGAAATTGTCAGTATTCTTAGGAAAGGAGAAAGAAGAGCTGAGGAGGAAAAAGAGCAGAGGTTTCATTACTTCATAAGAAAGGAGTGGGTTGCAAATGCTGTAGTCCTGACTCTATATTCCACGATTCAGTTCTTCTATTCTAAATATCATAAATTTCATAGGTATCCTCAAATGATTAATATTTTCTATTATGCTAAGAGGTGACATAAATTAAGAAGCAGAGAACTCTGATGGGTTAGAGACATCTGTGCAGATTCCAATACCAGGATGTGTGAGGGCAACTTCTGTATCATTGTTGGTTACCTATTGCCATTACTGCACACACCAGCATTTTTCAGCAGCAGAGACCATGGTGATACACTGGCTGCACATTAAGATGTTGAGCCTCATTGTGGGAGTCCAGTAGATAACTATTTCAATAAGAATAATCCCCTTCCAGGAATGTTTCATAGACATGTGCCCTTAATGATGGGGGTTATCTGCCCTACATCTATTCTGAGTGCTAATTCTGGCACAAATTATTTCTGTAGATCACTAAAGTCACTTCTTTTTCCTAAAGAAAAGTTTCTGCATTGTTCATCCTATTCCATGCTGTCTATGCTATCCTGTCATAAATAATCTTAAGCTCCTCATGGTAGGTCTAATATGTTTAAAGGCTTCCAAAACCCACTGTGATTATCTAATCTAACCTCTTTCATAATGAAACTGTAGGACCCGGCAGCATTCATTCCTGTTGAAGCCTAGATGGCTGCATTTGAACTAGAGGACACCTTTTGAAAAAACAGCAACCCATGTTGAATAAAAGCCTTTCCGCAATTCTTAGAAACGTAATCATTAATTACTTTCAGATGTTATCCGCTTTTTAGGTTGAAATTGTCTGGTTTCAGTTTCTAGCCATTGAAGTGTGTTAACCCACATCTGCTCGAGTGAGGTGCTCTGTTCTCTATGTATCCACATACAGGTTGTGATCAACTCGCCTCTTTGCTTCTCTTTGAGATAAATACACTTAGCGCTTGGAGACTTTTGGTCTGTACATATTTTTCATCCTCCAGTGATTCTCTGCTCCTTTGGTAACTCCTTTTCAACATTCTTCTTGATCTGAGGATATAAGACTAGACATGACAGCAATCATACTTGTGTTAGGTAGGTGTGCTCTTATTTGGTATTCACCTACTTTTACATCTAAAGGGTTGTGCTATTCTATTGGACGGAGCATCATATTAAAAGCTCACATGCAGCCTATTAGTCGCTGTAGCTCTTTAATCTTTTAGAGTCACTATCTGACAGAACAGACTATAGTAGCATGGAGGATTTTTGCTGTTACCATGTCTGACTTTACATTTGGCGTTGTTGAAATGAACTAAAAGTTGAAATAAAATTTTCATGCCTCCAGAATATCATCATATCCAGGTCCCTGCCTTCCAGGAGACTGATAATGATGTTAAGTAGCAGAGAACAAAGAATATATACCAAGAAAAGGTCTCTAGAAACACAACTGAAAATAAAGCTGCTTAGCAAAAATTTCCTGCTCTTAGTGGCATTCTCAGACAATGAATTCCATGATTGTTTCATAACATTTTCATTATCTAATTGAGACCTCCAATAGCATCCAGTCCATCACCTTGCTGACCCCTATACTTTGCAATAACATTGCTGTCTTTCACACGGTTGCTACATTGGCATTTTGCAGACTGTGTGCCTAGGTGTTTGATGCTGTATCCAAAAGTATATAATTCACTTTCACTTTAGACTTCATTTCTGCTAGCTCTAAAAAAGGTTTATTTTGCATGGAAAGGGGTACCAAAACAAGTTACAAGAGTGTTAAAACACAAAAATGGAAAATAGCAGAGCTGAGAGGCAGAAGAGGTACCAGTGTGCTGTTCCAGAAGGTTCAGTTGCAGAACTAGACTTACTCCAAGATAAAAAAGAAATTTTCTCTTGAACAGCCCAGTCTTTCTCTGATTTATCTTAATGGTGATCTACAATCACCTGTGTACTTGAAAGCAGAGTACAGATTATGTAGCTAGCATCTGCTAGCTCTGTCTGCTGCATTCATTTTTCAGATCAAGTGTTCAAAGTAATACCTTCATAATAGATTAGATCCAAGAAACAGCAATAATTTCCCCCAGTAAACAGAGACTGATGTCAAAGAAGGATCCTACTTTTGGAGTTTTCAGTGTATTTTGTCCCCATGTTGTGTTCTTAGTTGTTATACACTGAGAGAGGAAAAATGCAGTGTGAACTATTATCAGAAAGATGCTCCAAGGATAATGTTCAGGTTGAGTGGGGATCATCTGACAAAGGAGATGACACTGACCATTTCTTTCCTCCTGTGACAATGCTTTCAGGAGCATGGTGTGATTGTCAGGGATGGTGCTGAGCAGGGCCAGGAGTTGGACTCGATAACACTTGTGGGTCCCTTCTAACTCAAAATATTCTGTGATTCTCTGTTTGATGAGAAAGAAGACTAAGGAGTGATTCAGAGCAGAAAAGGCAAATGGAGGGAACTCAAAAGTAAAGGACAGTTGCCTGCTGCAGCCTTTAGTCTGCACAAAACAATGATAGCTTAGCTGATGTTTCTCTGAATATAGACACTTTTTTATCCAGTCATGCTGGTAATCATGGCTAGATGACTCTTTCTGCTGATGATAACTATTCATGAAGGACTCTATCTGCTGATACAGTCCATTCCTAACATCACCACAGACTTTTATAAAGCTATGTCACACATGGAAAATCAAAATGAAAGCAGAAGGAACGGAGACAAAGAAATACAGACGGCATTGGACATTACTGGAAAATATGTCTTTTCTGATGCTTTCTAAGCACTGGTTTGTAGAAACAGCAGCTGAAATAGCTTTTTATCATTGCACTGTATCCAGAGAGAAATGGGAGGTTTTTTGTGCTTTAGAAAACAGCAGTTCTGTCAGGTAAATGAAAAGCCTGTAACTGAGTATATTATCATGTATACAAAATTGTTTAAGACCTGTGTTTTTCTCCACTCTGTCATTCTTAATACTGTTTTCATGGTGTTTCTGTACCACAGAATCCATCAAGGTGTATGGTACCTTAGTGTTTGCAAGGAGCCTTCATGGGGTGCTCGGTCCCTTTTGTAGTTAGCTTCTAAGTTTTGTTTCTTTGGGTACTGGTATATTGAGAAACCTGAAACAAAACTTTCATGTACTGTGTGCCTCACTACCTACTAAATTCCAAGATATTTCATGGTTTCTGGACAAATGGTGCTTCTGGTCATTCTCACCAATATTGACCAGTTGGTATCTGGATCAGAACAAGTGATATATAGGATGCTCAGAATAACCAGGGGAAATACTGGGGAGGAGAGTAAATTAATAATTTTGAAATAGGATATTAGGAAATTGACTGGATATGGTAGATTGAGAGTGAAAATAAAGACAAGTGTTTTGTGGTGCTACTTACTGTGTGCATGGTATATATAATGTGACATGTGTAGTATGACCAGGATGTCTTCTGTTGGAAACAGATCTGTGATGTGTACTCATATCCTTTAGTTGCACAACACTCAAATGAAGGAGAAGATCTAAGTCCAGCTGTCGACTGATACAGCTGTCAGTATGCTGGCTTTGAATTTTCTGGTGCAAGACACTGGAGTTCTGCAGAGTGGTCATAGCCTGGGGCCTTAGTCTGCAAGGTGTCACTGCCTGTGTGACTACAGGAGTGTAGGTACAGTAATGCTGTTAGACCATGACTCCACAGAATCTGTGAGAATGAGATTTCTTTTCTCCAATTACGGCATTAAAGCACAGAGGATTTTCTGTCCTTGAACAAGTCATTATGAGCTGTCCTTATCTCCATGGCTAGTTCTAAGTGTACAAAGGAAATGAGAGGTGTTTTGTGTGGATGTTTTCTTGCTTTCCAGAAATGCCTGAGAGAATTCAGTGTTCTGACCTGTTTTGTTGCATACATCCATTAGTTTACTATTGTTTCTTTAAAGACTAATTGTGATTATTGGTCTTTAGTTTTCTTTACCAGCTGTATATTTTTTTTCCAGGAGGCCAAAAGGCCTCTTTCTGGCAAAAGACAAAACAGAGTATTTGTTGCCCCTTTTAAAAAATCATAGTATGGTTTGCTGGACAGAACAAATGTTTCCTCTAATTATGTTATCATTATTTAATTTTTAAGCATTGACTTTTTCTGAATTGCTGCTAGTTAGACTGCTGGCCGGCATGTACTTCAGAATGAATTTCAGATTTCATGAGGTAGAAATCAGTAGTGCAACATCACTGGAGGAATGGAGAGAATATGCTAAAACCAGACAAGTGTTATTACCATTAGTTTAGAGGGTAACATCAGGATCAAATCCTCTGGAGCTAACCTGCAGTAGAAAAAGGGTGAGATTTTGTAACCTTGTGAGGAATGTTGCCTATCCATGGACAGAGCCTCAGTCTGATGTCTGAGCACAGCTTGCTGATGAATGGAGAGAAGTAAAGCTGTAGATTGGGCTGAATAGAGCTTGTTCTTACTGATTGCCTTGAGTTTCTCATTTCTCCAGCATATAATGTTTCTCCCCACGGTTTACCTTATGGAAATGATTTAGTGGGATTGGCTGCTTACCAAGCTGCATTTTCACTTTTTGTTACAGTTTTGTTACTGTTTTCTCTGTGAGCCTGTTGTTTCCTCTTTGGACTGTCAGAATATGGTTTTAAGGGTACTTTCCCAGGTGCCAGATTTTTTCATGACAGTAGACTCTTTCCAGGGTTATGTGTCTTTCCTCTACACAATGCCTTTTTTATTATTATTTTTATTTTTTAAGGAAATTTAAAAATGCTGTCTGTATCTTCTGCCTGTTGTGGGAAACATCAAGCTAACCCTTTGGGAGGGTCTCCCATGCACAGCGATTAGCTGTGAGTTGGAGTCTGGGGCTCGCACGTCTGAACTCCTTACCAAAGAGGGACAAAGATGAAACATGTCAGGGATTACCATTTCACAGGTACTCTGAAGGTTTTAAACCACCATGAGGATGTACATTTGGACTTTGCCAGGCTTTCCAATATACTTTTATGCTGCTGCTGCTGAGGAGTGTGTGTTTCCCACAGCTGCATTTGCTGAACTCACATGACAACGGGGCTGTGTTCCTTCGCAAGGTAACGGCACACTGAGGCAGATCTTTATGCATTGTGAGGCAAGGACCATCCAAATTGTGCTGGCTGAATGGAATGATTATCCAGCTGTCTATGAACCCACAGATGGCCTCCAGTGCGTTGGAGCTCAGAGAATAAGCACTACAAACAGAAAATAGAAACTTGAGCAATTGTAAAATGACACTGGGGAGGAAAATAAATTTAATGTTGTGGTCTCAGCTATACTTCCACTGTAAAAGAAATAGATTAAAAACTGCCTTGAAGAAAAACTTTGCATGGTCCATGCAATCTCTTGAGACATCCTGAGCTCAAAAGCTGTGTAACATGTTTGTAAAAGTTTTGTATGAGCGTGGTAGAGGGATTTTAGGATAGAAGCTGGGTAAGAGGCTACCTATTAGTGTTACCTGTAAGGATATAGACAGCAAGTATGCAATGCATCCTGCATCTGAAAAGTCAAAGTTCTTTTGTCAGATTAATTCATGTTTTTAGGAAAGATATTTTCACATTAAAGTTGAACCCTTCTTTTTAAAATGCTCTTTGAAAAGAACCAAAAAAAATAGCATAATGATATAAATTATATCCTTCTAAAGTTCAAATTCAGTAGGAGTATGTTTGGTCCTTTGTTTCAGAGAAAGAGATCAGGGAGACCCTGTGGATCAATATAATCAATGTGAATAATTAATCCATTTAGCATACCAACCATAGGGTCTCTGAACACAAGCTGCTTGTAATTCAGCAGCTACGATGACTTGGCTTGTCTTGGAATGTGTTTAGACACAGCAGTGTAGACTCTGTAGATTCATTTTGCACAGGAGGGTCTGGAACTGTACATATGTATGAAACAGGGAAACAAGGCTGAACCCTTTTATTCCCTAAAAAGAATTTGAAACTTAATGTATTTATTCTTCAAACAAGTATTTCTCTGATCCAATAGACCATCCTCCCATTTTATTCAGTGTTTTCCTGGAAATAAATGCTTGATAGCACAAACTGCACAAGATATGTGGGGGTGGGGGTCCTGGAGGGGGATCATACGGTACTGATTTAGAATTCAGTAATGCTGGTGTGGCCATGGCATCCCCCTGCTCCCCTTTCCCTGCTTAATCATTAACCACCAGTGATGGTCGTGGTGGGTGCATCTGGCTTACAGATAACAACACCATAGTTAAGGGCCTTGAATCTTGCTCAGCAGCTAAGGGCCATCAGTCTTCTTCAACACCTAAGGGCTGGCTGAGCATTCACCATTCCAAAACACAGCTGGTATGCAAATATATCTTTCTTAGTTAATTATCTCACTCCATATATATAGCATAAAGCCAAGGGCCCACTGAGCACTCCAGCATGGAAGCAGGTGCACACCAGGATCTCCCCATGAGCAGGGACGACTCTCAAGGTTGCTTCTAAAGTCTGAGAGGTTCTTTGCTACAATAGATTCTCAGTAAGTGATAGCGTGCTTAACTTTAAAATCTTATCTAAGTGAGATAAAGGATTGATTGTACACACACAATCCATATTACACATAAACCATTGACCAAGCCTGGGGCTAAGTCTGAATCCAGCAGCGCAAGACTCTCTTCTGATAATTTTTAGACCACAAAGAGGTTCTTTCTGAACCTCATGATTCAGCAGGAGGGTCTCCCTGGCAGTTTTGCCTGAACCTGTTCCCTGTGCAGTATTCAAGTGTACCTTATCATTGAATTTTGTTAAGCCACTGTTACATTTACTATCAAACTTTGTTAAATCACTGGTTTATATCAATAAACATAGTGCTACTACTCTAGTACAAGTGAAGTGCATCACCCCATCCATGACAACTTTTGTGGGCAACTAGTGCACAATGATATATAATTTTAGTGTGATTTACTGTACTTTTCATGGAATGATGTGAATAGAAGCATAGAAGTATTTTAAAGTAAAGAATTACTAAGTAGTTTTGGAGAAGAACATGCTACAGTCCTTTAAATAGTAGTAAAACATGTCTGAACAAGATTTAATAATACATGCTACTGCATTTGTGTCTGAATAGTCTCTGACACTGAGGACTCATGTCCTTCCTAGTACAGGACTAATGCTTTATAGCTAAACCACTTGAAGCCAAGTGTAATAATACTATGTATAAATCACCTGGTATTTGGATTAAAGCAAGTCTTGCCCTAACTCTATGTCTCACATTTCTACTTGTGGACTGATTTATGTCCTCTTGAATGCCCTCTTTAATGAGTTATTTGTTTTCCTTTCCTCATCTTTTCTTTCCTCTCCAAAATGTCCCTCCCTGCTTTGAAGTATTATGTCATTCTTGTAAGAGCTCTGAGATGACAGAACACATAATCCAACAAAAATAGGGATTTCTATTGATACAGGTGACTGATTAATAAATCTTTTTGTAATTTTCTTACTTGCTTTACCATGTACCTGTCTAAATGATCTGCTGTTCTGAGGACGTATTTGTATAGTTCAAATTAATACTCATAAATAAAATCTGTTGTTTATGTTCAAAACTATTGCTCCTTGGAATGTCAAATGGTTGTATACACTTTAAGTTTCACTTTTAGAACTCTCGTTATTGCACAAAAAAGTTGAGAACTTCAACCTTTTACAGCCATGTTTATGTCTTTTATGCTGCAAAGTAAAGCCTAAGGATGGCTCAGGGGCATCTCAAAAATATTTCACCATTCTTACAACTTTTTAAAAATTAAAACAATATTCTCTTGATGGTTTTGTGATGTAGGAAGGGAAGAAAGAATTCTTAAGCCATGGGTCTGAACCTTTGGGGCCAGGCAAAGAGGCTTTTTCAGGAACTCTTCTTCCTCTGTTCTGTGTATCTGTAATAAGCTATTTAACATTCCTCTATGTGTTTAAAGGAGAAAGCTTTGTTCTCTCCCCTATCTATTTTAAAGTAAGTCACATAGAGCTTTCAGGAATAGCATCTTTCTGCCTTGTGTCAAAGTCTCTGTGGGATGAAAGTGAAGGCTTTCTAAAGAACGGTTATTACTGAAGCATCTTATAAGGATGTCAGAACAAAAGGCATATTCTTAATTTCCTATTATTAGTTAGGCCTACATTAAAATCTTTTCTGCTTTCTTAGTGTCAGGAGTTTAGACTCACAATCATGCTCATATGTGTCTACAGTGAATGTCTCTCTGTCCCACCACACTCAAAAAACATACCATTATCTTTTCCTCCTCAATTAAGAAATGTAACCAAAGAAACCTAAAATTTGAAGTATAAAATGAACATGGGACCTCTTTTCTCTATATCTGGCTCATAAGTGTAAAAAATAAATAATCAAAAGATTTCTGCCCTATGACAAAATTTCTTTAAAGTAGGGCAGGCAGATCTGATGTTTCTGTTGTTTTCATTTGCTTCTGTCACCTGTCTTCCTGGGGCTCCATCAGTCTCTTAAAAAGCAAACTGTTCTACCTGTCAGCTTTCATCAGAAAACACAAACACATCAGAAAATAAGCTTTAAAAAAAATGCTTGCCTGTAATTTGTTCATTTTCACACTAGACTTGAGCTACACCTTATTACTTTCTATACATGCTGTTTTCCCATTCAGCTTGGGATTAAAAAAATACATATTTGTTTTGGGTTTGAGTGTCACTATATACCCCATGGTGCTGTAAATATGAAACTTAAGTAAGAGAAACTCAGGTTTCTGCACAAAAATAATGATAGCTGAGCCTCCAAAGTCCCAATTTTTGTGTTTAATAAGAACCTCTGCCTCCCTGGTCTCCTGGAGGGAGGGAAGTAGTTTTAAAAGCATCAGTTTACATACTTCTAAGTATAGAATTGTTTGCTTACTTTGCTAAAATTATATCAGCACTTCCACTGCCAACTTTTTATTTTCATAGGTATAACATTTGACTCTAAAAGTTATTCTGACTGAACCTTTTAATTTAATGCTGATCCATACACTGCTGTGCCACACTTTGAAGTTATTATACAGGAGCCAAGAAAGAAGGAAAGGAAGCAGTACTTAATACCGTATGCTACCAATTGCTGTTCCTATGATTAAAAGAAAGAGAACCCCAAAATCCATTTGCAGAAAGGCAGCTCCTTCTCTGTGGCTGTAGGAGTGCCAGGGGGTGGCACACAGGCCTAACGTTTGGAAAGCAGACCCTAAGCGTGTCCCAATGCAGGTAATTCTGTCTCCACAATTACAGCATATAATCTGTGCATCACAGATCATTTTAATCATTCTTCATGCAAGGAAGGTGTTTATCATTCACCTGCATTTACTGCAGCCTTTCCTGAAATTTTTAACCCCAGTAAATTGTATGTCATTTCCTCTGGACCCTCTCTCTGCACTCTCTGACCTTCACTGCTCTGGGCAGCCTTTTGCCATCCTGCCTTTCCCCAGATGAAATCAGATGGGGGGAAAGTTCAGAAAGTAGTGACAAAATTTTCTCTGTGTGAGGAGCCTGAATCTGGATCTGCACTTGTCCCTGAGACCTGAGAAGGAACACGTTAGTCCAGGATACTGAGTATCTCTTTAGCAGTTCATGGATGTGGGAGCAGAAGCCCTACTGAGATGGAAACACCATGTGTGTCTGGTGCAGTGTAATAACCTGTGGTAGTTATAGTCCATTTCCATGCAGGGGAAAAAGGAAAGGAAGGGAAGGGAAGGGAAGGGAAGGGAAAGGAAAGGAAAGGAAAGGAAAGGAAAGGAAAGGAAAGGAAAGGAAAGGAAAGGAAAGGAAAGGAAAGGAAAGGAAAGGAAAGGAAAGGAAAGGAAAGGAAAGGAAAGGAAAGGAAAGGAAAGGAAAGGAAAGGAAAGGAAAGGAAAGGAAAGGAAAGGAAAGGAAAGGAAAGGAAAGGAAAGGAAAGGAAAGGAAAGGAAAGGAAAGGAAAGGAAAGGAAAGGAAAGGAAAGGAAAGGAAAGGAAAGGAAAGGAAAGGAAAGGAGAAAGGAGAAAGGAGAAAGGAAAAAGGGAAGAAAAGAAAAGGGAAGAAAAGGGAAGAAAGAGAAGAGAAGAGAAGAGAAGAGAAGAGAAGAGAAGAGAAGAGAAGAGAAGAGAAGAGAAGAGAAGAGAAGAGAAGAGAAGAGAAGAGAAGAGAAGAGAAGAGAAGAGAAGAGAAGAGAAGAGAAGAGAAGAGAAGAGAAGAGAAGAAAGAGAAAAGGTTAAAAAAAGCAAATAGCTCAGACCTTTAACTGTGTTATCATTGGGGTATGAACTTTCTACAGTTTTCACTCTGAATTCTAGACAAGCCTGAACTGCCAAAGAAATACAGTATTAAATAGCAAATACAAATGGACCAATTAGTTCATGGAAGTGTGATCAAGAGAGGTAATGAATGGGTGTCAGAGTTTATGTGTCTCCTGTGTGGCTAAATGGACAGGGTTCCAGCTACAGAGAATGTAACCTTAGGGTAGGGAGGTAAGTGATCACAGCTCACAGCTTCTGTCCATGCCAAACAATATCTTGGGTGTTTCATGGCAAAGGTACATTGTGGGAAAGGTGAACAGAATGGTTTGCTGGGATGTGTTTTTCCAAGCTTACAGGTGAGAAGGGGAAAAACCAAGGATGTTTTGTGGAAGGTAAAAAACAATAAATAAATAAATAAAAAGGCAACACTAATAGAGAGAAATTATATTGATCCTTTAGATAATTAACAAAACAGCTATTTGAATTGAAAGAAAAAGCAGAGAAAAAACAAGTGCTTTAGATTCAAATTGATCCTTCTGTTGATCAGACTGATAGCCCAGTAAGCCAAGGAGTCAGGAAAACAGACTTTAAAACCTGGGGATTTGTCTTTAGATAAAAGATAAAGAAGACAAAGAGAATTTCTTGAAATGCTGAAAATTTCAGTAAAAATAAAATATTTGCTTGTTCATCCAGACAAAGTGCCAGGTGTATTTCTAAATTTAAATGTTAGAAAAAAACCAACAAAAACCCTTTTATCTGGCTTAGTAATAACTCTTGCCAACTTTTTTACTAAAAATGCCCTTTTTATAGGACTGTAATTATACTGACTTCTGACACTTTGGTTACCAGCTGTGCCAAAGGAGGTTTTTTTTGTTATTCATCTTTCTTTAAAAAGGATATATAAGTAATTATTTCCCTTCCCCTGAAAATAAGGCAGGTAACTTTCTTACATAACATAAATCTCTAATATAGCATATATTTCTAATATAATACAAAATAAGGCCATTCATTAAAACTTAATCTAGGTTTTTACTGTATATCACTATGAATTTGATGAAATTCATACTATACAGGAATTTACAAAGGAATTATTAATGCATTTATAAAGAATCATCATAATTTAATGATATGAGCCTGGAAATAGGAATCAGTTCATAGTATCAACAATGTCACTCATGTTATAGTTTAAATAAAAAAAAAATCTGTACTCTTGGCATTTGTTTATAATTCTGAATGGATCCAATGTTTGTGTTCTTGTAGTTGGCAAAAAAAAATCAGAAATAAAATCGAGCTGATATAGACTTTCATACATAAATTAGAGTTTTTAACTGTCTTGCTCTTATAACCTCAATATTAAATTTCTATAAATATGTGCAATATCAATTGAGCAGCTGCATACAGTTAAACAACAAATTTAGGAACAATATTTACAATAAAACTGAACAGAAAAGAGTTCAGGAGCTCAGTGAATGTGAATTGTTCTATGTTCCTTTTCAATATCTAAACACAGCAATCCTCACTAAAATATTATTCAAGACCCACATATCCACTAGTGTAGCATGCAGTATATAATGATTAGCAAAGGAATTTTGACAAGGGAAGCATTTCTTGTAGTCTCTGTGAAAATATGAGATAATTTCATTCCACTACAGTTTTGACAGAAAAGATACAAAACCTTTGCAAATCCTTTGTATTAAATACTGTAGGAGTCATATTTGCAAGAAATTGTCAAATATTTATTAAAGAATAGGTGGTTTTCTGTTCATGAGGGATACCTTAATATGACAGCCTGTCAGAGAGCTATTGTGAACAATGATTTCAGTAAGATTGTGTAGGTTTTGGTTAACAATGGTATTGTCTCAGAAAAGGAGATAAGAGGTATCTGGTCACATAATTTAACACAGCAAGCTATTATCTGTACTAATTGAACTAAATAAAATAAATAAATAAGAGGGTGAGAAGTGCTGATGGGCTGAATATGTGTAGTTTAGATATATTTTCATTTCAGACCCAATTAAGTTTATGAACTTCAACTGTGTGTTGGTGTTCCATTGATTGAAATCATGGACCAATACTTTTTCACTATATAGTAATTCAGGGATCTGAAAGTCTGCAATTTTTATATGATCTTATAAATATGCTAAAATTTCTTACAGATTTCTACTTTTCTGAACGTGTAGGAGAAAAAAAAGATTAATCGTAGCTGTTTTGTTATTTTAAATTTCCATTCACCCTATGCAGAAGATGATGTTTCTTGGGTGTTTTTTTAAGTCTTACTGCATTTCCCTTTATCTGCTTTGTTTAAGCAGAAAACTTACAACTATTTTTTTTTTTCACTACTGCTTTAGGCAACTAAAGGGCATTATTTTCTTATTAAAAATCCCCAAAGCATTTTAGCTTTTTTTAGTTCCTTCTGAGGAAATTTTGGCATATCCCTTGGTTTTAGTGAATTGACTGATTGGTCCCAAGCATCAGTTACTACTTCTGAGTTTAACAATGCACTTGTATTGGAATGCAAAATGTTTTCTATGACATTTCATTTTCCTGTGCTGATACCAATTATTTTTATTGCACCTATTGGCTGCTAAAAGAATACTCAATGTGATTCTGGCTGTGATACATTGACATAGATCAGACAGGCATTTAGGGAAAATAACAGAAAGCTTTAGTTACTACCAGCTATTCCTTGGGGATGCCATTAAAATGATTGATGACAAAGCACAGCCAGACCTCAGCAAAGGTTTTTGGGGGATTCTACAAGAGGTCTGTGGTGTATTCAACACACATGCACCAGAGCTTCTTCATGGCCATACTCATTGCTCTACTAACAGCTTCCACCTTCCACACTGTGCAGTGGAATCTACTCCCAGCACAGTGCAGCTTGCTGGGATTTCTTTTGCAAAAGTGTGGTGGGGGCACAGGCAAGAAAATAGAAGGAGAGTATCATGAAGAGGCTCCTGAGGTTTGGTTTTGAGGTAGGTAGGCTGGCTAGCTGTAGAGAGTCTGAGCAGCCTTGTGCAGGGTGCTGGAATATACCATTCATCAGGAAAGAATAATTAGAATTAACTGCATTATAAAATAAAGAAGTATAAGGGAACCAGTATGACAGAAGTGACATTCATATACCTATGTGCACAAAGAGCTAATTTTGTATTTTTCTTATACTAGTAGCTGTTATATAAACAGCACTTAATCATCATACAGCTAATTCAAAGATATAAGCAGAAACAAAATCTCCTGGTCAATTCATGGAAGTGAAAAATCCCAACAACCACAAAAAATCCAGAGGTTGGATAATGAATTATGAAACTGACAATCAATAAAATTATGTCCAGTGTCAAAAAAATCCAGAACTTGCAATTGCTCTTGTTTATGTGTTTAATTCCTCATTTTCTGGTCAGGCAATTAACTATTGTTAACATTGAGTGTTTGAGGATATAATGGGATCTTTCTGCACACAGAATTTATTTCATTCTTTTTTATTTTGAAGTTGAGATAAAAGCAATTAATTAATAAAGGTGAAAGTAACTGGACTCATAAAATTCTTGAGTTTTTACAGCAGTGAGATTGATTGCATAGAGTTTTAAAAAAAGATGTACTTTGAAGGTGATTGTGTCTTTCAAAATATCAGTTTGTAACTGAAATCTATGGGGAATCTAGCTGAGAAATCTGTGTCATTTATTATTAATTATATGAATTGAAGATTATAATAAAAATCTGAACTAAAATGGGAAGTAGGGCTCTTTTCTATGGATTTCAAATAAATTGTTGATTTTGCATTGTGAGTGCAATGAATATAATGCCTTTATTACTTAATAGAGTATGAGGAAGTAGACAGGATTCCAGATAGATCTCAGTAAGGAAAATCATTCCTATTATGTATTTCATATAATGCCAGTGAACCTTACACGTGGTTTATGACATTAAGGCATTGATGCAGATTCATTTAAAGATTTGTAGTATAGTACTTATTTTCTGAATTTACTCTCTGCAGTCTTAGTATCTTCATGTTTCATAAATAGTTATAAAGGAGACAAAGTATTGTTCCACCATTTAGTGTGCCTTTATTGTAATTCCCTTTGATTGAAATGTTTTAGAAGACCAGCAAGTATAGCATAGGACAGAAGAACTTGTCAAAAGCAAATGAAAGATTATGATGTTGGCTCATGATTTCTAGGGGAGACTTTATTTAGAGTTTGAAAGATACATCATCTCTGAGTATTGGTGGTAGCAGGACCCTAAGAAGTCATATAAATTTAGTTAGTTTAACATGAAGGTCCATTTCAGAAGATAGCCTTTGTAAAAAACACCATCTTTGCTTCCCTGTGTATTATTCTATGAATCTACATTCAGTATTAAGACCCTTGACACCAAGAATTTCCTGATGTTTTGATTTCTGTCAAGATTCCTCCAGGGCATGTAAATGTATGCTTCTGGGCACACCTGCAAGCATATACATTTTGTCAGCTTTGAGCTGAAGCCTAAACCCTGTTGGGAATCAGTGTAGAAATTTCTGTGTCCATTTGGTGTTTACGTTCCAGTTGTGTAGGCACACACGGAGCATGTTTACTGCAGTGGAAAATGAAAAAGTGCAAGTAAAGGAAGTGATTTTTTTTCTTCCTCTATTTTGATAAAGAGAAGTGTCCTTCTTCCCCATACTGTACTATACCAATTAATATTCTGGTCAAAGATGGGAGAGTCCTGATTTTGCTTCCATCATGAGTCTAAAGAAATAACACAGTGAATTCACCAGAAAACAATATTTTAATATGGGGAAATATTTCAATTTTTCTTTTCAGGACTCATTATGTGTAAAAATGGTAGAACATTCATTGGGCCAAAACAGGAGACAGATATAGCAAAGAAGCAAATGAAGTTATGGCTTAGCATTTCTAGCTTTGGCTCAAATCAATACATGATATAAGCTGCACAAGCAAGAGGATGCAACCACTGTCTTGTTCTTCCTTTGTCCCTTACCTATACAGAGCAGTAAGCCTGACTGCTAGGCTGTTGAATAAAATAATTTCTGGTTGAATTCTTTAAGAAAGAGGTTGGATGCATAGCTCCAGGAGGAGAGCTTATGTGTGCCTTCTACAGCCTGGGACAGGAAGAAGTTTGTCTTTGGCAATCAATCTTGGTTGCTATGGGGTCCTCCCTGGCTCTTGAGCTTTCTCTTTTTTGACAAAGATTCAACATACACGGGAAGATTTCAAAATCCTAGCAGATCCTGTCTTCACCTTAACATTGCCACGAAGCGCTTTTTCAGATAGGAGTATTTATTGCTGCTTGTTTTCCCATGCTTTTTCTTTCTTGCACTGTATCATACTCCTAATACCTTGCAAATATACTCACTAGGTAATAGAGAAGCAATGTCAGTCATATGATCTAAGAGTTCAGCACTGTATGTCCCAGTCCAGTCTTGTTGGACACTTTCTTACCCTGGATATTAAAGAGAATATTTAGATGTGGCAAAACTGGAATTAGTGTTTCTCTGTTGATCCGTTTGCCATGGAGTTTTCCATGATGTGATAGATTTATGTCTGAGCTACTTGGAGAACAAGGACATGTTGTCTCATGTTTAGGCAAGTACTTTGTGGGAGCATACACAAGCTTTGGAAGGATATTAATTTCCAATTTTCTTCAAATGCAGCTCTAAGAAGTGGTTGCCCACATCTCTGCTATTAAAAATAGCTTGCCAGAGTCTCATCTGGTGAAAACAAATAATACAAATTTAATACAGACAGAAACTTGGCAAACTGGATGAATAAGTGGTTGATAAAAGACAGATTTACACTGACTGCAAACAGATTATATTTTTTTTTATATTGATAACTTTTGAAAAAGATCAAGATGACAAGGCGGATGTGCAGTGTTTTTTGAGTAATCATTTGTCAGAATTGACCTTTCCTTGAAATACCTATAATTATTAGTTGGTTCAGGAAAGAATCACATCAGAAAAGAAAAATTGTGCCTGTCAATGACTGTGGTTTTGCTGTAGCAAAGACTTCAGACCTGTGAAGATCCTTCTGACTGTCACATTGTAGTTGGAAATGCACACAGGACTAAGAATGCCAAGAAACTTAGTGCTGTATGGCGTAAGTGGAGGATTTTTTCCTGCATGCTCCAAGTAAGACACTCAAGTGTGAAATGTCTTGGACACAGTACTGGAAGGGATATGAAGCATTCACAGATGATACAAAACAGGGAGGAGCTGTTGACTCCCTCAAAGGCAGGGAGGCCCTGCAGAGAAGACCTCAACAAATTAGAGGGCTGGATAATCTCCAACTGTATGAATTTTAACAAGGAAAAGTGGTGAATTCTGCACCTGGGATGGGGCAGCCCTGAAGGTACATACAGACTGAGGAATGAGATGCTGGAAGGAAGTGCTAAGGAAAGGAACCTGAGGGTCCTGGTCCATGACGAGCTGAGCATGAGTGAGACCTGCAGCCCTGGCAGCCAGGAGGGCCAAGAGTGTTCTGGAGGGCATCAGGCACAGCATTGCCAGCCAGGCAAGGGAGGGGATCGCTCCACCCTGCTCCTCACTGGGGTGACCTCACCTCGAGTGCTGGGGCAGTTCTGAGTGCCTCAATATGTGAAAGACATTATACTTTTAGAGAGCGTACAAAGGAGGGAAGGCCATATGAGGAATGGCTGAGACTACTTGGTTTCTCTTCTCTGCAGTGCCCAGTGACAGGACCCAAGGGAACGGCCTGAAGTTGTGTCAGGGAAGGGTTACTTGTGTCTGGTTCATTACCCAGAGGGTGGCTGGGAACTGGAACAGGCTCCCAGGGAAGTGCTCACAGCACCAAGCATGACAGAGTTCAAAAAGCGTTTGGACAATATATGGAGTGTCTCTTGGGAATGGTCTTGTGTTGGGTTATGAATTTGACTTGATCCTTGTGGATCCCTTACAACTCAGCATATTTTGTTATTCTGAGACAAAGTGGAAGAAACCAGCAAAAAAACCCCATTATTTCCTTTCCCCGGGAAGGAAGCCTTTGTGGGGAAATCCTTACAGAAGACATCCAAGTCCATTTGGCCATGAACTAAAGCTCCATGGCAGTATGTGCACAGCACCATGTATTAGGTTATTGCAATCGATCCAGGGAACTGAACTACTCGTGCTGGAGTAAACCTCACTCTTCAATTTCAAAATTCTTCAATTCAACAAGGAAGCCTTCTTCCTTAATCCCTTGTTTGCACAGGAGAGGAAGGCTCTAGCTCCCTTTTTTTCTGCAACAATATTTTTATGAGTATAGCTTTACCAGATTTGTGTGTGTGTGTGTGTGTGTGTGTGCGTGGTAAAGGTTTTGCACTACAGCACAGTATCCGGATTTTGAAAATCTGTTGTCTGTGACTTTGACCATATGATTTTGGTTCACAGCCATCTCTGCCAGGAATAATTGGTTAGAAGGAGATGAACTTGAAATGGTGGTAATAATATTTCAACAACACAGAGCAAGAGCAAATTTATTAATATGTGTAAATAACTGAGTTTACATTAAATAAGATTCTCTCCAAATGCAAAGTTATCTAAATTCAATCAACAAGGATTGATGCAAATTAATAATTAATAATTAAAATAATTGAAAAAGGATCAAGAATGCAAATTATAAAGCTAAGTGAGCACTGGCAAAACAGACAAAAATACGAGCAATGTTTTAACTAATGAAAAAAATCTATAAAGCTAAAAAAGGAAAAAAATACAATTTAAATGAAACCATCTAAGGAACAAGTGTCTATGTGCATATTTAAACCTTTATGCTTTATATACAATGGTTCTGCTTTGATTCACTATTATGAAAGCTTTGATATGCAGAAAGTATTGCACTCAGCTTGAGATAATTCTGGGGGTAAATAAATCACCTGAATTTTAGCGATTGCCTAGACACTACTTTTTATGACCTGATTTCTTACCTTGCAAATGAGCAAGGGAAAGTGTTAATCAGTGTACATATGTATATACATAAATATGTATGTTTAAATAGCAAATTGATTCAAAATCAGAAGAGTGTGACTGGCTATGACTAGCAAAAAAAAAAAATAAGAGATAGGGAGAATAGGGAAAAAAAAGGGGAAATTCTTTTAAAAACTTTATATATATGAACATCTAATTAACTACAGTGAAAAGAGGACAGCTTTTGTTATATGCCTATGCTTGTTTCAGGGACCAATAATGACAATTAGAAATAAAGGAAACTCTAGAGAGTTTTAATCTAAAATTAAATAAGGGAATAACCTTTATAAATAGAAGGATTCATAAGGAAAATAAAAACATACAAAAGATGTCAGAATAGAATCCATAGCTGGTATTTCTGATATTAATATGAATCATATTTTATAGTGTATTAGACACAAAATTAATCTGAAGTTTGATGCCAGCAGTTTAATAGGTGAAGATGGTAAAATTGTTAGCAGTGATGTAAAAAATGCAGAAGTGAGCAATAAATATTCCTTTCTTTACTTGGAAGAATAGAGATAATGCATTCATATAAAATGCTTTCTGGTCCATTATTAACTGGAAAGAATAAAATGAACCACAGGCCAACCTTTTACAATCTCCAGAGCCCAGAAGGACACAGTCCAGGTACATCTGTGACCTACTGGTGGAAATTAATAATACAAATTGAAAACTGGCTATAGCGTAGGACACAAAAGTTTGAGAATTGTTCTACTATTCAAAGGCAAGTGGAAAAATGGACTGCCTAGTCTAACTGGCAACATGTAAGAGGCGATATAAATTTTGATTTTTAAATGTAAGAATGAAAGAATGTTTATACAGTAATCAAGAAGGGAAGTGATTTTGTGGAAATTGGGACCTGTAAAACACATCTAAGTTTTACAGATATGTGTGTTTTATTGATAAAATTACCTATAAAAACACTGATGTTTCTGTTGCACAGAAAAAGCTGCAAGAGAAAGCAATGAAACATGTAGCAGAAACAAGGCTGAAAGATATAGATAAAATTAGAAAAAATATTTTTAGTGGTGGTAACAGTTCACCCCTTGAACAAGATCAATGGATTATTTATTTTGGTGTGCAGCAAAAGCTGTTCTAGAAAGATACCTCACCTAAGCAAGACTCAGACTGAATGGCAATTTAAGTAGATGGATTGAATGGCCTCCAGCTCTAAGAAGTCAGAGCACCAGTCTATTCTAGTTGCCAACTGTTAAATGTGCCAATACATTACTTACTTTTTCATTTTCCAGCATACTCTTGTTGCAAAAATGAACCTTTAATTTCAACATATTGAATCTCAACCCCAAAAGTTTGTAAAATTTTTAAACAGCAGGAACAGGACTGAAAAAGATATTAGGAAGAGGATTCAAAATAGCAATGGTATAAAAATAAGAGAAAGTCAGTACAAGATCAGTTATTTGAAGTACAAAAAAATAGAAAGGGATGTGCTAGAAGAATAAAATCATGCAGTGTGATAGGTCTGAAGCCCACTTTATTGCCAAGAACATCCTTGCAAAAAACTAATGTGCTGTGTAACAGCCATAACTTTATTAACAGCTACAAGGAGAGCTAAAAATATCTCTTATCTTTGAATTGCTTTGCAACATGGGAGATGTCACCTTGGGAGTAGAAAGAAAACAGCTATTTATTCCAGAAAAGCAGGAAGTAAGTCTTGGCTGCAGCTATGCCAAGTGGGCATTTCCCGATTAAGCACAGTGCAATTAAGGTAGAAAGGCTTTGAATAGTTTTGCTGCCAAGAACTCCTAATGGCCTTGTTCACTTATATTTTTAATGGTTTGCCAAATGGAATATCTGCTCTCAAGTGGGTGGTGTGTGTAACTAATGATGATTATAGGGTCAAGTTCAAGAGCGGCAGTGGAAAGCCAGTACAGTACTATACAAAGCAATCCCTTGCCCTACATTAAGTGCCAGCAGCCCTCAGAAAGGTTTTTCTCACTTCAGACATATGTATTCATGTCTCCTAAAGAATCACTGCTGGCTACCAGTTGCACACCACTTGATTCAAATGGTGATAACTGAGAGGGAACTGCCATTGTTACTGAAAATGGCAATGGAAATGGTTAGAAAGAAATACCAGAGAATCCCCATGCAAGCTTCTTCATCACTGGAGGATAGAACTGTCTAAGTATTACAGAAAGTGGAAAAAAGTATCCCTAATATATTGGTCAATTCACTTTGATCTTTATTAGACAGTTTCATTTTTTTTTACAGTCACTGTATTTCGTGTTTGTCTATTTTCTGGTATTTTAGAGTAACAGGACTGTCTCCTCATTGAAGTGACAGGTAATGAGTTGGACAATGGCACTGAAGCTAAAATACTTTTGCAGTACATATACACTTGGCTAGCTGTGGTTGAATTAAGTTTTAATAAAAAGTAAATTTAGAAATAGTTTCCCTTTGGATATTATCACCAGTTGGAATGAGATAATTAAATTAAATTACCATGGACTCCCTTAAGGAAACTACACTTTTCTTTCAATCAGTCTCTGAGATACCATGACTTTACTTTATAACAAAGCAATTATTACAGCATCTAAAAATTGATTTATTTCTATATAGCATTTTAAATAAAATATTTCAAGTCACATTTAAATTAATAGCAAGAAAATATATCTGAAGATTTTGAATTTGAGAAAACATATTTCTGCTGTGGCTGTATCTGCTTTGGCAATCTGAGGTTTTACTTAGAGAAATCTTTATGTAAGAAGCAATTTGCTTAAGGTGATGTTTTCATGCTCAGATACAAAAGGACTTTACTCATTTTCTGAAGGCTTATATTACTCACTACAATGGTCTAATAAGCTAACGACCTTACCATAATCTTCCTCATTGAAAATTGACATTTATATTTGTATGGTTAAATAAAACATGTAATGAGGGAAAACTCAAAATAGGACTGATTATAATTCAAAGAAACATGTCATAGATTTTTATCATCTTTACTGACAATGGGAACCCATGTGTAATGATGATGTCAACTACAATCTCAGTTAATTTGATCTCCTTTTATATTAGGCTTGATCATTCAGAACTATTGTAACAAAATGAAATATCAGTGCTGCATACTTCTGAGTGTTAGATCAGAAATGTTGCTGCACTTGGTTATATTATCAAACCATCATTTTGACTGTTATAATGATTAGGGAATTTCTCAGTAGTATATAACTGCCTGAAATAGAATTTAGTCAATAATAACATAATACTGTAGTGATATGGTACCCTTGGGCACCAATGTAAACATCTGGTCCTTTCAGTTAACTTGACTTTTTAACATCCTATGTTTTGTAATGTTAAAATGTGTTTTTTTTTTAAAAAAAAGTATTGATAAGTTTCCAAGTAAGGCTTATTAAAAACACTGGAGAAGGTCTTTGAAGCATATTCCATTCAGCTGTTTGTTTTGAAATTAGTGTGTGCTGTGCAAACAGCTGGTGAGAGGGTACATGGCACAAAGAGAGGGATTTAGGTAAGTGGAGGGTACTGAACCTGAGAAACTGATCCATCTCTACAAAGTGACGGTGGATAACAAGATAACATGTTCTGGCTTTGTCCCACACTGTGGATCAAGCTCAACACATTTTGAAAGGTTCTGACAAATATTCAGGAAATTTTTGCTTTCTCTTGGGATTTTAGTGTGCAGGGCACTGTACCATGTAAGTATAATTTTGCTATTACTAGTAACAGGTATCAGTCTTTGTAATGACTTTGCAAGCCTTTACAGATGGGTTTGTCAGACTTTGTCAAAATTTTCTTTGCCTTGCTTGGAGATTTGAGGCTTGGGTGGTTGAACTGGAGCAGCAGTTTTTCTAATGGCCTAGTGTATAGGCTTGGTTTGTTTTACTTCAGGTTATTTTTTAAAAATTATTTTGGTAACAGTCATTGCTTCTTATGTTCTGGAGACTGAATTATTTAGGGAGCAGCCTAATGATAGAGTGTAGGGTAGCAGAAGAACAGGATAGCAGCAGAGGTTGTGAAAGTGAGGTGCACTGCAGGATGCAGTTTGCAGGAAGGAGGGTAAGGTAGACCCTAGCACAGAATATTCTGAGTTGGAAGAGACCCACAAGTACCATCAAGTCCAACTCTTAAGTGAATGGCCCATCAAACCTACAACCTTGACATTATTAGCACCGTGTTCTAAATAACTGAGATAGTCTCAGAGTTTATAATGCCAGGATTCTGTAAACATATCACCAGGAGGTTGTTAAAGACTTGTTGGTCTGGAATTTGAGGGAAATTAGTTTTAGGGTAACAAACCAAAAGTATCTAAGTGTGTGGAGTCTCCCTCACTGGGAATATTCAAGAACCACCTTGACCCAGTCCTGTGCCACATGCTCTGGGATGACCTTGATCAAGCAGGGAGGTTGGACCAGATAACCCACGGTGGTCCCTTCTCATCTGACCCATTCTGTGACTGTGATTCAGTGACTGATATTCAGTGGAAGCACTCAGAGAAGACTCTGCTTCCATACTTACTATGGATAGAGTAGCTATCTAGTGATTATTAAGACAACTTCTGTAACAGTGATTTTTTTCTGTGCTTCGATTTGACCTGATTATTGTTATTGGTTAAGATGTCTATAATTTTTGCCATTACTCTTAAGGTGTGTGTTCTTTTTTGCTTATTGCAAGATTTTGAGAATAACTGTATGTGTGCATGGCATGATGTAGAGAATTTTGAGTAGCATTAGAAATTTGTTATATATTTACATAAATGTTCTGAAGTGTAATACCACATTAAAGTCTAATGCTCTTAGGTACAAAATTGATGCTAGAATTACGTTTGTGCATAGACACATATGTGCTGTACTCTTGCACATGGGTTAGCTAAGTCTATTATTTTTTACTCCAAATGAAAGCATAAAGTTGTTTTAAAGTGAGACTCTTTTTCTTTTTAAATCTCCTTGCACTCATACACTCTTCCTAACATTTAATGTCAAGAACCATGGGAGTATAAATGAGTGATAAGTGGTGTAGAAAAGCTGAGCCCTACCTGTCTGGAGATGTTTTTGTGAGAAGAATCTATTGATAAACAAGATACTCAGTAAGGGATACCACACATTCTCTACAAAAGGCACTTATTTAAAAAAAAAACAACAAACAAACAGATTTTGTTATATGTAACTTAATGATCATATATTTCTCTCCTCTTCTTATGCTTGGCTGAAGTCAGTCAGTGGTCTAAAAAATTACTGCAGTGTAACACAAAGATACACACACATACACACACACATATATATATATGTATGTGTGCAATTCATATCGTCAAAAAAGCTTTGTTTCTCTAAGAAAGTCATTCTTCCTAAGGAGTAAAACTAGTCAACGTTCCATAAGAGACACTAGCATAAAAGTTTTAATAAGTCTCTGCTATTTGGTTTATCAGTAAGAAGGCTTTTTTTGTGCTACCAAATACAGTGTACATTTAGGGAAGAATGGAGCTCAAATAATAGCCACACTCCAAGTGCATCAAGTGTTGACAAGAATTTATATTTTCAAGCAGTGATATTCAGTCTCTCCTTTTAGTAGAGCTTGTGAAGCCAGTAAATGATGTAGGACTCTCCTATTATTAGTCACGCAGGAGCACTGTGTGAGTTCATGCACGTAACCACATCAAAAAGGTAACATAGAGAAAACTCCATTATTTTCTCTGTTTGGCCACCCTTTTCTAAATTTCTCTTTTTATTGATAAATAGTTTACAACTTCCATATCTTTACTAAGATTTTTTCTCAAGGTTTCCTATCTTGGCCATTGCCCTTCCTATTTTATTTTTATTGGTATATATCATTCTGTCTAGTATCTGTGCCCACATTTGTTACTTACAAGTGACAAGTATTTTATTTGTATTGCTTCCCTCAGGGGAGGAATAACTTGATTCTCTTATTGCTGTTTCTGTAAACATAATATTTTTCTTTTTCCACAAATTTGCTCAAGCTCAGAAGCCTCCTACTAAGTTCAAGCATGTTCTGGTACATGTCCAGAGCTTAAATATTCTTGGGTGTATTGTAGCAATATGCAATTTTGAAATGTCATTTCTGTTTCAAAATTAAAATTTTCATTCACAAGAAGATCTCATGGCTGTGTTGACAACCTTTGTGGGTGGACTGAACTGTGGCTGTGCCTAAACCTGAAAACAGACTGTGGAAGAGACATATTCGTTTGTACAGGTTTATTTCTAGTGCCCTGACTTTACATGTATTGAGGAACAGTTTAAAATGAGAGCACCAGGAATCTCCTAACTTCTCGTGGCTCAACTGTCTTAAATCCTGATAGATTTATAAATTCCCAAAAGGAGACTGATATTGCTCTATTCAGGTTTTTTAAAGTGTAAAGTGAAAAAAACCCAAAAACCTCTCTCATTATCCCAAAGAGAGAATTGAACCTCTGCATAGCAGAGTATATAGCAAGGTATGTGCAGCAAGGTGTGTTGCAAGGCATGCAAACAAACGCTTGTTAAGCTCAGTGGAGGAGGTGCAGACAGCCACAGCTGCTTGCACAGAACACATCACACAGAGAAAAAGGGTGAGGTGCCACCTCAGGGGTTGTTAAAAGCTAGAAACTCCCAATGAAACCTTCTGTTCACTTAATCAAATAGAGACCTCTATTTCACCCTCCCAAGGCAATGTAAAGGATAAGCTCTTCTGAAGAGGTAGAAGAGGAAGGATATTCTTAAAGAACCCTTACAATTTTCTTTCTCCTGAAACTCAGTAGATATCTTTTCTCTGGTGAAGCTGTGGAAGGAAAGCATGACTTCTTTTTCTAAGTATGATTCTATATTCCTGATTATTGCACAGGCTTGTAAAGACTCCTGTGATAAATATAGTATGACAGTAGATGACTGTCACTGACAGTTCTAAAATAAGTTATTTTTAACTGTACTATAAGCAGTAAACTATTGAAAAAATGCTATCACCTGTTTTTATCAGCAGTTTTAAAAGCTGCTTATATGCAAGGGTATATTTATTGCATAAACTGCTCCGTCCACCAGTGACTTGTCATTTATGCATAGCTCTATGCTGTAGTATGCATCTATATAAATTAAACAAAAGTGGTGTGTAATTCTAAATAGGCACTTTCAGTCTTTTAAAGACTGCTCATAATTACCTTAAAACTTTTTTGTTGGTATGTGTTCTGCTTTGTGACTGCTAGTTGAGTCTCTATGATAATATTCTGTTTCCAGTCTCATCATTACCATATACTTTGTGTAATAAACTGAAACAATTTATCAGCCCATAAACTAAAACTATTAAAAATTAATTAATTTGTTCTGCTTCTTAGTATTTTCTCAGCAGTATTTGTATTAATTTTACACAGCTTTTAAATCACACAAGAACCCATGCTTAAATTTGCAATGCATACAAAAGCAATGAGTGAGTGTCACATTTCTTCAATCTCTACTACATAGTTTAATCAGACTAGGAAGCAGTTTTGTATCAAGGTCCTGAACCTTCTCCTTCCAAAAAAATTATACTTTTTGGAAGCATCTTTTGGTTTCAGTGCCCTGAATCCAGTATTCCCTGGTATTTAAGCTGATGATCTCCATTCAGTCTGTGGCTGTGCAATCTTTTATGCCTAAACTGTAAAGTTTAAGAACTCCTGCCTACATTGTGGTGGAACCAACAGGCCCTGAGTTGGGGTGTGGCACACCATCCAGGTACACCCATCAATTGCTCTTTCTAGAAAACGACAATCAAAAACCAAATCAAAAACCAGGCTCAGCCCATGGCCTCACCCCCTGCACTTGTGCTTTAGACAAAAGCAGTAAGGAAAAAAATGAATTATTATTTTGGTTTAGGTGGCAGAAATTAAACAAAGAAAATTTCACTCTGTTTCAATAAAGTGCTAAGTTAGGCAGACATTTAAATAGTCACTTGGTCTAATTCCTATTCAGTAAACTTATATAAGTATGTTCTTGACATCTAAATGAATGAAGTAATTCACAAGCTCTAATGTTTTCAGAATTCTGTTCTTTTAAGTAGTAAACCCTTCTATACATAAAAAATAAATATGTGAGTTTAGTGTATAATTACAACTGCACAGCTAAGCTTGGCCTCAAGTGGTTTGTTTATGATCCATACTTGAGATATGAAATGAATTAAATTTCTGTGATTGCTAATCTAGCTTTACCATAAAAAAAAAAATGATGAATTTACATATGTGAAAACTCATAATATAGTGAAATTCATGTGTGAAAATTCTCTTTTTTGTACTTAAAGGTAATATTGCAAAAAGAAAGGGTCCTGTAGAAACTGAAATCATAGCCTAAAGTGTGTCTGTAATTTAATCTCTTCTGAGGCACAGAGACATTTTTTATTTAACATGGAGGCATCATATTTACTATTTTACCTTTGTTTATGAATCCAGCTATGATTTTTAGTATATGAAACCATTTTGGTTGCCATTGAATGACTTACATATTATTAGTTTAACAAGTGCAGCTCTTTTGGGTTTTCAGGTGCCCTCACATCCATGGTATTTCTTCAATTATGATTTTCGCATGTCCTCTTCATTCCATTCCTCAGCACTAGGGTGGCATTATGCACCCTCCATTACTTCTTGCTCTTAGTGTGCTATTGAATTTGACCAATACTTTACCCCTTTTTCTGCCTACCTTCTGCAAAATTCTAAAAAACCATAATTCCCCTGAGCCTGGAGCTCTCAACTGGTTTGTATAGCTCTAATTGTCTAATTACCTGTTCAGTGCACAATGGGGAAGGATTTTAATATTTTCTTTTCTCCACTTGGTTTCTATCCCCTTTTCACCTTTTTTTTTTTTTTCTTTTTCTTTTATTTTTCCCCAGTCACATTAACCATCTCAGTTTCAAACCCTAGAATGTCCCATTAATTCCCTTTTTTGTTTGCTTTCCATAACTGAGTAAGTAGAAGAACCTTTTATGATATATGTTTTATTTAAATTATTTTCTTTATATTACTAACTGATTTGCCACAACCATCCTTATTAGTTTAGACTTTAGAGTCTTTAATGCTTCCTTATACACTAATCATTATTTTCTTTTCCTGGGATTTTAAGTGTTCAATAAAACTATCTTTTTTTCTAAACACTCTTTGCCTCATGTTATTTATGCCCATACTCTGCCTTATACCTGATAGATTTTTACCAAGTAGCACTATTATGCATGCATCATTTTTCTTTACCAAATGTATCTTGCAGCTATCAGGTTGTCTTAAGGAAGTTTTATTTTTAATTTATTTTTATTTTGATTACAAGCACAGCAATATTGCCTTCTTTGGCAGATTATCTTTTACCTTTATGTCTTCAAGCATACCCTCTGTGCCATATCAAAAGAACTGCTGTGTAATTTGTATGCAGAGTTGAATGTGAACACTGGTGTTACACATGTGCATCTTCCTGTTCTTCCAATCTCATTACTACACTTAGTGTACTCCAGGCCTTCCCTAGGAAATAAAACTCACCCTTTTCTTACTAGCATTTTGTCTTTTATATACTTTTATTTGCTCAGTAGGTTTATAGTGTGCTTGCCCTTTCTTTTTAGAGGAATTATATTAGGCTTCTGTAGTTACCATAGTTTGCAATTTGAAGCATCTACAATCTTAGTCCACCAAAAATTAAATTAATGTAGGTTTAATCTGATCCCAATAACCAATAGTGGTAAGTAGAACTAATAAAAACACATACAGTTAGCAAAATATATGACTTCTACTGTTTGCATTACACATTTATGCCAGATGATATTTAGTGATATAAATGATGTGGTAACCTTAGATAAAGTTGCTTCACAATTAAATGAAACTTGGCAATTTCCATATTGCAAAACATCTTGATGCCAAGGAGAGAGGTACTGACCTGCTGTCCTCTGTTCTTTTGGGAAATGCAATTCTAACGTCTGCAACCTGCTCAAGGTGAACCTTAGCAGGGAGGCTGGACAAGGTGATCTGTAGAGGTCTCTTCCAACCCCAAACATTCTGTGACTTTCTATGCATCTGTGAAGATAATTTATATTGTGTTTGATATGAAGTCTCATCTAACTAGAAAAGATAAAAGCTATCTAAAGAAGCAGTAGTTCTGTGTTTGAAAGGTGGTGGTATTTCAAAGAGCATTAAAAACATATGTAGATATTAAGTATCACTCTTTGGTATTATGTAGCTGAAGATATGAGTCTCTCATGTGAGCACTGTTATTAATTCCAATACACGTTCAGTATTTCTGTTTCATATTTCTGCTGAATTTATACTGTCTCTAGGAGAAGTATTAGATTGTGTTTTTGTGTTAACTTGCCTGGAGAAAATGTGCTGCTATGAGATATACTGATTTCTAGATTTTAAGGTTTTCTGCAGTATTACCTAAAAATAACTGAAAATTTTGCTGAAAATTCAAAACACTGAGTTTCAATAGTATTTTCTCTTTTTCTTTTCTTTTTGCAGTTGTAATTTCACAAACTGTGAAATAAATGCTATAAAAATATTTAATAAAAGCACACACAATTTTGCATCTTCTGAAAAGCAATTTAAGAAAAATATTAATGTAAGAAATCACCAGGCCCATTTTTCTCAAAATGAAGGAGATACAGAGGGTTTTCTTTTCTTCTCTGTGTAAGAATGTACCTTAGGCAATAGTTAATTGTCTATTCTCTCTCTTCAGCATTACTTCCTAGGCTAACCCGTAGTGGCAATCATTACTTGCTGCTTTTCAAATGAAGCATAAATCTCTGTCACTTTAGAGACACAGATTCAGTGTTTTGACTCTGAAACTGTATTGTTTCCATTTCACCCCTTATAAAGCTTATAAACCTGCACTGCTGATGCTCTCTTTGCTGTTCATCGCTGCTCACGCATCACTATTTTATGTCTCTAATATATTCCTAGCAGAAATATTTTCCTCCCTTTCCCCTACCCCTGCCTTTCTCTCCCCTTTTTTAAGAAGGGATATTCTTAATATGCTGACAATCCTGGTTCTAACACCCTGTGTAAAATAAAATTTCTCTTAAGGATGTCAGTTTTGTGCCATGTTTTGACATCTCACTGTCTGATTTAAAGCTAGTTGATGATTTTAATTCCTTTTCTATGAAGTTTTCCATGTTATTTAATCTATTTTATATTCTTTTTTTCTTTTTTTACTTTTGGACATATTTGCTAGTCTTTAAACAATAGGATAATTCATTCTATTACTTAGATTTTATATGCCCCTACTTTCTGTAAACTAAGAAAAACTAAAGAACTTTTAAGATGTTAATTGCTATTTCAAAGGTGTTCCTTTTGGTATTAGTTGAGCTCATAATGGTGGGACTCACCTTGCTTGCTGAAATATTCCCTAATGTAGCAGACCATGCACAGCGCAGATGGTGGAATGAGGGGAACAGAGAGTAATCTCAAGAGACACTAGAGATGTCCATAAAGTGCAATGCACTGCTGTGAAGAAATCCCAGAGCTCTGAATTAGATGGTTTTGGATCTGGAAACATAATGTCATGTATAAGGTAATTGAGAGCCCAGGCTTGGCAATATTGGGTATCCTGTGGATTTATTAGTTCTCTTGGCACTAATTCAGTCATCATTAGCACAGCACTGCTATGAAACATCTGTTCTTAATTTCCTATCCCTTTCTAATCTGTGGGATTAATGCTGTATGCTTGAAGAACTGCTGTGCAGGCTATATTCCATATTAATTGGGAGGGTAATCTAGATTTGTGCAAGTGGATGTGTTTTTTAAAAGAGTTCAAATGAAACTTATGGGAAACGCATTTTCCTCCATGAAAAGCTGCCAGTTGTAGCTGACGTGCCACTGTCCCACTGCAGCACCTTCTTGAAGCTGCTGGACAAGCCAAAAGCCAAACCCTCACCTGCAGGAGGTGAATTTTTGAATTGTTGGAACTTGGCACAGCATCCAAGGCTGCAGTCCAAAATTTCCTTCTAGATGCCAGTCACGCCGACTCAACCACACTTGTTCAAACAAACTTTTTTTGTGTTTGCTTTTACACAATCACCATTACTAAATTCCTGGAGCTGGAGAGCAGCTGGAAACACTGCTGTATAGCAGGGGGCAATGGAGTAATTAGAAATGCATTGCCCAAGTAATTCTCTACTTCTTCTTTCCACAAACTGAGGAATCAATCGCAGTGTCTCTGAGTGTAAATGATTATTAGTTAAGCAGTTGCCAGATGATTTGTGTAAGTAAATATGTTTTAGCCTGTGGCACTGCAGAAAACATACTAAGCCTTTTTCTCGTACTCTGTGTAATCAATTAAATAAGCCAATAATGTGGATTTGTGTTCAAATATTTTAAAAACAATGGGCTAATCATTTGTACAAGCATGTAATGACATTTTGATTATACTTGGTAATATTTTGACTAGAATTTATTTTCAGTGAATATGGTTCACATGAGTTAGATAACAGAAATAAAGTGAAGTAAGCATTCTTTTCACTATACTTACAGCTAATGATTCCTGTATCTATATTTTCTGAAATCATAATTTTCTGTATCAGAAAGTGAAGTATCTTCATTGTGTGCTAGAGGAGGGCCTATCCTATAAACTCTTTATTCAGTTGCTTTCTTTGAGATAATCCATCTGCTTCAGACAGAAGGTGTCAGAAACAGTTACTATGCTGCAGCAAAATGTTTTCTTTACTACTCCAGATTTATATTTGTTACAGCTGATCATAAAAAGAAATGTGCAGGAGGTAAATCAAATAAAGAGGGATTCAGAGGAAATAAGTATTTTAAATTGCGGGATAATATTGTGAAGATGGCATTTAGGTTGTGTGTGTTTGTGGGTGCCCAAGTATTGTAAGCCATTACAATTTATACACACACTAACTGGACAGGTTATAAAAGCATAACAATATTTTTCTTTCATAGTTGGACTGACATGAGAAAACCACTTCATATTTACTGTCAAAGCCTGTAGTGTCATCCACCATTGCTTTTATAAAACATGTTTCTGTGCAGAGCAAAGGAAGGTAATTTAGTTTATGCTCTGTTTTACACAGGGTTTGTTTTTCATTATATGAAGAAGTAGAGGTTCTTAAGTCATAGGTAAGCAAAAGAAATTACATATCTTAACACATCCTTGGCTTCAGATTCAGTGGCACAAATGCTGCCATTTGTAGAGTATTGTCTTAGGCTCAGTTGGTGACTGAAGGGGCAAAAGCCAGCATTTTCTGGATGCTGTTATGTTATAGGAACATAAAATCTTCCTATGTTATGTTATATAGAACAAATCAAAGGGAGATTTTTACTTTACATACTTTTATCCCCCTCAAGTATTCACCTTTTAAAACACAAACCAGATGAAAATGTACTATGAATATTAGTCTCTGAAATTTTGGCTGTTTGTACCACTCAAAGTAGCAGGTTAAATATGAGTGTAGCTAACTGTCTGTTTTGATTAAATAGGATAAATTGCTGACCAATAGCTTAGTAACAAAAGCTGTGCTCTCGGTAACAGCAAGCTCCCATTTTGCATTAATTATATGTATATACAATTTTCATTCTAGCACATTGGCATTGCTCAAAATTATATTTAATACAGGAAACTGTAAAGCTGAGTTGTTTTATATGATTCATAGGAAAATGATGCAGTTTTCTAACAATGTTCAGTTCTTCAGACTGGTTGGGTACAGTTCTCTATGTCATCGAAGTCTCATTTCTCAGAATATTACTTTTCCTGAGTGATTTGTTTACTTGCCCTTTCTGTCTCCCTCCTTCTCTTTCCATCTTTTATTGAGTTTATATCTAAAACCAATTGTAGTTCCTGATAGCATAAATCATCACAGAATTTTTAAAGGTAGTCTCCCTTTCAGGATGATTCCTTTAGAAACAGTCATATTTTAATTTTTTTTTTTTTTCCTTCATGTAACCTCAAGTAAATCACCAAGGTCTAATAGAAATAGATGACTAGCTGACAGGTGAAAAGTTCAATCTGATCAGCAGTCACTGGTTCTCAAATATTTTAAGCATGGCTTCTGCACCTGTTTGGTCAAGTTCCAGATTTGCTTCAGTAAATTCGTGAGAAGTCAGTTGTATCCTTACTTTTCTATCTCAGAAGTATTTTGGAGCTCTCTGCCAAAGCAGTACATACTGAACTTTAAGGTTGTTTTTTTTCTGAGTGTATTTGTTCTCCTCTTCAATCATTTGGTCTTCTTAGATGTCTAGAGATCTATTCTGAGACTCCATTTTCAAGATGGATGTTGTTATCTGGGAAATACATCATTTGTTCATTTAGGAGACAGCTAAATAGCATCCATAGTTCAGTCTATATGCACAAAAGTCCAGGGATTCTTAGCATGGTTGAAATTCAGGTGTGGTATCCTTCTCTTTCCCCTGATGCCTATATTAATTCCTGAACAACTTCTATCATGACAATGTAAGCATTTCAAGATGCTGTTAGGTTTCCATTATTGCTGTCTCTAAGGAAAGTAAGGCATGCTTTGAGTCTATGTGGGTTTCATGAAAATGAGTAATTATAAAAGACTGCATCAAAATTACCTTGGCAGATGTCAACACCAGCATTGTTGATACATTAAAAAGCCTTTTCTAAGTGGGATGCAATTATCCAGTAGTCAAGGAAGACATTTTTTTTCATGTTAAGTAAATGATTTAGGACTTGAAGAGCTTGTCTGTGTGGTTACAAGGATATCTTGCCATTACTTCTCAGACAGATCTCTAAAACAAAATTCTGCATGAGGTGTTTTTTTTTGCAAAAGTTCATTTTGGAATTTTTATTAATATTAAAGAAAAGATGTAAGAGGCATTCTGTCACCCTGTCACTAATATTTAGAAATAGAGTGGAAAGAATATATAGAAGGAATAAACCTTTATAACATGAGCATTTATTTTGATGGAACATGCAGTAAAGAAAATTTTGAAGATGGATTCAGTATTCTTCTGTCTTGTTTGGTGCCTCCCATTTATCTTGAGAAAGAAAATTCTTTTTTTTATTCCCAGTTAGAGATGCAATAACTTAAAATACGTTGAAGTTGAGCTTCATAGGACAAAGTGTGAAAAATTGTGCATTCATCCTAATACATCCAGGCTGATTTAGTCCATAAATCATGATTAGAATTCTTGCAGGATGTGAGGTTTGCTTAGACTTACAGTACATCTTGATTCCTCTATGATGTGGTTATTTTATGACTTTTATGACATTTTACCGTTGACTGGTACCCCACATATGTAAAGTATCAAAGCCAGAAATCTGATTTTTTTTTTTTTTTTCAGATTTAAGAACCAGAGCTTAAACAGTTATTACTTAATATTACTTAATTACTTAATTTTTAATATGTATATGATTTAATTAAATCATGCATGTTGTCCATTATTAACATTACCACAGGATTATAATGTCAAACAGGTCTGATATTGTTCATTCTTATAAACAGTGCAGCCAGTGAGTATAATCTGCTTTTAAGCTTTTTTTGGTCACAGTGCTGTAAAATGAGCATTGTAGCTGTAGCATAATTTCAGCTACCAGAGATATCTCTTGCACAGATCAGCACACAGTTTGTCACAAACCTTTCGGTGCCAAGACGGGAACAGACATGGGTCATGAGTCAGGTGAATTGGCAAGCCTGTGTGGAATCCCACTCAGCATGCGTCTGCAGTAAAAAGTATCTTCCTCTCATGAACAGGAACATCAATTAATTAGATATACTATCAGAAAATCACCCCCCACCCCAAATGGCATTTCTGGATGTCTTAATATCCCAGTGTCATCATGGCAGAAGCCATGGCAACAACATCACTAGACATATGGGAGGCTTATCAGTGGTGTTCAGTGAAATTTAGGAGCTTTTAAGGAGCTGACTAAAAATAATTGCTTGTAGTCTAAACACTTACTTAAAATGCTGTGCTTGATGTCTGCCACGATAAAGGGACAGACTGCATATGTTGTTTCTGGCCAGTATATGCATGAACTAGATGTGGATTAAAGGTGAACCACAAGCAAGTATAAAATACTGCTATTCTTTCATTTCAGAGGGGAAGATTCTTCTTGAAAAGAGAATGCTGATAATGTTTTTGTGCTTGTCATTCAAAGCATTTGTATCTTATGGACCAAAACATTTTTTTTACACTCAAATTTGGCTGTTATGGTTATGTGGTTATTATAATATTGGTTAGATAATTATTATAGTTATGGTTAAAAAATACAGTGTGAATTACTTAGTGCTACTTTAGTCAGTAGTTTTCAAAAGACAGTTTTAAGGATATAAAATGAAAGAAGTCAGACAGATCATATTAGACTGATCTTCTAATTTTAGATTCAATCAACTGCAGTCAGAGATAGAGGTGAACAAATGTCTTTGATGTCTAAAGTAAGATTAAATTGACTTGCACACATTATATTCAGCATTGAAAAGTCCCTGAATAACTCAAAGAAAATTATCAGAATCAATTAAAAGAAGTACAAATTTAGTAGAACAAATTTAGTAGACACGTATGTACAATTACATAAATCAATATAACCTACCTGAAGTGAGTCAATGTGAAAGGGAAACTTGCTTATTGCAGGTTTTGAAGGTGTTGAAAAATGTCCATAAAAGTGATCTTGCATGCCAGACTTCTCCTATGCTTCTAGAAACATCTCTCACCAAAAACTTTCTAGTAACTTAGGCAGTGATTTCAGGAGTTTCCCCACATAGGTTAGCCATAATTTAAACTGACTAGTCAAATAGTTTTAAAAATGGTCCAGGATAGGATGGTCCAATGATAGGAATATATTCTGTCAAGGAAGGAGGTCACAGTAAAGTTTTGCAAGGGGTCAGTATTGGAACCTGTATTGTTCAAAACAGTAACCTGGGAAAGCAAGATGAGCAGTGAGATGGGAATATTTGTTGATGATATGAGCTTATTCACAGCAGTGACAGTGAGAGAACACAATGATTAAGGAGAATGCCATGAAAATGAGTGACTGGTTAACAAAATGGCATATAAAAATCTATTGCAGGTAAATAGAAAGTGATGATCTTGGAAAAAAGTACCTTAATTTCACATAAAAAATTATTGACTTTGAGATGACTATTATCACTCAATATTGAGATCTTGTGGTAATACTAGAAAGTCTCATGGTAATACCAGTTCTATACTCAATAGGAGTAAAAAATGCATACCATATTAATTATTGAAAAAGAAATAGAAAAAGAAATGAAAGATCCTTATTGTCCTCCTGCCCATATGATGAATATTGAAGTTTATAATGGTCTCTACTTTTCAGGTTATCATTATCAAGCATCATGAAACACAGATTATGAAAAATCATATGTATGGAGCAAAAATTCTGAGATGCACTCCACCAGTGTCACAAGCAATGTCTTCTGCCTTATGCCATTGATCAAATTCCTCTCAACTCTTCTAATACTATAAAATATAATACAATATAAACAGTGACTTATTTCTACATGATAGTATGCTAACTGTTGATATATTAATTCAATTTCTTCTTTTCAGTTATCAAGAGCTTTGCCATAGCTCCTGAGTAAAAGAATTTGATTCCGCATTTAAATCAGGTATTGAACATATTTACTTTTTTTGACCAAGGCTCTATGTTCTTCACAAAATTGCAACATTTATTTTTTTGGTCAAAGAGCAGATATCAGTAATTAACTTATATTAATTACACACTGTCTCCTGTAGGAAGTTTAACATCTGTGTTCATCCTTTTTTGTGTCACTATAGATAAGAGTAAAGCAATAAATTCTTTCTCTGTGTCTATAGAGTTTAAATGGATTGAAATCTCATCCAAATCCTGCCTACATGGTAATCAAATTAGCTTACTGAATGTTATTGTGTTTGCAATAATTGGACAGGCCACAGATATTCTGAACAACGTCTCAGCAAATAGTTGAAGAGAGCTATCAGGAGCAGAAGCAGGGTGAGCAATCACCTGAGAGCTCCACAGAAAGCAGACTGGCCCCCGAGGTGAGGGATGGATTAAGCACCCCAGCCCTGTGTGTGCTCCGTGCGGCTCTGGTGCCCTGCATCACTGGCTGGTTACAGCAGCGCAGGGACACAGAGCCCAGCACGCCCAGGCTCGGGCTCTTCGTGCTTTCTGCTTTAAATGGCAAACACAGCCTGAGGATATAACTCCCAGACAAAATATATATTGAGATGCTACATGCAATAACCTTATCTCAGCTTTATAGTGACATGAGGCAATACTGGCTTTCCTGCTCTGGTTCAGCAGCACAGTTTGTGGGTCACAGCATCCTAGTCGCCTTTCACTGGCCAGATGCATCTGAAAATCTGCTCTTCAAGCAAACAGTAATAAAAAAAACCCCAAAAACTACTGATTTCTAATAACTGCCATTTTCACCCAGCTAGGGATAGCATACACTAGCATGCATTCTCAACTACTTTTTAATTCTGTAAGGAGACAATAAGAGTCCTAAAGCAGGAAATGTATCAATGATATAAAGAAGTAAAACTTTACAAGAAGTTTGCAATTACTTCCATTGTAAGTATTCGAAGCTTCCATATTAACTTAAGTTACCCTTAAAAGAATTTAATAATTTTAAAATCAGAAGTGTGAGATTAAAGTCGCCACACAGTCTTAATTTGGTCTAAAAGTAATACCTAGTGGGAAAAAATTTATCTATATAATAAAAAAATATGCCATTAAAAACCAGCTAAACCTAATCTGGAGTTTCAAACTTTAAAATGTATTTTTCATAATCATATGGTTATTGCCTCATGTCACTATAAAGCTGAGATAAGGTTATTGCATGTAGCATCTTAATATATATTTTATCTGGGAGTTATATGCATAATTCATATTTATTAAAATAGTTTATTAATATGACCAAGGTGAGTCAGTTGACCCTGAAAATCACCATTTTAGGCTTTCTAACTGAAGCTAATAGGACAGTTCATCCAGTGCCCTTAATGCAGGCAGTGTTGCATAGATCAGAGTTAGTACATCAAGTATGCACTGGGATTTTCTCTCTCCCTCTTCCTTTTCCAATCTGTCTTTCTCTAGAATTTCAGACCTGGTGCAGATAGTAAGGCTGAGACAGAAAAGTGAAGCCTTCCATGGCAAGACATAACTTACTGTTGAGAAATATAATCAGCTTTTGTAATTTTCTATATTTATATTTTTTACCTGTAAATAAATTTGGAAAACTGCCTGATTGTTCATTGAAGTACAGAGTTTTCTACTGGAAATCTATTGATATAGATAAATCACATTTTATATTACATTAAAAGAACAATATTACATATTCTTGAATATAGTTCTGTAGATCTGTGACCAGATTCTTTGTCTACTGGTAAAAGAAAACTTATGGAGCAAAAAAAATTAGGCCAGGAAGTCACAAAATAGAAACTCATTTAATAAATATTCAGTGTTTCTCCCATATGAACCAGTGCAGCTTATTCAGTGTGAGAGCACATTTTGAGACAGATGAAGCTCTGAAAAACCTGTCATCATCCACCTTAGGCCAACTCAGAGAGAAAACTCTCCTTTCCATTAAAACTTCTTGTTTCTTACTTGCTCTTTTGTTTCTGAACTTTGGAGGGCATCCTAGAGTTCAGAGTTGATATTAATCTAATCTTGGCATTATTATGAGGATAGAAATTTGACTGGTCTCATTCATAATTAATGACAAAGGTGTCCAAGAGGGCACTATGCTTAATTAATGATTCCTGTACTTTGAAGGCAAAGAAACTGCCTTCGAAAGGAAATGAGGCATCAAAACTTCTAAAACCTGCTGTTGATAAGCCAGTAAGAACAGCTGGAAAATTGTTAAGTTCTGGGTGCACAGCTAAGTGGGGGATGCTGTGGATAGGCTCTGGCTTGTGGCATCCACTGACCAGACCTGATAATGGCAATACCCCGGACTCCATGCTGTAGATGGCTTTGTGAGACTGCTCAGCTACCCTTTTCCCTTTTCCCACAAGAACCCAGACTTGCAGTCTCTGGAATCCCAATAAGAAATACTGTTGGAAGAGTGGAAAACTTTACTGACTTTATGAAAATTAAGAAGGATGTTGGAGTCCAGAGGAGGGGCATGAAGATGAGGACTGGAGCGCATCTCCAATGCAAAGAGGATGAGAGAGATGGGCCTGCTCACCTTGGAGAAGAGAAAGTACCAGAGAGACCTTATTAGCCCTCCAGTAGCTGAAGGGGTCCAACAAGAGAGCTGGAGTGGAACTTAAGACGAGGGTGGGCAGGGATAGGATAAGGGGAAATACCTTTAAAATGGAAGAGAGTAGGTTTAGAATAGATATTAGACAGAAATTCTTTACTGTAGGGCTTGAAGCACTGGAACAGATTGCCTGGAGAAATTGTGCATGCCCTAGTCTTGGAAGTGTTCAGGGCTGGGTTGGACGGGGCTTTGAGCAACCCGTTCTAGCGGATGGCATTCCTAGGAATGTCTGATCTAGCTGGAAATAACTGATATTTAAGGTCCCTTCTAACCCATAACCCATTCTATGGTTCTGTGATTCCATGAAAATGTGCAACATGATCTCATTGTTTTCCCAACTGGTGAAGGATGCACCTGCTCATAAAGGATGAAAATCCAGAAAAGGTAATGGAGATGATGATTAGGATTAGTTACCAGTAACTATATAAAGTAAAAAAGAAGACATATTAGATGTTCCCTAATGGCTTTTGCTTTCTCAGCTACTTTGGTTATTTTCCAGCTACTTTACGATGCAGTGAGGCCAATAAAGCCCTAGCAGAGTTGTACATATACCAAGTCTTGACACTTTAGCATATATTGCTCTTTGAAATAGGACATACTGGCAAAAGCACATTTTTGCAAATATAGTAAAAATCAGTAGGAGAGTTTTAGTGGCAGAGCTCTGGCAGTAAAATTAAATCAACTAAATACTTTAATGCCAACAAGTTTAGGTGCAGAGAATTCACCAGAAAAAATATATTGACAAGAAGTTAGGGTTTGGGGAAGATGCAAGAGAATCAGGAAAGTAGTATAGATCGTTGAAAATAGTATTTTTGCAAATTTTGCAAATTTTGCCATTTTTTGCAAATGGTCTTACAAATGTTGGTTTATTCTTTTGCTTTCGTTTGGTTTTTTTTATTCACAGTAGCTCTTTCTTCTTCAAATGGTATGTAGCACTGGAACTGATAGAAGAACTATATATTTAAAGACTAGAACATAAAAAAAGTGTCTACCATATGTGAAGTGATAAAGTAAACTTCACTTTAGAAGCTAAATGACCTGGGGAATTAGCTTTTGAGCAGAACAGGAAACTTTGCTTTTGTGCTGTGAATACAATAAAGGTCGGGAGCAAGAGGTTGGGAGGTTATAGGTATAGTCTTTTCTGCATGTCTATTCCATATAAATCTACCTTCTGAGATGACATTGTTCATCGTATTTAAAATTCTTACCTGAAAAAAGTGCTATTATTTAATGCTAAGCAGTCAATGACTTTTCATCAAAATCAGCATTTTCACTTAAAAAAATCTTGAAATCAAAACAAATGTAAACAGCGTGCCCCGTAGTAATAAAATAAGGTCCTCTGTAATTTCTCCCATGAATTAAATATGTCCTAATTTTTTAATGTGAAGTAATTTTGTCTGGGACCAGCTCAACATTAATCTCATGAATTTGCATGGGCAGCCACCATGCTTAAAACCAGAAACAGGGAAAGGAGGCTGAGGGGCTGTCAGAAAGGCAGACATATGGCCCTGGAAAAAAACTGAGTGATGAAAGAAAGTTGTGAAACAAGTCTGAGATGGTATGTGAAGAGTATATGCATTCTGTATGTATTTTAGATCTTCCAGGTCTAAAGAGTGCTGAAAGGCATGTTACAGGTCAGAGTTACACCATTGTGTAAGGTGGATATTAGCTGATGCAACTTGGCAACTCTTGACCTTTCAGATTCCTTTTCAGTCCTTCTGTCCATGTGAGATAGGGCTGTTGCTCACTGATCTCAGTAATAAGGATAGGGCAGGCAATCAGGATCTGCAGGTTGAAAACTCATTTGTTTTCCTTTCAAAAAGCTGCTTTTATCTCTCCCAGTCCAGAAAACCTGTACACAGCATTCGTTATAGTGGTCTTGTCTTTCATATCTCTTCAGGAACAGCAAACAAGATAACATGAGAACATCAGACCACTTGCCGCCTGGAAAAAAATGAATCTTTGTAGAAGAAATTTACAGAAAATTCTCTTTATAGAGCCACTCCATACAAAACATGTCATATGAATTGAACAAGAGTTCCCTGCAGGTAAGATAGCTCTGGATAATTGAGATCTGACACATACTGCATATCTCTAAAAATAATTTAATCACAGTCTGATCAAAGTTTCATAAATCAGATAGTGCTTTACAATTGCTTAAGGCTTATGACAGTTAATTATAATTTTGATTATACCTCCATGCTTTAGGCTTCTTTATATGTCAGAAGGATTGCTCCTCTTATTAGAAAGAAGTATAGTGTAGTTCACTTTTATTTTGCTTTGATGAATTGCCCCTAGAGGACAGGTACCTGGTGCCTACTCGTTTGGGGGCATATGTTCAGTAATGACATTCTGTGAGTAATTATTTTTTTTTTTTTTTAATTTTAACTGTGCCACATCATTTATAGACTGATTATGTGTGCTTAGTCAAAATATACACAAATAAGACAGCTGTGCTCTACTTTTGTTTTACCAAACCTAGCAAGTATTTTATTTGCAATAAAGAAACTGAAGGGCCATCAAAGTTGTATACGACCATCTGCTTCTGGAATTATTTTCATATAAGGGATTTAAGTCTTGGTGAGGTTCTTCTGTGCTGGAAATGGAAAATATTTTTCTGCCTTGTTTTTTTTTTCTTTCCTTTTTAAAATATGTTGCTGAGTATTAAATGTATTGTTAACAAGACATGGCTCAGTCCCTTCTATCCTCTTCTCAATTTGTGAGCACTGCTCTTGCCTATGACAGAGGCATACTAACAAGTTGAAAGTTTTGCATGAGAAATAAGTTGTTCCACTAGTGCTTAGAAAAGTGCTGACTTCCCAGTTTCATAAAAAGCTCACTGCTGAATATGATACCTAACATGTGATAACAATAACAAAGCATAATGTTGTTAGAGGCTGGTAAATGAGAGATCAGCTGTTCATAAAAGCCAATGGACCCAACTGTGATATCTGCTATACAGAAATATTAGTGCTGTGATACTAGCTCCAGCTTGTTAGACTAGCAGGAAAATTCATTAAAGTTCCATATATTACAACATTTAAAACAGTCTTACGGGGGATAGTAAAATGGGAGTTACCTCAGGGCTGTTGATTTTATTGTGAACAACAAGGTATTAGGTGAAGGTTCACTACAGAGACTTAGATTCTTAAAGAGGCAATTAGGTTACTAACTCCAAATTAAGAATCACTGGCATGCAAAAAATCCCCTTTCAGCTGCTGCATTTCCTTTGTGGTGTCCAAAGTCCCTCAAGAATGAATTTTCTGCCAGGACATGTATAAAGCTGCCTAAATCTTTAATTACCTGGCTTTTGCTGTATCCTTAGTCTGCAGGGGATGTAAAAATAAGGCATTTTCTCATTTTATCTCTTTTGGACTGCCTGAGTCAGGAGTGTGATAAGAGTACACTGTATATGCACTTGTGATTTCATGTCTTAGAAGTCAATGACTAAGAAATAGAAAAAGAGCTGGGAAATCCTGTGAGGGAAAAGGAAGAATTGGATGAGGACAGATATGCTTCTCTTCAAAGGCCATAATTAGATGAGTTGTCTGCACCACAAGAGAGCCAAACCCCTGTTTTGAAGAAAAGGATTGAGCTTTATTGTACCACCTTCTAGAATACCCTAAAATCAGTCAAATGGGTATCCTACCAAAAATGTCTTTCAACATTTTTATCAGTGTTGCTTTATATTGTATAAAGTGCATAAAAAATTTTTTGCTGGGCTTTGAAAAACTATTATAATTCATTAGCCAGAGGAGTGAGACAATGCTGCAAAACAAGCTAATTAGGTGTTAGCTGAGGTATTGAATGAGTTATTATAAATTCAAGTCCTTTTTTCAGTGACTGCAGAAAATAAACAGTAACAGCTTCAACAGAAAGGACTCAGTATGACACTGCTATTACGGTATGACATACCCAAGGATGATCAGGCCTTTGGAAGGGGAAAGAAAAGACTTTGTCCTGCCTCTGTGAATGATCCTCTGTTCCAAAATAAACGTGAGTATTTCACATAATTTTACAAATATTCTTGTTGGTCAAGACATTTTTCATTTTGTGTTATTGTTGCAACCCTTTTTGACATCTCAGGTTTGGGATTGTTCTGGGCGTTCTAACCCAACCAGATATAAGGGTCTGCTTGTCTCTCCAGCTGCTCTATTTTAGCTCATAGCAACCCACTTGTGAATCTCACTGTTGCAGTGTTTCTAAAACTCCTAATTATTGGCTTACATTACTTTTATTTTAATAAAATGACAGCTTATGCTGTATAGGAGGTTTCTTTGTCGGTAAATCCAATTACAGTAAGACTAATTGTCCCCAGGGCTTGGCCTATATGTATCCTGCACTCTGGACTGACAACTTTCCTACCATCTGTAGCAATATGTTCTAGCAGAGTATCTTTTTTTTCTGCACAGCCATAAAACTCAGTTTCTCTTCTCAGTCCTGTGATGACAGTCCTTTTATAATTAGGTATAATGTCTGTGTAATTTTTCCCACAGGAAATGATGCAGGTCTTTTGTCCATGAGTTTATGTCTGTGTACGTCTTCTTGCTATGTGTCTAATGAGTGCTCGCAGTAGGACTAAATTCATCCTTTAGTTTTGGAAACAGGTCCAAGTTCAATCTGATATGCTTTTCTACAATTAAATACTTTTGTTCTAGAGTACCCTTATTAATTATCAGGCCTCTTCCTTAGATGATGCTTTTTCCTGGCCTGCTTTCTCTATAACTTACTGTGAACAATGGAATTGGATGGGATAGTAGGAAACTGCATTCAAACATACATTGCATGACTGAAATGTATTTTCCTAGCTTGTCTTTGTTTCCAACAGACTCTATAACTCCTCAAGCAACCTTTCTGAAGTTTTTACATTTTATTTTCTGTAGTCTGGAAGCCTTTTCTTTCTCAAGAACTCCTAAAAGCTTTCAGTTCCCAAATTGATGCTCTACTACACCTTTTTGTACTTTTACTACATTAAATTTTCTACAGTTTCTCTGACCATGACAAGATAAGCACGTGGCTCAACCTGAAGGTTGCTCTTTTCTCTTTCAAAAGTAGATAAAAATTTGATTATTGAATCAACATACATTTCACTGTGGCATCATAATTTCTGTCCATCTATGCAGAAAATAGTGGCATAAGCTTCCCACTTAGCAGCCATTAGGGTAGCTTTCCTTTGGATGCCTCAAAACACCTGAAAGAGAGAGGGGAAAGAAAGAACTAGAATAACAGGGAACATCTTGGGAAATTCATATCTTTATCTTCCTTCATCTGGCATTTTACTGTTATCCTTAAAGCAAAGCTATATCTTAGCTATTGCATATAAATACCACAAACACTCCATAAATCTTCATCATTTCAGGCACTCTTAAAATTCAGTCATGACACACTAATATATAGCTTCATATAATCTACCCAACATACATGAAAGCTTTTTCACATTCTTCAATACATCTTTGTCACCATAAAATAATTCTTCACTGTTTCCCACTCTCTGACAACCTTCAACCATTCTTCTCATAATTTCAGTACTGAATAAACACCATTATATCAAAAAAAACCTGACTGATGAATATCAGAAATTTCTTACGGATCATACACAAATAATTTATGGGTTTTAAGCCTCTAGCTTTCATCATGTGCCTTTTTGTGTTCCTTCTAAGGTGCATTCCTTCTTTCTTGGTCTCTTCCTGAAGCAGATAGAAGCTCTACTTTTACTTTAGTACTATATATTTAGAAAAAAAAAAAAAAAAAAGAAAAGATTAGTCATCATATTTCCAGTCTTTATAAAATGAGCAGAAAAATATCCAAAGATAAATTCCAAATATTGCTGACTCTCTGTCGTTATCTTTGCTGATTATCTCAATAGCTCAGTTTCTAACTATCACAGTAGGTAGTTTCAACTCTTTATTTGTTCAGGTATATTATTACTGACTTGCCACTTTCTCCTTTATTCTCTGTTTTTTTTTGTTGTTTGTTTTTTTTTTTACTTCAGCCACTGGATCTTCCTGCTGATGTCTTTTTGATGGCTGATTTATTTATTTCTCACAACATTCTTCAATACTGCTTTATAATGTAATGACTGCACCCTCGGGTGAATCTTGCTAAATTATTACTTCTTAGCAGTCATCCTTTCAGGTAATATATTAACAGTTTAACAGTCTAAGTACTTCACAACACAGAAAATATCCTTCTGTTATTTTGCTTAGTACAGAAATATTTTAAAAAATAAACCTGAAATATTTGTGTAACAGCTTTCCTGCTATAAGAGCTTTTCATGTTGTGCATCTTCAAAACAGAACCAGATAATTATTAAACTTTAATGTGCTTGCTTTTGCACCATCACTTTTTCTTTTCATAATTTATAAAAAATTTCTTCTTGCCTTTTTTTGTTCTGTGAGTTATCATAGTCTGTGTCTGACACTTTTAATGATAGGACTCACTGTAAAATGACCAAGTTATAACAACATGGAGCAGCTGTGAGTGCATCTGTTGAAAAAGGTGACTCACAGCCAGATATTTACAGAAGAGAGTGTGTTGGTCAATAAATGTGTTTTTTATCTCAAAACTATGTGGGATGCCATTAAAATTTCTTCTCAGTTGACACAGTCAAGAATGAGATAGCAAGATCAGATATTTTCAGAGCTAGATTTTAAAACATTTATTCTTTGGCCACCGTAGATTAAATTTGAAAGTTTACAAACATTAGAAAAGGCAATGGAAAAAAGGAAATTTTTCCTTTTTCCTAGGGTTTTTTCCCCTATTTTTTTTTTTCCTAGAGTTGTGATAATAATGTTCATTGCAAAACTACAAATATTATCTGGACGCTTGTGTTCTGTGAAAAGTTGTTGGAGAGTTAGTATTTAAAATCCATGTCACAATCCTCTTTTTAACATGTACATTTTAAGAAGAAATGCTGTTATTTCTGGGACACAGTGTGTTTCAGAATGATCTGTGATTGTTTTAAGGGAAAAAAAAATAGATTTTGTAAATACAGGAATCTACTGTTAGAACCCTCTTATAAGATACTGCCTTCCATATGCAGTCTTTCAGCTATCGAAATATTGAAGCAATTATTCCTCCTCCACTTGTTGAAAACTAGCTATAATCCACATCCAGAAGAATATCCAAATCATAACCTAAAGATTCCACCTTAGTTGAACCGTAATGAATTTTCATTTCAATTATTATAGTGTTGGTGGGTGAATCTCTAAATGAGCCTTAGCACCAGGTTAATAGTTAATTAGGTGAATTGATTGTTCCACAAAAGAAACAGCATTTCTTGAAGGAAAATTATGATAAATGAATAGGTAAATGTAGACAATTTGAACAAATTGTAATTATCTGCTGCTATGTACCTCTGTGTATAAGGGAATGATTATTTTTAATGACTTTTCTACTTTTCAGTGATTATTTAGATCTTATTTAGTCATGTTTCCTCATAGCATACTGCAAATTATATCTTTCCACAATGATGGCATTATATTTAAGAAAAGAAGTCACATTCATATTATCCTTTGTATATTTTGACAAAGCACAATTAAAAAATTTTCTGTGGGGAACAATAAAATAAATGAAAGAAAATGCCCTAGCAAATATTTCCCTTTTGGTATCCCCTGTTAATATTTTTATGAGTCTCTTAAGCTTATCTAAGAGATTTTTAATGCAGCAGGGTATGTTATTAGGTTTGTATTTTTTCCACACTATCATACATTTCAGTCTTTATCACAGTGGGAACAATAAAATAACAGACCGCAATGCATTAGCATCATAAAGAAAATGTAATAAATGGCTTTATAACTGTAGTAAAAGTTGCATGAGCACCAGCAGCTGTAACAGAGATGTTGCTACAGCAGCATTTTATGACCTAATAGCACTCAGTGGGCTGATAATATTATGTGTGTGTGTGTAATGCCAGCAGTTTCCCAGGCCTAGATTTCAATTCAGATAAATAATTGAAAGCACTTTTAGACTTTTCCATAAAATGTTTAATAAGAGATCAAATCCTCCCTCCCTGTAGTGGAAAATTAAATAGTTTTTACAGGGATGTTTTATGATGAAACTCTATTATTAGGAATAGAGGGTATTTGTTTTGTTCTTTTTTTTTTTTTTTTTTAAATGTGATTAGAACTAAAATATATTTGAAGGAACTCTTGTGTTTTGTTGTTTGTTTTTTTTTTTTCTTTCATATTACTAGTAGTAGAGAATGATACTTGTTTTTACAGTTGTTTACCATTTCCTGATATTTGGAGACAAGGACCATGATAATATTTACTGAATTACTTTGAATATGATAATAATCATGAAAATGTGTCTGTATTTCTAGAATGAGAAAAAAAAATCCCAGAAGGGCTGCAGAAGAGTCAGTTTTAGAAAAGGGTGGGACTGATAATCATATGGTACAAACATTGAATTCACCTAGGGTTGTGTGAATTATAACTTTTATTGTTATAAAGGTGATGACTATTTCTCTATTTCCTAAATAGAGATTAAATGCAAAATGTGTGCTGGATGAGTGAATGAAAAGATCATTCAACAGACAGTCTGCAAGATCATGTTACCATTTAAAACACACAAAATACATAATATTCTGTGAGGTTTTATTTTTGTTGTTTGTCTGTTTTAAGAGGTTTTTGGAATTTCTTATTTTTTTTCTGTTTCTTATGGGCATTGATTGTTTTATAAAAGGTGAAAGAAGGAGTGTGAGGTATGTATATTAAATTAACTAGTGTATTGAATACTTCTGTTTGGCAGAATAACCTGCTCTTTCTTTCTCACTGTTCTGAATTCTTACATAACAGATAATACAAGATTACTTGTTTGTCAAAGTGCTTCTTCTTGGACTTTCTTGCTTCATTTCCATGATCTTAAATAATCTTTCAAAATGACAAAACTGAAGCAATTTTTTGGATATTCTGAGGTCTCCTCATTTCTCACTTGGAAACTTTTTCTTTTGTATTTTGCTAAAGTTAAAAGCGAGTGGTAAAACATAAACTCTCCAAATATTATTAATTTTCCTTGTGTTCTATCTTCGTCAAAAAAAAAAAAAATCTTATATTTATAACAACGTATAACAATGAATTTTATCAGAATAAAATTAAGTAACTTTAAAACAACTTTGTATTTGAACTCTGGGAAGCTGAAAATACTCAGATGAGGATAATGTCTCGTGAAGCAGGGAGCAGAGAGAAAGAAGGACAAGAGAACATTCAGAGGTAAAAGAGAAGGGAGTTGAAACATATTCATGGATTTATTTTTGAAAGTATTGCTTTAATGTATTTCTGAATTTTCATATTATGAATGTTATAATAGATCATCTAGATCCTCTGAAAGGGCTTCTTTATTATTTTAAATCTAAATGAATTAATACAGTAATAAAAAAGGATGGAAATATAAGTTTTAAAAAATTATCTCTGTGTAATGAAAAATCCACAGAATTATTTTTGGAGGGGTCTAATACAGTGTTTGGTAGGGCAAAGTAATTCCCTTGTCTTAATCAAATATAAGTAGGTAGGAGCGGATATCATCACAGGCAAGTCAGCTGAAAACTTCTTTAGTGAGGTATTCAACCTTCAAACTGAGACAAAATTTAAGCTACATATTTACCTTTTACTGTTTTCTCTTTTCAAAACTGTGAATCTAATTTGGTGAGAAAAAAATGGATGCTCTGGCAACTTGGTATTGTGTTTAATAGCCACATTAAATGAGGAGTCAAGCTGTGATTTAGTTGAGTTCCTTTTAATAGAAAAGCATCTTCAGTTGCTGACAGGCTCTATGAACCACACTTGATGAGAAGAAAGAGCCTTATTTATTTAGAGTTAAATTTTGCTTCTCCTGCAAGTTTATTTCAGCTACATCTCTGCAACAGTACAAACTACAACTTGTTTAGGACTACCTAAGGAGTCAGAGATATCTCTACACTTCAAAGACCTTCCAACATTTAACTATGTCCAAGATCACCTGTTACTTACATTATAAGGAAACTAAGACAAATGACCAGCTTGCTCTGACCCTGTCACACACTCCTGAGACAAAAAAAAACTGTTGCTTTTTAAAATAATCTATATGCTACTTTATAGGTAAATACAATAAAATATATTCACCTTTTATATCAAAAAGTGTGAGGTCTTGCTACATAACAGAGGTAATGTAATGGGAAAACTTGAAACACGCAAAAGATTTCTAATGATAAGGTAACACAGACCTGTAATTTCTGTTGATTGAACTGTAAAACCGATATATGAAATATATAAATATTCATATTTCTCCAGCTAATTAAATTGGATGAACATAGGTTTCACAATTGAAACCAGGTATTTGAATTTAATTTTAGAACATTTTAATTATAATGGTTGAAAGGATTTACAAAGGACGTGGTAAGAGGTCTGTTTTCCAGATTAGAGCTCTCAAGTTTTGTAATAAAGACTATATCTTCAAAAGAAGTTTATCTTATTTTAATGGTTACATAGGTAAATATTACCAATTCAGTTTACTTACATGTCATTAAATATTCTTGTGTCTTCTTGGACAGCTAAAAGATCAAACCTAGCTAAAGGCATAAACTGGAAAATACATAATGACCTTCAGAAAACCCCATAATTAGTGTCTTACTCACACCCATTTTTTTCCCCCCACTTCCTGGATTATTTTCAGCCTGATCTTGAGCACGAAGACAATATATGAAGACAATGCTGACAGGCTCTTTCCTTTTTTTATGAAGTTGCTGTTAAGGTTAGATTTTCTTGAACTGTACACAGCATTTCATATTGTTAACCATTGCTAGCTTTATATAGGTAATTTCCTTGTAAGCATAATCTTAATGAAGTAGAAATGAATGGTCTTCTTTGAACTTCCTTTGCAAGCTATCACATGAGTTATCTTTTTGTCCTTTGAGAACTTCTGTGCCATGAGCATGAATTTGATACTTGGCTTCACCTATTTTCCTTATGAAACTTAGTTTCTTTCTTCTCTTTCAGAGCTTGACTGTAAACCAAGGTGTTCCTGCAGCAGCTCACATCTTGTGGGTTTGGAGACAGAGAAAGTGTTTGGGAAGTCTCAGGAGAGAAGCTTTTAAAGATAGTTGACTGTACAAGAAAGAATAAGCAGATCCTAAGAAGAGAATGCAGTGTCCATAGAAAATACTTTACATCCCCGGAAAAATACTTAATATACACGTCTCTCTCTCAGCCTTAGTCTCTAGTAACAGAGACAAATGAAACTACAACTATCAACAAGATATGAAGGAATATATACACTCATTATTTCACTCAGTTATGCTTCAAACCCTAGTTTTCCTACCAGCTGCAGATTTTGATTTACAGAGACCTTTATGGCTACTATCTTCGTTTCCTTAGAAACCACCTTAGACTTACTCTCCATGTTTTACAAGAAAAAAGCCAAATCATCTGAGTTTTTTTTGGAGCCTGGATGTGGTCTCTGAAGGTACTGGTGGAAGAGCTGTTTTGATGGACAGCCCTTACATCAGGTAATTTTTAATATTTTTTTTCTAAATGGATTCATTTTAATGATGGTTCAAGCATGCTTTGCCATGAATCCATCTTTGTAATTGGGAGATTAACCTATTCAGGCTGTTCATAGAGCTGATGAAGTTCAATTTGTTTGACAATGGCTGGTACATTATATATATTTATATTGGTCCATTTGCCCCAGAATAACCAATGTATTTAACAAAGAATCTATTTTTGTTTATATCTTGGTGTGTCCTTATATTTTATTTTGATGCTGTTGGTTCTTTTCATTTAAAAAAAGGATATTTGATATGGCAAGGTTCAAGTGTCAAGGCCTACAATGTTTGGCATATTTGTAAAGAATCTGGAAAAAAAGAAAAGTGACTGTGCCAATGCTGATAAACTGCAACATAAGACTGTAGAACTGCTGGTGTATTCATGATACTGAGACAATAAAATGACAGATGACATTCAGTGTCCAGAGACAAAACTGAAATCTGTGGAAACGCAAAAATCTGTGGAAATCCCTGTTTTAGGGAAGGGCTGTGCACTCAGGAAAGATATTTGTCAGTTTCATTTTTCTGTTCTATAACAAGATCAATTTGTTTCTGTGTGATATTTAACAAAGAAAAAGGTAGCATTTACAAGGAGTGAGATAGAAAATGTTATTATAGCTGAAATACTGTTCATTTCTTTGTCATTACTGCCCATCTCAGACCTAGAAGCATACTGTTTGTGGAATGATAGAGCTAGAAAAGATATGGAGGGAGATGATGGAGAGGAATGAAAGAGAAATTACACACTGGTGTGAAATGTGTGGTGAAATATTCAGGCATCTTCAGTCTGGTAAATAAATTACTAAATGAGGTATGGTAGAAATCTATACATCATGAACAATATAGAGAGAATGATTAGAAACAATTGTTTTGGTTTTTTTTTTTTTTTTTAATTTGAGAAAGAAGGCTACAAATTGAAATTATCAGACAGCAGAATCAAAGCAACATAAGGAAGTACTCCACACTGAGCACGGGTAAGATGCAGTGATAGCCAGCTGCAAAGTGCTGCAACTCTGACATGAGACACTGCAGATGCTAAATAAATATGTGTTCAAAACACCAGTAAGGCCAAGTCGTCTAAGACTCTAAAAACACAAGAAGGCCACATCCACGCCAGGAAATATGGACTGCTCAAAGCTGGGAGGACATAGTGGGAAGTATCTCTGGATGTGTTCCTGGTTTATGTATTTTCCTTAGGTGTCTCTATTAGATAGCATCAAAGAAAGGATTCAGAATGTCCTGAACCTTTCATCTAAACACAATGTCCAAACTGATCATCGCATGCTCATATTAATGTTACGCTCTTTTGTGTGTGACCTTAAGGCTGTGTATTGTTCCTTCCTTTCCTCTTTAAAAAGTAAACAATATGTGTGAAATTCCATAACACATTTTTAAAGAGAATGGGGGAGCTTCAATTTGTTTTGTTTTGTGTGTTTTTCTTTCTTACAACAAAGATTTTGGTTTTACTCTAAAATTACATTTTCTCTATGATTACTATTCAGACAGATGCTAGTTTACTCTGTCAGGAAAAATAAAAGGACACATTAATGTGTCATCTATTTTGTCTAAAACCTGCTAAATTAATTGAGAACTACCATCACTGAAGCAGAAAATAAGGTTAGATTTGAGTAATGAATGATGCCTGGCTAATGATACTAAACACCATTAGAGTAAAAGACACACTTTTTTCTCAACATAGGCTGATTGGGGAGGGGGTTGGAGTTGGCAGGAGGATGCAAGTCTAAGTGAGAAGAATGTGTTATTCACTGCAGAGAGCAAACACTGAAATTTGAGAAAGAAGTTAGAAAGCAAGAGAATCAAAGGAGGTCAGAGATAGAAAATAAAGAACAAAACTAGGTGAAAATTGAGAATTTGACATAAAGCTATGGTGATGTTAAAAAAAAAGCGTTATGCCAGCTATGTTTTCTGTCTCTCAATTTCCATGTGTTTAGGATGTATATTGACCACAGGATCCTGGTCAAAATCCCAGTCTACAGAGTGGGACAATGTTGGAAAGTCACTGCTAAGAATCCTTGTTTTTCCTTTTCATTCACCGGATGGTGGGAAAATTTTGCATATAGTTCTCACTGAAAGTTTTGGAATAAATGTAAAATAACAGGACTGACTTTTTCAATTGTCTTGTTTAGATACAGTATGTGTTTCAGCTGGACAAAATTTTTCATTGCTGTGATGAGATACAACCTTTTTCAGCTGTTCTATATGGTGTGACTGAGATGACAAAAATGAAATATTCCAGTCTGCTTAACTTCTGTACACCATCCTTTCAATTTTTAAACTTTAAAGTCACTCATTTCAATGCTTTTATGAATCTGAAAGGCTGATGAAAAGATCAACTGCATGTTTGACAAATTAAGTCCCTTTATGACATTATTTTTCTTTTTTTTCCCCTGATGAGTCTTATATCTTTAAAAGCAGACTTGAATATCCAGAATGAAGCGAGCTAGAATCTGGTGTGAAATAAAAGAGTTTCATTCCTAATTAGTGTCAGAAAAATGACCCAAACTTTAAAAGGTACTGTCTGCTACTCTATTCCTCCTGACCTCCTCCCCTCAAGGAGACACTGAAAACTCTGTGGGCTTGTATCACGTAGGACCAATATTGTTTCCAGTACCTCGTGTACATAATGAGTCCACAGACGTCTTTCATTTCAAACCTGATGCAGTCACAGCATAGAAATATTTGAGTACTTGCTGCCTCTTTGGCTTAAAATTAGGTGGTTATTTTTCAGACTCATTAGCTTAGCACTGCAGAGACAGACAAGACTGCAAAATGCTGCTTGGGTGATTGTAACTGAGCTGACCCTGCTCTCACTCGTGTGTAGCACTGCATGTTCTGCAGACAGAACAGTCTTTCACCCTGCAGCACAGACAGCCTCACAGGAATCTTTCCCTGTGATCTCTTGATTAACTTGTCTGTACATTTGGATGCAAGATGGAGATTGTGGAATGGGGTAGGTAGAAGGCAGATTTGCTAAGACAGCCATCCATGACTTGTGTTGATTTGATTTATATCCTGTTCACACTAATGGGCTGGGTAGCTGCAGCACTATTACACTAAGTTTATAATTGATATATTTGTGCATAGGACCTGATTAAATACACTAATTCTTCTTAGCTTCTGAGTATTCTTGCTTTCAGTTAGCTAACTATTTTAAACATTGAAAACATCCAAAGAATGTAAACAATTGCTTTAATATTAGAGATATTTCTTCTCCCTTCCATGTATTTTACTCTAGAATTATTAATGAAACCATTATAGAAATTACTTCTATTTTATATCTGTAGGAATAGTGAAATTAAGACAACTACTACAACTTTGATTGACATAAGGTCTAAGTGCTTGACCCTCACTTCACATAATTTTCCTCCCTTATCTATAGAACAAAAAAAGATTATCTAAGTCCATCATAATTAATATAATGCTTTATAAACCTCCTAGAGAACAAATAAAAGATATGCACATTTCGTATTTTGCTGAAGCAAACAGCACCAACCCGAAAATGATGTAAAGTTCGGGAATTATTAGGCTCATACATAAGGATTAACAGGAATTTAACTATCCAAAAGAAGCGAAACATGACTTAAAATGTATAACCTACCTTGACTTTCCAGGGTAATGAATCTAATTATTTTTTCCTGTGGATGTTTTCACTTTAGGACAAACTTCCAGCTTTCTTTCTTTTCCCTTGCTAGACAGTATCACAAAAAATTTAGGTATGCTTTTATCTCATAACACCTTACTAATGTCCTTCAGCACTAGAAAATGGGAAAGCATCCTTGTGTATTTTTCACTTTAATTCTTCATATTTTATTGTGAACAGGGCAGGAGGTGTTGAAAAACACTGTTACGACACTGAGTTATCATTCAAAACAGGAGTGTATTATTGGCTTGGGAAAGCAGTCTTGGATGACAGGATGTCTGTTCTCTTTAGGTCCAAAATTAAACTGTTGTCCAAAAGTTAATAAAGCCCACAACAAGAATTTTTGAAGCAGAATTGTTTATGCTTTGTAAAGTCCTTTATATACCAAATGTTCATTAAGATAAAATTATAGCACCTGCAACTCAGTGAACATAATTTACATTTTTACTTCATAGATTTCTTGTTTTGCTTCAGGTTTATCCTAATTAAAATGTGGGCCAATATCCATGAGTATGGGCTGGAAGGGCAGTGATGCAGAGCAATGAGCTGGAGGCCACTGATGCATGGCATGAAGCTGGGGGCACCGATGTGAGACATAAGTAAGACAGTTTTATGGAGTAGCCTAGAGAGGCTCCAGGGAGAAATGATATGCTAGAAAATGTTACTGAAGTCCTGTAGTCTGAAAATTACTAGAGGAAGACAGATGGATGGGATGACCGATAAAGGACAGAAATCTGTAAAATGGCTGATTTGAGAGAAGTGGTAGGCTGAGTGTATCAGAAAAAAAAAATTTTAAAAAAATCAATCAAAACATGGAAGCCCAGTGGAACAAAAGGCAGGTGCTAGGAATCACTGAAGTATGGAACAGGCAAGCTTTCCAAAAGCTTCATTAACAGAGTACTCCTTTGACTTTGGGTCAGCCAAAGCAAGCTTTGAAACTTAAATATCATTCACGGTAGCTAAGAAGTCGAAATACGAGTCCTGTGTCAGGTCAGAAAAGATAGACCACGGAGAAAGAATTGCACCCTTGTTTCCATAAGCAGCTGTAGTGTCTCAGCCATGGCTCTCCTGGTGGTGCAAGTGGCAGACCTCACTCTGTTGCACACAGGTGAGACCGGGTGGCCTCAGAGAGCACTTGGTGGCTCCAGAGGGAGGCTCACAGCGTGAGCAGATCCGTGAGCTGTGCGGCGGTGCCCCACCCTTTTGGAGGTCGTGGTGCTGCAGAGCACACTGTGCCAAGTACCCGTCTGCATTCAGCTCAGCATCCGTGCCAAGAAACTGGATAAATTAGCTTGTAAGGAGCTGCATGCTGCTGCAGCTACTCTGCAGTGAGTGCCTGAACTATTTCATTTGCATATAGCTTCACTTACATGTAGCTCAGGTACGGTAACTTGCACTGAAAGCTATTGCATATATTTACTTAAAAAAGAATAATAGTGGCATTTTAGTTACATCCTGTATTTTTTTTTTATTTTTATTTTTTTGTTTCAGCCAAAACTGTATTTGGAACTCAGAAAACCGATAAGAAGTTAATATTCATTCCAGCATATTGGTACAGGCAGACTCTTAACTGAGTAACCGCATGAGCTTTTTCTATTATCCTACCAATTTTCCTGTGCTTGTCTCATTATTAGAGTTTATGCTTGAAATTAGATTGTTATGCCTTGGGAAAACAATTCTCTGTATTTTTAAAATATTTATCAGTTCTGAGGATGTTTCCCTGATGTTAATTTTTAAATCCTGTAATGTCAGAAAATAATCGTGGGAAAAATCCCCACAAAACCCAGACTTAATAATGGTGAAAATAATCTTGAACATATACTCTCAATTAGTATTTGTCTCTCATTTCCTGATTTTGTTCTCATAGCCATATCCATTAATATATTTTATAGAATTTACTCCGTGTCAAATTTTAAGTTTTGGCTTTGGATTACGGTATATATTAAAAATTTCTATTTAGGCACATAGAATTCCTAAAAGCCAAAGGTTCCCTGTCTGTAAAAGAATGAATGAAATCTAGTGAGGAACTTACTATTTTATACTATACGTGACTTCTCTTTCCCTCTAATGTGCATATGCATATGCATGTTTTCTTTAATACCTGTATTTATGGTATGTTGGGAAATAAACCAGAGACCAGAGCTTTTCCTTGATTAACAGTGTTCTGGAAAGGGCTTTGAGAGAGGCTGAAATTGAATTAGGATCCAAACTTATAATTCAATGCTATGATAATCTATAAAATAAGAAACACTATTAAATCAACAGGAAATGAAAAAGGCTGCAGTTAGCCAAGCTACCATCACTCAGCACAGAAGCTAAGTGATCCTTGAACCGGATGAATCAATCCAGACTGCCAAGGTCAATGGTTGCCATACTCGAGGAAATATGAACACATGTAGTAGGAGCCTTGCAATAAAATGAGCCTTGCTGCCATCTTTTGTTAATAGCAGCTTTATCTGATTAAAGGGCTGAAGGCAGCCCTTGTATCAGCAAATTTGCACTAGCATTTGGAGCAAATTGACTGACAAGAGATGATCCAGGGAAGAGTTATGAAGTAGCAACGCTGCAGTACAGTCATACACTATTAAGCTGAGCAGAGGTACTGCAGACACTAGATTTTAGTATCTTCCTACAGCTGAAAGGGGTTTAAATGGCTGTGTTTAGTATAAAAGGGTTTTATATGCTACTTTATTTTCTGATGAGTAAGGCACAAAGCTGAGAAACAAAAACATGAACTTGGACTTTTAAATACTTTTCCAGCAGCACCTGAATAGAAATATTCTTCTTTTCACTCTAGTGCATTATCTCTCATAACTTATAGCCTCTTTTGCCTTTCAGCCTCAATCAATTCTGTCACTCTCACATCTATTTCACAAAATAGGATTTGCATAATGAACAATTTTGCAGAGATTCAAAACATAAATTAGGTTTTCCTGACACTGCATTGAAAGAAATTTGAAAAGATTTGATCTTTGTGACTGTCAGAGTCAGCAGGGGTAAAAGTTAAGTTGTGTAGAAAGCATAGCAATCATACTTTTCATTAAGACCTGCATATTTTCTCATTGATCATTCTCAGTGCATCATGCAGATGGAGGACCAATCTCAAACATGACCCTTTATAATAATTCCCTTACATGAGCATAATAATTCACTGCCTTTTCAGTTAAAGATCTTAACACTGTCTTCACTCATTTCTTTAGTCAAAGAAAGTTACTGAAACACCTAGTAGTGATAATAAGCACTGACATGAGTTACATTAGTGCCTTTAGCCATTAAGAGCTCTCCTTCTTGACTGAAATTTTGGATTCTGGCACAGTTATATGAAAGAGGATGGAAGAGACACTGCTTTAAGGATAGTGATAAGAAATTGCAAGGTCTGCTGTAATGCAGAGAAGCAAATGAAATGAAAATTTTTCCATCCTGAATATTGGCACCTGCTGTTGGCAAAAAACGAAAGCACTTCTAGCACACTTCAGAGCGCTTTTTCAGGAGCCCTCTCATATGTGAATGTGTGCATCTCCGAAGGTGAGGATGAGGAGACAAGACTTGCAAGATACCAGTGAGTTAGTGAAGATTGTAGGGTGGTTCTGAGAGAGAACTTCTGATCTTAATGCTGGATAAAAGGGGGTTGAAGTTTCTGAAGGAAAACTCCTCTCCTAATGGATTCCTTTTACAATTAGGAAACGGTTTCAGGCTCTCTACAAGTAAATAGGAACATGAAACAAATATATTGAATATTATTTTCCCCTGTGCAAAGTTACAGCTTGCAAGGCTCAGTACTTTGGATAATAGGTGAAAAAGGGATATGTTAATTGTGGAACTTTACATTGATGTGCACTGATGAGGAAGTTCTCCTAACAAAACCAAGAGAATGTGAAACAGTAATATCTTTTTTGAAGGATACATAGTGATCCTAAATATCATGAGACCTGTGGTCCAGAGAAGCTTGTACAACTTCTGAAATACTGCTTTATAAAGTAGGGTAATACAGCTTTATAGGCAGAAGGGTAAACATCCCCATGGGACTCAGTCACCGATGCCAGGTAAGTAATAGGTTAGCCTTGCTGTAGTAAGTTTGGTTATTTGCTGGTCCAAAATTTGCTGGAATACTGGGCAGCCTCACTAATGGAAACACATGGCTGCATGTGCCAAAAAATGGGCAACTTGATGGGGTTTTTTCAAGTTTCTTCTGAGATTATTAGAAACATGTAAGCTTTAGACACCATGAGAGATTAAACACTACCTGTTTAGCAATGACTGAGAGAATCTGGGAAATCACTTATCCCAAGAGAAAAATTACCCACAACCAGACTTTTTACCAGCCCTAAATAAAATGAGGAGCAAATCTGTACTTCAACCAAAGATGAAACTACATTATAAGTAGAGCCAAACATTAATCTACTTTGCATGAGCTGAAGTATAATATATATAAATGAAGATAAGATACATGTACCCTGGATGGGGCTGCCACAGGATAGAAGTTTGTCAGCCTGTCAGGTTGGTGGTGACTGTCAGTGCTAGTGCACAGATGCTATATGTCACCTGGGTAAGCCAAGTGACTGCAGTGAAGGCATGCAGAGAATGCTTTTTCCAAGTGCTTTAGCTTGGTATGCTGAGATTAGGAGGCCTTGGTGGAAAAAGCTATGCCTCCTTACCTCTTATGGAAACAGAAAAGTGGTTCTTAAGGTATCATTTTAACTGCATTTTGACTGCATTAGCTTTGAGAGAGGGTGTTTCTTATGTTTGTTGGGTTGAAATCTTTCTAGCTGTTGACTGATTTCTGGGCAAAATAAATGACTGTGTATGCATTTAACTACCCTGTGTCTTTATGTTTTAAGATCTTTCTCCAGCCTGTGGTCCTCAAGAGGCACTTTTAAATATTCCTTCAGACTAATACTGGTGTAGCTGCTTTGGATCTACAGGACTTCTTGACAACATGCAGATGGTTCTTAGAATAATTAACGTATCTATGTTGACTCTGTAGCTCAAGTAGCAGGCAGCAACTTTTGCTGAGAATATTGGCTCCAAAGATTGGTGGTGGCCTTTTTCTGGGACAGTTTTCTTTGTAATGAGAATGCAGAATGAACAAAATTGGCCCCTCTCCTCACATTTATCATTGAATACATATTTGATAGTGGTGGCTTTCTTTTTTATTGTCTGAGAATTGTCTTTACCTTTTATCTGAAAATGTGTAGCTAAGCAGCCATGTTTCTGCTTCAGTGAAAACCTTCACATTTAATCTATTTCACCAGCAACATAAAGAGATTACCTTTTGAAGATTTTGTGGAACCAGAAGCTGACTAACTCAGTCAGCTACCTTCATGTCTCTGAAAGTCCTGGAGTGTCTGTCACCCCAGCTGTCAAGCCCCTGGTAGCCAGCACACAGCACAAGTTTTAGACATAGCTTTTCTACAATGATTTATTTGAGGAAACATAATCTTTACCAACATGTTGCACAAAAGAACTAACAAAACTCAGCAAAAGACAGAAAGGTGCTGAACTAACCACAAAAAAATCCCCGAAACAGGCTATGTACATCACATGGGGAATTTTGTTTAGGGCTGTAGATACCGAACAAGATGTGGATAGGTAAATTGAAATAGATTTGTCAAGAAATTATTTCTGTTGTGCACCGTTAATTTTTTCTCTTGCTAACAATTTCAGAACTGAAGTCTTCATTGTATATGCAAAAAAGTGGTATATTTGTGATGCTAGTCAAGATCTTCTCCCATCTTTCTGCCAGTATCTTGAGTTTTTTGCACATTCTTAGTTATTAAAAATAATGTGAAAGTATAAGAAAAACATTTACATATTAAATTTATGGATTTGGTTTAAAATTGTAGTTTGTTCAAAATAGCCTTATCATAAAGTCCTTTGAAAGTGATCAGAATTGAGATTTTAGGAAAGATGATTGACAATTTAATCAAAGAAGGAAATACAAGGCTGGAAAAACAATTGTGGAGAGGATGGAAATCACGGTGACCTTGACTGAAAAGTGAAATTTGTAAGTAGTAGATGTTTCATGTGAAAGAAGACCCAGTTACCACTTTAAAATGTACTTACCCCTTTAAAATGTACAAATCTTCCCTATTCCTGGAAAGAATTGAGCCAGACTACTGACTATTTTCTGTTATTTAAATAAATGTCAGATAAATTATATCTAAGTAAAAATATTTGTATTCAGGCATAAAAAATTGTCTTTTCACCATGAAAAGAAGAATATGTTTGATTATGGATGGGTATAGCTAATTAATGTAGTTATACTGTCCAAAGCAGTAGTATTTTAAGTACTTTATTAAAGTCCAAAATTTGAAATACTACACAAAGTTGTTTGGAATGCAAATACCTTTGCATCATTTTTTAACAGCTGATGTTTAAGAAAAAGTTATTAAAATGACATGTAAGTGATAATTAATCAGACAGACACAACACATTGGAATTTTTTATGCTCTCCTGGAAGATATATATGTTCATCATTGCTCTTTTTATTAATAGAAACAGGAACAAAAATAGAAAGTTACACTGACAATTTTTTTTGAACACAGGCCAAGAAAACTTAAAATTACCCTAGAGAAAACAAAGCTGAACACAAATAAAATAGTTAAGCATGCTCATTACTGATGTAGAGCCCATAATTAAGCTTATTTATATCTGACTTAAGACTTGTAGTTAAGCATACCCATAGCTGGCTTTTATCTCTTAGCGAAAATTGGGTCAGGCTCTTAGAGAACATTAATGGTTCTGTTCCGCCGAGGTGCTTAAGGGCTGGCTACTAATTTAAAATTACCTTTTTTTTTAAGAGGGGTGGAGCTGTCTTCAGCCCTATTCACCTGCAGGGATGGGGTTCTGAGAAAGCTCTCTGTGCATGGCTGGGGACTGCTGGGCTAGGATGGATCCCACTGCAGGACAGCCCAGGGGCAGGAGCTGCCATCCTGACTTCCCTCTGCATCCTCCCTCCCTCCAGCCTCAGGTTTCTCACGCCACTTCAGACAGAACCTGGAAAATTGGAGCAAGTCACAGATTCAGGCATAAATCTGCCCCCAAAAATAAACCACTAAGATCAAAACTTTCCAAAGAAACTGGCCAAGAGAGCTACATAGACGACTTAATTCCTCAAAAGACTGAAACATTTAACCTTCAAGTATTTGGCTGAATACCCAAACTGCTTGAAAATGGGCTATATGCTCATTATGTTTGAGTATCAGCACTACCAACTGTCATCTCAGTTTCACAAAGATTGCATTTCAAATATCTGGTACTCAGATGGCTGTAACTATCACAGCAGTGAGTGTCCTGCAAGCATAATTACAAAAAAATATATCAATTCTATATCTGCCTATACCTCCTGTATTCTCAGTTCTTCTACTTTTTTGTCATGAATATAGAAGAGAAACTCCTATAACGGTTACTACTTTTGTCCTATACATAGAATAATAGTTATTTGTCTAGCAAAAAAAAAAACCACTGCCATATTTTAAAGATGCCCTCCTGAGCATATTTGTGCCAAATATTTATTTATTAAAAATGTAAATATGTCATCCATTCTGTGATGGTTTTTCCGAGACTACAGTGAAAGAAATATGAAAAGATTTGATCTTTGTGACTGTCAGAGTCAGCAGGGGTAAAAGTTAAGTTGTGTAAAAAGCATAGCAATCATACTTTTCATCAGGAACTGCATTAGCACCTGTATAGTCTTGTAACTTTACAACCTGTTTCAGTTTATATCCCCACTGATCATTCCTACTACATCTGCTTTAGTGAACTGTATTTGTTTTGGTTTAGGGTAAATTTAAGGAGAAATTTTTGAATAGGATTTTTTTAGAAAAGAAAATTTAAATGTTTTTGGATTTTTTGATTGGTTTGGGAAAAACAATTTTTGGAGAAAAGTGGAAAAATTTGTTTATTTAATAAGTAAAATTTACTTTAATAAGTATAATTAACAATAAGTAAAATAAGTATAATAAGTATAAAAATTGAATAATATTAAATAATAAAACCTCTCTCTGTTCTGAATAGATGGCAAAATTTAGAAAGTCTTTTTTGTGAGGTGTAATTTGACTCAGTGTCTTATCAGTCCCTCTAGAGCTGGAATGCAGTGTCCCAGGCCCTGGCAGGCCACAGGCATGAGCTCCCGGTGTTTTTCTGGGTTTCTAGTCTAGTTCTAAGAAAAAGAAAAAAAACCCACAGTCTGGGAATTTTCTCTACTTCTCGGCTTCAGCTAGCTAAACACTAACTAAAAGCAAAGGAGAGCTCTGTCCTGCTGTCTGTCCGTGCTGCAGACAGCACAGTCCAGGAGCAGGAATGAGGAGGAGTGAGTGCCATTTCTGAAAACAAACTGCGGCTTCTTCTTCCCTCCCTTCACTCTCAGAGCCAGTCTCAAAGGTGCAGAACTTAACATCCAGCATAAACAGAACAGACAACTGGGGATACAAGCATCATAAAGTCACCCCAGGATGAATTAATATAATAATATATATCATCCAAACTATTAATCTGGCCTTCTTTTCTTTGTTCCTTCCTTCTTCAGTAGGATTGGTAGCTCTAACCAGTAAATTCAAATGTACATTTTGTGGCTTATTGCTGTGAGAACAGTGATTCTATTGAAAATACTCCAAAGTGTTTAACATGTATTTTGGAATTAAGTTTGCAATCACTGAAGGAGTGTACAAGGAGAACAGATTTATAAAATGCTAGAGGACTAATTAGATAGAAGTGTATCATGAAACTTCTTTTCATATGGATTAGAGCATTAGATGATTTTCCCTGATATTTGACAGTGTGACTTTTATATTGCATCTTTCATGAAATGGCAAATCCCATTCTCCTTGGCTATGCACAGAATCTTCAAATATTCCTGGGGGTAAGACGTTCCTTGGTGTGAGAAATAAGTGTAAATTCTGAAGTGCAAGTGTTAAGAGGTAGGATCACCCAGGATTGCACTGGGGAAGGCCTTTTCATCACCACACACCAAACTTGCCTTTCCGCTTTATATCCTCAGAGTAAATGTGAAATTCTGCTCTTTTCCCCCCTCCACCCCTTTTCAGGAGGATACTTTGAAATCTCTGTATGAACAGCAGAGCAAAAATAGGCCTTATCTTAGAGGGGAGAAAAATTTTATTGACTTTGAAAATGGAAAGGAGCACAGAGTCCAGAGGAGCAAACAGCAGACTTGAGAAAATTGCAAATGCTTTCTCCCCTAATGCATATACAGATACAAAGCAATCAGACAAAAATGAGATTGTGCAGCTAATAAAATCAATCAGGCCAGGCTGGCTAGAGCCATTTCCAGATGGCCGTGGAGAGTTCCTTATCACTTCTGAATGGTTATTGACGAATATGTACCAACACTTGATCTCCCTTGGGAAGCTATTTAATTTATCTCCAAATTGTCTGTCTAACTCCCGGGTGGCTGTTTATCTTGTATCAGTATGTTTTTCCAGTCGTTAAAGGATTCCTTCCTTGTTTGCCTAGATTTTCCTATGTTTCCACCTTCTTTGCAGATTGTTTATCTCCGGTTTTCTCAGTCTAGGGGAGCATGTGCATAATTTGTTTGTCAATAATAAATAATGAACACATTTTATTGCATGTTTCTAATGTTTTGGTGTAGAATAGAAGTAAAAACCTTATAAAACTGCAAATTTACAGAATGGGTACCTGGCATATATATATATTTGTATTTGCCTTTTATTTTCTTATTTTGTACATCAATATACACTTATATTTTTCTCTTCCTTTAATTATAAGTAAATAGTATACATGTGTATATATATAGAGAGAGAGAGAGAGAGAGAGAGAGTGTATATATATATAGTGTATATGTATAGTGTGTATATATAGTGTATATGCATATATATATACATATATATACATATATACACATATATACACACATATACACATATACACATATACACATATACACATATACACATATACATATATACACATATACATACATACATGCATATATATATAGTTCAGTACATAAATTTCATGATGGGTATGTTTGAACTTTTTCTAGGTAGAGACAAGACACATCTGGTTATTTCACAAAATCAAGGAATGGCTAAAACTTTTGCCTTTAACATCAGATGCCAGTCATTTGATATACTCTAACTTTTACTGTGTCCCTGACTCTCAGACTGAAAAAACATAATCTTAGTCCTCTATTCATAGGTGCACTGAATACTTTCTGATTTCTTCCATTTAAAGTCTGTCTTCAGTGACGGCTTGAACTTACCTATCTGTCTCTATTGAGTGTCTTTCGGGATCAATCCCTTTTGTTCACTTACTTTTGTTCACTTATGATAGTGCCTTGCTTTCACCTATGATTTCCTTGAGGTAGTTGTACAGATTATACTGTAACCCGGTGAGTAAGCTGCAGGTCTCTTTCTGCCCAGGTCCTGTGACACAAACAGATTGAACAGGAGTATACGGGGGCTTCTTCAGGTCAGTCAGGGAACAGTGCAGCAAAATTTGTAACAGAAGCGAGACTGATAAATTGTCAGACATAGGCAAAGATACCAGAAACTGTCCCATGGGGTTTAGCATGAAGGCTGGAACGGTGCAAAATACCAGCGTCATCAATTATGTGATTCTGTATTAGGGACAGGAGAATCCTTCTGAAAACATGCCAAGCACTTTCTCTTGATATCTTACTCTTTGACCCTCCAGTTGCTTTGTAGGTTAAATTTTTTTTTTTTTCTGATTTATGATATATGTATGCACAGGATTTTTATCTCCATTTGTCCTTGTTTCAGCACTGTCCTTGTCTTTAATGTTAGTGCTTGACATTCTCTTCTTGATGCACAAAGAGAAATCAGTCTTCTCCCTTTTGTTGTACATTTTGGGCTGCTGGACAAACCCAGTCTCCTAGTGTGCCTTAGTAAGACAGACCATACAGTCCCTTAATCATTCTTATGTGTCTGTACCAATTCCAATCTAAATCCCTCTTTTGTGGTAATGGCTCTGCACAGTGTTCACTGAACTCTTACTGGCTTTCTGCACAATAGGCTGAAGATTTCCTAGGCTTACTTGAAAACAGCTTGATGGCTGCATTTTAAACTTTCACTTTTCACAGGCACTGCATTGATGAATTATACACATAATGAGATCAAAACAAGGACCAATTTATTTTATTCAGTCATCACAGTCCATTATCTCCAGGCTCATTTCAGAAATCAACATTATTTTATTCTCCCAGTGTGAGGCTTTGCATTCTGACTCTTTCTGTACTATTCTATTCTCATATTCTATACCTTTCACCCCATTTTTATTTCAGCTTTAAGGTGATGCTTATGTTCTTTCTGTAGAATCTATCCTCTGTTCATAATACCTCTCTGCTTCATTCTGTCAACAGATTTTGTTAGGACACATCTATATTTTTCAGGAAAAATGTCTCCCAAACCTGTGATTTCAGTAGGGTCTTTCAGATTACTTCCTTACATATTTTGCCTCACCTCTGAATAGAAATTTGTTGCTTGTCAATAACCTGTCTGGCAGAAAACTGTTCTGCTGAAAGGGAACATTGCCTTGAAGGGCTCCCTTAATGACACCCCACAGGCAATTATAACCCAAGTCTTCCATATCAGGTTTGGTTGGGAGTTTCCTTAGGGCCAAGTTAGACAGCAGGTGTTTGCTTCATCCAGCACCTACTTTCCAAGTCATTCCTTACATGAGACAATGCCAATAGAGCAGTTTGCTTGGTCTGGCTGGTTTTTAAGCACCTCTCCAAGGGACAGCTCTCTGTGATACACCAACAGCCATTCCCTCATGTGACCTTAGCATTTAAACCAGCAGCTAGGGTTCATTTGTGGGGGTGGAGAAGTAAGATCTGATTCACTCATTTCCTTCTGTCACATGGAAACTTCTGGCCAGGATATTGCCTCTCCAGGTCTCACAGTTATCTGCTTGTGTTTCTCCATATCAGTACTAGAGTGGAAAAAAGTTATTTTGGATCAACTGTTTATTTTTATCATTGATGATCTCAGGCAGGCTTTCAACTGAAATAAAATAATTTTATTTTGTGCATCAGAGATAGTGTAATAACTGCACTCCTGTGCACGTGCAGAAGTAGGAAAAAATAAACTGTCACATATTCTATCACTTTTAATCTTCAGTCTTTGTGCAGTCATAGACTGTAGAAGTATATTTTGATTGGTTGTTCCAAGCTGGAATTCTATAGGGCACCGAGAATTCTGGGCTGGGCAGAAGCCCGGATTAGCTGTGTATGGATGTTGTCATGACTGATAACCAAAGAATGACATAAAGAGACTGCAGTAAAGCATTTTTAAAGTAGAACAGTATGTCCAAATTATTTTCTTCTGTTTTCTTGAGAGAAGGATTATATTCAGTGAAACATCCCTTGGGCAAGTGCTGGCACCTGCCTCCTCATGACATGTGATACTAAAAAGCTGAGCTCATTAATTAATTTTCATTCCTTTGGAATCTTTCTAAACCAGGGCTGCTTGTGTCTATAAGAATGTGTAATGTGGTTAGCTGCCTTTAACAACATTGGTATTTGGAAACCAAACTCTTATTTCTGAGATGCTTGGTTTCTGTTTGCATCTTTATCGTACTTTTTAGCAACAAAAAATAAATAAGAAATTAATCTTAGAAATCAATCTATATATTGGCCCAAAAGCAGTATCAAAAGTCAAACTAAGAGCTTAAATATGAACACCAGAGAGCCTTAACAAGTTGTTTAACAATGTGTGACAGCTAATCAGATTTGTAACAAGCAACAGATATGCAATGGAATTAACAGGAATCTGACAGTCTTTCACCAATTAAAGTATGGCTCCTCCTCAGGTGTTTTTGAGGGTTTACTTTAGATATTCCTGTTTTCTGGTACACAAAGTTAACCCTGAGCTAATTCACAGGTATTAGTACCTTCCAACTTCCCTTTATCAGGTTGTTTTCACTGGTTAGAGACAAGAGGAGAATTACAGTATCACTGGACGTCATGCACAATAGCAGCCACATCACGGCCACAAACTCTACATTTGTTAAACATTGCATATCCAGCTGCTGGACTGAAAATGCATCTTCAGGCATGAATTGTTCTTTGCTCAAAATCCAACACATTTCAGTTTCTCAGTAGTGGTTTGTTTTCCTGTTCTGACAGCACAAGCTCTATTAATAACCTGTGTTCATACAGCTACTGGCAAAGCAGGAAAGTAAGTGATGTTGTGGCTCAGTAGAAATAAGAGCTTTTAATCACACCAGCAGTGTTGTCTGGAGGGAAAAAGAGAAAGCCAGTACTAGATGTGCAAAGGAAGTAGAGAGAGACTGGAGCTAGCTCATGGAGAGTTTTATAATCAAGACTTTTCTTTTGCACTGGGTTCTAAAATTAATGAGCAGCCACTGGAGTTGCCTGACAATGGGGGTGATATGACTTAGTGTCCAGGGATCACAGAAGTTATTCTGAGCCAGACATATTGAATTGTTCATTGTTTTCTCCCACTGAACAGTCTTATAATTCAAGTACTTAATCATAAAGAATAATCAAGTTCTTTCTTACTGACTTCAACTTTTCTATGTTTCTCAGCTGGCTGATCACATCTCAGATAATCAGACCCATCTCATCTCAGACGTATATACCTGGTTCCCCTCTTCCTCTGTGCCTGCCTTCTCCTTTGTACTATAGCTTTATCTTCTCCTTCATATTCCATAGCTGTTATTTGCTGAGTTCTTTCAGAGTTTTCTTGCAGTGATGGAATTGCTTACAAAAATAAAAGCAGGAAAACCCTTTTTCTGCCCACTCCCATGCTCTTTCCCTGCCTTACACTGTTCTGTCCTTGTTCCTCCTTTGCACCTTGACATGCTTTTTCATTTGTGACTTGTTAGCTAGAGATGACCATTTGAAGCTCAAATATCAGGACATTCCAGATTTCACTGATCACATTTCTGTTCATGGTTGTGGGTGTTTTTCAGATTGCATTTCCCAGCCACATCCCTTGTTGTGACAGCACTATCGATCTGACTGAAATTCTGCCTTATGCAGTCAAATGAGATTTCCTCGCAGGGTAATAATGAGTTTTGGTCTCAGATTAGTCTGAGTTGCAACATGATCAATTGAATATGTAACAATTAAAGTATTGTACTTATCAGCAGGTAGTGCAGCCTGATTGCTAGACTCAGATATGTAAAAGCATTTAAAACAGAGTGATGCAAAGTGAGGTGATAGTCATGATGGAGAACTAAAAATATCTTGGAAAAAGAAACTTCAAGTTTTACTATTTCAAGGTTAATTATTTTTACAATAACCAATCAGATTCAAGATATTGAGATATTAAAATATTTTTTTTGTTTTCTTAAAGATTAAAGAAAAATTAGAGAAAAAATATTCTGAAGGCTTAGTAACATACAGGCCACCTGGACTTACCAACAAAACAAAAGTACAGCTCTTTAGGTTTAAGGACAAAAAACTATCCTGGCCCCACTGGGAATTAAAATTGATACATCTTTAGCATAAGGAAGGGATTTTAAATTAAATTTTCTTTTCAACCTAAGGCTTTTTTGATTTATACTATCTAGCCCCAAGCAAGGGTGTTAATCATTTTTGATTTATTTCCTTCATTCCTGAGAAAGGTCTTTCATATTTTCTTTATTATTATTATTATTATTTCAGTTCTTCTTCTGTAGGCATATCTATGTTTTCTAGCTCTTATTTTTGCTGCTAGTTTTCATGTTTTCTTTCCCCCTTAGGTGAAATATTCTGGTAAAAGCCTTCAGGTCTTAAGCTAAACTCATCTTGCTTCCACAAATATAATGTAAGGTTGGACTCTTCTGATTTTAATTTCAATTTGTTAATTTGTTTCCCCATAACTTCTGCTATGTTACTATAAATCAGATATCCTCTCCCACCCTATAAAGAAATTGATGCTCAGGAAACTTAACTTATAAGTTTCCTGAGCATCAATATGGCTTTTTTCCCCTCTCAGACAATATTTTTAGGTAAAATATTCTATACAAGCTTATGGACTTTTTACCCTAGTGATAAAATGGGGCTTAGTCATATGCTTTCTCTTTATGAGAAAGAGTTTTGTTTTCCACTTATTATGTGTATAAATGGAAAAAAATGTCCTGGCACACTTTCAGGATAATGATAGGAAAATGTCCATGCCCAACACAGCTCAATAATTAAAGCATTCTCCGGGACTGAAAAATTCTCAGTCACAGAAACAAGTTGAACCTTTCTCTGTTCAGATTCATTAGGCTGTGGCTGTTGCTATACAACAGGGAAAGGCTGATTTTTGCAAGGTCTGTAGGTGCTTTCTGAGCCCTGCCAGGGTGGAGGATCCTCTTGGGCTGCTGTGTGAGCAGTAACTGGGGCTGCTCTACCCAAGCCTGACCAGGCAGTTCTGCCAAAATGGAGAATTGTGATGCTGAGCACCTTACTGGGAAAAAAGAAAACACTGAGAGAATTTAGGGATTTCTCAGAGTTTACTGAGTGTGAGTTTGCTGTTTGATATAATATCAGGCATTTCACTTGCCATGTTACCCTCCATGCTAACTGTAGCTCATGTTCAAATACTCACCAGTTACTTTCCATCCAGTCCTCAGAAACAGGAATTTGCCTGCAACAGAGTTTGAGAAAGTCAGATTTGATATGACAGGGGTTTAGAGTCTATAAAAGTCCACAGGCCAAAAGCAACCACAGAATTCAATGCAGCAGTAACAGTACACACTTAATGAATTTTTTTGTTTGTTTCAACAAAAACCCATTCATTGTATATACAGAAACCTGTGGCCATAGCCAGTTGAGTATTTTGTGTGTATCAAACACTATAAGTGATTTTCTTTCCATGCAGAATTCAATGGTGACAATTTTTTGATTGAAACAAATGCAAAATGGGAACTAATGGTATTGCTATATGCCCTTGCAGGATCAAGAGAAGCTTTTTCTTTTATTCAACTGAATATTTGGTTTCTATTATAATGCATTAAATGCTGTAAGATGTGTTTTAACATAAAATATCAATTTAATATGGAAAAACTGCCCAGAAAGGAAAATACAATTCCTTTCATGTATTTCAGTATTATAAAATAAATGCTAACGGTAAAATCTACGTTTTTCCTACAGAAATTAGTCCAAATTTGCTTGTTTTAAAGTCAAAATATAAATCTAAGATCTAAAATTATTCAAATCTATGTGATCATTGTATAGTTTATGATTAGGAGAATAATTTTTGGAAGCAGAAGCCTGGTAAAACATTGCTACACATTTTGATTCCCATTGCATATCCAAGACCTCAGTTAAGGGAAAGCATCTATTGCCTTTGCTGAAAACAGCTGTAATCTAGAAGAAGGGTTATGCAGAAAATTAATCCACTTGCAGACCTAATATGGGAAAGTATCCAGCTGCTGGTTTTCACAGGAAATCAGACAGCATTTTGCAGCACTGCAAATGCCTAAAAACACAAAGCAGTAAAAGAAGAAAAATTAAATGCAGGAGAACTGCCTTTTGCATGTTTTCAAAATTCCTGAAAATAGATTTGAAAGTTTCATACCCATGGCCTGAAGTTAACTTCAAGTCTTACAAAATTGTGTTTAAGAACATTTTGATGAATGTTGTTTAAGACACGTATTGCTCAAGATATGTGTGTTGTTATACTTCTGCAACACTAGTGAGGAGTAAAGACACCAAAATTACATCAAGGTGGGATTTGGAGTTTCAGTTTTTTACATGTTTTTTTTTTGTTTGTGTTTTTTTGTTTGCTTGTTTTATTCTTTCTCAGAAAAAACAAAAAGTTTTAAAAAATGGTCTTTGTACTATGGGAATTACAGGGGACCTATGTATTCTGACATGAAGCAAAGAATAGCCAGGGGCAGCTATGTAATCTTCTTTGTAGGACATGTAGACCACTAATTCCAGCAGTCAATGTCCATTCTCACCTCCATAACCAAGGTTAAAAATTCGCCAGTTGTCAATTCACTCCTTTCCAGCACAGCTGAATTGTCAAAGTTCATTTGCACTGTGGAATAGTTGCAGTTCTGTGATAAATTGAGAAAAAAGCCAAAAGCTGAGAAAGTATACATGTTCTACAAGCCAAAGCAAAGCCAGTGTGATGGTTCTTTTGTGTGAAGACAGGGTTAATTAAGGAAATACTTTTGACAGTTGTATAGACATTTTTTTCACTCTGATAAATTAATTTTTAGTGTTCCAGGGAGGAAGCAGGGAAATGCATTGCCAGGATGTAATTTCTTCCCTTCTGTTCACCCTTCTGCATTTTTCAGTGTAGTCCTGTGAATTTCCACATAGAGGAAGGACTAAATTCAGAATTCAGGGCTGCCAGGGAAAGAACCCTCATGCTTCTGCTTGGAAACAAAGAGTGTAGATAGGCAAGGGTTGCAATGTCTGTGCATGAAAATAAACGAGCACGAGGCACTGAAGTTTAGTAAGGAAAGACTGTTTTTACATAAGTAAAAGCCTTTATGTTAATGTGACAGGTATCTACAGCCATTCTAAATTCCCTACCCATTCAACCACCAATCCAGAGTTGGTTCAGTTTGATCTTAGGATCCACTTACAAAAAGAATATAAGAATTGCTGCTATTTGTCAAAACCAGATGTAAAAATGGAAGATAATAAATCAGTGAAGAGCCCTTTGAGTGGTTTAAATGCTGTTGTCCCCATTGCATCTCAGAACACGCTGGTGTAAACAGCACTCAGAAGTGTTTTGTATCAGGCAACAAATAACATAGTAAATTTGCTTTAAAAATTAGATTTTTAGAGGAAGGGATTTATACACAGGAACTAAACCTTACATCCTTGCAGGTGCTGGAACAAGACCTTTGTGCAGCACTGGGTGGAATCCAGGGGGACAGCTACAGCGTGGCTGTGGGAAGCTTCGCCATCCCTCCTTTACCTCTGCTTTTTAACGTAGCAAACACTATACATCTTGTCTGGGGACACAGATGGGGATTTTATCTCCTAATGCCCACCAGAGCATATCTGTCTACATGCATATAGCAACTGTACTCAGGAATGGCACATATCTAATGTATTTCAGCAAATTCCACCACATTTTTTATACTTATATACATATGGGATTTCACTGTGGTCACTCATACTAACATATGGGCTTGTCAAGTGCTAAGTACAGGATCTAGTAAAGCAGACATGGTTTGCTCAAGACCACAGACTCCTTGAATACAATGTCTTCTGCCAGACTTCCATTAGAGAGGTTCAGATTTATGAAATAGAAAAATTCATAGGCAAATCAAATACAGCTGACAGCTGGGTAAGCTCTTGTTATGACAGCTGGATATTGATCAATATGGCAGGGGAAAAGCTTCTCAGAAGTTAGAAAAATACCAGGGTAATCAAAAGGTAGATATTTAGAGGACTCTGAGCTCACCCTTAGGTTATGCAGTCAAGAATTTATAATTTATCCCATGTTCCTAAAGTAAGAGTCTATCAGAGTGACAAATTAAGGCTAGTGGCTAAAGAAGGCTAGTGTTACAGGTAAGCAAATTCGTGTTTTATAAGAAAATGCATAAACAAAACCCCTTACACATTTCAGCATTTTTACTACAACCACATGCTCATTTCTATTGAACATGATGAGCTATCAGTGTTGAATTACCTTTGGCCTCATCTATTACCACTCAAAATGCCAAACCTTGCCTTAATATACCTGGCAGTTGGAATATGAAAATAATTTTTACTCAAACCAAAACGGTAGTATTGGTTCCTGAGAATGTTTTGTAAGTCTTGAACTTGTCAAGGTTGGCAAGATGCTACTTTCCTAATTCAGGAGAACTAAATGGACCCAGAAAGGTCAAACATATTAACACAACTTTTTCACTATGTAATATTAAGAAGTTGAACATGGTTCAAGATTTTAGTTTGGGGCTTCTTTACTTACATAAGCAAAAGAAGCCCAAGCCAAAAATTGAGAAAAGTAATGTGCAGCATGAAAAGAAGAGAAAAAAAGGAAATGTAGGAATTATGAAGAGCAAAGATAATTCAAGCCTGTTTGCCCCAAAGAGGCAGTAACAAGAGACTACTTGATAAAGTTCTATTTTTCCTAAGCAATCAATATGAGCAAGAAAGAAGAGGTTCATTTTAACCCTGAAACAACTGTGAGCACAGCAGTTGCTTTTCTAATTTTGAAAAAATTCACAGCCAGAAAGAGAAGCGTAGGTAGTATAATAAGGAAAACTTATCTCTAAATATCAGATTTTAAGATGCTTTATCAGTCACAGGTAGATAATTAGAACTGACAAGTTGCCTCTCACTGCTATTCCCCTAGGAACTGATGTATTTCTTCTGTCTAAGGCATTTTTTGGCTGGTCTGGTTGACCGCTTTTCAACTCATCATTCTCAGGCATTAAACAGGTAGACAGTTTTTCTGCTCATATGCAGGAATAATTTTGAAAACAAGAGTGAAAAATGGCACGAGAAGGGAAATATGTACAGAGGAAAGTCACAGAAAAGGGGATCAGGGGGGAGGGAATCCTTGCTGATTTGGTAACAAAGGTCAAAAGCATTCTGTTGCTCTGTACATCCTAATAACCAAACACCACCAATACAGGGCAACCTTTGCAAACAAACAGTAAACTAAATTCCTCCGTGAGATTGTCTAGGAGTGATTTCACTTGGTTTGGCCTCAAAAGGCTAGATGGGTAGAATGGACAATTTTCTCACTCTCTGCTCACTAAGTTTACACTTTAAAATGGGGTTCCAATCTATCCCTTTCTACTGTATCTGAGCTGATCTCAGTCTACGTGGTAGCAATAAGTCACTCAGTTTTCATCCAATTGTCTTCTACTTTTTATATTTTTGGTGGTATTCATTTCTTTGCAAACTACTGTAACACTTATAAAAGTTTCACCTGCTTCCTACAGGCAGGATCAGCACCAGTAAGTTTTTAAGAAAAGCAGTAGGATTTTACATATAATTTGCATATAATTTACATAAGTTTACGTATAATTACTTGAATAGGTACGTTTGACTGGGCAGTTTGTGATCTGACTGTACCAAAGCTTCCTGAATGAAATGAGGTCACACTTGCCCTGATGACTTGCATTCAGAACTCTGAATTACATACCTTCAGGTAGACAAGAAGTAAAAAGTTAGAAAACAATTCTGACAACTGATTTTTTTTTTTTTATATAGTCATCTTTCCTTATAGCCACATTGGGAATCAAGCTAAAAGTCTCTAGAGAGCCAGGAAAAGCGTTATTCACCCTCTTGCTCAAGCTCAGAAATTTCTTGGCCTAGTGAGTGATATATTATCCAAATAATATCCAAATAATCCAAATAATAATAAAATTAGCATAATGTGTAAATGTAGACATTTTTCTCCCCTAATTACGGCATTTTCTGAAAGAAAAAAAATGTTGATATCTGCTTCAGGTGTTAGTGTCTCTGTCCTTTCAGAAGCCATTTTGGTGGCCTAGAAGACTTTTTTTCCCCTGAAAACATAGATTTTTCCTAAATTAGAGTTTTGTGTGTTTTTCAGTGAAACGTAATTTGAAACCTATTGAATACTTTATGTATTGAAGCAAACAATTATATTTTGTCTTATCAAAAGGATAAAAAATATAGTTCCAGGGTAATTACTTAATTTTAACTTTGGAGATATTCATTCTGCTTCTATGAAATGAAGGAATGCAAAAGTTTTATATTTTGTTCTTTTAACATTTAGATATTGCATGATTATTGTCAATATTTATCTCTTTTTGCTTTAAACAGATTGAAAATCTAATTTCTTTGTCTGCCTTTTTGGTCTTTTTTTTTTCAACCTATGGCTGTGAGAATTACTCAGTTATCAGGTTGTGGTAGCACATTTTCTTCTATTAATGTTATAATTAGCTCTGTAACTATTAGCCTGATTTTTGACCTATTTATTCTGTTTAAAATCTGCAAGGCAAAACGTTTCTGGCCATAGCTTTTACCCAGGGAAATCCTTCAGGAGACAAAAGTTAGATGGGCTAAACTTTTTGGATGAAGAAAAGAAAGGGGAAAGAAGAATAAAAAAGCAACAAGCATATTCTGAAAAGTTTTATTTTTTATTTTATTGTATTCTTTGAGATTTGTATGAAAGTTTGAGGGCAGACTTCTAACTGCTGAAAAATCCCAGCACCTGGAATTCGAAGCAGGCATAGCTTTGGAGACCATCTCCCCAACTACCAGACAGGGAGCTATGAGAATATTGGGAATATGGTAGATTATAAAATAACATAAATATTTAATCAAGAATAAATATCTATATGTAAAAGTAGCATAACATTTTCTCTGTAATAACAATAAATTTTAACAATGTTAAAGGCAGAATAACATCTGAGGTTGCAAACATTGGTAATCTCATGTATTACTCCAAAAGTCTTACAAGAATTCATCCTTGTTTCACACAAAGCAATAAAAAAAATTTGAGGAAAAATAATAATGATGGTTACAACACTGAGAATTCTTCACGCTTCAAATAACTTAACGCTAACCTCAACTCAATACGTTTCTTTTAATTACTGATCAACTAGCCTTTTACACTTAGCTGGCATAATGCCTCTCACTGTCTATCTCTACAAAATCCCAGTTCTCCAAAAATCCATATTTATTATCTGCTAGGCACTAATTTGATGTGGAATAGCAACAGAAGATATCTCTTAACAACTCCAAATCAATCTGCCAAATATGAATCACTGGAAAATTACTGACACCTCTTATGTTTTTCTTTCTTTCACCTTCCAGATCCAGCCCTGACTCTGTTCCACCATTTAGCCCATTTTCTCATTCATTCTTCAGTGCAAAAAGTGTTTACACTGCCCAGCAATACTAACCTGATTCCCCTGAACCATTTGACATGGCTCAGACAGCTTACCAAAGAATTCAGCCTATGGCTGCCTGAACTCTTGAAGGAATCAGAAACGATACTATAGAGATAAGCATTATATACAAGTACTTGTTGTCATGGTTACACAGATAGGCTCACTTCTGACTTTTCCCTGCTCCTTCTGAATAGGAAATAGAGATCCAGGGAGACTTTCAAGCCCCACTCAACAGACATTCGTGCAATTTTAAATGTGTGCATGTCTGAGAAAAAAAAAAAAAAAAAAAAAGGAGTGGGTGGGCTGTAATCCACCTACTTCCTCTTCTAAAATATTTATAGATAGCACAGTGTAAGTCAACATAAATAAAAGGAGCCTGTAGAGGTTGCACTGCATTTTTCAGAGCCAAAATAGTGTTTTGCTGTCAGGGAAATCAAAATAAGGTAGTTAAACAAAGTATTGTAAAGAGAAAATAGACCTGAGAACCTGTCAATGCATTATTTCAGTAGACATTTTAAGTAACCAGATATTTTTGAAAAATCCATGAGAAAAAAATGTATATATGGCTCTAAGCAGAAAAAAATAAAGGATGAACAAAATATATATGTTGTTCTTGACAAACATGTGCCCTTCACAAGTCCCTAACTCAACAGAATTATTAAGTACTTTAAGCCTTAAGGTGTGTGATAGCAGTTTAAAAACAGATAATACAACTTCTGCGTGACAAATTACACTCTATTGATTGAGATGGGAAGCAGGCATTTAATGCATGGTTATCTCCTTGCCAGACCACCAAGCTGTGGTTAAATTGTTTGCTTGGCTTCCTAGCTGCTGACATAAATATTTAATGATTTCACTCTTTTCATGTTTGCAGTTTATTGACCTTTAGCCTCTAAACACACCTGAGTGTCTGGGCCAAGAATATTTATAAAGGCTGGTATGTAGTCAGCAGGCAACTATGACTCACTATTTATGGGGTGGATTCAGGCATTTCTCTTAAAATAGACTAGTTATTGTATCCCCTCTGTTGACCAGATGTTCTGATCAGGGACTCACTGGTTCACATAGATACTACTTTTATCTTAAGGATGAGTAGCTGAAGGTGAAGATAACAACTGAGAAACCTAGACCTGCTCCAGCAAAACACCAAAGCATGCAATGAAGTGACAGTAAATGAGGAGTCCTCTTTAATCACAAAGGTCTCTATTTTGCAGAAATACCCAATCAAAATTAAAATTATCTGGTGACCTGTTGCATTATTTGACATATATAATACCTTCACATTTTATCAAGCATTATGGTAATATGTTTTCCTACTGTCTAGTGAAATTATACTTTTTTAAAATGCTTTTCAATGAAACAAATATGCAAATTACTTTTTCTTATTCATATTAATATAATCTGAATTTGCTGATTTAATTTTGTTCCCAAGGAAACTGCCTGGGAATTTATCCCATGGTTTTACATTTATTTTAATTAATTTTCTTGTCCCTTATTTGGGGCAAAGGTTTATACATATTTTTCAACAGAAAAGTTTTTTTTCCCCAAATAAAGTTGGTATAAAGTTTCAGCTTCCTGGTTATTCCTCCATAACATTATTTCTTTGGGTTTTTTCATTTGTTTTTTACCATTCATACTAGTTTGATATTTATATTTTTTACTCCTTTTTAGCTTTATTGGTTTGTGATAATTTAGCCAGTTCTTTCTGGTCTCATTCTTTTTAGCTGTGAATAAAATAGTTCTTGTTCTGAGGTAACTTCTGTTGTTATAGAAAAGTCTGTTAAAAATACAAAACAGAGGGGAAACACCTAGAGTGTAAACTCTGAAAAGCCAGCCAAACAGATTTTTTTGAGAGTGAGGCAATGAGAAATCAGCTATCCATGCCAGCACAGATCAAGTAATCACATTAAGTAATTTGAACACTACACAGGTTCACTATGAGGATGCTCTGGGTAAAAACATTAGTAGGAATGTGATGATGTCTGGTGAACTGAAGTGGGAGTGTTTTGCTTTTACTCACATCCTCCAGGCTTTGGGCAGCAGATTATTATGGGTATGACAGCCGAGAAAAAGTTGAACATTGGATAATAGAAAGTCACAGTGGCACAGGGAACTCCAGAGCCTGTGCTTTCAAACTCAACTTCTTTTTGTGAAATATGCCTTTTAGTTTGTTTTGAATGCTTATAGCGCCTTTTATGCGCTGTCTGCAGGCTATTTTAAAATACGTTATTGTGACCTTGGTGACCCTCTAGATGATTATTCTGCTTTGGTTTGCACACTTTTTCCTCTGTCTTTTTGAACTTTTCCCTTGCCTGTTCTTTTCTATTTTTTATCTACTTCCTGAAATACTTTTCTCATTTTATAAACAAAAGGTTTCCATCTGATGCCTCCTGCTTCACCATGCACTCAACAATTGTAATCTCTTGCCCATAGTCTGAGAGATGTGAGTTATTTTAAAATTTGTTAGATATATGTAATTGATTTTTTTTTTCTTTTGCTGAAGAATATGCTTTCTTCATAATGAAAAATAAAATACAGACTAATTCCTCAGCTAAACACATTCCAAAATTATATAATTTATGAAATTTATCTTATTTTCCTGACTGGAGCTAGAATAACCAAAAGGGCTTGTAGAGTTAGAAATCAGAGCTGGGTTGTTTTTTTTTTTTTCATTCAAAAGAAAAAACTCAGAAGGAAAATGTGTGAAAGTTCTCTTTGTTGCTCTTCAAGAATGATTCCTGCTGGTAGAGCAATGTGGTAGGTTGACCTTGGCTGGATGCCAGGTGCCCACCAAGCTGTCCTATCTCTCCCCACCCCTGCTGGACAGGGGAGAGAAAATAAGATGGAAAAGTGACTCATTGGTTGAGATAATGGAGTTTACTACAGTTTGCAGAAGCAAAATTTGGGTACAGGCACAAAAACAAATAGGTTTATTCTCAACTTCCCATCAGCAAGCAATGCTCAGCTTCTTCTTGGGAAGCAGGGCTATAGCACATGTAGACATTGCTCTGGAGTGCCTTAGATTCTCAGTCAATCTGAGTCAAAGGAATTGTCAAAGGAATTGCCTTTCTGTCTCATGAAACTCCAGCCTACCTGCTTATTCCTATATCTCTAGGACGTGTCAGTTCAGTGCTCCACTAAGAGACCACTCCAAAGCACGGCAGTTTTTTAGCACCATTCTTCTCATACACTAATACAGGCCACTCTTGAGCAAGGTCAGGAAAAAGAAAAGGGGAATTTAAGAGAGCTCTCAGTACCCACACACCCACTCTCAGCTCCCACACCCCTCTATTGAAATGCAGCTGGTGTAGGCATATCACTGTGTTATGCCCACAACATTGAGTTCATTTGTAGATATCATTTTACCAGAAAGCTGTTGACAAATTAGAGGAAAGGACAGCTGCATTAATTGAGGTTGCACAAATTGAGAGAAAGTAATTATTTATAGTAGTAAATTATGTAAAAATTATGAAAAATTGAATGAAATTAAGATTAAAATATTTAAACAGAGAATTAGAAAGTGTTCTCTGACAGTGAGATATATGAAGCTGCAGTTTCTGAGAAGAGGTGGTGAGACTCTCATTGCCTGAAGTACTTGAAATTATACAGGAAGAGAAATGTTGAAAATCCTGGAAAGTATCTGTGCCTGAACTGGCATGACAACTGAGTGACCTTTTCATTCTTTTATTCTGTGAATATTAAAAATGGCACTTTTAAGAGACTTAAATATCCATGTCAAAAATTATACCTACCTTTTCTGGTATTTTCAGGTATTTTCTTTCCTTTTTTTTTTCCTTAAGCAGTATGGAAATGTCACTGAATACATTAACTGACACACTCTTTATCTCACTAAATTCCTTCTTGTCCTTGTTAATATTACATCTAGCTTATAGTGACTGTTAATTGATTTTTCTTTATCTTTCATTATTTTCCTTTCACATGCATTGCCAATGGCTCTTCCATCTCAGAATATTTTCAGTTTTGATGGTTATTTAATTTTCCATCTAATGAAGATTACTCTGAGAACTTCATTACTGTGCATAACACTGTTGAGGTAACTGGTCTGGTAAATAAGTTATATCACAAGGATTTAATTGTTTAGTTCTAGAACTGTACCTGATTCTCTCTAAAATTTGTCAAAGTTTTGGTTTATTCTCTGGTTGTGGCTTGTTTCCCTCACACCAAAATGTAGCCTATGTAGACCTTTGTATTCTGCAATATATAATATGAAAATAATTTTTCTCAACTATATCTTTCATGCTGCTCAAAATTAAAATTGCCTGTAGAAACAGCATTTCCAAAGCAGACTTGGAAACAATACCTGTGGATGCGTTACTGCTTATCAGAGCCTTAATGATAAATCCAGCATTATTGGCATTAAACCCTTTTCTAGAAAGACATCCCTGTTATAAATACCCAGTTCAATCTTTTGGATCTGCAGGTACAATTTTCTTGTTCTACATTACTCCATCTCACTTCTGGGCTTTTAAATGAGCAGTGAGCATCCCTCCTCTTTCCTCTGATGATTCTGCCAAAGCACATGCTCTTTCAGCTCCTCCTCAGCCTTTGCAGGCTGTATTTTTTTCCTAGGAGCTGTCTGAAGCAGTTGGTCTTATGCTTGTAAATTCAATGTCAGGTTTTCTGTAATTTTTCATGGTTACTGTCCTTTAACAAGTTCAGTGACTTTTTAACTAAAAAAAATGAATTTCATTTTTTTTTTCCATCCACTGCTACAAATGGTATCCTTTCCAAAACTAAAATTTTCTACACACTTGTATTTAACTGACACTCCGTGAGATGGGCTAAACTCATCTTTGCAAAACATCAGTTTCACCTTAGACACCCGCCTGTTGCTGACTTACCCAGCAGAGACAGCATCCTCAGGACTGTCCTGTCTTTGAAAGGTGTGTGAGATGTTAAGAGGAAAAGCTGCCCCATTTGCAGCCTGACAGTCTTGTATTGCCAAGCACTGCTTTTTGAATATTTTCCCTGAGCAAGCAGCACTGAACACTCTGTTCTTTCTAAACACTTTGTCTCTTACCACAGATACAGGTCAGGGTAATCCTTTCTATCTCAGACATACTCCCAAATTCTGGGTTTTACCACAAAATATGCCGATTTTTTGGGAAATAAATACCGAGGTCATTGTGTTTTTCACAAGAAGGTCCTTTTTAGGATGAGTTTGGTTTCTTTTGTGTTGGCCATAGTGAGTCTTTCTTCATATTGCACAGTCATTGTGATAGCTCATGCTGGAGTTCTAAGGACTTGTCCTGAGTCTCTCACGGCATCACTCCTCCAGATTTTTCTTTATTAAAAAAACCCCTCTGATTTTCTAATGAAGCATCCATAACTCCTTCATTCCTCCATTGTGCCACTTCATCATTATCACTGATGTTCTTCTGTGGTCATCTTTTTCCAAAGTACCACTGAAAAAGAAATCAAATCACCTTTACACTTCATTTTCACAGGAAGCACAGCACTTTCCAGACCATTAACCCAGAAGTCCATTGTTAATTTCCTCTGCCTGGTTTAACTGAAAACTACTAAAACATTAAGTTGCTTCAGAAGCAGCTTCTTTCAGAAATATATTGCTTGTTTTTGGCACTCCATTCATGGAAATTGCAGAATAAAGCAGAATTTAACTCTTTCTTCCATTGTACTCAACATTCCCCTGCAGCTCATAGTAAAACACAACTGATCAGACCTTCTTCCTGTATCCTCTCCTTAAATCCTCTGTGTGGTAGTATTCCTTTTCCCTAATCTACCTTCCCTCTCCTTGGGCCGTGTCCTATTTAACACAGTTTGGATTGACGTGCTGTTGATGAGAGGAGACAGTTTTTCTGACATTACTGCCACACCGATGATGATGATGTAATGAATGATTTTCACCTCCTCTGATGAGCAGATCATAAAAATACTTATGTTGCTACTTCAGACGGGTATCTAGTGAGACAGAAGACCAAAGAATCTGTTTGCAGGAATAAATACAATCATGAAATTGCCTGGAGGTGCTAAAGTCAATGAGAGGGGGAAGGTTCTGAAATTAAGATATTTATTTGGAATATCCAAGAGTCCTAGGAAAGGAACAAGGTGGCACTGTTTAAATAATGTAACTGACCCCAGTGGATGGGAAGACTAAGTGAAGCCCATCCCATCCTATCACTTAAAATGCACTTAAAATGAATCACAGAATCATAGAATGACTTGGGATAGAAGGGACCTTTAAAGGCCATTGAATCCAATCCCCAAAGGACCAGTCTGATCTTGAACATTTGCAGGAATGTAGCATCTACAACCTCTGGGCTCCTTGTTCCAGTGTTTCACCAACGTTTACAGAGTATCGGTTTTCCAATTTAATCTGATTATTTCTATTTCTTTTCATCATTTTTTAAACAAAATTTATGCTAATGCTTATGCAAAAATAATTTGAGTCATAACATAATATTCAGGTGTGATTTCTGCAAAATATTGAGTATTACCCAGCAGAAATTATATAATCTCATTGATCTTGTAAGAAAATCCTTTCAGACTTTCTTGGGAGAGGGAGTTTTTTATCTTGTGGAATTATATAAATATTCAATTGACTGCACTGTGTAGACAAATATATCTTTACAGTAAAGGGAAATACTTCTTAAGTTCAGCTCATTATTAACTTATTTTTCCAGAGCAAATGTTTAATTCCACCCCTGTTTAGCCAACTATATATAAATGTGTCTTGGCTGGGGACTGTTTAAGTGCCTCATACAACATCCTTTATTATATAAGGAGAACATATATGATACCTTTGGTGATAGTACTCATTATACCTTTTATCAGATACACAAGATTAAGCAAAGAAAGGAGGTCAGATTTTTCCTGGCTGTTTTTCACATCTTACATTAGCTGCAGTCATTTCCTAACAAATTAAGTGGATGTAGATTCTAAAATCCTTCTAGACAGCTATAGTAGGTATTGTCAAGCTGCAATCCAGAAAAAAATTATTGTGCTACTTAAAGCCATGACCCAACTGACCAGTTTAACCTAAAATTCATGCTGTTGCACAAAGCAAAGTAAAATATCTGCACTGAATCTGGAGTAAAAAGGAATCTGACTCCATCAGTTTGGGTTCACACATGATACATCCCCTACCCTAACCAAATACTTCTTCAGGATTCTTTGAAATATAATGAAATCTAATTTGATAAAAAGAGTTTTATCCTTCTGAGAAGCTAAACATGAACTATTTTTTTTTCTTTGCTCTGACTTCAATAAGAGACTTGCTATGTATGCTACAGGGCATTTACCTTGTATGTAATCCAAAACCCATAGGAATCAGTATAGGCAAAACTTTCCTCTTTTTCAGAAGTTAATGATTTTGTTTTCAGGCTTTTGGATTCCGGAGGAAGCCTTGTTTCAGAGACATAATACAGTAAGGCCTAAGAAAATAATCTGAGAATTCTCAGGGTATAGCAGGGATAAGGGGAGAGCTATTTTTCATTGAAAAGTTGAGAAAAGCACAGGTTGGATAAAGCAACAAGATCTGAAGCAGGCACCACTTGCCCAATTCTGTAGTTCAGTAAATAGTACGCTGTCCCTTTTGTCTTTGCTGCTATTTGTTATGACATTATACTTCCTAGAATAATGTTAGGTCCTTTTTTTTAAGATGTTATAACATTTTCATCAGGCAGCTACATGATTCTTAGGTGACCTAAGATATAGTACTACATTCAACCTGGAGAAGTAGTTCTATTTTCCTCTGTTGAGGGGAAAACTGGTACAAAGTGCATTTGAGATGGTGGCTGAGAAGTATGAGTAGCAATGGTCACTTATAAAAGGTACAGTAAGAAATCTGTATTACAAATGGTGCAAAAAATGAACTAGTACTGAAAAGAAGTACAGAATGAACACTGTTTCCCATAAATTTGCTGATTGTATATATTGACATCTCAGTATTGCTTTTTTATATTAAGCAGCAATTTGTTTTTGCTATTGTTTGACATTTGTTGAGAAAAAAAGTCCACCATCTCTCTCTTTGGCACAGCACTTTGGCACATCAGTCAGTCAGGTATACAAGAAACTAGGCTCAAATATATTGTTACTTAAGCTGCCTACGGAAAAAATGACAAAAAAGGACATTTATACACAACCACATTATAAATCTTTTGACTTACAAGCATCTGCTGTTCTTGTTTGTGAGTGCTTTACCATGCATCTGGACCTTGACATCTAGGAGCTTATTGAATAACTTGAATTTTCATCTCTTATAACCTTTATTGTGGAGAACTACACAGGGTAACCCTTCTAATTCTTAAAATGAAACCCTTCCAACAGAAGAAATGCCTGGTGTTTTGGAAGCCAGAAATCATCATCCTAGAAAAGAGTCCTTTAAAATGTTCAGCATAGGAGAATGTTCTACTTAAAGTGTGCTGCTGATAAAAGAACTCTCTATCTCTAGAGATACAAAGCAGAAAAAAATGATGTTGTACATCAGAGAGATAAAAGATCACTGTGCTGAAAGTAATCATCAAACTATGACTTTTTAAAGCTTGAAACTGCATTTTTCTAAAGTTTCCACTGTTTCTTCATTCTTTCTACATGTTTCCACAAAATAGTACCATTTCTTTAGAAACTATCAAAAATATCTGGAGAATATAAAAATATAAGTTTTTAAGAGACACTTAAGAAACTCCATCTGAAAGGTTTGTTCATTTAAAGTAAAATTCTCTAAACAATCAGTCCATTAAACCAACAATATTTTCCACTTACCAGAGATAAAAAGGTATTGGTTTTAATATAATAACTGTACAAAAAGACAAGCTTAAAGACTGCAGAACAGTCTCCCAGGCATACAGTTAATCTGAGTGAAAATTCTAGTTGGTATCTTGATATAAATAAAAGATACTGTTAATTTGTTGTTCAAATTACTGAAAACGTCCCTGCCAGGAGCAGTCTGAATAAATTCAGGTTTGACTGATAGGACATTAATAGCAAGTATTCAGACATTTAAATCAAAGGAAAATTTTTCTTTGTAATACTCTTCCTGAACCCGGCCGGCTTACTTTCACATTCAGATCCTGACCAAGATTCTCCTTTTATTGGCCAGCTTTATATTGATAGAAAGTATTTAGCATGATCATGTCTTTTTGGCTTAAATGATTTATATAATAGGCTTTTTCAAGGAAAAACAGCAGACAAAGTTACTACTCCTAAGAGATAATACTGGTAATTGTGTCAGTATTAATTAAAACACTAACACTCATTCTGTAAAGCAAATTAGTGGTCAGTGTGGCTTTGTTTTCACTGAGGAATCCAGTAACAAACATTTCAAGATACTGGATATCTCTGGTGGGTTCTGCTGTTCCCGCAGGATGTGCTCAAGAAGACTGTGCTGTGAAATATCCTCCTCCTCTCCCTGTGGTATGCCTTGATTGCAAGGAAACACACCTTACTCCTGTTTTCTGCTGAGTGGAACTTCTCAGGGCCACACAGCCCCCTGCAAGATTTCACATGGTAGGAGACTGAGCTAGCAATCACCTAAATAAAACCTGCTGATATTGGCTCTGCTAAATCCACATGGATAGAGGCTGGGCTGTCACATGTTCTATGCAAAAGTGTCTGGGTCTATAATGAATTCATCAGCAGCAAATCTTAGTCTTGGAATCTGAAACCCTTTAAAAAAGAGCCTTGAGTCATTTCCCCAAGTTTCACAACAAATCCTATTTTGTTTTCAATGGGGATGAATAATACAAACGGTGAAATCAGACTGTAAAGTACTCAATCTGAATTTACTGTATAGAAGTAATATAGACCACTATTGCCTTGAGTAATACAGTGACTGCCTTCTGCAAATTATGTTGCAGAAATAGAAATTTCTGTGCTGAGGACTAAAGTATGAAAGCAGCAATAGAATTCAGAAGGTATATGATTTATTTTTCAAGAGTTTATGATAGCATTATATCACACTTGTTATTTTTTGGCACAGACTGCATTGTGCTGCTGTACTGCTGGTCTGAGTTGCACCCCTTTCTGTCTGTTCAGCTCAGAATCTTAGTAATATGAGTAATAAGTGCAAAAGATTTTCTGAAGAAACTGCATCTCTGATTCCTATCTGTACTTGTAGAGCACTTTTATTCCTTGTTTCTCACAAACTCATTCCAAGCACATCAGTGAAGCATAGCGGCAGCACTTGAGTTTACAAGAAACCGTTTACCTGGAAGGAGAGAACAAAAATTCACATCCAAGATTTACCTCTCATCCCAGAACATTGAACTGGTTCTCAATACAAAGTCAAACTAGGCATGTCCTTAGCATTGATGGTACATTAACAAAAATCTCTTCATCCTTGCAACCAAGCCTGGAAAAAAACATATAAAAATACTATGCAGGCATTGAATTTTCAGTACAATTAACTGCTTTGAAAAATGCTGAGACTGCTAAGGAGATAAAGAGGACTCTCAGTGCTAGATAGAGCTATTTAAATAACATGTTGGGAAAATCTTAAATTTCATCTTTCTTCTTGTTTACAAATAGTAAATAGATGCAAATTTTAGAGAGTTTGTCTTGCTGAGTGTTTTAAGAGAGCATTTTTTACCCTACAGATTCTTTCGATCAAGAGCTAAGATACTACAAAGAAAGATGTATTATGGAATCATGGAGAAAGTAAGTAGCTGGCTGCCTGACTATTTTTTATCGCCAGTAGAGTCAAGAATTCATTACATGTTTTGTGCAATTAGTCACACAATATTGGTTCTGTACCTAAACATTATGTAAATACATGTGAGGGCTGCAGGAAAGAATCTTTGATATCTGTACACCCTAATGGCTAGGAGCAGTTCAGTGTTTCAGAGAGAGAGCAGAAGTGAATTACACTGAACACTTTTTAACCTTTCCTTATTTGCTTTATTTTTGTTTTGTTTGCTTGTTTATTTTTCTCCCTAAGGAAATATATAGGATATACATGATAACTTGGGATGTAAAAAACCTAATTCCTTTTCCATACTAGGAATAAAAATATATAAACTATCTTGTCTGAGCTGGCTGTTTACAAAATATATACCCCTTTTTCTCTTGTCACAGTCACAATAGAGTAATTGCATTTACATGAACACAGCACTAATTTCCAAGGACTTGCTCACTGGTCTTTGTCTCTGTTATAAGATAAATTGCCTGAATGCCAGGGTTCCTGCTGGAGTGTTTAGAGAGCTGCTGTGTCTATAAGCTGAGCATTGCTTCATCTACTTCACTAACATAAAAACTGGAGCTGTTACTGTCTTTAATATCATTCTGATTAGGTTACTTTTATCATTCATTCCCTTGAAAGGCATGGTGGAGTGAATGATCTGATATATTACAATACAGTATTCAGAATTATTTTTGCTCATGGTGCCATTTGCCTTATTGTATTTTTCTGTGTAAGTGGTAAGAGAAGTATTTCCCCAAACACAATGCAACTTTTGGACCTTCCTACAATTTATTGCAGATAATCAACAGGTGATAAATTTGGGGAGACCTAAGTTCTTGATGAAGGATTTTGACATCTGGTAAAAAAAAAAAACTTTAAAATTGAAATTGTCTCTGAAGGAGATAGAATTCTAGAAAACAGGAGTCTGTATACTCAAAAGGAGCTTTAAATACAACTGCAGATCAATGAAGGTAGACAGGTATTCCTAGGTGTGCTCAGGAACTCCTCCTACTAGAACAAAACACCAACTTCACATGGCTTCACCTCTTTACGTTCAATGAGTAAGAGTATTAGAGTGTTTTTTCAGCCTGTATCAGCAATGGTTATTTCAAGTGTAGCTGAAACAGGAAATGCTGGACACGATTTTCCTTTTTAAAGGGACCAAGATAGATCAGCACCAAGTTGTTCACATAATAGAAATTCAGTCATGGGTTCTTTGGCTTTGAAATTGTATTTTAGATCAGAGTATTCTCCAAAATTAAACTATCTGGGTCAATTGTCAGCATGTTTTCTGTGCTTCTCACATTGCAGATTACCTGGAATTGAAGTTTATAGGTAGTTTCTGATAGAAGAAAACCTGATTGTGACAGTATGCCCAATACAAACCCTGGCCCAACCAGGATGGTTGCTGCCCAACAGGATGTCCTGTTATCTATAACACAGGAGGCATTCAGCAGCAAGGAATAGTTAACCTGCAGACAGCTCCAGACCTCCCCTTCCTCGGTGCTCCATCCAAAATAAACACTTGCCATAAGTCTTTCTCTTAATACTGCTATTCTGTAAATTGAAACCTATGCCATTCTAAACTCAGGCATTTTTATGTATATTAGTATGATTTTAAAAAAGCACTGGGTATCTACCTTCTCTTGACTTAATGACAGTCTGTGTCTAAACACTTTGTAAAACTGGGCTTTTAAACTTCACAAGGATGTAGACTTCGGAAAGTCATTATCATGCCTTTCCAAGTCATTTCTTAGAAGCATTATAAATCATTTCTGTGAATGCTATTATGGACATTTATGACAAATATTTTGTCCCACAGACTGGGACTGAGTCACACACTCACCAAATATACTACACTTCTGACACCTGTCTCTGTATAATATGGTCTCCACTATTATTAATTGTATGACTTTGAACATTTTCCATTAGTCAACATTCTCTCATTGTCTCTCAACAAACTTCCAAAGAAATGACCATGGTGTTCCAGTGATCACAAGCTGCTGAAGGAAGAGGAGCTCTACTGAGGATTAATCCTACTGAGGACGCTCCTCTTTCAATTTAAAATTTGTGTAAATCTGGCAATTCAGTAGTATCCTTGAGTCTTTGTCATAATCAGCAGTCGAAACATGGAAACCCCTTCTATTTTCATTCTTTGCTCATTCGTGAACAACTGTATTGTTGGTCATATCAAAATGCAAATTATTTTTTTGACTTTTGAGTAATATGTATTTAATAATAAATCAATATTATACATATGTATTATACATACTATCTTTCCCAAATTCATAACAAGTATTTAATTAATATTATCTCCATTATCATTGAAATAAATGACATTTTTATCTATCTGCTGGGCAATTTCATGGCTAGGATTCTTTTTGATCCATATTTTCCTTGAAAAAAAGCCTTTATTTTCAGTCTGATAATGATAGATTTTTCCACATGTAGTATTTTCCTTTCCATATTCCTTGTGAATTTTCCATGATTTATAACATCATGTGTGCATTTATTGTTATTAGCTTAGCTATTGACTAAAAGCTTACCTTTTATTTATCCTCTAGTTAATATATACTTTTTAAAATCAGACATCATAATATTTAATATTTTTTTTCTTAAAATTTGTCTTAGAGAAATTTCAGTGTTGTATTTTTACTAATTTCCTATTTTTTTGGCTTAAAATTTTCTCTTCCTTGATGTATGTAAGTATTTGGAAGGGTTGTATAATATGCATGTAGTAGTTTATAATAATGCAATCTTTAACCCTACTTATCGAACAGACATTACCAAATCATCATCATGTGTCACTGTAGAGGTCATAACCAGGTAGTATTTAGTTTGGTAAGTGAAATATATTTGTCTTTTTGTCATAAGGTTCCTGATGTGTGTTAAATCTCGTTTCTGTGTTTCAGTGTTTTCCTCCCCTTCTGCTCATACTTTATCTATAAACACTAATATATACAGGCAGAAGCCAATCTTTTGGGCTTACAAGACCTAAATCTGTGAGTCAGTGAATGATGGTAGTTATTGATCTAACCAGAAGCACAAGACAGAGAAATAATCTATACTATTCAAAATCAATGGCACCAGTCTATCAATGATTTAAAAATTCAAAAAAGGACCATTTTGGACAAGAAATGTCTCTTATGTCTTCCCTATATTATACTTGTAATGGCATATAACCACTGATTTTAATATTTTCATCATTAATCCTCCAGGTTTCTCTAATTCTGATTGAGACAAATGTATACTGACAAATGAGCAATTCCAAGTCTTCTTATTTACTATTTATTCTCAGCAGTGGCATATAAATAGTTAATAAGTATCATTCCCTTGTCTTCCCTTAGTGCCTTGGCTAATTTTGTAATCAATATCTTGCTTTGGAGCTAATTGCTTGATTTGTATTCCTCTGTGCCCATCCAGCCTGTTAGTGCTCTGCAGACTGCTGTCCTACTGCAATGCTTCCTTTTTTCATCACGTAAAGGCAACTCAAAAAATTGGTCTCACTCCTCAACAAAGACTCCACTAGTTTCCAGATTCCTACACCACTTATTAATCAGTGGTTCATTTCCATATTTTTTACCATGTTTCCCTCTTTTTTGGACAATCCTTAATGGATTTAATGGAAAAATTGCACATCAACCTCAGAGTAATGGCATGTGTGTAAAATACGATAAAAATGTTCTTAATATAAGCCACCCACTGTAGAAACATGTCTTGTGCTCTGGTTCAGGAAAATGAATTGCAGCGTCAGAGGAAAGAATAGATATTCAGTGTTTGTGTTAGTTAAGCTGGTGAAAAATGTAATTTTTAATTGTTTTCTCTTAAAGTTGTTTTGTGGTCTAACATTTATTTTTGTTCTGCTCATAAATATAGTGAAATTTGGGGCCAGATTTCATGTTTCTGTCTTTCAGGGCTACATTTCAGAAAAGTCACATTTCAGAACTAGAAAAATCAAAAAAGAAAGGGTGAGGTGAAAAAGAAAATCCAAGCACTTAGATGAATGCTTTTTTCTTTTCTCTATAAGTGATGTCCCAGTCCAACTTTCAGTACCTTGTGGTTGTATCATTTTCATGCATACATTTTCAAAGTTTTATATTCCATGATTGTCATATTTTCTCTCATACAGGACCATGAACATGGCATTTAGGATAAAGCAATTCTATTTACAAATAAATGTGAGTTTGTTTGCCAAGATTTACTTTAGACTTAGTCAAAACCACATAAAGAATTGGAGCTGCTAGTTAATTTCTTATGAACCATCACAATTTATCATTTCTGCTAAGCCCTGGAGTGAATGGAGAGATCTATAAAATTAATTGCATTTCATCAGATACCAATGTCTTTATTTCAGTGTAGTCTACATGAAAACAGAAATACTGTCATTTCACAGGTGGTTTGATGTTTTACCTCATTCAGGAGGTAAACCAGACTATCTTCATGGTTCATTAATTTACAGCCTAACATGTAACACCATCCAGCAGCTCTCCAGTCCAACTGCAGAGCCAGGCACTGCTGTACTCTGACGATGTGCTAATCCTGCAGAGCCTCATATTTGACTGGTACTTTGAATGGCTGCTGTGGCCTCCCGTCAAATTACCGTAGGTTATAGACCCAAAAATTGCCTTCCCATCAAGGGTTAAGCTATATAATGTAATTGAGGCTTATTCTAAAAAATCTGCTTGCCCTGAGGTCAGGCAGAGCACTGAGCTGCAATCATTAATAAGCCATTTTGTGTTTGCCTCTGTGATCAAAGAATTCTTGTCCAGAGCGCAGTAGCTTGTTTCCTTTGCATTTCAGCTTCAAATTTAGTTTCCAGAGAGAAGAGAGAATAAATTCTGACAATAACAATGGTGAATCTTTAATGGCACTTATTAAAGTCAATGTTTGATTTTTCAACTGTGCTACCTGAAATTCAATTTTTAGACCAAAAATGCATTTAAAAGCTTTGGGGCCTTTTGTAACAAACACCCTTTTTCACAAGTTATACTGATCTGCTATGTTCGATGGAAGACTATTTTATGTTATTTGTTCCATTAGTTCCTTTAATTTCCTTTATAATAGCTGAACCTTTACAGCAGTTAAAAAAAATCTAATAGCAGCTTTGATCTTCAGATATCAGCTAGAGGGTACTCCACACTTAGATTTTAAATAATGTACTGTAGAAAGCTACCATCCAATGAAAAATCCTCAATTACTTTAAAAGCTACCCTTCACCATGCTTTTACATTTACAGGCTTTTCTCCTTTTTTTTTTTTGAAATTTCAACCTCCATATTACCGAGGTGCTTTAAGCAATTATTTATGATAGCATTACCTCATACTAATTTTCTGCTCAGTGCATAAACCAGAGTTGCATCTGCTTTTTTAGAAGAGGGAACCTGATCTAGCTGATACATGTTTTTCCTCTTCTCTGGCATAATCAATGGAAAGCTCTCCCCAGAGACAGCAGCACCTTTCTCTCCTTGCACAGAATGTGGTGTTGATTTAACTATTGTTTGGTAAACACATTAAAACAAACGAGAAAAAAAGTCCCAAAGCAGAACCCTGCACTACAAAATATTACAATACATTTACTTTTGCACCACTAGGACCAAAAAATCTGTCAGGTAAAGCTCTGAGCTTCATATGCTCTATGAGTTAATGTGCCCTGCTGTCTGTAACTAACACTGGTGCTATTCGATATGCGTATGTTTGACTATGGATATGCATGGCTGGCTTCATCTACATTTACTGTGGGCATGACTGAACACAGACTGCTCCACACAATACACTGCACATAAGCAAAGATGCTTTGGCCCTCTAGAGAGTAACTGGTTGGGAAACATACATGTTTCTAGAGGAAATTTCGGTTTTGCAGGGAAAAAAGTGATTTGCTTGCAAACAAATCAGAAGGAAGTCTTTCAGGCTGCAAAGCCTGCCATTTTCACTTGATTACACGTTATTAAAGACTGGAGGTGCTAAAACAGGCACCTACACATGATGCAAGTGCAGCCACCTGCTGTGCATAAAGCGCTTGGGGAATTGGATTAGATTCAGAATGGGAGCCTCAATAATCTGCTCAGCACCAGTGAAATGCAAAAGAGAGGTCTCAGTGATGACTAAATGAATGCTATTCCTTTGTGTTATGAAATGCCTTCTGCCATTCATCTATACCTACTTACAAACAGAGAAACAGCTTTTGCATTAAATATGGATTTTTATTATAGTCCTGGTATAGGGGATACAGATTTAAATTTGTGTCCTGTGTGATGAAAAATGAGGCTTGATTATTGAAACCACCAAACTGCTGGGTGGTTTCTCACTCACTTGCTGAAACCTTTCTTTCTTGTATTAATAATTGAATAGGCTTGAAACTATCTTGCCACAGCCTTGCTATTAACAGTGTCAACTAATCCAGTTCTTAATTTCTCCATCCCTCAAAATATTTAATTCCTGTCATACGGTGCTGCACTCAGTCTCCCCCATCTATGATGACCGCTCGAACCCCCTTGACCCTTGGATACATGCACACATAACTTCTGCCCTCCTCAAAATACCACCTCCCTTCACATTTCAACTCTGCTACCAATGTGCTAGGGTGCTTCTTATCTTGATTCCTGAGATCACAGTACTTCTGAACCTGCCAGTCCCTGCTGATCTCTGTTAGGCAATTAGGTTAGAGGCATGTCATGGCTGAGAGATGTATAAAAGGCATTTGCTGACATTACTTATCACATTCTGAAGTCTGCTTCCAAGAAATGGGAGAGACATGATCTCAGCCAGATCTGAAGCTGCCCTTCTCCATTCAATTGTTTAGGTGGGATTCAAGTCCAGCTAAAAGGTGAGCCAGGTGAATGGTGACAGGACCATCACTCTTTTGTTTTAATTCTGAATTACACTGATTTTAGCTTTCATGAAAGAGTAGGATTTTTTGAATACCTGATATTAAAAAGCATAAGAGCAGCTAGGTAGTTGAATAACAGTTATAAGAAGAAAAATATTTCCCCTAATTTTTCTGCACGTTGTAACTATGAGGGCAAAGCTTTTTAAATCTGCACTGCAAATCTTAAAAATATTTTAAGAAATTATTTCTAAGAACCAGATAAATGTAACTAAAGCAAGAGACAGAGGTAACTTTCATATTATAATTGTAATTTACTAAACATAGGTTTATCCTTTAAGATTATCTGGAAGACAGAACTGTGCAGACACAGTTGTCCATCTGTTTTCTGTCTTAAACTGAAATATCTGTAAAGAAATATCTTCATATATTTAAATGTGAAATGGGTGGTAAAGCTTATATATCCTGAACTGAGGAGGAGCAGAAATCAGAGAACTCACTCTCTCTTTATGGAAATATGACAAAACTCTTAAGGATTTCCAAAACTCAAACTCACAGTAAATCTAAAGAAACATATAACAAATATAAAATATCCTTCCCTCAGGACATTACTTTCTGCACATTGTTCCTCAAATCCTTGGATTGAAGAAAAAAGAGATTTGTACAGTGAGATTTAAAATGTGGTCATGTGAGATTTGCAATTCCTTCATCAAGCTTTGTGGAACTGATAGTGCTCAACAGATATGTGCTTTTTTCCACCCCTCCCTTCAATTTCAACTAAAGAGTAAGCAAAATTACCAAAAGTAGATCGATACAAAAAGTTTCAATTTCTTCACAAGAGAATAATGTTGTTTTATGTTTGGTATTCCCATCTGAGACCTAGATTTTCCTCTTCTCTGCTTCCTCTGAAACATGGTGAGTAATGGATGCCCAATACTGAAAAAAAACTTGTGTTTACTCTTGGTATTGTAATTGTTTACAGTGATATTTTGGGGCCATCTTTGGGATCAAGGTCCCTTTTACCAGTTTAGATTACATAGTAGAAAATAATCCTCACTTCAAAGCAGTTATAATCTTACTGGAAATGAATGACAAATGGAAGGTAGAGGGCAGACACATGACTTCTCCTTCAAGTATTAGTATTACCAATTTGGGTGTCTTGGTGTAGTACCACGATATTAATTAATGTTAATTCATGGGTTTTGCATCACACCCCTTGACTGACATGGTATTTTAGCAGTGCTCACCAGTGCTGCTATGAAGAATTCCATTGGACTGATGCTGTTCCATTTTTATGCAATATGTGAATCTCTTGGTTTTAGCTGCACAATTCATTATAGTTCTTTCTCCATTTCCTCAAATTAGGCACAGTCTGAATTACCTAGTTTGTCACAGGGCTCTAATTCACATCAACCAAGAAAGCAGCTGTGGTATTCAACGTCTTGCAAAATTTTCAATTTTCATAGAAGTTTTAAGATAAATTGCTGTGTTGCTGGACATTACGTGCTCCCGTTTTTAATCTGATTTTTTAATACAGGGATGTTGGAGGATTTGGTTCTTTTTCTGACAGTAGCACCTACTTTATTTTATACTTCATGGTTTGAGACTTCTGGCAAAATATGAGATCAGCTTCCACTCAATATTTCATATGCTGGCTGTGAGACCTTTCACTGCCTGCAGCTTTTCTGCCCACCAATTTTGGGGGAACTCTGCCTGCAGAAGGCTCGGTACTCCTTTCTGTAGAGAACTCAAACACTCATCTCTCTGCTGGGGATATTTTGAGTTCTTTAATACATCTCCATGTATGAAACTAACCGCTCTGTTCAGCTTCATCTAGTGACTTCTGTGCTCAGCTAATAGTAATTATCACTGTATGGAAAATCAGGCTGTGAAAAGCCAGTGCCCAAAAAGGAGACAGAAGAGTCCTACATCTTTATTCAAGCCCAGGGAGAGAGCCCACCGGGACACACACCACGGGGTTTTCTCGGCCATTCAGAGGGTGCAGCTCCTTTCATCCCAAACTCCCGGCCCCACGGTGCCCTCTTCTCTTCCCCACCGGCTGAGCTACTGGGAAGGTCCCACCTATCACACATCTCCCCTTGACCCTGCCATTTTACACCAAAGCTCAGAAACTCAGGTTTGTAGAGACCCACTGTTCTGTTTCAGGAGTCAGGCTGTCGGGGCTCGGTAACAAACCTGCTGCTTGAAGCCAGTAGAGACATTAAAACCCATTTCAACGACGTAAACACCCAGACCTTCACCCATGGAATTGTTTGTAAAGACTTTAGCACACATCTTCCCTATCAGCACAATAATTACGGCAACAGTTTCATGCTCTTTTAAATTTTTTGGGGTTTTTTTTAAACAAAAAAGCTTATGTAGACATTCAAACTCGCCAAATTCTTGTATGCTCTTCAAAGCCTCTGATTGAAAAAAAAAAAAATAGAAGAAAAAAAGAGGGAAGGGAAGGGAAGGGAAGGGAAGGGAAGGGAAGGGAAGGGAAGGGAAGGGAAGGGAAGGGAAGGGAAGGGAAGGGAAGGGAAGGGAAGGGAAGGGAAGGGAAGGGAAGGGAAGGGAAGGGAAGGGAAGGGAAGGGAAGGGAAGGGAAGGGAAGGGAAGGGAAGGGAAGGGAAGGGAAGGGAAGGGAAGGGAAGGGAAGGGAAGGGAAGGGAAGGGAAGGGAAGGGAAGGGAAGGGAAGGGAAGGGAAGGGAAGGGAAGGGAAGGGAAGGGAAGGGAAGGGAAGGGAAGGGAAGGGAAGGGAAGGGAAGGGAAGGGAAGGGAAGGGAAGGGAAGGGAAGGGAAGGGAAGGCTAAAATTTAATTTTCATTTGGAGCAGGACTCTTCAAATTTCAGTGATAGAATTTCACAGTTAACTTCCTCAGCCCTGAATTAACTGAAAAGTGTGGAAACATCAAAGCTTCAAAGCCAGCCACCTATTGTTCGGAATAGCTCCCTGTCTTCCTTTTCTCTAGCACCTATTGCTAAATTGCCTTCCTTTTATTACCTTTTCAGCTGTTGTGAGGCTTTTAATGGCTTCATTCTTCAAGGTCTTTGCCTAATTTGCTGCAGTTCTGACTCAATTATCACTCAGAGCCAAGAGGTCTTCATCTCAGAGTACACAAATTTTGGCTGGTGGATCAGCAGTCTGGGTCTCTGCCCAACCACCAAATCCCACTGCCTCTGGAGCCAGATATGGATCAGAGGAATACCTCCAGATAAAGTCATTGTACTGTAGGCAGCACGTTTGCAAGGGGCGGATTAGCAAGACCAAATGTTACCTTTGCTTCTGGAAGGACATTTAAGTAAATGTTAATCCTCAGTGTCTCCAGAGATCTTTTTGTTTTTTGAAATGAAGATCAAGCAACTAATCACACAACAGAAAACCACTATGCATTTTCATTACTCAGAAAATATTGCCGAAGGCAAACTCTCTCCAATCACTATATGTAATATACGTGAAAGAAATTGGTGACTAATCATGGTATGGGACCTGAGTGGAGGCGAGAGACCTATCAAGGAAGTAAAGAGGAAAATCAGAAACAGGAATTTCAGGGTATTTGTGCCAGTCTGTTTTCTGGGAGATTTTGCTGGTTTAAATTACAGACTTAGCCTTTTCTCAAGATTGATTTGGATGACAGTTTCAATGTAAAATATATTCTCACCAGTTCCTATTGAAAGCCCAATTTCAGACTAATTTACACTGAAATCTATTCAACTTAAGCTGGTGCTTTTGGAGTTCTTTGATTTACTCTTGTTGCCTGCAATCAAGTCCACTATTCTAGTTCTGTTAGAGGAAACAAATTGTAGCAGCCACAGTATAGGCAAACACAGGAAAAAAACACCCACAAACAAACTAAACATAAAAAAATAAAAATTGCTTTGAATTCCAAAAAGGGGAAATAAAAATGATTTGTATTAAAGGTTAAATATGCTCTAAACTACAGTGTTACAAGTTTTATATAGTAATGATGTCTCTATATCTTTGTGCAATACATCATCAATCCACAGCCAAATACCACTGACACTGTAAATATTTTATTTTTATAGGAAAATATTTAGATACCACTTACCTCTGAGGCAGTTCTGGAAATTTTAAATATACTTCTTTCTTGGGAAAAAAGGAAAGAACATCAAAATGAACGATTAAACCTACAAAATGGAATTTTCAGCTATTTTATGTAAACAGGTAGAAAGCGTAAAATTTCTTGTTCTATTTCACTCTACCCAGAGTTCTGATGATAGCAATCTGGAAAAGTTACATTTGCAGTATTACCTAACTGTAAGAATTTTCTAGTTGTTACTTGGGACTGTAAAATATCACAGTCTTTCTTCCTGGTGTGAGGAGGAACTATGACACAAGCTTAAAGTAACTCTGTGCAAATCTGTGGAACTAATTCCAGCTGGACTGGTGAAACACAGCAGTTTGAAAAAAACATTACTGAAACAACAGTTCATATTTAGTTGCAAACTTGCAGTACTTCCTTTTTGTCCTGAACTAAAGGTATTTTATTCTTCCTTCTGGTGAACCAGAACAACACTGTCTAGAAAGCAGATAAAAGGTTATCACAAGCTTGCATACTACCCCTCTTTATGAACCTCATGGCTTTAGTAAGGAAGATAATCATGATCAGAAGAACTCCCTACTGGATGCTGGAGAAGTCTATGTACAGAAATCAGTGGTACAAAATTACTGTAAATGTTTTTAAAGCCGAGTATAAACAGGTAAGCAATGTTTACTGCAATCAACTACAAACTGAATCCAGCAAGAGAGCAATGCTCTCTGCTCTATTGTATACTACTGTAGCATCCCTTCAATCTTCTTGTGACTTAATTTTGTCAATTCTAGTATGTGCTTTATGCTTTCATGATACTAACAGAGTATTATGAGGGAAATGCTGTCCTTGTGGGTATGGTCTGGTTGAAAGGTTAGGCCTAGACAATGGTCTTCTACAGCTAATTTGTAATACTGCCATCACTGTACTATTGTGTGTATATGATGACTGTCAGTTCATTAGACCTTAAATCCGCTTATAAATATTTGATGTTAAGTTCTTTGTTAAAGAAACTTTAAGCCTTGTCTAGTCTACTGATGTGTTTATTGTTTAAATTGAACCTTAATATTTTACTTGCTGTAATGTTTTATATACCAATAGAATTTTACAAGGGCTTAATAGGAGTAGGCTAAGCTTGCTCTATTGTCATGAGAAAGTTTTCCTTCTTGCACACTTTCTGCTCTTGTTCCAGTTCCTCTCACCAATTCTGGGACTTAGTGGCTCGTGTGTTCTCTTAGTCACAGTCATCTATATACCATGCCGCTGTGACTATTCCATTATTCTCTTTCTTGACTTCATGCCCATGTCATCAATTCAGCAATTGGTTATTCAGTTTGTTAATGAGGGAAAAGTGCAATGACCATTCAGACAAATTACAGAATATAGAAAAGGTCAAGGTACTAGAGTACATTATTCTAATTCATGGAATATTGTACATAAGACGATATATTTTCCATTCCCCGATACTTCATTTCACGGGAAAATTATTACAAGAACATAATATGGCATAAAATTAATCCACACTAAGAACAAAGCCTGCAATTAAAATGCTAAATGGCATAACTCGAATCTTTTATTTTGACAATTACTGGAGTAAGAGTAAGGATTTCATCTTGTACCACACGAAATCATAATTTTATAGTTATCATTTGCCACAGGGTACTAAGTACATTTTAAATCTACAGCAAGACACAGGTGCCAAAGTGCTCCCTAACCTCTCCTCCCCATAGGTAACTCAGTACAAATCAAAATTCTGCTGAGTTTCATCTAATCCTAGGGACGTGTGAAAAAATAGCAAAGCTTTTCATCAAGGAAAAGACAGAGATAAAGAATACAGTCAGGATTTTGTAGGCTCACAGTTTCTAAAATCATCCATGATAGTCAAGATCACATTGACAGTCCTTGCTGGGCAACCATGCAAATATTCACTGTAAAAACTGCTTTAAACCCACAAGCTTCTTCTTGGAGATGAATTTAAAATTTCATCCCCATTCTTATAGACAGCAGTCAAGGACAGGGGAATTCTGGTCATTTGCTCTGGTTTGGTCTGATAAATCTTCTGCTTTAAGTTGTGCAAAATGGAAAAGCCTTGAAAAAACTTTTAGAAATACCTTTCCTCTTAGTTCAACCTTGGATGAGAGGGCACTTCCAGGAGGTGCCAGATATAATCTTTCATTTAGAAGATAAATTAATTCCACCTCTTATCTTTCAGCAACTATTTTAACTGTTACATTTTCAGATAAAAATAAAAAGGAAGGGTAGATTTTAAATTAAATAACGTTCTCTTTTCTTTTAGTCTTCATTCTCCCTTTTCTGGGTATTTTCTTTTTGTCAGAAAATACATAGTTAGGTAATTCAAGAGACCACACATCAATGAAGGCAAGAACATCAGTCCAGAAGAGACAGAGTTTAAAATACATTTTCCAATTTCCTATTGGATAGCATGTTATTTTACTTATAATTGCAAAGCTTGTGAGACATTTTGCAACACCCTAAGGTTAATTTCACTTGGTATAGTTTTAAAGTCATGTCTAAGTGTAGAATTTCTAATTGGCACTTTTTTCTGAAATTTTGCTTTATATGTTAACCCTGCATGTCTACCTTCCTTTTCCTTCCCTTATCCAGAACAGTTATTATTTTGATTCACACAAATATTAGACTCTCATGATGTTCATATGAATTCACATATTTCTGAAGCCTGTAATTTCCCTCTATTCTGCTTTACTAAATGGACTTACTGATATTGTGATGAATTGAGTTATTGTACTGTGTCTCAGTTCTTTCTTGCTATTAATTATACTCCATTCATTAATATGACAAATTGCAAAGTTTCCAATTTTGTTATTCTTTTCTTCAGTATTCTGGAAAATCATTTTAATCAATGAAAATTAGAGCCTCATAGCGGATAAAATGTGAGAAGTTATAGTCAAATGACATGTTGGATCAGGCTGAAATCCACATCTGACCTGTGCTCACAGTGCTTCAAATTATGAATCAAGATGCTTTTAGTCAGCTAAGGGCTTGTTTTACATTCAGTTTTGTTTTACTTTCTCTGTTGTAAGTAGACTAGGATTGCTTATATGACCCATTAATCTCTCTAAAATTCCATTTTACAGGCAGACAACAATTGCTTTGAGACTTTTAGCAGTTTTTCACCTGTTTCAGTAGTTCTTTTTTGTCAATAATTTGGGAAAATAAGTATATTTGGGTAAAAATAATATATAATTGCCATTTATTTCATATGGCTTTGAGAAAAATTTCAGAACACAGTGTTTAATCTATATTTAAAGTTATGTGTTGAGAAGGAAAGAAGAACATGTACTTCAACATATAGTAAAAGATTATTTTGTCTGGCACATATGCTACTAGAGCAATAGTTGCATCTGAAAACCATCTCATTTGATTGCCAAATCCACTATTACAGACTCGAAAATCTGAAGGACTTAATTCAGATGTACTTTGGAATTTGTCAAAGGAAACATATATTCATTGACACTTCTAGCTGTAGTTTTTTTTTCAGTAGGAGATTTAATAATGTTGAACTACAAAGGAGAAAAGGTTATGAAGACCTTTACAAAGAAAACAGATACAAATATAAGAAAAGACCATTATTTCACAACTGGGAGACATTTGAATGAGGACTTTCAACATTTCTAAAAACCTTCCACTTCTGTCTTTTTTGCCTTACTGGTATTCTTTCATTCTGTCTTTATGGTATTTTGTAGATTTTTTACATAATCCATTTTTTGTCCTTTTTTTAAAGGAAAATAATTATGGATCATGACATAGTCACCTAAACAATTTTCAACAGAAGCTTGCTATATAAGCATAAAATATAATTATTATCCAAATATATTAATCATAAGAATTGAAGGAGTGTAGAGGACATGATCTCCAATAAACCAGAAACATTTTAGAGCTTTAGAAAATGTGACTTCTCTTACCTTTTCTGCTGTGAAGAAAAGGTTGATGATTCTCTGGAGATTCTGTGATAGCTCAAGACATGTCAATGACTCATCTGTAAATATCTATTCCCCTGAAGCTACCAAGGAAAACTCCACAGAATGTGCTTGATAATATAAATCTCATCATGAAGCGATATACATCTTGTAATTGCCACTTCAGGGGTGAAGGCCAGATTTCCTGGCAGGTGTGAATTGGCATATCTCTGCTGAAATCACAGAACTGCTGTGTTACATCAGAGCCTGGACCTATTTCCTGAGCTATTTTTGTCATGCTGCTAAAATCAATTCCTTGAAGGCTAAGATGTTGAAGAAAGGAAATAACTCTCTGTTCTTGGGACATTGCCTACTTCATAGATTCTTGCCCTAAGACATTTGGGTTTTATTCTGTTATAAATGATAAAATGTAAAAATCTATGTAATTTGAAAAAGGTAGGGCAAAGAAAAGAGAAAAATACAAAAATAATACAAGACTTGAAATCACAGTTTAGTGAATTTTCCTCTTTGGTTTGGATTATTTCAAATAATCTGCCAGTATGTTAATATAAAATAAAATCTATGAAGGAAATGTTTGCTTCTCCCTTTTTCTATATTTCACAGTAGAGTCAGAATTAGAGTAATAGGATTCCACATAAAGGAACACTTAAAGATTGTTGAATAACCAGACTTTTTTTAATAATCAGTTATTTTTGGTTTGATATTCTGTAGATATGTGTTTATAGATTGCCTTTTTTATTTAATAGCACAAATGACATCATATTTTCTCTAATGTCTGAAAAAATCACAACAACCCATTTAATTTTCCGTGTTTCCTGCCAAACTACTGAGTCCATGTCTCATCTAGATATCCTTTCTCTTCATTGTCAGTGATATGAACCAGAATGCCTATTTATAACAGCTTATATCCTATTTTATATTGCAATTTCATTACTTCAGGATAAGACTTTAGTGTCACAGTCCTTTACACAAGACATATTCACATTGGAAATGGTCTGTTTCTAACCAGTGAAAAATTAAATTTACTGGTAAGAAATGTGTATGCTGAGAACAGATTACTTTGTGAGTCAGTCGGAGCAAAGGTCTGGAAACCTGTGGGCATAAAATATGCATGGGATTTTCAGCCTCTTGGAGAGTGTATTTGCCCAGATACTTACCAAATTTTTGAAGCTGAAAACTTCAGCCTTAGCCAGAAGTGGGTGCAGCTTGAAGTAGGTCCAGATGCTTTAAGGAATACATCTACCTGGCACAACACAGAAATCCTGATCTACGTGCTTTGCTTCTGTATTGGCTTTAAATGTCCAAGGTGTTGGCAGCAGAAGGGCTGCAGAAGTGTCCTCTGTGGGAAGAGGCCAGGGGCAGTGCAAACAGACCCATTGCAGCAGGAGGAGCAGGAGCAGGAGCAGGAGCAGGAGGCAAAGCCAAAGGCAAAAGTCACCCTGAGAATTCAACTTTCTGATCTTGTTTTCATAATTTCTAGCCACTTTCCCAGGAGAGTAACTATCAACATAGATGTTTATACATTCCATTAAAGAAATGTCTTTTGATGGACGTTTCTCATGACCAGTGTGATTAGGAAGGTGGTAACCTGACTATCCAATCCCTGCCGTTGTCGAGAATCTATAAATACTGAAGCCACAGAATAAATCACTCTTTTTTTCCTATCACACACTGAGCTGTGTCTGTGTGAATCATTTTGTGTCCAACAGTGACAGGCAGAGGCAAAGGCAAAGGAGGCACTTAGGCACCCCTGCAGGATCTCTGCTGCAGCCTGTGGAGGATCTCATGCTGGAGCAGGAGGGAATTTCATTAAAGATCTGCAGCCCATGGAAAACCCGCACTGGAGCAGGGGAAAAACGTGTGTACAAAGGATCTGCAGAGAGAAACCATAGCCCCCTCCACCCTCTATCCCCTCTGTGCCACTTAGGGCAATGGGGAAAAGTCAGGAATAAAAGTGTGAAGTTGGGATTGAGGAAGGAAAGGAAAGGTGTTGTTTTAATGGGTGTCTTAATTTTTAACCAGCCAAATCTATTTTAATTACCAATAAATTAAATTAATTTTTACCCAAATTAGTCTGTTTTGTCCGTTGCAGTAATTTATAAGCAATTTCTGTCTTTATCTGAATCAATTAGTTTTCTGTTCCTATTCATCTCCACCCCTTATACCACCCCATGAAGGAGCAATGTGAGAAGCTGGATGGGCATTTGGAACTTAGCCAGGGCATAGGGTTTTAGAAAGAAGCTAGTTTTGTGTATAACATACTTGATCTGTGATGAGTTGTGCTATATTCACCTGTGTTGACTTCTATGCTCTTTTGCTTTCCGTATCTGTTGCAGGGATTTTTGGGGTATGCCTGCCAGGCACTGATTTCCACAGGCATAACTGAAGTTCCAGTTTCCTCACAGGTATCTTTGAGTTGCATGGACTTATTCTTCATAAAATCCTTTGAGATCTACCTATGAAACCCAGTATATATGAGCAGAGTTATTAAATTTTTTTTTTCTGTATGAGCATAGATCTTATTAGAAGACGTCAGAAACTGACATGATGGTTGGGAATTTAATGGAGTATATTTTCTTCTTGATAGGCACATATATTTCCCATTAATGCTAATGGGAGCTATATGTGTGCAGCAGGAGAACACACCACTTTGCATGTAAATTTCACATTTTATTTTACAGAGGGTATGTAACCCTATTATCACCAGTTCTGGCACAAAAATTTTTATCCCAGTTCAGTGGGTGATAATCAAACATTAAAATGATCTAGCTGAACCTAATTTTATTTTACCTTTCCAACTCTTTTGTAATGAAAGTACTTTAATCCAAAGCATTTTCTGTGTCATGTGTGTGAATAAATAACCCTTTTCTTGCAGTTAAGTTGTTTTTAAACTCAAGCTAATAAAACTACTTATTTCCATTTCCATCAGAATTACAAGTAGAGTTAAAAGGCTTACACAATTTATAGTTGAAACATTCTTCAGGAAGAGACTGGTAAAAGATCACATCCTTGACTTTTGAAGGTGTCTTCTAAAGCTGATAGAGAATACCAGCTTTTATGAATCCTGTATTTGATCTAGAAAGTATGTCAGGTTTTTGCCACACAGTGATTTTTCAAGTAAAGAATATGCAGGCTGTACATAGCACAAACTCTCGTGTAAAGTCTTTTGACTCAGAGTAGCATTGACCATGATTCACAAATTGTATTAAGATTAGAAATCTCTCCTAGAGAAAAAAAGAAGAAATGTTTCTTTTCACCTTATGATTTTCATCTTATATGTATGAATTTCTTCTTTTTTCCCATACTAACCTGTCCAGTCATACCACAGGCAGCTGCCTTTTTCCTGGCACATTCAAAAGGTGTCCCTCATTCAGGAACATTCAAGTTCAGGACTCTTGTCTGAAATTAATAATAATTAAAAAAACAAAACGTCCTTTTGTTAAATTTTCGGAAGAGAAATATTCCCAGAAAGGAAAAATATTTTTTTCCAAATGACCCATAGATTTAGCTGGAAAATATAAATTCAGCTGAAGTGTTTTGCCTTTGCTGAAAGCAGAATAATTTAATAAAATGAGCTTTACATCTAACATCATGAGTTCCAGGATATCATATTCATGGCAAAGATCTAGCTGGAGACTTCTGGCATGAGCCAAGATTTTCGCTGTTATCAGGCTTCATTTTCACAGCAGAAAGCCTCTGGGAGATGCTTAAATCAAAACAAGCTGAGTTTCTGCAATAAGACTTTGGTTCTTAAGTAAATTCCATCCAGCTGAAACCCAAATAGAAATCATGCTGGGGTAAAAAGCAATTAAAAATCATAATTTATTTCAACTGCTGGCAAGACTCAAGTTCTTTTATTTGCTAATCAAATAAGAGGCATTGTAGAGGTATGATGGGAGACAATAGCAATTTGGACAATATCTAGAGAAGATCTGAGATCTTTGCTACTTTACAAAAGTAAGAACTGATACTTTAGATTTCATGTACTGGAAAAAAAAAATAGATAAAAGATAATTTAAAATCACTGGGACGAACATTTCATCCCCAAATCAGAAACCTGGTGCCAAAGAGAGATTTACCATTGTCTTAGGAACATAGCGTAGGAACAAAGTAGGTTTCCTTTGACACAAGATAGTTACTTTGTAATTTTGATTTTTGATTATTTCTTCTGCTGTTTGAGCTCCTTTTTTCTGTGCAACTCCCTAATTCTGTTTTTCTTCCTTCTGCCTTATACTGATTCTTCTTCTGAGTGCTGGATCAGATCCTTGCAAATCAATGTAGCTGGAGTTATTCCAGGAGAGAAGCTGCTTTCATTAGCATAGTATCAGTGCAAAATTACCATTCTTAAGGAAGAAGCTCTAAACTTCTCCTCTCCTTTAAATGTTTGTGTACTGAAGACTCTCGATGTAAGAGTACAGGAACACAGGTTTCTACTAACATTGATAAGATTTAAAAATGAATAGTAATAATAATCATCATCCTCATCATCCTCATAATCATCAGTATAACTTAATTTTAGCCAGATTTTCTTAAAATTTATCTTAGATACCTTTTTATATTCATATTTCTTCGTTCTGAATTTTGAAAAAACATGTATAAAATTCACTAGACAATTTTTCATCCTTAGAAGCTACAATAGTACTTTAGTTCAAGAATTACCATCACTGCTCCCCCAAAGCAAACTGCACACCTCTTATATAAGTAAAGTATATGAAGTACAAGGGTTACAACATTAACTGGTAGAAAAAGTCAAAATTAGTCAGATTCTAAGCCATCTTTTCTTAAAAATATATAAATACATAGGGAGGAATGACAGCCTTTCTGCAAATATGTTAAAACTTAAAATTTTGTGATGGGTATCCAACAGTAATAAAAAATTCATCTTGCTTTTAAAATAAAAAAAAGTAGACAATGTAAAATTCTGTGATAAATTCTATCAGTTTTTGCAGATAATCCTGTAGGCCTTTGTGCAAAGGTCAGTCACATGAAAAAAAGTCATTACAAGCATAGACAAAACTCGTGTTTCATGCAGCTAAACTTATGCATATATTTTGGAATAGTTTCTGTATAGTACCATGACTTTACATCCTAGAAAATCTTTTAGAAACTTGACTCAAATTGCTGAACCCCATATAGAAAAAAAAGGCATTGAACTGATTACCAAAGGATTCCTGTAAGCTGTGTCTTCTGTCTTCTCTCAGAATCCTACTGTACATAAATTTAATGAAATTTGTCAGGTGGCATTTTTGACAGAGACTAGGATGTCTAATATAGATCAGTGAGGCCTGGCAGAGGCAGCCAGCACTAGTGCTAGGAAGTTGCATTCAGGTAATTGAGGTTTAAAGCTGCAGTCAGTAAGGCTGGACATCTGAAAAATGTTGTCAAAGAGATCCTTATGGGAAGACACACAGAATGTCCTCACAGGGTTCAGCAAACCTTAGGACTGCAGAGGAAAATGTTAAATACCTTTTAGTGGAAGAGTAAAAAATGCATTTATTTTCTATTTTTTCTGTCAGAAACATTAAACATTTTCTATGTAAATCCATTCTTTTAAGTTTTCACTGAAGACAAAATTAATCCAAATTGTTATCAACTTCATAGAAATTCTTACTTCATAAGTATATTTTAAAATTGGTCTGGAAAATTTTGGTCATGCCACTCACTAACTCTCATTTAGGTCATGGCTGTTCACATGGCAGGGACAGGGATAGAATATAAAATAGATACCCTAATCAGAGCAAAAATTAACCCAGATTAATTTAATTCATTAGAGCACAGTGCTGATAACATCAAGGCTCTGAGTTCCACCCCTGTATGAGCCATTCACTTAAGAGCTGGACTAAATCATCCCTCTGGGTTACCTACAACTCAGATTATTCTGTGATTCTGTGGATTCATAGCAAATTTTAAAAAAAGGAAAACTAACTTTCAAGATGGTATCTGTTGTTTCACTCTTAAATGTGGGTTATATTATTTGGGTATATAAGAAAACATATAAATTGAAAACCCTGAGAATCATGCCAGTTCTTGAGCCTGGACTCACCTGGTGACCATCTTTGACTGTCCTGATTTCTGCTGAAATGAAATTAAGATACTTGGGCCAGACTTACCATCCTGGCAGCTGGGATAGTTAAACTCAGGAATACTGTAGGAGCATAATTTTTGACACAGTCTGGACAACCAGACTTAGACATGTTCAGAATTATTAGAATTCCAAATTGTACTCAACAAACTCTTAATCTCAAGAAATTTTTGTACCAACATCAGGGGTGGCAGCAGGGGATTATGAAAGTGGCTGAGGATCTGCCAAGCTCTATTTCATCCTTGCAAAATGCAAGTTTCCACCAGTCAACAGTGTCAGTGTTGCTGAACTAGAACAATTAAAGCCAGAATGGGGAAAAGGATTTATCCACATACTCAAGAGATATTAAGTAATATTTAGGGGAACATGTAACTATTCAGCATGGCTAGAATTGCTGCAAGCCAAATCCTCTGTCTGATTAGGCAACAGAACCAAATCTGAACTTTCATGACATTAGGAAAGTAATTTCACAAACCTACTTATTCCCATGGCTTTTCCATCTTCTTGTTCTGGCTAACACATTTTTTCAGCTGTGGTCTAGACCCAGAGCTGGGATAAGAACTTCTAGATAGTATTTGATAAATGCAAAAACTCTGTGAACATAATTTTCTAGCACTGATTCAATTTGATAGAATCTGTCCATCTCTATACTTATTAAAAATAACCCTTTTCAGAACCTGGAAATTTAACAGATTGATCCTAAAGGACTAAATGTAAACAAAATCTTGAGTGTCTTTTCAAATTGAAGCCTTGAGTATTTTCTGTGTCTCTCCTTGGATTTGTTGTGTAAGCATTTTAATCTGATTCCTCAACATCATTCTCTTTTACTTTTACTGAAGAGTTTTAGCCTAAAGACCCATGGATTTTGTGTGGGAATTTAAATGGTTTATTTGGAGCTGTTGCCCCAGGAAACGGCATTTCTATCCATATTAATGGCAGTAAATATTAGCTGAGGTCAAGCCTTTTGTTTTGAAATATTTGTGTCTCCTATGTTGAAGACTGTTTCTTTTAGCTACTGGAGGAAACTTCATGTTAAATTCTTGGGACTCATAAGAGTATGTGGTCTTTTTAATGTTATTTTTATTGAAATTACAGAGAGTCCTTAGGCCTAGTTCTTCTGTCAGATGAGCATTAGTAGAGAAAATATTTTAAAATGACAAGTAATATGACAAAAATGGCTAAATCTCTCATGGTCAGTCTGCAGGTGTTTCAGAATGTTCCAGTCCTTCTCCACAATGAACTTTTAAGCCGTTTGATATTTATCCAAAATACCATTTTTTTGTTCTTAATAATAACATCTAAAATAGCCCTAGCACATTTACTGTGACACTAATATACCTTGGGGCTACCTTCTTACTGCACAATTTACCTACAGCACTCATTAATGGCTGAGAAAAACACACCCTGTCATGGCTTACTGCAACCTAAAAGACTTAAATTGCATCCAGAAAGCTGACAGGCCACTGCATTATTAACTGAGCCACTGAGACCCTTTAAACTGTATTGTATATAAGTTTATAGCACAGGGAGTACAGAATTTTAAGCTTGCACATTTTAATGTATTTAATTTGCCGCACTCGGCAGTTTGCTTTGTGAACTGTTAATCTTTTCAACCGATACAGCAAAATGTCACTGTATTCATTTGCAGAGTATAATAGGCTTATATCCTGAAACAATAAAGTCATAATAGCCTGCCTGCTGCCTGGAGAAGTTATACAAATTCAGCATGTACAAGGTGTTGTGTGTCCTACTTACCCTCTAGTTTTTAAAACTCATCTTCTCATATCAGTGCCTTGAAAACCAGTCGTGCACATTACTTTGGTGAGATAAAGGAAAGTAAGTGTCATAGATCAAGCTCTGCTGAACTCTCTCTCTCTCTCTTCCTCGTCTTCACTCTCTCTGGAGTTGCTTGCAGTACTTTGATACTTAATTCGTTCTTGTCATCTCCAGCCATTGCAACTGCAAGCTGAAGTTGAATATCTCTATATTCAAGTTTGTTCTGCACCCTCTGTACACACTCCAGTCTGGAACTGATGGGTGATTCCTTCACTTGTTGTAGTGGTAGGAAACAGCAGCCAGGTAATCACAGATCTTAGGAAAAAAAACCCCTGCTACTAATCTATCCAACCTCCAGGAAAGAGGTTCTACATACTTGCTCAAACTTTACTGATATTCTTTGTATTTGCCCTCCACTCTTTCTTCAGACCATTTCTGCCCAAATTGTCATCTCTCTTTTTATATGAGTGTTATGAAAAGGATTATGTGATCATGGTGGTATCGTGGCTGTGAGGATAAAGATGATAACAGTAAAGGGAATTATGATGCTATCAGTGCCAGAATAGTGAGACCTGACTTATTTTTTTAATGTTTTCTATATTTTTTGAATTAAACTTATTGGAGAAGGAATGGATTGATTATTTCTATAATAGGATATCCATTCTAGGATGGAAGAGTGGAGGAGGAGGAGGAAGTGGAAATATGGAAATCTGGAGGAAGTGGAGGAGTGGAAATGTGAAATCTTCTCACAGTGAATTTCTGTCAGGTGACTAAATGACACTGCATTTATTCTTAGGCAACTTTAGGTTCACCTAGTGAAGTGCTTAGACTTGCAGGATATATTACAAAGCTTGTCTTTTTAAAAAATATTGTCTTTCTGTCTGAGGGGAAGCTTTGTGGAGATTTTGTCCATAACAGGAATTTCATGGAGGTTAATTGAGCTTGCACACTTAGATATTGTTAAATATTGTTTAAAAAAAAAGATCAGAAAACAAATAAATGGAAATGTAATGGATAAAAGCTACTTGTCTAATGAAGTCTTTGTTTTCTGGATTATTTCTAGTCATATTGATTAATTAAAGGTATTCTGAAGCAGAAGAAGGTCATGTATCATGGTCCACAAAAATCTTTAAATCTTTAATTTAAAAGAGTTTAAAAATCCCAAATCTTTAGGGAAAAATCAATAAAGCAATCCCTAGCTGATTGTAGTAAAAAATATAATGTGAAGAAAAATAAGATTCTCTAAACCAAATTCAGTACATTAAAAAAAAAAAAAACAAAGAAAAAGAAAAAGAAAATAAAAGAAAGAAAACAAAAAAAAAGAAAGAAAACAACAATGAAAAAAAAAGTGCCTGTGATAGAACATAATTTTCTGGATATCCTGGACTTTAGCAGTTCTAAAGGGGAGAGTGGATCTTAAAAGGCAAGATGAAAGGAAGGCAGTAAGAAAGTTACAAATCTATTTTTTGTATTGAAGAAAACCCTTAAAATGAAACTGCACTTCAGTGGAATTCTATTTCTTGTGTTTGTATTGTCTGAAAGCATTAACAAAAGTAGGCAACATCTTGATGAAAACTATTTCTTTCAGCAAAAGAAAACTTAACTTTTAAAACTGTGCCCTGGCTGCAAGGTTGCTTTGACACAGAGAATTAAAAGAAAGAATAAAACCAGAGTTGCTGAATAAGGTTGTGATGAAATTTTCTGTCTCTTTTTAATGATGAAATTATAGAAATGGTTTAAAAATTTTCCATTAGTAATATCATTTATATTGGAGTGTTTTAGACCATTACTCCAGGTTGCATTCTGGTTTTGTTTTTGTTGTTGTTGGGTTATTTTTTGATTTATTTGTTTTGTTGTTTTTGGGGTTTTTTTTTAGATTTTTGTTTGGTTTTTTTTAGTAGGTAAAAACCTCATAGATTCTCTCTGTGGCTGGAAATGTAAAATAATGAATGAAAGCATGGATCTAGTTCTTTTAACTGTGCTGCTTGTATAGTCTTTTAAGTCTCTTTGTTTGCCTGTAAAGTTTGGAGATTTCTGTGGCAAAGTGTGATGGACATGAAGTCAACTAATCCTCTATCCACTGCCAGTGAATTAAATACTATCGGGCACAGGTCTGTACATGCTCCATTTTGACCTAGCACACCATGGCACACTGAGTAACAAAACTTCTCAAGCTACCAGTTTTGATTCATGGGAACATGATCATACATCTTTAAGGTCTCAGACAGTGTAATCTTGGAAACACTCATTATTAAAAACTCATTGCTACATCTTGTATTTTTATGTCTGCTGTAACTTCTTGATTTATTCCTTTGATATTATTTCAGATTCATCAATCAATGCTGGTTTTGAGGTCCTGATCATCTGAATGAATTTAGCAAACTACAAGACATGAAATTACTGTAAGTAAAATCTTTTCAAATTTTTACTGTGGCTGGGGTCAGGGAGAGTTCTTAAATAAAATATTTAAGAAATATCTGAATATAACCCAATGAGCATGTGGGAAAATTATGTTATTTTTGAGACTGTTTTAACATCAAAGGTAGCACTGGTGAGACAGATAATCATTAAAAGCTGAATTGCTGAAAGTGTCTCAATAGTGCACTTAAACACATTTCAGTCGAGTGAAATAATTCAAAATCTAAAGTGTGATCCAGAATCACATATGTCAATTATCATGTTGTCTCTGATATTAAAAATGTATGCAGCTGGAAGCTAAATTATCTGAGATCCCTAAGACTTAGAAACACTTCATCCTTTATTTTTTTTTTTTTTTTTTGAGTGAGTCCATTTTAGATACTGAATACAAATAATCCAGAGAATGAAGGGGATGGTTTTTCTATATTTTGGTGCTCTTGAAAGCCAGGACAACATGAGAGATTTGCAAAAACTAACTTTAAAATATTGTTGTGCTGAATGAATTTGATTACCTGCGGCTAACGTTGCTTGACTGAATATAATGGATTTTTCAAATGGAACAAAGCCTTTTCCATGAAGAACTATTTAAAACTGTGACACATTTGCATTTGTATTTCTGCTTGACTATCAAATTTTCCTATCGCACTGACCAGCACAAAATTTTGTGTCATCTTCATTTTTCCATAAAAGTGATGCATTTTTTTTCTTTTACTATCCTAAGTCACAGAAACCTCCCCCTTGAACATAATGCTTCTAAAGTTAATTTGCTCTTCATTGCTCGATTGTCTCAGTTTCTTGTTCTACATATCAACATTAGTAAGGGTAGGACTGATCACTACAAAGTGTAACAATTTCATAATAACAAAACACTTATTTTCTCCCTGAGTCATGACAAAAGCTGAGGTCAGAAGAGGTACTTTTCCTACTTGTCAATAAGTTGGGATCATTGGAAAACTCTTGATGTTTTGAAGACCAAGGTGCAGTTCATAGAATCATAAAGTGTCACGAGTTTGAAGGGATCCACAAGGAATACCAAAATCCAGCTCCTGGCCCTGCACAAGACACTTCCAAGAGTGACACCATGAGAGCATTGTCCAAATGCCTATTGAACTCTGCCAGGTTTGGTGCTGTGACCACTGTCCTGGGGAGCCTGTTCCAGTGCCCAAATACCCTCTGGGTGAACAGGTTTTTTTCTAATATCCATCCTAAACTTCTGCTGAGGCAACTTCAAGGCATTCTCTTGGGTCTTGTCGCTGGTCTCCACAGAGAAGAGATCAGTGCCTTCCCCTCTTCTTCTCACAAGGTAGTTGCAGACCACAATGAGGCCTCCCCTCAGTCTCGTCTTCTCCAGGCTGAACAGACCAAGTGACCTCAGATGCTCTTCACACAGCTTGTCCTCAAGGCCCTTCACTGTCTCTGTTGCCCTCCTTTGGATGCTCTCCAACAGTTTAATATCTTTCTTAAGTTGTGGTCCCCAAAACTACACACAGTTGAGGGGTTACTTGCAGAATGCACCTCAATCACAAAATTTAGCTGTTTGGGAGGTAAATACACAAGTATGAAGAGGGAAATCTTGTCTTCTAATAGTCTCAAGAATTAATCCTCAGAAATATCCATCTAAGACATTTTTTAAAAAAAAAAATCTTTTTTTATTTTTTTTTAATGGGCAGTTACATTTGAGTCTTGGCCTTTGGTTATTTGCTGTAAGATTTTCCAAATGAGACATCAGAGAGTCAGACAAAAGTCTAGGATATGTGGTTTGTCCAGTAAATTAGAAGAAATTTCTAATCAGAGAATCAACATTTCTGCTGGCAAGCAGCCTGTTCAAAATATCTGCCATATTCCATTGTGAGGAAAGTTAAAGTTTCATGGAGATATTTATAGATATTGGTTAATGATATTTCAGTATTCAACACCTGAAATTCCCTTTTCAGGAGTCCATTATGGTCAACCAAAAGCACTTTAACACCCATCCTGTTAATAGATTTGACCAGGAACACTGCTTTCAATTTGCTTTTGAAAGTAGGTTATTTTAAATGTATCAACACAAGTCAAAGAGGGAAAGAGTGAGACCTTCCAACCCAAAATTGTGATTCTGTGGCTTCTTGGTTTTTTGTTGGGGTTTTTTTTGTGGTTTTTTTTAATTTATTATTATTTATTTATTTTTTAATTTGAAATAAGCATTTGGACTGGCCAGTAATTGTGGACTCATATTCCTGATTCCTGTTTTGTGACTTCCAGGATGACATTGCTTCAGAAGCTATTGGAAATCCATTGATGGTCAGGGGATTGAATGTCATCTAAAAATGACAGCTGCCTTGTGTGACTTTGTTTTATTTAAACAACCAAGCTTGTTTTATTTTAATTTGCAGGAAAAGTCCCTTGATTGGCTGAAACTATAACAATTGAGAAAATCTAGAAGTTTTCAAACTGAAACAGTTTGCTCATTTGCTTTAGTTCCTATATTTTAAAGCAAAGTTTGGAAGGCCTGTCTTTTTTGAAATTACATGGTACAGTAATTAAAATGGAAACTGTAATTGATACATCAACATCAGTTGAGAATTTGCTTGTAAAAACACTTTGTGATGGGTTACATGTACCATGCTACTACTGTTGTGATTGCTTTTTCTTTTATTATTCTTCTGGGAAAGGATATGCTATTTATGCTGAACAGTCAGACATGTTTCTGGCTCAGTTTACAACACTGTGTGGGAAATCTGTACATATGGTATTCCTTGCAAGTGTTGTGGAAACAGTTTATCCAGGGTTAAGAAAAGTTTTCATTCAAGACCTTAAGTGCTTCTCCATCCTTTTCAAAGTTTGAGCTTCACCAACATCTCTCCTGGGTCATAAATCTGTGTAAGGAGATTTCATATGGAGGATATGTGCTGATTTTTTACCTTATTACTGCAACTGTGTGTATGTTGTATTATTTATGTTTATCCCAGGTAAAGGTTAGCTGAAATAGGTGATGGTTATTTTATTTGAAATTGATATTCTAGGTGGACCAAAAGGCAAACTACTGTGTTAGGCACTTTACAAATAGAAAGCCAATGACAGCTCCTGTCCTAAATAATTTAAAATTTGCCTATGATTCGTGACAATTTAGAGAACTGCCTGTAAAATAGCAAAATGAAAGACCAATTAATAATGACAGCCCTTTTCCAACAGAATGCAAAAGCAATTCAACAAAATCCTCCAAGAACTCTAACCATAAATAAAGATTTTTGAGCTCCAGAGTGTCAGAATATGCATGACTACAAAACGTGCGTCTCTGACCATGTTATTTCACTGTCCACTGAATTGCACTGAACTGCACTGAACTGCATGGCCCACAGCACTTGGTAAAATACCTCTGTGCTACTAATCTGAACTTATTTTGGAAGAGACAAGGACTCTGACACTCTGCAGCTGAAGACAATTTCTGAATTCACAGAGAGATCTCTTAAAATACGTTCATCCTCCTCCTAGAACCAGCAGTCACTCTTATGATGACAGGTGACCCAAGAAACCTGAACTTCTCCCAGCACATTCTTGAGTCCCATTATAGCACCATATAGGTATTTTTCACCTGATATAGGATCTTTGGTATGACCTTCTCTGAAATTTACTGACTTTATTGTAAGTGGTATCTTTCTAATACTGGCAACACCTTCATACATTTTAATGAGCTGCCCTGAAAATAATAGACTTTTGTCATCATGTTCAAAATAACTCTGAAAGGAGTATTTTGCATCAGCATCAGTTCTTAGACTCATATTCCCAGCACCTATTCCTTTACATCCTGTAGGGAAAAGACAGCTTGTTCTCTTTATAATGTGGCAAGGGACATTGTTTTGTTGAAGGTCTGTTAATCCACATCTTGTAATTTCTTTGTCTATTAAAATAACTCATTTGCTTTTTGGTTTTTGTTTTTTTTTTTAATTTATTGTATGCTGCAGCTAGAGTCTACATTATTATGCTTCTATCTCTGGCTCTGTTTCAAGTAAGCCTGTAAAACTAATTCAGCCCCATGATGGTCTGGTGAAGTGCTAGTACTTGCTTCCCAGATTTTAGTGGGTTATAAGACAAGCTTTAAAAAAACAAAAAAAAACCACAAAAACATTGTCCTCAGCAGCTATTCCTGTACATTGATTGTTACCTCAACATTTGTATAAATGAAAATGTGACATCTGGTCCTCTAAAGAGTGTCAAGGAGCTGTATAAAAATGCTTGATTAGGGGAACACCATGTTTAATATCGTCTTTTATTTTCTTTTTTGAAACATATAGTTTGTAACTAATAGCAGGACATATTAAAGTATGGTAGGTACTAAACAATACATTGTGTGACATTTTTAGTTTGGTTTACCAAGTTCTACTCAGTCAAGCAGAAAAACTCATCTTACCCTTCTACTGATCCACAGTAATATAATTAGTTAAAAAAACCTGAACTTATCACGAACTGCAACAACTACCCAAAGAAATCTTTAAAGACAGGAATTACTGTTCATTTCAAGACAAGATCATTGAATACATGAACTGATTTCCTTAAACAATGTTAATGCAGCAACAGAATTATATCTTCATTACACAATATAACATTATTATATTTGTTTCTATTTTATTTCTTTATATTTATATTATTTATAATATGTTATAAATATTATATGTTATACTAAATTAAGAGAATATATATGGAAAAAATCTTATTTATATGTACAATGGCTCTAATTTAGCAAAACTCTTATCATTAACATAAGGTTAACGATATAGTAAAGCACTCTCAAAATCTTCAAGTAAACTACTTGTTCACTTAAAATATCTCAGTATCTTCAAGTAAACTAAATAGTCATGAAGCTAGGCATTTATTTAGATAGCCTCCTAAACTGAGAAATTAATCATTTGTAGTTTTTGAGATCCCACTGAAAAACTGACTTTAGTGGAAAGCAAGCTGTTACCGAAAGAAACACTGAAACATCCTCTAGAACACTGCAGTAGGAATATGTTTTCTAATAAACTGCCTGGGACCTTTCCAGAGATGAAAAGTTGAGTTTATATAATTCCATCTGGGGAAAAAAATAATCCAATAAAGGAGCAAGCCCTCAGCTAGGGGATGCTAAAGTCAATAGCAGTGGCATTTTTAGAAACTTTGCACATGCTGAAGACACACTTCTTTATAGGATTTTAATGCAACACTCAATATTACCAGCATTAGACAAAGTGTCTGAGACAGCATTATCAGCACCAGAAAATGTCTCATATGCACATATATTGACATAACTGAATTTTTGTGGGTTTTTTTTTTTTCTGTCTCCTGTTTTGAAAATATTTCTCCATTCTTTCAAGGACTTTGTAATATATAAGAAATATTATGCTTCGGAAAAAAACCCCACAAAAGAACACCTGACAAAAGCATTTGAAACTTTTATTCCAAGTATTTTCATGTGCATAAGTTTTATTCTGTCAAGAAATGCAGTGTCTGGTTTTAGTTAATATAACTATTTTTCAATAAGACACACACAGGCTGTCTCACAGTACATAACACTCAGATGTGCTAAAGAGGATCACAACAGCTGCTTTAGTCTCTAGGGCAGACAGCTGAACCGAAAATTCAGGGAAGGAGATAGAAATGAGAAGGTCTCCTAAGGTGAAATTAAATGGCTGCTGCTTTTCCTGTTCCTCCTGCTGTGTTTTCGTGCTGCACAGTTGCGGTGCAGAAGAAAGGCTTCCTGACCCAGCCAGAAGCCCCTGTCCACTGTAGCCCTGTACTCAGGGTGCTCACAGCACAGTGACACCAACTTTCAGCTCCTGGAGCCCAAAACAAATTAAAGATTTTATTTGAAATTCTCTGCTGATATAAACTAATGCAGCTCTACCAGAGTCAGTAAAGCTTTGCCTGTTTACACCAGTGGAGAAATTATTCCTCTCTATAGAGAGATCTTGGAGTTCAGCTATCATGGAAGACTGATTTCCTGTCAATAATAAATGTCCTCAGTATCCTACACAAGTCTTCAGTTTATTGCCTCTGGACATTTTTTAATAGCTGCAAGTCTCAAGATGGAAGCAGATTTTTGTGCTTTATTTTGAAGGGTAAGGATTGTTCAGAAAAGATACTTCCTGAGCTGCCCAGGGAACAGACTATTATAACACTAGCATGGTTCAACCTATCAGCCTAACTTGCGTAAGAAAAGAAACTTATTTCTTTATAACTTGTCTTTCATTTTCACATCCATTTGTTCAAAGACATCTGAAAGTCCCTGAGCACTGACCTGAATAAAATGAAGAAGGAGGCTAATAGAGTGTTCACCTACAGTATTGTTTCCTCTCTTGTTATTAGATGGATATGACCCTGTCTTTGATCTTCCTACAGATGGTACAGCCAAGGGTGCCTAGAATAAAGAGTGTCACACTCTTCCTAGGAGGAAAGAAAGAAAGAGGAGTAGAGCAGGAATATGCACAAGCAAGGAAATGGCCACTCTGGTAATTACAAGTGACAAAGATAAATGAGTAAGAATGTGTGAACATGGTCCTCAGTGGGTCCTTAAATAGGTAGAAAATATAAAAATGCAGTATGGGAGTTGATGAAAGCAAGGTGAAATGATACTGAAATAAAACCAGGACTCTCTCTTTGATTCAGTAACCCTGTAAGGGAAATGATTAAAGAAATGAAATATTTTAAGGGCTTTTCTCTCTCGGTGATTCCTCATGTACTAGCACACTGTTTATTTTTCAAGGGTATAGCTCCTTATTTCTGACTGCTTGTCAAACCCTGAGCGTATGTCTATTGTCAAATTACAGTGAAATGGTTGTTGTTTATAGAGACACATAACAAGGAATAAGGTAGCTGGCTGTGATGTCTAAGTAAGAGCTTCACAGGGAAGGACAAGCTACTTGTTTGATTGAAGAAATATGTTGTTTTATGTATTTATCCCAGTGCCTTGTTTGTTCATTGCCCGGGTATTTAGCTTTTGGACATGCAATCAAGAATTTGAAGGAAAAAATATTGTCACCTCTCCTTGATATTAGAGAGGAGAAATATTACTATGGATACTTTCTCCCTGCCACCTGCCTAAAGATTTTTTAACTAAAATTGCTGGTCAAATCTGTATTCCAAAATGTGCGTTGCTGCTCTGAGTCACGGATAGCTTCAAATCATGTTGGTACTGCAGACTCATCATATCCATATCTAAGCATAGGTTTCTCTGAATCTGATTGGAAAAAATTCCAAAGAACAAGACAGAACAAAACCAAACCAAACCAACCAAAACAAACCAAAACAAAATAAAACCAATCAAACAAAAAAATCCCCTCCCAAAAAAGAAAATAATGTTTACCATTTTTTTTTTTAATGTGATTCAAGAGAATATAGAAAGCAAGCACTAATCGGTAGCTTCCACTGTTGCTGTGTGTAAGCACTGAAGAGGTACACTGGCACCTTAGGCTGACAGCCACAGGTCATTCTGTCCCATGGCTCAGACAACCCTAGGTGCAGGACTGTTTCTCTTCCCAAATACTTGTGATGCCAGGCTGTAACTGACACTGGAAGAAGAGAGTGCAAAAGGTTTCATATTTTGTTTAAAATACATTATAAAGAACCAAAATGAAATACTGGATCCAGGTACTGTCCTTAGCTCTGCTACTGGCTTAGTTTCTGACATCAGTTGCATCACTTAAGCTCTATCTCTATGGTTCAAGTAGCCTTTTACTGTCTCTGTTTCAAGAACAAAAGATTAATATTTCTACACACCACAGAGCATACAGAAGCTCTGCGATGTTCAACATTTTTTAAGGTCTTCAGGTAAAAATCAGTTCCCACAAAATTCAGTGAAGTATTTCTACACATCGTCAACCAAAGATATTTAGGATGGCATTTTCTTTGGCATCATTTATAATTTACAGTATTTCTTCATTGTTTTTAAGGTAAATATATCAAAATCATATGGACACAAATAAGACCTCTGGTAGTGAGTGTGATTAAAAACTGAAATATGAGCCTATTCACTCATACCATCTGTTTTGTTAACCCTCCAGAAGGGAGAAACAGTTCCACATAGTGATTAAAGTGTATGACAGATAATTTTATCTGCACATATCCTGATTGATTGAAAAGTAGGGAAATATATAATCAACTAGTTAGGAAGTATATTTGCCTCTAAAAATAAATTGTCAGGAATATCAGAATGATTTTGAAATAGTTTTTGAAAACTGAAATGTCTTGATTATCCCCCAGCATGTTGATTCTTCCACTTGGAGAGCATAAAGGTATACATTATAAACGTGCACCTCTCATAAGAGACTCTTAAAAGCCTATCTTCCATATGGCAGGGACTAAGGGGGAAAATGTCAATGCTTTTTCTTTAAGCAACAAATAATTATGGCACTAAATGAAACAAAGGTAACTTAGCAACAAGGTATTCCTTTTCTCATCTAGCGCTTTCTAAAGAATTCCTACAGAGGCCAACCCATGAGCCTTATGCTATTTATCTGCTTACTTGCATTTGAAGCATTCCACTTTTCAGTGATGCCGTCTGTGAAAAGCCAACAAAATATGAACAGTGATTATAAACTTGAAGTGCAAAGGGAAGACCTTGAAATAGTGTTAACTCCAGTATTTCAGTCCTCTATAGATACAGCTTCTCTAAAGCTGGATGAATCACTTGTAGCAAGTAAGCTTTTTCACTAAATATAGTTTTTGAAGTGTCACTGAACAGACTCCCTTTGAAATTAATGTGCAAATTTTAAAGTGTTTGAGAATGGCCTTATCCAAACACTAAAGAATAGATGGAAACCCTCCTACTGACTTCTCGACAGAGGCCAAATACAGTGTGCAAACATGTTTTATTTGATGGATCGTCCACTGGCTGTTTATTGCAAGTATTGTTTAGGAATATAATTAATGCCATTCAATGTGGGTTTATAGCAAGTAAGTCTTGTCAAATCAACCTTTTACAAATTTCTCTTGAAACAGTAACTATATCTTTGAGTTATTAGTGAGGCATTTAGCATGTATGAATGAGGCATTAATATATGAATGTATAATTTTAATATATTTAACAACGAGAAATGTGACAAAAAGATTAATACTGTAAGATATCAAAGAGAAATATGTAGCTAAATCAAAACTTAATTAACATGCTGATGAAAAAATAACCCATAAGTGGGAAATTGTTTTTAAAGGGGTTTGCTTGGGGAGTTGCTGCAAGCTTTTGGTATTGAATCTAAAGTTATTCAATATCTTTCTCAATAGTTTAATGTTAAATGACAGATAGATGGAGAGATGGAGAGATGGATGGATGGATGGATGGATGGATAGATAGATAGATAGATAGATAGATAGATAGATAGATAGAATTTATGTAGGACATAAAGTGTGACAGTGAGTTTAAAAGATGAATATTTTAAATCTTGGTCTCTCCTAAAATGGCAAAGCAGTTCAAATAGACATTTTAAATAACATAGATGAAATTTTGCATAAACAATAAACCCAACAGAACACAGAGTGAAAACAAGATCTTTACTGAAAACAACTGTGGGAGTCAGTGGCCAGTGGACATGTAAGTGAAGACAAGTAGGGAAGGCAGGGAGTTTGCCTGTATGTTCAGTGCTGCTGGAGTCAAGCTATATTTCTCCACACAGGTCTGGGGTTCACTTGTAAAAATGAAGAAAGTACAAAGCAGAGCCACAAATATTGTCTAGTGAACAAAAATGGCTTGCTATGCAATACTTCAGAAGTGGTGCCTGTTTAGAATGGCAGAAGTAAGATTGACAGGTGAACTGAATGAAGTGTGGTGGCAGTGCCATTGGATATTGGCTTATTTTCTTTAGAGATAAGTCATAAGAAGAACCAGAGACAGGAAACTGAAGGATGATAAATTCAAACAAGAACTTGATCACCTTTTACAATATTTTACTTCTATTTTCATCTACAAATTTCAGCAAATTATGAGCCACTGGAACAAAGCCACCAGTGGAAACAATGAGTACACCAGGGTGGGTACTGGCCAAACCCATCTGTTGTCTGTGGCAGGAAAGAAAAAAAGCAAAAGGTTTAATTAGGCAGTGGCTTCATTAACTTAACTCAGCTGGGATCTATATCAGCAACAAATCACACAGTGAAGCTCTTGAGCCTATTTTGAGTTGTTTCTGCTTGTCAAAGCTTCTGTTTGCGTTTGATCATCAAGGCAGTGCTGATGCCAGACTGAACTTCTGCCAGAATGAGGAGGAAGCTGAAAGAAGGAGTGCTGTTTTCTCTCTGCTCTGAATAGTAAATCTCTCTGAAGCTTGTTTCATAGGACACAGAAATAATTCCATGAAGTATAGGATAACCTTCATGGGAGGTACTAGCAATTAGTTTGGTCAACTTGCCCCTGCCTCCAGTCAGTAGCCAAAGAGATAACATTACCATTTTTAGTGAAAAGCTGAGGCATTTTCACTCTGGTCTATATAAGTGAGATATAATGACTTGTCATATACTGGAGCTCAGATTAGATGATCTGATGATTCCTTCTGGCCCCAGGTTTTATGAGTCCTTCACAATCCACTTTGTGTGCTGCCTCATTGGTCCTGTGAATCACATGCCACTGCTCTCATTCCCTGGTTTTTATGACTGTGACCTTTATGAAGAGGAGTTCTTGAATAATTTAATGGAAAGAGGGGAAAGTGTGAAAGCAATCTAAAGAAAGGTAAATGAACAAGAGATAAGAAAGCCTCAGAAATGTTAGGACATTTTAAACCTATTTACAGAGCATAATAGTCTGCCTGCATAAAGAGACACCAGATTTTAAACATGTTTTCTTTACTGAGGGAAAGGTATCACTGGAATGGAGTCGTATCACTCATAATGCAGCATCTTTTAGGACATTTTTAGTCTTGCTTTAATATTCTCGTTTCCTTAAATTCCTGGCCCATAGATATGATTTCACACAGCTCTAGGAATTTTTAAATTATGTTCAGTACTTAATGCCTTTGACTAAACAGTATCTTTCAGGCTTTTTCTGTTATATGAAATGATATTGTACTCTCAGAATACTTCCTAGATATTCCTTGTTGTTCTGAAAACTATTTGCTTTAAAGGGTGCAACACTTTTCCCCAGGTACAATGAATTAACTCTGATGATATGAGTGGTTGTAAGAGTTTTTGTTCGATTTGCTGTTTCCAGGGAGTTTAGCCTGGATGGGAATGTCACTGGAGAAATCCCTGTCCACGTCTATACTGCAACTAAGTTGTTATGTATTGCTTGTTACTGTGGAAAAGGAGAGGCCTCCTCTTGTGCTTCAAGTAGCTCTGGAAGTGCCATCCGTGAGATAGCCTTCAACTTGACTGGTTTTATACTTTTTAAAGTTTCTTTAATTTTCTTTTTTCTTCACCAAGGAATGTTAGCATTGGAAAAGTTCAGATTCGTGATAGGTACCTTTATTTTATTTCCTAGAGTTACCAGAGAACTCACATTCTTTTTTTGCTCTGACCAGAATATTTTGAATTAGTGCTGTCTCTGAGTAGCTACACTATCTGATCGTTTTTAATTTTTTCTGAAAGTGGAAATGATTTATTTCTATGGAGAAACCTTGTGCATCCTAATGAATCTCAAAATCAGTTTTTTTCCCAGATGAATATACTAATTACATTGTTCTACTTTCTACATTTTGGTCAATTACAGCCATACAATTTTATTTTGTGAACACAGCAAATTAAGGACTGTGAACAAAAGTGAAATGGCAGCTTTTCCAAAGAATTGTGTCACAGTGCAAATGCCTCTATGGTAATAAGTCAAAAGAGATGTAAACACGAATCTTTAGAAAAATCTAAGTGCTTAAGTCTGATTTCAGTGACACACAGATGCCTTAACAATTTTGAAAGTCTGTGATATTACTACTTTGATTTTTGCCATTAAAGAAAATAACAGATCAAGAATAATTTCTCTTTGTCTGAATAAAAGAATACATAAAAAATAATCCATGATAGATAGTCATTGGTTTTCTGACCTATAGACACCAAGGATGATTAAATCTTTACAATATGTTTTGTTCATTTTGGTTATTATGTAATAATATACATAAATAAATGTAATAATAATATAACATGACATTTATTTAGACAAAAAAGTGAATTTATGAGGAAGCTATAATTGTTTGCTTTTTACATATCTGCACTGTAAATCTAAGAAATATGTAAATACAGTTAAACACCTTAAATGCAAACATGTATACCCTTGTAACTACACTGTGGAAGGGAATAGACACACTTTTAATGTAGTTTGGCTTCACAGTATTGAAAATATCTTTATAAAAATATTTATAAGAAGCTTGGATACATTTTCATATCACATGGGCTTTACACTGACTCAAGATTTAAGTTTAGCAAGATGCACTACAGCCATTGTGTCATGCCGTGTTAGCCGTGTTAGCAAATACTCAACTTTCAATGAAGGTAAAGTGGGTTAGATGATGAATCAATATTTGTGCTTCCTCTGTTCTTGCAAGCCTCTGCTAATTATTTAATTTCTAAATACATGCAATTTCTGTCATTCCAAGATTAGATATCAAGTGAAATATAGGGCTGCTGAATCAATTGTATTTAAAAAAACCCGAAAACTTTTAATGAGATTTTAAAAAAGTAATGTGATTAAAATTCAATAAGTAAAACTCGACCAAAATGACAGATTTTCTTAATCAATGTGAGACCAATAATTGGCTCTGTTCAGGTTTTTCTATCATATAACAATGAATGTCTTCATCAAAAAAATAATAATCAAAAGAAATGGAGTTGAACATTCAGCTTCTCCCCTACTACATGGGGGAAGAGAATAAGAGGCTAGATAAGGAGCTTTTAAAATGAAGAATGAAAACAACTAAGGGGTAACAAAAAGTTAAAAAACAAATCAGTTCCACACCACCAATTAACAACTTCTAATTTTTTTTTTTTATGATTTGGTAACAAATTAATTTAGAACAAAATTCTATTAACTTTTTGAACCACAGAGATGGAAGGTTTATTTTCAAAGTAAGCTGTTTTTCTCTCTTTTAGAAAAGATGGTAGAATCAAGTCTCAGGGCTACCTTTGAAGAGTAGAGAATACCTATAGGAAAATCATTGGATTAAGGAGTAGATCTGCCATTTTGACAATGTTCTCCTACACACTTTTTAAACATCCTGTCAAATCCCATTCTGCTCATCTTTCCATCTGGTGACAAAATGATATCTCTCCCTCTTTCGCTTCCACTTTAGCATTACAGTAGGCTGCAGAGTGTCTTCAGACACTAAGATGTCAAACTGCAGTATATCAGGCTGGGCTGTGAATGAAGATGAATGCATGTCTCAGCAGAAGGGTCACGCATAAGAGACAAATTAGAGATTGTTTTCCCTTTTCCTGGCAGTAGAATCTGCCCTCTGTTTTCATGAGGGACCTTAGAGATGGAATTTAGTCACAAAAAAATAGAGAAATATGGTAAATCAAGCCCATGGAGTACCATCTCCCTTTTCCTCACGTAGAGGGTTGCTTGTACAGAGTAACTTTAATGAACTTGGTAAGGAGGGAACATTCTGGTCTTTAATATATATGAATACTTGCTGTAGACATAGGAATCCATATGTGACATGGACTGGACATGTTAGGAAGGAGATCAGAATAACAGACAAATGGAACTCCTGTGAATTTATAACTCAATATGCTGGAACAAATTGCTATAGTGAAATAATCTGTACCCTCAGGGGGTGGGGGAGGGGGGGTGGGAAGTAAATTGAATATAGATTTTCCTAATTAGTGAAGCATGACATTTTTCACAAAACGATTTAGAAACTTCAGAGTCGATTTTGACACCTATCCTTTTATTTTGCAGTAAGGTGGTGAATGGAGAAGACAGTAATTGTGCATGTAGATTTCTTTCTGCTTAAAAAACTTGGGGTTTGTCACTAATGCACCATTGTTACAGAGAACTCTGTTCATGTTTTGAACTGCTTCTGCTATGGAAGAAAATTTACTTAATGTTTGAAAAAAGGAAATAAAAAGGATACAAGAGGAGAATTTTGCCTTGCTTTTGTTAAGATGAGAGGTAATTTACATTTAGTTTAAGTCACAAAATTTTACTTTACTCAACTTAAAGAGTGATTGAAGAACAGACATCTTTGTAAATGATCCCTGAGGTTCTCTCATCCGATGCTGTTTCATCCCTTGGAAGCCTTTGAGAGTACTTCCAATTGTGAGTTGAAGTTGTGCCATCTATTTTACATAACAATTTTTTTTTCTCATTACTAGTGATGATGTCTAGGTTTTAGAATCAATTCAGAGCAAATATTTAGGAGAACTTGAGAGACAGGATATAAATTCATGACCACAAATATTTAACTACTTTTAGTGATCTATCTGTATTTTTCTCTCTTCTCATAATCTATTCTCTTTTCTCTTTTAATCTATGTGTATTTCTTTCCCTTAGACAGTTTTGCCTTACAGATGCATTTGTATGACCTAATCAATTTCTAGACCTATGTTTACTATTTCAAAAGATGTGTGAATGTTTTTACTGTCTCACTTAAAAGTAGGTCTTCAGATAACCCTTCCTAATAAAAGTAAAATTCTATCTTTCAATATAGTAAGCAAAATAATCACACAACACGACTGAAATGCAGAATTATTTTCTCTCTTGTTACATTTTGTCCATTTTAGTACACATTCTAACCTTGTGATTTAGACTTGTAATTTAATAATTTTCCTTTATCTAGTTACATATATGAAATATGCCCTGCACTGATGATGATGATGAATTGACCAGATTTCCATATTTTCTTAATTGCTTATAAATTTAATCTGTATATGTGAAGTGGGAAGATGTATTGTTGTAACCAAGGGAACAAACTCTTTTTTTGGTGTACTGTGACAGCACCAGGAAGGTAAAAGAGGACAGTATATCTGTGTCAGAAAAGTATTATTTAGTTTTTTTAATAAAAAGTACTTTTTTATTTATTTAATAAAAAATATTAAAAGTTATACTGATCAGTATAACTTCCCTGTGATGTCCTGTATTTCTACATTTGCCCATTGTTTTTTTGGGTTAAGTTTTAATGAATGGTTTTTAGAGTATTTTGTACATGGAAAGAAAACAAGTTATTTTACGGATGAGTTAGAAGTACATTATTGCATGATATCCTAGTTTTGAATAAATAACTATTTATATATTAAAATGGTATAACACTTGGTATTTCATTGGCTGTTGGCCAGATATTAAGCCACTAAATTTTGACATCTGGCCTTTATTATAAAAGATTCTTGTTGGATAAAATTTCTGTGTTTTGAGGTACATGTACTATGTATATGTAGCTAAATGAGGATGAGGTAGAAATAATTAGTAGGGTTTGAAGATTATTTTATGTGTCATAACCCAAACTCCTATATTTTTTATGCTACTGAAGTCTTGCTTGTTTTATAAAAATGTTAATGATGATTATTTAGAGAAAAAAATTAGTGAATTATTTATAGTACCAAGATATGCATAGGGTTTTTTTGTTGTTTCAGGTCAGGGCTTTATTTTGTTTGTGGGGTATTTTTTGGTTTTTTTTAATGTTGAACAATTGAGAAGACAATGACATGTGGTTTTAATTCACAGGTTAGGTGAGCTGGGAAGTTTTCTAGTTTGCTTGGAGTATACATTACAGTGCACCTATTTGGTGGTGACCAGGCCAATAATATTGAGTATACAGGACAGCTCCTTAGCCAGAGCCTGTAACAGGCTTATAAATCTCTGTAAACAGACAGACCACCGAGGATAGGCAGAGACTTGCTCCTTATTCATATAGCTCATCAATATATACAGTAGAGATGGAAAGCATGAGCTAGCATAAATAGCTTGAATAAAGACTTTTAGTGGAGATTGAGAAGTTATCAAGGTCAACACACACATGGTTATAACTTCGAACCTCAAGGGATTATGTGGGAATAATATGCAGATATAAGAAGATAATTGAGCCTATGTAGAGTGAAATTGAAACAAACCGGGAAAGACAAAATGGATTTCAAAATAACCAGTTTTCATTTAAAACAGAACAAATCAAGAAAGGGGTGATATTGTGCCAGAAAATTGGTTTGATCATTTAAGGTCTAAACCTGGAATATGTCTCATTGGTTATGAGCAGAAGAAGAGATTTAAGGCAAGGAGTGAATTAAATGTCAATGAAGTAACAAAATAAAAACCATCCATGATTTGTCTCAGCACTGGTGCTCCAGTTCACCATCTAGTTTATACAATGAAATTTAGAGTGGTGGGGTCATAGAAGGTGGTCTAAGTATTTTTTCCTTCTTCTTTCCTTTTCCCCTCTTGTGATTGTCCTTTTTGTTTATATATGTTCTCGATGTATGACATATCTCCTGGGCAATTCCATCTCTTACTTGTGGTGACAGAATGGACAAGATATGCCTGAAGAACTGGGTTCCACAGAAGAACAATATGCAGATAAGGATAATAATATTGAAAAATAAATCAATAATTATAATTTTCACAACATGTGAGATCAGCCAGGACAAGGAACATAGTCAGCTAGTTAACGTCCTCTTCAGTTCATATCACTCCACTACAGTGGGACTCTGGATTGGCACAACACACCTGCGATCACCTTGAATAGCCACTGGATGTCACTGATGATCCATGCAAAATCAGCTTAACCCTTCAAGCATTATCTTGTAATGCATGGAAGAGTCAGGAAAAAGGTCACTTTCTCCCTTGACCTTGGGGGCGTGAATTGTCTATCACCAACATCTGCAATGACAGATAAATAAGAAAAACTCTAAAGAAATAGGGATATTATCAACTGCAAGGCACACCATGAGTTAAGATACTTCTAAATACTGTGAGATGTGGGATAATGTCTACTTATGACTCTTGATAACATGGTATCAAGCCTTCCTGTATGTTCCAATACATAACAACCTAGGTGGGAGAACATCCTTAGTACTGGACTGTGTTCTTGTCATATATAGTCATACAACACATATAGGCTGACTGGAAAATTGGTTTTCTTATTTAAATGTTTCAACAACTCTGGGATCTTTCTGGAAGGACTGCAGGAATTCCTTCCCTTATCTGGGGATTCTAAATTGCCTTAGCTGTTTGATGAGAAATAAATCATTTTCCAGCATGTTCTTGCTCTCACAAAGATAAAATTCCCAATGGCAATCCATAAGAGAGAAGTAGATAGTTACCTGCCCATACCAAGAAAATAGAGGAATAAAAACATCAAACACAAAGCATTTATATTCACCAACATGTTTTTCTTATAATTGGCAAATTCATGATAGTGACGAACCAGTTCTTTCTGTACTTTACTACTGAGTATATTAAGTGAAGAGCAGGGAGAAGTGTGCTTGTCTATTATAGAAATGATGTTCAAAAAAAGAGTTTTCAATGTTCTGGGACCATTGCATTCTATCTGGATTTAAATGGCTTTTTTTTATCCTCATGAAGATTTCTTTTCCTTCAAGCAGAAGCTATCATCTTGAGAAATCCATGTATCAATTAGCTAGCTTTTTTCCTCTAACATTTCAACTTAATACTTTGCTTGCTGCTTGATGCCAACGTATCCTTTTGTTCAAAGATGGTATGGAGATAGTGATCAGAGCTTTTAAAGACTCATTTTCAGATAGGACAAGACACAGCACAATGAGTTCTTTTCGCTGATACACTTTTAGATAGCTCATTAACTATATACTGTGAAGCCAATTGAATCTTTAAAGAAAACGATAGTATATTCTCCAGTTAAAACTCTATTTAGTTGTCCCCCGTTGAAACTGAAAAATTGTGTAAAATGTTGCAAGATTATAGTAATTTTCTATATAGAATCAACTCAGAAGCAGACAGATAATGCTCTATGAACCAGAATCTTGGCTGGGAGGTGAATAATGATTATTTTGTTTTAAATCTTCTTTCTTTTCACATTGTGTTTCTCAGTCAACTTCATCACCCTATCTCTGACTTTAGACAACATCTATGGAAAAAGAAAAGCCAACTTCCAACCTTGCTCCAATACAGATTGTAACAAGGAGCCCAAGAGGCATGTTTCAGTCTACATTGATGTATTCTGGCCTTCATGGAGAAAACTTACTGTCCAAAATATATGATTCCACAATATTAACATTGTTTAACTAATAAAATAAATGACAACTATTGATTATAAAATTAGCTTGCCTTAAAAAAAAAGTCATCAGGAGTCTTTCCAGAAGGTGCTTTCCCTTCAGTGCATTCTGCCAGATAACTACATACAGTATAACAAGAAGTGAAACTTCCATTTATCTTGAGATGAATTTAATTATTTGTTCATGAGTGTAATAGTGTAGATTCATCTGTTTTTAGAGGATTTATTTTGTCAGGTCTTGTATCTAAGCACCACTTTGCCATCTATTGCTGTAAAACCTGTTTAGTATGAGTGGGACTTGAAAATGATTGGACATACTCTTGCTCCAACAAGTCTCCTGTATTTGAGTTGTCTCAGCTGGCTCATTCATTTCCCTTCAGAGGAGAAAGGAGGGCTCTCCTGGAGGAGATTCAGAGATTCATAATGGCATGTCCCTCTATAAAGCACTGCAGCACAGTAAGGGTGTTAAAACAGTAAGTGGGGTAGACCCGGTGTTCACAATGTAAGTTTAGCAGCAGATTTTGCTTAGGTGAGGTTTTGATTCACACCTGCTCTAGCCTTTGGTCCTGCTGAGTGGGTGTCCATTAATAACTGAAACACACAGTTTATTTTCTTTGGTACATCCCATCACTTGACTTCCTTTAACAGCAATTGAGTTCAGGTGCTCAGAGGCAGCTCCATGAAGGCTACACATTTGATTATGTGCTCATGAACCAAACTAAAAGTTAATGGGGATCCACCGTAAGGGTACAGCAAACCTTTAAAGAGATTGTCCACTTAGTGGAATAGCTTATGTATATGCCTTATTATCCCTATTTCAATTTATCAAAGATAAATATTGCTACATATAATTAGAATGCACTAAAAAGGTATATTCTGTTATATATGCTTTATTTTTTTTTTCTTGTTTGTTTGTTTGATTGTTTGTTTTTCAGATTCAGTAGCTAGATCCACAAGATCTCATTTACATCCTGACACTGACTCATTTAATGATGGCAGGTAGGAAATTTAGAGCAGCAGACAGTGGATATGAGAATTTTGTTTTGTCTTCTGGGAAGCACTCCAAGAAGGCAAATCCTTTTCCCCTGTAACCTGCTTTGTAGGCTTTGATGTTCCAAGATACAATCAAACTGATGACATTATATTGGAAAGCAAATAGGATTTTGAAAAACTGTGAAAGAGATCCCTGTACATACCTAAAGAAAAGAAAAGCAAGAAAAAACCCTTCTGAAGGGAAACAGAAATTCTTCATAAATTTTTTCCTGGAGAAAATATTTGTAGATTAACAGCCAGTGTGTGTGTGTCAAGACATTACTATACATATGTGAAAAAGAGCATGAATAGAGGGAATGAAACTACAGAAATAGAATGAGCACTTAAAAACTGTGCTGACAGATTTATTATGTGGAGACCAGAAAAAGAAAAATGAGTACATTTAAAAACATCTGTGTGATTGGTGATTCTTTTCAGACACTATTTAGTGCAGAATGGACAATATACAAACCCAGAAAATGTAAATGCAGCCAGAAGTATAACTTGGAACTTTGCTTCTCAGAGAGGTCTTTGTGCAGACAGTGGCACCTGCTTTGTGCTTATACACCAGCCTGTTTCAAACTAGCAGAAAATATTCATGTATTCCTCCAGACTGAACCAAAATTATCTGAAGGTGTCTCCTTCACACCAGGATAGCCTGTACAGTGGTGAAATGAGGTCTTAGTCTTCTCAATCAGTGTAAGAGTCTGAATTCAGTAGTCCCTGACTTCACATGCTAGCCACTGAACTACCACATGTCGGGGAAGGACGCTGCACTGTCACCACCTTGTTAGAAGAAAGAATCACTTTCTCTAGATGAAAGATGAAAGACTGTCTAGAAAGGGCTTTTAATAAAGGGAGGAAGTCCAGAAATGAGTAGGATTTAAGATGTGTCCTTCTAAGTTCCCTTCTTTTTAACTTGGATATCTACACACCTGTGCCAGTGGTTTTAGACATATTTTAAGGAATTTAGCTGCCTCAATACAGTGTTTGGGGAAGAGAGTTCTCTAAACCAGTGCAGTGAGCTCTATTATTGGTGGTCAGCTATCTTACCTGCTATATAGGTTCACTCTATTACATTAAATGTAGAAATAAGGACTAAATTGTAGTTTATTTGGAAAAGTTAATGCATGTGTCTGTCAGTTCAGCTTTTTGATTATATTCATGTTTGTTGTTTGTTGTTAAAAATGCAGCATTTTATAGAATACTTAATTTTGTATGGGGTTTGAATCTATTATATTAAGAGGCAAGAGGTCAGAATTTGTAAAAACTATCTGCTGTGATTTTAGTGGTAAAATTTCTAGTGACTTCATCTGTTGAAGAATTAGCAGGACACTGAGGCCCTTTTTTAAAATCTCACCCTGATGGTGAAGCAAGGCTCAGCTTTAATACTGAACAATGGATTCTGTTGGATTGTGTTGGATTGTCCAGCACCAGAAGTTTGAACCAACTCAGAAGTGAACTTAGAATTGTTTCAACAGATAACTCAAAGGACTTGAAACTCAATGTTTGCCATTTTTATGCTTTTATATCAGTTTTATTGTTGCTGTGGGAAGGCAGAAGTCTTGTGATCCAGCAAAAAACCTGCCAAGTGTTTTGAACTACAAGATCACAAAGTGAGTTTATACTCACACAGCTGACAGAGTGAGGGAGAAGTATTTTCTGTCATGTTACTGCAGCATTTTTTATCTAGTATTAGCTACCTGAGAGATAAACTGGCTACATCATTCCATTGCTGTCTGAGTATCTCGGGCTCTGCCAACATGGTGTTTGTGAGGCAGATACAGGCTTTGACTGTGTGAGCTCTGTGTGGATCAAATGGGTGCCAGCTGTAACCTTGCAATAGTGCAGATCCTGCTGGCCTGGTGCTGGTTGTGAACTATCAGATCCTGTTAGGAATTTATGTTTGTTTAGGCTCAGGCCCATGTGAACAGGCTGCATGTTGTCTGGCCAGATTGTAATATTGCAGAATGAGCTTATATTTGCTTGGAGGGGGAAAAAAAAGGGTAAGCTTGCATGTCACTGTAAAATACTGCCCAGACACATATTTAGACAAAATCCAAAATGTACTCAAAAATATCTTTTTGTGAGTCATCTGTCTGAGAGAAGGGCAAAACCCTGAGCCCCAGATAGATATATATATATATATGTGCCAAAACCCACTTGGGTGATCAAAAACTACTTTATCTATCTATTTGCATGTGACATTTTGCACTTGCACACAAAGGAAAACAGGACTGAGTTCTTTTTGAAAGAGTAACTCTTTGTGGTTGCAAACCAGGGCTAAAATGAGTGCTAAAGTGAGTGTAAATCAATAGCCATAGTATGTTAACTTATGAATGCAACAAAGGCGGCTTTCCTTGGTTTACAATCAGAACCCCAGGTATCTCTGTTGTAGGCTACTGTGTTCCCTGCTTGTTCTGACTCTGTTCACAGCTCCACTGTATGTACCCCTGACAGAGATCAGCCTCCTCCTAGTGACAGTGACTCCCTTCTGCACAGTCCAAAAGCAAGTGCTTTATAGATGAGAAGCTAAGAGTGGAATATTGGAAAGAATGGTAGAATCTGAATTTCTCCTTCAAATGACACTTTTTTGTTTGATCTTGAGTTTTTAAAGGTGTTTGAGGATGTTGGACTATCTTGGGCTTACTGAAAGTCATGTGCCTTGGGCAGTTTTTGGAAGTCCTAGCTGTAGCAAATATGTCACACTATATTTGCATTTCAGTACAAACAAACTACGCATATGTGCATGACAGTGAGATACTTTAAGTCTCTCCTTCTCCTGTGTTATTATTGTCTCTCTTTCTCAAATTAAGAACAATATTTTCCAATAAGTCATTCTAGTAAAGACATAACTTCCCTGCTCAAAAATAATCTCACCAGGGAAAGATAAATCTTCTGAGCAAGGCATATCTCTACTGATAGATTCCTTTCATCAGGTTTTGCAAATTATAAAGAGAAGTGAAACCTCCTACTAGCTACATGTGATACTAAGCCTTACAATTTTCTTAAATGGTAGCTGATAGATGCCTTTGAACCCATGTGCAGTTTCACTGACTTTAGTGTGAAGCTCTTCAGTTTGGAGAACTGGCATGTAGAACCCACTGTCTGTATAAGTGGGGTCTTCTGAGTGATCTGTTGTCCCCTGAAAAAGCAAATAAATGTAGACTCTCTAGGCTGTGATTCCTAATTTATCCATAAAATTAAACTCATTAGGCTGAACTCTGTGAATTTCTTCCATATATCATGTGTTTTTAACCCTGCCTAGTGAAACCATCCTGATCATAATTAAGATTTCTGAAATTCTAAAAGTAATAATGAGGAATCAGTAATATCTCTGTTTATCAGTCATAACACCTTCTTTTTCAAAACAAGTTTGTTGCTATCATGGAAAGCAGCACCTTAGAGGTGAAATCATTCCCTGCCACCCAGTAGACCTCTCTCCATATTCTTTTACCTCACTTCAAGCTACTGTTTTATAAATAAAAGTTTAGAAAGCAAGTGTATCTCAGCACAGGGGTTTTTGGTATTACTCTTTGGAAGTTTTGTGCATCCATCCATGTGTGGTGCACAGATGCAAGGAACCTTTAATGAGGACACGCAGGTGAAAGACCAACAGCGTTACACAATACATTTTAATTTGACAACAGCATGGGGGGAAGCATTCAAAAGCCTAGGCATTTTAAGATGTAGTTACAGATGCCATATGATCAAATTTGATGAAATACTACAGAGAGATCTTCTAAAATCTCCCATGGTTAGGGAATACAACTATAGGAACTGGTAAGCTTGGGATGCTTATCCTTCAAGATTTAAGGTCCTTGAATGAAAGTTTCTAACAGTTTTGACAAGATTTAGAAAAATTTTCAAGAATAATTAAATTCTAGTATTTTTAAAATAAAATATTAATGAAGAAAAAGAGGTGAAATATTGAGGATGACACAAAACTATTTTGTTCTACATTTATTTTTCTTGTTAGGCAAATAAAAATGTCTTCATTTTTTTTCCTGAAAAATTTTAATTTTTCTTTACAGAAATAATGTGCTTACATGACTGGAAAAATGGAAATTACTTATTCTCAGAATTATAATCTTAGTACTTCCATTTAATTTGAGTCAATTGCCATTTCCATGATCATTTTCACAGCATGAGTAATTTACTTACTATGCCTTTATCATTAATAAGCACAGATGGACAATAAACTGGTCCATAATGTGTCCCCATCCATCACAGCTTTGAACCAAAATGGCTTCAGACAAAGCAGGCTAATCTGGCTTACCTGAGCAGCCCATTGCATAAGCAAGAACTGGAAGAATTCCACCTGATTTTACTTTTTGTGCTTTCTGTAATCATAAGTGATTAGTGGTGAATCCATATTGTATGTCAGTGGTAAAACTGATTATGGAAGTTTTAAAGTTTTGCAGTCCTGAGCGATGTTGAATCTTACATGATATGCAGTTGCCAGGAAAAATTCAAGCATCACCATTATTTCTAATAAGAGAATAGTACCTTGGAAATACAATGGGAAACTTCATGAATTTTTTTTTCTGCCTTTTTATAACAAAATTTTTACTTCTTGTCAGTAACAATTTCAGGCAATCTTGTCTGTAGACAGATAGTGCTGGCATGCCTCTCTGACTATATAAATAATTCCAATAATTATAAAAGATTGAGAAACTAGATAGCTCTTAAACATTCTGCTGGATTAACATGGATATGCTATTCTAAATCTTCTGCTAACTTTTATATGTTTCTTTTTTACCTGATAACTTTTACACCTAATATTTGTAATAACTTTTGCACATTTTTTTACACGTTTTATGCTACTTTTTAGTATACTTCTAACAATTACAATTGTAGAAATTACCCACTTTTGATGATTTTTGTTTCTTGAAAACTCTTGCTCCCTTCTTATTTCACAATTTCTTCACTTCTACTCTTCACTGATATCATGAAAAAGTAACTTGGCTTTTCTTATTTCTCTTATGTTTGTAAAATACTATGAGTAAAATGTTCTGAAGGGAAATCTTAATTATATATATATATGATTTTAAAATAAATAAGCACAATTCAGAACTCAGGGAAGGTGCAGGAAAAGTGCTAAGCTGAGTGCCCTTCAGACTCCAGGCCTGCCTACATTTACAGGACAGCAACAGTAGGGGAGAATTTCCCCCTCTAATTTCTTGAAAAGAGTGTTTTATCCTACTCTCAGGGTAACTTTCCCCACATTTATTAAATCTTTTTCATCTCATGTAGGGCTTGTAACAGAGTTGCTGGTGATGGTGGTGTTATTTAAGTGGAAACTCATCTATCAGCAACCTGACTGAGACCACCGACTTCTTGGCATAGTACCCCTATACTTTTATTAATTTGTTACATTATGCTTTCTTCAAGAGTTAATAGTTTAATGTGCAGGTCTTGTATTGGCTTTAATTCCATGAATACTGTGCTGCAAATAACAGGCTGGAATTATTATGGCAAAATGTCATTGGCTGGGTAAAACACTAGGGTAGGAAATGCTATCATGGAGCAGCATTTCACTGCTGAAACAAAAGCTCTCTGCTTTGTCACACTCAGTAAGGGAGCTGATATCCACACTTACCTTAAATTCTCAGGAATATACCCACATCTTTTATAATCACAACAGAATAATAATGTAATAAATCAGTTTTATGCGTCCTGTCTCTATTAAATCATGTGAATAGTAATTAAATTGTGCAATGAAGGAGACACTGAATTCAATTTCAGCAAAAATCATCTTCCTGTCCTATTTTGGGAAAAAGATTAAGTTTAGAGGTGGGAAGTAAATGGAGTGAGATAAAAAAGGAAGGGTGTTCCTCACACTGTTTTCAATTGTGTTTTTCACCCTTTGGCATAGAAGAATACTCACAGTGCTGAAAGGAGAATATGCATGGGTAAATAAAAAGCAGTGTTTGTAATCTAGAACCTGAAAAGTAGAAATCTAAGCTTTGGTAATTAGCTGTAGGATGGTAACAACCATGACAGGTGCTTATCATAGACACCCATGTGGGTCAATGCTAGCTGAGCTGCTGACATTTAAAATAAGGCACTTGCATTCCCTTGAGCTTCTGCCTCTATCCCATTAAACCCATTTATTCCATCTTAGCCCCAAGACACAACTTCTCCTAGAGAAGTGTGCAAGCCACATGAAAGCACTGCCAAAAAGGCAGTGCCCCAATTGTACTCCCAGAAGTCAGGCCAAGGAAGGAGACTAAAATACTCTCCAGGTCGGCTCAAAAGCATTTTGGGGTAAATGTGGAAAATTCACAAAACTCCTGCCTGTGTTTTCCTCTTTTCCAGTGCAGCCAGACAAATGCTTTTAATGAGTGCCAATTATTCCCTTCTAAATAATGGTTTCAACAAAGAACACCAAGTTTCTTTACCATGTGAGCTGTAGTTCTCACTGGAACTAGATTCTTTTGCACATATTTAGATGTATATGTCTATCTGCTGCTCTATCTTGTGTGCAGGTCAAGTAGACCTTTATAGCAATAGAAAGTAAATTTAAATCTAAAAGTGTTTGTCAGCAAACCTGGCCTAGTAGTAGGCACCAATCCTGCTACTTGTGGAAGTTTGAAAATATGAAATCTTTATTCTTCAGAGCTGACATTTCAGTTCCAAGAACAATTATTTTTCTAGAAATAGATATTTTGAATAAATATTTCCCCAGTGCTTTTGTTTCATTTGATGGGTATATGCTCTTTATTATTGTATTGCCACTTCTTCACCTATAGCTATATGATTTAGTTCATTTCAGCACAAGGACATTAAGCAGAAGTCTGACCACTTATCAGTTGGAATTAGGAATTTTCTTTAGGCTGGAGGCAATAAACAACAGCTTTCTTGACCTCATACCACTGGTTTATGTCAGTTGCATTTGCTTCCGAAATAAATTTTACTCATTTGTCAGACTGACTTCTTACATTCATTGTGGTCTGTATAAGCAATAGGGAATAACTGTTTACACAGAAAATTTTTAATACTTCATCCTTCTGATACAGTTTCATTAAAATGACTTTAAAAAAGCCAAAAGTCTCAAGTGTTATTTTATTGTAGCTCTATCAGAAAAACTATTTATTCCAGGTTGTTTTTCCATGCACGTGTGTGTGTGTGTGTGTGTGTGGTTCTTCAACCCTGGTTTTGGGGATTTTTCAGTATTAGAATTTTTTGCCACACAATGATCCTACTGAATCAGTGTATTGATTCTGGCTGAAACTTTTTAGTATTCAGTATTTCTAGCTGAAACTTTTAGAATTTATTTTCCCCGTAGCAACCTCACAGTGCTATTCTTTGCTAGGAAAGTACTGATAACACACCATTGTTTTGGGCACAGCATGGGCCCTGTCTCAGCAACACTCCTCCTCCATCAGCAGCTGAGGCTTGGCAAGATCTTGAGAAGGGACATAGCCTGGAGAGCTGACCTAACCTGACCAAAAGGATAGTCCATACCATACGACATCTGGTCAGCAATAAAAGCTAAGAAAGAGGAAGGAGAGTGTTATGGTTCTGGGTCAGATCAGCAGGAGGGGAATGGCCAAGACAGGCCAATGTGATGCCACATTACATCACTGCCAGGGAAAAGGGAATTTGTCTTCCAGGAAGGAGAGACATCTCCTTTTGGTGGAGCAAAGCGTGGCGAGGTGAGGAACCTGTCAATTGTTCATTGTCTTGGAGACACCTGTGAGCATTTTTGCATGTGAATCATTCTCATTTTTTTGCATATACTTTTACCAGTGCTTGAGATCCCAAATTTCTTAGATATTTTCACCAGCATACTGATTTGAATTGAACAGCTGTATAGAGGCTTGTCCAAAAATTTGTTGTAACAGACCAAGCTCTGAAGCTCTCTTTCATTGCAGGCAGGCACTTGGTGGGAATGCATTCACAGGCCTCAATTCAGTCTTTCTGAAGTGTGTGATTGTGAAGCTGCCTAAATTGAGCTACAAACGTTAAAGTAGCTGAGTGCTCATACGCTAAAACACCAGCGTAAAGCATTCACTGGGTGAACTTCTGCAGACCTTACAACACTGGCATTTATGAAGGGGAGATGCAGAACTACATTTGAGACCATCAGAATACTCTTTCTTCTAATATGGAGGTTCCAAATCAAAGGGTTGTTACCTCAGCTAGCTCATCTTAGAAGATGAAACTAATGCAAGCACAGCTGCAGAGATGAAGCTCCCAACTGGTAGTGAGTGAGTCATGAGCCCAGGATGTGAAATAAAGAGAACATTGCATTAGTAAGGACACAAAAAACTCATGCTGTAATTGAAAAGAAAGCTAGATTTTACTTTGATTGCTACTAAAATATTTGGACAATACTGTAGAATAGGGTCTGAAGTGACAACTTTATCTCCGTATCTTCCTCTGTTTTTTTTTTTTTACAGGACTGGTGTGGGGAGAGTGAGCTGATAACATTGCAGCATTTTAAATGGAAGTCGTGCAGCAAATGGGGGATCAGAGAGCTAAAGTTCTTAGGCATTTTTAGAAAGGTATCAGTAGATGTTTGTGCTAAAAGAGTGTTGAGCTTACTATGATTTTAGCACAAAATAGAATAGTACAATTGCGTCATTGTGGAGATTTTGTTATAGTTTAGACAAAATCAGTTCAGGCTAGAACTGGATAATTCCACTTTCTTCCTGTTTAAATCCACTGAAGAAAACCCTCTTTATTAGGTATTTTGCTGAGGCAGACAATCTATTTGTTGTCACTTGAAACCTATGTATGGGTGTTCTTAGGGAAACTGTGTTTATCAGAAATAATACTCTGCATCATGAGTTCCAAAAGTATTTTGATCACCTTTGAGATAACAGCCAAAAAAGAATGAGACAAAAAGTTAACAATAACGAGTCCTCTAAAGTGAGGAGTAGTGATAATCATTGTTATCTTCCAAGAACTCTGTAGTAATATGATTTTTGAAGGCCTTATGCCAGTGTCTATTATGAAACTACAGCTGTTATGAAGTAGACTATGTTATTATCTCATAAAAAGTTCTATAAATATATCTATTATATAGAGGTACACAATGGATGAAATTTTATCTCTTCAGTATAGCTTACTCTTGATAAAATTGCAAGCCTTTTGGGTACAACTTAAACCTGAAATTACTTTCCTGGAAAAGTAAAAAAAGAAAAAGGAATTTTTAATGTTTGAAGTCATTGTTAATTTATTTTTGTTGGAAATCTTTTTTGATGTATTTTTGTTTTACAATTGTCAAACACTTGTAAGATGTTTTAGCAGAAGGAGGCAATTTGAAGTTTAAGCTTTTGTTTTTTTTTGTTTTGAGTTCTACTTAAGGATTTTTTTCTAACAGAAGAGAAAAAAGTCTTATTCTTGGTATAATGAAAGCAGTAGGGCTATTCAAATTTTCTCCCTTCAGTACGCTTGTCATCAGTGCAGTGTTAAGGATCCATTTTCATTCCAACAGGGGCAAGGAATGAGAATGAATCTTCTTTTCTCCTAGTACAGGGTAAACCTCTGTGTCCTCTGGTTCCAGATTTCCAGCTTTTCACTTAAAATGTATGACCGAGGGAGAAAGAGAACAGAATGGATTGTTAACCATGGTAATTATGGGACTCATTCATTCCTGATTACTTCAGTTCTGTCTCTCATTTATCCCAAGTGTTGGGCACAGTTTTCCTCATCACTTGTCTTTCAGGAGTTGATGTAAAGTATGTCTCAATTTCTGCTTTGTTGTATGGGCTACCCTGCTGCTCTTTTCTGGTTGAGCACTTACTTTGAACATGCCAATTTCCACCTCCTGTTTAGGGTGAGTGACAAAAGAGAAGTGCTTTATTTACTCAACACCTTTGTTATTCTCCTGCTTCAAACCTTCTAATTCCTCATTCATTGAAAAGAAACAATGCATTTGACAAGTCACACAATACAAATAAGAAATAGTGAATGATGAACGGCAAATAGAGGTAGCACTTTGTTGTCACTTACCTTAAGGCCTCTATTCACCACTCTGGCATAACAAAAGGATCTCAGTCACAAAAAGCACTTATTTTGAGGTTCCTTTCAGGTGACAGATGGGTGGAAGGGAATTCATTATAAATAAGTGTAAACAAACAAATAACCTCAGAAGAAAAATAATTCAATCCATTTACAAATATGTATGAATAATATCTGAGCAACTTGAGCTCACTTTTGAAAAACAGATTAAACAATTATATTGCATGTCACATTTGTCACTAGTAATTTCTCCCACACAAAATGATCTAATTTATGACAAAGTTTGAAGGTAAAAATGACAAGACTTATTGTGAATAAGCTGCATATCATTTGGAGACAGCACTTTTATAATTACTATAGACACTGATATCTGTGAAGTGATTTGATGGGAACTGTATACATAGAAAAATAATCCATCTAGTACATTCTTCATACTGGTTCTGAGGTTAAAGACTGTGATGTGTCAAGTTTCTGTTTAGTCAGAGACTTGGCACAGGTGCAGGCTTAAGGAAATTATTGGAAATGTCATATAGACATATGGTTCAGTAACAGAGTTGGTTGTTTCCTTAATGCAGGATCAGTAAAAATGAACCCCAAGAACAACCTTTTGGCTGAAGTCTGCCATAGCATGGCGGACTGTACTCTCAGCTTATAGCTCCCATATCTGAAAAGGCAAAATCACCTTCAACTCTGCTGCTTTTAAAGTTGTGGGAGAACAATGCCTGCTTCCAGTCTTCAAAATGGAATCACTTTCATTATCTAGAATTTTCTTATAAAACACATCTGATAGTTTGGTTGTTTGATTGTTTCATGTGCTCTGGGTAAAACACCCCACAGTCCTTCTCTCTGCTCCCCTTTGTGACTGCTTTGTGATTCCAGCCTGTTGGATGGACAACATGGCAAGCATGTAAAAAAGAGCCTGTTCTCCTGAGTCAAGGGCCACTTACACACCGGCTTGTTCAAAATGCAGATTTCCTTCATTCATTAACTCTTTGCATAAGTCAGTAACCACTAAATATCATAAAGGACTTTGTCAATCTTAGTATATTTCCATTAGGCAGTAATAAAACCAGAGGAAAAGGAGTAAAAACCCTAGTTTGTCCTGTCAGGACAGGGCTACCCAGCTGTTAGCTCTGCTCAGCAGAGGTGGGAAGAGGAGGGAAGAATGGAAGTGGGTGCGGGAACAGCACGACTCATCACCCAGAACAACTGTCTGGGTACCCAGCTGACACAAGCAAAAATGCCCATGGCAAATGAAATCTCTTTGTGCCTTTCATCAGGATGCAATGAGGAGCATCTGAGTGAAATATTTCTTGAGTGAGAATTGGAAACAAAAAATAAGAGATTCCCTTTTTGAATGGCTTTAATATAACAGAAATGACAGCTCTAATATTCCCTAACATGGAGTAACAAGTTTGAATTTGTTTACAGTTTGAATTATAAAGACTCAAAACATTTCATCTCATCCGTCATATTCCATCCCGATGACCATGTTAGCAGCTAGCTCAGAGATTGTAAGAAGTGATATATATTGCCACATGAAACAGTTGCAACTGTACAATTTTAATTCTTTTTTCAAAGTGGGCTCAATCAGTTAGTGGGCTCAATCAGACCAAGTTTTTCTCCTCATAATAAACCAATGAATTCTATTAAAAGGTTATTTGTATTTGTGAGTGTGCATGTGTGTGTGAAAGAGTGTGTGTGTGTGTGGTTCCTACTTTATGAAGTTTCAAAAAGGATATTTGAAATTTCTGTTATAATGTACCTGCCATTAACAGTCCTGGAAAAGACAAGGAGCACCTGGCAAGCCACAGCTATTTGTGTGAATGGAAACACTGTCTTCACTGGGCAGAGCTCAGTCTAGCCCTTAAGCACCAGAGCACTGTCTCACTGTCACTGGTGTCACTTAAAGAAACTATTGTAAGACTGTGCCAGCAGCACAGTATGTTTGAAGAGAAAATTATTGCAATGATCTGGTGGTTTTAATGACTCTTGCAGTAAGAGAGTTGATCCTCAAATAGCAGTTTTTCCTCAGACATACTTCAGATATAAACGGAATAATATCTAGCATATGAATGTAACAGCATTATGAGATATTTCTGATGTTTTAGCTTTGAGTTCACTCTTTGTGTTTTCTGGATCAAGTTGTGAAGGAAAATGGTAATAAGAGTTCTGGTTGAGCAGTTTAATTACTTTTTAGACGAGTCCCCTGTAGTGATAACACTCCAGTTTCCTCTGTCATGAGACTTTCTTCTTGACACGAGACGCATCTGGGCACTGAAGGAGGCTGGAGGAGGAGGGGGAAGAGATGAAAATGAATCCTCCCAAGTAATCCTAAACCGAATAAGAACTACAGTGTGCTTGCTTTCTCTCCTAGTTTGTGTCTCAGAAAACTTGCCTTTGTTTCGGTAGTGAAACATGCCAATTCAAATTGGTACTTATCATCTCTCTTGGCAAGTTGAGCATCATCAGTAGTAATGTTTTTAATTGAAACTGATTCATACCATCCCAGCAGAGTTCCTGTGGAAGTCAGTCTTGCTCAAGGGAGTGAGAAGGATGAGCTCAATGAAACAAGGAACAAACCAACTACAGAGGTCAAACTGAACAATAAATCTACTGTAAACTAAATTCTTCTAAGTTAAAATATTTATTGCTCAGACTCTGTCAGTGCAATATATTCTGCTTTTTATATTATAGATTCACCTCCTGCTGGCCAGTGCCAGGGATAGCACCATGGTCTTTTGTTCTGACCTGGTATCACAGCTCTTGTCTTTTTAAAGACTGACCACTAGCAGAGCTTCATTGTTCTAATATCCTAAGTCAGACAAGACTAAATTAGTTCTTTACTACTTTAAAAAAGTTGCCTTTGTTTTGTTTTGTAGTACTGTGAAGCAAAAGCATCAAACTATTGCTTAAAAAAAAAAAAAATCAAACGAGACCTGCAGCTGAGGCAAGGACAAATTATTTCAATAGGCAAGGGATTGTTTGAGTCTATATTTCTGTTTTGAAATCTCAGTCCTTTTGCTTTAGATCTTGACAAGCAGCCACACTATTTTCCAAAGGATTTGAACAGTCATACAATTACATACACAGCCTGCATGTGTGCACATATCAGCCCCCCAGTGGTGATTTTCAGTTGGACATTTTATTCTTTGTACTTGTATTTTTTGAGTATGAATTAAAACAAATTCTTATTTTGTGCTTTGTTTTCAAAAGCTTGCCTACAGTTTTTCTTGGCTTTTGTCTTCTCCTTTTATCATTTGAGCAATGGGACATAAAATGAAGAAAAGAGAGATCAAGAAAATGATAGAAGGTTTAGAAAGAAAGATCCGTGAGGGGAGAAAAAGGTTAATAAGATAAGTTGGCTGTTCAGTCCAAAGAAAAGCCGACTTAAGAAAAGTGTGATAGCTCTCTACAGATATGTGAAGGGACAAGGGAAATTATTCTCATTAGTCACCCAAGACAGAGTAATAAATTTGAGCTGTTGCAAGGAAAATGTAGGTTAAAAAGTATAAAAATCTTTGAAACTATCAAAACAGATAGACAATGAAACAAAGTGCCAAAGGATTTTAGGGAGTCACTGCCTCCAGAGGCATTCAAGGTGAAATAGCAACTCATCTACTGGAGATGATTTTGGACCAAGCAAATTAAAAGAAGTAGCATGACACAGGAAAGATGAAATGGATAGAGGACAGCAAAAGTCCTTTCAGACTCAACTTATTCTGGGGACAAAAAACAATGTTTGAAAGAATGTTAAGCACAATAAGGTATGAAGAAGAGTGCGTATAAAGTGGCAAAAAGAAAAATGGAGAGAAGACTTTTAAAAGGTTATAGTGTCTCATAGCACAAGAATGTAAAAGCTTAAGTTTTAGATACTAAAAAAGGCAAAAGAAATAGCTCATTGCTGCCATTAAGCCTAGCTCTTACCAACAGCTTCAAATACTTGAAAATTACATACCTGGGTGATCTTTCTATAGTCATCTATGGAGGAACGTGCAAACACTCTGAATGTAATCCAGACCTTGTATAACCTTGCATTTCCATCTTTTGATATGTGCATCCAGGTTGTTGATGGAGAGGAGAGAGTGTTACCAGATTATAATAGGAGATATCATGATTATTGTCCAAAACACAAATGAAATATTTTTTATTCTTCTTCATTTTGAACCATAATTTGTTCTCCATATAGCAATAATAATTTCCATACAGCCACTTGAAAATGAAGATACCATGCATTATGAGGAAAAATGGTGCAATCTGGACTCCTATAATGTGTAATAACTATAACTATTTATTAAGCATGAGGATCATTTATGACTTCATATTTCACATTCCACTGAGAGAAAAGATTAACATACATTTCCTATACACTTTGGCTCGATAATGAAATTCCAGTCTGAATTCATTATGAATAGTGACATTCATCCAATGAGAAATAACAAATAAGCATTCATTGCTTACACCTGGTGTCTTCTTTACTTTCATTTAGACAAAAAACTTCAGTATGGTTGTCTTTGGGGACACATGCATCGTCACTGCATCCTACTTCCACGCTGGTCAGGATGAAGAGTGAGAGAGGTGCCAGACTGCTATTTTGTGGGCTTGTGTGTGTGTCAACTCTGCAGCCTTCACTGCACCTTATTCATTGAGAAAAGCAAATGAGGGTTTTATTGTTGTAGGATCACAGGTCAGAAGATGATTTTCTTCAGGATAGGTATTTGCACATTTAAAAGAAGCCCAGAATCCATATAGCAGCTGCATGGGAAAGCTATGCTCAAGTAGCTGGTAATTTTCTGCACATTTAAGACCTGATAAATTGTCGGGTTTACTTCCTTTTTCAATAATATTAATTTATTTATTTTCATGATTTCTTTGGGTTAATGGTAATTTGCTCTATGGTTTTCAGTTAATCACAGCATCTTTCTATTCTACAGCTTTTCTAGTGGACTGTTCATAGGCCAGTAGTTATGGTTGCATGACACAAAATTCATCTGCCTCCAGCCTGGGCTTTACCTAATAATGTGGTAAACCAATTTAAGTCTTTGTCCAATATAATTCTTAGCTAAATAGGTTTATATTTATGAATACGACTGAGGAACAAGCAATCCAAACTATAGACTCTAGTTAGCTTCTTAACATCAATACTTGCATAATATCTCAGACTATTGTATATTATTTCAGCTATTTTATATATTGTATCAGCCATATTTCTTAACTAACTCTTTCTTTCTTCGACTCACTGCATAACCTGTTGTGTCTCTTGATTCTTTCAGTCAAGGATCATGTTAATGTACTTGTACCATAAAAATCTTCAAATGCTGATAACTGTGATGCAATTAACATTTGCGTATTGGATATATGGATATTATTGAAACATTAATGAAGAAAAATCCAACCAAACTTTTATCTGTCATTTCTGTTTAGCCACATATATCCACCTAAACATAAATTTGGAAATTAGACAGTTCCTCTGGGTAATCCTTTATGATTAGTTTCTGTTTGGTTAATCATTTATTTTCCATATGTGTGAGGACAGAAGAAGCTGTCAGTAAACCAGTTATTCAAAGTACCATCACAAGCTTAGACTGTCTTCTGTCTAAAATATTCTCTGCTAGTACTGGTGTGGAATCAAGTAACACAAAAATTATTTTTGGTTGCTGTGACTATGTGTAAAGTATTTGTTTCTTTCTTGTTGCTTGATTGACCCAAGACTTAAAATTTCAGGGAGTGAAATAAAACTAAGGCTTTTTAAGGAGTCTAAAGATTGTGAAGTAGAAAGGTAACATGCATTTTTAAGAATGTTGTTTGTTATCAATTCAGCATCCGAATTTTTTTCTTTTTTGTTCTTTCTCTTTGGTCTGTCTTTTGTTCAGTCAGAGATTTCGCATAATAAATTTTCAGTGCTTTAAAATGGAAATTCTGTTGCAACAAGGTTACTGCAATTTTATTGCTTGATACTCAAAGGAGATAATACATTAATTTTTGACTGTTAGATCATTCATATTAATAATAAATGTAACTTATAATTTTTTTTACCTAAAAAATCATCATTGAAATATTTAAACCACTTTATGCCTTTAGAATTCAATCTTGCAAAAAAATTGCAACCAATTCCCACTTCCCACTGAAATAATGAAAATAAGACTTGAGGAGAGCCCTATTAGAAGGTCACTATGGCATCCTTTCCAGCCAAGTGTATTTATGACCAAATATGTTTTATTGGTTCTTATTATATGCATGTTCTTTTGTATGTCTATCTAATTCTTAATACTTTTGCTCTGGGGCTTCTGAGTACATCCATTACCACAAAAGATTGTGAAAATTCAATTATTTGTGCTGAGTTAACTGAGTCCATAGTAATTATTTTCCTTTCTTTTTCTGTTTATGTAAACTGTTACTCTAGACTCTAAATAACAGGCAAGTTTATTTTTTAGATTTCATTTCAAAGCTAATTTAATAACTCTTTAATATCTCTAGTTATCTTTTATCTAATCCTATGTATCTGAAAATATAGATAGTCTTCTCAAAGAGTGAAGGTGATACAAAACCCCAAAGACAGGTATAATGAACCAAGGACCTTCTAGACCTCAATTTACATAGCCAAATCCTTTCCTCTCAACCTTAAATCCTTAAAACACAATTTATTTAATCCCTGCTGTAGTCAAACACACTGAGCGTGTGTAACAATACATCAAAATCATTAGCACAAAACCTTAAAATAGTGTATTGAATTTGTATAAAACAGCCAAATCCTTCGAGAACTTAGGTGTCACATCTAGATTTTCTAAGGAAACACTGTTTTGAAAGTTGGTACGAAAATGGGATTGCTGGTTTTGTCGTCCAAGAACTATAACATAATGTGCTTTCAGCAATAATTTTTCAATAATAAGAAGGGGACACTAGAAAACCTCCAGAGGTGATACTAGAGAATATATTGCTTTTCATCTCTAAGATGCCGGCCATGCTGTAGTTGTGTGAATATTACACTTCTATATTCAAGATAATGAATACTTTATAGTGTATTCAAACTACCCCTGCATATCTAGCACTACACAGAGTCTGGGGTGGTTTACTGCACTTCTCCAGACCTATTAAAATACTAGCTTCACCTTGGTGAGACAACAGGCACACTTCTGTTTTTAACTGGTGGAAGTCAGCTTGTGTATGAATGCTTAGTCTGCAATGTAAAAATAGCAAAGGTCATGAGATCAAATTTAGCTGAAAGGTCTGCTGATGGTTTAATTGCCTGAATGAAAGGAGGGAAATGAAATGGAATTAAATTCTTCAAATCCAAATCTAGAGGAAGATTGTCCATTTACAACCCCATATTCACAGGAATCACTTGGTTGTGGAGTGGGATAATACAATATGCTTTGTATGCTGATCCCTGAAGCTAATTTATTCGTGTTACGAATTGGAGGTTCCTGCTCTCCTACTGGGCCTATGCTGTGAGTTTCTGTCTCTAGGACAGTAACTTTTTTTACTACAGTAAAATTTTCCAAAAAACTCTATTATCTCTATCAGATAACACTAGCACAGAAGACCCTAACCCCCAAAACTTTAGGCTCTTGAATAGTTTTTCCATCATCTTTAAAAATGGATTTAGAAGTCTAATTTTTACTGAGATTCTTTGGTAAGTGTTTCTCCTGAATGCCATCCAGTTTGTTCACTTGGAATAGTGAGTTTTTAAAGTTATCTCTGAATTTAACATTTTGGCCAAAAAGGGATCTGAGAGTAGTTTTATTGTAGTATTTACTGTAATTCAGCCTCAGTGAAAGGGGTACCATGCAGTAAATGTCTACACTCCATAATGATTCAGTAACAATGGATCTGCATTTAAACTGAATTAGTAACCCAGACAATCTAAAGAAATTTTCAGAGGAATTTTGTGTGCTGGGAAAGTTTACAGCTTGTTCCTTTACCTATTACTTCTTTGTTACCTTTACCTATTTTTTTTTCTGAAAGTTGAGGCTGTTTCATCACTGTGTTATTCTAATTTTATGCTGGCATAAGCTCATTTTCTGTAATAGAATTTCTCTGCTATAAAGCAGGAGTGATACAGTAGTGAAACGAAGGCTACATTTTTAAACTGGCACAGTCAAAACCACCAAGCCTGAAATATTTTTTCAGTGATAAATTGTAGCTACTAAATCCAGTCAAAAGGAGGTATGTGCTGGTGCACTAAGCATTATGTTGGCCATACTATTAGGGAGAGATATTTTTCTCCCCTGGTTGAGTCTGAGCTGTTATGTGACAGTAATGCAAGATTCAGTGCAGCAGAAGGGGTGATAGCTACTGCAACTGTAACTACAGCTACTCCTTGTGATTCTGCATTGCGTGAGAAGGAACCCGTTTTGTTTTCAATCAAATGACAGCTGCATGTGAATTGAATAAAGAGCCTTGGGGAAAAAGAAAAAGCTGATAGCTCATAAGTTCTATTTCCTTTTTTAGGATGGATTTCCTTTTGGCACAATGGATTGTTCCACCTCCCACTGCACCAATCTTCTCTTTCAAGAGTAATTTAAGGTATAGCTTGGACAGTGAAGAGATTGAAATGACTGCTTCCCAGGAGCATATTGCAACCAGCAGGTTAGCACTTAGTGCATACCTACTTAGTAAGTGCGCAACTGTATGATTTGCAAGAGATTTGTGCAAAACCAAGGCACTTCACGTTTGAAACTGCAAATGCTAAGAAATCTTTCATAAGAACTAGGAATACACCCCATGAATTTAAGTTGTTGCTGAAGTTGTTGGATCACAACTTTTGATTTGACGACTTTAAGACAGCTCAAAGCTCTTATTTCAGGATGTGCTTCTACCTTTACCCCTTCTGTATGGTAGCTGGAGTTGGCTAACAGCTTAATCCTGTGAGAGAGTATTCCTTGCTTATAGATGTGTCTTTTTTCTGCTTGCAGATTTCTGGAGAAAAAGGAAAAGTTTAACAGAGAGGAAATGCAGTCTGATTGCTTTTAACAAGTGCAGTGACCAAGACATTTTTCATTTTCCTATCTCTAAAAATAATTAAGTGAACACAGAGATATCGCTTCACAGGACCCAGCGCTAAGGTTGCTGATGCTGAGATTGGAAAAAAAAAATTCCTGTTTTTTGAAAAGTTTATAAACATTTTCATCTTGCATCACATGGAATAATTAGAAAATTATATATGCAGGTTCTATTCAGATAGACTGGCATTCCCTCTTTTACGGAAAGGTAAGTGAATTCTGCTTTTAAGAAAACACAGTATTTTCCTAGTTTCATGTGGCAGCCACTCAACTCACTTCATTTCTTTGCAAAATACAAACTTCAGCATTTCATTTTTTATCTTTTATCATTAAACTCCTACAGCTTGAAAATGATTTTCCCCCTAGAAAATGCAAATCTATTCCTTTGTAGTGAAAACCATATTATACATGCAGCATGTAACTTTCAAAACTTTAGTTAGAAGCAGCAAAGCAAGCTGTCAGACATTTCAGTAATTGAATTTCCTTGAGAACTGCCTTGGTTTGTCAGCTCTGACTTTGCTGTCAAAAGAAAAGAAAATAGCTAGGGAATTAATCTAAGATAACACAGGGGGTATTTTGATAATACCAAGACGCAAACATTAAGTGTTTTCTCTGGCAGTGTTTTGAGGTAAGGCTCCCCACCCTAATCCAGACAGGTTCAATCTAGCCTTGAGCCATTATTATCTTGTGCAGAGTTCTGAGAATTAACTAATGACCTATCAAACTGCAGTACCAGGGATCTTTTCTTCCTGTATTAAGATGCACAATATCATTGCTTAAAAGGTCCAATATACTCTTTGTCAATTACTTCATAAGTGCAATTCATCTTTTACTGCTTCCGCACTTGGATTGCTTGTAAAATGTTTAGTGGTTAATTAGCCTGGAAGGAAGTCCAACTTATGAAAAACCAAGCAGTGGGAAAAAATAGCCATAAAATTAATGGCTTACTCTCTGGTCCTTATTTTATGGGAGAATGTTAATCAGACTCTGTTGGAACTGTACCTTTGACTAGCACTCAGCCTCCTTTATAATCAGCTTCAGAAGTATTCCTTTCTGGGTTTTCCCCTTTGGCCTGTGCTTCCCTCCAAAGGACTTGAATGTATTAGGAAGAGATTGACAGCTCTCCTAACAATTGCAGCCATTGCTCTAGCTGAAGGGAAGCATGGGGCTAGTCTCTTTTACTCTATGGGAACCCACCTGGAGTCATATTTAAGGTATAAATCTGTTATCCAAAAAATGAAACTAATAAAATACATACTGCTGTAGATAAAAGAAAATAGCCAATATTAGGGCTGTGAGACCTTCATTAGATAATGGATAAAACTGGAAAATGAGAGAATTGTATAGGGAGCAAATGACTGTATTTACAGCTAGCTCTTTATACCTGTAGAGAAGATTCCAAAATAATCAGCTCCCAGGGACAACTTAACCATTGAACATTTTGGGTCAGTCATAAGGATGTTTAGTAGTAGAAAAACAAAGTTATTTTAGTAGTGAAAGGGATAAAATATTTATGCAATTTTTCCAAATAATAGAGCAATTGGTCTGCAATTCTTGCATTGAAAAAAATAGGGCTTTGGTATGTTTTGTTTTGTTTTGTTTTCTTTTTGCAAACAATTTGCCTTTCATTTTAGAGCAGGTTACAAACAGAGCATCACTTTTTAATATGTTGTAAATACTGTATACCATGGCACTGTTAGTTAACCCTGCCTGTTGGGTTTTATACAGCCTTACTGCTAGTAAGTAGACCTATCAGTGAACTGTTGTAACTTAATTTAATCAAAAGCTTAAACATTCTAGATAAAATATTAAGCCTATCTAAGCTTAGTGTTTTTTTTGTTCAGAGACCCGTAGTGGCAATGGCTTTCCTTTCAGAAAATAAGTGTGATTTTATGACTTTTCACATGGAGTTGATTCATAATCATAATTCTGGGTGGTATTCTTTGAATATGTAACAGAAAAATATTTCATTCTGAACACTGATGCATGTGTCTTTGATAAAATATACAGGTTCTCATGAGACTCATGCAACAATATCTGTAACAGCTTACCAGCTTCTCAGTTTCTCTTAGAAAAGTAACTGCATGTAGTTGAGGATACCATCAATTTTACATTCAGAAAACATGCAGTGCTCTGGGTTCTTGTAAACATCCTTGAAAGAGAAGTTTCTCTTCAAGAATTTGCTCCTCATTAGGTTGTCTATGTAAGGACATCCAAGTTCCTCAGTGGTACCCCAGAGCATTCCATGTGGGCTCCAGCTGTCCTTCCCTGATGACATGAGTCTTATGTCGGTCCTCTGTCATATCAGTCACACACACAGCAAATCAGGGTGTCCTAAGTGATGCCAGACCAAATGTGAGGTTCGGGCAACTCACCCTATGTGTCAGAGAAGTCAGCCCAATGTCTTCAATAACACACTTCCCCTGCCAATATGTGACATAATTCTTAAGGCAACATTGGTACACCACACAAGGTACCGTGTTCAGAAGTCGTCCAACAGCTCAGCTGGTGGTCAGATAGCCCTTGGAAGATTTTTCCTCAGATACACAGAGGTCTCCTGATGTGCTGGCACTATCACCATAATATCACTGCAAGAATGCATTTGTTCTGCATGTCCCTGCCTGTGGGCTTCTCTGTCTCAGTGTTAGGATCTTGTTAAACTGGATCATCTTTCTCACTCCTTTCTCTGTGATGTCTGTATCAGGTGAAAAATTCATATGAGAACTGGCAACATGACTGCTGTTTATGGCCATCATTTTTCATCTAATGGCTTCAACATTAATTTTTTTATAGTACTGGTAGCTCCCCAAAAAATTATGGTTTTGCTTTTCTTGTATAAAAATTGATACATTAGAAAGACCAAGTGATTCTGATGTCGGTCATATGTTGGCAGAATCTTTTTCCATTTTTCCATTTAATAAAATGCTTGCAGGTGCAAAATCATGTCCAGGTGATACTCTCTGTGTATGTAACAACAATAGAGAGGTATCAGACAAAGGCTGTCCAGCTCTTTTTTTCAGAGACAATGCTATTTTTACACTATTTTTTTCCAAGCTGTTGAACAGAGATGATGGGAACTAGCTGTTCCATGCCTAAACTATACTTAACTGTAAATGACTTAAGCTCATTCCCTTAAGGACTTACTGTCATATATTACTCTGTAAATTATAATGTCTAGTAAAAATAGGATATATGCATCATCAATTTAGTTCTTATCTGTTCCTGTAAAAACTGTCTGCAGAAACTGAGACAAAAGGGCTGGAACAGGATGCGACTTTGAAAAGTATAAACTAAACTACACTTTCAAATAGTGCTTTTTACTGTGATATCAGCAGGAGATTTTTCTTGATGTGGCCTATATTTTTGCATATGTGACAACTTCTAAAATCTTTCCTCATGCAGCTTTTCATTCAGGGTAACATAACACATAAATGAAACTTACCTTAATTTATTTATTTATTTACACTCCCTAAAACCTGTTCACATATCTTTTTTTTCTTAATTCCTCATGCCAGAATACATAAAGAGTCATCATCCTTGTTTTTTTTTATATCTGATTTCATACTTAATTTTTCTCATGTAATCATAAGCAGTGGTAGGGAGTATAGTGTCAGAGACACCTGTGCTTAATTACAGTCTGCAGGGTCTCAGTTTCAGAAACAGTTCTGTCAGCCAAAGTTTATTCCTGTTTCTTCCAACTCCAAACAGAATTATTAGATTTATTAGGGGTTTTGGGTGGGTTGTTTTTTTTTCTGTTTTGGTCTGAGTGGGGTATTTTTTTATGTCAATACATATATTTCAGGATAGAGTTGATTTTTCTATGTTTTTTTCTTTAACATCTTAGATATCAGTGTTTGGGAATCCAGTGCCGATTTGGAAATAATATTTTTTTAGCTAAAAGAATCCCACTTTACTGCTTACAGAGTGTTTGTCAGGCCACTTTTGAAAATGACAATAAATGGCTTACATTCAGATTTTTCTATTGCTGACTTGTAAAGATATGAGTTTTTTGCTTCTTTTTTATGCCTAAAATGTTTGCATTAAATTTACACTATTAGCATCCTACAATCAAATTTGAGGAGAAACCAGAGCTGTGCATTGCCAAAAATTTCTCTCTTTCCTAGAGCCCTTTTCTTTCAGCCATGCAGTGAAGTGCCGCTGGAACTTGCATGAGTTGTCTTCCACAATTTGGTGGAGCTTTCAACACCCCATTTTCTCTGAGGCATGATCTTAGAGGGTGTTTAAATGACAGCCAAAGGTTTGACAACAGCTCAGGTAGACGTCCCTAATCAGCTGGTGCTGCTAACAGGGCAGCTGCCGCAGCATGGAGCTCCGCGTGGCCGGCTGCCAGGCTACCTGCTCAGCTTCTCGGAATAATCTCAGCTCTATTTAGGTTTCACAGAGCACTGTATCACCCAGAGTGAAAATGTCAGCTGACAGACCTTGCTATAATTAATGGAAATTCAAATTCCATCACTGAAATAATGTTGTCCGACCAGAAGAAAGAAAAATCCACCTTGCAGTTAGTGATGTGCATAAATGAATCTTCAATGAATAAAGAACATTTAATCACCATGTCCATGCACAAATTTTTTTAAGATGTCCTACTGAGTTCTTCTGTAGTTGGCTGCAATATTTGCTTCGAAAGATGAAAACTTGGAGATAGCTCAGTATATTCTAATATTCCAATATGTCAGTAGAAATAACCAGAGTACATTTCAATATTTCTGTGTCCCTTTTATTACATATTTTTATGTCTGAGACTAATCAGTTTATTAGGTTGTCTCATAAAATTTCAACATGCAAGGTAAATTTTAGCATGTGTATGTACGTAATATTGTAAAATATTTTTAAAATAAATTAACTTTCATTTTATGTCCTTAGGAAGGATGTATCTACAAGGAAATATCCACAACAGTCATGTGACAAACTGGCATGGTCAATGAGAGTTTTAAAAATCTGTACAACAGAACATCTAGACAGGTAGATCTTGGATGCAGTTGCATAAATAAGTTTTAAAAAAGCCCAAACAAAAACACAAACTTTAAAACATTTACTTCTTTGCCTTTCTGTCATAGTTCCTTTGTACATATTTTGCTTGCATCACAACACAATGGGCTACCAGAAATGTGTCTTGCTGGTTTTTTCACACTTAGTCATTTAAGTTCTCTGTGAAGTTTCTATTATCACCTCAAGAAAATTTTGCTGGGGAAAAGATTTCACGTTATTTCTCAAAATGTTCTTTAATACTAAAGCTTTGCAGGTTAGTCCCTTTTAGATAACAGCCCCTAATATTTCATAATATTGTTTAGGTACAGTTTACCTCTATATTTAGGATTGGTTTTGTTTTACATAAAATATAGCCATCCTGTGAATTTATATTTTTAAACCCTTCCAGGATAATTGTGATGTGATACGCTTTTTCATTATGTTATGTTTTTATTTCATATTTTCCTGATTGAAAGAAACAGACAGGAAAGAATTAAAATTTAATTTACTGTAATGGAAGAGAAACATTGCCTTTCATATTTTTTCTTTCAGTTCTATTAGTAACTTGTAAAATGTTGCAATCTTCAGTGTGATTCCCAATGAATAGTATAAATTACAAAGCTTTTTGTGTTCAGGCATGCAAAGAAGTATGGTTTTTTTTCTGAAATTTCTAGATTCATCCTGAGGATCTTTCTTGACCAAACTCAGGGTATTAAGCTGGTTTTTATTTTAGTTCTTACTCAGGATGAGTTTAAGCCATGTATATATTACTAGGTTGTCTACTCCATCCTCTGGTTTTCACTGAACTCTTAGATGAACACAATCTGGTCCTTTTGACTTATTCCAGTTGTGTTTCTGAAGCTGTCCCATCAACTCTTTTTGATCCCTTTATCTCTGTAGTGGTTTTACTCTCATTACCTGTAAAGGCTAATCTGAGGATAATAACGTCCTCTTTGGTACAGACCAATGCCAATAAATCATTTACTTTTCCTACAGACTTTTGATCCTCTTTGATTGCACTCTGGTGGTCTAAAAGATTCAGAGTCTGGCTTGTGGGATTTGTTTGATATATTTGAAGAGTTTTTGATATGTTTGGTCTGTTTGTTCTTAAATCTTCTCAATTTTTTTTTTAAAACTCATGTGTCAAATGCTGTGTTTCAGAGACAGTATAAAAGAAGGGATAAAATATACAGGTGACATATTACCTAGTAATCGGGCAGCTCACCTCCCCTCTTTTTCTTTTCAGTATTTACCTAAAGTTCTCTGTGTTTCCATTTTCTTTTATCTTTGTACCCCTAGGAACAGAGGTAGATGCAGAACTATTTCAGATGACAGGATAAATTGTTGTTTTCCTCAGTACTAGAGAAATTGTTGAGAAATAAGGAAAGTCTTACCAGAGGAAAACACTGAAATAGTGACTTACGTAAAATATGGAGTGACAGAACAATACCTCTTGTACTGAAACTGCAGTAAGAATTCCTACAGATGAATATGGACTAATTCTTTCTTAGGAAGTGAATATGGACTTGTTCTTTCCTGGGAAAGACACAATATTCTATCCCAAATGCTCTCTTTTCAGTTAAACAGAGAAAATAAATAAATAATAATAATAATAAAAAAGTCCTTTGGAAGCAAAAGTTCTCCAAGTTTCATCTGTAGATCTGTAAGGGTAGAGGTGGAGTGAAAGGGAGATGTTACTCTTCAATCACAGACTACAGTGAGGGGTTGTAGAGGCAGCATCTTTGCTCTACGTCCTCACTTCCAAGACAAAGGGGAAGGAAACAGTCTGGGTGAGGACAGAATAAAATAGTCACTCCATGCTACAGAAACAACCTGATGAGGAAAAGTGGTTCTGAATCACATCCCCTTCAGCAGGAAACCTTCACAGAAGGTTTGAAGCAAAAAAAATTGTCTAACATATGTGCTAAAATATTAATTGGCTTCTATGTAATATTGAGTAAGGGAAGTAGCTTTTAATCACCACGACAGTAATTTTATTGCCTTGTAAAAAAGTAGCAAAATAATATTTTACCTATTTGGTTTTAAGAAAAGCAGAGACCTGAATGTCTGTATTTTAATAAAAACAGTCCAGGTCTGCATCATGCAGACAATACCCTTGTATTATGGCTTTAAACCAGAGATTTTAGTTTGGAATTGACATAAAGGTGTCATTCACATATATATGAAGAACAAAATGTATTTTAAATGTAGAATAGATGTGAATAGAAGTGGAAAAATGAGTCTCTGCAAAAAGGGAAATATTTATTTATAACACCTTCAAATTAATTGCAAGTGGGTGAAGAATTTTGGGCAAAATTACAAAAAAATACCTTGAAGGCACATGCTAAGAAATAAGAAGGAAAAGAATAGCTAGACTAATTAAAAAAAAAAAGAACCCCAACAAATCAACTAATAAACAAACACAAATCCTCAAACCTGTAACACTGTCATAAAAGAGGAAATAATTATTCTACTGAGATGGGGAACCTCAGCTGAGGTAAATTACCATGTCTCATTTTCAGTGAAGTTATGCCCATTTCTAGGAGATGGAGCTCGGTCTCACAGACTTATAAAAATAATGTCTGGGAAAATTGAGTTTAAAAATACATTTCAATCATAAACTTTCGTCTAATAACATCTTTGTTTCTGATATTGCTCTCAGTTGCTGTTTTGTTGAATACTTCATGATAAATATGGTAAAACAATTGAACATTTTGTAAAAATAATTTGTTATATATTAGGGTGATATAAATCCAAAATTTATAAATAAATTTCCAAATGATGGGTGATAAATTTCTAAAATTTAACAAATTTTTCTGTTCATTTTAACTCTTTACACAGTTCATAAATAGACAACTTCTCTCTCTTTTCTATAAACTAATAAGCCCTGCCCCAACACCCCTTCATTTGGGGAACAGTTTTGGTCTCTCACTCCAAAAGGACTTTCTCTTGAGTTGGTTTTCAGTAAATATTTGGCTTCTGTTTAAGAAAAAAAAAAAAAAAGAGAAAAAAAAGACTGTTTCTTAAGCAAGTATTTTCTTTTGAATAGTGACATTTTCAATAAAGATCTGATCAATTTTATTCCACTGATAGACACTGCGGTATTCAAAAAAAGTATCAGTGAAGTTCTTATATTTATACCTCTGGCAAATTTTTTTCCCAATTTTGTCCAAACCTGATCTAAAAATAGATGTATGTTTTCAAAATCTCTGATCAGATTGAATAACCACCACTTCTACTTAAATCTTCAGGTTCTGAACATCTTTCATTCCTTCATGCCAAATAGATTTGTTATACATTCAGTTTGTGTATATCTTGTGTTTACAGCAATGGGGAGGAATGGCATTTGTCCCTCATTTGCTTCATGTGACCCCAGCCAATACATAGCTGAATATTAGGAAACAGTGGTTGGGTTTTGTAGCTTTAGAAATACGCTTGACAGGAAGAGAAGCCCTGTCTTGGGGAATAAGATAAATATGTTATATAGTGTATTCACAGCTCAGGTGCTGGCAAATGGAAATTTCTGGTCACACTGAAGGTTTGGTCTGTTTCACATGAAACATGCTTTGAGGAAACTGAGGTACTATTATTATTATTATTATTATTATTATTATTATTATTATTATTATTATTTTGTTTCCATATTTCTTGATGCCAACATTTCATCTGTGGGAAGCAGTTGAACCTCTACACTTCCAAGCCAGAGTTATTTGTCAGGCTATGTATTTTATTTTCTGTAATAATGCTATATTTTGGAAAATTGCTCAGCTGATGTATGTAGTCAAAATTAAATGAATTAGTGCAGTTTTGGTGCATCTAAAAGACAAAATCACGTAATTACAATATTGCATACTCTTCTGCAAAAAAATAGATCACATTTTTTTTACAGTTATAGATAAGGCATAATACATTTGTGACAATGGGAAATAATCTATAAATTCCAGTGAAGCAGATAACATTACAGTCATTTGTGTGAGAAGCATTTTGTAAGGTGTACTGTTGCAGTGTCTCTCAGAGAATATATAATGTAGGAATTACCAAGTGGTAATAACTAGCCTTCCCTGTGAAATTTCACAGGAACAAAATGTGAAACAAATGCTCAAAACCCTATGTCTGAACCTGCTAGAGTATATTTTGTTGCCTAGTCTCTTAAGGAATACCTGTGTTTAAGAAAACAGTGTAAAAAACAAAAAAATCGGAAAAATGGAAACCAAATAACCAATCAAAACCAGTAAAATTATAAGAATTTAGCTAAATCTAAATACTACTTGCACAAACTCTGTGGCTTTTCCTTGAAGTCAGCCCAGAATACTGATCCAATTATTTTTTCTTTGTCCAGTTAGTCTTTTTTTATTACTACAGAAACAGAGTGGGATATTTTGAAAGCCCAAAACAATGATTTCTCAGCTGTATATTCATTCTGCACAAATTTCGGTCACAAATTTCAGTAGAGATGCTGAAGTCATTTGGGATCCTAATGAAGAGCAAGTATTCCCTCCTTCACCTTGCCAGATGCAAAGATTTTCTGTTTTTCACATTACTGGCAAGAAATCCTCAGCAAAATAAACCCCAGGGACTCAACTACCATGCTCAAAATAAATCATAATTACAAGTGTACTTTGTTTTTCATAGTCTATACCTCAAGGATAAGGGGAACATTTCTTTCTGTTTCAATGCAACTGCAATGGTGTATTGCATTTGTAGGTCTTTGTCTTGATGTAGGCCAGCTAAGCCGACAAATGTCAGTTTCATTTGGTGACACCTCTTCAAAAATCTTTTTATACACATGCTTCTGGAAGTGGTATCTTTACTTTTTGCTTCTTAAAAGACATTTTTTTTTTTCCTCAAAGGAAGTAGGAGATAAGGAGATAGAGAAAGAAATGAGGAGTCTTTATGTTATAAAATATTTGTACATCTCTAATTTGCTATCCAAGTAGAAAACAGTTTGCTGAAACTGGTATATTTAATATTTAGTGTTAAAGTGGACGTACCTCAGTTACTGGACCCCAGCTGTAATGCAGAGTACAAAATTTTCATTTTTTTATAACATCACAAGCCCACAGAGACTGGTAGAAAAATCCCATTGTCTTCTATGAGTCTTGGATCAGGTCCTAAGTAGGTAGCTCTGCTGGCCCTGGAAAGATGTCATTTTTGCATAATTTGGTGCAACATTCTCTGAAAGAATGTGCAGAAATATATTGGAAAAACTCTTCCATTCTTGACTGACTCCTGAATAATATTGGAAATACAATCTCTTACAAAAGCTTCTTCATTGCCTGAGCATAAAAATGGAGTGAACTATTTAAAAATTATTATTGATTCAATGGTGTTGGGCATTTGTGACTTTAAAAAATGTACTTACAAAAATTGTTTTATAGAAAAAAATCAGCATTTAGGAAGAATGTAACTTATGAGAAAAAAATTAGGTGAATGCAATAATCTACACATTAGAAGCATCTTGAGAAGGTGTTGTGTGTGATGTTTAGGTGAATAGGCTATGAAGGCAGCATGAAAAAAGGAAAAACTATCAGTTCAATAGAAAAAATACAGATTTTAGAATTTTGGTTAATAGGTTAACAGTCTTGGTGATTTAAACAGCCATATCTATCTTTAAAATCTAAGATTTATGAAGACTTTTTTCTATCAAAACATTTAATATTCAAAATGAGAGATTCAGTGGAACACCTAGAGAAACATAAGAAAGTTTTTTAATTTCAAATTAATATATATATAACACTGATCACCTACAAGAATTGCATCTTTTTATTCCAATTTTCACTGACATAGGACTTGAACTTATTTCTTATTTGTACTGGGGACTTAAATGTTTGTGAATTCCTGGAGTTAGTAGGAAAGGCATGTTTCCTTTCCTCTCACTTGCAGCCAGATTTCGCACTATGAGGTTCATGAAATTTTTTGTTTATGAATGGCACACCAGTGACACATTAAAGAGCAGCTGCTGAAGCAAGTGTAGATGTAATATACCCTACTGACTGTGGCAGAGCTGAGAAAACAGTTCAACCAGTAAATCCTGCAGAATCCGAGCATAGAAGAGTGACTCTATCCAATTTTCCATTTTACTATTTTATCTTTTGAATTATATGTGGGAGCAGAGTCTGTCACAGACTACCAGTGTCTTGCAGAGAACTCAGGACTTAAGAACTCAGCAGAAAACAAAACTTAAATAATAAATAGAGCCAAGGACAACAACGACCCCAAGAAAATTGTTTACTTTTGTTCAATTGGCTGTACTTTAAAGTATTGCACGTGGTGAGATCCGTGTCTGCTAGTGATGTGGTAAAATCAGTAATCGTTAGAAAGGACAAAATTTTGCATTCACTTAATTTAAGGAGTGCCTATGCAACTATTTTATGAAGAAGCAAAAATTTTCAGGGATGTTCCAAAAGACTAAAATATATATACTTTAGATAGGGGGATATTTAAGCAAAATGGCTCAAAAGGGACATGAGGCAAATGTATTTTCTTTATGTTTTTCCAAAAGATAATTACTGTATATACATAATAACTTCACCAAAGCTGACATTACCAATGTCTTTTAGTAATATAACTGGAAGATGACAATACTACTAATAAGAATCTTTGAAATACGTTCTGTATTTGAGTTTTGCTTTTTGTGAAGACAGGGCCTCTTAAAAGTTGGAGTGTAAAGGTGTGGGAGGCTTGGAGGATAGATAAGTAACTGTGCTTCTTAGAGTCAATTTCATAAACTCAGGTCCCTTACGGTGTGCTCTTCAGTAATGAAAGTGACATATGAATCATCAAATACATTCAGAAGCTTGACTTGTTGTAATCATCCTCCTAGCCTAGATTCAGAAGCACTTCCATCACGTATCCAGGGATAAAGAACCAACAGGTTCAAACATACAGTGATCTTAGCACAAAAGATCTACCATTTGATGATGTTTTACCTCCAGGATGAAGGGAAAACTTTAAATACCAGGGGCACTAGAAAATACTTCCTACATGGACAGAAAAGTGATTCAGTTTCAGTCAATAAATAAAAATAACTACAATGTATCAACAGGGTAAAAATGACAAAGAGAGGTAGGCTTTAGCAAAGGTAGATCTTTAGCGAAGAGCATCTGAATTACTTGTGGCATTTACCATCTAATATAACCAATGTCTCAGGAGGAGTGACAAAGTTGCACACACTTAGGCAATACCAATAAAATCCCAGAAAATTCATGTTGTCATTTTCATATGCTCATCCTCTTGCAGTGCTAACACAGCTGTAAAAAATAAAAGTGCATATGGGCTGGCGAGCTTTCCAAGAATTAACACTTATTTCCATAATTAATTTTTTTCCTTTCATCATTTTGCACCATTACTTGCATCAGGTTTTTTAGAAGTCTTTCATCTTCTTCAGCTGTATTCATGTGTTGCTGACTTCCACAATAAGACACTTGATAATAATATCCTATGGTGACACAAACTAATTTCTCCTAATATCCCAGTCAATAAGAAGTTGCTGGGAGCACAGCTCAGAGTGATTAATACCACTCTATCTACAGAGGTTCCAACTGTTCATAACACTAATGTAATTGAGTATTCATAATGCCAGGTTTTGTGGTGTGATAGCAACCATCACAACAGGCATTTCATGACCTTTTTGAACCTTTGCTCATTTGAGAATGAAAGATTGCATGACTAACATATACTGCCTTGAAAAGTATAATATTCACCTACAAACACATTCTTCTTGTAAGTCATTAAAATAAGTTGGAGCTGTTGCTCTCCTAAAAGAAAGATATGATCAGAATGTAAGAGGAATTTTTTTTTTCTGACCAGAATCCTGCTATGACCAGGATTGTATGGACAGAGCTGCTTATACAGCAGAAAATACACAAAATAGTTTTGCATACTGGCAGTTTGAGATTATTCATTGTTTAAACAAATACATGAGAAGTCACTTAAAATGAGACTGAAATCTAAGGCCAAGCCAAATTCAAAAGTACATCTGAGCTATCCATAGTGAAAAACTGGAAAGAAAAATGTGATTGTTTGCAAGACATGTTTCCATGGCATTTTTTTAATAAAGATTCTTTTCACTCCTGAAAAAGAAGTTACTAGAAACTTTGGGATACGGTCCTCATGGTTTGAACAAACCTTTGCCAATAATTCTAAATTGTTCAAATTAAAAAGATGTTGAACCTTCCTTAAAGTTTTTAACAAGCTATCAATATCTGCAGAACAGCGTTTATGTGCCTTTTCACCCTGAAGCACACCAGTTATACTCCTTGCTTCATAGTGAAAGATAAATTATAATACAATCCACAGAGGGCAAAAGAATCATAGAGACCTCATATGAGAAAGGGAATTTCTGAGATGGGAAAAAGTACACAAAAACTCTTGGTAAATATATTTTGCTACCTGAAGATCTTATATGGGTGGTCCAGACACTGCTGTACAAGGGTAGATACTGTTATGCTATAACACTGCCACATTATCTAAAATGTGTACCTTACAGATGGAGTATGAAAAGCTGAAGTACTTTGTAAATTGTAGAGTCCTTTTGATGACCAGGACTGTAAATCAAGTACCAAGATTTTTATTTTTTACTCAATCTATGGCATGTCCATACAGCAAAGCCAAATGATATCAGTTTTGTTTTGTTTTTTTTTTTTTCTACTCAGTTCCAGTCGATTAGATGATTTAATTAAGAATTCATTGCACAATTTCAGATGTATTCTTAAGATTTCCTGACATTACTATATATTACTGAAGAGCATATGAAAACTCTGTCTTTTCATGGGCAGTTTTACCACAGTTAAAATAATCTTTTATCAGCAATGATATGTGTCGGACTCTTCTTTTTTGGAATTATCCTTTGATTTTGACATATAAGAATTATTATGGTTGTAATGATATTGGCATATAGGAAGTATTAGCAGAAAACCTATTTTAAAATTATAATTAAAGCTTTTATGTGCAGTACTTAAATTTACTGCTGGATCTCAGAATGCTTAAAATGTGTTTCCTCTTCTCTGACACATTTTATTATGTATACATCAAAAATATTGTACCTTTATCTTCTCTTCCACTTTTAGAAAGGCAGTATAATATGAATACAATAGTCAGGTGATGCACAGTGACTGGTTTCCTAGGGCTCCCGCAGCCAAATAGCAAATGTAATATAAACTTAAGACCATTTCACATCCTTGAAAATCCCTACAGAAACATACCTGACAAACAAGCCTACCTTATATGTGTGACAATCTTACCTTTGCCCCTTCAAATGCCCCCACAGCCAAGACTGAATTTAATTTAATGTGGATTGTATTTTAATTTTTTTCTACACAATCCACAAAAATCATAAAGTCAGTTTTATCATTCTTCAGTTCCAACCTTCTCTGGGTACTATACCAGGGAATTAACACTTCAGAAATTCTCAAGGGATAATTTCTTCCTTCTTCATAAAAAAGACACCACCTTCACACTCTGTTGCTATCAAGTCTTGTGGGATTTTGTGTGTCTTGACACCAGCAAACTATATGTAATTTGTGATTAGGATGTAATAGTAAGAGACAAGCTGTGTTTCAGACTGATATGTCCCTATTTATTGTTCCCTGCCTTTCACTTCATGCCAATATTTGTCACTGTCTTATGGTACATACCCACATGCCCTCTCATTTCCTTTATTCATATGGTATGAAACAGCAACCCTTTTTATTTAGAATACTGCAAATTGTTCTTAACTGTGTTACAGGTTCCAGAAGTGATTAATTTATATTTAAATGGGTAATGTGCTGTGTGTAAACAGTGATTTTGTTTAGCATTTACCAAAACAATCTCATATACACACACGTGTGTATATATATATATACACATATATATGTATATATATACACACACATATACTTGTATGTATACATACATATATATGCTGTGTATGAGTGCATTTCAAAGCTTCTCTTTCTAGTTGTCAATGCAAATAATGCTTAGTTTACAAGCCACTTTAAAATGCCGAAACATTTGGTTTTGATTGCCTACATGAAGCAGATTTCTGTAGCAGCCTGCTGATGTTAGAAAGCAGATCATAGATTATATTGAGTACAACTAGCACTAACTGGCAAACTTGACAGGTTGATCAGAAAGGCTAAAAACTAAGTGGACAGTGGGACTGACCTTCTTTTATAAGTTAACGCCAAAAAGCTCTGCTGAGCTAGTGCAGAGAAATCTGTTGACCCCGTTGCTTTTCTGTGTAGGGTTTTCTTCTCTGGGGTTGTCAATCCAGTATTTTTCAGTAACAATAAAACTACTAATAAACAAATTTAAAAATACATAGTAAAAGAGTTGAAATGTCCACATTCCCAGAATTATTTGGAAGGTGATATTCTAAATATATATATCTAAAATGTGTATGATAGAATAGTGTATGGTAATATATTGGAATTGTCATGTATCTTCGGTGAACCTTTTTTGAGCAAAGTGTGTCCTGTGAGTTATATTTGGGAAGGGGGAGATGGAGATAAGAGTTCTTTTTCTTCAGAATTTTGTGTCATATTTGAGGGGGAACTTCAGAGTATATTACTGAGTTGTAAAATAATGAATCAGTATCTTGATACTGCTAAGCCTCTATGAAGCTTTTTAAACCTCCTTTGGTGGGAAACATATTACATTAATACTCTTTTACTCCACCTTACTAGGAAAAAGACAACTTCTGCCCCACCAAAGTCCTGTGTCTGTAACAGCCCTTTCCTAGTTATGGCACAGACATATTTCAGGGGTAAACTTTTATGGCTGTGTACATTATGTCTAAGTAACTATGTTTGTATCTTGTATTTTAACATACAGAACTGAATCTGTTATTTTTATTTGGCATTTGGTTTGCAGATTCATTTGTCCTTGAGTTCTTCTAGATCAGTCTTTCTAGCCTGTTATATTTATTCAATGACTTTGTAGTACCTCTGGTGAAAACCTGTAAATACATTTGTATTCCTAAATATCATAATAATTCATCTCTTCTTCTTTACTCTCCATAGGCATTATTAGCCCTAGAATTGCTGTGCTTTGTTGTTTGGGAAACCACCCTGGGAAGACAATATCTTCAGATGAGTGACAGGCCTTTATCACCTTCTCCACCCCCTACCATTTTTCTGGCTGCTTAAGGGACTCCAGCATTTCTGCTTCAATGGATGGCAAATACCTTTGCAGAACTTGCACAACGTCCTTGTTTAGAGAATGAATACAGGTGAAATTTGAAGATGCGGATCTGATGATTTTACTGTCTGAATATATTAATGATGTGTTTTCTTGCACCAGTGAATGAAAAGAGGAAAAAAGAAACTAAAAATCTTTACTTTGTGGAAGCCAAAACCCAAGTCTAAGAAAACATCACATGCAAATTGGCAGGCCATGTACTTCTCCAACATAATCAGCAAAATTTCTTTTTCACCATTAAAGAAAACAATGGATGCTAAAACCATCAGCCAATGTGCTGTTTTTAGTCCTTTGACCAGCCATTTCTCTTTAAAGTTTATTGATTATACATTCAGTTTTATCCAGGAAAATGGTTTGGTTTTGATTTTAGTTTTGGCTTTATTTTTTTCCCTAGTGAATAGAAGTGAGAAATTTCAGTTCATGATTTGCTAATTTATTTGTTCTGATTAATACACATACTCTGAAGTATTTTGAAGGCTTTTGCTTGGGCCTGTGGTTTATGCTGTTTTCTATTCTTTTTAATTTACATAATGTTTTCAGCTAAAGATTTGTAGAGCAGAACAACAAATTACCTCTGCATAAATTGCAAGTCTATTAGGCTACAACAGGTAGAAATCTGGTCTAAGAATTTAGTGTCAAACAGTGTAACATGGATGCTTCCTTGGGCTTAAAGTGCAATATATATCTTTAGAGGAGTAGGATTTTTCTGCACTAGGCCCCTCTATTCCTGTGTTGTATTTCCTGTATAATTCTTTGAGTTTCACTGAATATTACAGTCCAAGTAAACTTTGGTTCATTGACTTCAAAGCTACAAGGAAAGATTATTTAGCAGAATTTTGCTATTTTAACCATTACAGATCACTATTAGTTGACATAACCTGTATTATAATATCGTAGTATCTGAAATATGTACAAAAAGTCATCTGTTAGCAAACAGCATTTTCTGGATTGCAGTCAGCAACATTGCACAAAAACACAGAGCAAGCCAGGCCATATCCCAAGAAATTTATACAACCTTTTCCTGTTCTCAAAATCCTCTGACACATGGTTTTATAGGAAGTATTTTTTGGTCACACTTTAAAGGAGCTATGTCTGTCCACAGGAAATATACAATATTGGAACTATTGTCTCTTCTGTGAAGATGACATTTGGGATTTTTATTTGCCTCAAGGCATCTGTTGGCCTTTTACAACATTTTCTTTTTATTGGTGTCCCTAATCGAATATAAGTGCATATTGAAAAGAAAGTTTTATTACATCAACATTGCCTCCTTTACTTAGAGTAGTTAATTTATATATTTAATCTGTCATTCTCTCATCTTTTTTGCTGCTCTGCAGAGTCTCTTATTTCGAATTTCTATATCTCTTGCTGGCCATAAAAACCTTCTTTGCACATCCTGGTGATCATCATGATGAACTTTCTGATAGGTAATTAGTGATCAAAACTGTAATCAGCATTTAAGTGAGAAAGAAAGAAAGAAAGAAAGAAAGAAAGAAAGAAAGAAAGAAAGAAAGAAAGAAAGAAAGAAAGAAAGAAAGAGCAAAAAAATAGTCTTTAAATTCAGAAAAATTATTATATGATATAATTATATATTGAATAGATATAATTACATATAATAACTGTATAATATATATACATTATATAATATATAATATATAATATATAATATTATAATAATATCATAATATTATATTATAATAATATCACACTATCACTATATTACTTTATTAATAATTATATTATTATTTATATTATCATGATATTATTAATATATTATTATATCAATATTATATATAATATATACTATATATAATATAATAATGTATAATTACATATAATATAATATAATAATATAATTAAATATTATTATACATTTATATTATATTGAATTTTATTTCCATTATATTATTATAGTATGTTATATATTATATAATATGTTATTATTATATATTTGTATATATGTACTGTGGAACTCCATCCTCCTCAGGCTGTTGGTGCTGTTTGTATATTATATATACATATATATATTTGTATATGTTTGGGTGCTCTGTCTGTCTGGGGTCTGTGTGGCTGGGTGAATATATATTTGGTGTACCTAGGTGCCTGCTGGGAGCACACACCCACTGCTGCTTGGACCAGGGACATGGAGAAGCTGCAGCTTCTCACCTCCAGATCTGTTGAGTGCATTGTAGTACATTTTTCTCTGACTGTTGAAGATGATGATGATGATGATGACGACAATAATAACAATAAAGATAGTGATAATAAATGTTGTAGTAGATATGTTTCTACCTTTGTGCTGTGGGAGCCTGGCAGTCACTCTGATGTGTTTCAAACAAACCAGTCCAAAATCCTTCGAGCTCAGGAAGAAATATGATGAAGTCCATGCTCTTCTTCTACTGCTATGAACACCAATGAAAGCTATCTTGATTAAAGGTACCCCAGGTACATCTGTGAGGCAACCAGACAACTGCTTTTGAAGCAATACCCTAACTGCAGTAGCCCAAGGTATGTAAGTGAAGCAAATTTTTAAAGAAGTAATAGATTTATTGGATGTAGCTGGAATATGTAAGCAAGCCTTTGGACATATTTTGCTCCCTTGTCAAGCTGCAGCTTAGCAAATTTATTCAGGTTGATGCTTCTTGGTCAAACAGATTGAGCAATGAGACAAGGTACCTTTGGGCAGCATCTATGCTGTCAGAGAGCTGAAATCTCTTGGATATCTCCCACCTTTCTGCTATCTGCCTAGCTCTGCAGCAGCACTTGCAGAGCTAAGTAATTAAAGCTGTGTGAAGGACCTGAGATAATTGTCTTGTGGGACCTCTGAGGGCTCAGAATTCAGAGCTCTTGTTAGCACGTGCCTCTCTTTTCTGTTTATATAGCCAGCTCTTTACTGCTGGACTACTATTTTTTTAGTGTATGGCCAAAAAATGGCCCAAAAACACCACCAAAAAGTACTACAAGAATCATTTCATATACATGTGAATGTGAATGTTATAGACATTGAAGTAAATAGGTCACTGGAGAATTTTATCTGTATATTAAAGACCTTTTTTTTTCCCAATCCTAGCTGAACTTTAAGGACTGTAACTTGCCTTTAAATTTCTCAATATTTAAGGAAGACTTTCAACTGCTTTCTCCAAATACTGACTATTGTACTAATTACCAGTTTTGATACAAAAGAATTCTAGAATGTCAAACACTCCTCATTATTTTTAAAACACCTTTTAATTTACTTCTCATTATTGGTACTCTACTTTGGACTGATCAAACCAGTTTTTAGACAACTCTTAAGTTCAGAACTGTTGGTCATAAAATACCATGATGAAGGCTGATTAGTGTATAAATCCAGTGCCAAACTACCTCTGAAGTTGAAAAGATTTCTAATATATTGAAAATGGTAACAAATGCAATAGTATTTACAGAAGGGTTGGTCTGATACATCAAGGATCCCTTCCTTTTCTTTTTGAAGCTTAGGAATTATAATTGACTGTTTGTGTGCCTGCCTATCAAAAATATGTACTATAAAATTAAACCAGTTTCTGTTTGTCCTCCTGACTATTTTCCATGGTTAGCCTGAAGGTTTTGCTGAGAAGAAATGCAATTAGTAGTGTTTAAAATAAGTCTGGTACTTATTTTCCTGAGTTTTACTTTTTTACTCTCAAATGAAAAGTATACTCATTGCTACATTTTTGGGAATATGGAATTAAAGAATATAGAATTTGAATGCTCTTTAATTTTCTCATGCTTAGACTATATTGCATACTAAACAAAAAAGCATGGCTTTAGAGACAGAGCATACTGTGAATGTTTTGAGTGCACTGTTAGCTGACACCAGTGAATTAATTAATTGAGAGGGTAGCAGTATGATAAATGGGGTATGAGTAGCAACTCAACAGGATTTGATCCGCAAAGAACTCTATCCTGTCTAATCAGTAGAGGAAGCTATCGGTCAGTTTTGAATATGCTGAAAGACATGCAGTATTACACAATGATAAAAGAGCCTTCAGTCTCAAGAAATCACGATGGAGTCATCTAAATTTCCCATTATATAGTTATATGGTTATTGTCCCATTATACAGTCAACTGAATTTTCCATTAGCAAGTCACTCACTCCTATGCCGTAGCAGGATTTAAAATTGTAAATGAAATATGGTAAACCTGAAGCAGTGTAATCCATCTGTGGATTGATGGTGTGAATGTTGTTCTTTGATCTTGTCTTTGTGTGTGTTTCCAGAACTCAGCCAGGTAATCCGATCTTTACATATGGAAGAAGGGAATTCAGTAAAATGAGTAACACAAATAGACATTATCACTTCTCCAGATAGTTACATCTTTACAAGGCCCCTTCAGACTACAAAGGCATATCAAGTTTTGCTACATGAAATGTAAATAAAGCAATATTTCAATATTGTTATCAAAATTCTACTAATAAAAATGCATACATATATATACTTATATATACATATACATATATATATGTGTGTGTGTGTGTGTGTGTGTGAAAATATTCTTCTCTTGCAAAATATCTTAAGGATAAATGAAACTGACAGCAATCAAATACTTCCCTGAATACCTAAGCAGATTTTGAGTACTTGCAAGGTGTTGTATTGCAGTATGTCCTAGGAACACAATAAAGTTCTCATGGAATTTTGATGAAGGTTATGCTACTGTTCTTCCAAATTCTTGTATCTTGTGGAAATGCTGAGAGACTCAAGCTTAGCATCTTACCTCTTCTGATTTGATTGAAATTTCCTACTGAATTTGATCTTTTGCATTTCTAATACAATCATGATGGTCATTAATAACCTCACATTTTTTCAAAACTGTCACCACACAGAGAGGTTAATTACCCTTGGTGAAAATGAAAAGGTGTAAAAAGTACAAGGTTGCCAACAAGGCTGAATCTAAAAAAAGACTGACAGGACACCTGTGTTAAAACTTCACAACTCCACAATATATATTCTAGAAGATTTTAATGTTAATACATATACTTTAGATAGTGACTTCAGTCCAATCCAATCAAGAGTTTTTAGGACATGCATATCAGATGCTCAGTGGAATATCAGAGGCTAAAAATTATTGACACTGACTGGATTGAAAGGTGAGAAGGACAGGTGAAGGTAAGTTTTTTTTTCATCTTGCCTGACTTTGTCTTTAAACAATATTGGTTGCTTTCTATTTTTTATTTTTTAATATTGTTAATTCTACATCCATGTGTCATTCTTTTTTTTTTTTTTTTTTTTTTTTTTTCCTTTTTTCCTCTATTTACAGGAGGAAAACTTGCTTCTCTGTTTTCTGGGTCAGTGTCTCCAATAAAAATAGCAAACAACATCATCCCAGTTTATGCTTTAAAAAAATCTATTAATCTTTCTATAGGTATACAATTTTCCTAACACAATAACCATTACCAGATTCTCCTTACTGGGTTTTATGATTTAGGAGTGGCACCTGCTAAATTCAGTGCTCTCTTCCCCTCACAGGCTCATTCACTAACTTTCCTGCTCTGGTGGGAAATACAATAGGCAGAGATTAAACATTGAGATAATTTCAATTCACTGTAAACAGCTATGAGATAAGTAAAATTTAATAGTAACAGCAACAATATTAATAACAAAAGGGTACAAAAGAGGGTGATTTACATGCTAAATGTTCACTCAGTCCAACCCAAAGCAATGAGACTGCAGCCAGCACCACCCCTCTGCTCCCTCCATTATGTTTCTTTCCCATATGGAAAGCAATGCCAGTTTTCTTGGAAACAAGGTGGGGAAGAAAGAGTTTGTTCTTGCTGGCCCCTAGCAATGAGGTAAGATGGTCTTGAATAACATCTTAGACATGCCCACAGCCATGCCCCCTCTATTACTGCAAAAAATAACTCTGTCTTGGCCAAAACAGGACACAGGACTTGCTACACATCTTGTTAAATTCCTTTGTAAAGCAGTACCTTTTTTAATTTCATTAGAGAATTCCATGAATTACAGAATCATGTACATACTATAAATACATTTATAAAGTCAAAGGCTTTAAATTAGTCCATTTAATTCTACAAATTTACTAAAAAAATGACACTTAAGAAACATAATTATTTTTTTAACATATTTGAGCTTAGATGTAGCTTTCAAACAGCACATGACAAATTCCTTTACTAATGTTAGGACTTCAGAGTTTCTATTATTTTCAACCATAGGAGTTAGAGATTTAGGTTGAAGTTTTGACTTGATTGTAATTTATATCGGCATTTCCAGTAGTGTCAGTAGGAGCAGATTTTGACCTTTATTCTTATTTATTTCAGAAGAAAAATGCATTTTTCCTATTATATTAAGGCAAAAAACTGTTATTTAAAACACTGCATCCTTGGAAGCTCATGAGGGAGGAACAGATTAAAGCACATATGACATAACTGTGGTTCTGCCCTTTTTTTTTCATTTTTAAGTTTACTGATTTGGAGCACACCAGGCCAGAAGGCATCATTGCATCAGCTACTCTGGTGCATTGTATATCACAGGCCATTACATTTCAGACAACCTCCATTGCAGCTGATAATCTCCATTTGGATATGGATCATTGGCTAATACTTGTCTTCCAGGAAATATAATCTTCACTAAAAGATGCTGGTAGACAGAGAATCTATTACTTTGTTGCTTGTTACCAAGGTTAATAATACCAGTAAAATATATTGTGCTTTGCTTCTAATTTCAATTTTTCTGGCTTCAATACTGATCCTTGTTAAACCTCTCTGTTCTACTCAAAGAAGTATATAATATAATAGCTACATTTTTCCCCATGGAAATTGGGAACTCCCTTCTTTTCTGCAGGTATTCAGTGTCTTCATCTGCAGTTATGATGAATGCATATCTACCAAGATCAGACCAAAATACAGTTGTACAAAACTGCTTTTCTTTATTTTTTCAGCAGACTGTTGTTTCACAGTGGATTTCTGAAAAGCCTGCAACTATTTTTCATGTCTTTAAGTGTTAGCTTGTAATAGGCCCATGATGAGAAAGACATACTCCAATCTCTTTCCCTCTCCCCCAAAAGTCTGACATATTAACTCTTCATTCTCCAATCCCAGTGTGGTGTTTTGAGCTGCTCTTTCAGAATCCTATAAATTTCCCTTACAGAGAGAGCAGAGAGTGATTTCTAGGTAAGAGCACAACCTGATTTTGAAAGTGAATGTAGTATATTATTAAAGTCTCTTGCGCCAGTAATGTTAGCACCTTGAAATAACCCATCTAAATAATGAATCAAAGAAGGGATGTACAAGCTCTTTCAGCAGGTACTTGCATAGGCATAAACTACTGAGGGTTTTTACCTGAAAGTTTGATTATATCTGTTTTAGAGGCAGGAAACTATGTTCCACAGCAGAACACCTTCAACACTTTACTGTAGAGGACAGATGCACCAGTCTGAAGCAAAAAAAGGCATCTATAGTTATTAACTATTCATGCATAACATTTGTTGCAATTTTCTCAATATGTTCCATTTTACATGATGTTTGTTTTTTTTATCTCTGCTGATGCCTAGATTTTTAGCTTTCTCATATATTTGTAGCTTTGCAGATTTTTTATATACAGTTGTATAGTTTCTAGTACCTTTCCTGATCTTTCTCATATTTTAGAAGAACAAGCAAACACTTCCTAACATTTTCATGAAATTCTGTTTAGTCTTACTCGCAAGAAGAGAATTTCTAACAAAGACATCTTGTTTTTCACCAGAATTTGAAAGACAGAACAAGATATAGGACAAAGACCCCCTTGGACCAGCTCCAAAGGGCTGACCCAAAGGTGTGTTGCTGCGGCAACTGGTCTCTTATTGGATGTACCTGCTAGGTATGCTAATTAATTTACCTTATAAAAATTGTAGAAATCCTGTATCATGTGTGTGCATAGCCATATATGTGCATCTGAAAGCTTTCATTAAAGAATTGCTTTTTATCTTGCCACCCAATATTGTTTGGAAAGTTTTTGTCTTTTGATTCTAGGCAACACTATGAAGATCAGAAGTTGAAGGGTCAAAATAAACAATTAAAACTTGTGACTTTAAGGAGTTTTCCCACATGGTTACAAAAAACCCAAAAAGACACCAAAAAACAAAAAAAAACAAACAACAGGGAAAGATCCTACTCATCTGGTATTTTTCTGTTCAGTTATATGTTTTTCTCCATCCCTATGGCCATTTTAGTTTGGGTTGACTTGAGTGGTCAGGCCTGTGGTCCATGCCCCATGTATGTTTCTCTCTAGCCTGGCGTCTCAGCCAGGGCATTCTCTGTGCTTGAGAGAAACAGCTATTTGTCTTGGTAGGGAAATTCATGTTTACACTGAACAGCTACAGACAGCTTGGCTAAACTATGCTGCCCAGCTTTGACAACTTGAGGTTTAACTCAAGAATATGTGTTCCTACGCGCAGTAAAGATGTAACTAAGGAAATGAAGCAGGAAGTGGGGCAGAGAAATTTTGGGAGTGGTCAGTACTATGCATTCATTGAAGCTGTCTGTAGCTAGGAGTATGGAAAGCCAGATGTGTTTTACTGTGAAGATTTAAGGGTTTATCTGAAATAGCGGGCTAATCAATTCTGAAAGTTAATTGTTGGCTAAAGATTTACACAACAGAGCCTCAGATATTGTGGGTACTCCAGGTGTTAAAAGTGCAGAAATAGTAGCAGAAATAATTATCAGTTATTAATTATTCTTTTATAATTACTTCACTTGAAAATTGAATTTATCTACTTATTATAGATCCAATTAAAAAAAATGTCTTGGAGGAAGGAAAATAATGATAAATACAGAGACAAACTTCCTTTTCAATAGCTGTTATAGAATTATATTGATTCAAAATAAGTGAAACAGGGTAGACAAAGTTATCAAACATTGTGGAACTTTCCAACAATTACTGTTCTACAGTCAATCCATAAGAGTCAAATTTTGACCTTGTGCTACACTGCTGACAATGTTGCATAAAGTTTTCTTCTATCTGTCAATGTTTTTTCCAGTCAGTTTGCCCTCACTCGATTTAAGTATCATTACCTCAATTCCAAGTGCAGTGGAAATAATTTTGAAATTACAGAGTATGAAGACAGAACATTCTTGCATGTGTTAACTTTCTGAAGATGTGTTCTAACATTTTTTCACACACTGCAGCATAAAACTTGTTTTATCAGGAATTCCCAATATTTTTCAGGCTAAAGCACATGAGATTTTTTTTTTTTTAATTTTCAATTTATTTTCTCTTCTTGATTCCATTATGTGAGTGTGATAACTGAATCAATTGCTCACACTGGGGAAGTCTTGCTGAAAAAAATGTTTACTGCCTTAAGTGGTAGTACAGCAAGCAGGTGGAGAGTCAGCTTCTGGTGACAGTCCAGGTCTGCATGAGCCTTAAACAAACAATCTTTGAATTGCATTAGGAAAAAGGTGGCACAAAGCAATTGGGAAGGGATCTACCTTACAAGTCCAGCATCACATTCTAAAGTTTAGAGGTAGTGTAGAATCCCCTTTAACTTGCACTCCTGGTACTGTAGAAGGGTACTCCTGATATTAGGTCTCTTTTCAATTCCACTTGTATTGCCTTCTGTCACTGTCACGGTTCTGTCTGCTGCCCTACTAACTGCACAGCTGGAGCTCTGCTTGGAAGGGAGAATTTGATTTGAGTTCTTCACATGAGATCTCTTTTCACGTCTTTAGTTTTAACACATAAAATAAAAACAAACATTACAAATTAATTTGTTGGGGAAATATATGCTGCAGGAGAGAAAAATAAATTAAAATATTCAGAACTAGTATTTCTCATTCTGATATAAAATGACAGAAATGCTTAATCTGCACATCATGAACACGGTGTGGCTCATTGACCTCAAAATACAAATATAAGAACAATTGCCAGTAGGACACACGATATCTGAAATCTAATGAATGACATGTACTACAAGAAAAGAAAACTTAGAATAATTGTGGTGATTGTTTTGAGAGCCAGGACAAAATCAAGAGGCATTCAGTCCTGGCTAAATTAATGGGGAACATAGAGATACAGAACTTGATAATTTCCTTCCACTAATTATTTGTTACTATCTGAGTATTTTCCAACAAACTACATTAATCAATGCTAATGTAGTGCTCCAAAGTAAGCCCAATGCTCAGGAAGTTCAAAGCTGCCATACAGCTATATTTGCACATCGTAGAACTGCCCATTTCTCTTTTCATCCAGTGGTCAGGCAAAGTCAGGCCCCGAATGTGCTCAGAAGGACAGCATTTTTCTTTGATATTAGACTTCAGAATGCACACTGCTCTTCTGCAGACCTCTTTATTCAAAAATATTTGTAGTTCAAAGTTGTTTGCTCTCATAACCTCTCCCTTTTAGACCTCTTTACTGCTTTATTTATTTTTTTTTAGTTTTCATTTTCCAAGAGCTATTTCATCTTTTCTCTCACTCATTTCAGTGGAGTTTAGTAGCAATTGAAAGTAACATTAGTTTAGACCTTAAAAAAAATTGAAAGTCTTAGTATTCTGTCTCAGGAATCACTGACTACAGGACAATGAAACAAACTCTAAAGTACAATAAATGTTATTCCCCAGTACAGAGTACAGAAATAATGAAAAAGTGGTAGCACTGAAATGATACTGCTGATGTCACAAGCTGTAACATGTTTTTTTCTGGATGAGTTGAAAATGGATCAACCTTATATTCCTAGACAACACACTCTAAATTATAGTATTCTGTTATATATTTTCTAGATCAGAAATAAAATGCTATTTAAAATAGCTAAGCTGGAATTTTAGAAAACTTATGCTATAGCATGCAATGAGAGTTTCCTACAGGGATTACAATTTATATCTATGTGCTCACACACAACACCTACACTTCAAAGAATACTCCAAATTCTGAGTTTTGTGACTAGATGCTTGCAAGGAACTTGCAAATCAGAGGCAGTCAGAGCATGTTGATTCATTTATCTCTATTTTTAACCCATAATGCTAAATTTGCTTAGACTGGAATGACAACTATCTGTGATTAGTTTGTTTCATTTTAAGCCATTTCCTTTAAAAGGTTTGTTTTTTTATTTTATTTTCTAGATATGCTGCATGATTAATGTCTTCAACTGGAAATACATTGTGAATTAGAAGACTGTAAAACCAAGTATGATTGTTGTTTTTTTTTTCTTGTTGCATAATATGACTGTAGCCTATTTCTGTGAGATTTCTATAAAACATTACAATACCTTATGCAGTGCATGATGCAGTTAAGTAACACTGTTTTAAATTTTGCTTAATTTTCAACTTTCTGATAAGATGAAAGATATTTTAATTGCATTGTTGTCTTCTAAGATACAGAAATAAAACAATAAAATATGACCTTCTCCTGTGTGACAATTGGAGAAAAATAGAGCTATAAGGAGAGAACATATAGCAAAGTTCTTCCAATTTTTTTTCTCTCTTATTTATTTTCCATTAAATATTTCTGAAAGGAAGCTCATACCTGAACAGCAAGGATTTTCAAGGATCTATACATCTGTAAAGAAAAATAAGTAGAATTTCTGTGTGCTTTTGCCACAACTTCAAACTTTTTTATGTTTGAGACAAAATTCTTAGCAATGCAGGTTGAGAAGAGCAGTTGTGAACATGACATAATTTCTAATATTCTGCAAAAATATTCTGGACTGGTACACAAGCTATTTAAAACAGACATGCCTCCAGTCAGTACGTGAAGAGATTATCTTATTTTCTAGAGCAGAACTCCTGTTTGTGCTCTAATGAAACAATCTGACATTCCATGAACAGAACATATCTTAATCTAGAAAAATGGATATCTCAATTAAGGTAGCATTGAAGTTGTAGAGGATTACATAAAAGCCAGCAACAAATTTAAGCTATTTATTATACTATTTAGGAATGGTACTAAATACTGTCTATTATTATTACTAAACACATAAAATATAGAACTAACAAAAATAATACACTAAAGAATGCAAAAATCTGAAAGAAATGACAAAATATTCAAAAGTATATCATAGAATAAAAAACTGCTTGACTGAGCTTTTTATGAGATATTTAATTTAGAAAATACTGGTGACTCAAAGACTGCATAATCTCACATACACTAACATTGTGATTGGAACAACACTTTCAGTGAAAAATATTCTGACAAACACCTTTCAGCTGCTCTAAACATGATTTCATCACCACTTTTCTCCTTTAATCTGTTGTACTCACAGCTTTGTGATTTAAATTGGATTGTAAACTTTCCATTGAAGAGGCTGTGCCTGCTGGTCTTGAGCAAAGTACTGAGGTTCCCACCTAAATGGAGTCCCTGGCAGGGCTGTGTCATGCTTTTAATGATTATATTAACTTTGCATAATTCACACAAAATTCATGGCTTTTATAACTGGAATCTGTAAGATTGTAATTGAAATTACCTTAACAAAAGCTGGAATTAAAGAACATTACTCACTCACTGGAAAAAAAAAACCCACATATTTGCTCTAAGTGCCAATGTCTTATTCAGAGTGGAATTTTCTTTCTGTCTGAGAATTTGCATGATAAAAGCAAATGATGAATGGACATGGGACTGAAATGTTTGGGAGAAGAGCCTGTGACAGTTCCTTTGAAGCTTTAAGAGTTTATAATGTAAATAAGTGTTTAGGGGATTATTAACATTCACATATTTTACCCCAAAGGCTTTCTGTAAGGTCAACTTTTAAGCAGTAGAAGAATGCATAAAGAATTGTAAAATGTATGTGTGAACATGTTCAAAGACTTTAAAGAGTCTGTGCTGCAAAATGTTTTCATTTGACTTTTAATATCATATTATATATGCTAAATTAGTGTATATAATTAGTCATCATCAGATATATAATATAGGCCTTGGGAGTTTTAGAAGTCAAGGAATGCTAGCGGTTTTTCGTATGAAGACATTTTGGTTCCAGAATATCACCAAAAGAACAGACAAGACTAAGAAAAAGAGCTTTCAAATGAGCTTTAACAAACGGGGGACTGATTTATTATGACTGCAAAGAAGGTAACATTTCTCAGAAGTATAACTTCATACAGCTGTTGTCTAAAACATGTCTGGAAAACAGTGTGCTTCTTTATATGTCCAAATGCATTTGATATCCTGAAGGTTTTTAAATTCACAAGCTGGGGAAAATGACCAGTGCAACTCAAATTTCTAGCTAAATAATTAACTATTAACTATTATTATTAACTATATAATATTACTATTAGTTAATTAAGTTTAACTTAGCTAACTGTTACTATAGTTAATATTACTATTAACTATATATTAACTATTATAACTATTAACTAATATTTCACTATATATAATAACTGTGAGACTTACTATTTATTTGTTGAACATACTGTTGAAACGTTGACAAAAGCCTTGTTTTTCTCATTCCAATAAAAATATGAAAATGTGAAAGTCTAAGCATGAAATCAATTATACTCACCTTTTCTATTGCATATACCAATGTTGACCATAATTATCATTTTGCAGAAAAGAAGTCAATCTGTTCAAAATATTTTTGCACGTGTACCGAAATCTAGGTCTCACTGAAATTACACCGTATCGCTGAAATTCCATGAATGATGATGTAACCATAGCTTATATGAAATGCTATCATTTCAAATTGAATTTTGACTACTTGACATGCATAAATGTGGACCTTAACTAATGAATGTGATAATATGATATCCAGTCATATATTACTGATGTACAGTATGCTAAAGATACAAAAACTGTCAAAAGCTGCCTGTCATCTCTAATCAAAATTTGGTATTTACCCTAGAAATCTAATTCAATTACAACTGTCAAGAATAAATCAAGAACAACTTCTGCAAACTGAACATTCCTTTGTTTCACTCACTGTGCCTTGAGGAATTTTTATTTCCCTTTTGTCTATATTTCAACAATTTACTTCATAAGGAAGAATTGACAAAAGGCATAGCAGGAAAGGGAAAGAAAAAGTGTTGGATAGCACTCAGTGTTGATAGAAGTTAGTTGAAAAAGTTGAATTATTCATACACCAATAAAGTCGCACCTAGGGAAGTGCAAAGTTTCTTATCACAAGGAGAAGGAAGGAAATAATCCAATCTGTTTACTAACATGTATAATGCAGCCATTCACTTAATTCTGCAAACATTTTCTTATCAAATTGCTCCTTAGAAAATGAGAAATAAATTGCTTGACTGTATTTATACATTGCTTATATAGCAATTTTCCTTTAGTATTTGTCAAATACTCCAAATAGCCATAAATTCACTCTGTCTTTCTTGGTTATGCAGTGAAACAACAGAACTGCAGCAATGACAAAGTTATATGATTCCTCAGAGTTTTTAAATAATAAGGTTGGAAATACAAGTTGGCATTTTTGTTCTGATCTGCTGGATAGTCTCGTCCAATTAAAATGCAAACATGGAGATAGGAAGAAAATTCTGAATTTGAAATGCCAAAATTATAATATGAAAAAAATCCTATTGACATATAATAAGAAAAGACAGTGTTCATTATCTAAAAAAAGTAACCTCTCCAGGAAGCTGAAATTAGAAATTAATCTTGAACTGCTGCTTCAAAGACTCTGCTACATTGCTCAAAAACTTTTATTGGAAAATTTAAATATATAAATAACTTCTGTACATATACATCAATGGAGTAAAAAGGACACAGCCAACATGCACGATTTTCTTCCATAAAAAACGCCTTTTTTTGGGTACTGGGAAAATGTGCAACTGAGGAAACACCTTGAGTTCAAAGTAGGGAATATGAGTAATATATGTTACTAAGAATTATTCTTAAATATATATTTATATATTCTATATAAATATTAATTTAAGATAAGAAAAATGAGTGTTTTCTCTGTTTCAAAAGTGATTGAAATGCTTTTAAATGATGGAAGAACGCAGCAGAAAAGGAGAACCTGGATGATTGAGAGCTTCATTCTAGTTTTCATTGTTCTACACTTCAAGACAGATTTCTAAAACCTAAAAGAGGAAGAGAGGTCTTAGGACATCTTGGATGGCACTGGCCGTGTGTTGAAGCAAGACTCATTGCTTACTAAAACCCCAGTATGTTGTGTGCTCAGTATGCGTTTTCTAGGGGCTTGAGATCATGGTTTTCCTGTGAATACCATGTCAGACCTGAGTGGATGGCATGAGCAATCTGAAGGCTCATTGACATCAGCCTGTTGGGCTGTTTTGGGGAATACACAGCTATATATTTAGCACAGAGGCAGAAAACTACATGTATGGACTTAAATACACTGTCATAATCAGGAACTGAATCCATACCCTATCTATGTTTTATTTAAATGTATATTTAAATTCTATATGTAGTCTATATGTCTATATGTAATATTAGCTATATAAATATATATATTTTTCTTGGCATTAAAGCTAGAAACATGGTTCTGTAAACTTTTCAAGTAGCTATCTTCACCATTCATCTTTGACTAAATTTGATAGAAGGAGAGACTTGGGTAGGCACAAAAAAAAGAGACCATTTTTGAAAAGCACACTGCTACAGCTCAGAAGCAACAATTAACTAATGAATTTAGTCTATTAATTTGGAAATACATTTAACTGACACAGACCATCAAACTGCTCTGTTGAAGAGGGTGACTGACTCTGCAACTACTAATTTACAGGGCTCGACCGAAAAACCTCTGCTTGTAAGAGAGGAATTCAGTGCAGCTTTCAAATACTGGATACAGCTGAAAGATCAAACTAAAATATTAATTGAAACAAGAAAAAATTATAAATGGCAACTTCCTTACTAAAAAAAAAAAATTGTTCGATTTGACAGAAGGAAAATGTATTAACTTTTTATCTTAATATGACCATAGAATCACAGAATGGGTAAGGTAGGGAGGGGTTCGCTGGAGGGTGTCTGGTCCAACCCCTTGATCAAGCAGGGCAGCTTAGAGCTTGAAGCCATATATAGACAGCTATTGTGTATATCTTCAGATATGGAGACTCCAAAGCATGCAGCTAAATTATTAATGAAGACATCTCTAGGTTACAAACGGAAAAAAATCAGAAGCTAGGAACTTGGAAAATTAGGGCTATACATGGAGAGATGTAGGCAATACAAGGCTAAAAAGGAGGAGGTTTTGTGTGTGTCAGAAACAATTATAATTGTAAGTTTTATCCATTAATAATCACATTATTTTTCTGTTCTTATGAAAATATCAGATGTTGTATTTATATTACTTGAAAAAAGCTATACTCTTTCTTCTTTAATAATTGGATTAATGTTGCACAGCCTGTGCTAAAGTTTAATGGGTTTTAATCAAAGAGTTTACTTAACTTGCTGCCAAGTATCTGACCAATGAATATTCTGCACTATTAACATTGATTTTCTGTAAGTTTTGGAACACTGGGGCAGCTCTCCAGAGACTGAAAGAAAGATGATATTGTGATAACATTCAAAAAAGGTGAGTTGGATGACCTAGGTGATGTTAGGCCTGTCAGGCTGACATTGATCTCAGACAAAGTAATGGAAAGAGGCTGAGAGAACACTTGATTAATAAAGAAATAAAGGAGGTAAATATAATTAATGCCAGTCAAAAGGGTTCTATGGAAAATAAATCTCATCAAACTGGCTTGATAACTTTTTCAACACTACAATTTTCATTAACATTTTAAATGGGATTGGTGAAATACATCCTTTGCACCACAAGTTTTTCTCTTGATATTATACCACACATTGTCCAATAAAAAATGAAGTCACAAAATCAGTCTCACACACAATAAATAGATGTAAAACTATGAAACTAGGTAGAAAGTTTCAACTGAGAGCTGAAGAATTTTTAGTAGTTAAGTTTCTAGCAGGACCCTGTGAAATTTGATATTTTTTTGTGTTTTGCTGTTTGTTACCTATGTCTGGAAGGGAAGCAATACTCCCTATCGAGCATACTAAGAAAAATATGGTTGAAATAGTTGAATGAGACCAGTTACTGATATTATGAAGTCTGATTTTCAATAAGCTTTGGTCTACACAAAGAAAAAAGTTAACTACATCTAAACATACAGTAAAAATATACCAAAGAATAATTAGGTTTTATTTGCAGCAGGGTGGGCACTACCATGTAAAGCAGAGGTCTGAGAAATTACTTTGAATAATTAGTTAAGAATATAAGTCTGTTAAGGTGTAACTCTTAGGAATAATGTAATCTGTGAATTGGTAAATAAAACTACTGTGATCTAATGTTTCTGGAAAATCTCCAAACTTTCTTAGAGTGCTGTAATTTTGTTAGTAACGCCTAGTTTTGTAGTCCTCATTAAACATGTCTTAAATGGAAAAGGTGAAAGGAAGAACATGAGAAATAGAGAAAGAAGTGGAGAAATAATTTTATTAGAAACTAGGTTTTATAATTAAAGGGGACAGTTGATTGTCAAGAGAAGTTTCTTCTATCTCAGAAAAATTATGTAATAATGTCAGATGGTTTGTAGTTGAAGCTAGATATATTCAAATTATAAATAAAATAATTTTAAGAGTAGCATGAGATATATTTGAATCAAGTGATAAGCATTTGTTATTCGTAAATTCTTAAATGCAGGTTGGTTCTCTCATGCTGCTCTGACTCAAATACGAATTAATTTGAAGTCTTATGTTACACAAAAAAAACATGCTGGATGATTAAATGGACTTTTATGGCTGCAGTCCATGAATCTATAGCAACAGGGAGAGCTGATTTCTTTGCTCTACTTGCCAATAAAATGAATTAAGTCTGATCTATATAGAAATTGTTCACTAGCAGAATAATAATTGGATGATATGTGATTTTTTGATTAAATAATTATACTGGTAAAATCTCCAGTGTAAATTCACCTATACACAGGGCGGCTTAATATGTTTTCTAAACCAAATAAACATGCTGATTTACCTTGGAATTATTGTACATTCATAGAGACTTTAAGCTTAAAATGAAAGAGCTTTTACAGTTATGCTGTGCTTAAAATTTGTAATAAATAATGGACTTTGCTAAGATATCTTGACCAAGCTAATATTTTGAATAAGAAGGAAAATAAGTTTTGACCAACTTAATGAGAAAATATTCTGTGACAGTTTGTTCCTTATACCCAAACTATCCTGTGTATCATCACAGGGAATAATCTTCAGAGGAATAAAGCGCATTTTTTAATGGGTTGTACTTGAGTGTCAATGTTTATATAGCAGGTGTGGCTACAGGTGTGACTTTTGGGGGAAGCTGCCAGAAGCTTCCCCCATGTCCAACAGAACCCATGCCAGCTGACTCTGAGACTGACACCACTGGCAGAGGGTGTCATTCAGAGAATACAGTAGCACTTCTGGCATAACACACTTAAGAAGAAAAGGAAATTTATTGCCCAGAAGTAATTGCAGACAGAAAAGAGAGGAGTGAGCATATGTGAGAGGAACAGCTGTACCTGCATAGGTCAGCTTATGTCTGACACCATGGTCAGTGAAGGAGGGGCAGGAGGTGCTCCAGGCACAGGAGCTGAGATTCCCTGCAGCTCCTGGTGCAGCCCATGGTGAGGCACCTGTGCCCATGCAGCCCCTGGGAGAGCACAGGGATGCAGAGATCCACCTGCAGCCCATGGGGGAGCACAGGGATTCAGAGATCCACCTGCAGCCCATGGGGGAGCACAGGGATGCAGAGATCCACCTGTAGCCCCTGGGGGAGGCTCCCACTGGAGCAGGCTCCTGGCAAGGACCTGTGGACTCATGTACTACTGCAGGTTTCCTGATGGGATTTGTGACTGTAAGGGACTCACCCTGAGCAGGCTGTTCTTGAGGAGCTGCAACCCGTGGAAAAAACTCATTACAGGGTTGTACACTGTGACTCTAGGAGGGACCTTTGCTGCAGCAGTTCGACCCTGAAGAGCTGCACCCATGGAAGGGACACACGCTGGAGCAGTTTGTGAATAAGCGCAGCCTGTGGGAAGGAGAAGTCTGTGGAGGATTGACTTCCATGGGAGGGACCCCACAGTGTAGCAGGGAAAGAGTGTGAGGGGTCCTTCACTGAGGAGCAAGGACTGGCAGAAAGAACATGGGATAGCAGGAGGTCCAGATATGAGAAAACAAAGCTATTGTGTAGTGAGACAGCTTTTGTTTGAATCTTGATTACAAGTGGCAAGCTTGAATGCAAGAATCTAACTGGGTTTACAATAAACTGTAATTTAACAATTTCTCAGAGATACCTTAAACTCAATTTCAGTTTTCATTGAGGGCTTTAACCATGCTGGTAAAGCAAAGATGGGGAAAAGATCTTTTAACTTAGTCTTTTTAAATTTAATAAATTACACCCTTTATGGGCAAATTTCTCTCATGATAGTAGTAATGAGGACAGCGATATAAACAAAATGTTTGCAGCCATCAGTGTTAAACATATCAAAACTCATCTCAGTTAAGGAATTTAAAATATAAAAGCTCATCTGATCAGTTCTGGCTCCAAAATGATGACTTGAAGTGGAGATAAAAAACCTAAGGCTTGTGAGGAGCTGGTTGTATTACCACAACCTCAGGGGAGAGAATGGGCAGTCAGGCTTTTTCCAGGTAAAACCAAACTTCTCAGCATGTAACTCTGGCCTCTTGTTATGATCAATGAAGACTTTTTTTCTATAGCTGTACCTGCCTTTTTTTCCTTCCATGTTATTGATGTGGTTCTGATCCCTATCAGGAAAATGAACATGCAGGGGATCACAAGGAAAAAAGTAGTAAACATATAAAAATCCCATTGTGAGACAAAAATAAAATGGTTGAAACTGTTTCAGTTAGACCCCTACATAAGTAATAAAAACTGTAAGCATACAATAACGACCAAGAAAAATAGATTTTTGGTACTACTTAAGCTCTCATCATAGCTTTAACAAGCCCTGTTAAACAGAAAAGAACTAACAGTATGACGCTTTCTAACAACGCATCAAAAATCCTTGGAAGTCATCCCTGCAGATGGAACTGAGAAGCTATATGCTAGACATATTTTCTAAACTATTAAACAGTTTGGAAAATGTGAACATATGATTCCTGTGCATCCTCTACAGACAACTACACGTTTCTTATAGAAAAAAGTGTGCTTTCTCATGAAACTTCAGGAAATTTTGAGAACAAATAACTTCTTAATCAATCCACTTCTCACATTAATACCCAGAAGCTAAGAATGCCATTCTTCTTAATACATTGAAGGACTCAATAAGAGTGGGAGTTGGTAAGAGAGAACCTTAGCATTCACAGAAATAATTTATTAGATGCAATAAAATTATATCCCTTTATCTATGCATGGATATCTCTTAAACCTTGAGTAATTTTCTCTCTGTTAAAGCAAAAATCAGGTTCAAGTATAATTTTATATAGTACATGTGAAAAGTTGCACAAAATTGTCAGCTTAGTTGCCATACTGTTCTCTTATCTGTAGAAAAGTTAATGTAAGAGACATTTGGAAAAGAAGGTATCAAAATGCAACAGAGTTCTTGACATTTTAACAATGATAGGAAAATATTGTTTTCATGAAGTATATATATATACATATTATTTCCTATCACAAAACAGAAATAGGTGGCTATTCTTGGTGAATGCTGTCATGTCAGCTGAGCTTACACTTCCATGGATAGCCGTTGACATTTGTGTTGTTGTTGTTTTCTTGGTTAATTAGCATCTGTTACATCCTTCCATTTTCTGACTGCAGGTTATCGGAAACAAATGTAAGCATCAAAAATCATTCTCATTTTCATCTTTTCTTTCCCAAGCCCCCAGATCTGGGCTTTTTAATTTCTTCACCCACACTGACATCTATCTCCTATCTATATTATTCGGCAGACTCATTTTGAAGAAAATCGCTTTAAAATTTACAAGACAGCGAAATGGATAATATTAACTGATAGATGTCAAGAAAAGGCTTTTGAGAAAGTACATGCATGCTTTGTATGAAATCTTAACTGCGTTTTTGTGACTAGGTTACAGGAAAAAATCCACCATTTAATTTGAACTGGTGGCATTGCTCTCCTCTTCTCATGGCAAATTATATTTAGATATTTTTAGTGCCAGCTCAAATCTTGAAGTAACTTTTGCTGAATCTATGCATTTGGACTAATTCTTCTCTAGAGCATGATGCACTTGTTCTTTGAGATGCCTGCTTTCCTAAATATTAAACCTAAGCCATCTATTCATCACTGGCACCTTCAGGGACTTTTATAAAAAATCTCTGTGAAGAACACCTTGTAATTGGTATTTAATTCTTCAGTAAATGTCTCTGGAAGCTACAGATGTGTGATATTTATTGTATATATTGATTTCTTAACAGTATGCTTATTGGACAACATCTGGAAAAGACAGTAAAGTCCCTGATGGTTTAATTTAAAACCAAATGATGATATCAAACAATACAAAACTTAAAAATCAGTGGGCTTCAAAGACTAGAAGAGCCCAAAATCAGGAAAATAATAATTAGCTTTATCCTAACAATTAAAGACATACTATTTGACATACTGTTATCATAGTATTCAAGTCCTTACCTAAACCTGTAAAATTATCCACTGCAAATAGCATATAATATTCAAATTACTATTGAGTACATTAGTCATTTATTACTAAAATGGATTAGTTTTGAAAAGAGAGTCAAGTTAAAAAATTAAAAATCTACATATTTTGTCATGAAAGGAGGAGAATTCAAGCACTTAAGTGTAAAAACTAAATACATGATGGTTTCAGATTAAAAAGGAGTAAAGTTTGTGTGAAAAAAAAAACTTTCTAATGTGCAGTGATAATAGAGGTAGGAGTCATAAGTTGCCTGATTTGTAGCAAAATAAATAAATTTCAGTTTTTTTCTACTAGGTGTTCGAAATCTGATTTTGAAAAATGTGCTTGACTTTAGGTTTTTACTCTCAAGCCAAATTTTGTGTCAGTAGGACCCAATGTTCATGTGACTCCACCTGATCACAGCCCTCAACAGGAAGTAACTAGGACTTGCCAAACGTACCAAAATCCTTTGCAACTCACACTAATTAGTGAGTATGCCTGCTCTTATTCATTAGGATAAGCCTACAGCATGTTATCTGTGAGGAGAAGGCATTTTTCTCTGAGTATCCTCCCAGAAATGATGTCTGCTGTGGTTGTTGGGACTAAAAGCGGTGCTTTAGTTTGTTTTCTGTAACTGGAGGCAGAAGTCTTGCCATGATACTGGCCCTAATGCCTATCACATGCAGCACTAGGAGCACATACTTCTGTTACTGATGCAGCTTAACAAGTCTTTCTGGCATTGGGAAGATCCCAGGGTGCAAATAGGTATTATACATTGTACCTCACACTTTTTCCTCCCTCGCCTCGTGCATCCCAATCAGAGCAATGCCCCTCAAAAAATAGTTATTAATTATCATTTCAGGATAATCAGAAGCTCAGAGGGTTAAATCTAATACACAGTTTTGTATTGGAAATAAGTTTATTAGAGTATGTTGGTATGTTTGCTGAGGACACCAGAGAGGTGTTCCACTAGGACAAGGACTTTTAGATGTCAGCTGTCACAGGAATGTTTCAGCAGCCTGAACTTCAGGTGAATGGGCTGCCTCTAATTTGCAATCACACGTGCCAGCTTGTCAAACCACATCACCTACTAAATTGCTATACCTAGGGGGCATGGGCAGGAACACTGTTCTCTCCAGCAAATCTGTAATTTGCTCTGACTTTCTTCACATACAGAATGGATCATGTCCCCTTTTTACTTCTTTCGAGCAGTGGTCTCTGACTCTCTTTCATGTCTTATTTCACCCAGCTTCAGCCTGTGGGCAAACATCAAGTCATGTCATCCAATGTAATAAATCCTAGAATCCAAGTTATTATACAGCGATTTTGGCTGATTCTCAGAATAATATTTCACACTCCTAATAGCCCTCACATGTGCTCTCCCTCTTTCTTGGCACAGAAGATACCCCTTGAATCTTGAAATGCCACTTATATCACCTCTAAAATCTCTCTGTTACAGACTTTACCTCACAGGAGTTTTCAGCAAGCTGTCAGACATGGAAAATTAAAACTTAAACACTTTCAGAAAAGTTTAAACAGTATGAATTCTTCAAAAGGCCAAACACATCTGGTTTTTCATCAGCATTTGCACATATGTCTAACAATAAGCATAAGGGAAATGTATCTTGACAAGGGATACATTTTAAATAGACTATTTAAAATAAAATAAATAAATAACCTCCTTTCTGACCTGCTCAGTGCAGTGTTGTGGCCTGATTGTCTGCCAAAGTCTAAACAAATTGGGGAAATAATTTAATCTTTTATGTTCAGTTCATTCATAAAAACATTTGTGGGGGAAACAGTGACATCATTCACCCGTTTACACATTGGTCTTCAAACTCTTATCCTCAGCTCAAGTTTTCTTTTATCTTTTTAGCTTTTTTGCCAAAAGGTAAGTCAGTAGCAGAAGATAATTTCTACGTGCTTACCCTATCTTAAGGACTGTTTTTGTCTCCCCTTGATTCTTTGAAAAAGCAGGAAAGAAATGGAGAGGAAATACGCCTGCCTGAGACATCAGTAACAGGAATGAGTTTGATAAGTTACAATTGTCGCTTAACCATTGATTTGGGCCCAAGGCTGAGAATCCCTCTCAGGATCTATATGTCTGGCTTGATGTTTTCCTTCAAGTGTGTCAGCAGAAAAAAAGAGAGGAAGATATATTAGCCTTTCCAGTAATACGAAGTTATAAAATACGTTTCACTTTTACCCAGCTACAGTCTGCTGGCATGCTAAGCCATGGCTGTATTTGGAACTTCCTATCTGTATATTCTGGCAGATTTCTGTATATTCTGGCAGATTCATCCCTTTGCAGACCTTTCCTCAGGGAGACTGGTGAACAGCTCCAGAGAAAGCAGGCAAAGCACTCCAGCAGGTGTTAGGAATGCTCTCATGTGAAGAGAAAGGTATTGAATATTAGCATTTTGGCTCTTCACAGCAGCATTACAGTTTAGGGACTTGTCCCCCATAATGGGTCATGAGACAGGAAGACAACCCAATGAAACAATGTGTAGTGAAAAGCACCTTGTTTTGATGGGAATAAAATAATCTTTCCACTCAGTTTTCACACAGAAATAATATTTTACTATTAAATATGTACATATATATTTTAAATTGAAGTCACTTTCACATTATGAATTTGCGTCCATATTCAAGGCTCAGTTTAGGCTCTGGGATCTTTCTGAGCCAAGGTTGTTGAAAGAATTACTGTGTATCACAAGAACATGTTGTAAAACATGATGACATGAACTTCAACAAAATGCTTAAGGTGGCAGATTGTTTGCTTTCACAAAGTTTTCTTCAGCTTTATAAAGTTTATTTGCTGAGGACTGTTATGAATTTCCTGCAGAACAGTTAAATAGGAAAGAATCAAGTGAGTGGATGACTGTGAAGTAAACACTTGCAAGGTATCTATATTCTGACTTTAGGAAAAGTCTATTTTGTAATTACACAGTGATTAACAATTGTATTTGTATTTTCTTATCTTGGTGTCATAAACATCCCCCTTTTTGAAGCTGGCATTAATATGAGCTTTGAAAAAGAATACCGATAGCTCTTTTGAATGTTGAACAATATTTTCTTTGAGGATTATGGAAATTAGTTTTGAAGTCTCATTAAATGATAATATTTAAACCAACTCTAAAACCAAACTCTAAAAATTCTTTACTAAAATTCAGATCAGTGGAGCATGAAGTTGGTAGGTAACACATTGTTAGATATGGTGCTCATACTTCTATATTCTGTAAATATTTTATTTGCATCCAATATTTTCAATGTACTAATTGTCTGATATGTCCTTCAATTTTTTTCATAGTTTATTTATGAACCAATTTATATATTCTTGATGTTAAATTCTCATTTTTTTTAGGCAAATTAGACTATGCATCAAGGGAACATTTAGTCTGATAGACAGATACTGACTGGAATATAAGTAATTGGTTTAAGATAGTATAATAATATTTAAAAGATAATTAAGTATAAATTGGATTCTTTAATCATCCAATCACTGCTTACAATCCTAGTACTGTAATAACACTGTTTTTCATACAGACCAAAATTTAAACTGTTCATAAGCTTCTTTTCTTATCATGTGATATGTTAAATGTGTGACAATTGACTATGTCAAAATGTGTGTCAAATTAGACAGCCACTAAACAGATTTATTGTAAAGCCATTTAAATTATCTTTTAAAGGAGCCAGGAGGGAACTGTGGAAATACTTGATAAATCATAGTAATATTAAAGAATGTCAGAAGTAAGCTTTTGGGGATTTGAGTTTGGGTGTCTACTCACTTATTATCAAAACACATGAAATTTCCTGCCACATCTGAGAGGTAGAGAAATTGCACTAGTCAATGCATGTATTAAAGAGAATAAGAAAGCAGCAGCCCTCAAAAGGCAAATAAAAACAAAAAAGAAGTTGGAAGATGAAGATAACCCCCTATTCCCAGATGAATCTTGCAATATTTGTTTTCCATTCATTTTTATTTATAGAGAATTGGGTTCCTTCATAAATATAGAAACAAAATTACATACAAATGAAGAAAAAAAGATAAATAACCTTGGACACTTTGTAGATTGTTTACAACAATCTGTTTCAACTGAGTAGTAAATCAAAAGCTGCTTTGTTTAATGTCAACCGATTTAAGATTCTGAACTTATGCTTTAGTCTAGAATTTATTAACTATGTAAATATTGTTAATTGTAAATACATTATTGAATAGAAACACTAAACAAATCTTCCTGTGTTCACATTTCATTCTTCTTTGGAGATCTCCTTATTGTTTGCCAGGAATTTACTTTTATTCTTTGGAACATTTCAGTGATGAGCAAACCTTTCAAAAGGAACACCAGTACTTTGATTTATTTTGAAGGCATTCTCATTAAACTGTGTACTGCTATATTGAAATACATGATTACTCTAAAAGTGCTGACACAAATATTTTTTCATATTACACTTTAAGTTAGTTGATTTTCTGAGAATGTTAAATCAAGGACATGAATATACACTTCATCTGCATAGAGATGAAGATGCTTCATATATTCATTATTTCTTCCTCTGCTGACAGTTTTATGTATATAGATTTTTTAAAGTAAATGTACTAAGCAAGTTCTTAATAAAACTACCAGTTTTATAAATCTACAACACTGTAATTTTTTTTTTTTAAGTTCAATTACAGGAATAAACATCTCTATTAGCAATAACTGTACTAATAGACTTCCCAGTAAATATTTCACCACAATTGAATAAACTAACACTAACATTCATTTGTAGCCTTTTTGTGTCTAACTGTCAGCTGGCAATTTTTTTCTAATTTTGCGCCTGCTTGAGGCATTAGTAATTTGCTATGAAATAGATGGAACAAAGTCTTTTAGGCTTTTTCTCCATACAAATTATTCCTTTTTTTGTTTTTTTCTAGATGGTATTTTTCAGATTAATATGAACTTTACAAAAAAGGACTTTCTGTATTTTGGACATTGACTATAAACAAGCATAGAGTGTGTTAGAAGCATGCAGACTGATTTTAAACACATTTTAACAGAGGTTTGTTGAGACATTAGTCTGTTAATGTTTCTAAAGCCAGGTACTGTGTGTACTTGTGGTTTGCATAGCTGGTTACACACTGGTCTGCTACTAGAGACTGAATGCCATTAGTTTAACTGGAATACCACATTCTGAGGCTGTGAATGAAGTTGAACTTTATGATGAATAGTCTGGTCATTGTGTCTGATTCTGAATATTTGAGTATATGAAATTGTCAGAGTTAGAAAGAAAATAATTACTATTATCCTAAAGAGTCCTATTGTTATTTAACATAATTTTTCTTTTAATCTGTAACCAAAAATTGTATCATTAAAAATATGTGGTGAAAAAATTTAATTGCCAAAATAGAAATTACCTGTATTATTATGATTTCTCCAGTAGCTTTTGATTTCTTCACATGCTGCAAAACATATAAACAGATCTTTGTGAAATTTACTCTGCTTTTAACTTCTGAGTCCTCCATGCTCTGAAACTGTCATGAGGATTTAGATTTTTTTTCAAATTTAATGATTTTTTTTGGATATCCTTCATCAATATCATGAAAGTAATTATCTGGTTACTTGTTAGAAGTTGTTTAAAACACATTTGGTTGGCTGGTTTGTGGTGTTTTTTTTTGTTTTTTGTTTTTTTTGTAAAGTAAAAAATTTGCTTTTCTTTCTTCAGTTATCACTGCTTCTTGAATCTCATCAGACAAGCTGGGAGGTAAATTAGGATAGCTCTTTGGATATCATTAATGAAGACAGGGTTAGAGAACACTGAATTTACTTTTTTACTGATTTGTATAGTTCCAGTTATATATGCTCATTAAACTTTTTATTTTTACTGAAAAGAAATATTATTTTGCTTATCTTCTAAAGGTGGCTTCATTCTTTTCCAGCCACAACAATGCAGAAGATTTCACAGCACCACTGATTTTTTCCAACACATATCTACAAATAAGACTAATAATTCTTCCAAATTCCTTCTACAATATATGACTTCCTCAAATATTTTGGGAAATATATGAAAATGACAGCACTATCCATCAAGTCTTATATTTGAATTCCTTAACTCATCTGAAGATTTTTCTTCATTATTTTCTTTGCAGTGACACAGGCCTTTACTTCTTGAATAATACAGTTTTGGAGAAAAAAAAGTAATTTCTTTAGCAAAAAATGTCTCATTATTTCTACTACTAGCAGCAATAATTCCTGCACTAACAACTTGCATACAATTTGTACCTTCAAGCATTTAAACTTTTTCTACATTCTAGATGAAAATACTGCAGATTTGAAGGCCGGTAAAGTGGAGATTTGCAAATTGCCACAAGATTAAAAAAAAATAAAATTTTGGATGTCTAATTAAAGAGAAAAGTAAAATGGGAAAGGCTATTAGAAGTGAAAAGATACAGAAGCAGGGCCAAAATTAGTGGAGACCCTGAGATATCACTTTGACAGAGATAATTTCAAGAAGAAAGAAAATAGGCAATAGATAGGAAAGAAACAAAGAAGCTGAGACTAGCAGGATAATGCAGTAGAGGATTGTCATTCAACACAGTGCAGAACAAAAGCATCTGACTTATCAAATGGAATATCTTCCTTCAAACACAGAAAATAGCTGGAAGCTCAAAGACTGATTATTGAGTTTTGGTTAAATTTTATTTTATTATTCCAAATCCCTAAGCCTCAAGTGATGGTGGGTTCTGCTTGTGTGAGATACTTATTATCATAGCACTGCTACAGATTTTATGTGTGTTTAACAGCTTTCAAAGTAAGTAATTTTATCTTGGAGTGAAAGCAAAACATTTTGTGATTTTGAGTGAAACAGAGTCAGATTACTTGATCCTCAAGTTTCAAGTTAGTCCTTCTGGTCAGAAGCAAAAAACTGTCAAAACTCTTGTTACAGAAATCTTCATAAAAATCAATAAATCACTGTAGAACAACCTGACTTTGAAAAAACATGTATTTTAACAAATTGCATGTTGTCAAAAGTATTTTGGCCATTTGAGATTGTCCATTCAACATTTTCTGTGGGGTTGTGAAACTCACTCCTACCTTTACACTTTCCATTGGAGACCTCATTTCTGAATGCAAATATCTAAATTTTAGTTTTCTGTAAGTTTAGAAGGTCTTAGATAACAGGTCTCTGTGACTGGATCCAGAAGAGGAAACTACAACAAAAGTTTTGTGAAGCAAAAAAATGTAGCAAAAGATGACGAAACATTTAGAAAACTATTTAGTTTAACAAAATATTACCCTGAAAGTTTTAAAGCGTTTGCATTGAGTTCTAGTTCACTTCATTCAAATACATAGGAATAAAATTTAGGTATCTTTGAACTTAATATATAGGAACACAGGGTCTTCACCTGCCTAAAGTTTTTATGCAAAGAAGATGAAAATGCACAGGTGCACACACACATGCACATAATTTTTATATTTGTGGCAGTGCTTTCAATATTTTCAGAGGTTTGTCTTTTAAACTAAATTTGTGGAAATAAAAATAGTAGATTGATATAATTTGATACAGATATTACAGAAGTTTCCTTGGATATTACCAGTCCCTGTGCTTTAAGTGGCAAATAATGAAACAAACATTTGTTGTAGGTGTTTTTTATGGCCAGCACAGTCTCTTTCAGTGTAGCCAAACACTCAGAGAAGTTGGAACTTAGCTCATGGCAGCAGTAATAGATTTCTGTGCTGAATATACTTTTCATTTGATTACGTCTGGTATTCAAATGTTGAAAAAATATGATAACCTATGGTATAGATATTTTACTAAATTGCCTATGAGTAACTATTTACACCACATATAAACAAATGTATTAGATGGACTACAACAATATTAGCCAATGTAATATAAGCTCATATTTTTTTCTACCATGCCAAAATGCCAAAACGTCAAAGTGCCAAAAGTACATTTAGAAATGTAGAAGGCATGGAATATACTGTTCCTTCATGCAGGCTAGTATAATTTAAAATTGAATTTATATATGCATGCTTCTTAGGAGTAAAAATCCATAATTTAGAATTATATATGTGTACACAGTAAAAAAGTTACTGTAACATCCTTTGCTTTGGCATTTTCCATTGGCTTTAGAGACTTTCTGGATTCATTTTTCAAGAACAGGAAGAAATCCTCAGGGTTGGCTACATAAAAAATTATAGAGGATTAGAAAGCTACCAAAAGTGTTTGCACAAACTCAACGAAAAATGTCAATTAATGTTGCAAAATTTAAGATCAATTTCTGTTTGATGTTATGCAGTAATCTCCCTGAAATAATTTTAGAAATGCACTAAAATCTTTATGATATGGACAATAAGCAAATACAGATGTACATGTCATGGCTGTAAAAAAAGAAATTATATTTTTCTCCTTGCTTATAAACAAGTACGTTGTTCTTCACTCCTATTAATACTTATCACTTGAAGTTGCCTACAAAAATCAGTCAGGTTGCATCAGTATAAAGGCAAACTGAGCTTTAAAAACTTGACCTTTATAATGAGGCATGAAAAGGTCTTTCATTATTTTCTAAAACATTAAAAAAAAGAAACACTCCCCTTAATATCTCCTGTATTTTGAATCCTCTATTACTCAAAAATTGTGCTTCTAGAATAAAGAAGAAAAAACCCTTTTGTGTGATTATTTACAAAAATAATCTAGATATTAATTTTAATATAAAACATTAATACTTAAGTAAATCAAACAATAAAAAATGTGCATTGGTTGTAAAATTTTAGGGTATGTATAATTTGCTAAAAGTATCTATAAACTATTTTCCTTCTTTTTAAATTAAGGTTTATATCTCATACTTTTTAGGGGAAGAATTCAAAATAATAACCTTGAGTACATAAGAGAATATTTCCTGGGTTCCTTTAGTAAAACAGTGTAAAGTCACAGACTTTGACTGAGAAAACCAAGGATTTCCTTCAATTCAGTACAGTAGTATGTTGAAGAAATAGGTGTTTCAGAGAATCACAGTCTCAGAATGGCCAAATTTGGATGGGACCACATTGAAGCATCTGGTCCAACCTCCCTGCTCAAGCAGGGTCATCCCAGAGCAGATGGCAAAGGATTGCATCCACGCCATTCTTGAATATCTCCAGTGGGGTAGACTCCACAACCTGTCTGGAAAACCTATTGCACAGTCCAACGTTCTTCCTAATACACCCCAGGATGTCATTGGCCTCTTGGCCACAAGTCACATTCCTGACTCATGGACAGCTTGGTGTCTACCAGAACCCCCAGGTCCTTCTCCACAGAGCTGCTTTCCAGCAGATCAGCCCCAGCCTGTCTGGTGCCTGTGGTTATTCCCTCCACAGGACCCTGCAGTTGCCTTTGCTGAACTTCAGCTGGTTCCTCTCTGCCCACCTCTCCAACCTGCCAAGGTCCCTCTGAAGGGCTGCAGAGCCCTCTGGGCTATCGACCACTCCTCCCAGCTTTGTGTCATCAGTGAACCTGCTGAGGAGACCTCTGCCTCTTCATCAAGTCATTGATGAACAAGCTAAACAATCCTGGGCCCAGCACTGATAAACTATTGTTAGTAGTCTTCTTACCTAAATTTCTGTAAGATTTTTCCCCTCAATATTGACTTTCTTTGACAGAATTCTCAAAATCTTGATCTTTAGAAGATGCCTTCTAAATGCTGAAGCACTGTTGGAAAGAATGCAAAATGTCTTGATTATTTTTTTAATTTAAATTTATTTTCTAGAGTTAAAACTAAGATAATTAATATTAATTATTAATCCAATTTAATTAATTTCCATTAATTCATAATTAACGCCATTTAATAGTATAAAATTTATACCATCAGAATACAGAAATTATAACTATATTTCATCCAATATAGGAAAACTCTTTTTGCTACTTTTATGGATTTGAGAAGTGTAAGATATTCCTAATGTCTTTGGGGCATCATTTCATATCAGGAGATATGCATTTCCAAGGGCATCCAGTTTTAAAGAATTTCTCTTACTTGTCTTTCAAGGCCCATGTAGAAGTCTGTTCTATGAACACATTAGTTTGTCCAACAGAAAAAATGGCTTTGGTACATAAATTTATCTTTTTTGGAGCCATCTTTGCCTTAGGAAGCCCCAAGGCCATGCAATTCAAATAATATCTGAGAGCATCGTTTTGGTTCCTTAAGTTTCAGCTGACAAGGTGCCCTTGGTGCAAAAAAGCTTAGGGCATCAGACTAACACAGTTTTAGAAAACAGAAAGGGATATCTTTAGGAAAACTATGAGACTGTTTGACTTAAACACCCACATTAAGTCAGATAATTATATTAAACCTCTCAGTTATGGCCAAAGAAATGTGCACTTTAGGGTGTTAATCCATGCCAAATAAAAATACAACTAAATGAACAAACAAATAAACAAGCAAACTTCCCCAAAGTTGCCTTAGGGCATCAGCTTTGTTCAGGTAGCTTTTTGCTAGGATACCCCAATGGCATAAATGAATAATAAAAAGCAGTAGACAGCCCATATCCCGGGTGGACCACACACACATGAAGTGAAAGATAAAGGAGCTCTGTTTTCACATAATGGGTTTTTTATGTAAGGTAGGAAGAATGGGAATTAAAAAAGAAAGCAGAGATGGATGTTAGATGACAACTTGAAACAAAAATGAAGAAGACAGAAGGCACAGCAGAGGATGAGGATGAGAAAATAGAGGAAGAAGTGGTTAAAACAGGAGGAAGGAAGGCAGGTGCTTCAGCAGCATGAGACAAGAGGCTCTCTGCATGTTATAGTATTATACACTATAGCAGCACTGTATTATTGTCATATATTATATGTATAATAACACTTTTACAGAAAAACTTCTGATATAAGCTGACTAAACATTTCAAAACAGAATGTAAAAGCTTAGTTTTCAAAAGATTATACTTTTACTGAGATATAAGAAGATTATGCAGTTATAGATCAGCCAGAAGACAAGAATTATAAATAGGATAAAATATTCAGCAAAAGTAGATTGCATTCAGGCAGATCATATGTAAAAGCTGAATATACAAAATAGCACCAGAAAGGATTCCCATATTTTATGTTTGTTGATTCTTGTAAGAATCATGGCAAATGTCTTAACTGAGACTTTTGAGAGACAGATGAAGGTAAAGAAGGAAAAAAGAAGAGGAAAAAAGTTACTGTGACAAAAAAAGACATTAAATCATTGTTTCTAGTCCCATCTTTAGATCACTGATAATAAACATTTTTTCCTCCTTCTTGTACTAAACTAAATATTGATTATGCAATGGTTCAGTTCAGTTTAAGCTATTAACTTCTCCAGTGATTTGTTGTTAATGTCCCAACAATAATATAAATGTTTTGCTGATGTTGTAATCCGTTTCTCTATTAGTACCCCATGTTATTTTGTTTAATTTTTCTGAAGATATGAATGCAGAAGCAACAGAGTTTTCCTGTCCAATATTTTGTATCTGTCCTTATACAGAATATAAGATATAAAATTACAAGGTAAAGTACTTCCTCTCAGGAACATCCAAAAGTAGTTTGTAATAACTCTGGAATTTGCTTTGTGGAACACATTGCATATTATTCAAGCCATATAGCAGAGGTTTCTTGTACACAGGCAGTAAGGATGTTTATCCTACAGATATTTACCATCTCAATCAATGCCATGAGAGCTTGAGCAAGAAGGGCAAAGGACAGTTCTTCACACCTTGCAGGATCAAGCAAGCTGATAATACTAAAATCTGAGATAAGCACTTGTGACATAAAATATGGGATATACTAATATCCCATATATTTGGGATATATTAAAGTCTTACTTATTTAAATCATCTTCATTGAGTAAGGAAATGCTTCATAGAAAGAATGCTGTTTCAAATTAATATACTTAAAATTTTAGGAGAAAAGCTGGTATCATCCCAAGTACCCCATTTTAGTGGCTTGCAGAATTTTTATTTAGCTACAAGCTAATTGCTTTAAATTAGAATTTAGCCACTGCTAAGAGATCAAAGCACTCAGGAAGAAAGATGACATACACATTTTTAATTGACTTTTCTGAACATGAGGAAATAGGGCCTTTTGAAGCGAGAACCTCAGAAAAATAGACTTCTCATATACTGACTCCATATAAGATATTGATTCCTTATTTGTTGGTAGCCGAGGTGAGTTGAATGTTATCTGAAGGGCTGGATTTCTGCTAGCTGCTGAAAACCTCAGACATACAGCTTTCTGAAGAATTCCAAAGTGTTTAAAGAAGAAATATTATGGTATTCTTCTCAAAAGCATCCATGTGATACATGCTACATAACACTATTGCAGTAGAAATAAGAAAAAAAAAGAATTAATTCTGTGTTCCACAGTAAATCTGCCATACTTTTCACATTGCTAAAGGTTCACAATTAAAATTATTTACTAAGAGAATGAAGATGAAGAAATCTATATAAATATCATTAGAGTATTTGTAAAGAGTATTTATATGTTTGTATCATATATATTTGTTTGTATAACATGCATAGAGTATACATGAAGTAAAAGTATAAAACATAATGAATTATAGCATGCTTTAAAAGTATTCACAAAATTAATAATTTATCTATTAAATTTTTACATCAGTTTCAATGTTTCAGGTGTACAATAAATCTTGAGTATCAACATAAATGGAGATATTAAAAAGGAAGATTATTAGAATAATTATTTCTTGCATGTACTTTTCACACTTATAATTTAATAAATAAAGGAGCATTCAGTTGAACTTTTAAGTTGATTTCAGTCATTAACTTTTAATCATACAAACACTTGCAGGGGCCTCTACTTGTTTACTAGAGGGAAGATAGAGCTTGCTTCTGTGTATCTACCGGGTAAACCAGAAAATTCTAGGTAAATTATTTAACTGTCATTTAACATTTCTACAATGACTTCAAGGGTCAAAAAGAATTCATAAAAAAAAAAAAAAGTAAATACTATTATCTTAAAATGTTATATACAGGAGAAATCTAAAAACTTTCTGGTTATTCTATTTTTAAAAAAATCTCTGGTGTTTAAACTCTTTATCACAATATTCCTACCAGAGAGATAATAAATCCTTCTATGATCCTGTTGCTTATTTCTCTAATTCTTGGCTAGCATGGCATCTAGAAGCATGTGGTACTATTTATGTTTTAGTGTTACCAAAACCATCCAAATCATGCTAAAATAAAAATGGGGAAAAAATAATGATGATCTCTATATTCAGAACAGTGGAAGGAATTTAAATCCTGTTGCCATCTGCATAAAAGTGACATCTGAGTGAGATTGAAAAAGGAACTATTGAAAGGCTGTTAGATAAATGAGGGATTAAGACAAGGATTAAACCCTGGAAGACAGATAGCATGAAAATTCTAGTACGTGGTGCAGGTCACTGCATCACAGAAGATCTCAAGTTGGAAGAGAACCATAAGAGACGAACTCCCTGTTCCTCACAGGAGTTTCTCAAACTAGACCATATGACTAAAACATCATGCAGATGCTCCTTGAACTCTGCCAGGCTTGGTACTGCCACCACTTCCCCGGCTAGCCTGTGCCAGCAACCAACCACCCTCTCAGTGAGGAGCACATTCCTAATGTCCAGCCTGAACTTTCCCTGATGCAACTTCATTCCATTTCCTTGTATCATTTTTTTGGTCACCATAGAGTAGATACCAGCCTGACCATCTCCACTGTAACCTTTCACAGCTGTAGACTGTTACGAGGTTACCCCTCAGCTTTCTCAGAGCACCCTACAAAGTTGTCACTTGATGGAAAGAACAGGTGACAACAGCTGGTTCAGAATTGCAACAGGGAGTTTGGGCAGACAAAGACTGATAACAGGACAGTGAGGGTCACAACACCAAGGATGTAATGTTACTTCCTGTTTCAAATGCCTTGTACAAAATATTGTGAAAGCCTGTGTTCAGTTCAGTCAACAAGATAAGGAGTGACAGCAGCAACAACAGTGGCAACTATTAAATTCTGGGACAAATCACAAGACAAGGAGTTCCCAGAGTCACAGAAACCTGAGACAGCAGAGATCCAGCAAGCCCTAGCAGTTCTCCAAGTGGGGCTGACATCATGAGGATGTTGGCAGAGCATCAGAGGAGATGGAAATGGCTCTAGGGAGCATGAGTGACCAGGAACACAGCAAACGGAGCAGGCCAACAGGACGTGGTGTGTTAGAAGTACATGACATGGCAGTTTGTGTGACAGTCTGTATAGGATGGCACAGCCACCCTCCTGACTCCTGGGGCAAGCTCACCTGGTGGTTTTTGCCTGCTCAATTAGAACAGACCCAGTGATGTTTTCGATGTCAAAAGCCATCACAAGAAGGAGCATGGAGACCCAGATGGAGCTCCATCAGAAACATCCAGCTGCCCTGGGCCCTGGGCTCTGGCTTTAGAGAGAACTTGAGCCTGATGTTAGTACCAGAGGGCAGCAGAGGTGACACCTGTGTGCAGTGTGACCAAGTGGATGATCTGCCCAGCCTGGTGGCAGAGCTTGGAGAGCCTCAGTAGTATCAGGGTGTGAGAGACTGATGGAATTGCACTCTTCAATCCCTGGGAAGTGCAGCAGATGGAAGCTTTGCAAGAGTCAGAATTCTGACCCTCTTGTCATCAGGCAGAAGGAGAGGACCTAAAAGATGGGGGAAATGAAAACAGATCCCTGCTTGGAGCAGCAGGAGAAGTTCCTTCTGGCCTCCAGTAACTTTACAGATACCCTTACAGAATAGAAGGTATAAGGCTCTGGAACTTGATAATGAAGATTATGGGGGTTTCCTAGAGGAAGTCAGTCAACCTCAGAACACGATATTTAATGTATTTAATAACATATTGAGGAATAACACACAGTTTTAAAATAATTTTTTTCTTCTGTTTATATTGGTTTGAAGCCAGATGTTCTACTTTCTCAATCACTAGTTCTGCCCACTAATAATGCTCTGCAAAAACTAGACTGCTTTAGGAATAACTTGGGTTTTGAATATGGATGGTCTCTTTTAAGTAGTTTTATGGTTCCCAAAACAATAAAATAATAACAGGGACATAACTTGTGCAGTCAGTAAATGTAGATGTCCCTAAACAGTCATTATAGACATCACTGGTTTATTTGATGGAGATAGCTCATTATTTGTGGCTGTAGCATCTGGCCAAGCACTCTTAATATTATTTGAGAGTTTATTGTCAAAGTATTCAAATGCTGTGAACCGTATTTCTCCCTATAGATGAAGATGATTTTCTTAGAAGAGCACAGCAGCTTTTTGCTTTGTGAGACATAAAATGGCACTTACATATACAAAACAAACCAAAAAAATATCATTGGAAATCTATTAGAGATGTTGTATTTTGTAATAAAATGTGGTTTCCTTTTTGGTAAACATTTGTGAGGGGATGGGTTAAAACAGTTATGACAATAAAATGCTAAGAAGAGCATGAACACAAAGGCAAGTTTGTATATTTTTGCCATATTTCAGTGATATTGATTTTGAATACTAAAAATGCATACAATCTGATTTCTTATAGGCAAAAGCATGTAAACGCAATCCTGCCAACGTTTATGCATGTGCTTACTCAGGTCAGTGAGACAATTTATGAATTGCAGCCAATAGGTCTATTTTTATAAACAGTTACTACCTGGCATTGTGCTCACTACTCAAAGGGTAATGGATTATTCATGGCAACAAACACATAATCTACTAACAAATGATGGCAGGATGGGTCTTAAGACCATTTGCAGGATTCATGTTGTCCGTTACTAAATTGTCTCTCCAAGTAAAATGAATTTTCAATAAGAAATGAGTTGCATAGGTACAGAGTAATCACTGGGTTTTGGAGTTTATCATTTTACATTGCATTAGCCTCTCTGGAAGCCTGGCTTCATTTACAAGAAGAGCCTAAGGTATTTTTCGAACTAAAAATATGGTTTTCTTCAAATGTTATCAGCAAAATAAAGCTGAGCAAAAGTTGAAAATGTTAACATATGTCAATAAATTCACTTTGTATCCTTTCAATTTTTTACATATACTATGGTGAACAGAGCAGCTCGTCATCAGAGTATCAAAAACTGATGTAAACTAATGGGAAATGAGTGTAATTTGCAAGAATATAGATATTTTTACTGCTTAGTATCATGTCATAAAAATCTGGCTAACGAGAAAATCAAAAAGTGCTCATATTTACGTTGTTTAGGTATTATTAACGTTATAGTTATAGCTGTGATGGTCAGAAAGTTCTTAAATGTAAGAAGCTGTGTGCAGAAAAGTTATACCAGCTTTTGTTAGACCAGCTGAGAAAGCCTGAGAAAAATGAAAGATTTGGTGGGCTTTTTGGGAAGATTTTCTTTATACCACTGAGTCAAAACCTCTGCTTATTTTCTATTTTTCTGGGGTAGCTATTAGCTATTAATTTGTCTTTTAATCCACACCTCATTCATTTGCTTCTCTGTAGCTGTGAAAAGTGGTAAATCTGATACAAGCTCATTTATTTGTGCCTGGAAATGTAAATCCAGCTGCATGTTTCATCATCATACAGCAAGGTGTCAATTGGATCCAAGAAGACCTTTGGAATCCTGACAAACCACTTTGCAATCTTTTAATAAAAACTTATAGAAAAGAATACCTCATTATGATTAAAAAATAAAAGAAAATAATTATTCAGTAAGCTTGGAGTTTATTTCCAGGAAGGGAGTGATAAAAGTAAAAAATTTTCTAATAGTTTATTTTTTTAAAATTAGTTTTACTCTCCATGAAAAAGCACCTGCTGTCAACTATAGTGTTAGTAGAAAGAAAATATGTGCCTCTCAGAAAAGTGTGTGCAGTGATGCAAGTTCCTTTCTACCACCAAAATTAATTTCCACCTGAGACCCATCACTCAAAAGCAGAAGCCTGTAGAACGTACGCAACTGCGGGTTTATCCCCTGCAATTCATTAAAATATCTTCTAGAAGTAGAGGCTCCGTTTTTATTCAGAATACAAAGAGTATATACAAAGCCCTAAAGAGCAGCGTCAGGAGACTGATGGCTCCAGGTCCCAAATTCAGAAGCAGTTTAATCCTTTTTTAATAAAGTGAAGCACATTCCTACATTTCACCTTGTCCTACGCTGTGTTTATCAGAACTGTCTGAAATACTGATATCGAAGAAGATAAACAGCATTATAAAGTTATGTCATAAATCACTCAGAAAAATTGAGAGGACTGAAGTAAAGCACAAAAAACCATCAAAAGAGTGAAGCTGTTAAGGATGCATCGAGCTGTGGGTGAGGAGAGTAACTGAACTCCCAAACACACGAATCCTGTCTTACCAAGAAGTTTCCAGGTGTACTGCTGCAATCAGAGATGCAGCCTAAAGGCACGGGGGCTGCTGGTGATGCCTAATCAAAGAGAGGAGCAGGTGCTGTGCTAGAATCCCCCTCAGGCTCTAGAGAACTGTGCTAGAAATCTTTGCAGCCATAGCGTACCAGCGGGAGGAATTCATTGCTAATGTGTGTTTTGAGTAAGAAAGCGAGGCTAATTGTATTTATTATGTCAAGACATGGTGTTGGCAAAATGAAAGCCATGTGAGGATAAATTTTAGGATGTGAGTTTATTCATACCTTCATACCTGAATTATCCCTTTCTAATGCAGCTCCAGACTTCCACATTTTCAGTTTTGAATGATGCTCATCAAGATCTTGTGAAAAGCCAATGGAAGCATATAACAGAATTTCTAACGATGAAGTATAATTTCCTAACATCTTCTATGATGCATCCACAAGATAAATTGCATACATGTAAATACACATCTGGGGTTCATAAAAGCTTTAGGAATGCATTCCACAAAGTGTTGCTTTCAAAAGTATCATTATGTTTCCTCTCACTTTAAATTCAAATAATTTCTGATGGAAGGTGTTTGTAATTAACAAAAATGGATTGGGAACTAAATGAAAGCTAACTTTATGTGAGCCAAGGGAACAACAGTAGAGGCAAAAAGCTAGCAGCAGTAGCAGATATATATCGCAGCACCCACATAATCTGCTTTAGTTTTCTAAAAATACATAGCAGTGCACTGATGTTTATAAAATATGTTTGAAAGCACAATGCCAGCACCAGCATTACAGAAATGTACAAAGTTGCATGCTGAAAGCTGTGGTTAAGACTGTAAAAATACAAGTCAGGGCATACTCAGCAGCAACACCATCAACATCGCATTTCAGATCTTGTACAAATCAGCAGGAACATTACACAAATTCATATCAAGGTATGTTCAGAGTAATATCTTGGACTCTTACTGTTACAGCTAGCCCTTCTCTTTTATGCCTCCTGCTTTTCTTCATAATAGTTTGCAATGTGTTAAATTTATAATTCTCATTAAACAGAAACTGGTCCTCCTACCTTATATGTAAATTATCCTATGGTGAAATTCAGATCACAACAGATGTTCAGATAAGCAAATACAAAAAATGTGTGCAAAGTCCATATGAAACAACTGTATTTACACAAACTCTAAATACTTTGAAAATGTGTATATTTAATCTACTTCTTAATAAGAACTTCACTGAACAATTTGCTATCAACTTTTTAGTAGTGAGGCTTCAAAATAAATGCTGTTCTTCTTGCTGCTTCAGCTTCATGGAAAAGTATATAGGCATGAAAAAATTGACTAAACAGAGATTTCTTTTTCTTTCAGGGTTTGTGATGTTAACATTTTAGTGTGCTAGCATTTCTGTAACCACAAGAGGATTTTCAGTAACTTTATCCATATGTGATTTAAAAACCTGAGTTTCTCTATGCTATTAATCACTTTCAGTTTATGCAGAGTTGTTGAAGAAATTGTGGATCTTGCATTGCAAGATTCTTATCTCTGGAAAGACTAGGTTTGTTGCTACATACAATTTGTCATAGGGGTAATTACAAACAGCTAGCACGTTGTCACTGAAAGAAAACACCTGAACCCAAATCCTTCCTTAATAACAGCATTTTTACATTTTACATTTTAGATTTACATTCACATTTACATTTACATTCTAGAAATTTGGCCAGGGAGAATCCTCACACAAACAGTATCTCACATAAAGAAATTATGTTCTGCAGTTAGGTTGGCTGCTGCATAATAAGAGAACAATTTTGGAGAAGACTATGTGCCCAGTTCTGTGTTTTTATGTCACACACAGAGCTGCACCACCTACATCAAAACTGCTGTTGCATGCAGACCCCAACAACCATCAGCCAGGGCAATCAGGTTGTGGTCTCAGCTCCTGGCAGAGACTTCTTCTCAGAAACACTGCAGAAATATGAAATACATGTGAGGAACTGGGTCAAAGTTCACTTAGGCTATATTGCTTCAAAGTGTATTTTTGGAGACATATAACTGGATTCTGCAATCCTTGTATTGCTTGCATAGTCCAAAGGAAGAAAATTATTTTAGGAGGCCTGATGCTTTGGGCTGTATATAGACAAGAAAATTTCCAAACCAATATTTGTTTCACCTGAAGTAAGCCAGTCAGTATCACTGCAGAGTCTTACATCACATATCTCACAGTGCACCTATTTTTTTTTTAATTATTTTTTATTTTAAAGTTTTAAAGTGTTTATGACGGTTTATCATGGCTATGATTGAATACTACTGCTGGATTTTAGAGACATTAGTCTCTGAATCAGACAAATTAGATCATCTTTACAAGATCACAACCTCTTCCTGACTTTTCTAAGGACAACTTCCTGGCAGGCTGAAGTGCTATCAGAAGTTGATAAAAGCTTAGGAACAGCACTAAAAGCATGGTCCTAATTCTTATCTCTCTCAAGATGAACGAAGTTTTTGTCTTTTGTTTTTTTTCTTTTCTGTCTCTTCTAGGAAATTTGAACATCATATGACAGGATGTTTCTAAACCTAAAATGACTTTATCAAAATTTGTCCTAGGAAAAATCTCATCAAGGTGGCCTCTTGTCAGAAAAAGACATTTGGGTCTAATTCAGTAGCAAAGAACTCTCAGAAAGCCCTCGGTATCTACATATGCAAAAGATGGAGATATTAATCTGATTAGAATGGAATGGCAAAACTTCTGGACTTGTCAAATTCTTGCCTAGTAATTGAGAGGTATGAGAGACAGAAAAAAAAAGAAAAAGAAAAGCAGCATTAAATGGTACAGGAGAGGAAAATTCAAGATACGTGACAGGGTTGAACAGGACCTGCAAATAAAAATAAATGTTGTTTCCAACTCTTAATGCCATACAAATATTTTATTCCATTCAGAAGAAAACCTGCATTTTATATTACTTACATGTGTGGTCACTCAACTTGACAGACATATACCAAATTTCTTTTTCAGTGGCAGAAAAAGAAATAGAAATTAAAAAAAAAAAAAAATGCCAAGAGGATAATTGATTCCAAATAGAAAAAAAAACCAGCCTGGCTTTAGTGCTGTCTGTTGACTGATAAATCATAGATCAAAATCCCACCTATTAAATATTGAAGCAAGCCTTATATTCCTCAAGCATAGATTAGCACTTCAATGATTTGCACATACTAAAGACCATTTGAATCCAAAATAAATTCAAAATGTTGTACTGGTGTCTGATTCCATTTCAATTTTATAGTCATCTGCTTATGACAACTCCAATCATAATATTTCTGAAAAGAAGATGAACATTCATAAAGAGTGATTTTAAATATGAAAACCATAGGAATTTTCACTTTAACAGAATGCTTACTTTTTCTCCCTTATAGACCTCCAGGTATAAGGCAGATACATGGTCAGCAGCTCATATGTCTAACCTTTCCAGCATACAATTCACCTTTAATCTTCGACAGAATTTTTTTTCTACTTCATTTTCTGGAATAATTGGCTGTTGTTTACAGGCAGCAAAATTACCTTTTTATTCTGCAGATATTCTTTCTGCTAACAGTGTTTCTTCTCCTGTCTGTTCACAAATGGCATACCTTGTTTTTTGCAATAGAAAATGTGCTAACTTATGCAGGTCAAACATATCAAACAGATAATAAATTGCTGTCTGGACTGGCTTGCCAATGATAAGAATTTGAACTAAGGTTATGACAAATTTTCCTGGAGGCTTTAATTGTGTACTTGAATAGAAAGCAAAGAATTTTTTTTAAATAGGTGACATCTGCAATATACTTAGTTGTCCTCTACTCTTTCATTGAATTCTCTTTGACCTCAGAAGATACACACACTTTTTAATTCTTTGTTCACTTGATTAAAAGACAGAACCCATCAACACAATTAAACTACAATCAGTCTTCGAACTAAACCATATGTTCATTTTTCCTCATTACATAAAAGAAGTTGCAGGCCATAAAGTATCAAACATTTGCACTTACACATATTTTTATACGTTTATGAGACCAAGTGTTACATATATATTTTATGTTTTATATATCGATATAGATCTATATGTTATATATATCTGAAATTGTGTTTGAAAAATCCTGTGAAATACAGTGCACTTCATACTTGCTCACACTCAAAAAAGTTTGACCACAATTTTCAAACTGTTTAGAGCAATGGTCCCCAGGGATGGATTTTGCATTATTTAAATAGATGACTTTTGTTCTACACAGGAAGATTTTCCCATAAATGAAATTTCTAATTGTATTTAATACCGAAGAATGAGGCAATAGCATGCTTTATTTAATTTTTAATCTTAAAGCAAAAAAAATCTTATAAATTCTGCAATGATATTATGACAAAATTAGCATTTTTCAGCTGTCACAGTACTGTTCTTACACTAGATTTTTCAAGTTTAGTCTTAAATCAAGAAGTCACATGCTCACAACATTTGATTTTAGTATGGCATCAATATCTTCATTATTTATTTATTCTTAGGTAAAGGACAAATAATTTCATCCATAATGTACTTTTAATGAGATTTTTGTCATGGGGTAAATTTTGGGCAATGTTCTCTGCTTGGATAAATTGTTGCAGTGCCATTAGACATTCTGTTCTATAAAGTTATGATAATACCAGAGAGGATACATTTTGTATCTTGGCAGGCAGATTTTCATGAGAATTTTTTAAGAGTGAGCTACGTGAAGCAGGACTTGCTAGAAAGAGCCATTGTGAGCTGCCAAGACATTAAAGAATATGCATTGGCAAAGAGAACAGTGTTATCCTGGAATTATCCATCAAGCGCTGGTGCATTCATAGCTTCATCTGAGTCTGTGTGGAACTTACAAGGTAAGTCTGACAAGTTCAAAGAATTATTGGCTCTCCCACAGGGACATCTCTCCCTCTGAAACACCATTTTCCTCCTGCTGTCCTCTTTGAAGAGCAGTATTCATGACCAGTAGATGAACTGTGGCCATTCTTTATACAGTCATTGTCAATTAGTCCATTCTTTTGCCAGTTTTCTCCTTTCTGTGTCAGATATATGCAATTCTGCCATTAAGTCTATGGTAGAGGCTGGCTGATGTTTGCAGCTACTGCTTGTGTCTGTACCAAAGATGCTAGCTCTTATGTTTTGGAATCAGGAAGTTCTCTGAGTAAGAAAATGTCACAAAAGATTTTCTTCCTTAAAGAAGTGTTTCTGCATAATAACTTTTCTTTTCTTGTATTTCTTAAAGTATTTTTAAAATTTTGTCTACTCACATCTGGCAACTGTCTGCTGTATTCAGCAGTAAGGGAAAAGACCTCTTCATGGTTCCAGAGCTTAAGATTCCCAGGGCTGTACTAATGTTTTCCCCCTTTATGCTTTTTTCCCCCTACTGCTGAGAAGATTACTTATTGCTAGCACCAACATGAACACTAAAGCCAGACCTCATATCTTAGATGAGCATTGCTATTCCTCATGCAGAGTCAGATTCCAAATCACTTCTCTTTCCAGCACAATTTGTAGGTGCTAACACACAGACAAATGAGGATGGCCAGACATGAAAGAAACACTTGTTAATTTAAAGAGCTTTTTGCTTTTTTACTGCACCCCCCCACATCACTCAGTGGTACCTGACCCACCCTAGAACAGCTACAGCAGTGTGTATGAGTGTGCCACCACATCAGCTAATGGCATTCTAGGTATTTCAGGGGGAATGGGTAGGAATTTGTAAAGCTGTCATGATTTTAATTTCTTAAACATGACATGATTTGGAAGTGCTTGTAATAAGGAAAGTAGGTAAATATATGAAGCCTGAAGAGCCCTAAAGGCACTTAAGAGAATTTCAGGTCCTGGCACTATTCCTCTGGTGCCAGAAACTGTGGCAAGATTAGAGTTTTAAGACTGAAGACATCAAGTATAAAGACATTTGGGCCAAATGAACTGATGGACTAAGATACCTCATATAATATTGGAATACAATTAATGCAAAAAACCCTCTAATCTCATTCAGATGACACCCCACTGTAAGGATTTAATGTCCAAAGACATTGCTATGTTAGACCTTTGGGTGTTTTATGTTCTACAGTTCTACTTTCAGGAAAAGTATTGAAATGCCTAAAGCTCCACCTAATTGAATAGCTGCAAACTGAGCATGTCCAAATTTCACTAGCATTCACAATTTGGATGTTTCTGTGCAAGAGAAGGAGTCTGTTCCACCTGGTATCTTCAGAGTACGTCTGCCCTGAGAGAACTGCCAGATAAACAGATCCCTTCTTCTTGAGACAACTGCTGGAGGGAAGCACATGTCCCACTCTATGAAGGTTAAACAGCCTGACAGGATGTGAAGAGTCAGGATCAGCTCTCCTCACCACCTGTCCTCCCCACTTGTAAGGAGCCATGCTGCCTACCTTACAAATGAAGGCTGTTCTAAAGCATGTGAGGCAGGGACCATCTCAAAACCTTCACACTGAAGTGTTTATGCTTTACATGGAGTATTTGAATTCCACTTGTGTGGAATTAGAAGATGTCATAAGAATCAGAGAAACTTATCACCCAGGAGGAGCATCCTTGTTCCAGTTCCAGCCTCAAAGATTGTGTATTTTATTTGCAGGGGATATATGAGACTCTAAAAAAGACAAAATGTACCTCAGAAATTCTGCTTTCATATCACTGTCTTTTTTGCTAAATAACATTAGACAAGTGTACTGAACCCTGGTTCTCTTAGGCAGCTATAGTACAATCAAAAGAGGTGGAGAAGAGATACCCCTGTCAGCTTTCCTGGCAAAAATACCTGTGTTTTAAAGAAAGAAAAGAGACTCTGGAGAGGGACTAGACCTTTTTCCAATATTTTCCTACCAGCTTTTCTAGGTTAGTGCCTAAGCACAGTGCTACTGCTGCTGTGGATCCTATCTAACACCTCTGAATTCCTTCATCTCAGAGGGAGTTTCATCAGCCACAGTGGCAACCAAAGCTGCAGGAAGGAAACTTTCAACAGAGACCAAGTTCATTATGAATACCTATTTTAAAGTCCTTTATGCCATTACCATTACAAAATATGTTAACATGGTTTCACTACAACAATTTAACAGAAGTTCCCATCCAGTTTTCATGCATTTTGCATGAAATTGGTCTGATGAGATGGATATGAAAATTATGAACTTCTAGTCTCCATGTAATTTTCAGTTTTTATCATCATATATATGGCCTTGTTGTATGCTCTTCTGTCATATATCTTAAAAGAACTGAAAAGCAGACTTGTTTTCTTAGCATTTTAAACTATATTTTCCATGATATTAAACATTGTGTTATATCACAGAAAATGTTTTTACAAAGCATTCTATCATCAATTGCTTTTTTGGGATAAGTAGCATTAGTTCATAAGAAAAGGTGTCAGAGCAAGAACAACCCTTTACTGTGTTATTTTTATTTTAAAAAAGAAGTCTAAAACATTAAAAAAATAAGTAAACTACATAGCGTACTGCTTTAAGAAAATATGTTAAGGGATTAACATTGCACTAGTAATACCCAAAAGATTTCAGAACCTGGAATCCAAGATTTATTGAATTATTGATGGAAAATCAAGCACTGACAAATTAAAGTCACTGTAATAACCCAGTTTGATGGAAAAGTTTTTTCAGAATGTTAGATGCTTGCACTCATTCAGTGTCCTGAAGATGGATTAGTAAACATTTATATGAAGAAAATTACTACCTTCCTGTCTTAAACTTGATGAGCAGACATGAAACCAAGGTCTGACACCAGTTCACCTTGGCAGAGAAATTTTCTCAGTGTTTCTCAGAGATGTTTTTACAGTGCAGTGGGGAACCAGCTGTACAGAATACAGTAATTTTGATCAATTCTTAAGTAAATATGAACTCCAGAACTGCTTAAATACTACTGACACTAAAATGGCTGAATGAAAAATGTTATTGAATGCCTCTGATCTCTAAACTTTGACTTTTCAGTAATTATATTTTCTGTTTTTGAGACATAAACATCTTTATTATAAGTTTTTTTTATTTGATCCATATACCGGCACTTTCATAACTGACTATTCAGCATCGTATTTGTACTTTTACCTGCTGATAACACAGTAGCTGCTGGATTGCAATGAAACTGCAAGATGCTCCAGTTCAGAGCCTTGCTAATGCTGACAATTGATTTAGCATTGTAAGCTATCTCAACAGTGCTGGGCTGGTTTTTGTTCAGAGATTTCAGTAGGGAGTTATTTTAAGGGATATATTTCCTTTGTTGGGGCAAAAAAGCACAGTTTGTCTTAATTATCCCTGACGTTTCAAACCTCATACCAGGCACTTCCTCCAGGGACAGAAACAACCCAGTCTCCTCCAGAAACCAAGTGTGAAATGAATAAATAGGGCTCTGGTTTCTTAATGGCACAGTGCGGTTACTATTTTTACTGTGGGGGAAGATGCTGTCTAGATTGTTTCTTTTTATCTCTGAGGAAATTCAGGGTATTGATAGGTGAAATATTGTGGACAATTAAGAGAGGAAAAAAGCTGGTCTAAAAAAGCAATATTTGGTAGGTACTTGGTTGGCTGGTATATTCAATCTGAGAGCTAAGTTTTTCTCAAAGGAAAGAGCAGGAGCAGAGCAGCTATGTATCACAAGCAGAGGCTGCTGTTGTTTTCATCTGCAGTCTGCTGAAGATCATAGTAATTAGAAGCTTCTCCACATCGTTTTTTACTTTTTTCAGTGTAGACTTTAAGGCAATTTTTGTTTATACTTCATGCATATTTTTAATGAAATGTCTGGTTGGGGAGCTACTATTGTCACATCCCTCTACAAATTCACAAAATCTTACAAAGACTCTTGATGAGGCTAAGCGTAATGATTCCAGTGAAGGAGATGATTATGGAAAAATATTTTTTTCTTTGTTTAATACTGGTAGATCAATAGATATATTGTAGAGCTCCTTTTCTGAGCTGAAGGTAACTATTAGGTCTTGATTAGAAAGGTCTTGGGGCTCTTTTGTCTGCTTAGGAAATCCTGTGTTCCATGACAAGTACTAAACTTCATTGAAACACAATGAACTAGGAGAAAAAAAAAAAAGAAAAAAAAAGATGCTTCTGTATTTATAGGGTATTTTCATGTGTTTATGAAGGCAATGCTCTATCAGAAGGAAGTCTGTATTGCTGCTGCTCACTGCGATTATTTAAATGAAGGCAGCTCTAAATTGAAACCTCAGTGTAAGGGCATTTCTAACCAGATTCTGAAGGCTATTTCTAACCAGATTCAAGAGCATTTCTCAAGGGCATTTTTAGTCAGATTCTGTGAGGTACTACTAGTTCCAGGGCATAGAGAACAGTTTGGTGTCTTTAGAGTCTCATGCTCATGCTTGCAGCATCCATATGAATGCAATGAATTGCTTGTGAATAATCAGAATCTCAGAATGATCTGAGAAGTTCTGTGGTTTAATTATTCATTAAATCTATTTTATAGCATTTCATCACCAGAAAACAAACTTCTGACAGTGGTCAGCTGAAGAGTCAACATTTTTGGCTCTCATAATATTGTCAGGGCAAACTCAGAGAATGGGCTGGATGACTGAAAAGTGAGATAGGTTGAAATTTGTTTGAATCCCAGAAGGGTGACACAGGTTCTAGCTGAAGGCCTGTTACTGATGATGATGATGTCCTCCAAGGTTCACTGCTGGGTCCAGTATTTAGCTTATCCTTGAACTTACATGGAGAGGCAGAGGTCTCCTCAGCAGGTTCACTGATGACACAAAGCTGGGAGGAGTGGTCGATAGCCCAGAGGGCTCTGCAGCCCTTCACAGGGACCTTGGCAGGTTGGAGAGGTGGGCAGAGAGGAACCAGCTGAAGTTCAACAAAGGCAACTGCAAAGGGTCCTGTACCTGTGGAGGGAATAACCACAGGCACCAGACAGGCTGGGGCTGATCTGCTGGAAAGCAGCTCTACAGAGAGCAATCTTGGGGTCCTAGTGGAAACCAAGCTGTCCATGAGCCAGCAGCGTGTCCTTGTGGCCGAGAGGCCAATGACATCCTGGGATGCATTAGGAAGGGCATTCCAGCAGGGTGAGACACGTGATCCTGCCCCTCTACTTAGTCCTAGTGAGGCCAGTGGAGTCCAGTTCTGGGCTGCTTGGTACAAGAGAGACATGGAGAACCTGGAGGAAGTCCAACAGAATGTGATGAAAATGATTAAGGGACTGGAGCATCTCTCTTATTAAGAAAGGCTGAGTTGAAGCTGTGAGGCTGTTCAGCCTTGAGAAGAGACAACTGCGAGAGGACCTCATCAATGTCTGTCAGTATCTGAAGGGAGGGTGGCAAGAGAATGGCTCTGCTCAGTGGTGCTGAGCAGGACAAGAGGCAATGGCAGAAACTGATGCACAGGAAGTTCCACCCAAACATGAGGAAGAACTTCTCTATTGTGTAAGTGACCAAGCACTGGAACAGATTGTCCTGAGAGATTCTCCCTCTCTGGAGACATTCCAGAACCATCTGGGCACAACCCTGTGCCATGTGCTCTAGAATGGCCCTGCTTGAGCAGCGAGGTTGGACCAGATGACTCAATGCAGTCCCTTCCAACCTTGCCCTGTCTGTGACTTTGCGACTCTGATTCTGCAGTGTTTGTGGGCTACTTTTATAAAAAGACAGTCCTTGAATACAGAGAGCTGAAATAAGCAGCTCTGCCAAGACTTAGTTCCATTTTATGACAAAGCATGTAGCGCAATCTGCCAAATGATATTGGTGAGGGCAGAGTGCTGCTATCTTTGTGGATCTATGTTTCTTGAAGAATCTGGACCATTCTCTACTGAGACCAAGCCTTATGCTAATGCTGACAAGGGAAAAAACCAACTGTGGAAGAGAGAGATTTCAAGGATTTCAATATACCTACTGCCATGATAATTAAATTCAGTTAGTTCCTTCTATATCCACAGTTTGCTTCTGTTAGTGCTTAATGAGGGTATAAAATTTGCTAGTAAAGGCTTGCAAGAGAAAGAAGGTAAGCATCGTGCAGAAAATCCATACCTTGCTCTGAGCCTTTCTAATACACTGAAATTCATACACACATCCTGTGAGGATTGTATGCAAACTTTGTACCCAAACTCATGCGTGCATCTCTGAATTCTAAAGTTACAGCAGTATTCAAGCACTTCTAACCCCATATAATAGAAAAGAATACCAGATGCATTTGGTGTGAAATGAATAAAATGCAAAACAGCTTTAAAAGGTCCTTGCCTGAAGACAGAAATCTAAGAATGAGTATGTATTTGCGGTGGGGATACATATGAGCTGAATTTCTCTAAATACCAGATATTTTCAGGGTCATTAAAACAATGTTATCTTTTTTGTTTTGTCAATATTACCAGCAGTATGAGACTGACAAAAAGACAGAAGAGGTTTTAAGGACTGTAGCACCACTTTACCTAGTGTTTAATATACATTATTTTACAAGCCTTAACTTATATAGTTGGATATAGTACTGTCATTATATCTTGTCAACATGATTATCTTTTCTGTCCTGTTGGTATAGAAATTTTGTGCTTATAACTTTTTTAATTTTAATTTTATATTTTAATTATTTTAATTATTATATTTTAATTATTTTTAATTTTATAATTTTAATATTGTTTATTTGACAATGATTATTATTCCCATATGATGTGAAGCATACAGAAGAAGTTAAAAATACTCCAGGGGTCACAAATTAAAATCTAGTCCAATGATCAATGTTTAAAAAATATGACCATGACCTCTATGAAAATGCTGTCTACTAAAGTTAGACATGTTTTAAAGATAGGGTGTGCTCAATTGCACAAAAGTTGCATTACTCATCAGCATATATTAATATCATAGTCTATATAATATTACAAAATTATCATGATGTTATGTGCCAAGAAATTATTAAAGGATATTAAAAAATTGTATAAAATATAAAAAATACTGATTATCTGCTCAATGGCTAAAATAGTGGGACAATTACTTTGCTTCCATTCATAGCGAGGTCAATAAAAATTCTTCTTTGTTATTTTGACCTTACCCATTACAGAAAATGGAGTAGATTAAATGGAAATAAAAAATGAATTTCAAATGACAAAATAAGACCGTGGTGAATTCTGGAATCTTAAGTGATATGGAACAGAAAGCAAATATTAGCCTTAAGCTATATTAGATAAAATTATTTTAGATAAAAAAATATATTCAATTGTGTATCTAATAGTGAGGCCTAAGATGATGAGAGAAAGTCACGAAGAAGTCTTTTTTTTTTCATCTCCTTGTTTTTGTAAATCACCTGTTGCCAAAAAAACACACAGCTATATTTCTTTGTCACATATTATCACATTTTTAGTTTATATATACATATATATGTATACATAAAATCTTTATAGAATTAAAACTCTTTCAAAATCAGATCTCTTTAAATGGTTTTAAGGACATGATTTCATTTTTTTTCAAAATCACTGAATCACAGAATAAGCTGAATTGGGACACACGAAGTTCCTGTAACCTATTGCCTGGCCGTGTGCAAGATAATCCCCAAGAATCACACCATCTGCCTCAGAGCATTGTCCAGAAACTCACTGAGCTCTGTCAGGCTGGTGCTGTGACCAATTCCCTGGGGAGCCCGTTCCAGTGCCCAAACACCCTCTGGGTGAAGAACCTTTTCTTAGTATCCAGCTTAAACCTGCCCTGACAGAAGTTCAGGCCATTTCCTCGTGTCCTGTCATTGGTAAACATGGAGAGGAGAGATCAGTGCCTGCCCCTCCTCTGCCCCTCACAGGAATTTGGAACTGAGACCTCAGTCTCCTCTTCTCCAGGAACAACAGACCAATAAAACACTACGTAAGAATTGCACTCTACACTCCTTTAATTATTCTGAATCTTCTAGCTATGTTGAAGGTTTTCAGACTAAATTTTTTCCAGCAAAATACTTTGCTCATAAGAGGCAGGAAATACATATATTTACAGCGGTCACTAAGCCTACACCCTGTCTAGGCACTATCTCTGTTAACTCTGTTCTTGTACCTGTTTGATTTTAGGAAGCACACCATAGTGTTCTTGTTGATTTCTTGCTTATCATTATTTAGTAAGATACAATACACAAAAAGTTACAACTGAAAGGCAGATTAATAATTCATACCTCTATTATAAAAATCTGTAAATTGTATTCCAAGCAATGAGCTGCATCTGTTACCTAAAAATAAGAAGACAGGCACAGCATGGTAACAATTTAGAATATAGAGCATTGCACGGCAGGAAGGTTCCCATTGAGATGACTTTGGCTTAGATGAAAGTCCTAGCTGTCTACCTTCTTTGATTGAACAGTCTCATTTTTTAAAGTAAACACTACTGTATATTCTGTGAATATTGCCTGTCTCCTAGAATGTCAATAATTCTTCCTGACAAAGCCAAACTTGAAAAGAAGAGGTTAGGTTGAGGGTACAGCACATATTGTCTTACAGAAATTAAGGGAAATTTCTTCAGGAAGCTGTCTGTTTCTGATATATAAGAAATATTTGCCTAGAGACAAGAGTTATTTGTAATGTATTCTGTGCTGGAAAAAGTAATAATTTGTATCAACCTCAGTTACAGAAATATATTAGTTGACTTTAACATTCAAGCTTCTGAAGCTATTACAAAAGTGTGGACGAAGAGTGACAGTATATCACACTAATAACTGATGAAATCTAAAGGAATTTTTCCAAATTTCATTTAGATCTTTGCTACTGGAAAATAGTGGCTGTCTCACAGCCTACTCTACCCTGCTCCTGAAAAGGTCTACATCTCATGGCATTTTGTACACAGACCTATAGCTGGCATCCTTGGAAAAAATCAATGACATTTTGTCTTTGTAGCCATTGAGGTCAAAGTTCTCAATAGTTTTACTGGGAAGTAACATACAACATGCTTTGATTTTTTCCTCAAACTGGATTTTTATAAACTAAACTTTAACTGAGTGCATTGTTCTTATGTGAGTACAATGACTAGATAATATACTTTTGCTCAGCATTTCTGTTCTCCATTACAGGAGTGGCAAACAAAACACTTAGATACAGGAGTCCTTTACCATCCTGAAGAATATGGCTGTTAACATCATAAACCAAGTACCCAAATTAATGAAAGGGCATTTTAGTTGTTTGGAATGGCTTATTTGGGTTTGTTTTTGGTTTTGTTTTTTAATTAGCATGACTCAATGGCACCTCTATGCGGAAGATTTTTAAGAAATAAAAAAATTACTATATATTACATGCTGCGATAATGAAACACAGCATATTATTTGATGACTGTTTAAAATAATGGCAGAAAGTTCCCCAAATGCATGTATCAGAAAGCAGATCATTCAGTTAAAAGTTGTGGTCCTGCTTGTACATGCTGCCTGTAACCCAAATTATCTCTTCTGCACAGTGGAACTATGTTCACAAGAAACACCAAGAAAATAATATTCCAATTCTTACTTTCCTTCTACCCTGAGGTACAGAGAGGCAAGTATTCTGGGGAAATTTCAGATGCAGAAGATTTACTTTGAAGTCTACCTGGCTAAAGACAGACAAATTGGAAACTTGATGTTCTTCTGCTCAGGCATCTTATTTATTAAATAAGCAGAAATATATAATAGAAAGCTGCTTCTCCTTTCTTTCTGGGAAAATAATAGCAGGTTTCAAACCTAGATAGAGACATCACCATTTGTTGTTTCACCATAAAAACCCCCAAACTTTCAAAGCCATGATGTGTCCTAAAAAGACATAAAGCTTTTGTTCTGTATTCCAATTTAAAAAACATTTTAAAGTGGGTAGCAATGTTCTGAAAGCCTGTTTTCATTTCCTAATATGACTATTTTTGCAATACGCACAACTCTATGTTTCTATAAAAGACACAAAGTTTTGTTCTACAGCTTATCGCTCATATGAGCACTACATGTTTAAACAAGCCTTTGAGCTACTCAGTTTACTTCCTTAAGAATATGTCCACTTCAGGGCTGTAACTGAGGCAAAATAGATAATATTGTTTACTCCCACAATGAATTTTTCTGCTTTATATCCGACTAAATTTTCAGACATTTAAAAAATAAAACCCACCAAACCCACAAATTATAACTTCATTACCTTTAGCTATTTTTGTGCATTATTTATAATGCTAATATTAAAAGATTGTTTTCTTGACTTCCTAATATATCCTGATCCTTTTGTTGAAAACAAATGCTATTAGGCACCATTCCAAAGAATGGTTAAAGTTGTAAGTTTGAATAAGACATTTTTGAGTTAGGAACAACAATAGTAGAGTTTGCACTATGAAAAACCCCAGTTCTTTCAAAATTATATCCTCTGCACGTGGAAAACAGCAAGCAATGTATGTTTTCAGTCATAAGTACTTTATTCAGGAGCATGCTGCCTTCAGGTCATCTACACAGAAGGTTGTTTCATACATTTGTCTTTCAACAGACATCTGTTTTATTCAAATTCTTTCTAACCAGATTCATAGTCTCTGCTCACAAAATCATCTAATTCCAAGCGTGAATAAACAGACCAAGAATAATTCTATAACCTTGTGTGTAGGATTAGAGAGTTTCTCTGCAGCCATCTTACATCCTTGGATGGGAGAAGCTGCAAAAAAGAATGTAGAGCATCTCCAGTAAATTCTGCAGCACAGAAGGGACAAAGCCAGACTATATTCAATTCTGATGCATTCACAGCTATTTGTGTGGGAAAGGAGGCAGCATTTGTTTTAGAAAATGTGATATATGTGATTTTCCAATCTTTTGGGAAAATGCTATAAATTTACTCATAGAATGCATGAATTTGGCATAGCTCTCCCTTGCTAGTATCTTTTGTTTCTTACCCTGTTTTCTGTATTACCAGGTTTGACAGAATGTAAGGATCGTTTAATTCTCTATGGTTTTTAAACTGAGGAATGCAAAAAAATGTATTCTGTTAACATATCGGTTTTGATATAATCTTGAATAAATTGCAAAATTACAGGTGTAGACTATGACCAATATTTAGATGGTATTGGAATGTAAAATTATTTTTACTATCTCTTTTTCTTTTTTTCTTCAGCCTTCTCCCTCCCCTTCCTTTCCCTTCTCTGCCTTTTCCAGAATTTCAAAATGTTCTTAATAAATACTGGTTTAAAGGGTTTTCTACTTTCTCAAAATTAGCATTAGCTAAAGAAAATTGTTTATATAGATACAGAAAAATTTAGCACCTCCAGATAGGAAAAATACATTGTCACAAACCAGGAGGCAGGTGGCCTGCTTAAAAAGTAGCTGAGGTTCTTAATGTTTGGAAACTGGATATTTTTCCTTATATATTCTCCAGCACTTTACTTTTGGCATAATTTAGGTACCTGTAGATTAATATAATGCCATTCAATATTGAGGTTTAACAATTTCTTCAAACATTTAAACTGTTTACTGAATTTGGACTGAATGTTGTTTTTCATTTGCCTTGAAACATATTTATATCTAAATGTATCCAACAAACTAAGCCAGACTTTGCTGCATAAGTAATAAAAAATACTGTACAAGCCAGTTTTTAATTAAAATAAACCAATATTTCAATAGCTATCAGTACAAAAGGACATAAAAATAAAAATTTTGGAATTATTGCTTCATTGAAATGACTGGAAAATTATTAGAGTTTTATAGTACAGAAGGAAACACCAATGAATTATTTGCAGCAAACAACTTGTGGAATCCAGGGCAATTCTATTTTATTGTATATAAACTGAGCATAAACTGAACATAATCTTCATTCATTTGTCCATTTAAAAAAATGACATGCTGATATTTCAACATACGGATTATTTGTTAAAAGGCCAACTGTCTGTGTTTCCATGGAAATTTTTATGCATTTTATCATAGGGCATTCTCAAAATCTGAGCTGGGTTATTTGCTGTTTTCTTATATATGTCTTATGGCTCACATTATGTTGGTTTCAGCTTTTATTTCAACATTGTTTTGCTGAGCCCACTGCACCAATAATGAGTATTGGACATTAAACATTATAAATTTTAACCACTTTTGCAAACAGGAATAAAAATGGCAAACTCAGAGTACACTGGGGATAAACTATTTCTGCTACTGTTATCTGCTGTTGTGCATTTTTCCTTGCATTCTGCATCCTAACAGGAAACTAACCTATACATTCTTATTATCCTGTTCCTCTGCCCACAATGTACACTTCAGTAGGAGGTGCAGGTGTCCAGTGACACTGAAAATCAGGCAATTAGTGTCTCTGTTTTGGTACTGAGGCCTGATTAACCTCTGCCTTCTGAATAACCCCTTTGACTTGTGAGAATTATTTCCTTGCAGTTTATTGCTGTAGTTAAATTCCTAGTTTCAGCTGGGGAACAGTTTGAAGCTGCTGTTTTCTTTTTCCAGTAGATGAGTTGATATTTTAAATAAGCCCTCCATGTATTATTAATAGTAGATCATATTATTAAAGGAACACAGACCCTGAAAAATACACGGGGTTTTTTCCTGCTCTGTTAAGGCAACTTTTAAGTGAAAAAGGAGCAGTAGCTGCCAACAGAAGGTGGGTTTAACCCAGGAGGAAGGAAGATGAAAGGAAGGAAGGGGAAAAGGAGAAGCAGCAGCACTAATTTCTTCAGGAAAAAGGACAGGGAGTGCAACTGACCACAGTGAGCATGGACCACATACTGACTTCTCCAATAGCTCATTGTCCAAGCAGTTGCTACAGATGAGGATGGGTTTTTTTTCTGTTTAGTACTGCCTGAGTGGTTCCACAGATTTCTAGAAGAGCCAGATAAAAGCATAAGAGCTCTCTGAGTAGACTTACTATTTTCTGTTTTTCATAGGGTACAGAACAGCAAATAATTTTTTTTTACACTAAAGCAGTGCATCTCTTGTCAGCCTCTATTTCCCAGTGTTTATTGTGGAATGCTGATACAGATTTTGATGCCTACATGCAGTTTTACTTGCTTTCCTCTTTTCTGACAAGATTTACAACCATACTGGCAACTGTAATAGCACTTGTTTTTGGTGGTATTCTAATTTCTACTTACAGCTACAAGAGAAAAAAAAAAGTACATCACTCTTCTACGACATGGAGCAGCTATCAGGTGAATAAAAAACTTGGGCTGTGTGCATGGCTTTCATGCAGAGAGGATTCAGCTCTGCTTAGATCCCCACCTTGGCTTCACCTGTGCTAAATCACCTGCTGAGACCATTATTTTTATAAGCCCTACGAATAAGCCTAATTTGTACAGTAATTCTGCAGAATGGATTTTCTTTGTCATATCACTGTGTCTCATCTGTTAAGAAGGATAGCACCTTAGTTACTGCTGTAGTCCTCTTCTTTGTCTTAGTGTGCTTCTGCTGAAGTCTGCAGAAACACTCCTATTTCCTTTAGTGGGAGGGGAGTTTTGTCAGCACTTTTTGAAAACCATATGCTGAGTGCACAACTAGCCATTAGCTTTAATCTGAAAGTATAAATTTGGTTTTAAAAAAATTTCTAGCACTGTAGCAACATCCATCAAAATACTGCATTTAGTGCACACAGTCTCCATAAGCAGCACATAACTTTTTTTTTTTTTTTTTTTCTGGAGCTACATTAAATAGAACAATGGGTGACACTCCAGAAAGCAATCTGAACCTTACTTATAAAATAGATATGACCTATTGAAATTCACGTGCAGTTTCTGAATGCAAGCAAGAAAACTAAAATTCCAGAGATAAAATGTTTAACAGAAATCAAGAAAGCTCATGCTATCATGGTCATAAACACCAAAGATCAAAACTCTTGTCTTTGGATCACCACATCTCAGATAGCAAAGTTCTGTTTTCTTGACATTTCTGATGCTTTTAACAATAGATAAAGAATCTCTCTTAAATTTTGAATTATTTTATTCTGTTAGTATTCACTGTCAAAATCTAATACCAATCTTTACAACAACTATACCTCAAAACAAATTAGATTACAGTAGATTGTGTGATTTTGTAGCATAAATTTGTCCTCTTAAATTCAAGACTACAGAGACTTTTATGGTTATGGTGCACTGGAAAATAATTTCATCAACTACAACCTATAATTCCCCAGTTCCATTATTGTTAAACCCACCAAGAAAAAAAAAAAATCTTGTTGAGGATTCCCAAATGCCTTGAAGAAGCTGGAGGATGAAAATCCATGGTCCTACAAAATACAATCTGTCACATCCAGTTAATGAAAAGCTTTTCTAGAAATTAAATGGACGAGCTCTATCAAACATGGTGTACCACAATAAAAATACATAATAAACAATGGAGACACCCAGTCACAGCTGGAAGAACTTCTTTCACAAAAAATACTTTATACTTGACCTCTCAGTCCAGAATGTCTAAAGGAATATCTAAAGAATAAATTCAAAAGACAAGCCTGGGAACTAAATTTTGTCACTCACTTTAGTGACTTTTGTCACTCACTCACATTAAAAACCATAGAATTCTGTGGAAATACATGAGGTTTTCCAAGGGGAATGGAAATCTCTCAAGATTGCACAAGATCTAAACATTTTATTGCTTATTCCTACTAGTCTCCTATTGCTTTATTTTCACATTAGTTCTGATTAGCAAGGTCATATTTAACTCAGATATTTTGTTCTTGAGGTATATTTATAAGATTTTCTTCTATGTAGAAGTTTGATATTTCTATTCCAAATCTGAGCCACTAGCATGCAATGAAATGTGCCAGTTTTTCATCAAGTGTATCTGTCCTGGAATAAAATATATTGTCTCTTTCTAGAAGTTTTGCAAGAAAGTCTGGGAGACTCACCAATTTCAAGTTGAGCAACAATAATTACTGATCACATATTTGGCTGAACTCCGGTTTGGATAGTAAGAGGGCATACTGCCTCTTTTAGGACTTCTAGAAGGAAACAGCAAGTACCTGATTCCTTCTGACAGGCCTAAATAGTGCTCTGTTCAAAAAGGTTGGTTTTGTTTTGGTTTTTTTATGTTGTCATTTTTGTCTTTCTCTTTTGTGGGGTGTAAAGGACACTCCTCAAAATGCTTGACTAAATTTTGAGAGCTGATGTCTCCAGAAAGATTGAATAATACTGTTACCAGAAAAGACAGAGGAGAGGGATTTTTCCCTGTTTACTTTTGCATAATGTTCTCCCTTCTCTTTCTGTGAGTTTGACACAGAGACTGGTCAGTGGACTTCATCTGAGTCATAATAAGGATACTCCATGACTTAGAGCCCTGCTTGCAAATCTGTGATCAGCAGCTTTTGGAAGTCACTCACTTGTCTTCTCCAGCAATGTTTCCCAGCCATGGGCACTCTGTCTGTTACTTCTTCACTGGATATGTAACCCTAGCAGCCAGAATTATTGATGCAGGCTAACTCATCTTGGGACACATTTTGACAGATTTCCAGACCCAGGTCTAAAGCTAGGTTTTAAGGGGTATTTGAAAGGAACAGTGTATAATATAAGCACCAGTAAAATTTATGTCTTCATTCTTTACTATCTATTACAAGAAATTTTGTAACCGCAACACTGTCCTGTTGCATCTTGCTCTTAATTCTTGTTCCAGGGATGGGTGCTCAGTAATATTTAGTTATGCAAAGTTATCCTGCATTTTCTATTCTACATATTCTGAATAACTCCTTGATTTCCTTTTTTTGGTCTTGGGGAGTGGTCATCTCCATCACTAGGAAAACCTTTCTGTATTTTTCTTGTTTTCTTCCCAAACCATTCTCTGTCTTTTCATCCCTTCTCTAATGCCCTTTTCCTAATACCTACTTAAGTAATTTTACATTATTCTAACCTCCTTTATAGCAGGCATAGAGAAAATCTCAGCCTTCAGCTATTATATTCTCTCAACTGCAGAAAAAGAGATTTTGTGTAATTCTATTACATATAAGAATTTTTTATTATGTAGACATTAACATGAAACAAAAATGTTTCATAAAATAACTCCATAACATGAAACTGAAATCTCTGAGCATCCAACAACAAATTCCACAAAAATTGTCAGCATCTTGAAATACAGACAAGACATGAATTCAATGGGGCAGGAGAAAGGAAGGAAGAAACACCAGCTGTAGTGGTATCCCCTTAAACTTCTTTCCTTTGCAGCTCATTTATTATATTAATATCTAAACTGGTTTTGGAGTATTAATGCAAGGGCCCAGTACTCATCAAACAAGGCCAAAGCTACCCCTTCATATGACTTTATCATCTTTAAGTAAGTAATAAGCAGATCTTATGTTTTTCTTGTGGTTATAACACAAACAATGTGATCAGGTAATAAATAAGTATCTCCCACAGATCAATGTCATTGAAGTTGCAGATTTGTACTTCAGCACTTGTGACTGCCAGCACTCTTGGCAATTGCAGTCCAGTATTTACCTTCTGAAACAGGCATGGGAGAAATAATTCAATCAAATACCAGCTAGCCTTTCCTTTACTCTTCAAAAAAGTCCCAAATATCCCAAACATCGTATTGCGCCTGGTTTCCCCATGGGTGCTTGGATAAGGAGAAGATACAAAGATTTATGATCTGCATTTTTTTACAGATAAATCTCATCCCTGCTAGTTTCAATGTCTAGAAATAGATACCCTGATTCATGTAGTGCCACTCAAAACTTAACCGGATAATTAGTGTGGAGTATGACAGATGTACAGATAAAGGATACTCAACAGATAATTGCACTTTACAATATTTTATCTCTTTTTTTGATAATGCAAATACTTGAGTCAGCTAAAACAAACTACATGCCTTTCTCTAAGGCAGATAATGTTAAGATATCTGAGTCCAGTCTACATGGCTGGCACTTTGTGGCATTTTGTATGTGTGATTTAGGAAATGAACGTGTTTTTTCTGAAGAACAAGTCAAGCTTTCAAGCATAAATTTTTCAAATGTAGAGGTCTAACTAAGGAAAGAATTTCATCCTGTGTGTTCATGAGAGATTATGCTTAGGAGGGTAAGGTGGAACTGCAAATATTCAGATGATTTATTATCATTTCCCTGGAATAGGGAAACAAATGGAATATGAGGAATGTTATCTCCATCTCATGCGCTAAGGAGCAGGCCCATACAATGATACACAGAAACTTTATTAAAAATTCATTAGACTGTAAAGTCTCTAATTTTGTAATCAGAATTAAGTAGTTTTCTAATGTCATTAGCTCGAAGTCAATTTAAACCACTATCAGCAGTTGCAACACACTCCAAAATGCTAAATTGAATACAACAAATGTTTTCCACTTATTTTTTATTAGAAATATTAGAATTTCATATTATGATTCAAACCCACATGGCAGTGATATCTCTAAGAAATAAATTTCCCCTGACTTTATTTACTAGTCACATTTATGTTGGTCAAAGGAGGCAAAGGAGTTTCAGAAACAGAAATCCAGTGTCATGTTTAATTTCTGAGCCAATACAATATTGATGCATGGAAAAGCATAAAAGGTGTGCAGTTTTCTCCTGTAGGATAGTCAGGTCCCTTGACAGTAACAGCCAAGTAGAGTAAGCTACAGCAAAGAGATCCTGGAATAAAGAAAGAGTAACTTTCAAAAAAAAAGCACAAAAACTTTTCAATATGAAACTATTGTATTAGTTAGGAAGATAGTTGATGCTGGTAGAAGCTGTGGCTTCTCATGTAGGTAGTTGTCTTTGATTTGCTTTTGTACTAAAGCAGTAGCTGTAATCTTAAATAGATTTCTTATGTAGGCAAATATAGCTTTTCTTTTTTTCTTACAAGACATGCTTATACCTAAGTATTACTAAATTTACAAAGCACATAAGGAAAAATTGTTTTGTAATATAATTAATTTAGTTGGAGAAAAATTGTGTTCTTCTAAATTAGTTTTTTTGAAAAGGATCTAATTTTCTGGGAAGAAGAAAATGGATAGTTCCCTTTAAAGAAATTAATCTTTCTTAGGGAACTCATGCAAGTTATCAAACAAATTACTAGCAATTTTTAAAAGTCCTTTAGCTGATTGTGCATACATCTCAGTGGCACTAAATGAGCTCATATGTCAGGTATAACCTCTTGGCTTCTCGTATGGCATATGCAGTTATTCATGTTTTCAAAAGAAATATCCCTCATATATACACTGTATTTTAACATTATCAAAATATATAAGAGAATATATGTTTTAAAGCCAAGAATTCAGTATTAGAAATGGACCCCACATTGAGTTCTTGGCTGGCCAATTATATTTAAAAATTCTATGTAGATCTCTTCTAAAATGTATATTGCCTAATTTCATACTTTGACATTTATTCTAAAAGAGTTTCCTGCAGCCATAGTCTTCACTCTGTATTGTTGACTGGTTCTAACAATTATTCCATTTAAAAAGTATTCAGTCTTTTGTACCTGAAAGGCAGCAAAGTTACTGATGGATTTTGCATACTGCATTTCTTTGCATTTCAGAGACAAAAACTAAAAAAAAAATATCTGAAAACATCATGTTTAAGCTGGATGTGGATCACTCTGTTTTGGAAAGAAATGTTGGGTTTTTTTATTGTGTTTCAAGTAAACAACAGGTATCATGTACACTTTTATTTGATTTAAACTAAAGCAGTATTTCTCTTGAACATCAGCAATGAAATGTCACCTGGCATCAGATGTAATTTTTGCGAATATTTTATAACAAATATTTAAGATGTGTGTAATCAAGGAGACCTTTGCATGAAAGGGCTCATATCTAACCTAGTCATCTGTTGTAATAGGTTTGCAAAAGAATTTATCAGACAAAGTGAATTTGGAGGATCACAGAACAAGCTCTGCTGGCATATGCAATAGAATGTTTGGGAACAGTGTATATGAAGAAGTGGCAAGGGCAGACAAAGAGAAGCAGATTTACTGCTGCAGAACCCTGTGCTGCCACCAGCCTGTTTTCTGCTGCACCCAGGACATGGGCAAATCCTCAGGTGATCCCTGCTTGTCCTGGATCAGCAAGGATATTCACTGCCAGCTCTTCAACAGCTGGCAGAGTTGCTGAAGTTGTGGTTGGGTACCCAGCTACCCACATGGGTAATTAATATGTGAACTATGGCTTTTCTGAGGAAGGAAGGAACCTTTCCCCTCTCCCTAGATATAAATTGCCACCTCAAAGCCCAGGTTTAACAGGCTATGAACTTCACTGCCAAATCTTTTGCCATGTTTCCATAATTCATTACACCCGCATACACTGCTAGTATCATAAGCCAGCTACAGAGTTTAAAACCAGTTATGAAAAATCACTCATTTTAGTCTTGAATCAAAAAGTACACTGGACAGATCATCTTGAGGAATTTCATCCCTTCTGTAACTCAGTCTTGTGTGGTTACAGACTTCAGTAAGGAGCTGAGTGGGCTTAGTCAATGCCTTTTCATGCAAGTTTCACTCCTATGTGTATTTTCTGTTTATGTCAAGTCTTGTTTCTACCCTCAGTCACTATCATTTGACTTTTTTGGATTTCATTCTCCAAGTTTTTAATTGAAAAATACTTGACAAGATGCACTTCTGACCTTGGACTTCCCTGATGGTGCTATATCAGACATTAATTTCAGAGATGGAAGCTAGAGTGGTAATCAATGTGCAGAGGTACAATTGCCCTAAAGATGCTAGAGCATAATGCTGACTTTATATAAACATCTGAAAGATTGCAATTCTGGGATGCTTCACGTGGAGTGAAGTGACAGTCTTAGTGACAGGTTATGTGCTGTTTTAGAAAATCTATTCATTATAGTTATATGGCCCTAAACAGTCCACCTGTGCTTTGATTTAGGCAAATTTAAATAATTTTAACCTTTTTGCACTATTCCATTGGATTCTTTTTTTTATGGGATTATCTCTGCTACTTTTCTTCTAATCTTATGGTTATAGTGTTCATATGATTCAATGAAACCAATGAATACAGATTTCTCTTTTCATTTCTTATATTTAAAATGTGTTCCTATACAGTTCTCTGAGTAAAAGTCTGCAAATTTACTGTGCAAAAACAATTAGTAAGTTTCTGGTCTTTATAAGTCTTATTTCAAGGAACAAAATCATGACAATATAAATACTTTTTAATATGACTGATGTGGTTTGATGTCTATTGTAAGACAGATCATCTCAAAGCCTATTAAAGAAGAGAACGGCCTATTCTTGTTCCCTCTTGATGGGATTATCCAGCCATAAAAGATGAATTTCTGTGGTTTAACATTTCGTTCCACTGATTATTACCAGCACAGTGAAGTGGTAAATACAAATGCTAATTTCAACATACTTTCAAGGCAAATTTTTAAAGTTTGATAGGCTCTCATGGTACTTCAAATTAAAATGCAAGGTACTGTAAAATCCATTCTGTTTACAAACAAAAATGGCAATACAAATGCAAAATATGTTGAAATGTAAAGCTTATCAAACAACACTAAGAATAAAAAACTGATGGAAAGATAGTTAATACAGAGATAACACCAACCAAAGCAGCAATCGAGAAGTGTGAAAAGAATATGGGAATCAAAAATCTCACTAGTGTTGTGGGAGAGAAACCCTTTTTTGCAACAGGCAGCAATAATCATATTCACTTTAGAAGGCTATGTTTTAAGACAGAAAATATACCAGAATAATAGCAATTAGTATTTTTTGTCTTCCATTTTTCAGTGTTAACTTCTTTTCTCACAGTGTATTCAATGTTTTTTTGGATTAAAATTTAATCTAGAGATATTTTTCTTCTTCTGATAATTAGAATAAGATTATATACTTGTGGAAAAAATTAGAAATTTATAAAGTTCTAAAGACCTGCTACCTTTATCAGTTGAGGTTTTGAGCTTTTTATTTATACATTTATATATATATTTATATATATATAAATTATAAATTATATATATATATATAATTTATAACTCCTTTGTCATTTTTTACCATGGGTTTTGCATGAATTTGGATGACAGAAAATAGTTTTATTCACCCATATATATGACTTATTTCCATATATACAATTTCTAAAACCATTAAAAAGTATATTCTCAACTCATTTTAGTTGAATGCACTTTATTCAGGGAAATTCCCTTTGCACTTTGGATAATATCCTCGGATGTTAAATATATCGAGATCAGGAATCTTTTGATTTCTTCCCAGTACCAAAAAAATTAACAAAGGGATGAATGTTTGTGAAAAATGTGGTCTTTTGCCATTTTGTCAGATATGATGATCAACATCAGAGATTGCAAACCACTTCTGTCCAACACCTTGTGGAAAGTTTTCTTTCCTCCTGTAAATTTTGCTGTAGAGCTCGACATGTAAACATGTGGAAAAATGGATGATACAGAAGAGCTGTCCTTTGAGAAATGCCTAGCATCTTTTTCTCACTTTCACTTCTGTGAGGATATTTTTGTACGTCTGTTTCTGGACAGCTGCCTAACTCAGGTTAAAGATTTTTTGTTGTTTTTTGCTTTTGTCTTTTTTTGAAGTATATACTTACAGGTCAAAGCAAAGGTTTCCTTTAGAGGGAAACATTCTAGTACACATGAAAGATATGAAGGAATCTATCTTTTCACAGGAAATCTTCCATCTCATTTTTTTTCCCCCGTACATCTCTTGTCTGCTTTTCCTTACACAATTCCATTAACGTGACAGGTATCCTCAGCTGCCAGTGAAGTAAGCAGAGTATGAAGAAAGGTTTGGGGAAAAAGGGAGCCCAAAAGTATCTTTTGCAACAGTGTGATGCTGGCATTATCTAGGCTTCTTTGGGATCTGTCTGCCTACCTGTTGCACAGAGGAGAGAAGCTACTATCCAGGAATCAGAGGCACAGAGCAATATCTGTGAGAGTGAAGGGGTTACACGTTTTTTTTCCCAGAGGAATAGCCAGCAAAGGTCAGAGGATTTCCAGCTGTGTCCTGCCTAGAATAACTGAGAGCTTGAGCTTAACAAAGCTCATTTGATTTTGCTCATTGATTTTCACATGTATTTTAGCATAAAAAAGTTCACAAACTCCTGTATTTACAAAATGTGAAAATGAAAATGTGAAAGTAGTGACATTGTTCTTGAATCTGAATGAATTCTTAATAAGTTTTTCCTTGGCAGGGGTCAAACTCGTGTGAACAGCAGCCTGTGCACTACTTAAGTGACATCCAGTTTAAGCCCTCTGTGAATTTTACTGATACAGAAACCTAAGGTCAGTCATTCCATTTCCCTGGGAAGTAAAGTGGATATAAGCAGTTTTTTCTCCCCTTGCCAATGATTTCCACTCCCTGTCACTTCCTGTCAGCTCCACTGACAATAACACTGCAAAAATGAAGGAGGGGCTTTAAATAATATGAATTTGCCGTGCAGTTCCTAAGGGAGAAGGAGTGGCAGGAATCAGAGGCCATTTATGTCAGCCTTGCTACCAGGGGAAATAACATGGAGCAATAGTCCTGTGCTTATGTTGTGTGAAAAGTAAATCTCAACACCTGATAAGATTTTGAAAGAACCTTTGAAAAATGCAGGACAAATCACATACCTCCTTTAGATTTGGCCTTTCACCCACGTGGAAGATGCTCAGTCCTAAGCGCAACAGGCAGTTCAAGTGGAAAAATAAACCCCATAGGTAGCTAACTTCAAGAGTTTGAAGGATTGCAGTTTAAATTATTAATTTAAGAAGAATTGACATACTGTGAACATAGTGGACTAAGACATCAGCAACACTCCAATCATTATTAAAGATGCTGCAGCGATGATGGTACCCTGGAACAGATATGCAAACGGAATCAGCCAAGTCTCATTATAAATCAGCCTTTCAATCAGATAGTCAACATTAGCAGAAGCCGGCATTCTTTATATACTGAATAAACTTATAGTTTTAATTTCCAGTGGCAGAAATCTGGCAGTTGTCACTAGGTGTAAAATGAAAGCAAAATGATTAAGTGCCTTTGAAAAGTACAAGATTTTCCTTCTCTCTCTGTATGTATGTATTCACCATGACATGAGCCTCACCTTATTCCCTTCAACCTTGTCAGTTTTCATCACTGTTAAATCTTAGCAGAAGGTAGGGGTTTAACCAAACAAAACCAGTTTATTCGGTTAGAAAAAATCTGCTTTTTCCAGGAGGTCTTTGATTTTAAAGAGTTTGCAAATATTTAAAAATAAATTGTGTAATATCCTTTTTGAATAACACTTCAATATAATGTTATAAATTAGTGTGGAGTTTCAGAAGCACTCACATTAATGCAAAATGAGTTCATCACAATTAACATTATTACCATAAATACCAAAGGAATTAATAATGATTAGGGTGATATTTTAAAGCATTCTTAATTATCATGTGCATTGTTTGCAAAATTCCAGGATGATGGTAATTACTGTAAAGCTTCTCTTTGTGCAAGGTTCTCTTCCCAATGGAAAGATAGCCCAAAGCTAAATGCTTCTGAAGTCCCTCTGAAATCCTCAAAATTGGAGTTAGAATGCTTTGCACATACATTAGCTTGGAGATTGCTTTCACTGCAGTGTAAATTTCAACAGTAGTCTTGATGTAAGTAAGAAAACCCAAGAAATAAGCATTCAAGACAAACTTCATTTTTTCCTGAATCTCTGGGCGGTAACTAGCATAGTTCCTTTGTGTGTGTTGTTGCTAGATTTGTGATTGGTGAAGAAAGCTCAAGGAGGCCTTAGTGAATTCTATGGAATTCTATGTTTACTTGTTCAGTAATTTAAAAAAAAGCCAAACTGTATATCAGAGAGACCTTTCATCTGAAAGCCCGTTGGAATTTTTAATTTTTCATAAGAATGAGATTTATAATACTATCATTCTTAACCTTCTTCAGGAGAATATTTTGAAAGATATAAAAAAATTCAAAGTATGGCTCTTCAGTATTTTAATATTGGCAGCATGGGCTGCCTTTTGACTACTATATTGCCTTACAACTTTTACACCTTACAACCTTTACACCTTTGATTTTAGAAATGCATTGCTCAGGAAAGATAAGGCAAAAGTGGCTTATAGACATTAGTCCTGATTTTTTTCTCCCACAGTGACTAACAGGTGTACAAGTAAACAAAATCATAGACATGGAAGAGAAAGTGTTATAAGCATGATTTACATCAAGATAAACCTGCTTCTTTGGACAGTCCAAGTCATTACATTTTTAGAATAGGCAATGTTCAGAGGAACATCTTAGAAAAAGAAGCCAGTTGTGAATTTTTATTCTTAGTTTCAGTAGATTTACACTTCTTTCCCTTACCCATCTTATTTCCAGTGCATATAATGGGGCAGCCAATGCAGATCCCACTTCTCATCCTGTCATGGTTCTATTCTCATGTCCTTTATGAGCTGACACTGCAATAATTAATCAAACAAACAAACAAAAAAAAAGGCAATCAATGATCAGATCCAAGTACATCGGCTCCCTACTTGAACAAATGATGCAACCATTGGACCTCAAAGACTGGCATAAGGGAATGGGAGGGAATGTGTGGCTGGGTGGAAGTGAGAATTTAGAGATCACTAGATTCCCTCTAACAATTTTCTCAGGATATAAAAGAAAAAAAAAAAACACAAGCAAAGCAAAAGTTATCAAAATTATCAATCAGTCCATTCCCATGGAAAATTCAGACTCTTAAAGTGGCACTTTTATGTAACAGTCTTTGTAGAAGGTTTAAAAGCCTCAACTCGCAGTCAAGTGGTTGCTTTTTTGTCCTTCAACTTCCACTTAAACATTTTACCTCTAGTGAGAAATATTTGAAAACCTTAGACATAAAATTTCCAGAGTTTAAATCATAAATGTTCAAGACATGGCTGAAAACAAAAATCTGCCTTCTAACCTACTTATATGGTTTTAGAAATTCTGTGCTAGATGGTGTGCTAACATTTAACTTGGAGATGAAATTTACATAGTACAAAGTTCATGCACAAGTGTTATAAGCTTAGAGGTAGTTGATAATTTTGTGTGAAGAGCAATTTCAGGTAGGAAATATCTTTTTTTTTTTTTCTTAAGGAAGCATTTTTATGGTGGAAAGACTGAAAATGATGGGTCCCTCGTTGTTCACCTAGAAGACTGCTATTAGTTTCAATTTTTACATGAATGGTCCAAGTTTCTGGACCATTTGCTTCTTTCAGCAGGGACAGGCAGACTGAGCAGCCATGGCTCTTTGGCAGTGAGGCTGAAAGGATGAAGGACTCCTATCTGTTTTCCTTAGCAAAAAAGCAAACCTCACAAGAATCTTCAATCTGTTACTCAAAACAATGAAAAAGTCCTTTTCTATTTCTCAGGAATATTTCATCTTCCTGGAGAATATATAATGTTTTCAAACTTTTGTCTCCTTTCGACTGAACATACTTAAACACAGGACTCAGACCTTTTAGCTGCTGTTGATGTGCACCTGAGGGCAGATGGACAGGCAAGGTGACAAGCTTGGTGCTGCTATGGTTGGGAATCATCACAGTTAGCACAGATGGGGAATAGGATTTTACTGATGATTATAGCTGGGAATGGGCCTTCCTCACCTTCCCCAAAGTTAGAGCTGCCTCTGTCCTCAAGGAAAGGTATGTCAGTAAATCTAAAGCAGCTATCTTTACAGTGCTTGAGGCCTGAGCTATGACAGCACAATTCAGCATGAGGTGGTTTGTTTTAAGTGTGTATTTCTTAAATGTAAACATGAATGCCCTAAGTCCTGAGCTGTTGAGAGGCAATAGTGATATAGATTCCACATTGCAATCTATTGCTGTTATTGGAAATTGTTTTACTTCATTGGCTTTATTGACCATCTCCCAGAAAGGGAGAGGAAAGTACATTAGCGACTGAATGACATTTGAACTCCTTGGTAGGGCAGTCATAAAACCAGGAAGCTTGGAAGAAAGACAAACTATTAGAAAAGTACCAGCCAGAGATGTTTAAAAATTCTTTTCAGAAAAAGTAAGGGGAGGAGGTTTAAAGATCTTGATATTACTGTGATTGGTGCAAGGTAAATTCATGACACATTGAGTTCATCTCTGCTTGTATTTTGGCAACTCCCATCAAACGAATACCTCTTGGTAAATCGTAAAGGATTAGGTGAATTGCAAAATGCCTCTGTTTCTCCAGCTGACATAAATATTGTATTAATTAAATCTATTAAGAACACTGAAATGAGATTTCATTAACTAATATCCCCTATTAGGATAATTATGACTAATTATAGTTATTAGAGTAATGGTTTTAATCCTCAAGCACAATGTGTTCCAGAAGGTTAAGAGGCCTAAGATAAATTGAAAATCAAAAGTATGATCAAACCTTTTTAAAGTATTTTACACAGCTACCATCCTATAACAGTGACAGCAACATTTACATTTTCTACAACTCACCTCATGCTGGGAAGGAAGATAATTTTTTATGATTTGCTAGTGATTTTACATTTCCAACAGGAAGTGTTCTGATTTCTAAACTGTGTTAATCAGTATGAAAAATTAACCTCTTACATGTTCTCATGAAAAAAAAAAAGACAAAAAAAACCCCTGCATAATTTTATTAAAGTTTTCTGCAGAGGAGAGTGTTATCTTGAATAGGCAAAATTCCACTCATATTGAAATGTGTTTTTTATGTAGCTGCACAGAACTATTATTTTGTATGTATTTGCTGATGCTTCCTGTAGAGACATATGTACTATTTGAAAACTTACGTTGGTAACTCAATTTCCTCTAGCACATGAGTAAAAAATGTGCAGTGCATGACCCTTGAGTCCTTCTTTGGGGGAAAGTCAAAATCTTACCAGACAATAAAAAACCCTATGTTACGTATCAGAGACTTTTTTCTCCTTTGAGGCTAGACAAATGGGTTAATTTTCTTGGGGTTTGAACTGTGAAATTCAACAAGGTTTTACATGATCTGTCACATAACTAGAGTGTGATTGGGATTACCACCTGCCTTTTAAGAAAACACACACACACAGAAATGGCTGAGCTGTACTCAGCTCTTGAATGGATAGTTATAAGAGACTACCTGTATTCAGAAAATTTACCAATTTTGGATCTTGGGTAGATAGAAATGACCTAGTACTAGGGAGAAGAAAGAGACATTCCAAACCATATCCAATCTGGGAAACTCAGTTTACCTAAAGTTAGAAATTTGCATCTAAAGCTAAGTACTATATCTTTTAGACAATCAGAGAGGAATCCAAAACAGGTTTGGATATCTAACATGTAGGAAAAGACACACTTTAAGTACTATAAAGGGTGACTCATTTGCCTGTTTGTGCTCATTCATAACAGCAGAACAGGGAGCAGATAGGAATATCTGCATACTCGTGGAACTGGGCTAGTGTATCTTGTAGAAGATGATATGGCTGTTAAAATGCTAAAGCATTTCCATGTCAGAGAGAGCATTATAATTTCAACTACTGTTTCTGAAGATTTCAACATAACATTCTGAAGATTTGGAATGTAATGTTTATGTAATGTAATACTAGTTTGAACAATACCTTAACTAATATAGAGTCAAATGTATTTTTAAGTTATCAGTGACATTTTAGAGATTAAAATTATTTTATTTTTATAACATTTTTTTCAAGTTGCAAGACAGTCTTTACTATCTACTCATGCTAAAAATACAGTGGAAAACATTTCAGTTATCTGAGTGAAAGAGCTAGATTCTTATAATAATTGACCTTGCTTCTCTGGAGGTTGCCTCTGGCAAATCTTTATTGATCTCTCTGTACAGATGGTTCAATAAAATTAGATCTCCATTTGTTTGTTTGCTTGTCTTTTATATTGTAAAATCTGGATTTCTTCTTTTACCTTATGACCTCTTAAATACAACTTTTATAATTGTACAGATTATTTCTTTCAGTGGATTCCATAATAATGTTCCAGTTCTACCTGAGTTTTCATGTTTCATTCCTGTGTAATTTCCTAACATGCAGTATGCGTTTCTCTTATCATAACAACTATACACACTTGCCAAATCCTCTGCTTGGAGGCCTGGAAGGGAAATTGCATATGTTACTAATGAAGAGTTGGCATGCTCTTTCATGGCTGGTTTCCTTTAAGGCACAGCTATTAGAGTTAAGAGTTTTCTTATCGCTAGGTAATAAAGCAGAGTTTCTGCCTTGGATAAATGACACAGAGGCAGGGAACACAGAAGCTGACATGCTGAATCAGACAAATGGTCAGACACGGTGTTGCTGCATTGTTGAAGAATTCAGAATTGGTATGAGGTCCCTGTAATGAAAGGGACATCTCTTCCTAACTCCAGGCAATCACTGTTAGGACTTGTGTTGTAAAGCATGAAGAATGACATCACAAGCATGTTTTTTAATTCTTGGCAAGGCAACTGTGATTCCTATTGTTTGAAATTCCTATTTCTTTTTCTTTCCTGAACCCTAACATTTATGTCTCAACTGAATTTCTTGACAGCTGCTTTAGAAATAATGATGCGCTTATAAAAATTTCACAAGCATAACACTAAGAATACACAAAACTGAAAATTAAAAATATCACTAAGAAGTTGTTTATGCTATGCACACTTTAGGTTCTTTCCTATCATGTGTTTTAATGGTTTATGCTCATTGATGTTGGAACTTAAGGCAACAGGTAGCTAAAAACCACCCAGATGCTTGTTTCATCCTCTCACTCAGTAGGACTGGGATGAAATTTTTAGTTTGACATAAAGATGCTTTAATAAGACAGAAACAGAAGGAATAGTACTAATTATAATGATGACGATAATGATGATGATGACGATGACGATGACGATGATGATGATGATGATGATAATAATAATAATAATAATAATAATAATAATAATAATAATAATAATAATGGCTAAGTTATGGAAAACACCACCATGTGGTATGGAATAACCCTTTGGCCAGTTGGGGTCATCTGTCCTGCCTTCCTTCCCAACCTGTGCCTTTGAGGCTGCTTGCTGATTGGATGGTGTTAAAAGGTGGAAAGCCTTTGTGCCTTAGTTCAAGCACTGCTTAACAAAAACTAGAACACCAAGTGTGTTATCATCATTCTTCATATCCTTAATCCAAAACACAGGCTTATTCCAGCCAATAGGAAGAAAATTAATTCCCTCCCAGCCAAAACCAGGGCAGTACCCACTCCTTTTTCTATACTATTTATATCATGCCCAGGTGTAACGTTTTTCAAGACATCCTTTCCTGTCTTCTGTATATACAGATATCATTCCTTAAATCTATGGGCCATTTCTTGAAAATATTCATTGTTTTTCATTTATAAAGTTACTTTGAATTCCACATCTCACAATAGTTTTTTGAGGCAGGAGAGGTGGACTGGTGTGCTTAATTGTCATTTAATGAATTCAGTTCTGGTTGGGTGGGGCCACTAACCAGGCAGCTTTTGCTCTATGTGTATCCTAAAGTTTGAACATCCCAGCACAAGCACACATTGCTGTCAGTACAGTCTTGAACAGACCATTGTAACACTTGCTCTTCCCAGAGGCTGTTGCATGGTAAGCTCTCTGATACACCCACTCAGTGCCATGCTCCTTGGCCCAGGTGTCTATGAGGTTGTTTTAGAAATGAATCCTATTGTATGACTCATGTTTCCATAAGAGTTCCTTTTCAAAGGCCAGGATTTTATTCCAGGCAGTGGCATGGGTTGTGGGACATGTTTCCAGCCATCTGGTGTTTGCTTCTGCCACTGTAAGCATAAGGTGCTTGCCTAGGAAGGTTTGTGGGAGTGTGATATAATCAATCTGCCATGCCTCCCCATTTATATTTCAGCCATCCTCCTCCATTCCAGAGAGGCTTTAACTGCTTGGCCTGCTCAATTGCAATGCATGTTTCACATTTGTGGATAACCAGTTCAATAGTGTCCATGGTTGAATCCACACCTTGATCATGAGCCCATCTCATATTGCATCTCTTCCTTGATGGCCTGAGGTGTCATGTCTCCAATTAATCCTTATGTTGCCAGCCCAGACCCATCTGTGTTACCTCAACACTAGCAGCCTGATCCACCTGCTGGTCACACTCTTCAGTGCTCCCACTCTTGTGATATAATTTTAAAAACAGTTTCTCTACCTGTGCAGAAATATGCAGTTTATGGAACAGTGGAGGCCTCTTCAAAAAGCATCATCTCCTCCTCTGGTGATACTCCAAAGCCTTTGCCTTTTTGCCAGTCCATAATAACTTCCAAAATTCCTGGGTGACTAGGTTTTCTTATTGGAGCCTATTGTGTGATCAGCATGACACACTCCATAAGTTGCAAAATGTGTAAAAGAAACCGTTCCTTTGAACAGTGCCAGGAGAAGCTGTGTTTCAGGACCAGTAAATTCTGAAGCAGCTTAAACCCCTTTAAACACCTTTAAGTTTAACACTGCTAAAACACCTTTATACATTGTCACTTTTTCTTTTCCAGTTGAAGTATAGCTGGCCTTGGATCTTTTGTATCCTCAGCTTCAATACTCTAAAGTCCAACCTGAAGTATTCCCTGATGCCTTCTGCCAGAGATTCCAGGTAGGGCCATTCTCCCTGACTGCCACGTAGAGTATATTTTCAATATTTTGTCCTACCTGGACTGGCTGAATAGTTAATGCATGAATATTTCCTGGCTAATTTTTTTAAAGGCTGTCATTATTTAAAACCTCATTTTAAATTGTTCTTCAATTTAAAGAAGTCACTTGACAGAGAGGGCTTACAGTCAGCCTGCAGTTTGAAAAGTCCATTTTCTGTAACCCCGTAATGTCCCGCAATGCCTAAGAGAGCTTGTGTTTCATTTTGCCAGTTGGTAGAGAGACAGCTGTTATTTTATTGATTGCATCCATTGAGATCTGATGACATCCATGTTACCATTTCATTTATAAAAATAGCACTTCCTGTGCAGGTCCTTTCACCTTTGTTTTATAGCAAAATGGCTGTTGAGGATTCTGAAATTTTTTTCCTTTTTTCTTTCTTTTAAAAACTCATTCTGCGCTGTTCCCCCATACGATGACATCATCGTTGCATTGCAGGTGTTCTGCTTTGCTGTGCTCCAGTGCAGTCTGAATCTGCCCATGACAAATGGTACAGCTGTGTTTGTAATCCAAGGAACTGCACTCTACAAACTGTAAGCCTCATAGCCTGAGAAAGGACTAAAAAGTTTTGTTTTTTAAAAAGCACAAAACCAATGTGGTGTGTTCAAACTCTACCCCAAAAATTGTATCTGCTGTATTATAAGATTTCAAAGAAGTTCAGCCACAGAAGCATATTACCTTGCAAAGAATCCACAAGAGCTCAGTTTTATTTTCCATGTTCATCTACTAAGAGCTTGTAAATCCTTTTGAAATTAATTTACCTTGTAATGGAGTGAATATGAATGGTTAGCAGGTAAGAGCATCATCTCTTGTAAAGATAGATGTCCAATAAAGACCGAGGTTGGCTTCTTTTGTTTTTTTAGAAATATGTAGAAATAGTAGAATTCAATTCTACTATTCAGTTATGACCAGTTATTGTGATTTAAATTCTCATTTTGTTTTGGCATCAACTTCTTAATCTTTTTTTCATCTTGATTTTTTGACAAGGCCTCATCTTCATTACTAGCCAAGAATAGCTGTAGGGCAGGTATATATCTGCCAAGTCTGGTAAAGAGGGATGAAAAGAACTCATCTGCCTTTTCTGTAGTATTCAGAGAGAAAAACTGGTCTTCTAACTCCCTGCCAATCTAGTTTAAAATTGATTCCTTAATTAAAAGTTGATCAAGAAAAAATGCAGAGAGAACTCCACAAGCTCAGATTTTTCCTTCCATGTTTTCAGCATGCCAAAAATCCATTTTCATTGCTGCCCACAGAAGTAATCTGAATCTGACCAGATGCTCCTCTTCACAGTAATCATCAGTGAGTGAGTTTCTGCACAAGCATTTTATTTGAGATCAAGGGTGCAATTTTTTACATAAACCTCTCAATAACCTCCATTTTCTGGGACATTTTTTGGCTTGCTTCACAAAGTGGTAACAAAGTATTAAAAAATATGTTTGTTTCAGATGAAACTAAACCAGCAAATATGGTCTGGGTATCCAGTATCTAATACCCTCTAAGTCAGAACAGGCATTCTGTTCCCAAGACAAAGCAGAGCAGAGCTACCCTGGTCTGAAAGCCCTCCTGAAACATAAGCAGTGTTGTTGCCAGTTCTCAGCACAAAGTGGTCTGCCAGTTGTCCTGTGCTCCTTTTTAATCTAAGCAGAACTAATTCCAGGTTGTCTGTTTGCTAAAGTCAAAGTCTTTGGCCCATGTGCAGCTCACCCAGCTGGCAGTCTGACAACCCTCAGTGGATGGCTTAGTGTGCTGTGGAGGAACCGGGAATATTTTCAGCCCTTCTCTGAGATATTAAGAACTAAGAATTAAGAACTAAGGCTCCTTAAAAACATCTGCCACTTGAGAGGCTATGTGTGTCTCTTAGCCACCTAACTTTGAATTTATATGGCAGAGTGCATGTGTCTAAGAGCCACCCATCATCTAAAGCTGTAGGAAGTAGTGACATGAAATCAGAGGAAACCAGAAACCTGGAATCCATTTTAAATTTCTATACATAAGCTTACTTCCGTGACATTTATTTGAATCAGCTGAAAGAAAATTATGCATATAAAGCTGTTTCTTTCTGACTAGATCTTTCTCTTTATATCAGTGAAACTATTTTCCTTCTCTCTCTGTAAGCTTTCAATATTTGCACTTCAGATTGCCTCTGAAGCCACTTAAATTATGTTTTATCTAACATAGTTTTATTTTCTTCTTTACTTCACCAAGACTGGGTTTCAGTGTCTTCCTGGCTTGAATGATTACTTTGATTTGTTGGTTAATCATGCTACTTTTATTTTCCTTTCTGCTTCATTTTTAGCCCACAACTGTTTAAACTGCTGTCTGATAACAGTTTATCAGCCACATACATTATATATATATATATATATATATATATATATGTATATTCCACTGCTTTTACTGGCTGAAACAGACAGGCTGAACTCCCTTCCCTGGCTCTACAGTCGTGTTAGTTACACTGTTGAGACTTATAGGAAACAAGGCTAAATACACTGAAGAAGATGAAAAAGTGTTCCTACATCCTGTTCCTATCTGGAAGAACCATATGATATCAAGCAATAATAATGAGGAGTCTCTTGCACTTTTAGACTTATTCCCACCAGATCTGCTGTTGGAAAAAGGAACATTTAGGTACTTAGTAGAAGAGAATAACTTTGCTCAGTGACATTCATGATAATTTTAGTTGAGATTTTTATTTACCCCTTAGACTTTCATGAAAGGAGATAACAGAGTATCCAAGTATCCATCATTGAATACCAGTCTCAAACCCCCATGTTTTTAAAATCGAAAACATTTGCCAGTTCTCGGTGAGAACCTAGGTCCAAGTTAAGTAAGTGAATTATTTCTTCTGTTGTTAGCTACCTTGGATAGCTTGCTGTTGTCTTTCGATAAATTTTAAATACTATTTGATTTTGCATTTTCCCTTCATCACAGAATACAAAAAAATTACTACATTTATTAGAAGACAAATAATTGAAGCAATATTTGAATATAATTGTTATTCATTCTAAATTGTTTTGGTAAGCTTTCAGGGCTGTGCTGGGCTCTGGACAATTATATGGTATTGATCTACTAGAACAAAGTGTTTTTATGAATCCAGAAACAACCCATTTCAGGCTTCAAGTAAATAATTTCTTGCTCTAGTGCCATTCAGAATGTCTGAGGAATAATACTCTCATATTTCCATTTATGTAAATCTGTAGATGGTAATTTATTTGGTGGCTCACATTTTTAACAGAGCTCTTAAAAGCTGTGGGTGTTATTTTTGTCTTCAGTGGGTTCATCCATAATATTGTCCATTTAGTATTCTAGCTGCCTGAGAGCACCCAGAAATCAAGTAATTTGGCTGCTCAAACTTCAGTCCTTCAGACACATACATAATTATTTTTTTGCACGTGAAGCTATACTATTTATTTTAATAGGACCATTTCAAGGCAGGGAAAACACTAAGGGGTTCTAGATATACTAGCTAGAAGAAAGTTTTCCTCCCAAGTATGAATGACATAATTCAGAGATTTTGCAGCCCATTATTTATAATCTAATATAAATACCCATTACCTCATTCATTTATAGTTTTTATACATTGCATATGCTATATTATCTTCTTTTGCTGTCTTTTCATCCATGAATCCCTACGTCCCTGATCTGTCACATTCTTGAATGACCTCTTCCTCTGTGAGGGTAACTTCCACAACCATACAGAGTGTTTTGGCTGTGGTCTGATTTTCAGTGACAGCTCAGGATTTAGGAGCCTGTTTCTACATCTCTTATCTATGAGGGCTAGGCTCTAGACATCCTTCTTCATGGGGCCACCAAATAGGAATTGATTTTGGTTTTCATGATAATAGTTGTGCTTTTTCCACCTGCTGGTGCTATGAAGAAAGCACCAACTTGAGCAATACCTGGACAGTTCTGTTACTCCACTCCAAATTTCTTCTCGATTTCTTATATTATAAGATTTCATATCTTATAATATGAATTACCAAGGGTTCTCTGCACCATGAGCCTTGTCAACTCTTCTTGCCACCAGTGAATTAGTATCTGTCTACCTCCCATGGTTCTAAAGCATAAAAAAACCCCAGGCTTACCAAGACATTTCCACTTCTAGAATTATTGAAGCCTTTTTTCCTTTTCCTGAAGAGACAGAGGAACAGTCGATGATTCACTGAGAACTGATATAACCCATAAATCTTCCTACCATCTTTCTGTGCAGAATGCCTTTCTATTTCAGGAGTGGGTTAATAAAATAAGTATTACTACTCTTTCTTAGAAAACCATCTGTTGCTTTGTTAGACCAGCTGTTGTCTCCTGAATTTGACAGATCAGTCTTTGTCTCACCTAAATTCTCCTTAGTGACGGCATGCTTCCCCAAACAGTCCAAACGAGAATATACTGGCATTGCTGCTGGAACTTAACACCAACATCCCTCTCATGTCTGCCCATCCTCACCTTGGCATTGCCCTTCATCTGTGCTTGCGCAATTCTGTTCTAAATCAGAGAATCAACCAGAGAAAGAGACTGAAATTGCAGAAAATTGTGCCAAAATGGAAGAGGCAGTGCTATAGGGATAGAGTAGTGCAGCCAGGGAGAAGAGAGAGTGAAATGGCTGGTTCAGCAGAAGAGCCTATTTATGCCTGCTCAAACTGACAGTGAAACTATGGCATTGGTGTGCAGATATCCAGGTGATGGAACTTTATTGGCTGAAATATATCTCATATCAATCCTTATATAAACTAATATGGAAATATCTAGACAGGAGATTATCTATCTGTCTATCTATCTATCTATCTATCTATCTATCTATCTATCTATCATTTATCATCTATCATCTACATCATCTATATCATCTATATCATCACCTATATATCTATCTTTCTATATATCAATATCTATATTACTGAGACTAGACACAGTTGTTATCAGCAGTAAGTTTTGGGGTGACTTACTATAACTTTGTTACAGGAATAAAACCAAGTCTCCTTTGCTGCAGTCTAATTCTAAGCTGCTTCTCATTTTGTATGCTTGTGTGAGGCTTTTAAGTTTAAGAGAAACAAATCTCATCTCTTCCACTTAATCAAAAACCTCTAGTAGTGTTGTGTTTATGATACAGCACAACGTTGTGAAATAATCTCCCACTGCATTTTCCAAACAAGATTTCTGCTGAAGCATTCAGTTCTCATACAGCACTTACCTTTTTAAATGTGCATTTAATTCTTAGCTAATTGCCATCAATATTTACGCTGCTGAACTTTTATCCTGCTACATATTGTATAATTGCTACCATTAGCTCATCTCCCAAAGGTTTTCTTTTCAGATTCCTATAATGTATCCGTGTTATTCTTTTCCAAAGCACAGATTTCTATAATATTGTTAAATTGTCTAATACTCAGTTTATACTTTGGACCACAAGTGAAGTTGATTGCATTTAAAAATTTAGGAACTTCACATTCACTTTTTCATTTTAAGGGCAATAATGTGTAAGTAGTGCCGTTGTCCACTATTTTCTATTGATTCCTAAAATCAGGGTTACAATAGGTGTTAGCATCCCGAAAGCAAAATACATCCCCTCAGTCTTGGGAATTTTCTAGGTGTCTTGCAGGTACAGCCACAAAAGCCACAAATTGAGCTACCCTACAGAAATAAATTATTTTTATTTCCAGATAAAAGTGACATAGAAAGAAATGCCAATCACCTTCTCACCCAGAGGACAAATAAGACATTCTGTAAAACCCTTGTACTAACTACTGGTTCTCCAAGGGACCCATGGCCCTCCTGCTCTGTTTATACTGGTAAACAGCTCAGGGCAAGGTTCACAATAAAGTAAGATCACATTGTGGTGGGATGACCATGGCTGGATGCCAAGTGCCCACCAAAGCCTCTTTGTCATTCCTCTCCTGACTTGAATAGAGGAGAGAATTTATAACAAAAGGCTCATACTTTGAGATAAGGGCACACAGAGATCACTCAGCCATTACAATCAGGGGCAAAACAGACTCAATTTGGGGAAATTAATTGATTTTTTTCCAATCAAATCACAGTAGAATAAAGAGAAGCAAACCAAATCTTAAAAACATGTTTCCCCAATCTCTCTCTCTCCTTCATGGGCTGAATTTTATTCCCAATTCTCCACCTCCTCCCCTCAGTGCTGCAGGGGGGATAGGAAATGGGGGTTGAGGTCAGTTCATCACATTGTTTCTGTCTCTGCTTTCTTCTCAGGAAAAGGACTTCTCACACTTTTGCCTTTCTCCAGTGCAGGTCTTTCCCACAGGCTATAGTTATTGACAAACTGCTCCAGTGTGGGTTCCTTCCATGGGGTGCAGTCCCTCAGGGACAGACAACTCCACCACATGGTCACAAGTGCTGCCAGCAAACCTGCCCCAGCATGGGAACCTCTCTCCATAGAACCCCAGGTCCTGCCAGGATCCTGCTCCAGCATGGGCTTGCCATGAGATCACAGCCTCCTTTGGGCATCCACCAGCTCTGCAGGGTGGATCTCTGCTCCACCATGGACCTCCCTGTGCTTCAGGGGCACAGCTCCCTCACCATGGTCTTCATCACCAGCTGCAGGGGAACCTCAGCTCTGATGCCTGAAGCACCAAATCCCCCTCCTTTGTCAGTGACCTTGATGCAGAGATGTTACTCTCACCTATTCTCACTCCTCTCTTCCATGGGTATTGTTTTTGAGCAATAACTTTATTGTCCTTCTTAAATATGTTCCACACAGAGGCATTATGCTGTCCTTGAAGGGTTCAGTCCTGGCCAGAGGCACGTCCAACTTGGAGCCAAATGACATTGCCTTTGCTGGATGCAGGGGAAGCTTTTGGCAGCTTCTAAGATAAAACACACCTGTGGCTGCCCCACTACCAAGACTTTGCCACAAAAACCCAATACACACGTGATAACCCACACTAATAGCAGGTCCAATTCCTTACATGCTGTTTTGCCTAAATACATCAGCACTTTCCCATTCAATGCCCAAATAAGGTTTCATTGAGCAGTATGATATTCCTAGAATATCCTATCCCCAGAAAAGATGAAGCTACCTAATTCTGTGGCCTTTGGAATGCAAACTGTGCCATGCAACAGGCCTTAAAGCCAGTAAATACCAGCTGTTCGGGTTTTGTTTGTTAAAAATTAAGGATACAGCCTTCAAACACATCTAAGTTCTGGGTCCTGAGAGAGAGGGAGAAAATTCAGCTGCAGACCATACAACCAAATCTGAAAATTGTCCTTGTAAAAAATATTAAGAAATATTGTGAAGAGAAAAATAATTATAATTGTTACTCATGAGTTTTATGAGGTTTGTCAAAATACTTTGTGTAAAAGTTTCACGACACTTTTCAGATTTCCTTTGTTTCTGTTCTTAGCCTGGTGCAAACATGTTGGTTTTGGCTGGAGTTGAGTTAATTATCTTCACAGTGGCTGGTATGGGGCTGTGTTTTGAACACAGTGTTGATAATATGGAGACGTTTTCATTATTGCTGAGCAGGGCTTGCACAAAGCCAAATAATTTTCTGTTTTTCATACTGCCATTGCTGGAGAAGAAACAGAGTCCATGAGAAATTGTGAGAAGACATAGCTGGGACAACTGATTCCAAGTGAAAAAGCAGTATTTCATACCATATGGTGTCAGACTCAATATATAAAGTGGGGAGAAGAAGAATGGAAGAAGGAGAGGACATTTGCAGTGATGGGCTTCCCAAGTAACTGTTGCACATGATAGGGTTATCCTGCTATTCTGCTCAAACATGTGAGAAAATCGGTATTGATTAACTAATCCAGAAAAGAAATTTATGTTTGCCATCTTTCAGGTAAGGACTACAGGAGCAGAACTCAGTGACAGAGAAGATTTTGGTGAGTTCATGGGGATAATCAGTTGGACATAAAATTTCAGCATAACACTAGGTTTAAAACAGGCAGAACTTTGGAATCATGCACTGAAAATGACAAAGAAAATAACAAACCACAGCTCTTTGTGTTAAGTATGTCTGCAGCCACTATGGAATATGGATGCTGGTTTTGGTATCCACATATCAGAACACTTCAGTTCTTCTGTGTGCCACATGACCAGTTGTAACCATGCTTAAAAATGGGTGGGGTAGGGAGAGTATTTGGGTGTGGGTGGTTTTATATGCAAAAAAGCCAAAGAAAGGCAAAAATATAAGTAACCACATAATTTATTTAATCATGTTGTAGAAGAATTCACAGTGTCTATAAAAAATTTTATTCACAGAATTCTTCAAAACATAATAGAAATATGAAATTAAATATCTGGCAGCTGTAATTTTACAGCTGGCTTTACCAGTTGGCTGACATTGTTCCCATAATGTTCTCTCTGTGCTGCAAAGTTCATTGATGTTGTAGTAGATGAAATCATTTTATACAGCCATATGCACAGATGACATAGCCACACACTGATGTGTGTGCAAAGAATGGGACATTTAGGTCATTGATTCAGTTGCAGGTTTTGTCAGATTAAAGGGATATTCCATAAAGACCAACTAGCTTTTAATTAAGGTAATCAAAAGATAGTTTAAAATAAGGAAATTCTAATTATATCCAACTTGGATGGAGGACAGTAGGAGGAAAGAAGGAGATATGAAGGTTCATGCATTTTTTTAGAGTCTAGTTCTTTTGAATTAGGCAGACATATTACAGTGGTCTTGCCAGTACCAAAAATAAATATAAAAAAACAGAAATATGATTGTATGTTTTAAAGAAGATTACAAAATTCTATGCTATGCACATAGCCAAAACCTATTTCACTGTAAAAACCTGTCTTCAGCACTCACAAATCTTTGAAAAGAGACATTAAGAAGCAGAACAGTATTCCACAAAGGATTTTTTTACTCAATGGGGAAATGGAGATGTCAGTGACATCAAGTTTATTATTCACTCATCTTATCAACACACTAATTTCCGTTATTTGCAAGCAAGTGGTTCTCCTGCATTGTTTTGCAGAAGGGCAGATTAGTGCTGCTAACAGCTGTGGGAATCAACATGATACCAGCTGTGGTTTTCCTTGATTGTAAGAAGCTCACTGTAAACCGGGGTCATATCTCTTTTGAATGATTATTCCTTCATCTCACATTAAACTTATGTTGACCTATCTCTCATGGGCAAATTTACTTTCTTTTGCCACTTGCTCCTTTTAGGCAGCCTATGCATCAAGTAGGTTACTTCCATGTGGTTGAAGGATGCGTGAGTATCTTTGCTACTTTTACTGCACTGCTAATTATTTAATAGTCACTTCCCAACCTGGAGTGTGCTTGTCTATATTTGTTTTTTTCTCTCTGCTCAGTGACCCACAATAAAACTCATTAATAGCCAGATGCCTTTAGGGAACACCCTCTTTGAACACATTACAATATGCAACAGTAATTAAGAATACATTTGGAAGCTGTTAGACACTTAATCCTGATATTTATGTCAGTTCTAAATTCAGCTAGACATTAAACTCATTTTGCAACAGGTTTTCTCGTGGCTGGCTCTGAGCACCTGATGAGCAGATTGTGCACAGATAGCAATTGAAAGCCTGAAGTACTGCTGCATGAATTTCCACTCCTGTACATCACTGAGTGTTATGCTTGGTGAGATGTGATAGTCACAAAAATGTCTAAGCCCAGAGCCCAATTTTAGACCTGGGTCACAAAACAGTGCTGTAAAATACTCTTCCAGGTGCTTTTCTGCAGCTTTAACTATGGCAAGATTCTACTAGATATCAAGTCATTGGGATGGATATACTGTCACTTAAACAAGCTCAAAAGAGCTATTTTAAAAATTCCAGTAACTGCAATTCTGCCAGTACTCAAACCCAGAGATTTAATAGTCCAAACAACTTTCTCCGGACGTTATGGTGGCACCAAGGTCACAAATGCACTTTTCACAGCATAAAAAAATACGTGGTGGCTAGTAAGTAGTTTATGTACATCTCTTTGTTCTGAAGAAGGCTTTGCATTTTGAATTACACAGGACCACAGGTTTATGTATAAGAAGAATCATGTGGGTATTAAACTAAAAAACCCTTCTGAATAAAAGAGCTTTTCAGGTAACATGCACACATGTGAAGGCCAGCTTCAAAAGCCAAAGAAAACATCTCGCATGGCATTGAATCGTTGCTGAAAATCCTCATATGTAAGAGGATTACGAGCTGCCATTGCATTATTCAAAGGACAGAATCATGAATTAGAGGTCCCACTTGATGTCCAGGAGAGCCAAGCATGTCTTCTTAGTAACATATAAAAAATATGTTTCATTAAGTATCTGGTAGGTTTGTCCAGTAGGAAAAAGTATGCCAACCACAAACTATAGCAGAAAGAATGATTAACAAAAAAAAAAAATGTTTTTAAAGACAGTTCTTTATAGAAATTAAAAATGGCGAACTATTACAAAAGTAAGCCCTTTAAAGCAAACAAAAACCCCCTGCTATAGTAAGGCAAAGTGTTCTATTTTCTGCCTCTCATTTTTAATACAAATACAATATTTTAGCTATAAACCCTACTCACACAATTAACATTATTGAAGCCAAAAAGAAATCTGTTGGTAATTATTGAAAAGATGATGTACACCAGCAGCAGGAAGGCAGTGTTCTCAGTTTCACTCAGGTAAATCATGCTGGAATGTTTGTTAGATTTCTTTAAACAGTTTTTGATTACCATCTGTTGGTGATGGAACAGCAACAGCTACTATGTTAATCCATCCACCAGGTAAAAAAAAATTAAAAAAGAGAGAAAGTGAAACAAATTGAAAACTGAGCCAGAACAAAATTCTATTAAAATATATATCTGAGAAAAATTATGGCAACCAGGCTACTAATTCATGATTTCTGGACAGAGTCCATTCCACAGTGTTCAGCAGTTTAGGGAGTAGTATAAATTTGGTATGTGCCTGTCCATTTTAGAGACATAGGCAATTTTGACACCAACATGATGTGGTGAGAGAAGTTTATCAGTTAAAGGGAGCAGGGCAAGGAGCAAGAGCATGTTAAGGATCAAAGCTGCTGTCCTTACTTTGCTCCTTGGAGCAGCTGACCAGCAGAGCTGCACCAGGAGTGTGTGCAACCAGGTATTTCAAAGGCCTGGTCCTCCAGCTGCCCAAGGAAGCTTAAGAAAATGTGATGAAAATGGCTCTTTGTGTGGTTACTGCCACAAAGCTGCAACGCATAATGCATGTTTCAAATGCAGAAGACAGAGGAGAAATAGTTTCCAGTCTTTTCTTTGTCCCTTCCTGGAGACCTCCAGTTATTCAGTATTGCTCTTAATAGCAATGGCTCAGCCTTCCCCTTGAACAGATGCTTAGAGCAGTGTCAGACAGGAAAGTTTTTGATGGGGATAAGAGAGGCGAGAGAAAACTAGTCAGGTTATGATAAGAACATGGTCACATTTATGCACAAATGTTAACATGATGTTGCATAAACTTTTTAAGGAAGAACTGATGATGCCAATTCTTTTCTCCCCCTTCTGTTTCTCCTTGCCAAATTGATCAAGGTAGAGATGAAAATACTTGGAAGGTTGGGCTCAGTGGATAGTCCAACTCATTTACATTTCCTGGAAAGACAATATAATACTTAATACTTCTAGGCTAATGAGACTTTGATATAAGTATACTTACTTCTTGTGACCTGCATTTATTGGTCATTGTGAGTTTTGTTCCTTGATGATGAGCAGAGACAAAAAAAACAAAAACCTCAACAGAGGCGCGGTTTTTCCGTATATTCTTTATTTAGAACTACAGACGAATAGTCACAACAGAAGGAAGAGTCCTTTGCTTCTGTCCCTTGATAAACAAAGAAAATTCAGACACAGAGAGGTTGTCTGCCTAATGGTCTTTGAACAAAATTTTGGGAGTCCAGATTTTCTCGACTAAAAATTCAATTTTTAAAATTGTTCACCAAACCCATTTGTCAAACAATAAGAAACTATTTCCTCTTGGAAAGGTCTTTTGAACCCTACTGTGAGTCCTATTCTCATCTGTATAGACACCAAATTATTCAGAACAGCCTACTGCTTGGTAGAAAATGACACAAAGGAACTTCACTTTCAGGGTTTTTTGTAGTCATTGGTGACGGTAGTCTTTTTTCCCCATGGACTGCCATGGAGAAAGAAAACTGCTGACCCACAGAATGAAACAAATGAGCCTCATGGTCCTTGAGGCTCTTCTTATCTAGTTAGTAAATATCTGAAACCACCAATTCTCATTATGTGATATGTCCTGAGCAGAGGAATAGGAAACAGGTCTTAAGAGATGAAAGGCAGAACTGCCTGAAGACAGTTCAGCATTTGCTGGAAACAGGATAAATGTAGTTTTGTAGGTGGGGGAAAGAGCTTTCATGGAACAAAGATATTTACCCATTCGATATCTGCACACACGACTAAGTTACAATGCTAATGACTGCTGCCAAAATTATGTTTAAACTGTGTTTAGCACTCATACATAGTTAAATCAAAGGTGTATTTTTGTTAGTTGCAAATATATTTACACCCTCATTATAACTTTTCTGGTTTCTAATATAACTGTAGGAAATAAGGAAAAAATTTGTGGTTACAATGCAAAATAATTAATGATCTAAGAAAAACTGCATGAGGTTCCAGAAGAATCTCTCTTAGTTTAATAGGGAGCCTGGTTATTTGCTGTTGGAATTTTTGAGAGAAGTATTTACAGGACACATCTCTGGAAAATCTAACTTAAATCATAAACTGTCTTGTAAGAAATCTTGTGAGTCTGTGCTGCTAGGACTGAACAACAGTTGCACCAGAAATGTGTAAGTGAATATTAAGTTTATTGTTCTTTGCTTTTCCTCCCTGATCAGATCAGATCAGATCAGATTTCTTGCAACATGGACACAGTCAGAAAACCAGAAATTTTGAATGTACAGCATAAAAAAGACTAAAATTGCACTAATGATATTCACTGGCTGCACCATCTGCCTTCACTCTATTGCATTCAGCGGTTCCAATAAAATCCCAGTGAAGCCGGGATGAGATGTGTATGCCTAGCAGAGCTGGCTGAACAGAAAAAAAACACTTGAAGTTCACATTTCATGCAAGAACCTTCTCCCATGCAACATGCTGCTTTTACTTTCCCTCTTCATCCATTTCTTTGTTGCCTTGGTAAACATTAATCATGTAGAGAAACCTCCAAACAAAACTACCAAGTGCACGTCTGTATCTTACCCTTTTCTCCTACGGCTGCTTTTAGACACAAATCTGGGAGAAAAAATGCTCCACTGCAACAATTCTGACCACCCTCCATGACAGGTCAGCAGATGGTGTCTTTAAGTGATGAATCTGACAACTTTTGAGGGTTAGTTGACTGAAAATGAAACATTATAAAGGAAAAATGTGCCCTGTTTTCTAACTACAGTTTCCTACCGACATCCAACAATAGCATAAATGAGGATTCAGTGCTGGTCAAAGAAAACCACTTCCTAATATATGATTTGTGGGCCATTAATCTTGGCTGCCCGTCCTCCAGTTTCAGTCTGAAAAACATTTTAGCTCAGCAGGTGATGCTGTCAGTGAAAAATGAACAAGATTAAAATCAAGTGATGTGGACAAAGCAAACTGTCTCAGAATGAATCTTCCTGTACTTGGACACTACTCAAATTCTTACTTTACTGGAAACAGGGATAGTGGCTTTGTGAACTTAATCTAAAGGAATTAAAAAATGGTATTTCCGTCATAGTGAAATTTAAAAAAAGTAGAACCTTCATGAGAAGTAACTGGCATGTTTCTTGAAGAATTCAACTGAATCTTTCAGGTTTTGCCTTATCTTAAGGAATTTTTTTTATATGGATGTTAAAATGTATTGCACCTAAAGATAACAATGCTATTACTGGCTGTGAAATTTCCATACTGAATAGGGTCACAAATAAGAAAAGCAGTGAGTCCAATGGTCCAGAAATAGTCCAACTGTGCAAGCATGAGACACTGTAGAGGACAGGAGTGCCTGTGAATTTGCACATTTGCACTGAGTGAAGATATGAAGATTATGGAATGGCTTCTGAGACATTGGGAGCAGCAGTATAACTGAAGCAGCAAGGACCCAAATTTAAAGCTGGCTCTGGGAACCCACCTGGAAAGACAGGGTCACTTAAGCAGGTAAGAAAGGACTCTCCACAAGAAGTGGTCTATCAGATCTGGAGAATGAGAGAGCAAACTTTCTTTAGGGTAGGGAGACAAGATTTTCCTTAAGAGATGTCTTAAGAATCAGAAAGGTAACATTTAAAAAAGTTTAATTAAAGAAGGAATGGACAGAATTGAAAATCAGACCCGGACAAACTTCTTTCATCTATAGACTGTTGGAATGCCTCTGGGAAGTGAGGCAAAAATGGAAAAATGGCACTGAAAAAGGGAGTACAAATGACCAATATTTTCTGAGCCACTGACATCTCATACATATCCCAGTATTCTTCAATTGGCAGGCAGATAGTGCATATCATAATGTGGGGGCACATTCAGCTCTATTCTCCAGAGGTATAAGCCTGCATCCACACCACCTGGCTTCATGGGTGGTACATGACAATGTGTTAGGACTTCCAAAATATCTTCCTGTAGGAGCAGCATGGTGGCTGGGTGTGTTTGCTCACATGAGAAGTGATAACCCCTACATACACTCGTGGTTTGGAAAGACATGGGATGGTGACTCCTGTGCCTGATGCTAATGGCAATAGTAATTTAGTAATTTAGTAATTTAGATCTGGGATTCTCAGGTGTTCTGGGAAAGAGGACATGAGGAACTGAGGCACAGTGGGAGCCATTTTGTCTCAAGGAAGTCCTTTCTTGGAGGGGAATAAGATGATAGGGAACATCTAAGAGCTGCAGAAAAAAACAGTGGTATAGAGTGGAAGAGCAGGAAAGAAAATAGACACCTGCAAAACTGCTGAGAAGAAACTGGAGAGAAGGAAATGGAAGAAAATTATGATGTACACATAACGTTTTCTTTGAATTTTAGTAGAGACATGAACATTTAGGACTATTTTTCATCATTTTTTATAATGACTGCTAGGGAGATTAGTGCCCTGGTAGAAAGGGAGGAGAAACTGCCACTGTTCCTAAATCTCATCTCTATATTATGCAAAATTGTCAGAATTATGTGAATTTGTGTCTATACTGAGTTACCAAAAGTACACAGTCAAGAAAAATATTGCAATATTTGATGAAGAGAAAGTCAGATTTAAAGCACAGGAATAACAAAAGACTGTAATTTACTCCTTTTACTTGACCCTCTAGATGTGCATTGAACAGGGATTATGTAGACCAGCACTCCTTTAAGCTTCAATTAGTGTTTAGAAAGCTGTAAGAGTTGAGGAAGTTCATCTCTCCCTTCAGGCTTTTTTGTCTGCTTCTCCTTTCATTTAACTGTATTTTTGCAACAGTTGCTGTATCATGTTATATTTATTTTTTAAATTGGGGGTTTTTTTGTTGTTTTTTTTTTATGTTTCACTGAGAAAGGGATGTTTTCCTCTAGCCACCACAGAATATATTTTTGGAAGGCTTATTCTTAGGGCATATCTCTGTCCAGCTCAAGTTGGTGCATTATAATACCCAAATACTGTACCTTGCTTACCTGCTGCGTCTGGCCCAGGAATTCCTCTATTGTAATTCAGAATTCAGTATTTAGCTTCTAATTGGATAGGAAGCAACTTCCTGCAGATATGTGAACTGTATAACCTCTGATCTTGCGAGTTATTCATAAGTAATAGAGGTGGTAGAAAGTTCTTTCCTGATGGGGGCAGGACAGAGATGCTGCCAGAAATGAACCCTATATTGAGAGGGGTGGGGCTGAAAGGCAAGGAAAGGTTTATAGGGAAGCTAAAGAAAAGAACACTGCTTTCTGAAAAATTCTGTGCAAATGCAGATGTCTGTCATCACTGGCAGATGTCTTTCAGTGTTGATTTGAGCCCTCGTCCAGAAAGAGGCTGTTCCATGACAGAATTTTCTAGGCATGGAAGAATGATGCCTCTTCTTGTGATAATGTAATTCCCTTAGTAATAGGTAGCTAAGCTGTTACATGTTTTCAGATCAAAACCCAGGAAGTTTTATGGCTGGGAATTTTTGTAGGTAAATCTTGAAGTGATTTGAAATATTACTGAAGAGTTCTGTCATCCTACTGAAATCTATTTTCTTCTCTGGAGTTTTTGTAGAGGAAGAAGTGTGGCAACTGAACCAAAAACTGTTCCAAGAGTTGTAGGACTGTGAAGGATGAAGGATTTTGACTTGCTGCTTGGAGAATCATGTTAAAAATTGCAAAAATAACAAAATTCCCGAATCAAATAAATACATTCTGGCCAGCAGATTTGGGGGAGATTAGTCCCATGCCTTAGCTGGTCGCATGAGGTCTTAGACATCCAAGATTCTCCTTTATCTCTGTCTATCAAAATGTTAGTACAGGTTATTCAGTTTCTAACTAAGCTGGCAGAGAGATTTCTTCAGATACTTCCTGTACATGGCACCCTTGTGAAGCCTAATGGAGACTTCTGCACTACCTTGTAGTCTACATTCTTTGCTGACTCACAGATTTTAAAATCATCAGAGGTTTACCTGATTTGTGCTGCTGCAAGTGAGCACCAAAACAGGATTCAGGAAATTCTCTAATATCACAGAAAATATTCACCTTGCAAACAACTAATATTTTTATTATTTTCACTACCCATCTGAACAGAGTATTTTTTCACTTCCATTTTGTGTAAGCAGACACACCAATATTAATAACATTGAGCATGTCAAGAAAGTATTGCTTGTTGCTGAGGAAACAGGATGCTAATCTCAAAACCAACATAGATATTTCCTTGTAAACTACCAATTAGACTGTAAGGTTCAACAGGGCATGGAGTTATCATAAAGTAATGATACTGAGTATCATATGATAGAGTAGCTGTGAAGATTTATATGGCACAGTAGAGTTTAATGGCATAAGTCCATGGGAGATATGAAATCAACTCAATAAAAAATTATGAATAATATGCTCAGTCCTTAATTTCTTTGTCTCTTAAGTCACAATAAAATTACATGGACAGAATATAGCACCAAATTTTAAAATTTAGACTTTTCTTCTCTCTATGTATGTGTTTAAACCTTCTAAATTTTTTTGGTTAGACTCAAGCAGTACTAGATTATGGTATCTTTTCTCCTAAGTCTGGTATTAGTCCTCAGCAACAGCTTTTTGGAAAGAAGTCTCAGTCCCCTCCCTGTCAGAGGATTGGAGCCAACACTGCCATTAAAAGAGCTTCTCTGTCTGGAATGAAAATCCTGTACAGAGTGTGAGATCTGCATGAATAAAATGTTATTCCTTCTTGGCAGAAACTCAAAGAGAAGGCAGGTGGCAGTAACACTGCCTCACTCTGATGATGTGAATCTCTCTGCAGAGGTCCATGGGTTCAGTTCTGACATATGAAAATACAACATAGAGCATCTTTTATTTGATTTAAATCAAATAAATTCAGTTCTTTTGGTTTTCTTTTCACTTGAAACAAGTGCTCTGATGTTCTTTCACAGAGTCTTAATAGAATCCACTACAGTTCAAGTGTATTGAGATACTTGAGTGTCAAAGCACCAAGTATGTGAAATTTAAGGGTTTGGTAAAATGTGACAAGGGAAGAGCTTTCTCTTCCCAGCTGCCAAAAAAGCCAGCACACAGGGAAGGCATAGACCACTTCAATAACTGATTTTTATTTTTTTTTCCCTATATATCCTGTGAAAATATTCTATGTAAATAGACAACAACTAAAATGCCTGAAAGGACTAAGCAGCTATGTTCCAAGAATGGAAAGACTTAGGCAAAAACTAAAATAAACCAAAATTAATAATCTACTATTTTGACCTGGATTGAAGTGTAAATAGTTCAGGTATATTATGAAGAAATATTTTGATGAGATAGCAGGCTGCTCACAGCTCCCTGGATCTGAGAGCCCATCCATCGTGCCCACAGACAATGGAGTCATCAGTTGTCTTTCTCTCATTAAAGACAGATAGGGACTGAATCTCTTCCCTTACTGAACACTTCAGCTTCCTTGAGAAGAAAGAGGGAGGTAGCAGCACCAACAGGGCAGATGAAATACCACTGCAAATCTCAGAGAACTTCTTGCCAGGTAAGTTTCTTCCACCAGACTGGCAAGCAGAATAAAGCTCCTAGTGCTTCAGCATGTGTGATCACAGCCTGGGGTTAGGCTCATGTTGAGCATGAGGAATCTGTTACACACTTATGGCAACGGGAATAAATGGCAATTAATTGTGTTTTGAACTACTTCAAAATATTAAGAACTAATATATCTTAAGCAGTGTCATAATGTCATCTAATGATGACACAGCATTTGTCAAGTCTACTCTTCAACGCAAAAATTTTTCACTGTTCAAGGTTTGGTAAACTGTTGGAAACCTGAATCAGCCTGCCTGGTACCTTACCAGAGGTACTGAAGAAGCAGGAGGGGTGGAAGTTTCCAGAGGAGGAGATAGAGAGCTGCATGAGTGCTGAGGCAGCCATGGGATGATCGCATGGATTTAGTGATGACAGCTTTAGAAAGTGAAGTAGAAAATTAACAGAATTGTTTCAGAGCTCACACCCAGAGTCATCTTAGAGATAATTTTACTTCCTTGGCACTGGATGAGAAATCACAGTACCACAAAAGCACAGAATAGCTTGAATTGGAAAACTATTGACAAAAAAAAAAAAAAACCCACCACACACTTCATTCTTAACATGTTTTTTTCTTAATTTTCAATTTGTTGCACTAGAAAATGGGTCATTTTTCTTGCCCAGAAGGACAGTATTTGTGGTTACGGATTAAAATATTTTAAATTTCATGGATGTTGCATTGAGCAAAGTCTATAACGCTGTTTTCAGCATACTTTTCCAAAGCAATTGCTTATTGTTTCTCATGATAATATATTTATTAGCTATTTTAAATATATAAAACACCAGTTCTGATAAATCCTACCAAATGCTTATAAAATAATTAATTTCTTAATATAAGCTTCTATTGTTATCTTAAAATTTCTATCTTAATTCACATTTGAAGATGCAAATTACTTAATACACAAATTTTCAGCAAAAGCTCAGATATTTTTAAACTAAGTATATATATTGTGGTTTCTTAGTTTCAAGAATAACCATAGGATAAACATATTGCCCACTAACTATTAATTTTTGTTTCCAATATGCATTTTCTTTGTGTATGAGAAACACATGACTAATCTTCTGCAGTTACTTGTCAACTTTTAAAATACAGTTTTCTACTTCCTTGTAAATATCCTTTATGGTAAAAAACTGAATTAAGCAATATTCATAACAGAGTTTTTTTTCCTTGAAATATGCAGTCCATGTCAAAGTTAAACTGAAGTATCTATAAGAAGTATCAATGTGGGGCTTTTTTTGTTGTTTGGGGTTTTTTTTCCTGTGTGTTTGTTTGTGTGTGTTTTTAGATAGGTTGGTTGTTTTTTTTTTTGGAGGGGAAATATTTATAATTCATACTTATGAACTATGAAACACATGGCACAAGTCATAGACCAATATTAAAAAATTACATTTTTCTCTACATATGGAGTTATATTTTATGGGAAAGTGATTAACAAAATACATTTTAGGGTGGTTCAGTATTGCAGTGTTATATTGTGTAATGCATTTATTTTAAATTAACAATACAATTATCGACTTATTTTAACAAAGGACTCAATTTACCTGAATAATGAAATATATCAAATAAGAAATATTTGCTTGAGGGAAATACCTTTAATGACAAATTCTCTGACAACTGGACATACATCCATAATCAATGAGGATATGGTAAATGAGGTTAGAAGAATCTAAGGAGCTGTTTAGCTGACCAGCTGCTAGCTTGATGCTTGTTTGTCTAAAAGCTTACAAGGAGGTTGTATTTATGTAAACAAATCTCATCTCATGTGCCTGCATCAGAGTAAGATGAGCTCCTTCAGTGTACTGACTACCAGATCAAATCAGTCACCTAAACACAGCTACCAGTCCATCCAAGATGATCGGAGATAGTCAAGATAGCTGCACAAACCTGTGGGTACAACATAGTCCTTACCAGAAACTTGTACCTTCTTGTACCTTTCTAGAATAGCAGATTTAGGCCATTGAGACTGCCCTAAAAACATCTCAAAAAGATGCTTGTGTTTAGACAGGTAAATCCAGTAGATATATATATATATACATATATATATACATGCACAATTAAATCTGCCTGAAGGACCTGGACAATCCTGGTCCTTTCATGAGAGTGAAGTCTCACTGTCTCACTGTTTTTCTCACCAAATATATTACACTTATTTGTGTACTAATTTTGGGCTTTTTAAAAGCAGGGGGATTATGATAATTCCAAAAATGTTTCTGTAACTACTCATAAGCAAAGGGCCCAGCTGGTGCTAATGATATTTACTATGTAAAGACAGTGCTCTGTTTCATATTCTTCATTTTTTTTGTACATAATGGCTTTGATGAGATGACCATAGCTTGCACATCCACATGGCCAATACAATGCAGAAGCTGCAGCTGAGCTCAGTTTTATCATAGATTTATTATGAAGCATTGCTCACATTTAGAAAGTACAGATTCAATTAATAATATTCAAAAGAGTAAAAATCTCATTGCAGGCATGGATTTACATTTGGATTACCTACATTGAATTAACGAATAAGGCATGTTTTGGCAAGTAAAAATACTGATATTAATGTGGGTATGACTGTGCAAAGATAGCAAACACAAGGAAAAAAGAGGAACTAATTTGAGCAGTGATAAAGTTCTTTGTGTAGAAATGGCAGTTCCCAATATGAACATTTTTAGACTAATATACTGCATGCTGTTCCTTACAACTGCTAAATATGCATTTAATTTCATATTTACGGCTGTGACATTTTAGTCAGATAGTAGTATTGTTCATTTAAATGGTGGTACTTCTTATCGTTATCACTTTTTTCTCATTGTAACATGTGGACCAATATTAGCTTTTAAGATAAAACCTTTCTGCCAAGAGAAAACATCAGCAAAAAGGGAGAAGCAGATAAATGAGGGATACCTTTCAGCAATTAAATATGCTGGCACAAGAAATCTAAGATAATTGTATTTCCTTCATAGGAAGAACTACCACACACCTCCATCTCGCTCTGCATTTTCCTACTTACCCTTTTTATAGCACATACACATAGTGCGGAGCAGTGCACAAGGGGCACCTCTTGTTAGGCAAAAGGCACTTAAGAACAGAGTTTATATGCATAATATATATTATATGCAAATATAAATATATAATATATATATACATATATATACACCTAATCTTAAAGGCAGACTTCAGACTACATGTGAATTAAGAAATTTAAGAAATTAAGATTTTAACTAGAATAACTTGAAGAAATTCAAAGTAAAAAAAAAAAATATATAGATATATATAGAAAATATATAGATATAAATCTATATCTTTTATATATAGATATATATATATATCTATAAAAGAAGGATCCAAGATAAGAGCAATATAAGTAGTTAATGATTACTATGTGTGGTTAGGCTATACACCCTTTGCTTGCAAAAGAAATACACAACCAATGATTGGCAAGAAGAAATTAATAGACTGAGGATATATATATTATTCCACTTGTCTTAAAGCCTAATTAGAATATGACTACATACCATTTACTTGTCTTAAGCTGTGTTTGTAGAAGGAGACAAGAAGGATGGACTATTGTGGAAAGGAAGGATCCGTGTCTGCACCTGCAGGCAAGGGATCTGAACTATGTCCAAGAGGACCTGGAAAACTGCCAACAGGACACAGCTGAAAAATTGGAGCCTGAGCAAGACTTCATGAAAAAGGACCCCAAACCCATTCCAACAGGAGAACTGAGCATGCTCAGAGGGGTGTGGCGCTCATTGCCCTATGAGGTGGGAGTGGGAGTCATGCCATGAATATGTATAGATGTATTGTGTAATTTATGCATATGTAAAACTGTAGGGAATAAATAGGGAATGAAGGTGGTCATGCACGTCTCTGAGAGGTGAGTGACTCTGAGTGCCACCTGGCCATAATAAACATACCCTCCCTAACTTTAAATAGTTAGAGGGTCCTTTGTGTGTGATTTTTCTGTTTCACATGTGGGTTTCTCCTATTCCAGCCTGCTAGATGTGATAGTGCTACAGCTTTGTGTCCCCAAGCCCTGCCAAGAGTGAGGATGTGCCCCCAGCAGGCAGCCAGGTGTGTGCACCTGTACACAGGTGCACCAGGGCACACAGAACCCTGCACACACAGCCCAGCACACACACAGACTGGCTCCTTCGCTGACACACTCATGAACACATACAATGCTACATCTTCCCCATGCTTGCTCCTCCTGGCTCTGCCCTGATCCTTAAGCCTTTGGTCCTGATCATGAGCCTCTCATAGTAAGTTTTACTTAGTAGCCAAATGCTCTTCCTCTGTATCCTCTAACAAGTTCTCTACTTCTGCAGGCAGCTACACCATCTACCTTGTATGGCTTTCACGGTGGAGTTTCTTTTGTTGACACTGAAAGGAGGGTTTCGAGAAGAAACCAGCCTTCTCTAGACCAAACAATAGGGCAACACACAGCAGGCAGAAACTGATGCACAAGAAGTTCTAACCAAATGTGAGAAAGAACTTTACTGCAGAGGTGAGAGAGGACTGAAATAGATTGCCCAGAGAGGCTGAGGAGTGTCTCTCAGTGCAGATATTAATGAACTGTCTGAATGCAATCCTGTGCCATGTGCCCTAGGATGACCCTGACTAATCACGGAGGTTGGATCAGGTGATCCCAGTGTGGTCCTTCCTGACCTCATACATTCAGTGATTCTGTGACTCTTGGTGAATTTCCCATCAGGGACAATGACCAAATTTCCTTCTTTGCTAGCTTTAGGATAGACAGTTCAATAAGTGCCATTTTCACTGATGATATTGGTAGGGTTCTTCCACCAATCTTTGCATTCATCGTGATTACTCTTTAATCACACACTAAGCATTTTTATATCTGCATAAAACCTATCAATGTAATTACCCTGCTCTCTTATGTTCTACTGTTTTAACATCTAAATCAGAGTCTGCATGCAAGGAACTGCAGAAAATATGTTTACATCTGTCAATTTCAAGGTGCAAATTTGCTAAGCTGCTGCCTTTATATGTGGCCCCTTTCTCTAGGCTCCCTCAATACACTGATCATTTAAATGAGGTTAAGGTTTCAGCTTTACTGAGCTCCTGAGAATGTAAGAGTTCCATGGACACAATTCAACTCCACTGTCCTCAACTCTGTTTATGTGACAGTGGTGAATAGAGGTGAATAGTGGTGAATAAAGGCATCTGTTCACAGACGTGAATAGACACAGGAATTAAAGGTGAATTAAAGCTCTCACTGTTGAGAAATAAACTGTTTCCCCAATAAGCTGTTTATTCAAGAGGTTATTATATCCCAAAGTTACATTTCAGATACAATGACGCTGACATGCCAGGTCCCAATAAAGGAAATGTGCAGAAATAACTGATTTATGAAAATTAAATTTTCTGTGGAAGCTTGTTTCTCTTTTTAAAAAGAGAGTCAAAAGACTTATTTTCCTCCTGGAGTGTCTGGCCATGGGGCTTTTGTCATAGCAGCCTTCCAAAATATATTCAGAACATAATGAATTCCAGATTGTAGGTTAATTGATTGGACTTGATGGTCTTAGAAATGTTTTCCAGCTTTAAAGATTTCATGGTTCTATTTGGCCTTCTGTGTAGCATTTCTTTTTCTTGTTGGATTAAGCATGTTTTGTTTTCCTCTTGCATAAAAAAGATTGTTAGCTTTAAAACTGTCTTCTGCAAACACTGTTAGGGAAATATCACTCACTTTTATTTAATTCGAAGAATTTTAATAAGGCATACAGAGCATTAATATTTAAACTCACTTACAAAATTATTTTTTACATGGTAGTATTTGTTCAGTTTTATGACTTACTAAAGTGTAATACATTCACATTTCAGAGCTCTGAGAAGAATTAAGAACTCTTCTCTGACACTGTAAAGAGAGTTCATTCAAACTCATATTCAGTAGAAAAAGCGCCCCATAGGACACCAAAGAAAATAGATACCAGAGTGTAGCTAAGAGGAAAGTAGGAAGAAATACCTTGGAACTCACTCCAAAATTATTATTTGGTAGCTCTGGCTTTGGACATTAAAATTGCTGCTCCATTGACTTAAGTTATTACCATTAAAAACCAGATCGAGTCATTTCTGTTTTCATGCATAGGCTTTTTTGTTGCTTTGGATAATCAATGCTGAACTGCTTAAAGGCATATTAATTTCCTTAAGGGTATCTGATGATTTTACATTCCCAGAGCCATACTGTAATATCTATTCTCAATATTACTTCAGTGAAATCACTGAAATTTTATCCTATAAATATAGGTAGGGATTCCAGAAACAAAAGAGAGAAAATAATTAATTTTCTGATGTTTCTACCACATATATTTGTAGTTCAAAAGATGGACAAGTTGCATAACATTTTTGACTCTTCTTTCGTCTACTCTCAGGCATTGAGGAAACTACCTTTGATACTACTGCCAAAGATAACTAGGCCCAAAACTAGTTTGCTACACGGTGCATCTTCAGAGATTTTGAAATGATTAAATGAAATTCTTCAAGATGTACTCAGTCAGATACTCTGTAACAATACACTTTCTCCTATTAGGAATAAATATTGGGAAAAATATCTAATAATCAGCCTAGAAAGAGTCAGTTCCTTTGTAACTTTCACTTTCGTTGCTGCATGGTCTACAGCAGAAAAATCAAAATTGCATCAATTTCCATAAAAAACTACCGATCTCTACCACCGCGAACACACTATATTGTGATGTTGTCATGTGAACATATTACACATGACTGAGGAAAATTATTTTAACAGCTAAATTACAGTAATACAGGAGCTACTGAGGAGTTTTTAGAGTTCCCAGCTTCTGTACTATGGAATATCTTGATTGTACTACAGCAAATCTGAATGTGCAACTGACTGCAGGTCTACATGTAATGTTTACTGTGAAATTCCTGTCACTACAATCACAACTATTTATATATTAAATCTTTAAAGAAAAAAAAAGAAAAAAAGACTCTCAGTTTGGGTCCATCGTCCTGTGAAGTTTTCACAGATATTTTCATTCTCAAGAGCTTTGCTATGGATGATTCAGTCCTTGTGGGAACAGCTAAATAAAATGGGCTAATCCATTATCCGTTGAAGTCAGAGTGCTGATATTCCCAGTGAAGTAAGCAAGCATTTGTTAATGAGTAGATTCATTTCTTGTCTTTAGGAGTATGCCATTGTCCCTAAAGCTACTCTGCTCACACATTCAGCTTTATAGCTGTGGACCCAACTGTAATGCACTTGAGATATTCAAGCTCCAGTGCTGACTAATTTGAAATCTTTTGTATCTCATCATTTCTAATATTTGAAATTTGCTAAGTGTCTTTTCTCCTATTAGTTCCTTTGGATTATGGAGGCACTTGGCTTCATGCATGATGTTAAAGGAAATTTGTACAGATTCTTCCTGATTTGAGAATTCACAAAGTTGTAGGTTTCCTCATTTTCCCCTCATTTCTCCCCATTTGTTTCTTCCCATCTTCCAGATTCTTTCTTGCTGTATTCCCAGCCTCGTTTTTTAAAAATCTTTGAATCTAGTCTAGAGCATAAGACTTGCACCACCCATTTTTCTATAAGCTAAAAAAAACCCATCCTAATACATGAACAACCACAATAAAAATAGGAATGTTAGACAGTCTTCATTCATGTGGAAGCTAAAATGCATGTTTGATTATCTTATAAGCTACAAAAGAGAACAGTAAGACCAAATATTCATATACACACCTCTCTGAGATTTCTTTCATTCAAATACATGTCAGCACAGGGCTGGATGAGCCTAAAAATAAAGCCTAACTGAAGACAATTGCTCCCTGACTTAAAATTTCCCAGGCACATATGAAAACTGAATTAAAACCACTAGAGAATTTCAGAGTAATGAAAGACTGAATGCCAAAAAGAAATGAGTCTATTTATAACAAAATTAAAAGTTTGAGTCAATACAAGAGGAATCAGTGGATTATGTCAGTTATTTATGAGATGGATGGAATTAATCAGCAAGAGAGGGAGAATCCATGAATGCAATGAGCTAACTGGAAAATTAGTGAATCATCCCACAAACATTGAAAGTTACTCATCACCATGAAGTCGGCAAAATCTTGTGTGGGATTAACAGGTATGAATAGAAAGGGTAGCAAGAGATAAAAGTCAAAGCTTTCCTGATTTTCCTCTTTGTTTCTTCTCTGCCACAGAACTGCAGATGCCCAGAACATAACTCATCCAGAATATATCCTATTTAAAAGATATGACTGGATTGCTTTTGTGCCAGGTGCATAGTAAATTTAACTGCATCCATACTGTGGATCTGAAATATTGGTTCTCAGCTGTTTGTCCAGAATTTACAGATATCTTCATCTGTATCCAATGTCATTCAGGCTGCAGGAGGTAAAAACTCGTAAGTGAACAGTCAAAGTAGCCAAGTAATTTCCAGGCAGAAAAAGAAGACAAGCCTTGAAAAAACTAGATAAATGTCCATTGCTTCATTTATACTGTAAGTTTTGAGTGAACCAATAGTAGATTCCATTTTAGTATGTTTCTCTCTTGTTATATGCTTTTTGTTTTCTAGCCTCTACTGATTAAAATTTAAAAAACCCCTCAAAAAACAACCAACCAACCAAAAACAAAACAAAAAAACAAAAAACCCAAAATTTTTTAAACTGCAGTGCAGCTTTGGAATCAATGTGTTTCCACAACAGAAAATTTATTAAAAACATAATTAAATATAATTCAAATAGCAAATTGCAGTCTCTGAAAGTAACTTAAATATATGTTAAGATATTCAAAATGTAGATGGACTTTGTGACCTTTAATACACAGAATTTAAAAGTAAAGTATAATTTTGCTTATTGCTATTTTCAAGACACTTGCATTATTTCTCTTTTATGAAAAAAGCAAAACAGCAAAATTTCTTCATTTCTCTATTCTTTTTTAAAAACGTTTCTCAAATCAAAAAGTAGAGATGTAGAGGCTGAAAGGCTGGTATGCCCCTCCCTCACTATTCTTCAGCACTAAGTACCCAGGACTGACTGAGAAAGGAAAGGCCCATTGGAAGAAAAAAATCCACATATTGGTGTGTCCATGACCCATACAAATATAATTTGGTTTTCAGCTCTGTGTTCTAGTGTAGTGGGATGATAGTCATGCAAATCTGCCCACTAGGGCTTATGCTCTGTTTTTGCAAAATTTCTGTGTTTCTGTAGATGTAATGCACCCTTCTGTGTGATTTAGGACACATTCTGTCTGTAAACAGCAGCCAAAACCTTATATTTATAATGGAAAGTCTTTTTTCTAAGGCCTATTAATATGTAAGGAACAGGAAGCTGAACTTCTAAGAGTTTCCAAAAATAAAATAGAACTTTTAACTTGCAACTTGCTTGAAATCTCTCTCCAGTTAACAATAAATGAAACATTATCATTTAATGGTAATTGTGAATGAAGCCATTGATGACAATATGTTGCTTACCCCTGTAATTCTATAGCAATAATCTTACACAAATCTTCACTAATGGGACTCTTGGCAAATTGCTATGTATTCCAAGAATTAATAGACCTGTATCTAAACAACATATCTTTGTTGTTTAGACAAACAAGTTCTGCTAGTTCAGAATTTTTTGAGAGTTATGAGTTGACAGATAAAAACAAAAATTCAAATCAATGCAGAGACAAATCTCCATCTTGTTACTTATTTTACAATCCTTATTGAACATCTGGCTATTCTGTGATGTTCATTAAACTAGAAATACAAAGTTCAGCCTTTCTCTTAAAGTTGTTGCCAGCAACAAAAACAAATGTATTTCAGCAGCACAATTATTGATCTGTGCTATTCATAAAGAAAGGTGGTTTTCTATTTTTCACACATATTGTATGGAATCTGAAGCTTATTTCATATTCTCCAGCCCTTCTTTAATCTTATTTCTACCTTTACCTTCATATTTTTTCTATCAGAGGTATATCTAAGAATGACTTAAATCCATTATTAGAAGTCCTTCTGAACATTTCATTCCTCTGAACCTCTCACCCGTATTGAGAAGATGCAACATTGAGTCTCAAACAGCTTAACAAAACATGGCACTTTAACTGAGTCTGAAATGAACAGTACAGAGCTGAATGAACACCATCTCACCAGGTCAGTGCTGGTAAATTGTATGCAGGGGAATTTTCTCACTGTATTCTCAAGTCACCCCAGCAGGCCACCTGTCCTTCCTCTTGACCATCAGTTTCCTCTGGTTTTCAAACACACTCACCCAGCCACATGCTCCTAACAGAAGATGAATATCCACATGAAACCTTTTTGGCGGTTTATCTCCCTGCTGTGTGTTCAAGTTTATCCACTTCGGTTTGATTTTTCATGGGCTCTGTTGTGTACCTCTTCCCACATATTCCATTCAGCTTTGCTGTACAGGCAGAGAGCATGACATCTCTCTAGAGTGTGCAGCTGCCACCAGCCCTTGCCTTTTGTTAACATCCCCCATGCAGCAAGGGCGAAGCTAGCCCTGGAACTGGTGTGGTAAGAGCAGAAAAGATGGTGTGGTACTGCTCCAAGATGGATATCGCAACTTATTAATACTCTGACTTCCAGAACAAGTGATGATTAGCTCTTCTCTCATCCCTGGCCTTTCGTGGTCAGATAAAGCTCATTTCACATGGGAACTAGAGAAAATGGGAAAGATATCCAACAGAACTTATGGAGAAATGCTTCAGACATGAAGGATATGGGAAATGGATTTTCCTTGCCATTGAAAATGTGTTGTAGATTCTTTCCCTGCCATGTCTTTCTTTCCACAGGCACGGTAAAAAGATTCTTTTTAATATGTAAAGAAATAAAGATTTCTGTGAGATCTGGATTAATAATTTATTTCTAATCTTATCAAATAATTAAGTTATAAATGAATGTCTCACTTTTAAAGCTGGAATCTTGAGATTTATGAAAAGTAAAGCATAATTCAATGTTTAAGAAATATATCACTAAAAGGCAATTTGGTTGGTCTTAATCTCTTCAATCTTAAAATAGAGGATTTCAGCTACTGAATAACTCTCTCATCAGTGAAAAAAAAAAAAAAGAAACCTTTAAAAGATTGTGAGATTTTTATTGGTCATTTAGAATGTCTGTTGTTTCAGGCTTTTATAATTTTAAAACTCCTGAGATGGTTTTAGTGTCTTTTTTGTTGTTGTTGTTTTGTCTTAGAAGAAACAAGCAAAATGTTTTTTCTGAATTACTTCAAAACTGAGAAGCTGCTTCTTTCCTCCAAATTCGTTCTTTACTGATCAGTCCTTATTTACCTCCCCTTGCATGCTTTGTTCCAGGAGGGACATAATCATTATGAAGTGGTATTTTACATTTTTGGAAACTCCACATCTCCAAAAGAATTCTATGTCTTGCTAATTGTAAGCATGCATGGAGATAGCTCACTGGACCATAGCTAATAGACTGGTCCAGTGGCTTTCAAGTACATTCCACAGTTTTGAAGTTTTGCTTCTAAAACCATGGAAAGTCCAGGGGCATTTCTACCGTTAATTTTTCAATGAGAACTCAAGTTCTTAATGTCTTTATTGTTCCCAACTATTTTTATTAAATGTGCTCATTTAACTGCTAAGATGTAGTTTATTGTACTTTTATCACACAGCATCACACAGCAATTTACTTAATTTAAGACCATAAAGGACACCAAAATTAATTTATGTAGAGACAGAAAAAAGCATATAGACATAAAAATGCAGGTCCCTGTCTTTTGTTGTATCCTTCTGAGGCAATGCTGGGATATGCATCCAAATTTTGCAGTTCAGGTTATTTTTGTTTACAGATGGATAGCTTCATGCTGAGCATTTAAACCATAAGGTCTTTACAGCACTGCAGGGCTACTGCAAAGGTTTGTTTTTCCTCTCTTGAGTCTCCTTAATCCCATTCTGGAGTATAAATACTTCCATAATCCCTTGCTTTTGAGTGAAGATGTTGTTATCAGAGATGTCATTTTTTTCACTAATCCTTGTTCTCAGTGGACACATTGCTAAGATAACCAAGATTCTTTTCACCTGGCTAACAGGAGATACTCATGTCCAGCTACTGCCTCTGCTCTTCCATAGTCTCTATTTGCCAAAGTGCCAGGAACTAACAGACTACTGTGAATCATCTAAGAATTACTTTACTTTTTTTTTTCCCTTAGTTTTTATTTATGACAAGACACTGTAAATATACAAGGAATTAAAGCTTTGAAGAGAGATGTTTTATTCATGCAGAAAGGGCCCTGGAAAAAGTACAATTGCAGAAGATGACAAAGAATAAAGCTTAGCTCTTAAAAGTGCCACATCTTTCTAAGATTCTTGTTTTCAACTGCTGTTGTGGCTTTTAAATCAATATACAATTTTTGAACTTGCTTTTAGCTGAAAGCTATTTAAAGAGTCCTTTCTTCAATCAGCGTCCTACAAAGGTAGAAGTGTTTATTTTCATTGCCATGTTTTAAGGCAAGAAGCTAAATTCTAAAAGTTGAGTGAAAGACAAACCTTGTCTTTTGGCACTAGCACAATCGGTGCTTACACTGAAGTCAGATGATTGACTTTTTAATGTTAAAACATGACATAACTGTGCTGAGACACACAGACAAAGCCATTCTGTAGGGTTTTCAGTACATCAGCTGGATGTACTGAAAAGCTCTATTATTTTCCTTCTTGGAGAATCAGGGCACCTTTTTTTTCCAACTAGTTCTTTCATTTTTGTGTACCATGACAAACAAGCTTGAAATTAAACTAATATCCTATTTCTGAAAGCTCTCAGAACAGAGATAGCTACATTTTAATGCAATTTTCTAACCACTTGATTGTTAATTAAAACCGGATTTTTTTTTTTTTATCTTTTTGTATTTTATAACACTGGATAAGTAAATACAGGTAAATGAAGTAATGACAGCTCGAAACTAGAAAGCTGCTTCCTTCGTTTCAAGTATATGTCATCATCATGACATCTTCCTAACTTCTCTCAAGGGTTCTCATTTGATTCTTTTTCTTAAAAGAGAAGTCCTCCTATTCATAATTCAGTTTTGCTGCTTGCTTTCTTTGGTCAAATTAACTGATCAATTTCTGTAGAATTCCCATTCTTATAAAGAAACTTTTGTACATAAACATTTTGAAGGATGTTTTAAGACTGTGCAACTTACATGTCATGTTCTAGAGAAAATGCATAGCATTCATGCTCAGCACTTAAGTGTGCCATTTCACAGTAGTTTTGCAAGATATGGTAATATTCTCACAGATTTTACTATAATTGTGTCATTGTTACTCTGAATATTATTATCAATAAGCTGGCAGCTAGTAAACCATCCTGAATCGTAGAAAAAGACTGCCCTTTAACCGTACTATTGAAGAATAAGTGCAGTAGTTGACTAGTCTACCCCAACAAAATAGCCACTTATTAAATGCTGTCTTCTATGTTTCAAAAACTTGAAAGTGCTCCAGTGGGGCAAACTAATCAGGGTAAAGTGCCATAATGTTTTCCTAGTAGATAATGGTAGGAACAGATTTCAGGGCTGAAAGATCCTTAGGAAGGAGTCTGAAACTTTGGGCAGGCAAGAATCACACCCTTTTGCGGCTCTAAAATGTGAACAGATGGTCGTTCTTGGATGAGCCTAGCTTAAGGAGTACTGTGAAAATAACATGTACTCCAAATGGGATGCCAGTTAACAGGGATGTAAACAGAAAAATCAGTAGGAGGGTAAGGGGTGAGGAAAATACTATATGTCACCGAAACTGCTCCTTACAGAAAACTTGTGCCACTAAATTTATTTAGTGAGTTGCCTTTTTATGTTTAGTAACACTTCATTTCACCACGTCAGTAAGTTTGTACTGCCATTATGGTATCAAATATCATATTAGTGCTCTACTGAAGCACTTAAAGTATAGCACTACCGCAGGATGCACAGCTTTCTGGTGATGAGTTTTATTAAGCAGCCTTACAAGCCTCTGTGATAGCATTTTTCTTTGCACTTTGAATATAAAACTAAAGAGATTTGATGCATTGTGTCTTGTTATGTCTGATTCTGTCAGCATATGGCTTTGTGTGGCTCAAAGTGATATGATGTGATGTGAGCTGCAATGCATCAAAGAGACTTTAAGTTTCTTCTGCATTCTGAATAATGACAGAAACTTTTGCTACAAAACTAATATCATGTAATGTTACATATGCAATAGGATAGGACTTGGAGAAGAATTATAGTGCTTAGTTATGGGCAGAATGAAATTGATACAGGGGAAAGGGGTGAAATCTACTGCTTAGGCATATACAGCATGATGAAAAGATGTCATAATGAACATCCAGCAACCTTGGATATGAGAGATGATACATCTAAAAGTACTTTGTTGAGAATTTACAAGTCGACAACAAAAGAAAGATTACAAATAAAATTTGAATTTTTTGCTGGAAAAACAACAGTCTTGTAAACTGAATAAAAAAGGAGAGTAGGCATTTGTGGATGAGAGAAATAATCCTCTGTGCATGAGTTTGTGTGAGAGAGACAAAAAGGTAGGGAGGCAAAGGGGAGCAGGGAGACAGTGAGAAGTGCATTGAGACTGACAACTGGATGGATAGTGGGACTGTAATTCTGTAATTTCAAGTTGTTCTGAATAAGAGCCATGCATCCTAGATTTTTAACGTACTTCTGAAAGTAGATAGTAGAAGGTATGTGAAATTTGTTGAGGTAACTCATTGATAGACATTTAGCCTCCTAAAACAATTTTAAATGCCTGAATTAGAGAACATCTTCTAGATTTATATTTTCCATTTTTCTTTTTCCCATTTCCTAAATAAGCATAACGGTATCTTACTACCTCATGCAATATGATGAACATTTGAAGGGAACAAAATTATCTCAGAAATTAAAGCTGTATGGATAACAAGATATGTCCATCATGCAAATGTTTTTGCAACATCAAAAGGTATAAGCTTTGTAAACCTTACACACAGATTAGAAGGCTTTTTTGGAAATCTTTGCTATAAAAAGGCAGCTAATTGTAGAAAAATATTGAGAGCTGAAAATGGCTGCTACCAAGAAAATCTTTGATCCAAAATCCATTACAGTCTTCATTAATGCCATCAGGTATTCTAGACACTGTGTTTCAGGCACAGTGTAAGTATTTGTTAAAACAGAGAAGGAACCAGCTAGGATTTTGGACATGTGGCAGATCAGGAGCAAATAGAAGGATATGCCTATAGAAAAAGACACATGGCATGATGCAAAAGGACACTAAATGATTCACACGAACACTCTCAATGTCAGAACAAAAAAAACCATCTTTTATACTCTGACTCCAGTATTTATAGATTCTCAACAAAGACCAGGGATTGGATAATTAAGTTACCACCTTCCCAAGCACACTGGTCATGAGAAGCATCCATCAAAAGACGTTTCTTAGAGGGAATGTGTAAACAACTTATGTTTATAGGACTTTCATGGGAAAGTAACTAAAACGATGAAAACTCTATCAGAAGGCTTTAGTTTTCAGGGCAACACATGGCAGGAGAGGAAAAAAAGTCTAAGAAGTCATGGTTATGTCCTGAGAGAAGGCATTGAAATAGACTTTTAGGAAACACAACTGAAATGAGATTAAGTAAATTTGTGATCTTTTTGCTTCTACTAAACAGAAGACTTCACTGTATATTTTTATCATAAATAAAGCCAGTAGTAAATTTGACATAAAGTACTGTTTTCTCCTAATAGCATGGATCCTTCTTGAAAGAAGACACATATCTTTGTCAACTCTTTAGGTCCACAAATACAAGAATGTTTTATTACACTACATCATTTCAATTTTAAATGGCAGAACACAACAAATAACTGCTAATTAAAAAAAAAAGTAATGGGCATTAACTTCCTTCAAGCCCGAGAAGGGAAAGAAATGAAAGTATTTGATTGTGAATCACTTATACATACATTCATGCATTTTGAAAAATCTTCAGTTACCTCTAGTTGCTTGTCCTTGTGAAGAATAGAGCTGTATTAACAAGCTCTTAATTTTTCCACTCTAGGCAAAATTTTTTTCCATTACTGTTAACGGTTAGAAAGCAATATATGCCAGCATACAAGGTAGAAATATTTAAAAGTTTTTCTTACAAAATACATTTTGCATCTATACTACGGCAATTAGAATTTTAAATGGAAAATATGACAAACAGTTTTATGGGTGATATCTCAGTAAAGGATGAAATTTGCGATTCTTGTTTCTAGACAGAGAATTTAATATGGCCTTCCCTATACTGGTGGTGGAAAGTTAACTAGATATCTTCCAACTTTTGTTTTTCTCTCTGCAGGAATAATATGAAATGAAATTCCAACCATGATATGGCAATTCTGCAATTTTTTAAAGCTGTTCTTACTGGTACTTTCTGGGTTGTTTGAAAGTGGTGTCAACAGGCATCTGTACATCCGTAATGTGTCAGTTTGTATCTGTAGTCTGCAGTATCAGACCTACTACTATATGTGACTCCCAGAAAAATAAAGAGTGTATAGCTTCAGCTATAATCAAACAGTAGAAAATATTGTTTCTTTTCCATTTTATGCTGTCACTGCAATGGGCATGGTATAAGTGTCTGGAACCAGAATAGAATCAATGTAAGTACTGAAACAAAAAACAGGTTATCTTTTCTGATACATAAAAAAATATCTTGGTACACCTTAGTGCCACTATTGGAAAATAAAATCAAGATTGAATATATTTTTTGTGGATGGGTGGCATAATTTGTTTGCTCAGAAAGTATTATCATTCATGACAAAAGAGAAATAAAGGAAAAAGCTAGACATAAAAGCAAAGAAAAATGTAATCTCTGGGAGAGACATGAGACATGATGATACCAGAATGCATGTGTTTCTTTCCTTGATCTTCTATACCACAAAACCTGACTAACATACAGAATTCCAGGAAACGTTCCATCACTTAACAGCATTACAGAAAACAGGATTGCAGGAGTTGAGTAAGAAAGTAAAAGTTACTAAGAAAGTAAAAGTTATGAAAATGAGACTACTTGGAGGAATAAGAGCATTAATACTGCCTTTCACAATGAAAACAGCTTTTTGATATTTAAGAGGGAATTTTTTGTGATACAACGGAAGTTAAACAGTGATTTATATTCTACTAATCAGGAACAACATAGCTGACTGTTGACATTTGAGTAACGTGACAGCTGCATATGTAACATACATCAATTTTTATTTCTGTTTTGATGTTTGGGCTTACATTTTCTATAGTTTCAATTTAGTGAACTCTTTTTGGGCCTGGTCTAGAACTGAACCTCGGGAAAACTAATATAATTACATATAAAACTTATCTTCAGCAGGTACCTCATTATTTTCCCACCCCTTCACAAAAGAAGTATGTCCACTATTTCTACTCATAATTTCAATCTTGTAAAGGCTTTTAAGTGTCAGGTTGATCCATTAGCCTTTGTTTCAATGTTTTTTCTATTTAATGCTTCTCTAGGTCACTCCTATTCTGATCACCTCCCATTTCATTGTTTATAATGGAAGTTATTCTAAAAATATGTTATTCTGAAAATATGTTGTTCTGAAATAATTTTCAGCTGACATTTTAAAAGAAAGCCTTAAATGTGTCCAGTGGGATACTCAATTCCTTTTCAATGTAATTAATAACAGCTGACAAATCCATACAATACCTTTTTGTGATTCAGATAGGAATGAATAAGGAATTCACAGGATTATAAATTATAAAAGGAGAAAAAATGGAAAACAAATACAAATATGACCGTGCTACAGGTATGCTTGTTTTAGGTCTCCATCTCTCTTTGCAGTCTAGGGTGTCTGACTAATTAACTCTTTCAATTCTTCCTTTTATTACCTTCTTTACAGTGTTTCCTCTGAAATATAATTATTTTTTTGTTCTTTATTCCAGTTGCAACACACCAATCAACTCTTCTAAAATCAACTAAAGGCAGCAGAAACGTCAAGACTAACGTTGAGATAGGAAAAAGTAGAAAATAACCTTTGGATTAACAGAAAATATACATTCTACTTGTATTTCCCTCTCCTGTTAAGAAGGCTAGATATTCCTATCAAAGGCACTTAAATTCTGGTCATCGTATACGTAAACAAAGTCAAGATATAACATTTTGTAACAGGTATAGTATTGAGCTGAAATCAATTTAAGAAGCAGCAGCAGGTATATGTTTTCCCACAGCATCAAGGAATACAGAAAATACATTCCCTCATCAGTTTTTCTCTCTAACATGTCATGTTGATTTTCACTACCATCATTATATCACTTACGGCTACACTCAGCAGTGTGGTCTCAGAGTTCTTTTGTATGCACTTCATTTATGTTTGCCATGATTTTTATTTAAGGACATTCCTAAGAACATTTTTATAAACTGTACAGGTCATTATTCATTGTTGTTATATGGATGGTTTGCTAGTTACTTGGCAGCCTGTATGTGATTTATTAGATGAGTGCTTTGATGTCTAGAGCACCAGTTTTTCAAACTTGTCTGAACTGGAAGTGATCTTGAGGCTGTGATATATATTGATTTGATTATTGTTTTGTAAATATTTTCTTGCTTAATAGAACAGAACATAATGCCCCTCTTGAAGTGTAACTACTTGTGGGAAAGGGTTTTGACTAGTCATCAAATAGGACACATAAATCAGTATTATTGAATACAAAATCTATGGCTTGATTTTAAAAAATAGGCTTAAGGCTTTCCTTTCAAGCTGAGTGTTTGGAGACTGAATGGATTTGTATTTCTTTTAACTTTTTATATTATTTTTCAGCTCTCAAAATTTTAATTTTTACATATTTATATTTCTTCATCTTGTGTAACAGTAGATGAATTATATACACAGAGCTTTCTCTGCTAAAAGGATATTTATTAACAGGACATGTGATATTGTTTTTATATGACATATTTTAAGTGAATTGAAATATGGGTATCCCTTTGATTATTTTCCTTCTTTTATTTCCATGTCTTCAAATAATCTTCATGCTGAAGAAAAATGATAATAAGCTGATTACAACAAGTCAATACAAGACAATATCCTGTCTCATAGACTTGAATAATGGGTTTTTTTTCATTCTTTATCTACTTTCCTTTTTTGACCCATGTCTCTTGTGTTTCTCCTTCAGTCGTAACACACATCACTTCTCAAACATTTGGAAACATAGATCCAGTTCTGAATGGACTTTAGTTTGTCTTTTATGAAAAAAATGTTCTTACTGCTGAATGCTTTACAGCAGGTTGTTTTTCTAAGATATTCTTATAATTTATTTTTTTATATGTAAACCTTCTATTAATTTACTAGTGAGGGTATTTTGGTTTTTGGTTTATTTTTTCCCTAGTTTATGGTTTTGGGGGGGGTTATTGTTTTTGGGGTAATATTGGTGAAGTTGTTTTTTTGATTTTGGGTTATTTGTTTTTGTCTAGCTTTGGTTTTTCCCCCAGAATCTTGTTACATTCTTTTCTAGGTGGTCTTAATAACATATCAAAATACCTTTCCATGTAGTCTTATACAATACAGTAACATTATGATTATTTAATTGATTCACAGGTTATACTTTCATTACATTTAAATTTTCAAATCATTTTTTTTCTTTGCTTTGTTGTTTGTTTGGTAGCTAAAAGAAGAATTCTTTGTTCAAAGGTAGGATAAGTCACATTATACTTTTTATTTCTCAGCCTTCAGAACAGAAATCTGCCTTGAAAATTCTGCAAAGATCAATTCTCCAAACCAGGTCAAAATCTTATGGAAATACTCAGCTGGGACTGAGCCCTTTTCCTTGGGAGGATGGTGTCCAGGGACAACTATAGAATTAAGGTTTTCAGAAAAGCTTCTAGAGCACACAGGTTCAACTGGATAATACTCCTCCAGAGGACTCCAAAATAAAGTACTCTTAGGCTAAAATGGGAACAGAATAATTTAAGAAAAATGAGCCCACAGGTTCATTTTACATACCAGTAAGAGAAAATGCCACATAATACAGAGTCCCTCATGAGAGGAGGACATGGTGGAATAAGCATTTCTAAAAAATTAGAGGGTATTAAACAGAGAGCTGTGTTTTGTGGTATGACTTTGAAGACAAGTGTACAGTATGGAGGGGTTCCAAGTCTGTTAAAATACTGTTGCAAGACACTAGGACTGAGCCAATTTTAACCAAGCCTGACTTAATCATGTATGTTCTACACATGCTCTAAAAGGATGGGAATAAAAAGTTAGTTTTTACCTTTTTTTTTTCTTTTTCTCAAAATTGAGGTTTTCTCAGAAAGATGGGCACTTCCTGCATGCCAATATACATAAAAACATAATACTTTTTCAGACAGTCAGAAATCAGGGCTTCAGTGTGACAGAAGAACAAGCTATTACAAAAGTACAGGGGCTGGGAACTGCATTTTGAAAAAAGCCAGATTTAATTATATGCTTGTGCACATTGTGAAAGCAGAGTCTTGATGTGTAGGTCAAAGAACAGCACTTAAATGTTGGGACACATCTCTGAATTAAAACCACCTCGCTTTTCTCAGTACCCATTGTGGCTCTGTTTTCCTCATGATAACTCTAATGTTTCAGGTATTTGGATTGAACCATCTGGGAATATAGAGCATGCGTGAATGCACATAAAAGCAGTCTCTAAAATAAAGGTTACTGCTTTTCCAAATATTTTCTATTTTTTTGTCAAATGTAACATGGTGTTTCCAGGCAAAGGATACTTAAAATTTATGTGGAAAGTGAAGGAGGAAATGGAGGGTGCGTTAAATAGGTTGTATATCAGCTCCTTAAAAAGATAAAAACTTGTTTCAGTTATACTGCTCCCTAAAGCAGCTTTGTGTTTTTAGAAAAAACTTCTTGTGGTGGATTACACATTGATGTAAACAGGCATACCTTTCTTGACTTCTAAATTTGTCCCCAGTTACATTCTTTCTTAAAATTTCCTTCCTCATTATTTTTAAGTGCTGTTACACTTATGCAGGAGCTCAAATATGTCCTCAAGAAAAGAATATGACATGATGAACAATCTTTCACATATAAGCTATCCTATGTTATTGTCTCGTGTGATAGTTTTGGGGACAAGCCATCTGTGCCTTAGAATTCCACACAGCATTCTTGCTTACTGAATACACAAAACAGTTATTGCTAACACAAAACAATTATTGCTAGTTAGTTCTTTTGTTTAAAACATTTCACAATATGCCCTCCAGTTGCAACTATAAAGTCAGCCTTTTCTATACAGGGCATTATGAAAGATTATCACTATTTCTGCATACACTTTTCTTGGAACGGGAGATTTTTATTGTAGTTTTATATAATGGTTACCAAATTTTGTCTTTCATAATCGTTTTTATGTATTTTCACTAAAGATTAGGCCCACTGCCTCTAAATGTTATTGATTTACCTTAAACTAAAGACTTCTGACAAGGTTGTTAGTGGAATAAGGAAGTATGAGGTGTGAAAGCAGAAGGCAAGAGATGACTGAAATATTCATAGACGATTTAAGCTTTATTCTCTCTATATTCCTTCTTTTCTTTTTCTACAACAAGGATGCATTTTTCCATTTATATTGTCCAATGAATAA